>NC_133973.1:127367251-128590251 GCF_047716275.1 Strix uralensis
AATGGAAGAAAAGTCCCTCAAGACTTGAGCAGTCCAAAAACTAAAGCTAGCTGACATCTGTGTGGAGGGATTGTATATCAAAACAGTATTTCTGTATATTCACTCTGTTCTTGTATTTTTTTTCCCTAAAAAAGTGTGGAAATTTAGCCAGTGATTAAACTCAAATTTATACAGACCTAGTAGAGCAGCTATTCTAATAAGGAGCATTTAAGTAGACCACAACATTTCCTGAAAATGGCCCTTAAAGATTTCAGGGCTAGCTTTTAATAAAAAAAATTAAAATGTAAGAAGCTGGGTATTGTACTCCATCTGGCCTTGTTCTGAACCATAAAAATAACATGAGTTGAATTCATGATTTCTAAGAGGCAAGTTGTATATGCTATTCAGAATATGCAGCCTAAGTAAATAAGCATTTGGCAACTGCAATATTCACATCATGAAACAATTTTGCATTGGTGGATGGATGACTAAAATTTAACCAGATGTTTACATTAAATACTTCTATTCTTACCAATGAGGAACAAAATGCGTATTACAAAATCATGAATATCCATCACATTATAATATCTCCCGTGTTTTCTGAATATTCATTAATCACCACTTGATACTCAGATACTTGATATAATTTTTGGAGCATATTAGAAAAATGTCTTTAAACACATAAGAAACCTCTTCCCTGAAGAAGGAACTTTGATGCAAATAGTGGCAAGTAGTAGAAACATTGTTTTCCATTGGGAAGGATGTGAAATAAAGATGTATTACATCCTTAAAGTCTTTTCAACATCCAGGCAGGATTTACCGTGAGCCAAGTCCTGAAATGCAATGACAAGGTAGAACAAATAAACATGCTTAACTGAATACAAATTTTGAATATAAATTAATGATCTAATATGCTTTTCTGAACAAACTTTGGCATTGTTAGAAACAATGGAGAATACAGAATATCCATGAATATAAAGAAAATAGATATACACTGTGTAAAGGCTTGACACAAACATTGTAATAATTGAGTCTGTTCCTTAAATTGATAACCTGCAATCACAGATTGCCTACTGAGAACCCTTTTCCAAAATAAATTTGAGGAAGCCAAGTAATGGCTCACTTACATGGCTCTTTTTTTTTTTAATGAAAGTTTGGAGAAGCATGGTACCTGGAAGAAACATAAATTTGACAATTGAATGTCTTCCCCATTAGAACTTACTCATTGTAGATAAATGAATTAATGACGCCTGCCCAAAGATAATTGCAGCTTCTGAAAGGCTTCAGAAGATTCTTGCATTTCTCCTGTGTAGAAAAAAGACAAATTATTTTATCACACATTCTCACTGAAAAAAACCCCAAAGTTCTGTTTTAGAAAACCAACAGCTGGAAACATTATTACTTAGGCCAAATTAGCCATAGATATAGGCAGAACCTTGAAAGTTTTGATGAAAAAATACCAATGGGCTATTCTGGGAGCAACTAGCATGAAAGATTGGTTAAAGGGTGGGTGCCAGGTTAGTGGAAGATCAGTCTCCAAGTGTTCATAATTCACAATAGACTAAGCTTGCTGGGAGAAGGTTCTATCGAAGGGTGATCCTTTTAGGCTAGACAGTATAACTTCAGCTGAAAATCCTTTGGAGCACTATATCTTTCTTTAAGATAGGATAACATCCCTTCCCTTCTCCCCTGCCTGCCCCTAACCAGTTCTATATTAGGGTCTTCAAACCATGAAAATAAAAGTTTGTGGAATTACAGAAGCTTTTATTGTACAAGTCTAAAAAGCTTAATTTCAGAGGAAAAGTTTAGAGAGTAAGTATCACTTCAGAGTGGCCTGCAGCTCTGATTATAGCTTTGATTACAGAGTATGGTTGAAATTATTTTAGCACCTTGATACATTTGATTTCCAAAGATTCAAAAACAAAAAAAAAAGGAATTAACGGAAATACTGCTTTCTTGAAACATGGATAAAAACATTTACTTACAAGCAGAGGATTTCTAAATCCATGCTGCTTTGCATTGTTTCACTATCTACATTTCCCCGATGTTTATTTTGCTTATTGGTGAAGCAGTTAAGAAATGGTATTCTCCTCTACAAGAGCGTGCAGAGAAGACGCAGTCTTCCTGTGGAATCCAGAAAAAGCGGAACATCAGTTTCGGGAAGTAATTTGATATGAAATGATTAGTTACAGACAACACCTCAGATTAGTAACTCTTTTCTTGTTCCAACAGTTGATACATCATTAACTATGATTCTCACAAATGTCCTTTTTGAATCATTTCTTGTTTCACATAGGGAAAATAATTTGAACTTGTTGAAGCTGATTGGCTTTCAGGAGGCCAAACTGCAAATCACTGACAAGCTGAGCTGTCAAGCTCTGCTGAACTCGTCTCCCACCTTCGTTTGAAGTCTTCATTTATTAATTATGGCTCTCTGCTTGCAGAACCCTGTCTGAAGCTGGGCTCCCCGGCCTTGCAGGGGGCAGGGCTTTATGGGGCCATCTGACTTGTGGCTGCAGCAGACCCATGGAGCAGCACTAATTCCCATGAGGCAGCCTGTGCTGATCTAAGAGCAGCTGCTCCTGAAGACTCTGAAGGAAAAAAAAGAAAAAAAGGATACAATCTGCTAGTGCTGGAAGGCAAACACAAATTACCCACTGTTTCATAACTGTATGAGGTGTTGCACATGGCGAGCGACTAGCTGAATGCTTCGTCTCAAGCCCTGCTGCTCTTCACAGAATCACAGAATCATCTAGGTTGGAAAGGACCTTGAAGATCATCTAGTCCAACCTTTAACCTAGCACTGACAGTTCCCAACTACACCATATCCCTAAGCACCGTGTCGACCTGACTCTTAAACACCTCCAGGGATGGGGACTCCACCACCTCCCTGGGCAGCCCATTCCAATGCCTAACAACCCGTTCTGTAAAGAAATACTTTCTAATATCCAGTCTAAACCTTCCCTGGCGCAACTTGAGGCCATTACCTCTTGTCTTATTGCTCATTACTTGGTTAAAGAGGCTCATCCCCAGCTCTCTGCAACCTCCTTTCAGGTAGCTGTAGAGGGCGATGAGGTCTCCCCTCAGCCTCCTCTTCTCCAGACTAAACACCCCCAGTTCCCTCAGCTGCTCCTCGTACGACATGTGCTCCAGACCCTGCACCAGCTTTGTTCCCCTTCTTTGGACACGCTCGAGTAATTCAATGTCCTTTTTGTAGTGAGGGGCCCAAAACTGAACACAGTAATCGAGGTGCGGCCTCACCAGTGCCGAGTACAGGGGCAAGATCCCTTCCCTGTCCCTGCTGGCCACACTATTTCTGTTGCAAGCCAGGATGCCATTGGCCTTCTTGGCCACCCTCTTGCTGAGGGTTGAGGAGGGAAGGCCAGAGCTCCCGCATCCCATTGCAGGGAAGCTGTGCACAGCTGCAGCAGCACAACCGGGCTGAGGTGCCCCAGAGGCAGAGGGGAGCTCTGTGTAGAGAGAAGCCTGAGGGTGTGAGGGGCAACCTCCAGCAAGAGAGACCCATTGTGAGGCTGACCTGGGGAGCCCAGCACACACAAGGCCACGCCATGCTGGTGCACGTGAGGCTCAGGTATTGTAAAGGGCAGATGCTTAAGGAGGCCCCCGGCAGCAGGGCTGCTGCTGTGCCGAGGCACAAGGGAAAGCGCCCGGCGTAAACCTGGAGGCGTCAACGAGCTCGGCATGGCGCCGCCCCGCACAGCCCCCGCGGAGGACCAACACCCACCCTGCCCAGGCGGGTCTTGTCTCTCCGGCTGGTCTCTATGGTTCGCTTCCGCGGGGCGCATGCGCAGCGCCGTGCCGGCCGGCTCCACATCGGCGGAAGGGCGAGCGGAGAGCCGGCGGGGCGATGGACGGCCCCGGCAGGGAGGAGCTGGGTGAGGCGTGCGGCGCGGCCTGGCGGCGGGAGCGGCCGGGGGGCGGCAGGATGGCGGCTCGCCGCGGCGCGGAGAGGAGAGGACGTGAGCGGGAGGAGCGGCCGGCCAGCTTCCCCCCCTCTCCCCTCGAGGCGGAATGGTCCGGCCCACGGGGGATGCGCTGCAGCGCTCAGCGCATCGAGGCGGGCGGGATGAACCATCCCACCTCGGGGAGGGCTGGGCCCTGGCCTGCCGCGCAGCGGCCCGGGCCTCCGCGGCGCACAGCACCGGGACGGGGAGGCGGGTGGCGAGGGATGAGCGGCCCGGAGCCGGCCCGGCGGCATCTGGGGCTGGCGGGGCCGCGGGGAGCGGAGCGCGGCGCAGGGACCGCGGGGCCTCTCCACCCGCCGCCGCCCCCTTAGGGAGGGGGACCCGGTCGGGGGCTCCGCGCAGCCGGGCCGGCGGGCCGAGGGCAGGCGGCGGCCCCGCTTGGCCCAGGGCGGCAGGGGCGGTTCCCTGACGGCGTCAGTCGCACCTGGCTGGCTCTTGGTTTATTGGGAAGTCACCGTCTTGCGTAGGAGTTTAGGAAATGCTTTATCTTTGCATCGTTAAATGATGCTTTTATCTACGATGAAGGGTTGTGGGTGGTTTGGGTGTTTTTTTGGAGGGTGTCTGTGTGTTGATATATTAGCTGTATTTATTGCAGATTACTCTCTGGACCTTCAAAACTAAGTGTGGGAGAGCACATATGTGTTCACTTCTTAATTTGTCTATCCATAGATGGACGAGAGAGAACTCGTAGCAGTTCAGTACAAAGTACAGCTGATTCTGGGCTCGACTGGGCAGACTGAAAGTCTGATCTCAAAGCTGTGTTCTGCTGTAATCTCAAGGATTGGTCCTGTCCAGTGGTAATGATGGGAAGCAGGAGATGTTCTTCAGAGTTTGTTGTCCCAGAGGCTGATCTATCTTGCAGTGAGAGATTGCGACCTCTGGAGCAAAGGTGGCAGAAAGAAATTGTAGCTTTTTTATTTTTTTTTGCAAAGGTCACAGATTTGACAGTTTCTCTGTTAGAAACCTTAGAACCAGAATTTTTTATGGGATTGTTTAAAAATGCAGATCAACATCTGATAAGCTTTCAGAAATTTTTTATGTGGTTTAGTCCTATGGAATACTTAACAAAATATAAATCTTGCCAATGTGTCATCACTTGAAAGTGCATTAATCGTCTAGAAATGTGTAGCTTGGTCTGGACAGGACAGTAGATTATTCAAGACTAACATCTTTCAAATAAATGATTCATTATGGGTTGGGGTAAAAGTGCTCCTCTGAAAGTGTGTAATAAACTATGGAGATCTGTGGACACTTTGGTTTAATAACTCAGGTGTCTCGTTTTATTGGCCGCCTGGATTTGACAGTTACGATGCAAAAGCAAACAGTTCTTCCTGCTTACTGAGTGGCATTATTGACTTTCAGCATTTGTTCAGACATAACCATTCTCAAGATCAATAAATTCTACCATAAAGCAGAATAAATCTACTTTATTAAGTCACAGTCTGTAATGAAGAGAAATAAATGACACAAAGATATATTTTCCAAACAAAAATAAATAGTGATTCAAATAACTGCACCAAACATAGCTTTAAAAGTTCTTGAAAAACACACCAAAAGCTAATGCTAAATTTTACTATTCTGGAAAATGTAATTGGTATTTATTAGACATTTTTAAACCAAGTGAGTTTTCCTTCTTAATTTTCATTCTGGGAAGTACATTTTTGTTTGAGGGTTTTTTTCTTTATTTGTTCTTACGTCTCTTGTATTCAGCAGGAGTTGTGGTAGTGAAAAATAAGAAGGGAGCTGCCTTGTCTACTGTTGAATGGCATTATCTGTTAGCTCCCCTTTGAAGTAGAAAAAGCTACAGAAGTTCTTCAGTCTTGACAAGCATGCCCCTAGCACTACCATTCATAGTCACTTTATGTTGATCTGTAATTTCTTCGGTGGTTGTGGAAGCACATGGCTGAGTAATGTGGCATATCTTGCCAGATTCATGTGTGTTTGGTGGACAATGCTGTACTTCACAGTTTGATGCCTTCTGGAGAAATGCTGCGAAGGTTATTTATAGGCTGAAGTTTGGGGAGTGGAGAAACAGGTATTTCTGCGGTTGAGGGAGTAACTGAGGGTTAGACAGCGAGCCGCTTACTGAGCCATTTCCAGATTCTGAAAATAATTAGTGACAATGTTTTTTTTGGAACTAATTTTTTATTGAGAGCCCTGGTTCAGAATGCTGAATTGAAAAGCTCTGCTATTCAGAGACTTGATCACTAATCTTGTCCCATAAGAGCAGCCACAGGCTTGGTTAGGTGACCGAAGCTCTGGGCATGCCCTCCAGATCATGAATATGGCATTCTGTAGCCTGTGAGAAAATATTAGCATAAAACCACATTTTAGGCTAGTGTCAAGATTATGTGGTTCTGATTTTCTCTTTTATGCAGCAGTCAAAAAAGCTGCTTATTAAATGGAATCTTTATCCCTATTACAGAGGCTCTGGGTCACTCTCTGTTTAATAAACACATTTCACAGGACTGTGAATCTTGTGCTGTTTCTGGCCTTTTTGGCATGTTCTTGTGTAGAAGCTGATTGAGCAGTGAAGTATCTACAAGACCCCTTTTGCATACTGTTTTTTGCCAGGCATTTAATATACATGTGAAGTGGTATTTCAACAAGACCTGTATGTTTCTTCTCCCATAAATGAATTAAAGCAGCTGACATAAACAATGATAAACTATATCCTGTCCCCCAAATCTTTTTATGCTTATATGTCAAATCCAGTTCTTTCTATTCAATGACACTGACTTCAAAACCCTTGAGGCAAAAAAAGCCGGATTATATTGCTAAATTGGATTTGGAAAAGGGGTTTTAGAGGGGAGTTTGTCTGGAGGGTGATCTTCTCCCAAGGAACAATAGAAGATTGTATTTGGCTTTGTTTTTAATATCTCCTTAGCCTGTAACTTGCTGTGCAGCCCTGGCAAACTGCTTCACCCTTTTGTCACTGTTTCTCTCATAAAATGAAGGAGATTAGTTTTATCCCTTGTGGTGCAGTTAATTTTGGAAGTGTTAATTGCTTGAGCAGTAGAGAAAAATTAACTAAAGTTCTCGGTGAAAGTTCATTTCTTTGCAGATCTTTTGAACCAAAGGGTTACTTGAGTGTGCTATAAAAGCTTTAGAATTAAGTACATTTAATAACATTTCGAAGGTTTCTTTGGCAGTATGTCCATAAACATTGGCAAGATCCTGGCAAATTCTAGGATACAGAAAAATACGCTTGAAGATGCAAAACTGGAAATACTGTTTGTAACAATTTAAACCCTACATATTTAATCTCACTATGTGACTAGTGGTTGGCTAGTGATTGAAATTCGTCAGAGGTCTTTGAGGATACAGTGTTGACACTTAGATGTGTAGCTGTAATGAATCAGTGATTTATCTCTCCAGTAGGTGAAGGAATCAGTTTAACGCTGTAGTGGTAATTCTGAGAGAAATTGAAATGCACTTTGTGTTGCTTTGCTTGATAGTAGCAGTACTTGCAGAACTTTTTGGCATCCTGCTTACATGGGTGTTCACAGAAGAAAACAAACAATGACAACCATTTAAATAACTGTTAAAGACGATCTGAACACAGCATTTGATCTGAAAAGATTTTTGTGGTGGCAGGAGGAGAAAGAAATTCGTATTAGCTGAAGGAAAGACAGGGCTGAAAATTAGCTGGTGCTTTGGCTAAGTAAAAACAAAAGGGTGTGTAGAAGTGAATTTCCTCATTTTTTAGTTGTGCTGAATAAAGATGATGCAAAATTTTCAGTGAGTCCTGTGACTGAACACTGGATCATTAATAGCGTATGGTGCTTGGACACAGTCTGGACAGTTTGGTGGAGCATGGAAATAAGGTAGGTTGAGGTGTGCTCTGCACCATGTGCTTTGTGAGACTGCAGGCAGCCAACTTCACCTCTGATTCACGTATGGCATGCATATGCTGTTCTTGTAGCTGCAGTTTGAGATGGTGTTTAAACTGTGCACACTGGATCTTTCTAGGAAGGAAGCAAAGTATTTCAGGGGAACCTGTAGTAAGTGTAGTTATCTCTATATGAATTGGTGCTGGTTGCTGTTACCTGTGTTTTAAAACTCTTCTAGTGGAATTTGTTCTAAAACAAGCTATTATGTTAGAAGAGGATCAGTGAACTGCCAGCCTGCGTGTACAGATAGGAAATGGATATTCTAAGGTCTACTTTAAGCTATTTCTGAGAACATGGGTAAATAGTTGACCTAATGTATTCCATTTCCCTCTGTATCTGTTGCCCAGGACTGTTATGCTAAAGGATGGTTGAAGAGATTTCAAGGTACTGCTACCATGGTTATGTACTGGTCCCACAAGACAAAAAAATGTTCATAAATGGATGTAGATTTTAAAGGGTTATTGTTTCATGGAGTTTTACAGGCACAGTGTTCTTCTGGGTGCTTGATCTAAAATCAGATTGTTTCACTCTGGATTTAATTTCCTCAGAAGTCATCTTGGATTTCTACTGTTTTTTTTTTTCTGCTGACCTACAACTATATTTTAGAGGCAAGAGATTTAGTTTGTAGCAATACACAAAATTTCTCAAGACTTACTATGACCTATACACATAAAGGACATATAACTTTAATTTTTGTTGTATGGAGTAGTATATTTAACAATAGTCATATTTTTCTTTATAGTTGTCTTTATTAAGTTCAAATTTGTTGCTTTAAACCTTGTTTTTAAAAAAGTAATTTTTGTTTCCAGGCATATGCTCAGACAAATAAATGCCTGCATAATAACTGGGTTAAAATAAATGTGCCTCATCCGGCAGAAAAGGTCGGTCATAGGAGATACTTAGTTAAACCTCCTACTGTGCTCTAGTTGTGTGCAGTTTTGCTGCTGTTGTGACCAGCTACCACCTCAGAGAAAAGCTGATGGTAATGGTCTTGGAGCTTTGGAAGGCCTGTTTGTGTTTTTGAGATGCATTAGATGAACTCTTTTTCTTTTTTCTTTTAAGGATTATCAGTTTGATCAGCATTTTAGAAGTTTTAGAAGTACAGCAGTGGTAAAATAATAGCAATAAAATCAGTTGCATAATGCAAATACTGTGCAATGGAGTTAGCAAAGATTGCATCTGTGAAAAGAAACATATACAGATGTTTGTTTTAATTGAATGCAGCTTTAAAAAGTTTTTTAGTGGGACATTTTGGGAAAATCACCTTCTTTCTCTGTGGACAAATAGACCCATTTTCAATGTTTAAGTAAGATGAAATCTTCCCTTCTCTCTGGAACAGCCAGTGGTATGTTCTTTGCCTAAGAAAATTCCCTGTAAAAACCTTGTTTTGACATTTACTGGCTTGATTGTTGTCTGACTTCTTCTGCCTGGCTGTGTTTGAAAGAAGCATGTTTAAAGAAATGCCTAAGATCCTGCCATCCTATTAACTTTTATTGACATTCAGGTCTTCATTCATTTCAACCTGTAGACCAGTAATGATGGACAGGTTAGCAGGATGTGTACTGAATGCAGAATGTAGGTAACTGTAATATGTGGTAGAAAGCGGTATGTGTGCAGAAAACTTTCAGTTCCTGCACGTAGTGACTACAGAATAGCAGCTGCTCCTTTCATATAGAAGGTTCCATGCTGTTAAGACTCAAGTTTTGTATGAAATGCGTTGCCTTGTACATCAAGCCACTTCATAAATAGAACTTCAATGTGGTTTTCAAAGTAAGTATTTTTTTTATGATGCATTGTTTTTCTGTCATCATCAGTGATAGCTTACGCTTTCAGCTGTGAAGGCAATTGAATATGAAATTGGGATGTTCTGTTGCATAAGTGACACTAATAAAATAACAGAATGGTGTGGGAAAACAGTAAAAAATATCTAGCTTATACCTCCCCAGGACTTGGAAATAAATATTCAAGCCACCATGATAAATGTATTTAGACACCATTTTTTCCTTGAAAGGATGGTCAGGTACTTCACCCAAGTGGTGTAAGTTAAAGAGTGGGGGCTATATTAAATTCACTGTTGCTTGCCTTTTGGGTTGAGATAATTGCACAGTGTGGAAAACCTTGAAGTGAAGAAGGAGCACAACTGTGCTTGAAGTGGTCAAAAGTTGGAATAAGAAAATACGCCAGAGCACATGCTTACAGTTGTTTTTCTCAATTGTGAGGCTGCGTGCTGTGCTGTAGTTCAGAGAACTCCTTTGTGATTTTTGGCAGTTTTATGGTCTTCCTGAATCTTGTCAATGCATCTTGAGATGGCAGACTGTCTGGAGAAAGTTTCAAGTACAGAACAGCATATACCAAAAGGCATAAGGAGAAGTTACAAAGAAGATTTTATACATGTTTGTAATGTATGCAGAAAAAATGAATAGTTACGAGGCTGAGAACAACTGTAATGCCATGCAGGCAAATACACAAACATGAAAACAAATCAAACCCAAAGTATTTATGTTATTTTGATATGGAGATAACTTAGTGGATCCAGCAGAGAATGAAGAGCTGAAAAAGAAGAACATGTAAAAGTTGTGAGTGCTTGAAGATCATTTATATGGGAAATGATTTATGTGAAAGCTCAATAAATAGCATGATGACAAAATATTCCATTGCAAAAGTTCAAGGCCAGTAAAGGTTAGCGATGCATGCATGGCAAAAGTTTTTGCTTATGGAGGGGAACTTTTACTCACTGTGTTCTGTCAGTATATGATTGGAAATTCAAAATCTTTCCTCATGCAATTTTTAAAAAAGGACTATTATGATACTGCCGTTAGCCTAGGAAATGGTATAAAATTGCCGCCATATGTGATCATCTTCTCAGCATTAATGAGACCCTGCCTGGAGTACTGCATCCAGCTCTGGGGCCCCCAGCACAAGAAGGACATAGACCCATTAGAGCAGGGCCACAAGAGGGCCCTGAAAATGGTCAGAGGGCTGGAACACCTCTCCTGTGAAGGCTGAGAGAGTTGGGGTTGTTCAGCCTGGAGAAGAGAAGGCTCCGGGAAGATCTTACTGTGGCCTTTCAGCACTTCACGGGGCCTTATAAGAAAGATGGAGGGAGACTTTTTACCAGGGCTGGTAGTGACAGAAGAAGGGGCAAGGGTTTTAAACTGAACGTAAAGGAAGAAATAAGGAGGACATTTTTTAGGCTGAGAGTGGTGAGGCGCTGACACAGGTTGCCCAGAAAAGTTGTGGATGCCCCATTGTTGGAAGTGGTCAAGGTCATGTTGGACAGGGCCTTGAGCAACCTGATCTAGTGGAAGGTGTCCCTGGCTAAGGCAGGGGAGTGGAACAAGATGGTGTTTAAAGGTCATAAGTCTTTAAAGGTTTGTATTGATTATAGTATGGACTAAAAAACTTTGCATGTAATCTCTTTTGGTGGGGAAGCTGGTTATCTTTCTTTTGGATCAGTGCAGTGGGTCACATGATTGATTGTAATCTCCAAGAGTAAATTGTATGTTGAAAATTTGATGTGAAAAATACATCTTAAAAACTGCATTATGCTCATGTAGACATCTTAAAACTCAAGTTTACTCTTATCACTAGCAGGCAGAGTGGTAGTATGCTCCCCAAGTGTCCTGCTATTTCTCCAGGAGGTGTCCCTGAAAATCACAGTGGATACTGATATTTCAGATAGCAAAGGATTTTTTCCCAACAAGAATTAATGTATGGGAAGTGGTGATGCATGTCGGGACTTAAGAATTTAAATATACAAGATGGTATGTATGGCATGAAGGATGGAGATGCAGGAACAGGCTTATCAACTGGGGGAGAGGCTGGCTTTTTGGAGTCGATTGCTGGTGTAAATCGTGTGAGCTTTCTTCCTGTCTCTTTGAGAATGCTTATGTTTTCATTACTGCCATTTCACTCCTGAACAAAGGTCAGGATGTAGGTCAAATGAGGAAAAGATGAAGAAAAGGTGTAATTACTGAGTGTCAGGCATTCAGTCTCATAGGTGAAGAGGCTGGCTTCTCTTTGGATGATGATTCAGTGTGGAAAGAGCATCTCCTCCATTTCGTGGGTTATCTGTCATCCTGTTCTTGATCTTCCATGATAAATAAAGCCAATTTTAATAAATCGGGACAGCATGTATTGTCTGACCTGCATACATCTTCCTTCTATTCCATTAATTCTTACATCCAAAAATGCTTTGGTTTTTGTCATAATCAGTCAATTGCTGTGTGGGACAAATAAGCTTATGGCTTAAGATCAGAGGTAAGGACAACCAGGAATAAAAATGTGTCTGCTGCAGTCCACAAAGTAAGGAAGAAGAGATGAATGAGGCCTTCTTTAAACAACCAGAAGAAGCCTTCTGTTCACAGGTCGTGGTTCTCATGGGGAACTTTTACCACCTAATACCTCCTAGGGAGGCAATGTGGCAGGGTCCAAGGCATTGAGGATTTTTCTGGGGGGCTTGTAGGATGGTTTCTTTCATGAAAGTGCTTAAGGATATGGTGTAGTTGAGAATGGTCAGTGTTAGGTTAATGGTTGGACTAGGTGATCTTCAAGGTCTTTTCCAACCTAGACGATTCCGTGATTAATGAGCCAACTAGGGGAAAAGCGTTGCTGGTTCTGCTACTCACAAATATGAAAGAAGATGGATGGCAGCCTTGGCTGCCATGACACTGTATGATGAAATTGAAGATCCTGAAAGCAAGGAAGGTGTTGCATTTAAGGTAATGAATTAATTTGGTAAGAGATGAATCCCCTTGCGTTCTAGCCAGTCCTCAGAGATTGGAGGAGCTAGGGGCGGCTGGACTTATCTCTTAATAGGTATGACAATTATGGCCATAACTATAGGCCTGACACCAAATGCACAAACAGCCCGTATGCTGTAGGTCCGGTTGCATTCAAGAGGAGCAGGCAGGTTCGTGAATATTACAGTTTATTCTTATGCAACATCTACAGATTCTTTGAGATTGCCTACGATAAATGCACAAACTGCAGGTTGGCTGTATAGCACTACACATAAAAAACTGATTGCAATCACGCACACTTAATTCTCAAGTAATCACTTGGCGTAACCGAGGGCCCAAATCTTACCAAAAGGCATCGCTTCTGGGGGGGAGGGGTGAGGAGCACAAACCCACTGATCTGTCCCTCCAATTTGGTATTGGATTATCGTCCCTTCAAGTTAGATACAAACTCGGGGTAGTATTTAAGTGTGTATGTGTGAGTGGGTGGAACTGTGGTCAGGCCATTGTTTCTTGAGTAATGACACAGCACATTCCTTGGTGCAAGGGTCCCATTGGACTGGAGGGTGGCAAATGTGACACCCATCTACAAGAAACGCAGGAAGGAGGATCCAGGAAACTATAGACCTGTCAGTCTGATCTCGGTGCCAGGGAAGGTCATGGAGCAGGTCATCTCGGGTGCCATTAAAAGTCATATAACGGACAACCAGGGCATCAGGCCTAGTCAGCATGGGTTTATGAAAGGCAGGTCCTGCCTGACAAACCTGATCTCCTTCTACAACAGGGTGACCTGCTTACTGGATAAGGGAAGGGCAGTGGATGTTGTCTACCTTGACTTTAGTAAGGCCTTTGACACAGTTTCCCACAGCATTCTCCTGGCAAAACTGACTGCTCGTGGCTTGGATGGGCACACGCTTCGCTGGGTAAAAAACTGGCTGGATGGCCAGGCCCAAAGAGTTGTGGTGAACGGAGTTAAATCAGTTAGCGGCCGGTCATGAGTGGTGTCCCCCAGGGCTCAGTTTTGGGGCCACTCCTATTTAACATCTTTATTGATGATCTAGATGAGGGGATCGAGTGCACCCTCAGTAAGTTTGCAGATGACATGAAGTTGGGTGGGAGTGTTGATCTGCTCGAGGGTAGGGAGGCTCTGCAGAGAGATCTGGACAGGCTGGAGCGATGGGCTAAGGCCAACTGTAGGAGTTTCAATAAGGCCAAATGCCGGGTGCTGCACTTGGGCCACAACAACCCCCAGCAGAGCTACAGGCTTGGGGAGGAGTGGCTGGAGAGCTGCCAGTCAGAGAGGGACCTGGGGGTGTTGATTGACAGGCGGATGAACATGAGCCAGCAGTGTGCCCAGGTGTCCAAGAAGGCCAATGGCATCCTGGCTTGCATCAGAAATAGCGTGGCCAGCAGGGACAGGGAAGGGATCTTGCCCCTGTACTCGGCACTGGTGAGGCTGCACCTCGATTACTGTGTTCAGTTTTGGGTCCCTCACTACAAAAAGGACACTGAATCACTTGAGCGTGTTCAAAGAAGGGGAACGAAGCTGGTGAAGGGTCTGGAGCACATGTCGTAGGAGGAGCGGCTGAGGGAACTGGGGGTGTTTAGTCTGGAGAAGAGGAGGCTGAGGGGAGACCTCATCGCCCTCTACAGCTACCTGAAAGGAGGTTGCAGAGAACTGGGGATGAGCCTCTTTAACCAAGCAATAAGACAAGAGGTAATGGCCTCAAGTTGTGCCAGGGAAGGTTTAGACTGGATATTAGGAAGCATTTCTTTACAGAACGGGTTGTTAGGCATTGGAATGGGCTGCCCAGGGAGGTGGTGGAGTCCCCATCCCTGGAGGTGTTTAAAAGTAAGGTTGACTTAGCGCTGAGGGATATGGTATAGTTGGGAACTGTCAGTGTTAGGTCAATGGTTGGACTAGATGATCTTCAAGGTCTTTTCCAACCTAGACGATTCTGTGATATTCTGTGAAGGTGTGCGCTTTTTTTGTGGGAAAAGAGGAAGAATGAGAGATAAGGTCCGCAGAGTACTGCAAAACAGTCCTTGAGAGAAGGGGAAGTCATGTCAAATGTTCATTGAGAAAATTGGAAGAACGGCACCACGAGGCCTCCACTTCGCTTCACATTCCTCCTTGGTGCCACGGCAACACAAATCACTGAATGTCCATCCTGTCCTGTGTTTGTTCTGGGCACCATGTGTTAAGGAAATGCATGTTTTGCAGATTTTCACTGTTTTGCTTTTCCCACACTTCCAACAGAAGGCAAGTTCCAGATTAAAGTACACTCCGTGAGGGTGATCATATGCATGTTCAGGGCATCTTGGTCAAGAGTGTAGTAAGAATATAGTAAACATTTTTGTTCTATTTATTTTGTAATGGTAGATTGGAAAATAAGAACTGAATTCTGTATCTTTCTAGTGTACACACGGAAGAAACCTTTTTATGATGTAACCTAGAATTTACATAGATGCTATGCACTAGTTTCTAAATAGCTGCTATTTTATTTTTCTGCCAGAGTAGAACCCAGAAAAATTCAGTGCATTTTGCCAGTCTGATTGTGCTGTTCTTTGATGACAAAGAAGTTAGGTAACTTCTTTGACAGTGTCTGATGGAATACTGATAACTAGGAAAAATTGACTTGTACTTGAACTTCTTTGAAAGTTCTCTAAATATCTTTAAAATTTCTTGCTGTTAAAGATTTTGATACTGGAAGCTTGTTCTGGAATGTTTTAATTTTTTGTTTGTTTGTTTTAAGATGATTCTAGTGTGAATTAAATCTGCCAGTTATAGCAAATATGTGTATTTTGCTTTGGGCTTATTTGGTACAATGTTTCATAGGTGTTTGTACTGATGTAGTCAGGACTGGTATTTACATAAATGACAGCAAAAAGCCATTAAAAACATTCAAAAGCAATCTTGTTTAAGGACACCCTACTCTGAAGCAGTCCTTCAGTAAGCTACAAACTACTTCACAGGAAAAGTTAAAAATGACAAATGGTTTAAAAAAACCCCCAAACGTTAAAAAATTACCCAGTAAGTGAACTGAGGATGATTAATTAGATTGGTAGACTCTTCAGGGCAGAGGCTGTTTTCTTACTGTGCATTTCTCCAGAGCATGAGTTACTTAGCACTTCTAGACACGACAGTAAGTTAAGTAACTATCAGAGTTGAGATAGTGATAGTAATAACCTTTAGATGACTAGATGGCTTTAGGCATGGGCAGATGAATTTTTGAGGGGAAAAATAGCTTGTCTTAGAAAAATTCTTATTACTTAAAAAAATGAGGGGAATGCTTGAGTATGTTTAAATCCATTCTTAAAGGACTTCCTTTGTGATCAGAAGAAGGGTCAGGAAGTTGGGAGAAAAGTAAAATAGGATGTCTATAAAATTCAGAGTCCTCTGAGTGTGATCTGATTGTGTGGTAAACAGTGCGAATGTATGTATATATCAAACATTTCAGTAGGAGGCTGGAATGGAAGAAAACAGCTTTTCTCCCTTGACTGAGCAGTTGCTGATACCAGTGCTGTTGCTCCTAAGAGTCATCCTGGTCCCCTCATACTGCAAACAGGAACCTTACTTGCTGCATTTTGTCATTATTCTTTAGCATTACAAACAGCACCCTACAAAATGTGATGGAGTCAAAACTGGAAAAATAATTTAATGATGATTTCTTTTATATGTTTTTGAATCTCACATGATCACAGACTTTCCACACTTGTAGTTTGGCCTGTTCTAGTGAAAACACTTCAGATTGTTAGTTCAGACTTGGTATTTTAAAAAATGAAAGTGAGCCTAATCACTTGCCTACTGGGTGAAACTTCCAGTGTTGGCACTTTGCTTCCTCTGACTTCTGAGGGGACAGACTTTTACTTCAGAACTAGACTAGGTCAGGCCTTGGTGAGTGTCTTGGTGAGTGAGCCCAGCAGTGACTCAGAGCTGAGAGAGGTTGTGGCATCCTCAAGAACTAGTCAACACAATGCTGTGGGAGTAGAGGGAAGGAACTTCCTTTGCTGACCCTTCTTTTGATCAATTAATAGATTATTTGCCGTGTAGTGAAAGATGATTAAGTCTGTCTTGACTTGTGTAATTAGAGTATCACTGAGTATAAATTTGCTTTACAGTGGACTTTCTGGTTGAGTCTCTGACCTCTGATTTTGTTCTCCACTGGTCATTTTTGCTTCTGTAAAGTCCTTTCATTACGGGCTTTCAACTTTACTGACATCAAATTGGGATGACCCTTTGCTGTTTTCAGGACAGTTTGAGCTAATGCTTTTAATTTTAACTACCTCAATAAGCTGCCTTCTGCTTTACAGGATATATTACACGTGTTCTACAGTTTTTCTTTGTAAGTTCCTCTGGCTTAGGATTTGTTTCAGTGCCCTGCTGATAGGTTAGATGTTTTTAAGGTTTCACA
Source organism: Strix uralensis (assembly GCF_047716275.1). NCBI lineage: Eukaryota > Metazoa > Chordata > Aves > Strigiformes > Strigidae > Strix > Strix uralensis. The sequence continues at coordinate 127,384,264 of NC_133973.1, forward strand.
AAAACCTTAATGATTTGTTGAATGGCTGTGGTGGGTTGACCCTGGCTGGACACCAGGTGCCCACCAAGCCCCTCCATCACTCCCTTCCTTAACTGGGCAGAGGAGAAAAATATAATGAAAGGCTTGTGGGTTGAGATAAGGACAGTCACCAATTACCATCATGGGCAAAACAGACTTGATTTTGGGAAATTAATTTATTACCAATCAAATCAGAGAAGGGTAATGAGAAATAAAATCAAATCTTAAAATCACGTTCCCCCCCCACCCCTCCCTTCTTCCTGGGCTTAACTTCACTCCTGATTTCTCTACCTTCTCCCGGACAGCAGGGGATGGGGAATGGGGGTTGTGGTTGGTTCATCGCACATTGTCTCTGCCACCCCTTCCTCCTCAGGGGAAAGACTTAAACTCTTCCCCTGCTCCAGTGTGGGCTCCCTCCCACAGGAGACAGTCCTCCATGAACTTCTCCAACGTGAGTCCTGCCCATGGGCTGTAGTTCTTCATGAACTACTCCAGCGTGGGTCCCCCACGGGGTCACAAGTCCTGCCAGCAAACCCGCTCCAGTGTGCGCTCCTCTGTCCACGGGGCCACAGGTCCTGCCAGGAGCCTGCTCCAGCGTGGGCTTCCCACAGGGTCACAGCCTCCTTTGGGCATCCACCTGCTCCATTGTGGGGTCCTCCCCAGGCTGCAGGTGGGTCTCTGCTCCACCGTGGACCTCCATGGGTGCAGGGCACAGCTGCCTCACCATGGGCTGCACCACAGGCTGCAGGGGAATCTCTGCTCTGGCTCCTGGAGCACCTCCTGCCCCTCCTTCTTCACTGGCCTGGATATCTGCAGAGTTGTTTCTATCACATATTCTCACTCGTCTCTTCCAGCTGCTGTTCCACAGCCGTTTTTTCCCCCCCCTTAAATATGTTATCCCAGAGATGCTGCCACCGTCATTGATGGTCTCGGCCTTGGCCAGCAGTGGGTCCATCTTGGAGACGGCTGGCATTGGCTCTGTCAGACATGGGGGAAGCTTCTAGCAGCTTCTCACAGAAGCTACTGCTGTAGCCCTGCCACTACCAAAACCTTGCCATACAAACCCAATACAATGACTAATTTTCATTATGTTCTGTATTTCCTGTCTGGTTTTGTGCTTGTATCTTGTTTTCAAATTAAGCAGTAATTTTTGTCAGGTTAACCGTAATAACTCCGCAAATAAAAGTTGTATTTGGCAGGTTCATATGCCAATATATACTTTAAAGATGTCGGTTGTCCATAACTTCTTTTAAATGTATCTACAGTCTCACTGGTGTTACAGATTTCACAGGTATTCAGTTAGTATCTGTATTTTTCTTACAAAACATATAAGCTTAGTATGGTTAAGGTATTTAACATTCACTCAATGAAATACTTTTGCTTGCTGAATAGTGAAGCATGTTATAATGCAGCTAATGTCTTTTGTGATATTCTTCAATGTTTTCAGAGTTCTGTAAATAATGTAATAATTCAGTAAGGTGTGCTCTTGCACCCTTAGCAATACTCAGTAAGTTTTTTTTTAAATAAAAAATGTGAAAATCACAGGGCTTTCTTTTTTTTGGTGAAAATGACAAAAGTTGAGACTTGTTTACATATTTTATGAATGGGTACTGTGGTAGGCCAGCATAAGGTAAATAATCTTTTTGCTCTTAGCAGGATTTGTTTTGCTTAACAGTAGTAATTTAAAAATTGTTATAATTTAATCAACATTAAACTGGTGTAAGCTGTTAGTTTTGCCTAAAAGGCAATTTTGTTCACTACTGGCTGCTTGCTTGATGCTGTTATTTAGCTGGATGGTGCAATTGCATTTGTAGACTGCAGTGGCAGTTTATGCTACTTTAATGAAAATGCAGCTTTCAAAGCATGCAGCCTAATTCCTTGGTTCTCTTGCCAGTGACTGGAAACATCTGCGGTACCTGTCTTACCTGTCCATTTTAGGATGGGATGACTGGGGCGTGCCATTGCTCACTGCTGATAAGAATAGACTAAATGCTTAGTTTTGCAGTAACTAAAGATGGTAAGATGAATCTCATTCTTTTGTAACAATGGATGACTTTACTGTTTCGCTTTATGTTGTATTAGCTTGCAAAATGATTTAAGCCATCAACATTTTGATTATAAAAAGTTGTTTTTCTTAATGACAAACTGTAGTGTTTGGATGTGACAACAATGAAATGGTGTGCCACTTTTGAGAGAGAGATTTTCCTGTGCAAACTTGCGCTGTGCATATCTATCTACCTAACTTTATAGTTAGGAACACATGTAAACCTCATGGCATGGAAGTTTGAGTCATGTTTTACATCTAAACTGTAAGTTTGTTTCTCATACTAATATAGTCTTAACTCTGTTGTACAGACATGGAAGTAATGAAACCTTTAATTGATGAACAAAATTCAGATGGTATCTCGGATGAAGAGCTTGAAAATAATTTCCTGCCAGTTGAGAAGCAATACCAGCTTGATAATGAAGAAGGCATTACGTATGTATTACTCTTAACTATCAGCTTGTTAAAATTTGTTGCCTCCACCTTGTTTCTCATGAGTAGTTCACTGAACTCTTAAGGGGTTTTCTTGCACCCGTGGTACAGTTTTGTGGTTATACAAGAGGACTTTGCATAGTTTTGCCAAAAACCAGCCCCTTTTGAGTAGGTTCTCGGTTCTTTGGAAGCTAACAATGTACTGGCTGTAAAATATTCTAAGGTGCCCATTTATAAAGTGATTGGGCCACTCAAAATCCAATGACCAAAGAAGGTTTTGATTGATTTTTATTTTCTCATAAAGAAAATTCAGAAGACTTTGGAAATAATCTGTTAAAGTTTAATTAGAGGAACTTGTAAAGGTTATTTTTTTTCTTTTGATAAAGGTTTGATTGTCAAACTTGTAATTTGCAGTTGGTAATTGCTTTGAATTTTACTGATGCTAAAATAACATTGATGAAACTTGGTAATTTTGACCTTGAGGCAAAAGGACAATAAAATTGCACAGAAAATAACCTTTCACAAGCTGGAGGAAGACACTGAAGATCAAACTTGTATGTTCTATTTGAGGGAGCTCACATGTAAAGCTCAATAATAATATTATTTGAATGTGCTTGGGCATTCTTTAAAGTAGTTGAAGCTCCCAATTTTTCCCTTTATTAATAAATGACAGAGGGTGTGGTTTGGTTTTGCCTTTTTTTTCTTCTTTCCCCCAATCTCAGTGTACTTCTAATGCGACTTGTTATATTTTTATCCTCAGGTTTATACAAACACTTACGCACCTCCTCAAGGGAAACATTGGAACTGGGCTTCTTGGTCTCCCACTTGCAATAAAGAATGCTGGCATTGTGGTAAATTCAACTATTTTTCATAGATTAGAAAAATTATCTAGAAAGATCTACAGATATGTGTCTGTGCCTGCAAAACTTAAATCTTGGTACTTTTTGTTTGTCACTACCAACTTCAACAGTGTTGTGTTCTATTTTTCCTATTTAGTCTGGTGAAGTTAGTACTGAAGGTTGAGAGATTTCTTTTTTTTTGTTAAAGTTACTAATTCACCCTGAAGACTTTATAGCATATGTTGTATTTTTGCTTAGCCAAAATGCTTTTCTGGTGAAAACAAACATTTTGTCAGAAAAAAGAAAGATTTGATTCACTCAGATTCCTATGATGTCTCATGGGAATTGTTATTATGGGGCTGTCTTATCTTTGTCCAGACTTCTCTAGAGCCAGATGGTATGTCCTAGGATGCAGCATCAGCTTGTTAAATCAGTCTTGTGTTTCTGCAGAAACAGGGTGTAGCACAGCTTGTTTATACCAGGTAACAAGCAATGCATTTCTTAAGGCAGGAAAAATATCATCAAGTGAAATTTTCACCTTATGACTCAATAATCCTGTAATTCTTTATTACACAATGTTCGGTTTAAGAGTGAAAGTTACATGTGAAAAGCGGGTACCTTCTGTGAAAACTTTTGGTCAAACTTCTACTCTGAAACAAGTGATTTAATTTGAAAATTATCTATAACTTGTAATAGTAGAAGTTACCAGTGTTGTGACTGTGTTTTTTTTATACTGCACATCATTAAGTCTACTAATGTAAGGGAAAGAAACTTTTATTGTCATTGCCACTTTAAAGTGGTTCAAACCACTGTTTCGAATTGTGCAGTGTATGCAGCCTTCTCTCTTTACAAATTTTTTGAGCAGATATCTTAATGAAGCTGTTAGATGAATGATCATGCCCATTTGGTATTTACGGCTTGATTGCCACTGAGTAGCCTTCTGTCAAGTAGTGAACTAAAAGTAAGGAATGCCATAAAACATCAGCAGCAAATCCTCCTCTGAGAGGGGAAAAAAAATCCACTTGCATAAAATTCTAAATTCTTAATTGATTTGCTACAATGTGAAATTTTTGCATGCAATTATTTTCCCCCAGAATATTTTAATGAAAAATTCTCTATTTCCTGTGTTCTCTGTGTTTGTTTTTTTTTTTTTTTTTTCTTTTTCATACCAGATTGGACCAATCAGCCTTGTGCTCATAGGAGTTATATCTGTTCATTGTATGCACATCTTGGTACGTTGCAGCCACTGTCTATGTCAGAGGTAAATGTGGAATTACTCATTATGTTGCTGAGTTTAAGTATTATTTTTTTCTTTCTTTCTTCTTTTCTATTTCTGATTTTTGGCCTACAGAATGGCCTGATGCTGTAGCAGTTTCTTCTATTCAGTTCAGAACCTTGTACTTGAAAGAAACAACACTCAAATTCTTATCGTGCAACTATAAATGATAGCTATGCTTTGTGCAACACAGGTTTAATACATTGAAAAAATATTTGTTCTCTGCTCATACACAAAATGAAGTTGGTTTAACTTGTGTTAATCAGTATCCCGTTCCCTGTCTTTGCTGGCAATTAATAGGTCTTTATTGCAGTTTTAATCGCTTAGCTTCAGTCTGTTAGTCCTTTTTTATAGTCGAAGCTTTCTTCATAGCTTCTGAATCTTCACAGCCTTGAAAAGTGTCCAATTTATAAATAGCCAGTTTATAAGTACTTTATAGGAATAAAATACAACCTAAGAATTGCTGTTAATGTCTTCTGTGATTATCTGTGAGCTGTCTTTTTGGACTGTGACAACTTGGTTCTTTGATACTGTAGTGCTGAAGAAATGTGTTAAAATGATGCTAGTGAGCAGATAAACACTAGATACTCCTCCATGTAAAATGTACAATACTGGGGGGGAAGCAGATAGTCACATTTGACTGATAGAGTATTTTGATTAATAGTGACTTCTATTAAATATTTTGATCTTACTGTCAGGTGTTAAAGAGAAGCAGTGGGAGGGTATTGTATTTAAAAAGTGCAATGAAGTTTCTGAACTGAATAGAAACACAAACTGTGTCCCTGTAGCTGGAAAAACTATCTTATCAGTTTAATGTGATATTGTACTGTGAAGGGATTCTGTAATTCCTGAATTCTTTGATTTTTTCCTCTGTATTTTTGAATGGCCTTTTAAGATGTACATAAAACTAAGATCAGTGAAACAATTGTGATTGACTGCTTGTCCAGGAAAATCTGTTGAATCCTGTTCAAGTTCTTTTAGGTTTAAGATTAATTTCTTAAACTGATACTGTAAGAATACAATTTTGGATTAATTTATCAAGAAAATTGTTCTGTAAGAAACTGATTTAGTACTGTTGAATTAGGGGGGAAGCGGCATTGTGGTTCACATGCTTGTACAGTGCTGAATAGACCTTCCAGGGGGAAAGAAGCTAAACCATATTGCTAAAATTCAGCAGCCACAGAATGGTGCCACAAGTGATTACTTACTATAATCCTGGGAGGCCACCAGGGTTTTCAAGGTAAGATCTAGGCCCTCACAGTTTCTAGTAACTGTTCTTTCTTCACTCTTTGATTTCAGGATGAAAAAATCCTCACTGGGGTATAGTGATACAGTTAGTTATGCCATGGAAGTGGGGCCCCTGACTGCTCTTCAGAAACGAGCTTCTTGGGGACGGTAAGTTTGCATTAGAATTTAATAAATTTGATATTAAGAATTAATGTCTACACTTGGAATAGTTAGGAGATTTCCATTTTACTAAGATATTACTTGCTTTAAGAATGTATTCTTCATTCTTGAAATATTTTTATGCAGTGCTATTTGTTATTTCCTGCAGCCAGCTAGTAGTGGTGACATGGGACGATTGAGGAGTGTCTCTCTCTGTTAGACATTTCAATTTTCAGATCTACAAGAGCTGTGAAGAAAAGAATTCTGTTTAGTAATATAGGAAGAGATGTGGTATAACCAGAAATTGATTCTGTATTGTCTAATGTAGTGAAGTAATTTAAGTTTTCATTCTCTTTTACTGTAAACACATTTCTCTGCATCAGAGTTCCCTCTTTAAGCAGGTTGACACTGCAAATGTTAATTACTGCAATATATTTATTATGAAAGGAAGAAAGTAATTCTATGATTCCTGTTTAAATATTATGTACAAATACTGGAGAAATATTTACTATATTTTGCAATAATGGCATGCAGATATTAATAGCTTGTCTCTTTTAAATACTTTATCCCTCTTTTAAAAACTTTATTCCTCTTTTAAAAAAGACCATTATTTTTTCTTTGCCATTTGTTACTGTATAGCTATTTATTGAGTTTATGGTATGACTACACAGTAGTGAAACTCAAACTCAGACATGTTGTTCAGTGCTGGTTTAAAGCGGGTTTTTTCCTCACTTGAGGAATAATTTTCTTTTGGTCCTGTTATTTTCAAGGATGCAGCATCTTGCATGATGTGTTTTGGCTATTACTTTGTTTTGAATAAAAAAAAAAAAAGTGAGCTGGTCTTTTAAGATCTTTTGTGATGACTTCATAGGAATGGAGTAGAGCTCAATTAGAGGGAAAACTGATTTGTAGTGAGATATAATGACAATTCTGTAATGCACCTAAGAGTTTCAAGCAGCAAATGGCAATTTGATTTCCAGAGACACTGCTGCAGTAAATCCATTCTCTGGGGCACATCTCTGCTGTATGCCTGACTCTAGCAAGTTTCATTACAGCATGTCTTCAGGCCACCATTGTGTATAAGATTTTTCAAAACCAATCTGAACCATAATTTGGAGTGTTTTTTCAATGAGATACAGTGTCTGAATGTTTATTTGGATAAATTTATTACACTTAGTAAGATGTAAAAATGTTTGTAATCTTGAATTGATGAAACTTATATTGCTTAGACTATATGAGACATTTAATCTCTGGTCCTGGTGGAAAACTGCTGTGTTAGGGGCTAATGGATGCCAGTAGAATTTACAAAATCATAGAACATTGGGCTGGAAGCGACCTTAAAGATCATCCAGTTCCAACCCCCCTGCTGTGGGCAGGGACACCATCCACTAGCCCAGGTTGCTCAAAGCCCCGTCCAACCTGGCCTTGAACACTGCCAGGGAGGGGGCAGCCACAGCTTCTCTGGACAACCTGTTCCAGTGTCTCACCACCCTCACAGGGAAGAATTTCTTCCTTATATCTAATCTAAATCTGCCCTCTTTCAGTTTCAAACCATTACCCCTCATCACTACACTCCCTTATAAAAAGTTATATGTGCACTGAATATATATGCTTGTTGTTTATATTCGGACCATGTTGTTAGGACTTTGAGTTTGATTTTATACCACTTTAAAATATGTGACTACCTTTTTTTTTTTAATTGAGAAACTTTTATACTTACTCAAAGTTACCTTAAAAAACAAACACATACAAAACTACACTGTTTTGCCATAAGAAGAACCTGCATTGCAGTGCTCATGAGATTAATGTGATGTTTGAATCTAGCGTTTTTGACTACTGTAAAAAGGAGCAATAATTGCATATTAGGTAGAAATGGGTAATTGTTTGGATCCTAAGTATAATATATGTTTGTTTTTTCTTCCTCAGGTATATTGTGGACTTTTTCCTAGTGATAACACAGCTGGGATTTTGTAGTGTTTATGTTGTGTTCTTGGCAGAAAATGTGAAACAAGTGAGTAATGTTACTGTATGGAAACAGTTATGGTTTTAGATTAATTTTTCCTCACTTTTATTTCCTGTCATAAAGTCCAACAGAACTGCTTGTAAAATGTGAAGTTGAGAGAGGCACAGAATGGGTTCTACCACAATTTCCACAAAAAAGCTTTTGGTAAAAAGGAGCAATGTGCAAGGTGAACTAAATTCAGATCTTGTGCAAGTGTTTGTGGCTTCATTGCCCTCTGATTTGTTTGTTGAATTTAGAAATTAATGGTGGAAATGATAGAACATAAGGCTGAAACTGGTCTAGGAGCCAGTTGTCTCTGATTTTTTTTCTTTTTTTGCCAGCCTTCTGCAGACCCTTTTTTTTCCCCTGACCTCCTGGGTATATTTTACTCTTTTCATGTCACTGGAATCTTTCTTTGGTTCTTGTTTAGTCCTTTCAATTTTCTAGAATGGTCTCATCTGCCACAGAATCCATTGTATCTAAACTAGTCCTGATTTTTATTCTTAAAAGTGCCTGACATTGAAATTTCTGCAGCCTCCTCAGTAGCCAGTTCCAATGCTTTCTTATCTGTTAGACAGCTGCTTCTTTGTAGAAACTTAAAATTTGTTATTGGCGTTTTAAGTCCTTTATTTCATGTTCTAGCTATAAGTAATTTATTCTTTTCTATTTGTGGATACTTTTTATGTTTTTGAATATTGTTATCATGTCTCCCCTCTATCTAATACATATTAGATAGAGGGGAGACATGATAGAATCTAGTAATTGTTCTTGCTGTTCTGTGAATGCTCTGCAGTTGGTCGCGTCTCTCTCTTTTTTTCCAAGTTTTATCCCTGAAGTTGGTTATGCTACTCTAGTTGAAGTTTTGCTTGTGATCAATAGAGCAGAAAGGTTATTTCACAGGTCTTACAGATCATATTCCAGACTTGACACTTCAGTATAATGGTCAGTTTGCAGGAGCATGTCACTGCTAACTCATGACTGACTTCTGATCCACTATCTCTCATCCTTTACTTCAGAGCTGCATTCTAGGCAATTTTGGTTCTTCTTTCTGTACAGGTGGTTTCTGCTTACCTATAAAATCATTTATTTTTCCTTACTGAATTAACAGTTCTCAAGGTTGAATTTTTATCCTGTTCTTCAATATTCTTTCACTTTCCATCTGGAACAGATGTTTAAGCCTTGTTTACTATATCATCTGTGTTATTAATGAAAATATTAAATAGCACTGCTCATGCAGCATTTCATGTTTTACTGTAAATACTATAACACATATAATATGTAGTATTAAACATATGCAAATACATTTCAATATGTTACAGATTTGTAAATAGATTGGATATTAATTCTTAGAAAAATACTGTGATTCATTTGTGCAAGTTGATTTAAGGATATCTAAAAATCAAATGTTTTGTCATGCCACATTTATGAAAAAGTCAGTTAAAAATTGTGAATGAATCCCCACAACCACAAATGCCTATACACCTCCCAAGCAACCCCCAAACCTTTCAATAAAACCCAACTATCCCTTTTCTCTCCCACAACCATCCATCACTGAGAAAAGCAAACAAAACCATGCTTATCACTTTCATGACAGCTGCTCCTGCTTTCGTTTGTGTTTTTTGTCTCTCATTCTACAGTCTTAAGCTTTTCTATTTCTCATTGGTGGAGATTTTTCTATTGACAGGGTCCTTGATGTCTTTTGGTCCTTCTTTGCACACTCAGCAGTTGCAGTCAGCAGTTTGTGTATCTGAGCAGGTGGTCCAGGGAAGGTCAGCCAGCACAGGTTGGGTGCTCAAACAGGAGCCACAAGCCCTTTGAGCTTGTGGTGCTCTCTCCTCCGTGAGCTTATTAAGATTCCAGGCCTCTACCAATGTGTTATGTTGTGTGTTCCACTCATAAGATTATGGTTAGTCACTTGACATAAAGCTAATGAGGATGAATCTGGGCCTGTGTCTAAACATTTGTGCTTCTGTAATTAGTGAAGTGGGTGAGGAATAAGGTATGGCAGGTTACTGAGCATTAATCATCCATATGGACTCTTATTCTGCCTAAAAGGTAGAATAAAGGTGTCTTTGCATAGCTTAATTTAATTAGGAAGAAGAGTGTCTCCTTGGGCAGTTAGTATATAGAAGATAGTACATTGTTTTCCTCCCCTTGTAGATGAGTATTTATATTGTGTCTAAAAAGTATTCCAAGTTTTACAGATGAAGATCCTGTCAAGATGAGGTGAATTTGTGTATTTGGAAGCTGGATACACTGTAATTTGCATATTGGAAGAGAAAAAAAAAAAAGCCAACCTTGAAAACTGCAGTCTTATTGTCTCAATCTATCTCAATACGTAAAAATCATATTTTACATCTGATGTCCCTTTGCTGGCCTTCTGAAGTGGGAATTTTTATTGCATCCTTCGTAATGTAAGTTTGTCCTGTCAGATTAAAACCTTTCCTATCAAATACGTATCTGATCAACCAGTTGCTATATATGTATTTTGACCTTAAGCAAAAGATGAGACTGAACACTTACTGACCTTGGCTTTTGTAGATTTTAAAAAAAACTCTGAAACATCTTCAGGAAATTTGTTGCTGCTTTCTTGAAGAAGAGTTGAAAGATCTTACAGGAAAGCAACTGCTGCAAAAGCAGTAGCTGCAGAGACCCATGATGTACCCTGTGAACGAATTAGTCATCTGCAGTTTGGAAGTCCCACTTCCACGTGTTGTTTCACATTGCCCTGTGCTCTTTCCTCTGGAAGGGAGAAGGCTTGTGGTTCTTTCTGGCAACTTTTTGATGCAGAAATCTGTCCTGTAGAGGGCACCAAAGAACACAAATTGGTGCTGCTTTAAATCTCTAATTGGGGTAGTGGAAGGGTGAGGAAAGTGAGCAGAGGGAATGGGAGAATGAGGAACTAAGATACAGGAAAAATATAGTAAAAATGTTACTAATACCTCTCCTTGACCAATACCTTTGCATTATGCTCCATACTCTTACTGTGTTTGTGCGTTGGTGTGTACAAACTAACAGCCTACTGGAACCAGTGGGAGCCTCCATGGCAATCTTTTCTTTGATATTTGTAGTTAAAACTAGTACCAAACCAAATTGAGTAGTTTCTTTCTTCACCTTATTTACTATTTCACAGAACAAAAAAGCAACAAAGCATTTTAGGGTGGTTCTGGCATGTGAATTGAGTATTCATCAGTCTACATCACTTTGAGGTGAATATCTAGTTAGACACACAGTGGTACATGTGAGTCTAAATATTTATTTCATCTTTTGAATTGTGTGAAATATTTGATATACCCTTCTCACTAATGGATGTGCAGTATAGCTTCAGTGCTATATCTTCTCTCATTACTGTCTCTGGGATTATAACAATGTTGGCTGCATTACCTTACAGTTTTCCAAATGCTTTGTGCTACAAGGCCCTATTTCCAGGTATATCAAATCTCAGATGAAGCTCTTCCTAAGGAATATTTTCCTGGGGCACTGTACAGAATTAGAGAAGAATGGTAGAACTGGAACAAGAGCTGGTGATTGACTGCAGCAAGACTGGAGCAGGAACACATTGGGATAGAAAAAAGAATCTGTGCCCAAAAGAGCGTGGTCCACCTTCATGCCATAGTTACTTTGCTTTTCTTGCTTGAGCAACAGAAGACCTTAAGGCCAGAGTCTTGGCATTCATCAACTTGCTTGTGAATATTTGCTGAATTCTCTGGAAAAATGTTCTTTTTTCATTGTTTGCTGATAAAGCTAAAAAATGCTGCCCAAGCCCTTGCTGCATGGGAGCACATTATTAGGTCTTTAGAACTTTGAAGATGACCCATCAGTGGGATGCTACATAATGGAGATTTGACACTCCCCTCCCCCCAGTTTTTGTAAAATGTAAAGAAGAAAAAAAAATTAGGAAATTGTATTTGGACATAAAATTAGAAGTGAGAAAAATATGTAGTTTGAAAAGTTGAGTACTGAGTAATAATGAAATACCAGAACTAAATGAACTGTGAAACATTTCTTTGGCCTTTTCATGCCAAATTGCAGGATTACAATATAACCTTTATCTGCCTGATAACATACTGGTTTGGTGCCAGATCTGGCCTTGCCTGTTGTACTGGCTGTTACTACACCTTGAATAAGGAAGGAATTAAAAGGAACCAATGAGCTCAAAGACCTACTGTTTTGATCCTACTAGATGTTGAAAAGTCCGTAGACTGTGTGACAGAAAGAACGAGTTTTGCGATACAGGCAAGAAAACAGTGGTCTCGGTCAAAGAGACTAAAGAAACAGAATTGTTTCTTGCTTCTGTGATAGTTCTTAGAAGAAGTGTGTTCATCAGTTAAACTGAATTTTCTTTAGTCTCTAGTTGTGCATTAGTAATTTTCTGAATGCCTGACATAAGGAATCTAATCAGACTTGCACGAGTGTTTGATCTTCCCGGATGCAGATGAAGTTGGTGGATGCTGTGCTTGAGCTATGTAAATGAGACATTAGGTGAAGCAATCCTGTAAAGAAAGCTGTTTCAGACATCACGCCATCACGTAAGGTAGTGCTTGAATAACTGAAGTGACTTCTGATGGAAGTCACCTTGTGATTGGGGACTTCACTAGCCTTTGTAGTCACTATGTATGCCTAGTGACTTTAGTGGCTCTGTACTTCCTTTCTAAAACCATAGTGATATTTCCTCATGTGGTTTAGGAAAATGTTTGTGGAATTTCCAGGTACAGTCATGATAAGCATAGAACAGAATGCAGATAATGTGTGTTGAGATTGGAAGTTGAACAATATTCACTGGGCTCTGTGACATATACAAAAGAATATGTGTATATGTATGCCTTTTTCAAGAACAGATCCATTGAATGGATAAGTGAAAAGATTTGTCTAAGTTGGCTGATATTCTGATGATATTTCAGATTGTGTTGCTTTCTTTAGGAAAAAGATAATTAGATAGAATGTCTGCTGTTCTTGGCCGAGCATGACTGCCATATGCAGTGATGCGCTCGTAGAGAGCAGTGGGAGATTGAAACTAATTGTTTTCCAGAATAGGAATCTGAGATTATATTAATTCTAATATTTAAGAGACTAGGTTAGACAGCCAGTAAATCCTAGTCTGTCCTAACACAATCAGCAATAAACGTAGACTGAGCTAAACAGCATATGAGAGTTTAAAAAAAAAAAAAAAAGTCCTCCAGCTGCTTTGTATTTTGCTACTTGTTAGAACAGTTTTAAATGTTTTCTGATTTTTAAAAAAAAAAAAAATCTAGTAAAACACTTTCAAAGTGACAGTAATGTTAGCCTGCACCTGAACAGATCAGTATAATCTCACTTTCATTAGAGTTTTCCTCTGCTGCTCTTTACTGTCAAATCTCCCATAGCCAGGTGCTTCACTCTAAGAAGGACAATAGTGATCCTTAGTTTTTATAATTTTTGCATTTTAGTTTCCGACTCAGTTTTCTTCCTCTCGTCAGTCACTTCTGCCTGTTTGTTTAGCTCTCCCACAAGATTAGCCTTTGCTGGATCTTATCTGGTGTGCCTCTTCTGAGTCAATGTACAGAATCTATTCTGTCACATCTCAAAATCCACCTCTGCTTTATGGATATTTCCTGTGGTCTTGTCTAAACCCGTGAGTGGTACTACTCTGACTGATGTTGTTAAAACTACTTCATTGATATGAAGTTGATTTAAAGATACGTATATCAACAAAAGGGAATAAATTGTCCTCCTGTGCTTTTATATCAGTATAATAGTGTCCATAGTATCAGTTACGTGGTATATACATGTGTGTGTATGTGTACATAAAATTCACCCCCGAAATTTTTTAGTAATGCTAAAACCTGTGTATAAACAGCTTGACAGTCAGCAGTTGAATTGAAACTTTCAGAAGTTTCTCTTTTTTAAAAAATTGAAATATTAGTTTTGAAGTCATGGGCTTCATATTTTTTTTGCACTCAAGTAATAGCTAGTGGTGAGTAAACTTCAGAAATCTCCTCCTCACCCAGACAATACGGCTGTCTTTAACAGTGTTACAGTTCACAGTAACCGCTTCATCTGATGGCAAGCTGATCTCTAAAATATTGTGCCCAGGATAAGTGTGTGCACTTTCAGCAGTTACTAGGAGATAGGTGGAACTTAACTAACCATTTCACATGTGGGTTTTTTTTTTCTCTATATAAAGCCACAATCCTCCATAGGATAGGCTTCAAGAAACAGGGTTGTTTCAGGCAGGACTCTTGATTTTCTTTTTTTTATTTATCTAAAGACTTATAGAATAAGAATAATCCTCTGGGGTTGGCCAAATCTCACTAAGGTGAAGGCTGTCACAAATAAACAAGGTTTGTTCCATTTTCTGAGTTACAAAATACCTTCATACAATGACAGCTGTGACCACACAGAATAAAGATGGGAAGAGTAAGGAATTACCCTGCTTTATACTGTTGAAGTCTGGTTAAAGCAGCGTCACTGTTGTGCTCTGAAGACAAAGGAGGGAGTCTGAGACCACATGGGCTGTATCTGAGAGTGCTGGGAGAAACCTGAAGTCTTTGAAAGTCCATACAGAATCTCTCTTCAATCCCTTTGAAAAATCAGGGATTGAGTCTTCTTGGACCGCATTCTAGGCACATGAGGGAGAGAATAAGGTGACTGAAACTAGCATGGATTTACGAAGGGACTGACCAACTTGTTTGCCTTCTGTAAGAAAAAAAGTCTGAATTTGTACATAATGAGAAAGTACTAGATGTCACCTTGACTTTAGCAAGGTTTTTCATGGTGTGTGACAATATCCTTGTTATGGTCGGGATGGATGGATGGACAACTAGCTGGGGAAAAAAAAAAAAAGCTGGTTTTATGGTCAAGCTCAGAGGGTACTGGTTATGATCATGAGCCAGCAGTGTGCCCCGATAGCAAAGGAAACCAACAGCATCCTGGATTGTATGAACAGGAGAATTGTTGGTAGATTGAGAAAAGTGATTATCATCTTTTACTTCGCATTTGTTAGACCACATCTAGAATACTCTGTCAAGTTTTGCATATCCCCAGTACTGGAAAGTCATTGACAAACTGGAGTGAGTTCAGGGGAGAGCTCCTGAAATGATCGGGCCTGGAGCACTTGCCTTGTGAGGGCTGGAGAAACTGAGTTTGTTCAGCCTGGAGAAGAGTTGGCTTTTGGAGTACCTAACAGCAGCCCCCCAGGACTGCAAAGAGGTTGTCTACAAAATAGAACCAAGCTCTTTATTGAGGTCAGGTGGGAGGACAAGAGGAAGTGGTCATAAAATAATGCAGGAGTTTCTGACCTGAGGCAAAGGAAAACTTAAAGACAGTCAAGCACTGGAACCAGTTGCCCGGAGAGGTTGTGCAGACTGCATCCTTAGAAGTTTTCAAGACCCAGCTGGAGAAGAACCATCTGGTTTGACCCCATAACTGATGGAGCTGTGAGCAAGCAATTGGACTACAGACCTCCTGAGGTCCTGTCTAACTGAAATTATTCTATGATTCAGTCAATCCAAACCTTCATTTTTGAATGAGGTAAATGGAGAAGACTGTTGAGAATACAATGTTTTGTTTAGTAGGTGGAAGACTTGACAAGGCAAAGTGACTCAAATGAGAGATGGTGTGGAAGAGAGGAAGGGGCAGCAGGAAAACGTGAATTTTGTGGAACTGACATTTATTCCAGACCTAGAATTGCAGCGTTTGGGTTAAAAACATAGTAGTAGTAGGTGCTTTTCATGTCTGGGACTAATACAGCTGTGACTGCAAATCTGGTTTACTCAGAGTACTAATCTGTGCTGAGCAGGTTCAGAATTTCATCCTTTTTCTTTTTTTTTTTCCATCTAGAATGTCTTTCATGCCCTGACTTCTTTAAACTGTATTTCAAGGATCAGGATTTGAGGCAGGCTTCTGCAAGTCCTGGCATTTTTGAGAATCCATTTGGTCTCTGTTTCCTTCCTCTGATGAATGCTGGGGCAGGGAAGAGTGGTGGGAGAAGGGGTACCATGCTTACAGTATTGTAAAGCAGACTACAGTGTTGTTGTTTATTGTAGAAGTATAAGTCATATCTGAAAACGTGCAAGTGGGAGGCGGGAAGTTAGGGTCAGGGAGTCACAGTCTGATAATTTTAGTTGGCTGTCTTTTGCCAGTTCTGCATCAATATTCATTCATCTGATGATGGTTCTGGGGAGTTTGTGTGCAGCTGTAGCATGTTCTGTGCTTTCCTCCTATATTTGTGAAAATAAGACAGATAAATGCCATTCCGTATGACCACTCTTACCTAACACAACATGAAGCTGTGATCTGATCTTAAGCCCATCATGGGGGTAACTGATCACAGTAGACATAGTCTTGAATAGAATTATATAGAATATTGTATGCTACATTTTCCAGCCATATTAGCCAGTAAACTCTGGTTGAATGTCTGGTTGGAATTTGGTGGTGTTAGTAGAAAAACACCCCAAATATTTCTGATTTTTAGGAACTTTTTATTGGTGTTTGTATATAAAAATAGAATGTCTTTGTCTTAAGAGAAAACTGAAGTGGTTGAACGCTTGAAATGATTTGAGTGGAAGCTGGTTTGTACTGTGGTATTTTAAAAATGTGTTTTAGAACCTGAACTGTATCCAGCTTGCAGTTATTTTTTTAGGAATATATATTTTTTTTTAAATAGCTCATCAGGCTTACAGATGTTTATATAAATTGAAGGCACATGAAGTTAAATTTTTATTGTAGCTGAGCTTTTCAATGGGACTTACATGCTCAAATCACACTGTAATTCTTAGAAAACCCTCTTATCTGTCCTTGTGTGCGGAGCAGCTCTGGCTACCTGTGAATGCATGCAAGCAAGTAAAACACACGAGACTCTTAAAGTGAAAGGCTGTAAAGTGCTTGTTCTGTATTTCTGTTTTAAGTATGGTGGGAAAGCAGGAAACTTCTACAGAGAGCTTTACTTCATGTGGCATTAGTGAAGTAATTTGTTAAGTGTTTGACACATTGCTTGGCAGACCGGAGTTATTGTAGGTGCTTGCCTTCACTGGAATTCAGTTCTAAATGTATTGAGCTCTCCTTCATAGATTTCTAAAAATGTTATCTTAATGAAAACTAACAGATGTTCAATGTCTTGTAAGTGACACTTAAGATTCTTCAAGGTGGAAGCCATCAGTGTTTCCTTAATGACTGATGTCCTCTGTTGTCATTTAAAGTGAGATTTCTAGAAAATGTGTGGTCACAGAATTGTATCTTTTATCTTTCCCTTTTTCTTCATGAAAAAATCTGTCTAGTGCTTTTTACAGAGAGAAGAATTTTAAGTTAATTCTGTCTTCCTGAGTTTGTGGATTGTTTGAAACAATGAAAATAAAGTGAATTGTGCAAATTTTTTTTTTCTCCTAGACTTCTGAAGTCTGAGTTTTGGCACACTTACTAATTTGAATGACTTGTAAAACCAAGTGTATGTAAACCATTATCAACGAACTTCCTCTGCCTCATGAAAGTCTCATAGTGCCAATGTTCCCTTGATTGTCTACTGTATCTCCAGCTTGTCATCTTTTTCTCCACTTAGTCCTCTTACTCAAAGTAAAAAATGAATAGCCCTGAGTTGCTCTGACCTATATAAAAATAAAATAGATGCCATTATGTACTGGTAATTGTGGTGTTTGCTTAGGGCTGCCATGGCTATGTAAAAACTTACATTGTAATGATAATACTTGCTTCTTTTATTGTAACAGCTTAATGTGTTTAGATTTTTGGGGCAGGATCTATGATCTTATTATTTCCCTTGCACAGATAACTGACATTGAAAGAATTGCCCATAAATTAATCAGCCTTGGGACCATGCCTGTGAACTATGTGATACAGATAACAATATTTAAGAATTGCTACACTTGTATACTTCCTGGGATTGTAGGCTTATACAGTCTTCCTCTGTGTTCAGTTCTGTATTAAGACTGTGGCTACAGTAGTTGGTCGTCTGACCATACTTAGGAGTCAGACTATTGTCTCCAGTTGTTTTGTTATATATTGATTTCCCATTTTTTTGTTTAAGTCTCTTTGTGCGATAAGGAACTATGTTTTTTTCCACTGCCTAAGTATCTTTTTGTAGTCATCAAGCCAAAGGCCTTCCACAGCATGAACAGATTAAGCACAGTTGTGTGCTGATTTGTAAGATGGCGAATGCAATGGAAGGGAAGAGGGAAGGATACACTCCTAGGGGAGAGGCATGATAAAATTTAAACCAAATGGATTTGAACTGTTACAATTTTGCCACAAGCAAAATAACCACCAGCTCTTGATGTTTTGATCGTCATGTGCACATAGCTCAAGACTATATTTCCACAAAACAAATTTTGTCAGTTATGGCCACATTAACATTTTTCAAAAGAATCAATGAGAGTTGTGAATAGTGCCAAACTCCGCTTCTGAATTGCACCATAGGCAACTATTGTTATATACAAAAAGCCTAATGCGCTTTCACATTGTTATACGACTGTTTATCTGTAGGCATTGATTTATATCACTTTAATGGATAAAGGACTCTCAACTCTCTCAGAGCTCTTGGTTTTTAGAGTTGAATTAATGTTGATCAATAAAAGTAAAAAGTGAAAAATAGAATAATTTGAATTAGAAGAAATACAGGCAGGTTCATATTCTAACGTTATTTTGTACGTGTGCTGCTATGATGCACATAGCAAAGGCATAAGGTTATTAGGCACTGAACTCAGATACAATAGTAGTTGGTCATCTTAACCCCCTTACTCTTCTTAGGAAAATTCAAACTCTAATATTTAGGCTTAGATCCATCTTGCTTGCATTCATTTAACATACTCCCTTTCTGAAAGGAATCTTATCTAAACTGCTCATGTGGATTTCCTCTTTAGTCAGTGGTGGGATAAAGATGCTTTCAGATCTTTCAGGTCCCGATTTCATCATTTGTCTTAAGGATGAAACACTTGCTAAAAGTGCCTTGCCTTCCCCTCTGCACTGAGAGTACAGGGGTCCTGGAATGCCTGACACTCCGCAGGTAAAGCAGAGGAACAAATTCTGATATAGCAGAACAGCAATGTGACCATATACAGAGATTCAGTGCTACCACTGTTTAACACATTTTGGGTTTTTTTCTACAGGTCCATGAAGGATTCTTGGAAAACAAGACTGCTCCAATAAACATCAGTGCCGCTGGCAGCTCTTCTGAGAAAGAGAGTACTGATTTACGAATATACATGCTGTGTTTCCTGCCATTCATGATCCTCCTAGTCTTTATTCGTGACCTTAAGAGCCTGTCCTTGCTTTCATTGCTTGCCAATCTGTCCATGGCTGTCAGCCTGGTGATCATTTACCAGTATATTGTTAGAGTGAGTATAAAAAAAAATATTGTCTTCTTTTTGTGGCAAGTTGCATTTGTTGATGTGGCAGTTGATGTCTGATAGATATATACTGACTGACAGTTTCTGAAAGGCAGAATTATCTTGTATTTTATTGAGGCATCTTGATTTAGGGAGGTGCCTTAATACTTGAGAAATCCTTTAAACAGACTTCTACAGTATTTTTGAAAGAAAGATAATATTGCTCCACATAATATAATAAAAATATGTATTGTAACGACTTGGAGTCCTTCAGTGGAAGAATATGTGAATTTTTAGGGGTTGCACACAGAACTGGTAAGACTTTAATCTGTGGTCAGTCTTTTTATTGCAACAGAACACTTTCAATGGCAACGTTTATTTCTAGTGTTTCTCCAGTACAATCAGGAAAAAATTTAAGACTTACCCTTTAAGAATACATATTGCAGACTTCCATCTCCTGAGAAGCTGAATAGTTGCTGCATTTTCTGTGTTGCTGCTGGTTTTCATATTTGGAGGCCTTTCACAATGGAACAAATTAAACTGATGGCTGAGAAAAAATTAGATCTAGAAACCTGTTCATTTTTCTTTCTTACAATTTTTGAAAAGTGATAAGGCATAGACACTGCTGCATACACAGTGTGGATAAGTGGTGAGCACCACTCCTGTTTGAGAAAGCTTTCACATGAGTGTTATGAAATGAGTGGGAAGCAGAGAATGGGGAAGAAGGCAGAAAAGCCAGCCAGAGGTATTGGCTGAGCAGGGAGGCAGATGTTACATAAAGAGATTGGGGGAGATAGAGAGTAATTAATTGTTCTGTAGGAACTCAGCTTGTATTGAAAAGATTTTCTTTTACTGTCCCTTATGGTTATGAAGAATATCTGTGCAGTATGAAAGCAGATAAGAAAATGCAATACTCTGAGAATAATATAGGTTTGCAGAAGATTAAGCTTGAGGTGTGAGCTTTGCCTTTTGTTTTAATTGATGCTCCCTCATATACACCAGTGTGATACTTTAAATGTGAAAATTTCTACTGTCAGTAATATGAAACCAGAATATCTGCAAGTGTCTATGTGTGGGTGAGAAGGCAGCTATAAATGTGTATAAAGGACTAAGTTTGTGAGGAAAAACAGGAATTGTAAATAGCAACATATATACCACTGTCAACATCTACTGAGTTTTCTTTCCTGTAGCATAATGCGTCAATCAAAATTGTGGGAACAGCTAATTACATAGCACTGTTTTGCTTTGTTTTCTTCAGGATATCATAGATCCTCGAAAACTGCCTCCTGTGGTTGGCTGGAAGAAATACCCTCTGTTTTTTGGGACTGCAATATTTGCTTTTGAAGGAATTGGTGTGGTAGGTGCTTTTTACTGACTCTTCAAAATACCTGAATATGGGATACAGGCAGTTTTACTCCTGCTGTTATTTAGTTGTTCTTGTTGAAGTGCTGATCTCCCATGCTGATATGAAAAGGGTTAAATCTTGTCAAATGAGGCAGAAGTTGATGACACAACTCCTGTTATGTTACAAAAGTGTGTTTTCTCACACAGGATGTGTGGATCTAGTGACTGTGAATCTCTGTTTCTCAAACTGTTCTCAACTGTTTCTCAGACTGTGAACTGACCAGTGCAGAGGTTTGGCTACCTTATATCTGAGTGTATCTAGACATCTTTCCTTTTATCATTTGGAAGTTCTGTCATAGGAAAACAGCCATTTGTTTGGGATTGTTTGATGCCTACAGGTCTTGGGTAAAAACCCCATGCTCAGTGAATCTGATAAATTGGGCTATACTAAGCTTCTTGCTCTTTAATAGTGCAGTCTGTCCCAGACAGACTATACATACTGCAGGTGTGTAAATGCAAGTTATGTACAGTGGGTCTGATATATATCCCAGCTGTATTAGATTTGTTGCTCGTGGACTGCATAGCATGTGGGTGTGTATTTGCAGCCAGGAAATTGCAAATGAGAGTCCTGTGAGCCTCAGGAAAGCGTGGAAGGCTTACCGTTTGGTAGTGGTAGTCTAACGAATTATAGGTAGGGAATAGATGTATATTAGTTATTTTCTGGCACATTAGACAGCTCCTTAAATTTACATCAGCAGTAGTAGCGTTGACTTCCAATGTAAACCTTTAAAGAACTGCCCAGAGTGTTGTGCTTGATTGAATCCCTGGTTGTTACTAATGAAATATGTAAGAACTCCAACCTTTTTTTCTTCTTTCATGCAAGAGCGTATAATGAAGGGTTCATTTGAGTTGTACCTTTAAATAATAAAAACCTTGCTTGATATTATTAGATATTAGCTTTATACAGTTATTGTATAGGCTGTCTCAACTTCTTACCTGATCATAATTTTACTTACTCTTCAAGGCAAATGAAGAGTGTCTTCTATTTTTTTCACTTTGTTACTGGTGTTTACAAACTAATTAAATGTTTTTATTCCTTATGGTTTGATATACTTCGTGTTTGTGTTACATATACCGTTAAAATGATGTGGCTACCTTTACAAATTAAAATTATAGTAAAAGTAAAAATCTAGAGATTAATATTTCTTCATTATATGTAGAATGATATTAATATGTCTGTGCCTCTCAGGGATATTTTGAACATACATAGTGTTTGCTGTGCATTCTTATGCTGTAGTTGCATGCATCATAGAGAAGATTTGAAGAAAAAAATTACTTTATGAATTTCAATTATCGGTATGAAATAAAGTTGTTTAAGCATGAAATAAAAAAGATGTGTGAAGAAAAGTGAGACACACATTTCCACTTTAAATAGTTAATATTTCATACAATTCTTGGTGATAGATTTAATTGATAACTATATTACAGCTCAGTAAGTTACCATCATAGACTGAACTGTGAGGTATCTGTATGTGTGTTTGTGACGTCTTGCAAATGTAAAGTGAAACACATTTAAAATTCTTTCATTGAGATGTAAGCTAATGTGTTTCAATTCGCATTACAATGGATTAAGCATATTCACATAGTCAGTTACTGATTTGTGATAACCTGTTACTCTGTGTCTTAATTACTGTTGTTCTTATATCCATGTGGCTGAATAGTTCTGATAAGGAGAAGAAACCCCACTATTGAATTAGATTGCCTCCTTAGTCTGCTCTCTCTGACTGTAGGCACTCAAAATGGATTTCCCTAATCTTGGTCTTGATGTTAGAGACTTGATTTTAGATTTTATTCTGGAATGTCTTGCAGATAATGCTTATTTCTGTGAAGCTATCTGAACATTACATTATAAACAGAAAACTTAAGATCTTAATTTCGTCAGAAAAGTAGATTATGGTTGGTTTATGCAATAAGTTGGCCTTAAACAGTTATGAGGCCTCTTTTTTCCTTTTCCTTCAATTTCAGACATTCTTTATGCTAATTCACACTGTACTCATCTGAGATCTGACAGATTACTGAATGTTATGAACAGGGACAGCAAATGAAATTCTGTTTTTTGGGCTGGTTAAGTCATCTGAAGCAGAACCTGATGAGAGAAAAATTGCCCTCAGTGTGGTTTCTCTACCACTGTTGTTCTGTGTAAAATGGTCTTTCCTGCTGGGAGTATTTAATGATCAGCAATTTGAGTAGAGGAATAAATTATCTATAAGGCACATTATAAAACAGTAAACCTTAGCTATAACAGTCAGGTGGATTTATTTTCAAAGATACTTAATTGATTTTGGTTTTAGTAACAGGGGAGGGGCTAATGTAGGCAGAAAATAATTGGCAATTCATAATGTCATGCTCAATATGGAAACATCTGTTCTGGTTGCTTTGAACCAAATAATTGACTACAGGGATAATATTCTAACACTGATTTTTTTTCATCCTGTTGTTACAAAAAGATTTTTCTGTATTGATTTTTTTTTTTTTAATTGTTTCTTTTAGTTTAGCACTTGTCATCACTTGATTTATGACCGTAGTTCTTCAGTTACTCTATTAGAATTAGTGAGATTAATTAAACAGGAGGGTCTAAAGTCCTGTTCACTATGGGAAACGTGATTTGGGGAGGTGCAGTGATTCAGCAGATTCCTAGTAGGATTTTGTTCTTGATATTGAGAGAGTGTACTTCTCTTTTAGATGGTGAGTGTATGAGCATGGGTTTTGGTTAAAATCTGTCATTAGTTTAGGCCTGATTAGCTGTCCCTGTGTGGTAGGAAAATCAGCAGTATGGAAGTAATTTGGACTATAGCTTTAGCTATAGTTGATCCCTGGATAATAGACTTTAAGAACCTTAATTTTACTGACTTGTGTCTGTAGTAACACAAAGGAGGAAGGGTAGCCTATTTCTAATTGAAATATAGAATCTCAAATAAACCAAGGCTGTGCCTAGAATCTAGTACTCATGTAATACTAAGAGCTAGTTAAACATTTCATCAGCTGGTGCTGTAAAACTATTTTGAGATATTTTCATTAAAATAAAAATAATTAATATGATGAGTTGATGATATTACTATGGTTAAGCTGTTCATATCTGCCAAGCTCTTATTTGATGTCAGATTTGAAGTTTTGTCATTTTGATAAAGTCCAGGCAAGTTGTTCATTTGTTGCTACAACTACAGCAGAAATAAGGTTAGTGCTATCAAAAAGTCTGATTAATGATAATACATGTTAAACTCTGAGTGATACTTGTAACAGGATTAAAATCTGCTGCAGTCTGTTGCTTGTGCTATTTGTTTCTTTGCTCCCTGTTTGAGTTGTCTGTAAAAATGTGGTCACTGCTGGTTGGTGTGAGGTACCTGCTGCAAATTGTGAGTGTCTTGGCAGCCAGGTGGCAATCATCGCTGTGTGTTGACAGGAGTTGGCAGCAGGGGTACCCAGTGATCCCTTAATACTGAGTTAGCAAACAGCAACTGAGAGCTCAGTACTATCAAGCTGGTGTTTATCATTCATAGGGGTGAGAGTCGGTTTGGGATTTCAGCACTTGGAAGTTAAGATCATTAGGGTGACTTTGTGAAAATCATACTGACTAGTGGCATCAATATAGGTTGTGGAACAGTAGTAGCAATAGAAACGCAGTACTCTTAAGTGGATACAGCTGACCATTTCAGATACTTGGGTTTGTTTTAATCTTTGAAGTGAAGATTTTGGTTCAGAAGGCAATGGTATGTTGATGAGGAGATGGAGAAAATCTCTATTCAGCCCTCAGTGGACCTTTTTGAGTAGAGGGCTCTGCTGGGGATGGGAGAATCTGCAGGTGCTTGTTTACCTCTGTGCTTTAACTTCTCTCTGGCTGTGGGTTCACTGTGCTAAATGATGCTAACTGGCAAATCACACGGCTGGTGTTCAGGCTACAGAAGAGAAGAGAATACCAACACAACTTCTTGAATACAGGAGCTGCAGGTGCTATAGTGGAGTGAATGTATCTTTCACAGAACGTGTAACATTATTTTGTAAGATCTACGTTTGAGAGCCTCTTTCATGTTCTGAAGGTGACTAGGTTAGTTTTTATAATGAATGTGAGATTTGTGTTGTTGAATTAAAAAGTAACTTCAGACTGTGCCCCTGAGTATGCTCAAAATGTAGTTAAATCTCTTGAACGTGCTTTTCAGAAGAAAGTAAAACCAAAGCCTTCAGGCTTGGATATGTCTGTAGCATTACCATGTGCAGGTAATAGCTTTGCATAATGTTATGATTATATAATAGCAGTTACACTTAATGAATATTTTGCGGTGAAAGTCTGGTTGGCTTTCTCATTTGAGGTATAAAAACCAAATCCAAATGTGGAAATGATATTTTAATACAAGCTTCAGGGGGAAAGAGGGTGAAATAGATTCATAACATTTAAACAAGAAAGATAATTTTTCTTCTCTATTACATATGCTAAGTTAAGCATGGTTTGTACAGTTGAGTATGGGTTTTTTTTTTCCCCCATTGAGTGCTGCAGACTGATTAGCCTAGCAAAGAGAAAATGTTAGTTTCCAACATTCATTTCAGGTTCGGAAAATAAGCTTTCTGACATTTTAGCCTATTACTTGAAGATGTCTATTGAAACTGCTTTTGAACTTGGGTATCACAGCTTTGCAGTAGAAAGTAGGGTGGTATTTGTATACCAAAAGACAGGCTCTGGAATCACATTAGCAGAAGCTAACCAAATCGAGATTTCAAAACGTGAAAACTAAGTGGATTATAATTTTAAAGTGTCGTTATTTGGATTTTGAAAGTGATGCAGATGAGCTTGTTAGGCCTGTGGTTTTGAGATAAAAGCCTCTCATTGTCAAAAATCCTTTTGCCAGATTTGTGTTATCCTTTAAAATAATTAATGAAACCCAATGGCACTCTTCTGTTGTCTTTAAGACTGGAGTGGATTTGTCAGAAACAGAGCTTTAACAGGTAACATGACATAATCTAAATCTCCTTGGGACATCTCTAGACTGGGGTGTATCAATTTTATCGGTGTTCTTTTGAGATGATGCAAAGGGTTGTGTCCTCAAAATACAGAAGGTCGGAGTTCTCAGATGACGTTTTGCATTTGGACAAACAAATGTGGGTGACTGGATTTGATGACTCTGGAGATGACCTTCTCCTAAATGTATGTGGTAAATATGGACTTTAAATGTTGTGTCAGCAAGAGGCGTGTTAATAGCTACTGTGCAAAATCACTTGGTTTGGATGTCTTCTGGAGATGATTGATGTAAGAGAGGAGGAAAAAGGTTATGGGCAAATCTGTAGAAACTGAGAATGTTGTTAGATGTAGCAGATAAAAAAATGTATCAGAAACTGAAAAATTATCATCGTATTTAGCAGAATGATGGTGAAATCTCAGGCAACTTGATATTATCTCTTTATCACGTTAAATATTCCTTATGAATATCCTGCACTTCCTGAGTATGGAGAAACTTCCTTTTACACTGGAGAACTATTTGTGCATATTTTGTCTTTAATACTTCCAATATTTATGGTGAATCTTGCTAACACAAACAAGACTCATGAATATAATTTTTTTCAGACAGCATCCCATACCTGATGCTTGCAACATTCAAATGTTTCTTTTTCTATGATTTTGTCAAAGGACTTTTAAACTCAGTAATCTTCTTGAATGTTCACTCAGGAATAGTGTTCCTAAACAAAAAAATTTTTATGAATAGTACATGTTTTCCTGGATTTGAAAGAACCCTAATTATCCACTGTTGAACACTTCTGCAAGTGGCAGTAGTGGCTCCCTAATAAACATTGTGGCATAAAAATCATATTGATTTGTCAAGAGCAGCAGAAAAAAAATCCTAAAGAAAATGGGAGAGGTGGTAAGGAAAAATGTCATAATGGTGAAGGCATTTGAAAGAAGAAGATTATAGTAGGAAGTGGCATGTTGTGTATTCTTCAACTTGTCTTTGTTGTGTATTCAACTTGTCTTGTACTTGAGCTGTTTGAGTGCTTCACAGAAAAAGTGATGAGTAGTTTAGCTGTCAAGGTGCTCTGCTTTCATGTCAAATGGAAGCGTATGAAACTTTCTATTCTTCTAAGAAAAGCAAATACAATCATCAATGGCTTCCCTCCCTTCTGTTTTGGATGGATTGATTTTTTTTTTTTCAGAATAGGATGGTTATTTCTGTCAACAATGGTCATGTTAAAATGTAAGATGTGAATTGCAAAACCCTTTCTATTGCTGGGCTTTCTATGTTGGGGTCCTGTCATTGTTTAACTGTCTTGGTCCAGGAGCGTGCATGGCTGTTTTCAATGTTCCTTATCCCAGGATAGAGAAATTATGTATTTGGAGTTGTAAAACTTTGTAGGTTCCTTAATCCTGTTTATTTCCCAAGATACTCATTACTCCTTGATGGAAAACAATTTATTTTTTCACTTCTGCAGTTACAGAGTTTGTTCAGCCCCATGCAGGACCTTGCAGTATCTGTATACTTTGTCACTTTAGAAGCTAAAGCAACATATGGGTGGAAGAGCTTTTTGGATAAAAGTCAAAAGACCTTTTGGGAAGACTTTTTTTAAATTTTAAACCACTTGCATTGCAACAGATTAAAGTTCATGAATTGTTTGGCTCCAGCCTACAAAGTAGCTGATATAGATGAGTACTTTGTGATCATCATTACTTATTTTGTGATCATTACTACTTATTTTAAGGTGATTTAAATTTGATGTGGGTTTGCTTCTTGGCTGGCATAAAGTTTTAAGTGTCATTGCAGCTTTGGGAAATTTAATATTTAACTCATGAACCAGAAAGAGTATGTACTATACCTTTATGTATTATTGCAGTGAAATATACTCTCTAGCAACACTTTTTTGTGTTTCTATCTCATATTTTTTTTAATCACTTATCTTGTAGAAATTTTGAGAGTAGCATAAATTATAGAGGACATGTTAGAATATAATATTGTATAGTCTGTAGGCTACAGTTCCAAATGCAGTGGGCTGGGGGGTGGGAAGTAAAACTAAGGAGTGTAGCTGGAACTGTCTGATTAATTAGGAACATAATTTTCTGTTGGCATATTCTTTTGCCAGATAAAATTGCATGCTAATGTAAAAGACAGCAAAGCATATAACACTTCAATGATTGTGACAGGACAAATATTTTAAAATATTAGTGACAGATGTCATGGATGGAGTGACACACTTCACTTGTAAGAGAGAAGTAGCAATATGTTTATAGATATAAAACAGCGATTTAAGAAAGTTTGATAGTAAACACGACAGTCGTTTAACAAGATTCAATGGTAAGGTTCACTTGATATTTACTGCATAGAGGACAGGGTCAGAAAAAACTGTCAGGGAGACCCTCCTGTAGAGTCACGAGTGCAGAGTGAACCCCCTTGTGTTCTAAACTCCTTCTCAGAGAGGAGTCTAGGTGTGTCTGGATCCAGGCTTAGTCCCAGACTTGGTCAGTGGTTTATGTCTAAAGGATTATGTATGTGTACAATCAATCCTTTATATCACTTAGCTAAGATTTCAAAGTTTAGCATGCTATTAATCACTTACCAAGAATCTGTTGTGGCAAAGGATCTCTCAACCTGAAGGAGTAATCTCGAGAGGTGTCCCTACTCAAGGGGAGATCCTGGCATGCAGGCACTGCCGTGCAGGAGAGCTTAACGGGCTCGGGGCTGTCCACTATTTATGGAGTAAGATAGCTGATTTAGTCATATTTACATACTGACTACAGGTGTTAGTTTCTTCCCGATTTGGCTTGAGTTGGACATTGACCACCACAATGGTTAGGTGAGCGCATTGTTCAAATTAGCCCTTGGCTATTGTGCTGTTATCTGTCTCCCCCAAATCCACTTTGAGCTGGATGCAGCAATCATAACCAGACACATCCATTATGACCAGTCACTGGTGCTTATTACTTTAATAGGGTTGTGGGAAATACAGGTCAGGTTGGGGAGGGGAGCACACTGCTATAGCAGAGCTAAGATGATGTTCTTCAGTTTTCAGTTTGCATTGTAGGGTGGTATTTTAGACTTCATTCACAAATAAAGTCAGATAAGATATGATAGTACACAAACTTGCATGGCTTCTTTTAAATTTCAGAGCAGGATAAAGATTAAATAGATGTCATAATGGAGTGATAAGCAAGCTCATAAGCATAAAGAGGTAAAAAGGAGAAAAGATCCTCTGGAGAAAATGCCAGATTCAGATGGCAAGCTAAGTAGGATTTATATAATTCCTTCAAGCATTGTTAAATCAAGGCCATCAGAATTGAGCAATAGATTGGGTTTTTTTGTGGATATGAGTAATTCTTTTCCCTGGTGAAACAGGTAAGAAGTTGCTGGAATATAAGAAAATTTTTTTTTTTTTTTGAGTGGTTGGAATTGCTCAGCAGATTCCAGAAGGTAGTGTTCTCTCATGAGAACTTGGCTTCTGGATTTATTTTGTATAAACCTTTTACTGTAAAAATTGATGTACAGTCACCATTTGCCTTGCATCTTTCCTTGGGTAATAGTAACCACCCTTTTAGTTGCAGTCATGAGGGATCTGTTGGGGCAAATTAGATTGTTTGTTGCACTTGCTTAAAAATAGTGATGTTCTGTATCTTCCTCAAGAGACTGAGCTTTAAAAATGTATCTAAAAGCGATGGAATAAAAGCTTGTTGCTCAAATTATTGCATAAGACTTTTTCTATACAGTGAAAGAGGAGATGGACAAGGACAGGCAAGCAAAGCATAGCAATGTAATAGACATATGCTATGATCATTATTTTACTTGGAGAAACCATACTTTTTCTGCAGATGGTTCCCCAGTATGGTGTAGGTTTGTAGAGCCACCTTTCAGTGAACCAATGAATTAATTGGTATGTTCTGCAGACAAGAATGAAGGGACCAGGTCTGAGCTGCATTGGTTTACTGAGGATATGATCTGTTTTTGTGGATTAAGTAGTAGAATTTATGTTTACATGTCTTGAATACCTTTGATATCAGCTACCTCAGCTTTTTTGCTTTGAATGAACATAGCTTTATTTTGTTGCAGAAGGTCATGATTATAGATTTTTTTCTTTTAATTAATGTTTGTAAAAACATTGGTTTTAATTTTCCAAAGTTCTTGAGTTGTCTGTACCTTAAACTAATTAAAACATCTGTATAGCTGTCTCTTCTACCTGAAATACTTACTTTAAAAGTGTAAGGGATGGAGGATTGCTTCATTCTTGCTATTTTAGTGGTATTTCCTGTAAAAGGGAAAGATGACCGTATCTATTTAAACGTTAAGCATGTCTCCTATTAAGTTTCCCATTACAAGATTAGTTTTTAGTGGCCATGAGAATTAAATCACAGTTTATCTGGTTATTTGCAGGCTGAATTCTCTTGTGGGTTTTTTTGGTCCAGTCGTATAAACTGTAATTTAGAGATTTCTGATTAGAATTAGACAGCCCCCTGCAGCTTAGTTGTAGAAAGACTGGTTGTAGCAGGATATTCAAGGCAAGGAATGAGGAGACAGTGGTATTACTGGGCGATCCTTATACCTGCTTCATGCAGCTTGAAATGAAAGGGAAAATACTTTGCATAATGGATGATGATAGATTAGCAAGGTTATTTCAAAGATTTGATTATGCTTCTTTACCAGTAAATGATGGGTACTTTTGAGTTTGTTTGGAAAAATGATGGAAAATGAGAGAAATTATGAAAAGGATCAGCTTTGTCTAAAATATTTCATAATAATTTCATAGGTTTTTAGGGCTATGACAGGGGACCAGTGTGAAATGGGGGAGAGGGAGCATGAAGGAAGCACATGGAAATGAGAAGCAGGGAAAAGACCTGTTAAAAAAAAGTTTTTTTTAAAAAAAAAAAATCTTCAAAACTCTGAAACTTATCTCATGGTTCTCTTGCCTCCAGCATTCTGCCCCCAGTGACCTTGCTTGGGAGAGAAGACTATTCCCCCACATTTTCCCTGACCATAGTATTTCCCATCACTAGTTTGTGCAGTGGTTGAATATGTGGTGATAGATTATAGCTCAGAAGAGCATGGGAGGTACTGGACTAGATTAATGATACTGCTTGTTAGAGCAGAAATGATTGAACAAGTGTAGAGCAACACAGAAGCCTTAGTGTGAGATACTGAATTGATGCAATATCCCATTTGAGAGAAGATGTTATGACGCAAGTATTGGACAGAGAGAATCAGAGATGTGGGTTTTTTTTCTTTCAAAGCTCTTAAATCATCTAGGTAGGGTGTTAGCTTTTTAAGAAAATAATTTAAAAGAATTGAAGAGTGAAATTAATTTCTGGCTCCAGAAAAAAGGACAAGAAGGCATGTTCAGCTTCAGTGTTCCAAAAAGGAAGCAATAAAACCAAAACTAAAAAACATTGTGAAAAGAACCTTATCTTTTTTGCATTCAATTTAAATGTTAGGTTTTCTGAAGTCGTTGCAACAGGGACTATACAGGGACTGGGAAGAAATTGAGAGTGAAAATCTATCCAGCAGCTGCCCAGCAGTGACATAGTGCCAGAACAAGCACTGGCTCATGTCATACCTCCTGTCAGCCTCTGTCTCCCTATGAGCACTCCATGGTTCTTTTGGATCCTAATGGAATTTAGCAGCGTGGGGAGCAGTGAGTTTGTGTGATATATGTGTAATTGGTTGTTACTTGGCTTCATGTTAATACTGTGAGGTATAGAACTTTTCAGCTTGTCTGGAATAGATGTTACTGTATAAAACCCAGATCAAGTTCTTTGCATAATTTCTTTGGAGATCAGTTCTGCTAAGGGAAGCATCTCCTGCAGTGACAGCAACTGGCTTGACATGCCTACTGCTGCTCAGAGAGAGCACCTGAACCTGGGAAGGGTTGTCGCTGAGGCTGGGAAGGGGCACGCTCGCCTGTACTGAGTGTTGCGGGAAGGGCTGCATTAGCATCCTCATCTGTTCAGTTTGGAGGTGCATCTAATCCTGATACTAACTCAAGGATAAGCAGGGAGAAATTAGCATTTTTAAATATGATTTCAAGATAGAAGTATATTAATGTGTCTGTCTAATGATATTATTATCCTATATTTCTTTTTGCATATATTTTCCTTAAATTCAGTATAAAAGAAAGTTTTCATGTTAAAGTGGGGTTGATAATGTAGAAACACATGTTTAGATGTAGTATGTTTTATTCTGACCTACTCATTAGTGTGCGTGAAGTGACATCATTGAGTTTAATCAGTAAACTCGATTTAATGGATAGCTAAAAAGCAAGAGTTAGTATGCTTAACAGAATTGTCCTATAATGTTTTTAAATTGCTTTTTTATTTTTCTTAATTAAGTCTTTGTTTTCTTGGAGAAACATAGATCTTCAGACTGACTGCATTTAAATTCAAAAGATAAAAAATTGCAGTATAGGTAGAAACTTAGAAAATGCTAGGTTTGAATGCTTCCTCTGGACTCAAGCACATTGGACATAGTACATGTCACTGGTCCTTTGTTTTCCTTTATGAACTAAGTTTCAGATAGACAATTGTATGATAATCTTGTCTGCCTGTAAAAAGAAGTTTGAATTGTAAAAATATTAAAAACTAAAAAATAAAATTTAAACAGCTGTTAAGAATAAAATAGAACAATAGTTTTAGGTTGCCTGTGAGGACTGTAAATGGTACTTGCTTTTTGTTCTCTTAATTTCACATTACTTCAGTTCACATATTGATGTCTAGACTGAGTTTCTCATAATAATCACTTTTTCAGTTTTTTCACATATGGCCTATGAGAAATCACAGCATCTTGCTGGAGGTAACAATGTTCATCCATAGAACCCCAGAAAAATTAAATTGGAAAAGACCTCTGGAGGTGGTCAAGTTCAAACTGCTGCTCACGAAAAGGTTTACCTTCAGTTGGATTAGTTTACTTGGGACTCTACCAGCTGATCTATGAAGTGTCTGAGAATGGCGACTCTACAAACTCTCTTGGTAGCCTGTCCCAGCAATTAGCTGTTCTCTTTATAAAGTTATTTTTCCTTATGTCCAACTGAAAATTTCCTATGTTGCAGCTAGTGATTGTTGCTTCTTATTCTTTTACAGTGCACCTCTTAGAAATTGGCTTGGTCTTCTCTGCAAGTCCTGTCTTCTTTTGGTTAGCTGAAGGCTTCAAGGAGATTTCCTGCCCTAGCCTTCTCTTCAGGCTGAGTTAATTCAGTTCTCAGCCTCTCATGTGCTCCAGCCTGCTAGCCTTGACCTCCCTCAGCTGGACTTCCCCCATATGTCTATCTTGTACTGGGTGACCAAAATGGGACATGGTATCAAGTGCCACAGAGAGGAGGAATCACTTTCTTTGACCTGCTGCCTATTTGCTTGCTGGTGTAGCCCATGTGCATGCACAGCCTGCATAAAGGTGGGCTGCTGACTCATGCTCAGCTTCCTGTCTATCAGGATGCCCAGGTCCGTTTCTGCAGAACTGCTCCCTATTATGACAGTCCTCAGCTTCTACTTCTGCATGGCATTACTCTGTCCAGTGTTGAGGACTTTGCTTTTGTCTTTGTTGAGCTTCGTGAGGTTTCTCTCTGCCCAGTCCTTCCAGCTTGTTTGGGTCCCTCTGAACTGAGGCTCTACTTTCCTTTGTGTCAACTACTATTCCCAACTTGATGTTATCTACTAACATGCTAAGGGTATGTTCTGTTCCATTATCCAGTCATTAATGAGGATATTAATTAGCATCACCCCTACTATCAGCCCTGCAGGAGCAATTTAAGTAACCAGTCTCCAGTTGAATTCAGTACCTATTGATTCCTCTAGTGCAGGCTGTTTTCATCCTAATTTGTAATCTTTCCATCCAGTCCCTTTCTTTCTAATTTGGTTACAAAGGGTGCTGTGGCATCCTGCATAGATAGCCTTGCTCAGTTGTAGTAAATCACATGCACTGCTTTCCCCTTGTCCATAGAGCCGATCTGTTCATTGGAAAGGGCCATGAGGTTGGCTGTGTGGTTTATCCCTGATAAATCCATGCTGGCTTGGCAATTCAGAGCACTTTGTGCATGCGAGGCAACCGTTGCCCTCAACCTGCCCTGAGGAAGGAGCACCTCATAATCCCTGTAGCCCCAGGTCTGGATGGTGTCTTCCCTCAGGAGTTTGTCTTTGGTCCAATTCCTGACATGCCAGGGGTGGCCACTCCAGCTGGTGCAGGGGACCTTGCCCTGCAGCAAGTCGCTACCTCTGTTACTGAGGTCCAGCAGTCTTGCAGAGTCTTGAGCAGTCTCCAGGCTCCACGTACACCCCTCCCACAGCAATGGCAGTCCCAACTGCCTTGGTCATGGTTGCTAGAGCTCCCTAGGGGTTAAGTCCCTGAGAGGCTGGTCTCAAGTCCCTCCACTGCCTTGCAGCATTTCCTGCTCAGCAGGAAAACTCCTGTGCTGTCTTTTGGCTTCCACCTGCTGCTTACTTACCTCCTGAATGCTGCCATGTGCTGCATGCTCCTTTCTCCTGCTCTGCTCTCTGGACAGGGAGTGGAAGCCATTCTGCATTTGTAATAAAGCTTTGTGTATGTGTAATTATTATTATTACTAATAATAGTTATTTATTAAAATCTGATACAGTCATATAAACATATCTTTTCTTCTAATGTCTGTCTTTCAGAATGGCCATAGCCAGTGTTTGTCATTCATGTGCAATGTTTTGCTATTTCAATTGAGGGTGTAGCTAAAAAGTAGGAAGTTTCTTACTCTTCTGCATTTTTATGAATAGCCTGCAGGGCTTTTTTTTTTTTTGCCTGAAAGAAGGCATAGAATCATAGAACAGTTTGGGTAGGAAGGGACCTTTAAAGGTCATCTAGTCCAACACCCTCTGCCATGAGCAAGGACATTTTCAATTAGATCAGGTTGCTCAGAGCCCTGTCCAACCTGACCTTGAATGTTTCCAGGGATGGGGCATCTACCACCTCTCTGGGCAACCTGTTCCAGTGTTTCGCTACCCTCATCATAAAAATATCCTTATATTCCTTATATCTAGTCTAAATCTACCTGATTTTAGTTTAAAACCATTACCCCTTGTCCTCCTGCAATAGGCCCTGTTAAAAACTCTGTCCCCATCTTTCTTATAAGCCCCCTTTAACTGCTGGAAGGCTGCAATAAGGTTTCCTGAAGCCTTCTCTTCTCCAGGCTGAACAACCTCAAGTGTTTCAGCCTGTCCTCATAGGAGAGCTGTTCCATCCCTCTGATCACTTTTGTGGCCCTCCTCTGGGTCCCACTCCAACAGGTCCATCATCATGAACAGTCCTGTAGTCTTTGACTTGAGCTCCCTCTGACTGTGAAACCACAGGAATTTTTTTTCCCCATTTGTAGTCCCCTACAGATTGCTTTTCCAATTTCAGAGGAACCGGCAGTCTCCAGGATCTCTTTCCTGCCAGGAGCCATCGTGGAAAAACATGATAATTTTTTCATGGTTGGCATGTGTGTCTGAGTTCACTGTCCTCCTTCTGCCAGGAATGTACGAAATGAATGCTGGAGACTCTGAAATCAAATCTCTGGGCCAGTGAACTTAAGAGACTCCTGGTATCTGTAAGCTGGGCAAGCAATTGCCATTAAAGATCTGCAGAGATAATGTAGCTTGGAGTAAGATCTTACTGTAACAATTTATGCTTGTTAAGATTCACAGAAGCTGTAGAACATGGCAGAATTTATGCAGAAAATATATTCCATTTATAATCACCAGAGAATTAATAGATACATGCTGAATGAGCTTTTCTATTGCTGCTCCAGACCCAAATGCTCTCTGTTTGTAGGAAGTCAAGAATGGGGAAACTCAGATGAAGGGAAAATCTGTCTGTAATTTTCATCCTTCAAAGCTCTTAATAAGGAGGTACATTAAAAGATTCTAACTGCAACTGAGGACAAAAGAATCTGAAGTGCTGCCTGTCCTACATGGCAGTTCTTGATGTGAAACATAAAAAGATGACTTGATAGATACTATATGGACACAGAAGCTTAATTCATTTAGAGAAATGAACATATTTTGTCTGTGTGTCAATGAAGTAATACCTCTAGCCACATGTCTCCTTTTGTATTTTTCCTGCTGCTCAACACCTGTCATTTATAAATTGATTTAAGTTTTGAAACTCTTCCTGGTTTAAAATTTGCATTCTTAAGCAGATTAAGTTACAGTGCAAACTCAGATTGCTTTCTAGGGGAAAAACATCAGCACTGGAGGCTCTGAATTATATAAAGAAGATCCTCAGTTAAGATGTATAATGTATTTTAATTGAAGATGAGTTAAAAGTTTGAAATGCCTCCAAATGTGCACCTTTTTAGAGATCTCTTTGTTCCCAAGTGAAAAATGACTTATTCGGGATTTCTGGTGTATGAGAAGTGTAACAATGTGGGATGGATTGGCAGTGGTGATGCTCAATGATAGGTCAGGAAGTGGGTGACCAGGAGGAAAGGAATGATTGTCCTGTGGAAAACAATACATCAGCAATTCAAATATACCAATTTGTTAATTAACCGGTGGAATCTGCTTTTTTCATAACTTACATTGGTTAAATTGAAAACAGTAAATATTCAGTCATTTAAAAAGCAATTTTGTATGACGGACAGTAGCTTTTACAGGGCAACCCTGTTGCACTGAAACTGTTTTGTCTGTATTAGATTTGACATAAGTGTTACTCAGAGATGAGAAGCTTGTTTAATTACAGTGTCCTACTGTTAATCAAATATAAACTGCATGTCTAGTGAAAGATAAGCTGAACTGTGATCTTTATTCCACTGACTATATTGACTAGCTGTTCATTACTGATCTTCATTAAAGAAGCATAGACATTTTACTTATATGTAGACATACAAAATGGTGTTGTAACCTTGAACTATATCCCATACTGAGTATCTGAGATGACTGTACAGTTCTTCTGAAAGATATGGGGAAAGTATGCTTGTCTAGGAGCATCCACATACCTTCAGTTTGTGTCTTAATGGAGACATAAAAGATTCTGTGATGCTGATGAAGTTCAAGGTGGGAAGAGCAGCATGTGAGCTTGTTACTTGGATTTCTTGCCTTGCCTGGAAATTTTGTGTTGGTGGCTGAAAACTTAAGTTGAACTTACTAAGTATATTTTATATTTTTCTGTGCACTGTATAGTACATTCTCTCCAGCAAACTGCATGCAGTAGTTGTAATGCCTGTATTTCACTCTGAAGTGATGGCAAGCCCAGCAAGCTCACTTGGCTGTAGTTCAGTCTCAAAGCACCTACACTATGTCTAGGAAAAACAGTGCTTAGTATGCCTGGCCCTGTCTCTGTCAGCCAGATGAAAAGGAGTGTGAGTGCATATTCTGGTAGTCATAGACTCTAGCTTCCCTCTACCCAGAGGGGAGCTGAGGCTGACTGCTAAGCATGAGCTTGTGTGTCAACCATGTGCATGGTAGGTTTGTCTGTGATGGAGGCTGACAATGCAGATACATCTAATAAAAATAGAATTACCCTTGGATTCGGAACAATTGTGTTACAAAAAAAAATCATGTTACTTATATTGCCTATGTATTTTCCTCTGGACACCATAAGTTTCTCTTATCAGTATTCCTAAATACTGCTTTATATTTCCACACTGACGCTGTTTTCCAACCAGGATAGGTGCTTTTCAGTAACTGAACATTTCTACATAAAACATAGTAATCTTCCATGTTGTAAAATGTTATTGTACAGTATTCTTATTAATTAATAAAATCACCTAAAAATTTTGGAAATTGGCTTTGAAAGGGGGGAGTTTTACTGTGAGCACATAAAATGGAATTGATTCTCCCTCTGTTTACAGGTACTTCCATTGGAAAACAGAATGAAGGACACCACTCGTTTCCCACAGGCTCTGAACATTGGCATGGGAATAGTCATGACCTTGTATATCTCACTGGCCACTCTGGGGTATCTGCGCTTTGGGGATGAAATCAAAGGCAGCATAACTTTAAACCTGCCGCAAGATATATGGTAAGTGCATATGTGACTTAAAACCAGTAATCAGGAAGGCAAAAATGTTGCAAAGCTTGTTCCATGCCTCAGTGCTGTCATGCTTGTAACTGATAGGTGCTCAAACTCTTTTAAAAGTATACTGTATATACCATTTCTGTGCCTTCTACAGTTGAGCTATGATCCTAGCCAGCAATTTCTTACGTATTAGAAGGAATTGCATATGGAAACAGTTCAATAATCTTTATAGTAAAGTATTCCATCTGTAGCAGGAGCTAGTTCCAGGTGTATTGAAGGAAGAATATGCGCTTTGCAACCAGCTATATTGCAGTTCTGAAAACTGCTAGTTTTACTTTGGATATCCTGGTAATATAGTGGCCTTTTTTAGTGGAATCACTGAGTTTAGCAGGTAAACAACTGGAATAGAAGAGATCAAAGCTGAATAGATTTGTCGTTCAGATGCAAATCTGTGGATAATGTATAATAATGGCTTCCTATCAGGAAAATGAAGCTTCTGCTTGCCACTGTCTCAGGGATATTATAATTTTTTTTTTAGCTTTTGTTTTAATACTATGAGAGCTTCACATGTCACATGCTGAAGAAGCACTGAAGACTGTTTCAACTGGCGCATTGTTAGTTCTGTATCTCTGGATGGATATATGCTGTAACAGTTTAAATGTATGTTTAATACCTTTTGGTCCAATGGGCCTAAAATTAGGTACATCAACAGTGTATAAGTGTAAAAGCTGCAAAGTATTTTGTTTTCATTCTGCTCAAGTAATGTCTCACATGTTATATGCTTACATCTCCTTGTTCTTTGGTGTCTTGTGGTAGCATATTGAAATAGTGAAATCTCAAATTATGTGAAACAAAACCTGCTTTGCTGAAGTGAGTGGTGACTTTTTTACTCTTTGAAAGAGTAGAACACATTTAAAGAGTGTTCTTAATTTTCAAGTGTTACTTTTTAACTCTCTTTTCTCCATTTTCATTCCTTGGAGTCAGTATGAGCTATGCATTTTTAATATTCTTCAGAAGTTTGTTTAATTGCCTGACATGAAATGATAATAAAATGTGTCTTGAAGGATGAATGTTTTTTCGATTGCTAGAATTTCATGTACCTGTTGTTGCTTTTTTGCTAGTTTTGTTTTTGTACTGCTATTATAAAAACAGATCTGGGCCTCAATTTCTTGCCGGTTTTGTGGGTTTTTTCCTATTTTTTTCCTCTGGTTCTGGCTTTTGAGGCATATTGCTCATGATATATATTTAATTGTGTCCTTTCATTGAACATACATTAAAAAAACCTAGAAGTCTTCAGACTTTACTACATCCATTCTGTCTGTATGATGCATCTGAAACTGAAAATACTTTCTATTTGTAGTATTACATGGTATTGCTCATTGTTGATATGATTAGTGAAGAGCTTGTTTTAAATGGTAGGTCTGGGTTCATTTGTGCCTTAAGAGAAGTGCTCTTAAAAGAGGAGGAGGGAGAGCAATGTGGAATATAAGGTAAAGTTGCTCACTCACTCTGTTGCTTTTTACTGTGCTCATGCAAGCAACAGGATGAACTTTATTCTGATGTAATATTATGCTTTATTCTGCAGCACTGTTGTCTAACATGGTTGTTCAAATAAGAGTTTTCAAATAGCTCTTGGCTACAGTGCAGATGTGATGATAAGATGGTATTTATCCTGATGGCTTTACAGACCTAATGCAAAGAAAGAGATAATAAAAGAGATGGAAACTGGTGTTCTATAAGGTGGAGAACTGGCATTATGAGTTTAATAACCTCCGAGCTGCTCAGGGCACTATATAGAGATAAGTCATCTGTTTTTGTCTTACTCTGGATAGTACCCCCGAGCACCAAACAAAATTAGAAGGAGAAGCAGCGCAGTGGTATGTCCATGGGTTGTGATGTACAACGCTATTGCTGCGCAGTACTGTGGGTCTACCTGATACAGTACTGATGAGCAAATGTATGCAATTAGTTGTGCTAGCAAAACAATTTTCCAGTGAACCATATGACAATATTTTGTTGTTTTATCCTCACTTAAAAAGTCAGTACGTGGCTGGATTGAGCTAGAGAAACAGAAGGAACAGACAAGTTTTTATAAGATAGCAGTCATGTGAAAGACCTGGAATATAGCTAAGCAGTGAGACTTGGCTTATGTGTTTAATTTCAGTTGGACAATCCCTGTCTTAAAAATAAGCCTTTCCTGATAAAGAAAATTAAAATTTTTCTGCTTTCTGAGTTTTATTTGATGTTCTCATAGATGAATTGACCAGAAGGCATATGCAGGCCGTAGACCAGTTAAGTCCTTAAGTTTAATTTAAATAGAGAACTGCTTATATTCTAAAAACATTCTGCTAGATAGGAGCTTTTGGAGAAGAGACTTGTTGCAGTTCTAGTCTAGATTGCGTTTTGGAGTACAAATTGTTACTCAGCATAATATATTAATTAGAATGTGTTAAAAATTGACTTTATGAAAAGAGTAGTTTTCAGCTTGTTTTTGCTGATTTTTAATAACAACTTTCTGGAATCAAAGAATTCTATTTGACTGCATTAAATAGTTTTTCTTTTTTTTACATGCAGTTATGTTTAGCTGTTTAGAATATCTTAGTAATTGTTTTTCATATCCTCAGAAGTACGCAGAGTACCTAGTGACATGAATCTTTTTACACAGTTTGTTGCTGACTGAGGAGAGGACACACAGGCACAGAGTATAGTTTACTTGATTTATTCATGATCACAAGGTGCCTCCTGATCCAAGCCAAGGAGGGGCACAGTTTGCCTAAACATATTTATATTCATATTTATAGTCAAAAAGTGCATAATTATTGTCACATGACCATCAATTCAAACCAAGTCCTGCTGACATCTGCAAATACAGATTATGGGAAATTCTGTTTTAGTACTTAGTATTGTCCTTGACTAGGGTCTCACAGAAACATAGAATGGTTTGGATTAGGGAAGAACTTTAAAGACCATGTATTTCAACCCCCTCTGCCATGGGCAGGGACACCTTCCACTACATCAGGTTGCTCAAAGCCACGTCCATCCTGGCCTTGAACACTTCCAGTGATGGGGCACCCACAGCTTCTGTGAACAACCTGTTCCAGTGTCTCGCCACCCTTATTGTAAAAAATT
The DNA here is from genome assembly GCF_047716275.1 of Strix uralensis. Taxonomy (NCBI): domain Eukaryota; kingdom Metazoa; phylum Chordata; class Aves; order Strigiformes; family Strigidae; genus Strix; species Strix uralensis. The sequence goes on from NC_133973.1 coordinate 127,425,016, forward strand.
TCTTCTTTGTCCTTGGCTGGGGTCTTATCTTCTTATGTCTGAAGGTTCTTTCCACCAGCTGTTCTTTGTTAAGATACAAGTGACAATCTTTGTGCGACAGTTCCCTTACTGTGAATCCCAAGGGTTAACTACCATACAAATATTATAGCATATTAAAGTTCAACAAAATTGATACAAGGTACTAGTTCAGGTGGAATCTTAGGATAATTAATGTCCTATTTGGTCTAGCTGTATTGATATGCAAGTTTTGTTACACTAGTTTCCAAGTTTTTCCCTTAAAAGAGGTACAATAAAATCTAAAATATAGAATTGAAGAGGCAGACTTTTGTTAACTTTTTGCACATATCGCATGATTTTTTTTAAAAGGTAGCCTAAGGAACCATCTTTATCTGACTGGAATATAATATTAAATTACTAGTAAAATCACTTTAGTAATATAAAAATTGTTTCCTAATTTGAAATATTTGAATCCTTGTAAAGCTAGAAAAATAATGTAATGGAGATGCTTACTGTGTATTTAAAGTTTGAATCCTGTTTTTGAATATCTTGTAAAAAATTATTTTTGTAAAGGTTTGAGGTGATCTGAAGCCTGAGGATTACAGGCTAATTGTGGGTAGCTGGTCAGTTTTTCTTTTTGTAAACCAGATAAAATCCATCTAAGCTTCTGGAATAAGGACAGTGTTGCAGAACTGACAGAAAAGTGATTCTGTGTTTTCCTCTAAATTACTTAAAGCTGCTCAGCAATCAAAAGGAAGTGTGTCACAGAAGCAGTGGCTTCCAAACTAGCTACACCATTATGTCACCATGTAAAGTGATATCATAGTTTTTCTGCCCCTTTGAACATGCCTTTGTGGATTTATTGAGTTGTGTTCAGTGATGGTCAAACCTTTGATACAAATAACTTAGAACCTGTTAGTCAATATTTATTTTTAGTCAAAGTGTATTTTTCTTTTTTCCCCATATATACATTTTTAATTCGTTTGCATATTTTTTCAGGTAATAAAAAAGCTGGGGTTTTTTGTTAGCAGTCTTTCAGTATCATCAAAAATTGAAAACTTGATGAACTGGCTTGTAGTTGTGAGATGAGAAGCATGAAAGGCCAAGCTGTTTGAGTTCATCATCTGTATTCCACTGCGCAAAATCGATCCAGTGTACCAAAACCATTTCTGATTGTGTGTTCAACACTTCCATCAAAAGGTCGAAGGAAGGATGATGGAGGCATCCTGTTGTGGTGGGAAAGAGCTGAACTGTATGGATAAAAATTTTGCCATGCTGTGCCATTTGGCTCCAGGATGAGGGGCCAAAAGCAGTCCTGGCTGGATTTTATTTAGTAATAACAGATACAGGTTATGATACTCAAAGTGAGTACACTTTGAGTGACCCCTGCCAGGCTTTGAGAGATGCAGAGACAAGGATCTACTTGGTTCTTTCCCTACTCTGGCTGCTGTTTTTTCTTTTCTTACTGTTGCAAGTTGCCTGTGCTTTCTGGTTGCAGTTGACTTCTTTTTGAGGACTGAAGCAGAAAAGGATATTGAGTGCTTTGGTTTGCTTTGCATCATCTTCTGTTATCACAGGTTGTTTATGAGAAATACTTCCTCTCTCATTGTGAACATACAACACCCCATGGCAAATGAACCAAAACTTTACCCAAAAGCTTTGATTGTGTTCTTAGTTGCATTCTTAGAAAGAAAATCATACTAAAAGACTCATAACTTCTATCAGTTGGCTGTAAGCAGACCTATGATAAATGCTTGTAGTTTATGCAGCATAGATTAAAAATACATCTAAATTTAAAACTGTTGGTGGCATGTTTATTCAGCCACAAATAACGGTGGTAAGAGTGTCCGCACTTCATGTTTTTTGGAAGATTTACTCTATTTTTTTGAAAAGTTAACAAAAAATCTTGACCTGATTTCTCAGAGTCCTTCCCTTGGAGTAGATCTGTAGACATTTTGTTTACAAAAAGATGGAGATATAGGAAAACCTTCAGACAGATCATGAAGGAAAAAACAATAATGCTACAACCATATAGCAATGGGTTTTACTGCGTTACGATAAGTGAGACAAGAGCATGAGCATGATATCTAAAAAATCTTAACTATCTTGGGGGAAGAAAAGATATTTGTTATCTAAAATTTGGCAAGACAATGCCAATATATGGGTTATTTTTCAACATACGTAAAGAAGCAAGATACACAAGTCCTTGCAAAATTATATTGAAGTTAGGCTGCCAACCCATTTCAGCATTTAAAAAAAAAATTTTGCTTATTTTGTACCTGAGCTTCACAGCTCTTTTGTTATATGTCTTGCTGAGATGTAGTTTATATAAGGGTAGATGTGAACTTTTATCCTTTTTTGTCTTCATCTTTTATCAGAAAAAAAGTGTCATGTCAATACTGATAATCTTTTCCTTTACTCACAGGATAGGGTTTTTGGTTCTGCACAGATCTAAAAAAAACCAAACCATAAAGGTGAAAGCTGGACGATCTGAAGTCAGTTAATATTTTTGGAGTAGTATTTTGAACCAGTTTAGGCAGAGAGAAGTTAAATGTAGCTGAGTTCTATACTGTTACAAAGAAACTGTACACTATGTTGCATTTTCTGAACATTTTATCTATACTTTGATGACATGCAGAGTGGAATAACACTAGAATGGAGAGAGATTAATGAGAACAAAAATTCTCCCCTCTTCTTAAAATGTAAATTGTGTATTTTACCAGTCTGTGTAGAGATAATTTTGCTTTTTATGTAACTGAACTCTTGGAGTGGTGAAAAACAGTAGCTTGTCTTTGGCACAGAATTTAAAACCATCATAAAGTAACTTTTCAAGAAAATACACAGTCTCTTAAAAAAAATAAAAATAGCTTGATCCCTAAAATGTTTGTCTAGTTCCAGCAGCTCTAGTCCTCTATGTTTGGAAGGACATTTGAGCATCAGAATTGAACTCTTCCACACATACATACATTCTTTTTCATAGTAAAATATCATGCCCCTGGCATAAGGTTGACACAATTTGGAGCTCTAGAACTTGGTACTCCTTTGTGTTGCTATAAACCCTATGGAATATTATGACATGGCACAGTAACGTAATGTTGTTCTGTACCTAGTGGTTTTGAAGAGGAGAGTGTGGACAGCAAGCAAATTTGGTTATGGATATTTTCTAGCCTTAGAAGATACTCCTTCCAGTTTTAAATTTCCTGAGATGCTCTCTTCCCAGTGTGAAAAATCTTTTTAGCAATACTTTGTGAATATGCAGAAATCTGGAGGATATTGGAATTTGTCTTTAAAATGTCTAAAGTTTACTGCCAGTGTGAAAGGTTTATCAATGTACAGATTATATTTTATGTGAATTTTCTTTTCCCAAATAACTGCCATCTGTTTAACCTGTTGTGCTTTAAGTTTATTCATTTATGATTGCATGATTTTTTTTTTTTTTGGCCCATATTTTGGTAGTTGGCTTATCTTCTGCAATTTCATAGGCTGTTATAACTTGTGAGCAGATAATGTTATGTTCTTGTTTGCTGGGGGAAAAATATTTTTTTAAATATATATATAAAACCTTAGTGCCATTAGCAATCTTAATTTTTTTAGGAAGATTTTGCAACTTACATGAACGTCTGTAAATGTTTTCAACAGGTTGTATCAGTCTGTAAAAATTCTGTACTCCTTTGGGATTTTTGTGACCTATTCAATTCAGTACTACGTCCCTGCAGAGATTCTCATTCCGGCTGTCACCTCCAAAGTGGAGCAGAAGTGGAAGTTACTCAGTGAGCTTGTGGTGAGAGCACTACTAGTCTGCTCAACCTGTAAGTATGTATACTTACATCAGTACATATACTATACATCCATAAAAAAGCTTGCTATTACGCATTGTTGAGGCCTGCTTATTTAAGTACATGTTTTGTAATATATTTTTCCAGAGGCTATCAAACCTGAAATTTTGTTTCAATGATTCAGTATGTTTTGATCTTCATGAACAAGTGAATCTATTGTTGCATTTCTATGTTAACCACACTTCTTTTTTTAGTAGGTGTGACCAGTTATTTGATAACCATATCTTTTGCCAATAATACTCTAAAGCTGCCAACTTGAAAATAATTTTCTTAGAATAAAAGTTTTTAGGTAATTGACACACACTGCAGTTTCATGTCAGCCTTCCTCTATGTGATCTGCAGTACATACTGCTCATGGAGAAATATTTTTTCTGTTATGTCGGTGTGAGGATTAAGCCTAAGGTGTGTTGCTCTGTATCCTTAAAACAGCACTGGAAACACGATGCCTGGTCAGAGTGTTCATGGAGGGCCACTTATTTTAGGTGATAATGCTGCAAAGTAATTTGGTATCTCTGCCCTCACTGCCTGTTTCTCCTACTGTTTTTCTCTCTTGTCTCCTACTCTTTCCCATCCTTCCTATTGTGTCCCTGCTTTTCTCACAGCTAGTCTAGATACCATAGATACTAGCAGTAATCAACAGTGCTCACTGAATGGTGAGCATGATCTCATCTAGGAGTCAATAGTCCTGAAGATAATGGACTGAGGAGAAAGTTTAGGTTTGTCTTTACAGCTCCCATCTAAAGTGCTGAATAACATAGGAACATTTTCTCAGTTGTTATAAAAAATTGTTTCTAGTACAAAGCTGGCTTCTTGACTCCACCATTTGTACTGGAACGAGCTGTTTACCTTAAAAAGAATCAAAACTACCAAACAAGCAAAAAATGCTAAACCTTATTTTTTAGGGGGAAAGTATTGATGAAAGAGAAGAGTTTAGTTTTTGTTGGCTCTGTTCTTTTGATGAATGCTGAGCAGTGTCTAATGCGCTGGACAGCAGCTAATATTTGTTCGCTGTCAAAGAGAACTTGAACATCCAGTGAGACCTTCTTAAGGTCAAGTCTGTTGAGAGAAACAGTTTAATGTTGGTGCAATTTAATTACTGCGGTAAGCAAAGGGAAACACCATTGATCTAATAACTTGCTGCTCTGAAAATACATCTGCTATGTGAAATTTAAAAAAAAAAAAGTGAAAAGCTTTCTTGAATAATGAAGTGCAAATCTCCTGAAGCACCATATAGCCTGTGTTCTGCTTCTAGTGTTCATGGTGCATAGCCAACCTACTAAGATTTTAAGATTGAGGGTAGATGAATAGCTCTTGTAATACCTGAGAGGCATCTAGGTAAAAATGCTTCAAGCTTCAAAATGCTTTTTAATGTTTCTACAGGACCGCAGTAAACTCTCCAGTCCTAACTGTATCTTGGGGTCATGAGGCCCTCAACTTCCACTCATTCTCTGTTGTCCTTTATGTTGCCCTTATAACCTGCCCTGTTAATGATACCACAGTATGTTTGAAAAACTAAAATTCTTGTAGATCCAAACTGTTTTTTACAGCTGAAGGTTTTGAGAGTTTATAGGTGAAAGATGTTTTTGGAGATGTGTCTGAGAAGAAGAGTCTGTGTTGAATACGTTCAAAAGCACAGTTCCCTGTTTGACTTGGGAAAATTATAAATGACTCCATGATATTCAGCCATAGCTGTTTTTGTGTGGTTTTTTTTTTTCCAATTTTATTGTTGAGCTTTGTAATTACTGGGTAGTCTCGGAAGGAAAAACTGGGTAACAGACTCCAAGAAAAGGAAGTAGAAAAAGAAAGAAAATTAACTTTGAAATCTGGAAGAGGAATCTGTGAAAGCTGAAAAGAAATGAAAACAAATCAGAGGTGGGGCACCTTGTGAGTGGGACTTGAGAATGAAGAAGATGCCTATTAGGTATAATTAACTACAGTTGGGTGAATTGGGACAGGAAGAATCTAATACAGCATTAATTAGTGGTGGGTCCCTTTTTCCCAGAGGTATGTTGATATGTATTCTTTCTTCTTTTTCTTTTCATGCAATAGTGCATTGTGATTTTTTTCACTTTTTTTTTTTTGTTATAAAACAACAGTTAATGGTGTTTCTTTTCTGAAGGCATAATAAATACTCTAAAATGATTCAGTATAAAATGAATGCTATATCTTTATTTCTTTGAAAAAAAAATGTGTGTAGTAAAATTGGACCTGGTTTGTGCCATTGAAACTGACCTGTGATGTGAATCTCTAAAGGGGACCTGCTGAAGTGTTACAGGTGTTACTGGGATATTTGAGAGTATTAAATTGTTTGCTGCAAGGCACAGAAAAATAAAATTAAGAGTTTGCTCTTAAGTGTTTGATATGTTGTATTTATCCTAGTTGTCTTTTCATTTTTTTTCAAGTGGTTTCTACAAATTCTATAGCTGCAGTATCTATAATAGTTTTTCACCAACAATTGTGTGAGTAAGCTCCCATGCTTACACTCATCTTCTGTTTGTCATTTTTCATTGAAACACTGGTTATAAACAGAATTGATTTAAATAATGCTTTGCTTTCACTAAGGGCAGAACATGGTTCCTAAAATGATTCAGAAACTGTTTAGTAGAAAGAAAAAATCCAAAACTTTTTAGATTGAGTTTTAAAAGTTAAATGGTTTGGGTATTGATGACAGAATATGTTGTAATGTCTGTACCATTCAGAGGTCATACATTGATTAAAGGGACTCCGCTTCCTTGAAAATAATTCTCTGAAAAGAGAAACTTCAGTTGTGTTGCCAATAACACATTAGTTTTTCAAAAGACGACTTGAAAAATCAGTTTTACTAATTTGGGGGGCTTTTGGGTTTACTCAAATAAAAATTAGGCTATTGTTTTATCATTATATCAGAAACTTTGCTGGGAAAAAGCATACCCCGGTGGTTTTTTTTTTGTCTGGTGAGGTTTGTTTTAAGTAAGGACTTGAAAAATGACTGGAGATGTAACATGCATCCAAAAAACCATATGCATTGCCTAGGGTTTTTCATGATTTACTTGCTTACTTTTGAGCACTTAGCATTGCAGGAGGATGATGACGAGTACATTAGGTATTTTTAGATTTGCATGTTCTGCTTCCTCTGGTATTGTTTCACAAAAGAGACCTTATCTGGTCATGCTATGGAAAATATACTTGACTCCTAATGTCACCAGTCTGAGCCAAGCCTTCAAGCTTGGAGCAGGGGAGTGTATGGCTGGGCTGGGTGGTTGTTGCTCTGGGACTCGGTCAGTCTTGACTCACTGAGCCATTGCCAAGGAGCAGTGAAATCACCTGGACTCTTATTCTTGACAGAATTGGTAGTTAAAGCTATTCAGAAGATAGGTTTTTACCATATTGGAAAGGAAGTTACAAATAGATCTAAGAACAATGTTTGCAGTAGCTGTCTGAAGTTTCACATCTGTTCTTAGCGGCTTTTTCAAGACTGACACGCTATTATTCAAGGTAAAAGCAAATTGTAACGAGTAATTTTGCTGGGAGAGTGCTCAACTGGCAGAAGCATGCTTTTCCTTTGGTTATAGCCCCCTGTTTGTACTTTTTGAACAAGGAAACTGAGTGCAATTGACTTGACAGACCTTGTTCCCTACTGCTTTTCTCCCTTCTTCCAATTTAGTGTTAAAATGGCATCTTAGTATTGCATGGGTAAAAATGCAAATCAGATGCTTTTGAATTTTAAGATAAAGGAGGGAGAGGGGGAGTTTCCCCTTCATTTGATATTGAACACTTCATTTCATTTGCAAGAGATGTACATCCCTTCACCTTTGCTTGAATTTCACTGTGTATGGTGTAGCAAGTTGGAAGGTCACACCATACTTCATAAATCATAACACTAAGCTGTTGTTTTATAAACTCAGTTGAGCACCTTGTGCACTGACTGGAGGGATGAGCTATGCTTGTGTTGAAAGACCAGACTAGAGCTGGAGACTGGGTTTGGTAGTTGTTGAAAGTAGGTGGGAGGTAGTCTTGTAGCTAGCTAGGCAGAAATAAGATTGAAAGCTGGACTAAGCATCACTGTGAAGGGCAAAGTTAGAAATTAGAGACACATACAAACAGAAGGAATGAGATGAGAGCCACCACAGGATTTGGAAAGCACTGAGAACAGATAAAGAGGTGCAGTGTTGTGTGGATACTCACTAGCTGCCCTCAGGTCATGCTTGGAAGTTCATCACTCAGGAGTCCTCCACATACCTGCCTAAGGAGGTGTCTTCAGGAGGTGCCTGTGTTGCAGCCTCTGCCTGATGACTTGCCAGCTTTGTCCTTTGGTGGGTCAGTTTAGCATGTAATAGTAAGGAGACACTCCTTGTAAGACATAAGAGGACGGAAAATCTATCTGATCCTGCACAGATGTTACAACCATATCCTTACAGTTTCAGTAGGTTCTGTTACTGTTGCATATGCATTTTTATTTGAAGTGTAAATGCTTTTCATTTATTTTTCTCACAGATTTTACTTAGTGTTTGGGATATTTGAATGTCAGATAACTTCAGTACTTTAAAATATTTGTCAGGGTGGAATTTTTATAAAGTTGAAAGTATTTACCCTGATTTTATATCTTTAAAACAAAATAGTTTGGATCTCTGTTTGCTGTATCTGCTTGGATAAAGGTTCAGCACCTTGCCCATGGCTCAGCCCTTAGCTGAGCCTGTTATGTGATGGGGTTGTGGTTACTGCATATTGGGATAAACCATTTGAGTGTGAAGCTTTTTAGTTTGCTTCTGAAAGAACTGGACCATCCTGACTGAATTTTCAAAAGCTTTGTTAATATCTTTACATAGAACAATAGAAGTTTTACTTTTATATTTTGAGAGACCAGTTAGTCTTGGAGAACAAGGAACCTACCTTCTACCCAAATGAGTCCTGTTTAGTGCATTGCTTGAAATAAGCTGTCATTATGTCATAAGAGTTTTTTACTCTTCCTTCCTTCTTCTACGCTTACCTGACACTGAGATCATGGTTTTGTTGAGCCTAAACAGTTAATTCTCCTGTGTTAACAGTGTCAAACTATGCTGATCTTATGGAGATGGAGAGGAGATCTGAAGATGATCAGCTGCAACTGCCAAGCATTACTCAATATTGATGCTAAATAGCGTCAAACATATTCACTTCTATTGATATCTCTTAGTGAAAATTGTGGTTAAAAACTTTAGTAGCATGTAAATATAAATTTCTTGCTTACTGTCTACCAAAGGCTTTACTCATGTCTTCTGCCAAAATGACACTAAAATTAAATTGTGTTTGCTGGAGGTGTTGGAAGAATTAAAAAAAAAAAAAAAAAGTAATGATTGAGAAAATAGTTTTCATCTGAATGGTGGTGTCAAATCTGTAAGTAGTAAAGGAATAAAATAGAAAAGAACAATTTAAGCAGTACTTTAGTTTTTAAAGAGTAAGTTGTGTTTGATTTATTGCTTTCAAGATAGTGGTGAAAGAATTTTTTTGGTGAATTGGTAAAAGCTGCTGAAGAGCATCAGCAAATACAATGGAGAAAGCTGGAGTTGACAGTTAATAGTATCTTTCATCCACAGAAGAAATACAGATTCTTTTTTTTAATAGCTTAATTTAGGGCTGTATTTCTGCAGCCATGGTGCTCCTGTTAAAATGAAAATTAAGAAATACTGCATTTGAATGTGTATGTGGAGATACCAGTTGAATTGTCAGCTGTTTTGATTGTTAGCTTGAAATGAAACACGTTTATTGAATGGCTGATCCAGCTGAGCGTGAACTGAGCTGTTAGTGAGCTGCTTTCCATTAAAAAAAAATTAGCCTGAGCTTAATGTATAATTTTACCAAGAGAATAAACGCATCATTTAGTTGAATTTATCAGTTATGCTTGTCTAAATATTTCCCCATTTTAACTGTACGTGGTTTTAGGAAAGAACAGTTCTTGATGCTGAACAGTTAGATACAAGGTGACATGATGTTTACCAGATATCTTACACTGTTTAATGACATTGTGCCAATAAAATACTCACTTAGAGTAGCTGCAGCAGAGGTAACATGAAGGAATTTTAAGATCTATATAGATTTTAATACATGCTTTTAGGATTAAGTGATAATCATTTATACAGAAGTGATTTGACTATCAGTCATTAGACACAAAATTTTTTTAATAAGAGTTTGTTCATTTTAAAGGGTAATATTAATGACAGATAAATCAAATAGTTAACTTTGTGATATAAAAAAATTCCAGATGGGATTTTGAATACTTGTGTGGACTGCCAACAGGGCCCTCAATGTGGGTTTAAACACAAAATAATTGTTTATGAATTGTCAAAGGAATAAAATGAAATATTTGATTAATTAATTAGATTTTTTTTTCCAGTGTGGGTTTGTATTTTATTTTTTTTTGGATATAGATGGCTTATGAGCATAATTCTTACCTCCTAGCAGAAGATCCTGTGCTGTGATTTTCAGTTGAGAGATGAGAACAAGCATCACTGTGTGGTTTTTGGGCATATGCTTAGGCATGAGAAATAGCTATGTGAAATACAGTTTCTTCCAACCTTTTCTAGTATCTTTACAAGAAGAATGTATCTCATAATATCAGGGTTATATCCTGATTATGATTTCTTTCTTTTGATGTGCCATTACAAATTGTGGCACATTTTATGAATTGCCGTTGGTGTAAGCAACATTTTATGTACGTATAGGAACTAATGTTCTTTCTCACAGTACAAATATTAAACTTTTTTTACCTGATTTGAACATATGGATACCAAATGTCTGTGGATTAGTCGAATGGTGCTAGAAGTGTTTCTTATTACAGGTTGTTCTAGAGATGTTAACTTGTGAATATATGTTGTATGAGATAACGTATTGGTTGGGGATTTTCTTTCTAAAACTAGCATTGGTCCAGAAGTGACTGTAGGGTCTCACAAAACAGTCTGTTTTTAGTATTCATCAAAGCCTTATGAAGCCAACTGTTTTAGTTCTTCATTTTGGTCCATTGTTTCAGCTGATATCAGATCTCCTTTAACAGTGACTGTGATATGGACCCAAACAAGATATTACTTGCAGATTTTAATATTTTTAAAACCTTATACAGAAAGTTAAGGTTGTGAAGTGAATTCCTGAAAAGTTAAAATATATCCTGCTTTTTAAAATTTATTTTATTATTACTGTGTAGGTTGGACCTCCTTCCGTTCAGGTGTTAATTAGGATTCTGTGAATAAATTCAGATTTTGAAGTGCAGCTCTTTTCCAAAATTTTTTGTAGATATGGGACAGGAAGAAAAGTATGGTCTTTGTGAATGAGGTGAAAAACAGATAATTTTGAAAGATCTGTAATAAGAAAATTTAAAAATAATTTAAAATAACAGCAATGTCTTTGTCATAAAATCTGCTTGCTTTTTCTGAGACATTTGTTTTATTATTTAAAAAATTGTTGAAGAACAAATAGTTCAGCAATGCACTTATGTACTCTGAAATAGTTGATCCTATTCTGGGGCAGTAATTATTTCCTAGTAAACAGACCTTCCTACTTGCCACAGTTCAGTGTTTGTACTACATATGTATTTTACAACTCTGCAGGAATTCTTGTGGAAAAGTATTATGGTATTTTAATTGAAAATTGGATTATAGCAGAGCTTTTTTTTTTTTTCCTTCTTAATTTATAGTTCCTCTTACAGGCTCCTTTGCAACATTTATTCACTTAATGTGAAGTGAAAGTTGAAGATTCATACCATTTACAGGGTAATCCTGTGTGCCAGTCCATGCTCTGAAGATTTTAGTTGGCGCATGGCATAAGTTGCAAAGTGCTATGTGGGTTAAAAGTCATCTAGCTTAGCATGCAGAAGTCTGTTCTCTGGACCTCTGCACCTGCAGTGGTCATCCTAGCTAGACTCCTTGTAAGTGACAGGAATAGGTGCGGAAGGGCACAATTTGTCTGATCTATTTTACGTATTTGCTTCTGGATGAGTTGAACTGGGCCGAAGAAGTACTTGTTTCCTTCTTTGGGCTGTTTGAAGGACTATAGGTGAGAAATATATCTGGCATTTGGTATGATGAATCCTTCTCAGGAAGAGTGAGAAGTGATGCTCAATGTCATGCTTAGTTGCTTGCAATTCAATCTTGTCTTCCCTTTCTAACAATAGTTTAAAAACTAATCAAGCCTGCATTTATTTTTTGTTCCACTTTATATTTTCTATCTGTATGCTTACAAATATAATGAAATGGTGATACAAAAATTCTTTGTCCAAAACCAAAAATATTTATATTCTCTAGCTCATGGAAAGAGAACTTTGTAATATGTTCATGACTTTGTATCTCTCCGTTATTTTGGCCCATTATATTTCTATGCATGAACTGGCTTAGAAGAGAAGGTCATTTATGGGGTGCCTTCTGAAAGTGCCTTCATACATGAGCCAGTGATTTTCTGTCATGCTTACTGAGTGGAGCAGCTGTTTTTGCATGTTTTCCTCGTGCATTTTACATCTATCCAGTGGTTCATAGACTTGAAATTTCCGTAAGATCCAAAGATTCCTAAGGGAGAAGGAAAAGGCAGATGATAAAACACCCCTTTTTCCTAGTGCCCAGTTAAGATGAAATAGATAATGATACTTGACATTGTTAAAAATCTCCCCGTTATTTTCAGACTGGCACATATTTTCCTTCCTCCCTTTTGATATGCAACGACACAGAGTTGAAAAGGTTTATTGTGTTAATGGGAATATCAAAAGTAATAGAATGCCGTGCTATGCTTACTTGGTTGATCTGAATTGAATATTATTAAAATTTATCTGTACTTTTTCACTTGATAAGGTCCCACAGTGTAGATGTAGTGATAATGGGCAACATTGATTTACCATTACAGAAAGTCTAAGGGAGCTGTAGCACAAGTGATACAGGGATTAAAAAGTGAATGGGATGTTTTCAAAGTCACAGTTAAGGATTCATTGGTTTGTTTTTTCCCTGTTGCTTCCTGTAAAACTACTTTTTTTTTTCCCCCCCTCTATTTTTTTTTTTTTTTTTTTCATTTTTTTAACCTTAGACCTGACTTGCACTGTGGCCCCCAGACCGTTGTCCTGGCACAACCAGAAGAGCTGTATTCTGGAGTTTAGGAGATGGAGGGAGGAAGAGGAATATCTTTACAGTACAGTTTTATGATACATGAGTCAAACTAACAGCTTAGTGCTTACAAATGTAGAATATCTTACTCTTCACTCTGTTTTTATTTATCCTACCCTGGCATGTAATCCCATATTCTTCCTCATGCTGGCTCTGACATTCAATCAGAAAAGAGCAGATTGGATTCACTAATCAGCACAAACCCTCATGTTCTGTGTTTAACGTTTTTGTGTATTTTTCGGTTCAGCAAGTGATGGAATATATTGTGTTTTGACTTGCAGTAATTGCTCATTGATCAAAGCTGTTCTGTAACACAGCAAAATAAAAATTCTGTGTCTTGTTCTTCAAAGTTAAATTATGTTTTTAATTCAATGGGCTTTTCAGGTAAGGTTATCTAGACTGTCGTTCTTCCTTCAGTAAAAAATACCTTGAATCACGTTACTGTCCTATAAACCCATAACTCATTAGCAAGGCATTTTTATGGTAAAACAAAGTATATGTAACTGATAATCATACAATATCACGCAGTCCCTTTTTAATTACAAGCTTGAAAGTTGCAGCAGGCTGCTTTTGAAGTTTTACATATTCCATGGTGTTTCAGTTGAATGTCCTATCTACTGGTACTCCGTGTTCTCAGAGGGCAGTTTTGACAAGATGACTGAGTACAGAAGATATACTGGATGCTTTGATTGTGTATTAAGGTTGAGCTGCCTTAATTTGTGTACTATTTTGGCTGATTTTTTGGGGCAGTGTTTCAGACATACTCTAGTAAGTGGGTTTAAATGAAAAGGACATCAGAAGAGTGTGCTGTCCTAAAAACTGCTGTTTAATATTAAGACGGTTTTCTAGCAAAGAAATGCATAGTCAAATTTTCAGATTAGAGCAGCATTGATATATGATGACTTCTGTTCACCACAGTCCTGACTGGTAGAGGAAAAAGCTTGTGTATGTTTATTCACCTTCCAAGATGGATGGGGTTTTGGGGTTGTTCTTCACCGTTGCCAATAAGGAGTCGCAATAAGACTAAAATTGTTCTTTTGATCGTGTTTTTTTTTTTTTTTTTTTTTTTTACCTTCAGAAGCTTTGTCCTCCAGCTGAATCTCATAAGGTGTTTGTCATGCTTAAGATGGTATCTAGTATGTTCTGTAATTGTGGATAATGGCATTGCTAACCATAGGGGATGATTTCTGTTAGTATGTCCCACAGAAAGAAAAAAGGGAGGAGGCAGCAGTTTGGGATACAAGACTAAAAAGTATATATTGTTTCATTCTGTTTCTATGTTCTCTTGGAGCGAGTAAATTTTAAAATTCCCTTAGCAGATACTCTATTATTTTCATCCTGGTGCTTTACCGAATTTCAGATGAGTTCTATAACTGTAATGAGTCTTAAGTTATAGAAACAAAATTGCTTCAGTTAGGATGAGTAGCATGGATGTGTAGTTTTTGCAGAGCGTGGTTCATAAAGATAGTCAGTGCAAGATGGCAAACGTTTTTTGAGTCAAAAAGTTAAGTTAGCTTTCAGGACAGAGGTGTCCATATCAAATAAATGTTACTTACTGCATATAATCCAGTACCTGCTTGAAATGAGAGTTGGATTATACCTATACCTATTTTTTTTCTTGAATTATTCTAGCTGTTTACCATCCTTTCAGTGGTGTGGTGTGCACATGCATCATTGGGCCACTGCAATACAGTTAACAGAGAAATTTGCGCGCTTGTATAAATAGTCTCTTTCTGGATAAAAAAACCTTTATGATGACAATGTTATGCTCTGAAAAGATAAGAAGTTATATTATGATTACCATGATTACATGAAATATTTGTTGGTATTACCTACCTGAATGTTTGAAAGAAAATTGGAGATGTTTAATTTCAAAATATTTTAACAATTTTGTTGATGTCAGCTGATTTCTTTTGTATAATTGTGTAGTGGCCTTTTTGAAACGGTATGTTTCCCATATATCAGTTTAGTACTTTCTTTGATATGCCTGAAAGAAGGACATTCATCTGTTCTGGCGACAGGAGAGGAAACATTCTTAGAGGAATGTTCTTAAAAGCTGGTTGATGGATTTTTTTAAATTTTTTTTTTTTAATTGTTTGGTTTCATTTTTTAGAACTTGACAAGCAGTTAAGATATGTGCAGTAACATGACTTTTGTGCTATGTAAAAGAAAGTTTTCTATCTAGGCCTGTAAATGCTTGTGTTTCAGTTTTGAGAGGTTAAACAGCTTTTGCAAAGTCAATATTTCAAGTTCTTTTTCAAGTAACATTTTAGTTTCTTCTTCTTTTTCATTAAACTCAGTATTTTGTAATCTTGTAAATGTCAATGGTATGCCAAGATAATGAAGAGACTTATTGTCAGTTGCATTCTACTTAAAGTACAAGGTATTCCATTCAGGCATATTAGTAGTTTATAAAAATAACAGAAAAGTAGAAGGATGTACCAAATGCCAAGGTTGTTTTGTTTTGTAAAGAAGAATCCAGGAGAGAAAAAATGCTAAACAATTTCTTCCCGTAGAATCACTTGTCCCAGCTCTAAGGAGTTATTTATATTTTAGCTTGTTGCCTTCACTCTGTGAAACAGTTCAATAAAAATTAATTAAAGGTTTTCAAGGCAAGTGTGTCTAATTATATAAGATGATTTAGCTACAAACATTGACTAATTAGTTTGAAACATAATTTCCACTACTGAAGACTGGTTGGTTCAAAGTCAGGTTTCCAAAGGAATTAGGTGTACACAGTTGTTCCATCAATGTACCTCCCACAAGTAGCTTTTAAAATCATAAAGTAATAGAAGAATTTAAGGTAGGGACCCTTGAAAGCCATCTAGTCCAACCTTGTGCTCAAAGTTAGCCCAATGCCAAACTTTTCAGCCACTTCTGAAAGAAGGCTGGTGGTCTGTATGATGATTGAATTAATAGAAAATTTTCATAAAACTTGTCTTAAGTATGGGTTGGAAAATCAGGTGTTTCTACTGCTGGGAAGATGGGTAGAATTTAATATTGTGTGTTCTGTTCAGTGTTAGATGTTTAGCCTGAATGCTCAACTCTGGACTACTAGTGATAATAGTGATAATGCCTGTTAGGAGGGCAGTAGGGACATGTGGAAGAGAAACTGAGGAAGGGAATCTGGGGGGAAAGTTAGAAATCCATGAGAAGGTTGAGTGGCAACACTAGCAGAATCTCCTTTCAGGAAAATGCTGGGATAGCATATTTCATTTTGGATTACTCATGCGTATATCTCCTGCAAGGAAAACTCAGCCCATGCTTTACAAGTTAAGGAAGAATGACTGTGCATTGTTTCCAGGAAGCCTGTTGAAAGTTGCTGTAAAGCATGCTGCACCATATTATTAGACTTGACAACAAAAAGTCCTAATGCTGCCTCCTGTGCAAATATTTCTATGTAATGGATGAATTCCAATATCAAGTAAATCAATGAGAAACTTGTAGTTGGACAAAAACATCTTAAAAAGGAAAAATGTTTCACAGGGTTGAATAATTTGTTGTATCCAAAGTCTCTAGGATGGTAAGATGGGCTTTGGAATCTCGCTCCTGCCTATTGGTGGGGAAGGAGAGTGGAAGAGAGGGTAGATGGGGACAGTTTTTTTTCTCTGGGTAAGTCTTATTTGTGTGATTGATCATACCATATTCTGAATCATGGTATCTGAAGAGATTTAGCTTGTGCCTCAATAACAGAGAAATATTGCATCAAAGCCACTTACTGGAGGCTGCCATTTCTGAGAACAGAAAAAAATGGGATCTCTGTGCATCTTTTTGCCTTTTTTAAACACTTTTGTGAGTGTGGCAGATCAAGAGCACTGGCTAAATCTACAGAGCTAGTCATTACCTTTTTGGTTAGTCTTCCATCTCTACAACCTGTGGACAGTCATTCCGGTAGGAGTGCATCCTATGCAGCTGGGAGTTACTACACCTATTTTTAACCGTTACATCCTATGATTTTTTTTTTTAAATACATATATAAACCCATGCATATTATAAGATATAATATAACCATACACAGAATGAAAGTCACACTCTACAATAGCTTAGCTAGCATATATATACTATACTACATGCGATGTGGTAGGTATTCAGATTTTTGTTCTGTGGCAACTTTCAGTCCCTTGTTTACTATTGACATGATTTTTGATATATTGCAAAAAGGCTGACTGCCCTCTTTGTTAGGAAAAAAATCTAGATCTCTTGTATCATCGTCTCACACTGCCAGCTCTCATTCCCTCTTCCCTGGCTCCCAGTGTTGCTTCTCATGCTCCAGGTTAGCAGAATTCCTGTCTTGTCACACTTCTACCTTTGTAGCCTTTGCTAAATCCCTCTGTCTTTGCTGAATTAAGATCAAATGCTGCATTTTTGTTCTTCTGCACAGTTCAGCTCTGTTTCTGTGAACTACTGCTTTTTCACTCCACTGGTACCTCCCCATGATTTTGCTAATTGTATCCTCCTTGACCTTTCATATCTTTACCTCCATTTTTACTACTTGTTGGAAAAGCCACTCAGTCTCTTGTTCTGTGTTTATCCATTGTCTATCCAGCATTCGAAACAGTTTTGTTTTGTAACTTTCCTGCATTTGTTTTACTTTTTTCATCTTTATTTTTATACCTTTCCCCTTTTTTTATGCTTTGTTTTAATTGTCTGACGTAATTAATCTGCAATGTGAATCAAGGAGCCAGAGCATTATTAGTACAAACGCACAGAATGAACCTCTATTATTATGTGACAAGTAATCAACTTGACAGAATATATTCTACATCTGAAGTCTAAGTGGTTTGGCTAAGAGAGCTGCAATTATGTCGTTTATGTTTCCTTTAATTATCCCTATTTGATAGTTACAGACTATATTTCTTATTGGAATGTGGAGGCAAAATGATTGCAAATACTTGCTGCAAAGTGTACTGAGAATATGGTAACAGTTTAATTTTAACAGTTTAATGCTTAGACATATAGACTAGGCTAAAAGAATTTATTATTCAGTTAAATGTAAAATGGTACATTCCAAAGGTATGTGGAGTTTGATTTAAAATTTTGATCTTGTTTCAAGGTTGCCATCTAGAAGTTATATATTTTGTGGAGATGTCCAGTAGAGTTAATATGCAACTCAGAGACCTGAAGGAGTTTTGATGGCAGAAGCACGTATTCTAGATTTGTCACTCTTGGGAAAACAGCGTAATCATTCTGGATGTCATTGCTTAAATTAAAGCCCTGTCTGTACAGTGAAGTAATTTTTTATAATTTTTTAACAAATTCAATCTGAAATAATATTTAATGAGCTATAAAGAAATTGCAAGGCAGCTAGCTGAAGTTAAGGAAAGGTTAAAGTATCACGAATGAAAATGAAAATAATTAATTTTTGTGGCTCTGTTGAGCTGCATATCTTAGATCTAATTCTTATTCCTCTTTGTGCCAAATAAACTGTGGAGTAGTGATAAATTAACCTGCCTCCTAAGGGTATAACAGTCTGATGTGGTATTATGAGAAACTGTGAATTGCTTGACAACATTAACATTTCTTCAGTGGAAGAAAAGGGACCAGAACCCTTTGTGTCTTGGGTCTTGCCAGGCACCTTTCCATGAATCAGTGTTTTAGGAATGGCTCTTTATAAGCTTTTTCTTCAATTGCTAGAAGGAGCCACCATCCTGTGTAACTCTGGTTCTGTCTGCTTCAAAGGGGAGAAAAATACTTGAAGTGTCAGTCTTAATTATAAAGATGACTCTAGTGGCTTATTACCCATGCTCTTCTATTTGTGTATTTAAGTTTTTTTCTGTGTTGCATTTATCAAGTTTCAACTTTTAGTTACTATGCTTGCTTATCTTTTTTCTGCTAGGTTTAAGGATCCTTTCTTCCCACATATTTTTGTTCCACGTGTTTAATGCAAGCAGGCTATAATTAATTTATAGTTGGTCTACTCTTTGGTAAACTAAATAGACTGAGTGTAGGAGGCATTTTCCAATCCTTCTTGTTTAAGATAATCTTTTTTTTATGCAGAGTATAAAAGAATACTCACACAGTCTCTTTCACATCTGCCATAACAGAAACAATTTTCATCACAGGGCAATAACCTCCCTATTTTTCCTTATATTCTTTCATGTTTATGAACATGTTATTGCTTTTGACTATAATATCAGTGTCACGTTCACCTGGGTAGCTGCCATGGTTCCCAAGACGATAAAGCAAAGTCTTTCATTCTAGACTAGGAGTCCTGGGGCTGTGTGCTATTCCCCAAGTGTCAGGATTGCTTTCTCTAGTTTCCCATTTCCTACAGTGATTGTCAGCTCGGACAGTAAACATGTTTTTCCTTATTTCAGGATGTAAGTGTTAGATGACTGAAGTTTAAGACCCGACTTTCATTGGAGAGAACTGTTCAGTAGTTAGCAAGGAAGATGTGATCACTGACCTGTCATTAATGAGTAGTTCAGGGATCAATTTTTTTAAAAAATTTTTTTGGTCAAAATGAGGCCTAAACTGAAATTATTTCTTTTTGAATGCAGCAGTTTCCAGTTAGGAAGTTCTCACAGGGTATATACAGCAGCTACTCCCTCCTCACAAGGCAGCTGCTCCAGCCCCTCAGCCATCTTGTGGCCCTCTGCAGATCTTGCTCCAGTACATATATCTGTCTGGTGCCAAGGAGGTCTAAAACTGGATATTGAATTCCAGGTGTCATCTTTGTTAATATGGTTACACTGTCACAGGATCACTTTTCTATATGGCATTTCATCTTCTCTCAAGCTAAAACTCCATTTTGTTCCTCTGAATGTGAAGTATATGCACATTTATGGCACTGTAGGAATAATGATCGTTAATTACGAGAATGACATCCATTGGGCATTCACTCATGTTACTGAAAGTTAAGGCATGCACAAAATTTAAAAATTCAAAACCTCAACGTTTTGTCCTATTCATCACAGTTTCATTATACAATAAAATATTAATTAAACTAAACACACATTTTTTTTTTCCTAAAGAATTCTTTCAATATCAGTATTTTAAGTGTCGTAGACCCACTTAGCTAGTTTATTAAGTTTACATACAGTGACTAAATTGTATTGTTAGCCCATTACAGTCTTGTTTTTCAGGAACACTAAATTAATGCACATCTCCCATAAATGTGGGTGAGAACCGTGCATCTAACTTGCCACATTCTCAGCAGAGAATAAACTCTTATGCATGTAATATTCCAGTTGTATTCTCAAATAATGCCAGTTGTAAACATTGCTTAATTCCTCAGTGCAAACAATTCTTGTTGAATATCTGCTGGTGACAATTACTGAAGAGTATCATGTATGATTACTTATTTGTAGGACAAAAAGCAATTTACTGAGTTCAGATGTGTTAGTACTTTCTGGAAATTTTATCCTGTCAGTCAGACTTACAGTTACTCTAATCTGGTCTGACTGTAGCTCAGCTGTACCGTTGGTTAACATTCACATCAAGTCTGTTTTGTCCTGTCAGATGCTGCAAACTGGTTTTATGCTGCCCCATGAAAATGTAAATTAGGTATGGCATCTTCACTCTGACTTCTAATATGTTTAAAAAAGAAATTTTTGCATAAAGACCTATTTTACAGCTCAATTGTATGAGATATTAGGGAAGAATAATATGATTGTGTTGTAAAAAATAGTATTTGTTTATTCCTATTTTGTTCCTTTTGAACTCATTTAATAGTCCATACTGCAGAATGTGGAGAAGATAATGTACTGCTTGTTTGCAAGTTTTTCAAGCTGACTCCCTTAGCTTTTAATAAGTGAATTAATAAAGGCCATATGCTGTGACAGACTTCCATGGTCTCTCTGATAAGCAGATCTGGGTTACCAGTTTATTTCTTTTGCATGTGCAGTCTTAGTTGTCTCTGGTTCTACATAGATATTCATAGCTACTTTTGATGTCCTTTAAGACTCAACCATATTTATCACTCTTGGAATTTTGAGATTGTAGATTTTCTACAGAATATTTCCCTCATTTAGGCCATAATATGGATAGTGCGTTATTAACAAACTGCAAATTATTATCCACTTACCCTTCAAATCTAGTCTGGAAGTTGAATAACTTTCAAGGTCTTTTTTCTTTACACTAGTTTTTAAGTACATTATAAACACAAATGTGTGTTCAGAATTTCTACAGGTAAAGGTGAGAGTTAATTTGGAAGAACTGAGGTCAACCTCATTCTTTTAAGTGCCCAATTTTAAACATTTAGAATATCATTTTTCAGAATACTTGGCATTGCATAATGTAACACAGCTCTTCATGTGGGTTCAGAGCAGATTCTTTTGCCATCAGCTGCATCTGCAAGTGCTCTGCACTCCTGCCATCTCTCCTCCTTTCCCTTGAAATGATTTTGTTTGGTATATAAGTTCTCATGGGCAGCCTTTCTGTCATCTTATGCATAGGTGCAACACTTGTTCTCACAAGATTTAAGAGGGAACTTAAACTCACAGTGGGAGGATGGTGTATAATGGTCTAGTTAGATCCTCATAAGCCTCATCAGATTTACATATACTGTCATGCTTTTAGTGAGATCTTACATTGTTTTAAGTATCAATATCTTTAATTCAGTCATAAAGCATAAAGTTGTCATAAATAAATTCAGTCATAAAGCACAAAAGTCTCCTCAACTAGTTTTAACTATTGGAAGATTACACATCTAGGCATGCAATATGTCTCGCATATCTTTAAATCTTTACATCTAAATTAGTTGTGTCGGCTCCCACTACCGTGAAATATGTTTTAATCCATGGGGTCAGTGCAGTGTAATGGGGGTGGTGTCTTTCTTTCTGAAGAAGAATTTCATATTTCGTTAGGTGAATTATACCCAAAATTTAATATATGATGTTGACTAGATCTTTACCTAATATAATGGAGTCTGTACAGCTGGCTTTGTCTGTAGGCACCCAGATTTAGGTGAAAAGAATTCAGTTCTATTTTTTGATATTTGTGTAGATTTCCTCCATGACAAGAGGTGAACTAGCTTATTTCTGTATTCCTATTTTTCTTTGTTAAGTTTATTCACCTAAGTGTCCTGAAGGAACTAAAATGCAGAATTGTTAATAATACAGCACCATAGGACTCTGGCAGGCTGTCAATATAATTTTGGTGCTTTTTTTTTTTTTTTTAAAAAGAAATGTCTAGTGAGGATGGAGATGATAATCAGACTTTGTGGGTAGTAGAATGCCATGCCAATGGTGAGGAACTGTGGAAGGAGCTTGCAAATGTGAGAAGCTTGCAAATAGCTGGCAGATGAAAATAACTTTAGATAAATTGTTAGGTAATGCATCAAGAGGATGGCAATTTAAATTGTGTTTACAGTAGTGCTGGGCTTAGAAGTGCCCATTAAAACTTGGGAAGGAATCTTAGAGTCATTGTCAAGAGATTTCTGAAACCATCAGCCCAGTATCCCCTGGCAGCAAAAAGGCCAGTGAAATTGTCAGAGAATAAGACACGGGACATTGTTTAGCTGCCATATAAAACTTGGTTTTCCATGGCTTTAAGTATCAGTCCAGGTCTGATCTATATATTTTTAAAAGGATGTACTGGGGTGAGAGAGAGTATATGTAGAAGAGCAAGTGTTCTCCGACTTCAGCCCAGGTTCAGCTCTGTGTGATTCAGTTTCTTATTAATACATGCTGGTAAATATATCTCTCTTTAAAAGCCATTGCTTGGCAAAAAAAACCCAACCCTGATAGTTCAATGCAAAAATAAATAATACAGTATCTATTTTCATCTTTCTATTACAGTTTTTATTGGCAGTTATCAGAGGGATCAGAAGATAACATTATTTTAATTTACTTCTTCATTCATTGCATAGTGGTTTTTTTTGTTTTTTCTTTAGTAGGTGGTTAAACCCCAAGGAAAAGAACAGCTTAGATATTAAACGGTCTGTATATGCGTAACTTTGAGTGCTCTACTCTTGCAATGAGAGAACTGGAATGACAATAATCACAATAAAAATAAACACACAAATTATTGTGAACAATTGTGTTAGCTGAAATAACTGTCATTCTGTATAACATAAAATTACCAGGGGTAAGCACAATAGAAATAATTGCTATGATTAAATATAAACAAAGTGCTTGATAGCAAAATAAAGCAAGAATATATTATTACTGATTTGGTTACCAAAGTACAGGGTAGCATTTTAAATTCACTAAAGATTTTCAGCCTTCAAGTTCTTTGTAACAAAGGACTGCATATAATAAAAAAAGAATAGCGTGATAGGTTTTCTCAAAAGGATCTTGGGTTCTGTGGTTCTTGGTGCCACTACTTGAAACTAAAAGCCATGAACCTAGCAGCATTCACAGAGCATTCAGCAGAGTTCAGATTAATTCACAATGCTGAGTTTTGCCCATCTTACTTGCCAGGATATGGAACATAATAACATTATATCCTTAGGCAGTCAGGCAAGGTAATGTTTCCAGTTGGTATTGAAGGCCTTTTCTTAACTAAAAGGGAACAGAGAGAAGTTATGGCTGACTTTTTTGTAACATACCTCTTCAGCTCTGTCGGTTGGAATAGTTACACTTCACAAATGGAAGATCCTAGAAGAACTGGTGTGGTTCTTCTGTGTGTTTTCTGTGTGGTGTGTTAGCAAACACTAGACATGCTCAATCTCTTTTGATGTGTCAGAGAAAACTGGAGAAAGAGTTTCTATTTAGAATATCATTAATATTTGCTATTCTGAAA
Organism: Strix uralensis; assembly: GCF_047716275.1. Classification (NCBI taxonomy): domain Eukaryota; kingdom Metazoa; phylum Chordata; class Aves; order Strigiformes; family Strigidae; genus Strix; species Strix uralensis. The sequence goes on from NC_133973.1 coordinate 127,448,627, forward strand.
CAGTATATTTTGAAAAAGGTTAGTATTTCCATAAAGCTGCCTGCTGGTTTATGTACAACTAGAAAGTTATCCCACAAGCTGAGAATCAAAATAGTTTTCTCTAATAATACCACAATGAAAAGAAAAAGCAAAAAACATTATGTAGTAGTTTGTTTTGTTGCATATATTGAGATATATGTCTGTATATTTCTCATGCAGACCACAAAACATTAGAGAGAGAAAATTTATGAAGCAGACTCTAACCACTCTTGTATAAAGCCAGGTTCACTGAGTCTCTCACACAGCAGTAGAGAGTAGGTGAGCATTTCTTACACTATAGGCTATAGTCTGTAGTGTATAGACTAAAACTATAAATCATCAAAATAATGGCTGGTATCAAAAGTACACATAACAGCTACAATTGTAGTTAACTTTTTTGCCTGATTGCTGATATGCTTGCAGTAGTTGCTTCAAGAATTACTTCACTCTTCTTTGACTGTGAAAGAGTAACTCCTGTGTGGGGATACTTAACATTAGGAAAGTATTATCTGTGTTTTGATGCAATTCAGTGGGCTACAGGAAATGGAAAGATAAGGAAGAATTCTGCTGTTTCTGTTCTTCTCTGCATGAAAACACCTGCTCTTTTAAAAAAGCTGTTACACTTTTGTTGTCCTCTCCTTGGAACGCAGTTGTGCTGTGATCTTTGGTGTCGCCTGGGCTATCAGGTATTTCAACTGGCTACCTGTATGTATTGAGATGACTTGGAAGAGATTGTGCTTGTATGTTCTTTCAGGATCTCTTTTATTACCAATTTCTTTGTTTCCTTTGCTTTTCTTTTTCTGGTCACAGAGTTTATTTGAAATTCCTACACTGCACAACATTTTAAAAATCTTTTATTTCTTTTATGTGCATGGAACCATGGAAAATTGGAGTGTCAAATAAATGGTTGTGCAATTTCAGTTTCCTAATACAAAAATCCAATGTTTTCTAAAAAAAAAGTCCACTATAAATAGTCTTAAAATAAAAAAGCATAGAAAAAAGTAATTTTGAAGGAGAGAGACTCTTTTAATATTTATAGGTGTCTTACTTGCAGAAATATTGGGACTGAATCATTGGTAATAATATGTTTTGAGAGCACGAGAATTTATAAAAACAAACATAATTTTCAGCTTCTGTATCTAAACCATTCTTCCATCTTTAGTACCTGTAAGTTTAGAAAGCTAAACTTAACTGTTCCTTTTTTCCGTTTTGATAGAAGCCCTTCTGTGTTGATTTAGTCTTGTATTGGGTTATTTTTGTACAGAGGGTACTGTTTAAATTTTGGAGCAAAGGAATTGTTGGATTTGCGTGTATAATCTTTTATTTATAGATGCATGTGAACTTTTTGAGGTTGATAATTTCATTATCTAGTTAGTTACTTTTTGAACTCAAAGGCTGCACCAGAATCTTGGGACTAACTTAAAGTGAAAAAACAACGAGTTACTTAAAATGTAAATTAGTTTGATCTTAAATTGATCTAGAACGTGGAGTTACTACAGCTTATAATTTAGAATTGAGTTTCTTACTACACAATAGCTTTTTAAAATAATGAAACTGGGTAATTGAGTATATAATTGTAGTTCCCTTGATTTCATAGTTCCATAACCTTTTCAGAAGATTACACTTTGCTTTCGGTCACAAGCTTTTTAATCAGTGTAGAGCTGTAATGGCGCAAACTATAATGCAAAGGAGCAAGATTCTGAAAAAATGCTGGTAATTTTATTTGCTCTCTAACAGTGGGTGCTGGCATTGACTGCAGCACCACTGCAGAGAGCTGCAGAGTAGGTGATGTATTTGCTTGACCTCTAACTCAGTGAGGAGAGGCTTCAGGGTCTGAGCTTTCCTGAAGTGGGAAACAAACATTCTACAGTAGTGTAAATGATGGTTAAACTTCTGCGATCAGTTGGTTTTTTCAAATAACTTGTTTTACAGATACAGGCAATAGCTTCTTACCCTTCTAAGAAGTAGCAGAGGATTCAAAACTAAGCAACGGTTTTCCTTATAATAGGCATTTGAATTGATTTTTCAACTGCTCGTGTTGGGAATGTGATTAGATTTCATGTACTAGAATTCCTTTCCAACGTATGTAATGCAGAGATTAGTCAAAGGAACTTTTTTTTTTTTTTCTTATTTTTTCTTCCAGTTTTCTATGATTTTGCACATTTCTTTCAGGCTTTATGCTATCAGAGCCCAGCCATTCCAGGTTGTTTATAGGGTATGTATGTATGGTGGTTTTCAACTTTTATTCTGAAATGAAAAGTTCTGTAGTAGTGTTGTACTAAAACCACTCCATATACTTCTAGTGAGTGACTTCCAACCTGTAAAAATAGTACCTGAGGAGCATCTGGACAAGGGCACAAGTCTTGTTTGACTCCCAGCCTTATGGTCCTCAGCACTACTGCCTGCATCTCTGGATTTTTAGTGCAGGGCTTTGCTCTCTCCTGAGGTTTGTAAGTGGTCGGGTACTACTACAGTCCAGGACATGTGGGAATATTTTTTTTTAAAATTATAAGAAGATAAATTGTTTGAAAAAAGTATATTTCAGTGTCAAATACAGAGTTCTTTTGAAGATGTGCCTTCACAGTGCAGAAGTGAAGGCAGAAAAAACAGTCAAAGCCAGGCTGCACTGCACAGTGCTGGCAGTGGCACACTTGCTGCAATGTCTGAATTAAGTCTTGTTTAATTACCCTGTATTTGTATTGAAATGCTGTATAATCAGATAGTAATTATGTCTTACGGATTGTATTGCAGTTATCTTTCAGTTTCTATCTCGTTCCAGTGGTCTTTGTGTATGAGAAAGCTGAAACCTATAATGTAATTGTAGGGTATTTCTGTTCCATAAATGCTGATGCTTATCAATAGATAGTAAAAAAACTTTGTTTAGCAAAAATAATCTTCCTAGCTATTGGCCTGATCCCAAGCCAGTGAACTGAATTAAGGGTTTGGGACTGAATTTGGGACTGAACCTTCATGTGTGTTTTGTTATAGATCTGAGGCATAACATGGGTGAATAAATCTGGGAGCTGTAGCAGTTTCTTGGGGAGGAATGGAAAAAGATGAATCCTTATTTTAGAGAACCGAAAGATATTCATTGTTATAAAGGGACAAGAATCATAGTACATGTGAGATAGTATGTCAGAAAGAAAAATATTCAGCAGCTACAGGTGTGGAAGTGGACTGGTGCAGATGGCAAAATGCTGTTGATCTGAATTAAATTATATGAAGTTTATTCTGAAACTGTCAATGTTTTAGCTTGTAAAACCAACATACTGTGTGTTAAGACTTAAGTTGTGTGATCAGTTAGATCTTCTTTATTGTGATAGAATAGCAGGGCACATAACAATACATACAGTTGGCTCAAGTCTCAGTTAGAATTTATTCTTAAATTTCATTCTTTTTTACACTCAAAATTTTGCTCTGGGCTAAGACAGAACATGTTATACACAGATGCAAGGATTTATTATTTAAGTCTAATATTTTATGAGTGTAACTAAAATAAAATGCAGTTGTTATTAGTCCAGTTATAATGACGCTAACACTCATAGTCCAAATGAATTATTACAGAAAAGCTATGCACAATGTGAAATTGATATACACAATGTAGGGTTACTCAGTAGGCACATGAATTTGCTAGATTGTTAACATATATTGTATTCACAGAACTAAGCTAGAACAAGTTAGGCAAATGTAAATTTGACTGTTCTGATGGCTAGAGAATTGCTCTCTCAGTTAAGACAAGTTAAAATCAGCTCAGGTTCATACAGGTCCAGATAAGTCCAGAGAGCCTGCACTGTTAGGTGTGTACAAAGCATGTGGACTTTTTGTGGTCATAGCAAAATCATATTTAATGTCTTACCTGTTTAATTAAATTATATTTTAAAATATTGTTATGGGTGCTAATTCATTGCATGGAAAAATGTTGAAAAAAGTTACTTTATTGGAAACTTTAAAAACTAAATACTTACATTTATTCACAACACAGTTCTGTACCATCTTTTTGTAACAACAGAATCTTCTCTTTGCTTGGATGAGAAACCTTCACTTCGTAGTTTTCTGACTTATAAAATGTTCTCCCGTGTTCTCATATTACAATATTCTGTTGGGATATGATGTATTCATGGAAGAAATGAACACTACATTCCACTGTTGGAAACCAGATATTAGTTTTGAGGCTTCATCAATGTTAAGTCTCATTTTCATTTTTTTAATGTGGACAGTTATTTCTGTTTCCCCTGTTTAACATCAGTAGTGTCTTTCCTCCATGAAGTAGCAATGCTAGTGTGTATGTTTTTGCCTAGTGGAGATGTAAAACACGGTACTTACACCGTCTTCATTGTGCCTGATCTGCTCTGTAGGGGATGGCCACTGAGCTGGTGATGCATATACATACTGGGAAAATTAGATGTGCCTTTGTTACCATCTTATGTTCTTGCCATCTACTTATTTGTCCAAGTGTTTTCAAGAGATAGCCTAATTACTGGGTACTTTGGAGTTCTAGAGAATTGGTGCCATTTAGCACACATACCACTCATTACAAATACTCTGGCTTTGCTTGATGTTCTTACAGTGCAGTTAATCCCCCTTTCCCCTGTTGCTAGTTGAGTGGTTCAGGGTCTAGAGACAAAGGGACACTCTTAAGTCATTTGCAGAGAGATCATTAGACACAGGCTGTATAAGATAGTATAAAATATGGATTTTTATGTTAGTAATGCTGGTATTCACCTTGCCTGCCTTTCAGAGTTGCACATATGTTACAACCATACAAGTTTTTAAAGTCTTCTAATGTGATATAAAAGCCATAATTCCAGTACGTTAAATTCCTTTTACTCAGTTTATTTTGTAAGTATACAAAAATCAGGTTAGAGAAAACATGCACTCTGTTAAACCGTTAGCTATAATATCACACTGAAAAAGGTAAATGCTTATATTACCAAGTTAATGTGAGTACTTCTTGTGTTCTTCAGTTTAGAGTTTATGAAGTTGACCTTTATTCTGTCTTACTTTGTGTTCAATATTACCATTTAAATTACTACTTGTGCTCTTATAATCTGTCTGTGCAACTCTATGTACTTCATATGGCCAAATTATTTTTATTCTAAGCTGATACTTTTTTTTTCTTTTGAAAATTTTGATCTTCCAAGTGTTCATATATATATATGTGTGTGTGTGTATACAGTGTGTATATTATTTTATGCCCCTTCCAAGCATTAGTCCCAACAAGGGGAAAAAAAGAGAAGAGGAAAAGTCTGGAAGAACTGAGATGTATAGCACCTATATATGTAAACAGTTCCATTATACAAGTAAATGACAAAATAATCTTCCAAAACATGAAAGCAAATCTAGAATCACAGAACAGCAGAGGTAGGAAGGCACCAGTGGAGATTGTCAGCCCTGGTCCCCTGCTCAGAGCAGGGCCAGCAAGAGCCCTACTGTCTTGTCCACAGAGTGGTGGTGTGGTCACCTCTTGCCTCTCTGCCTATAAATAGACAGTGCTGTATTTTAGTTACAATTTGAGTGAAAATTTATGTTAGGTAAGTGTCTCTAACTTTTTAAGAAGTATATATATTATTTCATCAAATGGGATTAGATAATATATATAGGGAGGTTCTTGTAATAGCATCACTGTTTTGTCATCTTCCAAACTTTGATGTATAGAACAATGTTCAGTAACAAGCATAGTATGACAGGAGCCAATAAAACCACGATGAGGTGTGTCCCAGTTGCTGTGGGAGAGTATACAAAAAGGGTTTCCTACCAGTGGTGTTCTCCATCCTTTTTCACTCTCTCTAGGATATGGTGTGTCTCTTCTGCATCAAGATGGACAGTAATCAGGGGGTTTTGTCCGTTGTTCTGAATTTGGTTTAGCAATTGATTCAGGTCATCAAGTTGTAACAGTTTTCTTATCAATGTAAGATTCATTCCAATGGGGGTAGGTAGTAAATCTTGATATGATGTGTAGTTTGATTGTAGCAATTGGTGGGTTGTGACAGGAGATGAATAATTAAAGTAGCAGCCTGTAATTTTGGTGAAATTACAAATACAGATATTTGAGTGATTATTTGTTTTTGCAGTGGTGTTGTATATAAATATAGAATTACAGAGGGTTATTATACAAACACATCCATTTCCAGTATATGCTACTCTGGTTTCAGGGATTTCATTGGGGTGCATTTCAAAATGACAAACACTTTGTTCAGTATCAGGACAGATGTCTTGGGCCTTAATGGTATTACTGTCACAAATTAATCCTTGTTGTTCCCGTACAACACATGCATCAATATCAACAGTTTGCCATTTGGTTCCATTTTGCTGGGGCCACACTCTATGTTCTAATGGATGGAGTACAGTTCCATTGGGATTTAATCCCAGTGCAACCGTTGGGTATATGGTATATGCCGAAGCATTGCGTATTGTCAAAACTAAAGCTGTGGCTTTATTGCTGGTGGGTTGATAAGTGGAATTAACTAGATGCCACCAGGATTGGAATTCCTTTTCACGTTTAGATACATTATCCCAGATTAACTTTCAAATTTCAGCAGATAAGGTGCTCTCTTCACCTTCTCTTATAATTGGTGTTATAGTAGATTGTAACTACAACTGAGAAACATGTATGGTGCAGAATGTGCTATAGTTACCATATTGATTAGCATAAATAAAAGAAGTGAGGGTCTCCACCCGTAGGTGAGCTTGTTGATGTATGAACCAAACTTGGTTGATGCTGGCGATGACTACTGCTGTGAGAAGGATAAGCAATCCTTCGATGGTTGGCCCGATGTCCAGGGGAGAGTGCTGGTATCATTCCTGGTATCATTCCTGGAAAGGGAAAACAATACAATACTCAGTGGGGTTTTTCAGACAGGTTACCTCTTAGTGGATCAACTTGTTTAACTGCTTAGACTAAAGACAAAATTTCCTTTTCCAACTTGGAATATTTCTGTTGTGTTTCTTTAAATGCAGTGAAGCTGAATAATAAAGGTCTCTTTAGTCTGTCAGGGCCAGTTTGAAATAGGTTACAGTAAGTGCCATGTTCAGCAAAACCCCATTTTGCTGTAATAGGACCGCAGGGGTGAATTGGCCCCACTGATTGATATGGTTTTAATTTCTGTATTACGTTTTTGATTGCCTCTTCATGTTCTGGGTCCCATTTCCACAGTTTTCTCCTTTGTAAAAGTGAATACAGAGGATGAGCAATGATAGAAAAATCCAGGCACATGTTTTCTCCAATATCCAAAAGTTCCCATTAGCTGTTGTAACTCATTCCTAGACTGTGGTATCTGCAATTGTTCTGTTTTACTTAGGGTGTCCAGTGGAATTGCTGCACTACCTTGTTTTGCTGATTAGGGATACCAATTAAACTCAGACACCAGAGTGAAAAGAGCAGGCGTATTTTACTAGAAATAACTAAATAATATAACAGAATAATACAGAAAACATACAGTAAGAAATGACAGAATAGTGCACTTAAATAGGAAAATACAGGGTAATGCATCAAATCACTACTACATGAGAGAGAGAATAGTGGTTAAGAAAGATCCATCACCACTTGCACCCGTTACCATCATCCAGACCCACAGGCGCTGGGCAGCCCCGGTTACAGCGAGGATTTGGAGAGCCTGTCCCGGCAAGTGGGAAGCCCTACGCGGTGCAGCCACCCATAGGTGAGGCTTCCAAAGTCGCTGTGAGTGGGTCCAGCCTTATATACCCAAAAATCAGCAAGCCAGAATAGCTGGCACCTTTGTTTTAAGTGGAAATATCTGATTGCAATCTCACATTAGATTTCCCCAGAGCCTGGCCAGGGCTCAAGGGAGAAGCTCAGGGAGTTCCTCTGTTTATCTAATTAGATTATGTGCAAGGTCTCACATCAGGCCACAGTGACAGACAACTGTCTCGACCCTGTTATTTTATCCACACATAAAGAAAGAAAAAGATACATTTAAGATAGCTACATTTTCCATGCATATTTCATTAATTACATACTGAGTTAGCAGCTTCCGCTCAGGGCCTGTTGCTCAGGCTTCAGTACACATCAGAATAGTTGGTTTGTTATAACTTAGTATAATACCTATTAGGACAATGGTTATCAGTTATAAAATATACAGGATTCATCTATAGGTCAACTCTGGCTTGGGCCAGTTGTCTAAGCCTTAGCACTTCATACCTGCAATCCACCAAGTGCCTAAAATTTTACTTCTTTACCTGGTCCTTGAGGTTTCTCAGGTGGGATCTCAACTTCTGCTTTATGTAGGGCTTGCCACGCTGCTGCTACCATTTCTCTCACCTTTTCAGGGGAAATTCCTCTGATGAGAATATCATCTGTATGTTGGTACAGTTTCACATCTTGAGCGAGTGAGACTGTAGAAGTTCAGCAAGAGCAGCATGAGCAATTGTGGGTGAATGTTTATACCCCTGTGGGAGTCTGTTAAAGGTATATTGTATACCTTCCCAAGTAAAAGCAAATTTCTCTTTATCCTTTTCTTATAAGGGGACCATAAAGAACATCTCTTTCACATCTAGTGTTGCCATCCATGGGTGTGCAGCTGCTTGTAGTGTGGCTGTCAGGGTTGCAATATTTGGTGCAGCAGCTGTTAGTGGGGCTGTATTAGCATTCAGGTGCCAATAGATAATCAATTATTAAACGCCACCTCCTGTCTGGTTTCCAAACCAGCCAGACAGGGGAGTTATATGGGGAGTGGGTTCTGGAGATAATTGCCATTTTTCCAAGTCTGCTGTTACCTCAGAATTTCCATTTCGTGCCCCAGCAGAAATCAGGTATTGTGGTACATTAGCAATCTTTGAGTCAGGGAGTGCAGGGGCTGCAGGGAGCATCCGCACTGTGGCCTCCTGATCTCTGTCGGGGTTGGGGTCGGCACTTGAAGCGAAGGACCACACACTGCCCTCCGGCAGGCGCCAGGTTCAGCCATTCAAAACGTCAAAACCCAAGATATTTTCATTGTGATTTTTCACTTAGATGACATGCATTTCTCACCAGGGAGCCATAAATTAACTTTTGCAGTTTGGCAAGTAACATTTGCGCCGTTCACTGCGGTAATTTTAACTCATTCGTGTCCAGGTTGCACACCCAGCTTCTTGGCATCTTGTGTTGGTATTGAAATGTGTGCTTCCCATATCTATTAGGAATTTTACCAATTATCATCGAGGACCAACTGGAGTCAGAATGTATTCTGCTTTAATGATGGGTCTTGCCGAAGACATAACTAGGCAGTGTTATGATGTTGATTACAGCTTGTCAAGCATTTCAGGCTGCTCCTCTATACCTAACTGAAGTAGATATTTTCTAAAAGTATGGGTCTCCAGCAACACCACTAAGTTTCGGAAGTTTCTATTTTATACCATTTTCAACTGTAGCATTATACAGGAAAAGCTTTTCTTTAAATTCATTTTTGTTTTCTTGAATGGAGAAAGGAAATTGTTTTGGATCCTTTTCAATGTCATTTCTGAAAGGTTTCATTTTTAGTGTACAATTTTACGGGCAGTTAAACAATAATGTAGAGTAGACTATGTTTATATTTCTGACACTATAATACAACTCTAACAAAATATAAAAATGCTTAGCATTAAAGTAGGAAGCTATTTTTGTCCTGATGTGCAACTACTGCATCTTACATTTAGCTTTTTGTTTGATTATGAATTCTGCAGGGCAGGGACTTCTATGTAATAGGTGTAAACTATCTTTAAAAAATAGCATGATTCTGCACCAATTTTATTCTATGATAGGAAAAATAAAATTACCTCCTTCTTACAGTCTTTCCATGTTTCTCTCTTGATATCTATTTACAAAAAAATTGTGCTGAAGTCAAAAGTGAGATTGTTGTTCAGCTGAAGGCATGAGAAATTTTCTGGAAGGAAATGGAGCTGTATGAAATAAAATTGATTTTTTTATATGACATTTAGCACAGTAAATTCCTGCCATAGTGATATTATAGATGTCCAAATATTAATCATCACAGTGTCTTACCTCATTGCATTCATTATCACTGATATTTTCTTTCCTTGAGAATCATTACTTTCTCTTTTGTTTCACCTCTTTCCATCTCCATTTCTTTGACTGCAGCTAATTCAGGGCTTCCAGAAAAGCATTAGTATGGCAAGAACCTGAATGCGTCGGTGCACTGTTGTTTTCAGCTCCTCGTACTGATGCAACTTTGTAATGTTTGGCACTCAGTACACTGAACTGAGAGTGACAAGTCTGCTAGTAATAAGTGATGTCTGTTTAGAACATATTTCAAAAGTGAAATATTTTTCTCTTTACCAACATTGAGAAAATGTGAGCAGACAGCCATTTAAATTGCAGTAGAACTGCATGATACAGCACTTCTGACAGGCTCTCTGGGTGCCTCATCTTCCTGCCACTGCAACTCCTCCTTAGATGCTTTCTCCTCTCTGCTTCTTTTAATTGCATATTGCCTAGGGAGGAAATTAAACAATATCTTTTTATCACTTCTGAAAATTTAAGCTGACATGTAATTTATTAACCTCCTTCAGGAGGAAGGTTAGAATAAAAATTGTTTTATTTTACTTCATTTAGTAAATTCAGTAACGAGATTGCAAGAAAAGCTGGTATTTACTTCCTTTCAACATCATAGAGACAAAGGATTGTAGATGGACTAATGCAGCCCATAAGTATTTAAGAGTCTTAAGCTCTGTTTGCCAAAATGTCTTTGACAGTGAGTTTTGTTCCATTCTTAATTGTATGTTGCTTCATATGTTTTTAAATTACAGGCAGAGATTGTACTTTATACAGAAAACTTTATCCACCGTACCAGTTTAGACCTTATAATAATGTGTTTGGTCTTAATTTTAGTTTCTTACAGCAACCAACAAAGGTCCTTTGCCCACCTGTAACTTGAGTGGGTGTATCTCCCTTTGGAAATTAGGCTGCTATGTTAGAAGCCTAGTGCAATTTTTATATCCTGTTTAAGCTTTAAGGTACTGATGATTTAGTCTGTAAAAATAGGTATGTGTTATATACACTTTCTGTAGAATACTTTATTTGCAGTGTGACAACTAAGAATAAGATGCCAAATCACTTTGAGCAAGTAGCTAATGTGGATTTCTGTTGAAATTCCTGCTTGGACCCCAGCTCTTTTTATTAAAAGTCTCCTTGTGACATAGCTTTTGAGTAATTGTGTACCCCATTAGTCCTTTTATTAAAGCCTGGGCCATTAGGTCACAGCTTGTGGACAAATCTGATGGGACTGCAGAGTTTCTACAGAGCTATGATAATTACTTCTTCAATCATCTATGAACTTTTTGAGGACTTGAGTAAGAACCTCCTCTCATCCCTTCTGAAACGCAGTGTGGATAGAAGCTACTCTTCATCTCAGTGATGAAGAATAGGAAAATCTCTTCTGAAGGATGATCAGTGTATTGTCCTTCGGGGAAGGAATTGCTGAACACTTCACTTGGGCCAGGAAAAGAGCGTCAAGGTGGCCCTGTAGTAACAGAAGTTCTAGCGTGATCTGTTTGCCTGAACTTGTCTATATAATATGGGGGGGTCTCAAACTGTAATGCTTTTATTTATGTAGAAAAATAAACTGAAGGTTCTGGGAGTAAATTTTTTTAAAGGTTGTCCAGTTACTGTTGTCAGTTATGTAGCTCAAGTTCCAAATTGGACTTTATCATCATTTGTCCCTTGGCAGAGGGATTCTAATCTTCCAAACTTTCCTGCTTTCTCCAGCTACATCAGCTAGTCTAATAAAAAAAATACTGCTTTTACCATAAAGTTAACTTTATTTTAGGGAATATCTGGCTGCAGGTATGAATGCTCATAATTCAGGAAAGTCAAAGTCAGTGGCTTAAAAAACATGATGTTATATTTCTGGTTTATTTTATCTGATTTTGTTTATTTTTAGTGGATACTGATCTTTTTCTCTTAAAACCTCAAGTTCTGACTTATTTTCATCCCTTGATATCAATGACTTCTTTGCATTCTTGACCCTAGACATTACACAAGAAGAGACCAGTAGTTGATCAGTCTGAATTCATGAGTAACACTGGCTGATGAATTGTTGTTGGGTTTTCTTCAATTTTAGTATCTGTGCTACATTTCACTACATTTCTTAAGTTATCATGCAGTCTTAAACTCAAGGCAAGATGGAAATACTGTACTATGAAGTACTTTCCAGATACATCTGGCCTTGGCTTCTTGCTGTTCATTTTGTTTGTGCCCGATTTAATTAGTTTACAGAACTCTTTTGTGCCCGCTTCCCTCTTTCCTAGTCTCAGTTCTGTGCAGAAGTGACGTATTTTTTCTGTCCTGATTTACAATTTTGTGTGTGTGTCCAATGAGTGTAGCAGCCCTTTTGCCACAGTGTTACTGGGACTTGCTCCCAAGTTACTTGCTCAGCCTAACCTGTAGGTACTTCTCAGGGTCGCTGCTTTCTGGCACCATGTAATGTTCTGTAACTAGTGCCAGCGTTCCAGGTCTGAGGCTTCTGTTCTAGCTAAAGGTGCACTGGGTCTTAGTATTCAATACTTAAGCTTTTCTAGAAAGTTTTGGGTTTTCTAATGACTAAGTGGGGAAAATCACACAGATTCTGTTGGTTTGTGGTTTTTTGGGGGGAGTGTTTGGTTTTTTTAAAATCTACCAAAGTTGCAAATTGGTAATTGTACAACAGTAAGTTGTCATTAATTAGAGAAAACATCTTAAACATTGTAGCAAAGGTTAAAGGTTAAAATAAATTCCTTTAATTGACAATGAAGTCTATCACTTAATAATGAGACTTATGATGTTACTTACTATACTTCTGAAAGTAATACACACACAATTCCAAGTTGTTTTCAGATATATGCTATAAGACCTATTAAGCATGTTACTAAGCAAGGGCATGAATATGACTGGGGAGCAATGTAATTCTATGAGGAAAGGAAACTGAAAATTATTGTCAAAAGCATTGAAAGTGATTGTTTCCCTTCAGGAATCTGTGTAAAATGTAAAATGGAGCAAAATTCTGAGAGATGTTGTTATCAGTCTTTGCAACTTACCTACAGAAGCCATTTTTCCTTTGGAGTATTTCTTTCTAATGCAAACAAGGAAACAAGATGAAAAGAGAACCATAACCCAGCTATGGTCTGTGGGATTTAATTTCTCTTTGGGTATGCTATCCTCACAATAAGCTTGTAGAAGAAAATGGTCTAACTAGTACAGCTGACTGATTAGGAAAATGTTTCAAGCAAGGATTTGCACATGTTTTAATGTCTTAGCCACAAATGCAGCACATGGAAAGATTTGACTACTGAGCAAGAAGGAAATGACTCAGCTAAACATATCTGGATACATTTTATGTTTACAAATTGTTCACATTTTGTTTTAGTTTTCTAGTGGTAATTATTTTTCCTACCTGTAAGTAGACCAGCAAGAATCTCAACTGTGGCTCTAGTAGCGGCAAACTGTGATCCAGTGAATTCCCTGCTATGGACTCTGTGCAGAGAGTTCACTGGAGAATTGACACACATTTCTATGCATTATGTGTGTGTGACACTCTGGGTATCACCCAACCAACTAGAGGCATTTAGGTAAGATTTTATACAAATTTAAGAGTGACAGGGCATCAAAGTGCATCAAACAGCACTACTTGGTAGAGAGCAAACTCTGCTTTCCCAGGGAAGGCAAGGGTAGTGCAGTCAGCTTCTCCAATTGACTGCAGGCTTGTGTGAGCTCATTTTAAAATGAGTGAAAACTGTTCTTCCCTATCTGTATTAGGTTAACATGAGAGAGCATTTGAAATTTGACTGGTGAAATACCCTATTTAATGTATACCGAGTGAAAAAATTTCAGAAATATTTGAAAGTCTCTTGAAATGAGCCCCAGCAGGACATCTGCTGCTAAGGTTGTGTTGCAACTAGCAGGAGATCCTGAATGCAGACTTCTAATTATTTTCGAAATTTATTTTCAAAATAATTTCCTAATTTATAGATTGGGAAAAACATTTTTCGCTCATGCATAGATAGGTCATTGTTCAGAGAGCTAAATGTGCAGAGTGTTTCTTTCGAGATGCTCGAAATGATAGGCAGATTGCAAGTAAGCCCTTTGAAGATTGCAAAGGATAAAGGTAGTGATAAGCATTCCTTGAAAATATTTGAGAGCTTTTTCACTGAGTGTTGAAAACAATTAGCAGTAACAAAAATACTCAGGGCCATCAAAGTGTAACTTCTCTGCCAGTTTGTATACTGGAAAAAGATTTTCTTTTCGATAAAAGTGAAACATTGCTTTGCTTTAAATTGTTTCTTAAAAAATTACTTCATAGCTGGAATCAGTCACTCCAGGCATTTTCTTTGCTAGTGCTTCAAATAAGCATAAAAGCTAAAATGATGCCTTAGTGTTATTCATGATTAGTGGCTTGATAAGCTGATCCTCACAACGGGCTTTCAAATGTCTGGCTTGTTTTATAAAGCGTTGGAGAGCAATTGCTCGGTGATAGCAGCTGCTGTGTCTTCTGAACTGCTGTCGGTTAAAATTAGCGATTTTAAAATTTTTATTTTGTTTTGTTACCTCTACCCTTACCATGTATAATGGGCAGCAAAGTTAACTTCAAGTCTTGAGATACAGATGGAATGGTATGAGAATTAAGTCCTCTGTGACTTCCATTATAGTGACTTCACCAGCCTGCTGCAGTTAGCACTTTAAAGATTGCTTGTCATAATAAAGGTATACAGCCTTAAAATGTTAGGGCAAAATCAAGAAAAAATGTATAGCATATTTAAATTACTTACATCCTTGCAGTGTTACATTCTTACATTACTGTTTTACTTTATGTGATTTTCCTTTCCCTGCCTTACTGAAATATCGCAACTCCCTCTGAAGAGGAAGGTGCTTATGAACGGCTGTATGATCTGTTCCTATGGATAGACTTGCTAAATTCATGCCCTAAGTGGAAGCGATGGCTAAGACCTTGTCATTTACTCTTCCTCTTCGTTGAAGGACTTTCTTTTTTACACTGTGTTCTCGAGTGCTTTGTCTCATCCAAAAAGAATCACGTATCTTGAGAGTGTGTAAGATACCTTGTGATAACAAAGGGAGGAAGGGGAGGGATAAAATCCGAGCATTCCTTAGTACAAAAACTGTTCTTCATTTCACTTGTAATAGATCCTTCAAGGTCTTTGCGAGACGATCTCATATACCTCACTGACATCAAGTCTGGAAGAGCAATCCAGTCTTGAATGTGTGCCTAATCTGTCCACATGCAGTGCAATTATGTACTTCTTTTTTTTGCTATATCTTTTTGCTTTTTGTACAATAACTGAAATTAAGTATTCTTTTTATAGTTAACTATAATCATTAGTCTGTAATTTATGCAAATTATATAAATTCAATTCTATAAAATACATATTTTAATAATTAAGTATAATTACCCAAAACCCAGTGGGTTATTCAGTCCATGGGGTACACACTAAACTTTCATTTACACAAATGTTGAGTGTTACTGCCAAAGTATGGGTATTTGCTGGTGGGACTGAGAGCAAAATTTTAATCTGTTGTGTTTTCTGACCATGTTAACAGTCCTCCACAGTACTCTCTGGTGTTCAGCTATGCCTAACCTATAAAATATGATTTTCTGTGACATGCTGTTTACATTCAAGATTGATCCATCCATCAGTTTTTATTTGTCCCAAAAAGCAACAGCCAATACTGATCTACCTTACCATGAGCCCCTTTTGCTTAAATCCACATCAGCTATAGTTTTTCGTCCTTTTTCTTTTACTTAGATTGGAAAATCCTCTTAGTCCATTCTGATACAGTTTGATATTACCATTATGCTGTGAGTATTTTCATAATTCCTTTTTCTTGTTTCTTTCATGACCTTTTCTTTAGAGGAAAACTAATGAAAGGAAATTCTTCCCCATCTGATCTATAAACAGCAATATAATTTCTTCTAATTGACAAAACTTGTGGAAATTTTGTGTTCTTAATAATTCACTTGTTTTCTAAATTGATTCTTATACTGACAATGGGTAGATCAGTATTCTAATTCCATGGTTATAGTTGCATCCGTAAATCAATATTTACAAAGCTCTTAGCAAGGAATAAACTGCTCCCTTAATTTAGGTTGAGAGTGAATTGGTGTTCCAACATCCACATCAATGTTTTGAGAACAAAAACCAGTGTAAGATCTTCCCCATACTTAATCCACAAAGTTAATTTTCTTTAATAAAGTCCTCTAAATTTGAATATTACATTATAAATACAGTGTGATCCAGAGCTAACGATGAAGTCATTGCACCAATTCTTTTGACAGTAAAAAGTTAGGGGCTTGATGATTTTCAAACCTACAGTAATCCACTTTTTTGTGTTAGTTTACACTACTGTTAGTAATACAAAGACTGTAGACAGCGAATATACATAATAATTTCCATAAGAATACTCCAGTAAATTTTAATTAATGCAAGTGTTTGTATCAGAGGGTATTACATACTAAAGATTTTTTGTTGGCTTTATTAGTAGATCTAGATAAGATGGCTAATTTTGGGCTTATCAGAAGTAAAATAAATCTTAGCAATGATGTGACAATGAAATTTATTGATATTAGGGAGTGACAAGTGTTAACAGTCATGGAAAAAGGACATATTATTTGAGAGGTCTGCTAGCTAGAAGAAAAAGATGAATATATGATTGCTGGCAGTCAAAATAGTTTTATGTAAAGTTATCTTGCCAAATGAATCACATTATTTTTTTTTTCTGTGGGAATACCAGATTAAAAATAATTTAGAAAGACAAAAATGTAAACTTAGTTTTCATCACACAAAATTATGGTAATTTATCATTGTAAAGTAACCATTTCAGATTAATTCAGTAGCAATTATTTATATCTCACAAAGAAGCTGTCATTGAGGCCAGATACCGAATTCAGGCTATTTTTAAAGGGTATCTGGTGGAATCAGTACTAGATGTAACACTAGTTGGTGTTTTTGCCCATCATCTAAAAATTAGAATTAAAACTGACACACTTAATAAATAATGAAGAATACATAGCACACAGACATTTTGAATAGTGTCTTATAACAGCTGTGGGAAGATGGCATTCTAAGAAGAAAGGGGGGATACAGAGGTAATTAACTAGTTGAACGTGAGCTCAAAAGTACTGTGTTGTGACTGAGGCAAGGACATGGTACTTAGTACATCGTACATACTATGTACATAGTAATGTTTTTTAGGCAGAGGAGTGTCCTATATTAATAACAATATACAACAAAGAAGATGATGGAAAGTAGGCTTCATTGAAGGAGGATTATAAAGTTCAGTTTATTATCTATACCCACAAATCAGTTAAGTGACTTGTGATAGTCGATAGAGCTTTCATAGCAAAGGTTACTTGTCTGGAAGTTGTCATTACACAAATTCATATTAAAAAGCACAAACTTCCAGTGGTAAGGGTACTCAGCCACAGAGGTAGCTCACCTATGGAGGTAGTGTATCTTCCCAGAAGGGATGGTATTCAGGTTTGTAAAGGACACTTAAGTTTTAGGTGACCAAGTATAGGCACATACATGTACAATAGGTGTGTAGTGTAACTTCATTTGTGTTGCATCTGTCAGTGAAATGTCCATGTCTAACATATAGCCTAGGACATCAGGGGAATCAGCTGGGGAATTGTTTTGATCTTATACCCTTTGTATTTCGTATTTTCTCTGACACAAGTTTATAAAGAGGGTAGATGATACTTATTTCCCAGACTGTTCTCTGGCTTGATGCTTGGCACTGTCTTGGGAAACAGGAGCTAGCAAGCTTGACTTCTCTGAGATGTGGATATTAGGCTGGACTCAGCTCCACAGGAAAATATTAAGAACCATCAAAATAGATTTTTGTTTCAGGGCCTGGAAGGGGCATACACATGGAGATATTGAAATTCAGGATTCCAGAAAGATTCATGTGAGTAGTGGGTTTTTAGGTGCTCAGGTTAGCTACTGTGATAGCACTGTGAATATGTGTAGCAGAAAACCAGCTCCTCATTTGGGCCTTTGTCCCAGATGGCCAGGATTCCACAAAGAGTGATGCTATCCCTTGGTATCACCATCACATAAGTAGTGTTAGTTGCAAAAGAAGCATGGTGATTTTGAGGGACTGTCTGAACTGGCTTATGTTCTTCAGAGGAATGAGGTTTTCTCATAAAGCCTTTTCTCCTGCAGTACTGAACCCTGGTATTTTTTCCTAAGTTCAAGGGAGAATGTTCTCTGAAAGCTGTATCCAGTATGAGCCCATTCTGAAACAGGTAAACTGAAGCCAATGCCTATGTTCTGTGTCGCCTTTCATGTGTCCTGTCATGTTGACATTGAACTTTGGGGTAATGGAGTAGTTTATACGATGGAAAAGACAATCCTATTGTCTTTAATTGCTTATTGTTTAATTATGCTGCTACATAAAAACATAATAACTAATTTAAATTAAAGTTTATTTAATGACTTTCATCTGAAAACCAACCTTTTTTTAGACACTCTTTTTTTGAGAATGAAAGGGAGATTGCATTTAAATATTAACTCAACAGTAACTGTTGGGGGAAAAAAAAAGTTGGGTTTTTTTTACCTGTGGAAAGTTAGATAGTGATTATCTAAACAGCTATAGGATAGACATCAGCACCGTGCTTCACACGCATCTCAGATGAGCTATAGCTGGAAGCATACTCACTTGACTTGCCAGGTTTATGCATCTTTGGAATGCTACTGGCAGGCACCATTTTTACTTTGGGTAACTGATACTTTTAATTATGTTAGCAGTGGTGGTTGTAATGCCTGCTAGTTAAAAAATGGCATTATAGTACAGTAATATCTTGTGCTTGATATTTAGTATGGCCTTTTATCCTGTGGGAGTCCATACTTTATAAAGTATATTTTCACATAATCATTTCATTGTCCCCTTAAAAGCCTTGCCCAAGAATTATGGTGAAGCTTGGTATAGAAAGAAAACCATCCCCAAAACAGAATGCAGAGCATTTGAGGATAGTCATAACAAGGTGTCTGATCATGTAACACCAGCTCAGTTCCTTATTTACCATTTGTTATGTAGGCACGTGGACAGTTAAGAGTCTTTGATACTCTTTGATATTGGAATTCCAGCATAAGCATTAAAGCCCTAACAGCTACTGGAATGATACTAAAGTTTATTATTTTTATATTGTTTTTATCTGTCACTGTCAAAGCGCCTTCCAAAGGAACTCACTACTATTGTTGCCATCTTGCAGATAAGGAAGCCAAGGCATGGGAAGGGGAAGTGATATGCCCAAAGCTACTAACAACCCAGTGCAAGTGAAACATGCTGAAAATAGGTTTCCTATGGACAGATTAAAAGCTTTAGTTCTAAGGATATGGTGCCTTCCCTTTACTTACAGAGATAAAAAATTACAGGACCTACAATCCCAAACATTAGAACCATGGGGGATTTATAAGGTGTTTGAGAGATTGTCTTGCTCTGGTACTTGTACAGTGTGGAAGATCACTTTCATTGTGGAAAATCACTTTCACTGACCATTTCTTTAGACCAGCTGCACTGCTTGTATCCTGATAGACTGTGAAAATGTTAATTTTCCAGTCAGTAGTCCATCAAGATGTTTTCTGCTTCTTTGCTGTCTTTCCTTCTCAGATAAGTGCTTGTTTGCTGTGCTGCTGTTTCTGAGCAACCTACATCCTATGACTACATCCAGTGCAGATCTGCCAAATCACTGGCTCTTACGAGTACTGTTTTTGACAGAAAACTTCTTGACATGAAAACTGCCTGCTGTTTTATGTTGACCTTTATAGGGCAGGAAATTAAACTGCTTCATTCTTAAGTAAAAAGCTGATTTGAAATGTAACTTTAAGTTTGCTAAAGTTGTGAATGGTAGAAAACATGTTCGTTTTCAGAAAACTCCTTGTTCAGGAGCCATAGTGAGATGTTTATAGCTACATCATTTGTATGTTGACAACGTGCACAGGTTTTAAAATGTTTTCTTTCCCCTAGAAATGTTGAAATGGTGCTGTGTTTTAAAAACTCTGCAGAAAATTTGATAATTCCACTGGCAAAACTTCAGTGATTCAGCAATTTGGGGCTCTTTAAAAAAAAGACATAACTTGAATAATCTTCTGAATCAAGAGTAAAATTAAATTTTTGCCACTTCTTTGCATGATTTAGTTAACAGCATTATCTTTAGAAAAAAATAATTGAAAGGTAATTTTGTAGGTGAAAACTATAAACCCAGTGTTTGGGACTCTCAAAGTGGGTTTTAAACCCTTGAGGAGAGCATCAAACCTGACTCCCCTTATTTCTGTGTAACAGCCTAAAGCATTAGCCTATTATTTTTCCCTCTCCCATCAAGTTGAAAAGATGATAGTGAGCTCTTTGAAAATTATAGCTAAAGGATAGTATATAGCTGTACAGGCTTATGATATGCAGTCACATATTTATGTTAGGTGTTGGTTTACTTGGGTCACAAAAAATTAAGAATGAATGCTAAGCAGGGTGACCCCTTCTCTTGGACATGCATAGCACGCAGTGGGTGTTTACAGACATCTGGCAAAGAGTGGCCTGTGCAGTAAGACCTAGCCTGCAGTGAGCACAGCTGACTTGGCTCTGGGAGAGGACGGTGCTTCAGACACACACTGCGCCTGAATTTCCCCTTGCTGAGCTGTAGGCAGCTATGCATTTGGCAGTCGAGTTCTCCTGCATGATGAAGCAAGCCGTTCTCTCCAAATTTCACTTTGCGAGGTGAAATGCCAACAAATTAAGATTAAAAACATCTGCAGATGACTGCATTTTTTGATGGATTTGGACTGCAGGCCATAACTCAGTACTTAATCTGCCTAAGCCTGCCAACACAGGGAGCTGAACCTCGACTCGCTACTGCACGTGATTCTCTCTGGGAAGCCAAGGCACTTGGCAGCTTGTTTTTTCTGTATCATCCATCAACACAGCAGGCTTTAACTAACTCATGCCTGTGACACTAGCTGTTGCAAAGCATTATTTTGTAAATGCACCGGTCATCCCACTGCAGTGCAATTGTTATCTTTTAATGGGCCTTATTTTTTATTTGCTTTTGATATGTTGCAGTAAATTCACAAGTTAATTTATCAGCATGTCAGTAATAATGCAGTATGCGCCATATGCAATAAGTACCGATCATACCAAAAACCTCTGCATTTTCACAGCCCAAAATAAGCAGGCCAATTCAGTTACTTAAAACCTACATGAAAATCCAAGCATTTGCTTTGTATGAAAAACTTTTTAACATTGTGTGAAATCAGAGTGTGGCTTCCCATTTGAGAGTGGCTAAAATTTCTCTGGAGACTAAAGTATTTGGTTTGTAAGATACTCAGCACTGCTGTTATTTAAATAACACAGTGTATTATAGCAAGAATGAATATATTTTTAAGCCATTTTACTTAAGAAATAAAAAAACCCAGCTTTGAATCATGATTAAAAATCAATTATTTAAATTAACTTGGACTTAAATGTGATGTCAACCCACTTTAAGCACTGTTACTTTGTGCTTGCTACAGGGATGTTTTTGTGAGACATGAGTATTGTAGTGAGTTCATTTTCTAGGCTTAAAGAACATAATTCATGTAATCTTAAGTGATCATTTCATGTTTTTATCAGTTACGAGAAGCTTTTACTTTCCCTACTAGCTGTAGGATTTTTACCAGCCTCCAGGTAGAGTATGACCTATTAACCACTGTTTTGTCCAGTGTATGTTTTACCCATCTGGTTTCCCTCCATCCAGATACAAGAATATTGTGGCAGACAGTGTCAAAGACCTTTCTAAAGCTGAGGTAAATGACATCTACTGCTCTCCCCTCGTCCATAAATCCAGTCATTGTATCAGAGAAGGCAATCAGGACGGTCAAGCATGATTATCTTACATAAATCCATTTTCTGTTCCCAGACACCCTTTTCTCCTTCATGTTCCCAGAAATGTGCTCCAAGATGACTTGCTCTATGATTTTTCCAGAGACCAAAGTGAAGCTGACTTGCCTATATTTCCCTGGATTATTCTTTTGGCCTTTCTTGATGACATTTAGTTCCCCCAGTCACCAGTGATCTGCCCCAGTTTCCATGACCTTTCAAAGACAATATGGAGTTGTGTTAGAAGATCGTTGGCCAGTTTTCTTCAACTCTCTTGGATACAACCAGTCATGTCCTGCATACCTTTATGGCTTGAGTTCTCTCAAGTAATCCCTGATTCAATCCTCATCCACTGCTGGCAGTTCTTCTTGTTGAGCTCTTTCACTGATCACAGCGGCTGGGAGACCAGCTGAGGCAAAGGCAACACTGAGTACCTCAGCCTTACCTGTGTGTACTGTCACTAAATCCCACACCCCATTCAGCAGTAGGCTTACACTCTCCTTCTTCAGCCTTTTATTAACAATGTGGTTGTAAAAGCGCTTCTTATTGCCCTTGGCATCTCTTGAATGTCTCGGCTTCAATGGAGTTTTGGCTTTCCTGAGACCATCCAGACATGTCCATATGAGGCTTCTAAATTTCACTTTTTTATAGCATCTCTTCTATGCTGTTCCATCTCTGTTTTGTTCCATCTTTTCTATGCTGTTTTTTTAGGTTTTGCTGCATGCTTTCCATTCATTTGTTGAATCTAGCTGTTATGTTACTGTTATTTCTCTGAAGTATGTCTAGAAAGAGTTGTATGCTAAAGTATTGGTAGCAAAGCTCAAATAAATTTACTGCAGAGACAAATGAATAAATACAGTGTTTCAAATGTAACAGTTTAACTAGATGTCATTTGTAAGCCCATGGATTGTAGTTAATTAAATGGTGAAAAACATTTACACTTAATCCAGAATGTACTATGCCAAACACCTGTGCTTTCTGGTTTTATGAAGATCACTTGGTGTTGCAGCTCCAGGCAGCCTGCAGCATGAGGAGCTTTCTTGCTGCCTGGTTTGCTTTGTGCGTTGGCATCCAAGAGGTGTGCTTAGTAAAAAGATATTAATTCCGAAGATGTGATGGGGGACAGGCAGAACAGGATGAGGAAGCCAGGCAGTTTATTAACTACCACTTTGACATGTGACTAGGAGTGAGCAAGTCACTCTTGAGTGGTCCCGAGGAGGTGAGTGGCAGGAAGCATTGCCTTAGAGCTGCATCACTGCTCCTCTGTCCCTGTCCGTGTAAATCTATACCTGCTCATGCAGCCTCCTCCTCCGTGGGATTGTTGTGACACTGAGTTCTGCTTAAAATGGGTGCAGGTCCTGGAAACTGAAGTCTGAACAAATTACAGAATTTTATTCTGTATTTTATACAGAAATTTTAGGGTTATATAGAGCTCAGACAACTCAAGGGGAGAGATTTTATTAGTGGAGCATGGGGGAAAGCTGTCCTGGAAGGGGGCTCTCGTACCAGTGGTATGTGCCAGTCCTGAGCCTTGGCTGTAGCCATTTTAGGTAATCTGGTAAGAAAACTGGACTCAGTGCTCCCGTTAAATTGCTGTTTGGTCTGACATCATTCTTTATGCATCTTTTTGCATAAGGAATAAAATATTATAAATACAAAACCTTCTGTAAACAGCTTTGAAATCTCTGATGCAAAGTGCTGTAAAAAATGAATTGACTTAACACATCCTTGAGAAACTGATGTGGAGGGCTCTGGCGAAGGGATGGATCTGCCTGTTCCCTTAACATGTTATTAGGGCTCTGCTGTGTGTCGGGGCAGTGTCCTGGATTACATCTCATTGTGAAGGATAAGGATATTTAAACCATCTCTTCCTGTATTAGTCTAGTCTTTCCTACTAACATAGGACAAAACAACAATAAACAGTGAGTTGTAGCATGAGGACAAATGATGTGAAGTACTTTCTGTCTCTGCATACTGTATGTTGCAGAAAGATAATGATGAAAGAGTTCTTCATTCCAAAGGGAATAAAGCCAAACTATATGATGTGTGTGGTTGTCCTGCGTGCAAGCTGTATCTCTTTTTCTTTCCAGTCTGAAAGTAGAATTTGTCACCTTGTAGTATAACTGCAATTTATCTTCTGCTTTGTTCCTTTTTCTGTTTAGTTTTGGTTTTGAGATTGAGCCGGTATTTAAAAGCATGCTTTTTAAGAAACTGGATTAAGAAAATTATTTTTGGTGAACTGAATCTAAATATTTTTTAAAGAAAATATCTTTTGTATGTATCTTGTAGTCTTTTGATGTCTCAACAGCTAAACCAACACATCAAACCCTATGTTAATTAGCATTTCTGGTCAGAAAAAAAAATTTTCTAATTCACAATTATGTAATATCAGGATCTTTATCTAAAATCTTTTTTTTTAAACTGCATCCATCAATATGTAGATTTCTTTCTACGTGTGCGCAAAGCTCTGTAAACTATTCACAAATGATCTTAAGTGATTATTTGCCTTAGTTTATTTTAAGTAACAAGTTTCCACTTGGTCTCATATTTCTTTGTATATATGTATCCAAACAGTTTAGTTTCCACTGTGGAACTCTCAGGGAAGGCATTAGTTTTTGTTATTTATTTAAACGACCAGCTTTTTATTGAAATACTAAATTTTATTAGGTTTTTGTCATTTATTTTTAAAATGTGAATTGCTTTAATTGTGATGTAGTATGTTACTGTTTTATAAAAGACGGATAAATGATTTGTTGTGGTTCCCTAAAGCCTGCAATGCCCCCTCCCTGGAAGTGTTCAAGGCCGGGTTGGACGGGGCTTTGAGCAACCTGGTCTAAGTGGAAGGTGTCCCTGCCCATGGCAGAGGGGTTGGAACTGGATGATCTATAAGGTACCTTCCAACCCAAACCATTCTATGATTCTGTGATTCTGTGTATGTTCAGCTGATGTCCAAGGGGTAGCATGCACTGTTTTGCCTGCCTGCGAGCCAAGGTGGAAATATGACTAATGTACAGAGCGTGGAGATACATTTGCACAGAAAACACAACACGGATCCCCTGGTCAAATGACCACTTGAGAAGATGTAGATGTCCTGACTTTGTAGTTGTCCAGCCTGTACATGTAAAATCCTTGCAGCCAAACCTCCTAAGCCGTCTGGGGTAGTCTGTAGCAGAGAATGGTTTTCTATTCTCTTAGGAGGTAAAGGAAAAAAACTTGAGCAATGTGGAAGGGAGTGTTGCAGAAAAGGAGTGAGTTGGAAGAAAATACGCAGGTGCTGCTTTAGGGAAGAGGATCCAGGAAACAGTGCAGTAGGGTGAAGGGAAGAAGAGGATGCCAGTTTGACTGGCTGAGCACTACTGTGGTAAGGAAAGATGGATAGAGAACACAGCCTGGGATATTAGAATAGGAAGGAGGATTCGGGCTGATATTTTGAAGTGCCATTTTGCCTACAGGCAGAATTCTTTGGCAAACATTTAATTCTAGGCATTTTTTCTTTCTGGAAGGGTCTCTTTCTTTGCTGTATCATAAGCATCTGTTAAAAATACAGTTGTGTTTTGTGCTTTTGGAAAGCCATATGTATGTCAGACACCCGTCTTTAATACATCAATGCTCCAGTCTTCTGATTTGGTCATGGAAAAGTGGTACATATAGAGAGTAAGTCTGGGGTGTGCTGACTTCCAGCACCATCACTACCTTTGAAGAAAACTGGTTGTATATCGCTTGAGACAATTATTTTGCTCTTCAACTGTATGAAGTAACCACTCTGTAGTAATATCCAACATTTCTCATACTTAAGAAGCCCTCAGTCTTTTTGACCATTCATATTTATAAAATCTGCTATTAGGACAATTTGCTTGGGCCATGCTACTGATCTGGTAAGATATATATTACTTCTTTTCTTCAGATGCACATGTTTAAGTATTGCTGACCTGGGTTTTTTTGTCTGAATTATGTTTGAATACTTAGATAAAATCTAAAATCTAGTACTATCTGAAAGTAATTGCTTTTAATGATTTTATTAAAGAAATATCAAACAGCTTTATTATTGGGCTAAAGGAAAATTTAGTAGAAATTATCAGTATTATTACCCTTTTAAATTTCAAAATGGCTTTCTGGCTTCCTATAAATGCTTACAAATACATGAAGTCCTACTAGAAACATGTAAAAAAGGCTTTTTAAGTGAGCTGTATCATTAAAATCTCCTGATGAAGTCATAATATGTTTTGCTTTTGATCTGTGTATGGACAGGACCAAAATTATAATTCAATCTTTATTCAGATCCATAGAGCCTAATTATAGCAATACCCGTCTTGCTCAAAGATTTAGCATAGCATATGCATTACTTTTTGATAGAAATAAAGTAGCTTGATATTTTATTACTAGAGGAAGTATTGGAGTAGGGTAATTGCATATTTGACTTCATCTGCAGTTATAATGCACTTAGGTTGGATAGTAGTAAAGATGGCAAAATTTTTTTTTTCCCCAGCAATCATTGAAATTACCTCAGCAAGCAAGTCTGGCTAGTATTGTTCTGATTCTGTAACAAGGAGAGAAAGTTGTAAAAGAAGCAGCACTATAAAATAAACAGAATAAAATTAAGGCTATCTTTCCACTGGGGTAGTATGTCCCTTAAGAAAACAGAAGCATTCAACTATAGTATTCCTCCCTTGGAAAAGCCCCAACTGACACAAATGGGTGACTACATAGCTGAGAAAGGCTGGAGAATCCATTATTATTAGTTTTTGAGATTAGACTGCAGAGTTTAAGGTATAAGCAACATGATGCTGTATCTTGTTATCTCTGTGGGATGCTTTGTTCATATGGCCCTTGCTCTTTTATTTGAGACTGAAGACAATTTAACTGTTGGCCAAAGAATAAGTGTCATATTAATATTGTAGGACTTATTTCTTCAGTTGAGATTCCCAGAGCTTTCAAACCAGAAGGTTTCATGACTGTTGATAAAGGTTCAGAATTTCTTCTTGATGTATTTTTAAAACCTATGCATGGCTGGGAAAATCAGTCTCTCTACCTGTAGGAATGCCCCTTGTTTAATTCTGGAAACTGGACACCTTTCTTGACTTTTGAGGACATTCTTTTGTAGGTAATAAACATGAGTTGTATTTCTCTTGGATTTTTAGAGAATAAATAAGACACTAATTAAAACCTTGAAATACATTTCCAAGCTTCCTCCCACAGCAATATCCAGATTCATGCAAATTCGTATGAGCCAGAGAAACGTTTGACGTGATCCAAACCAACACACAGCATTTTGCTTTTCTGTAACCTGAAGCAATTATAAACTGTAATTTTGTATTTTCCAATTAAAAAAATAGGAAAAATATTCTCATTATTTGTAATAAATCAAAATATTTCAAACGAAACTATGAACTATAAATTAATGAGTGCCTTCTAAATTCTGGACAGATGTAGAATTGAAAGAGGTCTGTTACAGTAGTTGAAATTCTATATTTAACAAATACACCCCACCACCTATTAAATTGACAAGATAATAAATGTGCAGCCCTCTCTTTTACTTCATAAGAACACATTCAAAATATTAATTAGCTGAGAGTTTTACCTGTCACTGCAAATATACTTCAGCTGCACTTTTCAATTACTTATGGACTGTGCATTGCTGTGCAAGTACCAAGCATGCTTGCCAGTCAGTCTGGTCTGAGCACTCATCCTATATTGTTTGAGCATTCATGGTGCCTACTTTCATGGCTTGAATGGGAGTTATGGCTGCGAAAGTTAGAGGTGGGTACTTTGTGACTCTTATTAACTTTGGCATGGCTCCTGTCTCATTTCATTCAGCTTTGTCCTAGATAATGCATAAACATGTGACACATCCAGTCTTTAAATGTCGTATTCATGCAATGGAAGAAACAGCTTGTTTGGCATTGAGTAGGTCAATCGTAACACTGGGATAAAAAACTTGTCTTACCTATTTTTGAGTGTCAGGGTGTTCCAAAGGTTTCCTGAAGGACACCTGTGTCTCTGCCCAAGCCTCCTTTGGTCATGTGGTGCCTCGCATATCTCTGTAGAAACACAAAGTGTTAATAAACTTTAGTAATGACAAGCAAGAACAAGTTAATTGATTTTTCATGGCAGATCTGTTCATGATATGCTTCTTTCAAATAGGATGGGCTGGAGAATCCTTTATTTCTCTGTGGGCTTATACTTTCAGTCTTACCTCCTTTTTATGTGAGATCTCTGTACTTAGGGGTTTTATTAAAACGTGTAGCAAACCTGGTAGCAGCAGATAACTATTGTGTTCTGCAAGTGAATTTTGAGTGTGTTTGCCAATGCAGTTTTCCCCAAGTTAGATATTCTCGATGGAGAGCATCAACCCTAACATAATTTGAGTATGTTGCCTTTCAGAATTAGAAGTTGTCAAAATTCAGGGCATCTGGTAGCATTCAGTCCACTGCAAAGATGCTCTGCAAATAGGAAGCTCACCTTGAGAAATTATAAAGCTGATACGCACCTTCTGGTTTTCATCCTCACGATGAAAGGATCCATTTCCGTTTTCATCCTCACGATGAAATGGAACAAGCAGGAAGGAAATCCTCACGTGTTATGTGAGGATTTCCTTCCTGCTTGTTCCATTAGTTTATTGACATAAACATTGTCTGCCTAATATTTGATTGGTGGAGGAGTCGCTGTAAAGCCAAACATGCTTTTATTATGGTTTAAGGGTTAAGAAGGGAGGTATGGAAGAACCAAAACACACTATGTGGTATTTTTGATTTGCTGGTGGCTTTTACACCAGTTTTCACCATTCCCTTTCTTCTTGCTTGCTTCCTTGTCTTGATGAGAGGTGATAGGAAATGGCAAGCAGGCAGATGCTCTGGATGTTTATGCTAATGTCTGACAGCTAGATGGTGATGTATTCATGGAAGGGAAAAAAGACATTTCCACCACATACAGGGGATCATATAGAGGCCTGTGCTCAGCTACCTTTTGAAAGCTGTTTTCTAATACAGGACTGAAAACATTACATGACAACTGGTGTATCTGAGTTAATAACTAGGGTAGCTTGCCTAGGCTTGTCAGCTGAAGGGGTTAAAACCAGAAGCGCTTCTGGTCCAACATGATGGATTCTGTTTCTATGAATGGTTTTGTTTCAGAAGGTGAGATGGGCCATACTGTATGTTAAAGGATTTCACCAGACTGTGGGTACCTCTAGGCTTGCTTTATTAACAGCTCAGAGTTGGGCCATCACCTCAGGGAGTGGCAACAGCTAACAAAAAGTGCCCTCTCTATATATGATTCTACATAACATACAATACAAAGAGTCTTTGGTGATTTTCCAGGAAGTTTCAGCTCTCAATTCATCATCAATTGCAAAAGTCCATTATATTCCACAGTTTCGGCTAGTTCTCATCATTCCGTTCCAATTCTTCTTCTGACACCACTGCTCACTGATGCAGTCTTTGGTCATCATGGTTACTTATCTTCTGAACAATCTTAAACTGTCAGTATTGTTCCTGGAGCACCTGTGCTCTATTAATTAAATCTATAAACCAATATCTCTTTATTAATTATTCCTGCTATTAATAATATCCTAAGAGAAAAGAGTTTTCTAAAGCTTGTTCCTTTTACACTGTGCTAAGAGGCTTAGTGGGCCTTGTGTTCAGACTCGTCTCTTGGCAGAGCCGAGTTCTCGTTTAGTTAACTGGGCAATTATTATAGTGGCATTTCACAAATTGCATGCAATGGTACAGACATTTTTCAAGAGGCAAGTTTGTAGGTAAAAGTGACTTAAACTTTGATTGTGAGACTGCCAAGCGGCCAGCAAGTTTGGTTCATTTTGAATTATTTTATGTCACTTTTAGATTACTAGTGATATATAGTAATTAACAGTAATATATTTTTGCCCACTGTCTCCTGGGCAGCATGTAACAGCCCCTTCCCCTGCTCTTCCTGAACTTTGTTCTTTCATTTTCAAAACGCAATAACCAAAAAAGCAAAACATCTCCATACAACTTCATGTTTCTCCATTATTTGCAGGCCACATTTATTTACCCTGTAAGTCCAAGAACACTTGAAGCTCTGCCAGCTCGTGCAGAAATTCAGAATTGAAACTGAGTATCTCCCATGAGCATGAAGATGTATCTTACTCACGAGTACATGCATCAGCCTGTGTAGTGCACACCACTTGTAGCTGGAAAAGTAGTGTCTGGCAGAACTGCGTAAAAAGCCTGAACCACTAGCTTATGTGTTTGTCATGGTTTTGTTTTTCATGAGGATGTTGAATCTGAAGGCACTGTTACTCTTCTTGTGTTTCAGGTGCTGTAGCAGTTTTGATCCCTCGCCTGGACCTGGTGATTTCTTTCGTAGGAGCTGTCAGCAGCAGCACTCTGGCACTGATTCTGCCACCTCTGGTTGAAATCCTCACTTTCTACAAGGAAAACTTAAGTTTATGGACGGTAGTTAAAGATGTTTTCATAGCTGTCATTGGAGTTGTTGGATTTTTAACAGGAACATATGTGACGGTTGAAGAAATCATTTATCCTGCATCCACAGTTCTAGCTAACGCAACAGAGAGCATCTCTGCAGATTTAAATGCTACAGACTTGGTGGCTGGTTTAAAGTAACAACCAGGCACTGTGAACTATTTTATTCCTTAACAAGAAATCCTAGATGGATGGCAGGCCTACGTGTGGGACAAATTCCAGTGGATTTTAAATGATTCTTGACAAATAGCATGTGGCCCTTTCCTTCATTCCTTCCCATCTTGAATTAACTCCTCTGCTCTCAACCTCTGCTCATCTGGTGAAAAACTGAATTGATGTCAGGATTTAAGATATATACATGAAAATAGGAAGGAAATATGATTTTAAGTTATTTGTGAGACAAAAAGAAGCATTTTTATAAGGAAGTCAAGATGCCTTCCTCCTCAGAAAAGGTGGAAGTCAGTCCATTCCTCATATCCAGTCAGCAAGTCTAGGCTCTACTGTTTTCACTGCAGCTCTGTTGTGAGGGTTGCAGTGGGAGCTCAGCGATGTCTAGACCTTCTTTTTGGCTGTCTGTGACGGGGTGAATTGCACCTCAGTGAAGCAGAGGCACTTTAGTTTTAAAAAAGAGCAGCTGAGTTTTTCATTTCCATTCTGGGGACTTAGATATTTGCCATAGAGAAAGTTTTGGGTAGTTGCAGTTGCCTGGCTCTGGTTCCTGGGCGTCGGTATGTCTGGAATCAGAGTGCACTGTGCAAAATGACTCTGACTCTTGTTCAGTCTTTTCACATTGGCTTCAGGGGGAGTTTTTCAAGCAACTGGACGGACCAAGCCCTTTCTGTTTAGTATAGCAGAGCACTGCTGGTGGTGGGTTACATGACAGTAAGCATAAAGGCATTTTTTCATGCTCACCATCTTAACATTTAAAGAATGTACAAGACTGTAAGGTAAGGTTTAGAAGTAAAGGCTGCATCTTTTATTATACCAGAAGGTATCTAGTTAGGAGCATTCTTGTCATTTTACATGATTTGTTACTATATGTTCCTGTACCATGAGCTGTTCAGCATGGCCAGACCCCTTCTCCAGGGAGATGGCAACTGTGGTGCTCAGCAGAGCCATGGAGGTCTGACTGTCCAGAGCAGCTTAAAGATTCATGATGTTGATTTCTGTATGAGAAAGTAAAGGATGAGACACTGCTTTCTAGAATGGATCTTGTGCCATACTTTCACACTGTAAGTGTATAAGCTGTGAGTGATTTGTGAAAGAACTTGTGATTCCACAGGACTGTGAGCTGAGGCGGGCACCAAGGATGTCTATTTTGAAACACTTTCTTCCTCAAGCGCACCACATGCCTGCAGGTTGTCTGAAGAAGTGACTCAGGACTTGCTTTCAACTACTGGTACTTTGTAGAGAGGTACAGTTTATATAAGACGTAGGGTATACATGTGAAAATACAACATTTTTTTTTTTTATAAAGTAATCATATATCCCTTTTGGATTTTGAATGAAAAGTTACAGGATGTTATTTCAGATGAATATTACTTTCATGATGCAAAACCATTCAACACCACAAATGATAAGCAGTTTATTTTTGTACGTTATAGAAATTGGTGTCCGTTTTTTACACTATTTCTTTATCCTTGATTTCAACTATACAGGTGTACAGAATACTGGGATTTGTTTTTACCTATTTCTAGAAGTCTGTAGACTGCCTATCTGTATTTCTATTGGAACATATAATTATTTTTGCATTCTTATGTTCTGCCTTAAATAGGATCTAACATACCCTTTACTCATTTTTGCTTCTGTTGTCTATTTTGGAAGAAAAAAAGAACAAATTGGTTATTGGGTGGAAATTAGTTTTGTTCAGCCCCCAGCCAGAAACCTGATTTTCAGGGTTCTTATCTGACTTTGTGACTCACACTACATCGATGACTTTCACTCCAAATGCTAAAGCTATATTTTTGGTTTTGTTTTCTAAAAACACTCTATATTTTGTACAAGAATAGAACTGTATTTATCATACTAATTTTTGTTATGAAGAAACTCCTTTTTCTAAGAAATATTTTTAATTATAACATTCCCCCAAGAAATACGATATGCCAAAACCTCTCTACTGTATTCATATAAATTAAGATAGAAATAGATGTAATATTTTTCTTGTATATTCCTCAGAAATCTACCATTTGGTAATCTACCATTTGGCATTACAGTGCTAGAGTTGTACACTGCTAGATATACCTATATTTATATTTTCAGAATATTTCCCTAGTCATCTACCATATGGTGGCTGTATTTGAACACTTCCATCACCATGTTGATGAGGGCATTTCTGACAGGGATTTGTTATAGCATGTAGTTCAAATTGCATGTTATTTGTTCAAGCAATAGTTCTGAGTAATGCTGTTATTTTCATTTTAGCATGGACAAAGTTAAATACTTGGCAGGCCCTTTAAATGGATGAGTTTCTGCAGGTATGATACTATAGAGATAACCTGTCATGTGAAAGTGCCACAGGGGAGCAAACACAGTTAACAGAGAGGCAAACTTCAGCTTTTCATCTTAAAGATTTTTTAGTCTGTAAGCTGTTCTAAAAGACACTGGATCTAAGTGTTTCCATCTGTTTCATAATGAATCTGTTGTTTACCTAAACCATACACTGCACACTGATAGAATATATTTCTGTGCAGCATATTTTGACATTAAATACTTCTACATGGAACATTTTTAGTAGGACTGATAAGTTTTAATGAGAGTTATTTTTCCTGTTAGTTTTGCACCTTTCTACCTGTCACGGTCCACTCAGTGGACTCGTGATGGTTCGTTTGCTACGATCTCGAAAGTGCAAAATTAAGGCGACCAACACCAAAGGGGATAGCATCAATCAAACAGTGAAACTTTATTGTGTTGCTTGTGAAGTGGCACGTGATAGTTAGAGATGGGTGAAAGAAAGGGGAAAAGTAAAGTTTAGAGAGAAGGAGAGGTTATAGCTACCACCGCTGATCTCAAGACATCCTAACAGTCCCGGGCCCAGCTAATGCTCTGTCATTGATCGTGGTGATCCTTGGTGGGGAAGCTTCAAATTTTCATTGTCCAGAAGTCATATTTTATGCTTAGTGACACACCTTGCTCCTCCTCTGCCTCAGGGATCTCCGCCCTTCTCGAGCGAGGCTACTGTGCATGCACGAGGGGGAGTGTCCGAGGCATGGTCGGTCTTAGAGGTGGGTAGCCTGCAACCAGGAGGTGTGCTTTGATATTATAATGAAGCAAAGTTCGTCTAAAGTTCACGTCGTTATGGCAAGTTGTGATCCATCTTTTTTGACAGTAGTTAGGTGGTCATCTCTGTCAGCTCCAGTTAGGCTCAGGTACTGAACAATAGCACAGCACTCTGTACTGCATGGCTCAGGTACGAAGAGCAGCACTGCACTCTTTGTACCACAAGGTCCAGTATTCCGAAGAATAGCACAGCTCTCGTTGTAGCACACAGTTCTGTATTCAAGAGCCCTTGCACCACATTCCACTCTTGGGATCGGCAACTGTGTTTCAAACAGGCCGTTGTCAGGTACCTTACTGTCCATGTCCCTGATGACAAGGTTGAGACAACGCTGATCTTCTGACCGACTCTTATACTACCCATGTGTGTTTGGAGAATAAAGGACTATCGAGTCCATTCATATCATCTGTTCTGCATCAATTGTACCCTAGTGAGCAGCTCTGAGAAGATGCTTCTGCCAGGGTGCAGAAAGACTGGACCATTTCAGAGTTTGGTGGTGATTTTTGGCTGGTGCAAGTGAATACTGACATGATACTATCAGTGAAGATTTGCTGCGCTGGGTACCTAGAACCTAAATAGGCAGCCTTGCTATTCAGGTGAATACAGCATCTCTTTCTGAAAGTCAGGTGACTTGTTTAGGAGCTTGATAGGTTTGAGGAATGTAATCTTAGCCATCAAACTTTGCATAACTTGGCCCAAATAAAAACCCTTACACATCTTACTGCTGTGTCTGACCGGGAAGCAGCCTGTCAAGGAGCAGATTTTCAGACCCATGTATTGCCACTGACTGATCAGATATGAAGTAGTGTTTATGCAATGCGCCAGTGTTGCCACGTCTGACAATATTGTATCTTTTGAATCTTTAAAATGTTTATTAATATATTTTGCACAATGTCAATTTTCTCCTACAGTGTAGGATTTTTGTTATTTTAACACTCATACAGTGCGTTTGAGCGGCCTGCTCTTTCAAATAGAAAGAGTCAGGAATCAAGAGTATCTTGCTTTGGATAAGATTAAAATGTCACGTAGTAAAAACTACTAAGTCTGAGTAATAAGAGTGTTCCTGCAAAACATTGCCAAAGATTTAAAAGACAGGAAATTGACAGAAACCTCTTCTGAATAATAAGTGTTCATTCAGCTTTTAAAGTACTGTAATATAAATTGCAAGATGCAGGTAGTAAAACTGAGAGATTTAATAGGTATGGTTTACATTAATATATATTTAAGATGGAAACGTACTTTAGCACAAGCTAAATTAAAACTGAAAAATGTATGTGATTGACTTATGTTCCTGGCAAGGAACAGAAAGCTTATTGTATTTATGTACTGTACATGCACTTATATTTTACAATATAATATTGTTAACAGTTTTAGTGTAATTTAATCATTAGCTGCACTATATGTAACTGGATCATTTTCTTGTAACTGTTCATCCTCAAATATTGGACAAGGGGATGGGTTTGCCTAATGTTCTGTAACTTAAATCTTCTGTATCAATAAAAACTACAATAATATTACCCTGCTAGCTCACTGTCACCACTACTCCATCACTAGAAGAAATAGCTGTCTTAATGCAGAATTTACCTTTAAAGTTATCCAAGGAATGGCAAGTGACTTGAGACTGTCAGACAAGTTCAAGAGCTGCCTTTTCATTAATAATAAATCTCATTTCAAAGTCATATAGGCACTCCTGAAAAATCCCACCTTCACTCCAAGGTTTTTCATGAGGGCATAGTTAAAGTTAGCCATCTGAATCTTTTTAGAGGTGATTTAGTAAATGAGTTAAATTCTAAATGTACAAAGGAAGGCAGGAGTTCCCACTGAAATTCCAGTCCCCATTTGGAAAACTGCGAAGCAAAAGCCAGACTTTTTAAAATTGGACAAGCCCTTACATACTTGGTATGGACTTGGCCTTAACTTTAAGTCTGGAGTGTTGAATAATAGGTATGGAAGAAATTGATATGAAAGTTCTGTACTTTCTATCTAACTTTGAAATTACTAGTTGATAACAAAAGTGGCAGTATAAGCTTTCATGTTCTCACTAATTATTGGATATGATTTGTAGATCTAATTTTGCAAAAGTACTTGTATTCCCCACTTTAATACAAGGCCCTTTGAAGGTGTGCTCAGTGAGGCATGCAGAAACACCCAACCCATTACAGTCACCTGTATAAATACAGTTTAGACAGAAATAATATACAAATGTCCTTGAGAGTGATCCACCAAAAAAAACCTGTTTTGTCAATAAGAAACCTAGAATGCTCTGAAAGTCCTCTAACACCAGCAGAGAGACTGTAGCTGTTCAACTGGAAAGATGGTTTTCAGTCTCCTGGGGGACTCTGAATCCTTATCTCCCTAAAGGACAAGCAAAAGCACACCTGTTACAGAGGCTCCCAAATGAGCAACTAACCACCAAAAATAAAAAATTAATTATTAACACAGTTAACCAGCTCTCCATAAGTTACAGGTTTGAATGTCTGTGAGAGGAGAACAGAACAACTTTCTAGGGTTTAATGGCAACTCAAAACGCATAACAAAGAACTCTATGGGGTTTAAGGGCAATCCAAAACACAGAACAAAGCCCCACTCGCTGGGGTTTAACAGCGACCCAAAACGCTTTATCACTCACCTGACAAGTGAGGGCTCTCAACCTCGAGGACCTGCTCAGGGCAGTGTCCCGACCCAAGGCACCTCGAGGAGTTTCCCTGGGCAGCGTCCTGACCCCAGGGGAAAGTCCTCGACCGCAGCTGCTGCTCCAGGGGACGAGCCCAAATGGCTCCCCCAGAGGACTCCATTTATACCCAGGCCCAATCTGACCTGTAGTCAATAGCGGCTCCCATTGGCCAAAGGCCCCAATTACCTCGAGGCCCTGAGAACAAAGGCAGCCAGGAGCTGCTGCCCTTCAGCAGCCAAGAAGCTCTGCTTTCATTGGGCGGGTGCACCTGCCACAACACCGGTGGTCAAATTCCCTCTTGGATCTGGCTGTTAGGGACATGTACCTTTACAAGTTGACTTTCAGCAGCACTCCTACTTCTGAGACTCCAAGTCCTTTTAACCTGAGTTTTCAGTTCCTAAATTTTGTGAGGGCTTTAAGTCTGTTTATTTCTTTTAAAAATTGGCCCTAGGTGGCTAGTTATTTGGAATACTAAATTCTACTATTCTCCTCTAATATGTGGAGAAGAAAAAAATGCACATTATAGCCAACACTTCACATTTTAGATTATTTTGTATAGCTTAGATATCTGTGAGACAAAACTACTTTTTCACAAGTGTAGAACACAAAATGAATGCAAGAAGGTAGTTTTCCTTTTTCAAACACTCATATTTATTAGGCCGAAAATGAATAAATTGTAGTATGTGGGAGGGAGATTAATTTCCAAGATATGAAAAGCCTCTGTGAGAGATTTGGGTGCACATGAATGAAGCGGCAATCAGAAATGAGTAAGATAATTTAATAATTTTCATCCCTCACCATTTTCAATTCCTGATCTTGCAGTGAGCATGATGCATATAGACAAAATAGTGAGCTGTTGTTGAACTGGACTTAAGTATCAATACCAATCTTCAGGCACAGGATATATTGCCCACACATAAGCACATGTTGTCATTTTAGTCACTGTGGAGTATCTTGCATGGCACTCGTGCAAATGTCCCAGGAATACTGTGGCATTACAAATGAGAGAGCTTTGGCAGGTGAGAGCTTCGGCAGGCGATGGCCACGGCTTCGGGATGAGGGTGTCGGCAGGCGAGAAGTTTCGGAAGGCGATGGAAAGCAGGCAAAAAACTACAACAGGGAGGAGCACGCAGCCCCTTTTACAAAGTCCCCCCCTCTAGTTCGCTCATTGCCACAGAGCTCATTTCATATTCGCCGCCCCATGTTCCCCCATGTGCGCATGCCCAGATGCCCACAGTGCTCGTACTGAGGGGGGAGTCGGCCATTGACGCCTTCAGCCTCCAGACGTCCCCCTCGCCCCCTGGCCCTGCGCGCATGCGCAGCTCTTCCAGCTCCAGGCAGATTTTGTCCTCCCAGCAATGGGACGCCGAGGCCCGGCCGAAGAAATGGCATGGGGCTGAAACAGACAGCTGCCATCTTACACCACCCTGTGGCTCGGGTTTGGGTGGAGGGTGGGGGGTAATGGTATAACAGCAATGCTGAGACAAAATGGCTGACACAGTCCCTTACACCCCTCTCTTCTTGTGAATGTCCCACAGCCTCACTGAACACTGTTATCTGCTTTTTAAATGGTGTCTGTAATTGGAGCCCGAGAAAGATAAATGCATTCAAACTTACCTGTAATAACTGTATTACCTACAGTTCAGAAATCGGAGCATTTTAAAAAAACTTTTCTATTAAATCAGTTTTTATTGGATTTATAATACATACAGGGACAAAATAAATATCTGTAAGAAATAATGCAGTTCAGGATAATAACATGCTTCTGAAAAGCATCTGTCCTGGTTTTGGCTGAAATAAATTTAATTTTCTTCCTAGTAACTGGTATAGTGCTGTGTTTTGGATTTAGGATGAGAATATTGTTGATAACACACCAATGTGTTTATACTAAATCAAGGACTTTTCAGCTTCTCATACTGCCCTGCCAGCGGAGGCTGGGGTGCACGAGAATCTGGGAGGGGACACAGCCAGGACAGCTGACCCAAACGTGCCAAAGGGGTATTCCATACCATGTGATATCATGCCCAGTATATAAACTGGGGAGAGTTGGCTGGGGGACACTGTGACTCAGGGGTTGGCTGAGCATCAGTCAGCAGGTGGTGAGCAATTGTACTACACATAACTTTTTTTGCATAACCTATTATGATTAATATTATTATTAGTTGTTATTATTAAATTTATTTTTCCCTTTTCTGCCCTATTAAACTGTCTTTATCCCAACCCATGAGTTTTACTTTTTTTTTTTTTTTTCTGATTGCTCCCCCCCATCCCACTGCAGGGCAGGGGGAGGGGGCGAGCAGCTGTGTGATGCTTAATTGCCGGCTGGGGTTAAACCATGACAGACTCCCAAGCAATATAAGAAAAAAACCTGCAAAATATATTTTAAAAAATGATGTATAAATACACAGAAAATACACTTCTGCTTTGCTGGTTTCACTTCATACTTTGCAGAGTTTAACTAGCATTTGCTAAAAATATGGAAAGGTAAAAATAGCCCAGGAGTATGAGTAAGGGGCTACAACCTTTTCTTTTGTTCATTACTGGTTAATGCAACTGTTGGAACAGAAATGGATATGTATTAATTAAACATGGACTGCTTTTAGTAGAGCTAGACAAAAAGTGTTGGATTCTTTCTCAACTTGTCTAGAGACTGAAACAAGAAAAGGAGCAGCTGTGAAAGTGTGAAGGCAACAATATTCACATTTTCATAGAGCTTGAATAGTCACTTTGCCTTCTCAGCACTGCATCTACTCTGATTGCCAGGTTTTAAGTTGTCCCTTACTCTTAAAAGCTGCATTTTGTTTTCAGCCTTATAGTCCTAGCTTCAGTCTATAATCTTTGTGCCTTGATATGGCATTTATCTATTAAAGAGAGAATAATTTGCATCCATTCCTCAAGGAGGTGTGGATCACACCTTGATATTTCCCTTTGATGGATAAATATGCCAGGTTTCTGTTCTCTCTCGGAAAAGTCCATTGCACATCAACTGCACTATTTTCTCCCTGGTGACATTTTCTTCTGGAAAATTTGAGATTTTTAGCCTGATATGTCAAGGCAATGAATTATGTAACTGCATATGTAGATCTTTGCCTGTCCTATCACCTTTTACTAACCTTGACACTTTTTGGCCAGTTCACTAGTCTGGCAGAGGGCATAGCTATCACCTTCAAAGTTTTGTCAAAGATACTCTTTAAAATCTTGTCAAAACTGTGACTCTGGGAAAGGCATTCAAATGAACTCTGTGTGATTGTCATCTGCTCTGACTATCACCATGCTTGGCCGTTACAGCATGCTGCTCCAGCAGCAGCACTCCCAAAGCTTTCAAGCAACCACAACTTCCATCAGCTTTTGCCCCTTCAGTTTCTAGGAGATGGATGAGGAGTTTTGGTAAAGGAGGGAAGGAAAGTAGAGGCTGTAAGCACCATTAAACACAGATCTGTGTGATATCAGGCTTCATTAGATTTATTCTTCATGGAGGAACCTGTTTACATAGTCAACACCAGCTGTGATAACTGGTGGGATGAAGTGGATTAAGTTAGTTTACTTGGCGGTTTTTATTGTTCTCAGGTCTCACTCCAGAATCCGCTTTTATAGTCTTTCATCTGAAAAGAGAGGGAACAGATAGGCTATAAAATAGGAAAGTGTATTTGCAGAGAAAAAAAAAATTACTAAAAGAACATTGGGCAGATGTATATGGCAATGCATTGTTTTTAACTTGTTTTGAAATTAAAAAGACTACTTGTGTTGACAATGTCCTTTCAACAGGGGCTTTGATCTTACTACCACAAAATCAGAAGAGAAATGTGGAGAAAATTGTCAGAGAATTCTCTGTAGCTGTGAAGTAAAAATAATTGGTTTATGCTATCAGTTTCACATAGGCAAAACAGGGCATTGATGGTCTTTCTTCTACTGATTAATATGAAGTCCAGAAAGCCTTTCAACAAGAGTGCTGATGTTTGCAACACAAAGTGCAGGAGCACCTTTGAAATGTTCCCCTTAAGGGGAAGGCCAGAGACCAGCAGGTCTTGAAGGCTCACCATTAGCTCTTTATGGATCAGTCTTCCTGTTAATTGACTGGTTTTCTGATAATTAGGGTTATTTTTCAAATGATACATAGGAATAAGGTATATTCTGCACGATGACTTGATGACAAGAAGTGTAAACTCATAGATGTGAACCCTGTGGCATAGTTATTAATATTTTATATAGAGACAAATTTAAGCTGCTTTTTTTTTGCCTCTCTCTCTGTTTTTGCAGCTTAAAAGTTGATTTAGCTTATAGCTGTGCCTAGCATCTGCTTTCCTTGGTGGGCTGGAAACAACTGTCCCCTTCAGAAGGGTCTGGGAAGGCTCTTCTGAGCTCAGGTCATCTGTCCAGCCACCTTTTGAAGTACTTATGCAAATATCGCATGAAGAAGAGAGCTTTTGTTCTGAGATTAATGTGCAGCTCCCAAAAGATGTGTCTTGCATGAAAGCAAGTATGGTTTCATTTACTGAAACACCTCTACTCTGGATTTGATTCAACTTTGGAAGACTTCTTTGTAATTTTGGAGTCTAAGTGCCATGAACAATTTGAGGAGGAGGATTCAGAAGACCCATGACTTCTGGTTAAAATGAAAAAAAAGACATCACATGTAATATCAACTTCTTACCCTAATGAGTATAAACTAAAAATTGCAGCTATTACAGTGTATATTTTGCCTTCTTACATGGCCTACATGGCACAAAAGTATAGATTGTGTTTTGAGTCAGGTTTGTATTGCATAAACCTGATCTTTCTCATGTTCCTCATTTCAGCGATTTCCTCTGGGATAACAACCCATCCTGGGTCTGTGAAGGATAAAGTACAGAATGATGAAAAATGGTATTTTATGTGTTAGCACAAGTAATATAACCACAGCTGAAGTGTAATAATTTTCAATAGTGTAAGGGGAGGAAGAAATAAATTATGTCTATGGAGCTGTCTACCTGTATGTGCACAGTATCTGAGATCTTAAGTTACACTAACATATTTTTCCTCATAATATGCCTTCAAGATAGTGAAGCAGTATTTGTATTTCATGGACAGTGGGAAAGGAGGAAAGTTAATATTTTTTAAATTTTCTAGTACTTCTGTGTGTCTAACAAACAAAGGTGTCAATATACTTGAAAATGAGATCTAATATGTCTCAAAACTCTAAACCAAGAAAAAGTTGGTATGTTCTTTTTGAAAAATATTGGTTAAGGTCA
Source organism: Strix uralensis (assembly GCF_047716275.1). Taxonomy (NCBI): domain Eukaryota; kingdom Metazoa; phylum Chordata; class Aves; order Strigiformes; family Strigidae; genus Strix; species Strix uralensis. The sequence continues at coordinate 127,490,109 of NC_133973.1, forward strand.
GTATCCAAAACTTCTTGGCTATAAAGCAGAGGAAGAAACTTTCATAAAATACCTCGTGCAAAGTTGGCATAATGTTATTTATTTTTATGGAGGTATTTCAGCCTAATAGAGAAGTATGTAAATAGCCTAACAGAGAAAAAGATTTGGTCCTCAGAAACATGAGGAAAAAAACAAGTGTGTTTATAAAGAATAAATCTTGTCAGATGTTTTTTCATGGAATTACTAAGATGGTCATTGAAAGCAAAACAATTTATCTAGTTTATTATGTTATTGGATTATAGCATATAATTTCATTAAGCAGTGAGCATGAAATACAGTGTCTGAAAAATCTCACGCTCAGAAAGAATTCAAATAAGCCTGACTATGATCTCTCCTGGGACATGAAAATGAAATAAAGAACATACAAGGTTTGGACTAAGGGTAATATTTTTGTCAGAGCGAGGTGGTAAGCCAAAGATCTTTGCAATTTCTGTTGTCAAGTAATTTCTTCAGTAATGATGCAGAAGGAAAGGAAGAATATGTATTAATGCAATTGAATGTCTGTACTAGGTCTGGCTGAGCCGGAATTGGTTTTCCCCTGTAGCACCCCTCATGGTGCTGTGTTTTATGTTGGGAGCTGGCAGGGTGTTGATAGCCACTGGTGTTGTGGCTACTGCTGAGTGGTGCTTACACAGCACCAAGGCTCTTTCCGACATTTTCCCCCCACAGTGGGACAGCGAGGCATGGACTCTCCATGAAGTGCAGAAGGAAAGACCCTTTATTATTACAATAGTACATACTTATGCTCTCACCAAAGCTCTTACTTCATCATTAGAAAATCAGCAATTAGACAGCTATCAACCTTTTCTCCTATCAGCATAAGACCACTCCAACACGCACTGTGCAGACCAATCAACTTCTTGTTCACGCACTGTTCACATGGCGGTAACTTGTCACAGTTCAGTACTTTTCCACAGTTCAGTGTTGCAGCTGTCCGTTGTTTTTCCCTGCCACCTTGACACAACTTGGCAGTTTCTTATCTTTCTCCCAAGGCCTGTTTCTCATCAAAGCCTAGCTGCTTCTCAGGGGCTGCGCAGAGATGACAGGCCGATGTTGATTTGCCTGTCTCCCACAGGACGGGGTGGGCAAGATCTTGGGAGGGGACACAACCAGGACAGCTGACCCGAACTGACCAAAGGGATATTCCAGACCATATGACGTCTGCTCAGTATAAAGCTGGGAGAAAGGAGGAAGGGGGTGGGGTCACCCTTGGTCCTCCGAGGCAACCACTACACGTATTGGAGCCCTGCTTCCTGAGAAGGCCCGACATCGCCTGTTCATGGGAAGTAGAGAATAAATCTGTTTTCTTTTTTTTGCTTCCGCGCGCGGACCTTTGCTTTGCTTTGCTTATATTAAAACTGCTGTTGTTTTACCCACAAGGGTTGTTTTGTTTTCCTATCTTATTTTCTTTCCCTTCTTTGCCCTATTGAGAAAAAAAGGGGGAAAGGGGGGGGAAGTGATAGAGCGACTTGGTGGGTACCTGGCATTCAGCCAAGGTCAAACCGCCACAATGTCCTACACTGAGAGGGAGTTGGACAAAGATAGAGATGTTGGATATGGGAGTGAGAGCAGAAGTAAAACTAAGGACATATTGTGGAAGAGGAGGAAATGGAGAAAACATAACACTGGAAACAAAAACTACTGAATATTAAAGATTCAATGTGAGGTTGTTTGGGGCAGTTTGGGGCTGACACAGTCCATGAGTCAGGGCTCCACTAACTGTTGTGAGAAGTTAAGCAGTGAAAGACTGGTCCCTGGCCTCCCAATCTAACTACTTAAATATACCGAAAACACAAAGTATGGAACTAGAGACATAAAAAGAGGAAATATTTTTCTTAAATTTGCAAGCAGGTCAGCTGTAGAGCTTCTAGGGAAGCTAGTGGCTAACAGCTAGTGGCTCTTGGAAATTGTCACGGGTCATACCCCCATACTTTAGTACAGCAGCCTTCAATCAGCCCCAATAATCACTTGGGTGCTTGTCTGGTCTTTGTCTACATTCTAAAACTTCTGTCCAGTTAGTTACTCTCTCACCTGCTTGTCGGACTTCTTCTATTAGCTGTTGAATAGCAGCCCGGTGAGCTCTTGTTCCTTCAGTAGTTGTTAAATTCCAATTTGAATCTTGCTCAGGCCAGGGATTTAATCCTTGGTCTCTGAGCAATCTCTTTATCTTTTTGAAAAATCTTTTCCCTTTCTTCTGCTTGAAATAGTTCTCATAATAAAGTTTTCATATCATTCCAATTAGGGGTGTAATCAGTGACAATTCCCAACAACAATTAAGCACATTTTTCAGCATCATTTCATAAGCGAGGCATTTTTTGTCTGCCGAACTACTAAATCACCTTGCTTCCAAGGTTCATGTCTCATCATTACTGTTACTGGAGAGACATCAGCGCCTGCACCAGGGCCTGCTATTGGATTTAGGATGCAATCCAAATGCACTGGATATATGCCACCACTTCTAAAAGCGAATTCAGTTTCTTCAGCTTCAGGAGCTGAAGGCAGTAAACTCCCTTTAGTTTTTATCAAAGAGGTTTTCTTTCTTTGTTGACCCCAATTATACCAAATATACCAATAATCAATATCTTGACTCCCAGAATCCTCCAAAATTATCCTTAGAAATTTTTGCTTATGGGGTTTAAATATTCCTTTCGGAGGCCATACATCCATTGGTGCTCCTCCTCTATTTCTTGTCAGGAATGGCCATTCCTCTTGGCACAATATTATCAGTTTTCTTTTCTGTAATGATTGTGCCAAAGGTATCTTTCCCCAATTTTCTAAAACATCAGCAAGGGGTGTCCCCCTTTCAACGCTGGGTGCTATCCCCATCTTCTATATATTTTTTATCTCTCTCTTTGCAAATTTAAACACAAGAGTTTTCCAGTATAATTCTATCTGGAATTACCCGTGCCCAAGTCTCTTAGGTGAACTCACCTACTATTTCTTTGCCGGCAGTTCGAGTATTGGTAACGGGTTTGTCCAGAGGAATATCTGACTCTTCCTCTCTTGTGTCCTAGTGTCCCATCTGGGGTGCCAATTCTGTTAAAGGGTTTCATCAGACTGCGGGTACATCTAGGCTTGCTTTATTAACAGCTCAGAGTTGGGCCATCACCTCAGGGAGTGGCAACAGCTAACAAAAAGTGCCCTCTCTATATATGATTCTACATAACATACAATACAAAGAGTCTTTGGTGATTTTCCAGGAAGTTTCAGCTCTCAATTCATCATCAATTGCAAAAGTCCATTATATTCCACAGTTTCGGCTAGTTCTCATCATTCCATTCCAATTCTTCTTCTGACACCACTGCTCACTGATGCAGTCTTCGGTCATCATGGTTACTTATCTTCTGAACAATCTTAAACTGTCAGTATTGTTCCTGGAGCACCTGTGCTCTATTAATTAAATCTATAAACCAATATCTCTTTATTAATTATTCCTGCTATTAATAATATCCTAAGAGAAAAGAGTTTTCTAAAGCTTGTTCCTTTTACACTGTGCTAAGAGGCTTAGTGGGCCTTGTGTTCAGACTCGTCTCTTGGCAGAGCCGAGTTCTCGTTTAGTTAACTGGGCAATTATTATAGTGGCATTTCACAAATTGCATGCAATGGTACAGACATTTTTCAAGAGGCAAGTTTGTAGGTAAAAGTGACTTAAACTTTGATTGTGAGACTGCCAAGCGGCCAGCAAGTTTGGTTCATTTTGAATTATTTTATGTCACTTTTAGATTACTAGTGATATATAGTAATTAACAGTAATATATTTTTGCCCACTGTCTCCTGGGCAGCATGTAACAGCCCCTTCCCCTGCTCTTCCTGAACTTTGTTCTTTCATTTTCAAAACGCAATAACCAAAAAAGCAAAACATCTCCATACAACTTCATGTTTCTCCATTATTTGCAGGCCACATTTATTTACCCTGTAAGTCCAAGAACACTTGAAGCTCTGCCAGCTCGTGCAGAAATTCAGAATTGAAACTGAGTATCTCCCATGAGCATGAAGATGTATCTTACTCACGAGTACATGCATCAGCCTGTGTAGTGCACACCACTTGTAGCTGGAAAAGTAGTGTCTGGCAGAACTGCGTAAAAAGCCTGAACCACTAGCTTATGTGTTTGTCATGGTTTTGTTTTTCATGAGGATGTTGAATCTGAAGGCACTGTTACTCTTCTTGTGTTTCAGGTGCTGTAGCAGTTTTGATCCCTCGCCTGGACCTGGTGATTTCTTTCGTAGGAGCTGTCAGCAGCAGCACTCTGGCACTGATTCTGCCACCTCTGGTTGAAATCCTCACTTTCTACAAGGAAAACTTAAGTTTATGGATGGTAGTTAAAGATGTTTTCATAGCTGTCATTGGAGTTGTTGGATTTTTAACAGGAACATATGTGACGGTTGAAGAAATCATTTATCCTGCATCCACAGTTCTAGCTAACGCAACAGAGAGCATCTCTGCAGATTTAAATGCTACAGACTTGGTGGCTGGTTTAAAGTAACAACCAGGCACTGTGAACTATTTTATTCCTTAACAAGAAATCCTAGATGGATGGCAGGCCTACGTGTGGAACAAATTCCAGTGGATTTTAAATGATTCTTGACAAATAGCATGCGGCCCTTTCAGTTCTTTCCTTCATTCCTTCCCATCTGCTACCTGAATTAACTCCCTGGATCACTGGTTCTGGGGGTGAAAGAGGATTGGGCACCGTTCTCTGACTTGTACCCTTTGCAGGAAGCAAGGGAGGTGAATCAATATTATAATCAGCACATATGAATTAATGGCCAAGCTCCAGGGCGGTGGGTGCAGAAGGACCGACGGCCATATGTAGAGCTTAAAGTTTTGTTTTTTTTTTTTTTTTTTAGAACAACCAGTGTCTGCAAAACTGTAAATACCCTAATTGACACTGGAGTGGAGGCCTCCTTAATATATGGGAATCCCAGGAAATTTAAAGGACAACCTGTAATTATTACAGGTTTGGGAGGAAAATAAATTAAAGCTGTACAAACACAAATAGAAATGAAAATAGGAAAACTCTCAAAATGATTATATTCAGTCATGATTGTCCCCATTCCTGAATATATAAAAGGTATAGACATTCTAAAAAGTCTGACTTTAAATCTTTCTGATGGTCAGTATCAGTTTGGAGTTAAACCCTGTATTAGTGCCAGACCTGTTACAGTCAGCAAAGTGAAAATCCCTCCTGTGCAGATCCCGGCTGCAACTAAGTTAGTTACAGTGAAGCAATATAGAATTCTGGGAGGACATGAAGAAATATCACAGACAATTAAAGATTTATTAGATGTAGAAGTTTTGAGGCTGACCACCACAGTTTGGAGCAGTCTGGTATGGCCTGTCAGGAAGAGTGATGGATCCTGGAGAATGACAGTGGATTTTAGAGAACTAAACAAAATGAGAACAGCAAAAGAAAATATAACATGTCAAAACCAACAGTGAATTTGATACTATTATAAGGAGTGCAATAGGGAAACAATGTCTTCCAGCAAAATGGCTTGTGGCTTGGCTAAAGGACACTGCTTATTTCAAGTGTGAAATACTGCAATGCAATGTATATTTTTAGGACTAAAGTCTCCAAAACTGGTTAACCCTACTAGAACATATTGCTGACCTCTCATCCAGAGCCTGCTAAGTCAATGCAAAGACTGGGAAAGTGGAATTCATTTGACCACACTCAGATATCCACATCTGGCTGGTCATATGAGACTGCCTCTGTATGCCACAGGGAGAAATGGGCCCTGCTGGCGTGATGCATCTCCTACTAAAGCAGATGACTGAAATAGTCTTGAGGAATCATGATCTGAAAAGGGTGTTTCTCTCCATAGATTGTAAGTGGAACCTAACATATCTGTCTGGAACTATATATTTAGGTAAGATAAACTTCACTGCCCTGACTTCAGCAGGCTCTGACATGTTTTGAAGTAAAAGCTGTGTGTGACATTTTATTAAAGTGTTAGTTCCTGCTGCCTTCTGAGAAGGCTAGTGTAAATGGGTGATTACTGAATATTTCTGTTATCATCAAAACACAAGTAAGCCTTTGGTGAGGCTGCACCTGTAAACAAATGGTTAATGGCTTACATTTTTTATCTCCTTTATACTTATATGCCTAAGTATGAGGACTGTAATCAAATTCTGTAATAGATTTTTTTTTTTTAATGGAAATACACTTGTTCAGTCAAAGTGACTTTGCCATTAAGTGCAGAGTTCTGTTTCACTGACTTCTCTTGAGCTCAGAGGACTGCTGGCACTTCATAGGAGACTTTGGGAAAGATTTAGGTGAGAAACAGTCCAGTTTCTTTGACAATTGTTGAGGAAGAGGGAGTTTCTTTCCTCCCATTCTGCTTTTCTGTAATCCTTTTATGACATCAGAATGTTGGCTTCTGTTAGCCCTTCTAAGTCTGGAGATAGATCTCCTGGAGGGAGATGGACCTCTGACAACGGTGGGTTGGAAAGCTCCTTGGCCACTTCCGAAGTATGTCAGCTAGGCAAAGGCTGCAAGCAGACTCCCCCACTTGGCCCATACTGACCTTGAAGCTGGTATTGTGGGGAAGCCTGTGTTAATAAAACCTGGACTTAGGTCACATGGGACCAATAAACTGGTGTTGTGTGGCTGAGAACTAGCGTCTGCTAACTTCAGCACAACACAGGGCTAACTCTCATATGATCTGCACCCTGCTTTGCTCTGGGTTTTCATGGCACTGCGTGCCTGTGGACTTAGCTTGTGTCTTTCCTAGGTTAGCTATCCATAATCACTTTGCTTTTCAGAGGATGGACGAAACCCTTAGGTGTAACTGGAGGCAGCCATCAAACTGTCCAGATAGTCTCTCAAATCATTTTGAGTGGGCAATGAATTTTGCATCTGAAATTACACTTATAATTGATTGCTTGATTTCAAATACAGAAACTACAGACAGGTAGTCAAAGACTGTTGAAGATATAAATGAAAAGTATTTATTTGGGTAAGGATTTATTTGGGTAAGGAATACTGTGTTGTTAAAAAGTAAGTGGCATTTTCAGCTCCTCTTCTGCAGCTCATGTCTGTGTTAACAGGCTGCTGACTGCTGTCAAAGTGGCAGCAGTGAGGGGATCAGCAGTGATTAGAGTTTTAGGAAAAGGGGGCAATTAGGAAACTTTTTTTAAACCACCTTCTCATGCAGTCAATAGTGTTAATGATCAACACTGATTTTTGTATAGCTGGCAGAAGGCATGCTGCAGCTGTTTGCAGTTACCTCCTAACACTGTATTTAAAATGTGAGAGAAACCAGAATCGTGCCCCAGTAGCCATTGCTAAATTCTACAGGGGCTGGTGAATCTGGGTCATTTGGAGAACCAGGTCGTGCTCAAGCACAGGTGGGAAACATCATTTTTGCTTAGAAAGGAGGCAAGACTTAAAGCAAAACCAGATTATACTACCCTAAAATGAGAGTATTTTAGCCCATGCTCTCCTATGTTGAATTGCTTCCTACCCTGGTAGAAAAATAACTTTGAAACCTGCCCTCCAAGGAATCACTACCTAAGTTGGTGACTTCTCTTACATGTATGCTATTAAGTAGCTTAGGTTGTTAAAGAGTTTAGGCACAGAGGTTAAATGGATCCTTAATTCTTGTCAGTATAGATTTCAACATCCTTAGCGTGACTCTGGTAAAGAGAGGAAGACAAGGAGGTGTAAGAGCTGCATTTCAAATAGTTGTGGGTCTGAAAGAGACTCCTACTTCTTGACATCTTAACAAGTCTGGTTTGGTACTTCTGAAGTGCTTCTTGCAGATGAGGAGTCTGGATTTTTTTTTCAGGCTTCCTCTATGACCTTGGCTGTCTTTGTCTGAAGCAGACCCGCAGAGTCTGATCTGGGGTGTTCCCACTCCACTGAGCATTTCTGGCTGTGGGATGAATTCACAGAGCTGAGGGAGGTGCAATGCAGAGGAGAAAAATGTGCTTGCAATCCCACTTATACCCGGAATATTAGGTTTCTTGAATGTATCCTGTAATGTCTCTGGGTCTAGGCAACTATCATGCTTTTAAATACGGATAATACACCACTGCCTTCCTTTCAGAAAAGCAAGGGCAGTATTTGCACTACCAGCTTTTTATGTAATAGCTTAGTGAGTAAAACACTTATCCAGACATGAGGGATTTTTACTTAATAACACCTGGTCCTGGCAAAACACCATTTTATAACTATATAGTTCCCTGGAGGGAGAAAGAAGGAAAAAAAAAAAGAAATAAAATCACATTGGCTTATCTCTAGTATCTGAACCAAATGACTTTTTTTTTTTTTTTGTCTGCCCAATTTCCTCATCAGAGTTTCACAGATTTTTAGGCAGCATTGGTTTTGTCCTAGATCTTATCTCACATTTATTTGCAGGTATCACATTAATTCATTAAGGGAATAATTTCATTTTGTACTCACATGGTGAAAAAAAAAATAACAGAATTGTAATTTCCTCTGCAGTCTTCTATAATGAGAAATACTTCAGAAAGAGGCAATTTTAAAGAGCATAAACTGTTTCTCCCTCTAGCAAAAAGTGTGTAATCACTGATGAAAGGGCCCTTCTCTTCTGCTCTGCTAATGAGCAGGCAGCAGTATGAGCTTCTCTAGCCATCCAGTGTAGAGACCATTGATTCATGCCAAATATTCTGGCACTCTTATATACCTGTCAGGAGAGGAGCAGCCTCCAGAAACAACCACTGCCTCCTTTCCTGAAGCTTTGAATTATTCCAAATCTGCTTTCTCACATTAGGTTAAGTTCCCTATTCACCGGGAGGAACTCCTCCTGCTGGAGGCGATGGCACTGTAGTCTGTCAGCCAGATGCTGGGGCTAGTTCCAAACTTTATTTCCCCTGCCGGTGATACATGGGGGTGCGAAACCATTCACTAGAGAGATCCTCCTCTTGAAGGGGAACAACAATGATCATCCCATATACACTTTGCTACATGGAGGTGGTACCTTTGCTTTGTTATTAGTTTGTGTTACTTTAAGCTGCTCATAAGGGAATACGGGAAGGAAAAACTTAAAGCAGATAATCACAGAATATTTTTTTTTTTCTCATTTCAGCTAGAGCCAAGTTATACTGGGTATGACACCAGACAGGAACCAATTATCCACTGAAATGACATGTCAAAAAAGGCTTCCATAATCCTTCTCACCCTTCCACATACAGCTCTGACTTAGAGCCATGGTGGCAATATTTGTGAATAAGGATTTTTTTAGTACGAAGAAGGTTACAAGAATCTGTGTTTTTTTTACTAAGAACAGGTACTGGATCCTTTCTCTTATTATCAGTCTTTCTGAGCAACCAAGAACTCATTGCATCGAGTTTTCAGACTTGCAATAACTTTTAAAGGCTGTAGTCAAAGAAGAGGTCCCTTTAGACAGGCCCTGTGAACATGTGAACAGCTAAGTGGCTGGTAAATGCTGAGGGATTGACAGAAGAAAGAAAAGTGGTGCACATGGAGTAGGAGAGATGATTACAATTAGCTGAACTATCTGGTCATAGTCCATCCAACTTTGAGCCTCCCATGATCACTATATAGGTGTAAATTGTTGAACAAAATATTAGCACTTCCAAAGCAGTGCTAGTATTTTAGTAGCTGGTTGGGTACTTGAAGGATTACTGCAATCCCTGTCTTATCCTTGGATCCCATCCTCTGAAATCCTGTCCCTTCACAGGGCCACAGAAACTGAAAGGGACCTTTGGAAGTTGTGTAGTCCTCAAAGTAGGTCCAGTCTCCAGGGAGGTTACATTGTCAGGTTGAGTTTTGGATATCTCCACAGCCTGTATGGGCCTCTGTTCCAATGTCTGACCATTCTTATGGAGATTTTTTGCTGTTATTTATCTGGAATTTCTCATGCTCCAACTTGTTGTTTGCCTATTGTTTTATCACTATGCATCTCTTAAAAAGTCTGTATCTGTCTTCTCTATATCTCCTGTTAGGTAGTAAAGATAGCAGTATCTTCCCCCCATGGTTAGCTTTCTCTTTTTAAGGGTGACTAAGCCCAGCTCTCAGTGTCTCCTTAGATGCCATGTGCTCCAGTCCCCTAACCATTATGGTGGTTTCAGTTGGACACAGTCCAGTATGTCAAAGTCTTTTTAGCATAAAGGAGCCAAAAACTGAAAAGCACTCCAGGCCTAGTGTAACAATTACTGTTCAGCCTCAGGATGGTGGATCCACCCATAAGGATGCTATTGAAATATTGGACCATACTTTACAAAATACACTAGAGAACGAAAGGACACTGTAACAGAGGTTTGTAAGGACACCCATTGATAAAGGAAATGCAGGCACAGCTGATAGAAACAGGATTGGAGCCAGACTCTGATCCCTGTAGGGGAAAGGGAATGAGAGCTCATGTAGGACATGAACCCAGATTCCTACTAGTATTTATGAGTTGCAAGCCAGGTAGTTGCATCCTTAGCAACTAACCATTACAACCACAAGAATAATAATCTATAACTGGCTTTTTGAAAATCTGAGTACCTCTGGTCTGTCATTGCTGCCTGCAGATACATCAGATTTTATCTTCTGTAAAGATGTTCCTAATTTTAAGACTTTCTTTTCTCAAACTGTTTGTTAGAAGTTGCTAAATGTGACTGATCACTCTCCTGAGACAGCCCTGGGAGTAGTTGTGTCAGGGGGTCCATTTGCTCTGATTAGGTTATCGGGGTTCCTCCATTCTTTTTATTTACAGTGGCTGGGTTTTAATCAAACTGCTGGACACTATCCTCTTTCCTTTCTAGTGGATGTATTCATCAAAAATAATTTGCAAACCTTGCTCCTTGGAGATGAACCCTTATTAAGTTTTTCCCCTCTGTGAATGAAAAAAAAATTTTTTTTCTAGAGCTCCAAGAAAAAATTTAGCAATAGACAGGAAACCATTTCAAAAAATGGGAAAATCTTTACTTCCACAACCTTCTCATTGGAGTTACAGCATGGAGTAAATGCTTAATAGTAAATGCCATTATTTCTCCCTTTTGCTTATTGTTCAGAGTCCTATGTGCTAGGAGATAGAACTGTTACTGAAAACAACTATTTAATCACTTCAGCTTCATTTATTAGCCAAGAGTGTTCATACCTCTGTTTCCCAGAATATTCAAGATTTAAACAAGAGGAAACCTTTTCTTAAAGTCTCAACTGTCTTTTCAACTAGATTTTCCCTAAGACCTTTCTTTCTCTTAGGCAATGCAATTCACTGTACTTGTACTGATTCCTTTCTGCTTGTCTTTTTCTTCTGTCTTCTTTCTTCATTTCTATTTCTATAGTTTTTCTTTTTTTTTTTTTTCCTAATGTGGTGGGTTGACCTTGGCTGGCATCAAGCCACTCTATCACTCTCCCTCACCAACTGCACAGGGGAGAAAATATGACAAAAGGCTCATGGGTCAAGATAAGGACAGGGAGATCACTCAGCAATTACCATCATGGTGAAACGGACTCAACTTGGGGAAATTAACAATTTATTTCTAACTGGTAAAAAAGTAGGATAATGAGAATCAAGAACTAATCTTAAAACATCTTCCCCTCACCCCTCCTTCTTCCTGGTCTCAACTTCACTCACAATTTTCTCTACCTCCTCCCTTCCAAGCAGCACAGGGGGATGGGGAATGAGGGTTGCAGTCACTTCATTGCACATTGTCTCTGCCACTCCTTCCTCCTCACTCTCTTCCCTTGCTCCAATGTGGATTCCCTGTCATTGGAGACAGTCCTCCATGAACTTCTCCGATGTGAGTTTTTCACAAACTGCTCCATGGGCTGCAGTCCTTCAGGAACAGGCTGCTCCAGCGTGGGTCCCCCACGGGATCACAAGTCCTGCCAGCAAACCTGCTCCAGTGTGCGCTCCTCTGTCCATGGGGCCACAGGTCCTGCCAGGAGCCTGCTCCAGTGTGAGCTTCCCACGGGCTCACAGCCTCCTTCAGGCATCCACCTGCTCCATTGTGGGGTCCTCCCCAGGCTGCAGGTGGGTCTCTGCTCCACCGTGGACCTCCATGGGTGCAGGGCACAGCTGCCTCACCATGGGCTGCACCACAGGCTGCAGGGGAATCTCTGCTCTGGCTCCTGGAGCACCTCCTGCCCCTCCTTCTTCAGTGACCTGGGTGGCTGCAGAGATGTTACTCTCACATATTCTCACTCTTGTCTTCCAGCTGCTGCTGTGTAGCATTTATTAAACTTTCATCAATATGTTATCACCACTGTTGCTCTGCTTGGCCAGTGGTGAGTCCATCTTGCAGCCAGATGGCCTTGGCTCTATTGGACATGAAGAAAGTTTCTAGCAGCTTCTCACAGAAATGACTCCTGTAACTCCTCTCCCCCACTACCAAAACTGCTTCATAAACCCAGTACACCTAAACAGATACAGACATGTGCATGTCTGTTTGCTTAGTTTCTGGGGAAGTTCCTTGGACTGTATCTTTGTTCTCACCTCTGATTTTGTTATAGAACTCTTAATTTGGTATTCCTTCTTCATTTTCAGTTGTTTCAGTCACTCACTTCTACACGTACTCTGAGTAAATGAAAGCTGTTGTATTCACTGACCTCAGTAAAATTCAATACAACATATATCATTATTTTCTATTTGTATTTCTCTTAAGTCTAATAATGCAAAGCTTGGGCCTGATACAGTGAGGCACTGGAAAAATGTTTAATATAGGTCTTGCATCCTAATAGAGGCAAATAACAAAAAAGTCCTGTAATCTGAAGAGGAGGGTCACTTAAAATGTGGGAATCAAAAGACTTATGAAAGATGAAGCACTAGAGGGCAGAGATTAATGGCTGAATTTTCAGAAGATTGTAAATTCTCTCTTTGGGACCTGAACAAAAATTTATAACTGTTGAGAAGCAACTGCCTTTAAAATGAAGCTTTAAGCGAGATACTAACATCAAGCCAGAAATCAATAGTAAACTAAGGAGCAGAATTCAGATTTTCTGCCTCTTAGATAAATACCTACTTATAAATTCTCTGGGCAGAATTGAAGTCTTTGGCAAAACCCCTATTATGTTCAATGGGAAAGTTTTCATTCTCAGTTTTTCCATGTCTCTCATAATACATCACAAATATCCCAGGTACAGTGTATATAAGAGAAGAAAAAGAACCATTCTCGGAAGGCAGCCTGTGCCTTACAGTGCAAAATCCCTCACACTGAGCGCACTGTGGTGGTGAACAACTCATATTCGTATTAATGGAATATTAACTTTAAAGTTGTTCTCTGCCTCCCTGTCTGTGTTTCTCCGTTCTGTGTGTTCATCAGGAAGCCAGAGTGAGTATATAGGTAACATTCTCAACAAAAACAATAAACCAAACAGTATTTAATCTTATTGCTTTTGCTTACCTCCATTGTTGAATATGGTTTGTCTGGGTAGCGTTGTTGTCTGTCAAAAAAGCTGAGAGATTTCTTCTGATGGAGAAAAAAATTGATTCACTGGCAAAAAGCAGTTTTACTTCTCCAGCCCAGAAAACTTCAAAATGTCATATTATGCTGAGAGAAGAAAAACATGAGAAAGGGGAAAACTGAATAGAAAACAAATATAGGACATCTTTTTCATGAAGATTAGAAAGAAAAAGAAGAATTTGTCTTAAAGAAAAAACAGCAAGAAAAGAAACTTCACCTTCTTTCCCCAAAAGCATCAAACATTATGGAAAAAAATGAAAGAAGAAACCCAGGAACCCTGAGCCCTTGCTGCAGTCTGGTGAAATCATTGCGAGACAGAGGCAGAAAAGAGCTGCAGCCTGTGCTGGGAGTTTGATGGGAACTTGCTATGGGTCAGCCCATGTCGTCACTTTTGCAGCAGTTACAGATGTTGTGGGCATGGGCAAAAATGCCTCTGAGTGGTTCAGTTTATGCATTTGTAAGAGTAATCCATGGCATGCGACCTGGGGCCAAGTCACTGGTCACGTCGAGTTCCTCGTGAGTCTGTGTTTCCAGCCCTGGTGTGGGTACAGGGAAAATGGAGATGGGGCAGTTAAAATCTCCCTGGTTCTAGCTGCTGCTAAATCTATGCTGTTAGGATACACTGGTGGTTCAAATGCCATTAAAACCTCTCAAAGCATCTATAGACTAAACCAATCCCCATATTTGGTGTCTGGAATTTATCTTCTCTGAGGTCAGATTGTCAGGGACCACTGTAATTTTTGCCTTTATTCATAGTACAGGATGTGCTGCCCTTTCCCACCAGCATTCACTAACATCACCTGATTATTCCCTAATGTTGGACGGATTGCACTGTCTGTGCTTTCAGTGTTGCCTGCTCTTTTTGTTGTGTTAGTGGTTTTTGTTATTAGGCCGTAGGTTCACTGGAGGGGCTGGGGAGTGCTTTGCAAGCAGCTGTGCACAGGGACACAGAAGGTAACTCTGATGTGGATCACCCTTGCTTAAACATCCTTATCAAGGCTGTCAGTGATGGTAAGCTGGGCAGCTTTGGTGATCCCATCCTTCACATCCCTTGGTGCTGTGGAGACAAGCAATGTAACTATTGTCCCTGACTGAAAAAGGCTTATAGGTAAAATATCAGGGGAGGCATGGCTGCAACCTGGAGATGAGAGACTCAAAGGAATAACATCATCTGCATAGCCAGTGTGCTGAGCATAAGGAGAACAAAACAGCTCCTTGATAGTTTGTAATAATTTCTTAAAATGTCTTTTTCTGGTAGGGAAAATGTTCTTACCACCCAATGCTTTTAGTGAAGACTTTGCTAGTGTTGCACTTCCTGCTATTAGCTTAAAAAGAAAGTGTTGCACACCCTTCCATCCTAGGCTGAGCATTGTGCAAGCTCCAAAACAACCTCTCTGTGTCTTTGGACACCACCCTTTTTTTATTCTTCCTCAAATTACCATTACTGTCAAAATTAATTTTGATTTATCTAAAGATGTTAGCTAAACCTGAAGTGTGATTCTCAGATGATGTGGATTCATGTGATTTAGTGAAGTTAGTGTGCTAATTTAAACTCACTGTCCCTAAAATTTTAGGTCTCATTGTGCAGAATTTTCTTCCTGGTAAAGGCATTCTGTGATGTCCAACACAACCTTCATTGTCATTCCAGTCAGTAATAAGAAAAGTCATTATTTCATTGGCCTCTGGTATCTTTTATTTTATTTCTGATGGTTTATTGATGTCTTCAAGTTGCAGTCACATCTCCTAGATAATTCATACTTTCAAATCAAGTGGCACTATACTCATGGCAGAGTGATTATCATAGTATTTTTACTCATCTTTGGATATGAAATATTGCAGTTATGATCATCTTATGTTAGAGTCTAGTAAATCTTCTGATAAATTATTCTTATTTTTCAAATAAATTAATCCACAATATTTGAAAACAGGAAACATTAAAAGGGAATTTAAAAAAAAAGCAATTTTCCATTTAACTGTGCTGGTTTTATAGTTCATCAGTCATGATATGAGGTTCACTCTCTCTTGAAATATCTCAGATCTGACTTGTGCATGCTCAGAGATTTTTCTGTTTTGAGATAAATTATCTGGAACGAACAGGAGAGACAGCTGCCAGAGAGGAGCTTGTAGTACAGTCTTTATGGGAGTTTGTACAAATGAGCTGCACCTATGTCCTTTCACGGTGATTAGCTGAAATGGTGTTCCAGAGAATCTGCAACATCCGCAGGCTGTCCTTGGAGCAGTGACCGAGCTCACTCGTAGAGGACAAGCACAAGTAGAAATTAGATGTAGTTGTGTACTGTGAATTAGAACTTGCAGGAAGTGGTTGACTATATTCCTACTCACTCTTTGAGCCCCAAACACCTGCTCTTTGTAGGACTTTTGACATAGTGAGTTTCACCCATGGAAGAACCAAGGCTGTAGCTGCCAATCCAGCCTGTGCTGGCATCCCAAGATGCTGAAACCTGCTGGTTTCAGTGAGGTGGTACATGCTGGTGTGCAGCTTGGTGCCAGTGCACACAATGATGACTACTGCATTCTTTCATCAGCAGTCTGCTTTTGCTGTGTATTTTCTCCACTTTGCTGCTTCCTCCTAGCTCTGCCTCCTTTTTTTTTTTTTTTTCAAGAGTCTCTAGTAATTTTTAATTGTCTTCCATAATATACACATAATTATACATGATGATATAGCTAAGAATTTAATTAAACCTTATTAAATTGATTTGTCATGTAAACCTGAACTATAGTATAATGTAAATTAAATAGGAAAAAGTATTTGCTTTCCAATATTTTAAAGGGGATTTCAAGGCAAACAGTAAAAAATTCAAGTATGTAGAAGGGTGCAACACATCTCACAGTTTCTCTTATGGGCAGTGCAGATGTCTACACTTAAGATGTCACCTTGTGTCCTCATCTTAACTGTGATGAGTGAAAGATGTTTTTAAATCAGGATTCCTCTTTACTGTTTTAAAGGCCTCTTCATCAGCTATAAAGGGATTCCAAGGTGATCTGCTTAAATACAGGCACCTGCAGTTTCAGGTGACCCTCAATTCTAAACTTCTCAAGCCATATAGAAACATTACTGACAAAAAAAAATGTCTGGAAAGATGGGGCTGGCATTTGATTCTCTTGTCTAGCTCAATTTCTTGTTATTAGACAATGCTTTTTTAAAAGACTTTTTCTTCAGTCACAAACACAAGGTTTTAAGCCTGTTTCCGTTCTCTCTCTGTCCTGGTCAGAGAACTACTCTCATCTATGTCTCATGAGTGGGTCATGTGAACTGCTGATGGTGGCTTAGCCCATGGACGGATGCATGGACAAAGATCACAAGAATGGCTTTCTGCTGATATATATATGTATGAATATATATATATGAATATATATATATGAATGCCTGACCCAAAGCCAAGTGACAATGGAAATCCTCCTAATATCATCACTGAGTTTTAAACTAGGCTCATTGTCTTGCTGAGCTACAGGAGACTAAAAGTGATAATTATTTATAAATATTGTCTTTAGCCTTGCTGAGTTTATGTATGACTGTTCATAATACATACACAAAACATACATATCGTTAGGGAGGCAATATGAATGGCTAATTCACTGACCATTTCTTCCTAGAAATCTGGGTTCAAATACCACCTCTCCACAGACTTGGCAAAGGATGTGTGTTACAAAACACTCCTGTCTCTTAGCACGGTGACAAATCCAATGCATCTGGTATATATTTAAAGAGGAGACTGAGAAGATGATTCAGTGACTAGAAAATTGAATTGTAATGAAACTTAATGATTCTGTACCGAGGATCCCCAGGGATGCTCTAGCAAGAGCTGAGTGTCAACTCTATACCTGCAGTGAATAGGACATCATTGAAAACTGGGCATTAATCCCCTCATTGCATTACAGTTACCCAGCAACTGCAAGTGTTATGATAAAAGTGAAAAAATGGGTAAGCAAATAAATTTAATTTTTAATTACATTCTCTAGACAGATACTTACATTTACTTCACTTTCATTATTAACATTGCTAAAAATGTATGTGTCCTGCACTGTCTTGTCATGTGAGGATGATAAACCTAATACATTTCCTCTCTAAATTCTCTCCTGCATTGGAATCAACATCGGGGCTTTTATTTACATTTCTGTGGCTTTTTTATTTAAAAATCTTGCTCACTAACTTTGTCAATTAGAGGAGGTCATTGTCCATCAAGGCCGAGGACATGCTTTTTCAAAATGCAACTTACAAAACCATTGACATTCTTACCTTCTTGTTGCAGCTTAAATATTCACATATCTTCATTGCACATTCAGTTAGACAACAATAAGTTTCCCAAAGAAAAGCTTAACAATGGCATGTTGCCAAACAAATTGTTTGGCCAAGTACAGGAACAAGATGGACAAGCCAAGTAATCATCCTAGAACACACTGGTCCCAAAGAGTGTTTACAGGGACCTGCATCTTCCAAATGTAATTTGGAAATGTTTTCTATTGTGTATTCAATAGAAAATAAAATGTAGGTTTTAATTTACTTTCCACAAATAAGACTCTTAAAATGTTGACAAGAGCTGTAAATGCCATCTGCTTGGGATGTGCCCTGTGTATGGTGATAATACAGGAAACTTCTTGAAGAAAGTTCTAAAATCTTAAACATTAATACAAAATCAATGGATCTCCCTTTGCAGAACTGGTTTGTTTTGTTTTGTTTTTTGTCTCCCCAAAATGTGTTACTGCTTCAAAAATTTTTTCTAATTAAATAATACCGGGAGAACCCAGAAGTAACAAGAGAATTGACACACACCCCAGTGTGAGCAGAATAGGGATCCAATTTACTAACCAGCCCAACGCAGTGTTCTGCAAGGGCTGAGGAAGTAACTCATCGTTTCCAAAAAAGTTTGGATTTTTTTTCTGTAAATCTCCACTGTGGAAAATCTGCACGAAAGTTCCATAACATTATACTGTTACACACCTGAAAACAAGATAACTCTTATACACCAATTTCTCTTGATAGGCAACTCTGGGCTCATAGCTTGGTACACAGGGTGATGGGCCAAACTTTCTCTCTGAAGCCTTCTTAAGTATTCCTGACTCTCCCTATTCTTATAAAACTACATCACTGATAAAGCCAAAAAACTTCTGGCATTCATCTTCCCTCCTTCCAAGCACTCCAAAGCCCTGACACGCCCACCTCTCTTTTCTGTGGCGATTTTGCTGTCTCTTTTGTCATTCTGTGCTTACTTCATATATTTTTGGTGTTCTGATTCCAGGTTTGGGTAGCTTTCACTCTGCAGAATACAGATTTTGTATGTACAGTGTAAACATACCACTTGCTTTCTTCCCATGCTCATTACTTATTTGTAGTAAGCTATATGACAACCCTAAGCATTACCAAGCTCACTTGGGTACTACTATACAGGTAGTATTATATAGTAGGTGGTATTAATTCTGTAGATCTTGCCATGTAAATAGTATATAGGAAGGACAAAAAAAAAAAAAGTGGAGAGAAGATATGAGTGACAGGTCATGGAGCAGCAATAGTACCAGCAAGGGAAACAGCTGCCAGAAGCTGTGGTTCCTGCTCTGATCCGCTAGCTGCAGCTGGCTCCTCCTGCTTTAATTTGAATATCACATATGTTACTCTACTGTCTCTAGTTGTGTCACTTTTATACATAGAAAATGTGTCACAGGTTCAGGGGAGGATGTTTACTTGAAACTGGGACAAGCATAATACTGTGTTTAGGTGACTGTAGCTCCGTTTTTGTCACTAAAAGTTGTTTGGTTTTTTTTTAAAGATTTTGCAGGTTTGAAACAAGTCTAAATTTTAATAGCAATACCAAAGAGATTTGGGTTAAAATGTGATGTGATCAGGTATGAGAGTCGAACTTGGTCTGCTGTCTTCAGTGGCTTTAGGGAAAAAAAGAATTTGGTTCCTATTGCTCAGATTGGCACTTGTAAGGTTAAGGAACATTGCCAATTACATACATTTGGCCTGAGGATATAAAAGTTCTTCAGAAATGCTGTTAATAGTCTCACAGTACAGTTCTGTGTAGTTAGTGCAAGATTTTATTATGCTTATTTTACAAAATACTGTGAAACACATAGGGTTAACTTATTACTCCAAGACCATTCAAATCAGTGGCAGAAATGGAAATCACATTGCCCCTTGTCTCCGGACCTGTCTCTGGCTCCATCTTATTTTGCTCCTGACTTGTCTCCCTGGATGGACTCCAGCCCTGGTTTGTTGCTTGCCATGTCTGGGGCTGTCAAAGGACCCTGTTACCACACCCCGGCTGTCTGCCATGTTCAGGTCCCTCAGGACTGTGTCTGGTCAGTGAGGGCATGGCCTGTGCTGGGGTCACCCTCAGCTCTTGGCTTCCTATCCCTTCAGCAGCAGCTGGCCCTCCCTGTGCCCAGATGTCATCTTTTCCATTGTACCATGCTGTTAGAATAAAATTTTTTTAAAAAGTATTTTGCATGTGGAGTGTGAAATTATTAAAATCTATAGGAAGATAATGGCTTTGCTAAAGCAGTGCAGGTTTGCATTATATTATTCTTGATTTTTTTTTAACTTCAAATTTCTTCTGTGGTAGAAAACTTTACATTTTATTTAAGACATCAATTGTTTGTTTTTAAGATTTTCCAGACAGGTAGCCTATAGTGTAACCAAGGAAGCCAATATCACCACCAGTTATTGAAGACAGGGGTGTTGGCTGTGGAGTCAATATCTTCCAGATGAGCATCTCTCCTGCAGTCTTATCCTGGAGGACACTTCCAGTAGTTTGCCAGATACAGGTGTTGCTTGGTTCCTCAGCAATAGCTTGAAGGAAGCTCACTGAGGAAGACCAACCACCCTCGCAGGGACACTTCACTCCAAGGCACATTTTATTGCAGTGTCCTGGCACAGAGGGTTCAGTCAGTGGCACTGGATGGAGAGTTGTATGTGAACCTGAAAAGACCATGCATGATATCCATGAAGCCCTTTTTCCTGAGAGAGATTTAGCAAAGGCCCTAAATAGTCAGGGCAAAAGGAATCTGTAGTTATTTTGGAGAAACAGCTCTTAAGTGTGAAAATTCAGCACTGAACAGCCACAGCAATGCTTTGTGTGTCACAAAGGCATTGCCCTACTGTTGTAAATTTTATTTTGATGTGACAAGGGAGCAATTGCTATTATATTTGAGAAAACAGTTCAACCCATGGGCAAAAAGAGGTCACTGCTTAGTCTGTGGAAAGGGAAAGGGAGTTGGAAGTTGGACAACAAATGGATTTGACTGAGAAATGTTTAATTTTTTCCAGGAAAGCTGTAACTCCAGACACATAAGAAGATTAATTTTATTGTCAGTTTTCTTTGAAATGTTTTAGATTTTCATTAAAGAGAAGAAGTGTTTTGTCAGGATAGCAATTCCATTTCTGAAGGCCTTTTCTCTTGGGCAGGCTGATAGGAAAATTTTGACTGGCTTCCTAACGGTTACTGTGTTCTTTAACAAAGTGAAGCCTCTGGCAAACACAAAGGAAATGTTTTCTGAAAAAAGAATTCACTTGTAAATAAAAAAAGAAGGTTCAGTTCAGGATATTTTTGTGAATCTGTCCTATTTCCACAGATGTGGAGGAATATCTGAGATACAAAAAAATGCTTGACACAGAAATAGGATGCAAGTATTTATGCTTACTGGTGAATTACAAGAATCCTCTCAGTCAGCAAACACTCCTAGCCCATTGCAGGAGGGAAAAACCCAAGATTTGGAGTGAGTTAGAGCATGAGTGTGACAGTCTCAGGTGTTCCAAGAATCCTGTTGAAAACAAAGGGAATACCAAGAATGGGACCATCTACTGGTGTCTTGTCTAAAGTAACAAGGAACAAACCTAATGACTTTTGATTCTTCTGCCTTGAGATCCCATTTCTGCTTCCTGTACACTCCTGTGAAGCCTGAGCAAGATTTTTAGAATAACAATTCAGCGCAGGACAGCACTGTGCTATTTATTAATGTACTTGCCATATAAAAGGATGAAGCCAGAGCAATAAGAGTATTCTCTAGTTTGGCCTGAAAATTCCCCTTTCAAAAAAAAAAAAGCTCCCAAAATAAATTAAAATAACATAAAGGGAAAGTTTTATAAGTACATTACTAGACATGCTTCAAGGCCTTAAAGGGAACAAGGCCTTGTTGATGTGCATGGAATAGCTATAGAAAATATGCCCACTTGTGCCTTATTGCATAATTAAATGCAATATAAATTATTGATCTACCATGATGGCACACAGGAGAATATAAAAAAAGAGCATTATAGGAAATCATTGGTTCAAAGCAGCTGTCTCCTTCTACAGATTAGCTGATGTTTTCACCTCCTAAAAGGAAGCTGAATGATGTATGAATGAGAGAAGGAGCAGACAGCCAAAAGCAATACAATTAGTGTATTTGTTGCTGTGTTTTTAAAACATAAAATTGCCATGGATAGTGCTGCTTGGGGGGGGGGGGGGGGGGGGAAGTTTATTTTCAAAACAGTCTCAATGAGAGGATATTTGGCAGTTGAAGATGGTATTTTTCAGTTGAGTTTCTACAAACAGTAATGAAGAGCAGTGGCATTCACCTATTTATGCCTGTAATGAGTCTCATCAACTCAGTTTAAATGAGTGTAAAAACATTGTGTTAATTTAGGATTTCAAAGAGATATATCTGTTTATAGTGGATTAAGAAGCATGGAGTGGTTACAATGACTGGTCCAGGATGACTCAGAGAGTCAGACTGACTGATCTGCCCGAGAAAAATAGAGATACTTCCATTAAGCCATTAAAACAAAACAAACAAAAAAAATCCTCTGATATATAGATCTATGACTGTCTTATCCACAGAAGATGAAAACTGTGGTAGAAGAACCATCAATTTCCACAACTCCATTGTTATAATTGAAAGAATTTTGATTTATTATGCTGATATTGAATTCAAATTCTGAGCTTTCCAGCAGTGAGACTTGCACCCACTTTGAGTTCTTATAGGCAAGTCAAGTCTGAAATAATGTGTGCCAAAAAGGAACTCAGCACAGCAGCCGCCTCTGAGCCAGCTCAGATGTTTGACTTCAAGTTGCATGTTAGATATCACTGGATTCAAAACCTGGAGTTCTCTTCCTTAGAAAATCTCAGCCTGAGAAAAGTCTCAAGTGTCAGTCTTCACCTGAATTTGTTGGGGTTTTTTTCTGTCCTGCTGAAAGTTACCTGACTTCTGAGAAATACAGGGATGGACAAGAAAGAATAATTAGTTACAGTTATTTGCACGCAGGTAACTGTCATCATAAAGGATTTGCTAACACATATCTTGCTGCCCTTGACAGGATACAGTCAGAAATGTCCATTTGTTATCCATGGACTCTGACATTAATAGCCAAGAGATACAGATCACAATATGGGCGTTTTTTGCGTTAAGTTTGTCATAGGAAATCTTAAATTTTGATATCATTTTTTCATAAGGAAATAAAATTGAAACATTTATTTTCAGATTGCTTTTAGCTAAAATGTTCTTCTAAAACCTAAATACATCAATAAAGTCCATGTTTCTGAAGCATTGGCTTTTGAACCAGTTACAGGCAGTGGAGTGCCTTTCTCTCTAGAACATTTACTTCTGGGATCTCTCTTATCAGGTATCTGTTTTGTTTACTTCTAGATATAGGTCTCTGGAGACTCATAGATAATGTGTTGATTTTTGTCTGACTAGCTATGAGATTTATCTAAGGCACTGGGGATATTTTGATAGTAGCCCAGGGAATATGGTCAGGGGAGGCAGCGAAGACAGATGAACAGCATATACAAGGCTATAGCTGAAACAAAACTGTTATTAAAATTGAAAATACTTCTAACAATGATTTACATGTGCCCTGTGAAACAAAGAGTATATGTCAATATTGTGAATTTCAAAATGTGCTATTTTGACGATGCACATCAAAATAAAAAGTCAACATTTCCAAATTCATTCTGTGGTAAAAAAAAGAGGATAACTTTGTCTTGTTCTTTGTAAAGCCAAATGTGGAAATGACAGAATTTCCCTAAACTGTTCAGACATTTCTTTGTTTTACTCCTCTCTGTAAGAGATGCTGACCATACACGTTGTGGGGGACAGATACTTGCCTTTCAGCACTAGAAGTATGGAGATCTACCCCTGGACGAACAAACACCTTTGAATACTTACTGTGCTTGCTGTGGCTATCTGTCAGTGACACCCAAAATATTCTTTCCGTTCAGACATTTTTTTTTAAAATCCCATCCATTTCTGAAAAGAAAGACCCATCTTCTGTCTTTGTTCTCTCACTGTATTCCAAAATGGACAACGTTTATTATATAATAAAAAGGAAATGACAGATTAGATGACATTCTGTATGACTGCACATGTTTACAAATAGTGGTTGGATTCTATTAAAAATTGTCAAATTGATGCCATTATGTTTGGTTTGGAATGGTAGTGGTTAATTCAGTGGGCTATACTTTGTTTTCCATCATTGCTTATTGAGGTAGACTTTTTTCAGGCGGGGGCAACAAACTGTTTCCTTCCCTTTTATTCAGTTTTTGCTTTTCTCTTTTTTTCTTCAGAACTTTTGATAACATCCCAGTCTCCCAGCTCAGATTTTGAAATGAGCTTGGAATCAAATGTGGTTGGGATCATTGCTTTTCCTGAGGAGACTGGGGAAAAGAAGTTTTGTAATAAAATGTAAGAATTTTTATTCCTTTGGAGCTCATATCATGGGACAGTTGATCAAACTAGT
The DNA here is from genome assembly GCF_047716275.1 of Strix uralensis. Taxonomy (NCBI): domain Eukaryota; kingdom Metazoa; phylum Chordata; class Aves; order Strigiformes; family Strigidae; genus Strix; species Strix uralensis. The sequence goes on from NC_133973.1 coordinate 127,514,264, forward strand.
GACCATTTTTTTCAGTGATTCTAACACTATGCTGTGCTTGTGCAACAAAGGCAGTAAAATCCAGTTCCCTGTAATAATAATTAGAAAATCACTATGACAGAAGTAATAGCATTTGTAAGGTTATCAGATTCTAAAGCTGGTGACATTTCTGCTCACTCCTTCATTTTTATCACAAAATCATATTTCAGTCAATTGTTTGGTCTCAAAGGCAAAATAATTATAAGAACTTAATTTCAGGGGCAGAGAGGAAAAATTAAAATGAGAAGTTAAGAAAGAGTAGCAGCATTTATTTACTGTAATTCTAACTCTGTGTGTCGTCGTCCCCCCTGTTGTTCCCTCCCCCCCCCCCCCCCCCCCCCCCCCCCGTTCAAAAAATCTGTGATTTTGGAGAAAAGAGAGCTGATTCATGTTCTTCAGGTTGGTTGGCAGTATGTTCAAAGCCCATGCACAAGAGGGAAAGCATGAGTAATTCAGTGGTGTTTCTTCTTAATCTGAATACTCCACATCCTCCAGGATTTCAGCAGTGCTGAACAGCCAGAGGGTTTCATGAATCAGTGGCTCATTCAACTGGAGCACAAAGATAAGCAGAGATGAAACAGATAATATGTCATGAGGAAAATGAATTATCCGCAGATGGGTGCTGGAGAGATTTTCAAGGATGGTAGGGGTGCAAAGGCACCAATGTCACAGGAGCGAAAGGGCAGGCAGTGAAGGTAACATCCCGGCTGGAGTCTGATCTCACAGGTGCAGGGCTGAAAGAGGGCAGAGCCTCAGCTGCTGGATTTGGAAGGCTGCAGGCAGCAAGCCTGGCTCTCTGGCAGTATGACTAAGATGAACTTTCAGCAACACCCATGAGGGCTTTGTGCCACCAGAGGGTAAGATAGTGATCTGTTCCTGATTAAGGAGAGCTGAGGAATTATATAACATCAGCTCATGCATGAGCTTCCGAATGAAATGGGTGGCATTTTCCTTAGGTGAATTCATAGCAAATATTTTGATCGTATTTTAAATATCGAAATATTTAAATATTTTTTTCTAGTATTTCTTACTCCTATGGAAGGGAGTAATAGCACTATTTCATGACATGAATAATAAAAGCATTCCTTGGAGATTATAAAATACATTTGGGGGCTGTTTCTTGCAGCCCTCTGTGCACAGTTTTCCCTGACCTCATAGCTTGCAAAGGAGGTTTGCTGTTAATTGATTCACTGATAATTTGATAATGAAGTTGTTTGTCATGACCGGGTGTTGTTTCAGTATTTGACAATGCAGCATTATTTCCCACCACCATATTCTTGGGAAAAATTGTGACAGAAAACTGTCCTGTGACTTTTGCTTCCCCACGTGCTGGGTGGTGATGAGATTTTGTTTCGCACTCAAGGTAGGATTCTAATGTAGTTGTTCCCATATTCACTTTTTAGTTAACATTTTGGTAAAAATAATATCAGCTTTCCATCAGCATTGCTCCAGTGTCTTTGTGCTGTCATTTTTATAGTGTAATACATGTGGCAAAATCTTTCAAACATAGTGAAAGTCCTGCATGAAGTAATAAGCTGGATATTTCTCAGTTTCTGGTGCAATGAAGGAAGGAAGAACTTCTCTTCAATCTGTATTATGAAGATCTTTTTGATGTTTTTATTTTCTTTCCATAGGGCTTTCAAAGGAGAAGGCAGAGGGGTTGAATCTTTGTCACCTTTCAAAATATCTTCGTTTAGGCTGGAAACTTTTGGAAAGAGGCACATATTTTTTTCTGTGCTGTTTACACAATGTAGCTCAATGTGGAAAACATGCCCTGGCCAGTGTAACTCCAATTTCTGATCAAGCTCTTTATTACTGTGGTAGAGATACTGACCCAGGCAATGCCAGAGTCCCACAGACCGCTCCTGCAGATGCACACATCCAGGACCATATTTTCTGTGGTTGTTTTCATGTGCTTAGTGTTTTATAACTTTTTCTTATGAAAAAAACCCACAAGCACAAAAACAAACGCACAGCAAAATACAGGAGCAATGATAATTTCAGAATTGAGGCAATTTTGAAATCACATCTATCCAGTATATGTCAATAATACTACAATGATTTAATTTTTTCAAATGGAACCACTTAACATGTATCACTGTATTGGAGCAGAAAAAAAAATATTTTCCAAGAATAAATATTAACTGGGGCTTACATGCATAACACTTGTGACAGAGGAATTACTACTTAAAATTTCCTATCAAATTTAATTTGTGTTTGATTAGTAGATAACTCGGGTATAATGAATTTAGTAACATACTGTTTCCTCTGTCATGTGGCAAATAATGTTCAGCAATAAGTCACTTGAATGATGTTATACTAAATTAAATTCCTGTATCACCATTTATACTAAGTAACCATAAAATGTTAGTGGTTTACATTCTGCAGGCTTCGGATACATATTAATGTTAGTGAATATGATTTTGTGCTCTTCATCAGTCCCTCGGGGATTTTTTTCTGATGTCTTAAGAAAAATCAAGCTGTTCTAATATTCAGACCTTATGTGGACAAAAGGTCAGAGCACTGAATTCAGACGACCTAAATTCTGGTTCTGTAGGACCTAAACGACTTCAACTCCCCATGTGTAAGAGGAGAGCAAAGGTACTCCGTATTATTCTATAAAACACTTCCAGATTCATGGAACAGTTGTTGATAGGCAGGTTGTGGCAAAAGCCTTTTCAGATGAAATGCTCCTGAACTGCTCTCGAGGCCTGAAGAAGGAATTCCAGCACCCCAGAGGCAGAGATGCATCCTCTCTAAGACTGAATGACATGATTCATCCTAAAACAGACAAGACATGTAGACAGGATGACTCTGTTTTACATAGGGGCTCTTTTGTATTTCTTTTGCCCAATAATGGCTTGTGGATAACTAGTTTAGACAAGATGACTCAGCTCCAGCCTTTTGTGATTGAAGCTATAGGAGATGAATTTCCCATTAGGTAACCAGAATTTAGCCAGGAGGGCAAATACTATAAAGGGATTGCTTTATCCTGAAGTTCCCAACTAGAGAAGTCTGACCTGAATAACTAACTGCTAACGGAGATCTTTACATGCTAATTAGTGATGTTTCTTTCCCTGAACAGAGTATAAATTATTGAATGTTCAGTTTTTCTGACCTTATTCAGAAAGAAAGCCTTTGGTAATAAGCTGTAATAAACCTATTAAGTCTCTTTTCAGGATGATCTACAGCATGATTTTGAAGCCATTAATTTAGCTGTCATATGTCTGAAAGCGTAATATAAATCTAGACAGGAAAAAATGAAGTAGGGATTGACTGGTAGAAACAAGCTGGGGAAACAGCCTGAAGTTGAGAGAGTAGGAAGGCTTTGTCATCCTCCTGCAGGATGAGAGGAGAGGATGACGCTGGCATGAAGCTGCTGCAAGAGAAGGTGGTAAGGGTGCAAGGCAAGACCCTGGGGAAAAGAGGGAGAAGGCTGTGTGAGGCATACAGGAAATGCCTGTCAGAGAGTCTGAGCCTGGCTCTCTGAGGTGTGCTGCAGCATCATACACCACTGCACCCAAACACGTCACCAAAAGGCGAGAAGGTTGTGTGGAGCTGAAATTGTGTGTTTGTCAGCATCAGTGTAACCGCTGCCAGGGAGTGGCAACAGTCTTCACTTCTGATTCAGTGTCCATTTGTTCCCTCCCTTCTATTTTTAATGTTAGGATACTGCTTTTCTCCCTCTACTCACATTACTGAGTGTTGAAGTGGACACTCTGGAAGGGAGAGCCACCCTCCAGGAAGGCCTGGATAGGCTGGAAGAGTGGGCTAACAAGAACCTTAGGAAGTTCAACAAGGACAAGTGTGAGGTCTTGCACCTGGGAAAACACAACCCAGGAGTGCAACACAGGCTGGGATCTACCTGGCTGGGGAGCAGCTCTGTGGAAAGGGACCTGGGGTCCTGGGGGACAAGCAGCTCACTATGAGTGACCAGTGTGCTGCAGCGGCAAAGAAAGCCAACAGGATGCTGGGCTGCATCAACAAGGGTATCACCAGCAGAGAGAAAGAAGTCATTATCCCACTCTACTCAGCACTGTCAGGCCACACCTGGAATACCGTGCTCAGTTTTGGTTCCTGCTGTACAAAAAAGCTGTGGACAGTCTGGAGAGGGTCCAGAGGAGGGACATAAAGGTGATTATAACAAATGATTTGTTATAACAAGAGTTTATTTTGACTGCTTGTTTGTTGACTTTTGCCTTTAGCTGCCTAATGGGATTTTCTTCATAAGAGATAAAAAGTAAGCGAAATAACTTATAATGAGGTACATGTAATTGCAGAAAATAAGTGGATTACAATGAGATCACTTCTTATTGGAGAAGTGCAGACTTTCCATTTTGTCCTTCTTGACAAATTAAAGGACTAAAGTCAATCCAAAATAGCATTTAGATGCCTAAACTTCCACTGACTTCACTGGAAGTATGTGTGGGAGAGCGGAAATCAGATGACAAACACCTGTTCAGCTCCTGACTTAGTTTAAAGGAATTATTTCACTTCTTGTTTGGAGAAGGTATTTTCATACAGACTCTTCTACTATGGCCTTCACCACACTGTCAGAAGCAGCTCCTAAATCAGAATATGCTTATTCTTAAAATAAAGAGGCAAAAACAGATTAAGGCTGGGAACTTTGTTGTCAAGCAGTGGTGTGACAAACCCTGTTTTCTTGTGGCAGAGAAAGCCTTGTGCCCTGGACACTTCAGGTGATCTGTATGTGCTCCACAGCCCTGATGTTTCTGGGGCATGTTGAGTTCCCCAGCCAGTCCCTCCTGACCACCAGATGTGTTTAGCCCTGTGCTTACCCTATGGCCTCATTCCCACTTGTTGCCAGGGTAAATGCTCAGGAAAAGCCTGCTGTTGTCAGAATAACTCACCTTTGGGAGACCCATGGCAACAAACCCAGGAGGCATAGGGGTGGGGCTAGATGAATTACCTCGGTAGGCTCAGATGGTTTCCAGGGTGTAGGGGGATGCTCTTTTTTAAAACATACATATGGGGAAGCAGAGTTCAGGGTGCGTAAGTGAGCAATCACATGATGATATGACCAGTTTGGTTTTTTTTCTCCAAGGCCCTGAATAATTCACTATGAGGTTGAATTGCGGTCAGATGAAGACCCTACACCAACCCTGACGCCCAGAAATAACTTGGGGTGCTCAGAACCTGCCAAGTGCTGGTTTCCCTGTTCCTGAAAATTCAACATGCATCCTAGGGGATGCTTTACATGTCCAATCACTACACCTTACCAGTAAAGTTTTTAAGAAGGAAAGGTCAGCTGAAACATTTGGGGCTTTTTTCAGAAAATCTAATCCCAGACTGAGGACAAACCTTTGAAATGTTTCTGAAGGAAGAAACGATTGCAAATATTAAGCTGTTGGAAACTTAGAAATAAATGTCTTGGCCTGTGTGTGGCATTCTTCTGTGATGGGATCCAAGTGGCTGTAGTCTCAGCTGGAACTGGAACACTACAGAGCCATAAAGCTTCAACATGACCATATACTTTAGGATAATCCCTGGCATCATGCGGGAGGTTGCAGCCTTCTTCACTTCAGAATAAACTGACAGCTTGGGATAAGTCTGTACTAGAGGACAAAGAAATATATAATACTTGCTTGTCTTGTGGTGACTGTGGTTATAGGAAGACCTTAATCAGTTAGGTTATCTATGTAATTCTTGAATAAGCAACGAACAAAAGAATTATCTCTGCCCAAAGGAATTGACAGCTTTACCTGCACACCTTAAATTCTTTCTTTATTTTGTGGTGGATGTTTTTTAAAAAAATGCCCTGCACAGGTATTTCATGTCTCTTAATTTTTCTGATTAAATGAATAACCTATTCCAAATCACCTCGTAACTTATTTTGTCTTGTTAGATTTCCTACATCTAGCTTTCCTTTCAAAACACATACATCAAGAAAAGTAGTGTTGTATATGTACAAATTGGGCTAGAATGAGCTTGTATGATATGCTGTAAAAATGTGCTTTAGATAAGGAAAAATATTAAAGGATTAATTCTAGGTTTCTGCATATGTGGTATTTACTCCCCATGCTGCTGTAAGCATTGAGGTGTGAAGACAGAGAATGTTAATTTTTAAGAGAGTCTGCGTTGAAAATACAATTTTAATACAATTTTTATTTTGATCACTGCCCTGCTCCAGATATAAACAACATTAAAACTATCAAGGAACTTCTTGTTCCCTTAAATGAAGCTTGTTTTATAATTAAAATAATCAGGGAAAGGGCATTGGAACAGATGCATATGTATAATAAGGACGAATAAATAAGAGTAGAAAAAAACCTGCTGCTGCTGTACTGCTGTCAGGACATAACTATAGGAATTTCACAGGTAGTTATTGCATTTTACATTCTGTTGGAATGAGATAGTTTTGAAATGCTAATAATGCTCAGATAGTAAAACTGAGTAGGGTTCCAGGATTAATAAAGCAGGTAAAGGTAATCTTCCCTTCTTTGTGATGCATTTCAAAAACTTATGTACCACCTGAGAACAAATCACTGGAAATAACACTGTGTTTGACAATGTTTCTTTTCCAGAGTAGCCACCACTCCAGAGGGTGCAGCTGGGCGAGCAAAGGACGAGGAAGGGATAGGGAATGTATAGGACATCAGGAATTTCAGAAGAAACATACCTTATATATAAGAAGAATTTATTGTTCATATGATTGAAATCTTAATAGTCTAATCCAGGAATCAGTAATTGTCAAGATCTAATTATTACATAAATATTCTTTCAATGCAGAAGAAGATTCAATAATAATATAATAATGGTAGTAATACAGTTAAAATTATTGTTCTCACCCTGATTAGTTTCTAGACCTTTTCCGCCTCACCCCTTCCCTGCTCCTCTGGGTCCTAAGGTCAGTGGTTTCACTTTGGTGGTGGTGGTGAAGATGTGGGGGTTATGAACAGTGGTCAGCATCTGGAGTAATTTACTGGAGTAAGATGTTCATGGTGATGATTTCCTCTCCCTCATTTCAGGACCTACGTGGGGTCATGTTTATGTGGTTGTTAACACACTTTTATACCTCACTCTTTCTTCATTGCTCTACAACTCCACTTTACATCCAAACTTAATTATATATGGTGCGTCCTACGTGTGTTAGAAATACTTATTCTTTGTTACACCTAAAGACAGTTTTGTCTAGCTCCAGACTGTCCAGCTTGTGCAGGTCAAGGAAAGCTCAGATGGAGCAAGCAATGGCCAGCCTTCTCCTGAGGCCTTAAAAGCTCAGTACAAAGCCCATGGCTTGTTAGTGGCAATAGCAAAGTTATATTACAGGGTTGCATGTAATACTTTATTACATGGGTATATTGCAGGGTTATTTTTAATATTATAATAACCCTGTTACTAATAAGTTTGTTATTAGGATTACAGGTAATAAGCTGGCATTTTCTGTAGTCCATTCCCCTTGTGCAACACCCAATCATTGAATTAGGGATGTTTGAAAGCACATCCTGCCCACCCTTTTTGTATGCACTTATGGACCTGTTATGCATTGTCTGTATAAAAACCCTTAATATGAGATGAATTCCAGAGAAGACAAAATTTTTCAGAGATAAACCTGCCTTTCTCTTTGTGCTTTAGATCTCCCAAACTAACTGTGTACTCCATCTTTTAAGTGGTGAGTTAAATGACCGACTGGGTAAAAAGAAAGGAAGTGAATTCACTAGGATTTTCCCATATTGCAAAAGAAAGGACCATTTCTTCTTGAATTTCTGTAGGAGACCAAGCACATAAAGGTGCTCATGTGGTTGGAATCTCATCCAAATTACTTGGCAAGGGACCACTAATAAATCAGATTAGACAGGCTAAACCCACTGTTACTGTCATTTTAAATTAAATTAGTTTTCAACAATCCTATTTCTATCTGCTGAAGATATTTCAAGGTGTTCAGTGGTGAGTCACTCCATCTCAAACAGCCAGCCAAAGAAGAGGGAAGACAAAATGGAAAGGAAAGGGAGCACAGCTCACAAAGGGCCTGGGAATATTTAGTGCTTTTTATGTCATTTTCCCTGGTGAATATGACTTTGATTATGCTGAATTTAGACACTTATAGCTGAGCTAGTCATTCATTGCTCTCTTTGTGGTTAATGGAGAGAGAAAGGGCTGTATTTTTTGGGGTGCAGTTCATCTCATCCAAGGCAGATGATTTGGGATCTCATAGCGCAATCCCTAGTGTGAAAGAAAACGAATGTACTCTTCAGGAAATGGGAGATTTGGTTCAAGTAACAGAAGGATTTCACAAAGCATAGTCCTAGCTCTGCACACATTTCAAAACTCCCAATGAATTCATCAGAAGCAGAGGAAGAGCTTTGTTTTCTCTTTCACAGAAAACTGTTAGAAAGCTTTGGGTCTGAAATCCATGTAGCACTCGTGTTACTGGTTGGTGATGGGCGTTGCAGTGGAGCATTGCAGCACTTTTTTTTCCAGTGGTCATCTTGCCTTTGAAGTTGGGTATTTTTATATTTGCAACCTTCCAGCCCTCAGCCTGATCATGTCCCTGGTAGAAGCCTGTCCTTTCAGCAGAATTGTACCTTCTGCTCTCCAGAGGACGTCTTTGGATGATAAAATCTACTGGTGTAACTAGTGAAGGATTAATCTATGGAAGGAAATGAGGTGATGATCTTGCCTCTTTTCCAAACTTTTGGGAAGTTAGTGCCCAAAGCCCGTGCCTTGTTTTGGGGCACAGAAAAATACTTCCCAGATCCAGGGCTTTGGCTTGTATCTAGGTAGTCAAAATCAGGCTCCTCATTATTTTGGAATGTTAATTGCTCCTTGATGGTAAATTATTAGGGATTTACTTATAAACAACCAGTGGCCTGACTCATTTCCTCAGAATCAGTAGGGGTCCTTGCATTTGACCATGATGGACTTTTAGCACATAATTTGAAAATTAAGCATGAAAAAGGTTAGCAGTTTAAATTTAGGAAAAGTAGTCAAATATATTTTTTCCCTACTAATGGGATTTAGCAGTTAGGCATGAAAGTAATCAAGATTTTATATCTTTCATTTATAGTAGTATAGTATACACCACGTTTTTTTAGCTGAAAAATTATCCATGCAGATGTTAGGTATTAACATTTCCCTAAACAGTTATTTTCTCTCCTTGCAGTTTTCTTCCACCTGCTTTCCACTTTTTTTCCTAATAGATAGAAGAGGAAATGCAAAAACATTCCTTAAAATGTCTTTTTTCTTCGTTGTTTTTTTTTTTTTTTTCTCTTTGGTAATGCATATGTACTGAACAGCCCCCTCCTGCTAGTGGTAGTTGGCTCAGAGTTTTTGCCTCTAAAGGCTAGTGACTGAAGTAAGTGCTCAGCAGGTATTTTAGTAGAGAGTAGGCAGATTTTCAGAAAGGCTGGGAATTTGGGGTGCTGAACTCCATTGAAAATCCGACTTCAGTGTTTCTATAAAAGCATTTATGGCCTCGATGGAAGATGAGCTTTTTTTTGCACTCTTGCTAGTTGCTAGGATTGAACCCTTGAAAAATAATTTTCTAAATTACCTCTTTTAAAGCCTGCCTGTACCAACAAGAATTTTGTCTCTGTTATTGATTTATTTAAAATGAACTTAATGAGTCTAACTCTGGTGTTCAAGGGTAGTTAGCTAATGTTTTAATGTAAAATAAGCAGTGGATTGAAGAGGATAGAAATACATTTAACTACTAATGGTCACTGGGATTAGGATATGGTACACCATGGGAGGCTTCCTGTCTGCCTCTTGAACAAAAACCTGCCATTGGCTTAGAGGAAACAGAAACAGATTCCCTCCAAAACACTGTCCCTCTGAGGGGAAGACACAGGCTGATGGCAGTACATTAGTTCTGTTATTTTTTTTTATCATCTGGGCTAACATTCTTGATTACTGACCAAACCATTATACCACCTACTTCTTCAGACTTCCTCAAAAGGAGAAATGAAATCTTGTGGTTTTGATACTAGAGGCTGAAGTCTTATGGGTACAGGTCGGGTTGTTTCCCAGGATGAATATGCCAAACCTCTTTATGCCGCTGTTCTAGTAAGAGACATTAACTGCTTGTGGTGGGTTGATCTTGGCTGGCTGTCAGGTGCCCACCAAGCCACTCTACCACTCCCGCTCCTCAACAAGACAGGCAGAGAAAATACAGCAAAAAAGCTTATGGGTCAAGATAAGGACAGGGAGATCACTCACCAATTACTGTCACAGGTAAAACAGACTCAACTTGGGGAAATTAATTTATTGCCAGGTAAAAGATAGGATAATGAGAAGAGTAAGATAATGATAAATAAGAACAAATCTTAAAACACCTTCCCCACAGTCCTCCTTCTCACTGAGCTCAACTTCACTCCTGATTTCTCTACCTCCTTCCCCCAGGTGACACAGAGGGACAACAAATGGGGGTTGAGGTCAGTTCATCACATGTCGTCTCTACCACTCCTTTCTTCTCATACTCTTCCCCAGCTCCAGTATGGGGTCCCACCCATGGGAGACAGTCCTCCATGAACTTCTCCAACATAAATTCTTCCCATGGGCTGCAGTTCTTCACGAACAGCTCTAGCGTGGGTCCTTTCCATGGTCTGCAGTCCTTCCAATCCAAATATACGTCAACTGATTTATTGAGTCCTGCCCAAGTAAACACAAATTCAGTCTTTGGGAAGGGACAGTCCTTTTTCCAAAAATTCATTTCAGTATTGTTCAAATTACATTATCTCTTTTAGACAAACCTTTTAACACGTACGTTTTGCTGTGATCAGTTCTGCAACTCCAAGGGCCCAGCAAAGCAGCCAGAAGTTTACTTGGGCTCTGATGATAGTTTTTTCCATAGGCATGCTTTGCAGAGTAAGCATCTGAAAAAAGTAAGAAGTGGTTTAAAGGGGGAATAACTTTTATTTATTTTTGACATTTTAAAACCTACCTCAGTGAAATCCATCCATCCACTTACTCCAGAGTTCTGGAGAACAGATGTTGAGAGGTATTGTGCCGTCACCTTCTGAAGGTGACTGGCCCACTGATTGTGCATGAAAAGGCCAGCTTAAAAAATAGTGCAGCTAGCACTGGGTAATTTGCATTAAATGACTGTCTTCTTGGAGATAGTTTTTCTGAAGCTCAAGTGCACTGATTTGGAACATTATTTTAAAGACAGGACTCCCAGATATAGGACATGTTGTTAAACAAACAAATCACAAGGTGCCTCAATAATTTTTCTCCTGTTTCAAGCAGATTTATAAAATAGCATTTTCAAACTACTTGGGCTTGCATCAAAAAATGAGGCAGAAAATTAAAAAAGAAATGCTACATTTTTAATATATACAAGATATGGAACTGCCTAACTTTATGGAACTTCCTAACCTTGATAAGTTAAAGTCTTATAATTGCCTTTGTGGAAAAGGTATCCACTTTTCTAATTTCAGTGTTCAGATGCATCACTGGAAGATTCCATCTCTCTCCACAGACTACATAACCAAGGAAGGTTAACCTGTCAGCTAAGAACTAATTTGTCTGTAATGTGAGGAAATGAAATACTAAGTCTCCCCATCACATATAGCCTAAATAGCAGCATCAAGGAATAAGAAAAGGAAAAGGGACAGCACATTTTTTGGACAACTTGGGAAGGCCACAGAGGTCATTCTTGCTCAGACAGCCCAAAACAGGGCACAAAGCATCTGACAGCAATCATTGTGGATGCACCATAGTTAAATGAGAGCTCTGACCTTGGCTGCTGCTCATATAAATTAGTGATGTGTTGAGCTAAAGGGTTATGCTGCTTACATGCATCTCATCCTTCATGGGTTAGGCCAGAAGGACCACAACACATATTAGTGAGCAGTGATGATTCAGCATCATCTTGCTGACACCATTGTGAGAAGGGGCACCATGCCAACTCATGACACAACTTGGATGAATCAGGAAAGAGAATTGTCTTCAATCATATGAGGCTGCACCTTTACAGCAGAACTCAGATGAAGGAACATTCTAAAAAATTTATCATAGAATAATAGAATGGTTTGGGTTGAAAGGGACCTTAAAGAGCATCTAGTTCCAACCCCCCTGCCATGGGCAGGGACACCTTCCACTAGACCAGGTTGCTCAAAGCCCCATCCAACCTGGCCTTGAACACTTCCAGGGAGGGGACAGCCACAACCTCTCTGGGCAACATGTGCCAGTGTCTCACCACCCTCACAGTAAAGAATTTCTTCCTTATGTCCAATCTAAATCTAGCCTCTTTCAGTTTAAAGCCATTACCCCTTGTCCTATCACTACCTGCCCTTGTAAAAAGTCCCCCTTCAGCTTTCTCGTAGGCCCCCTTTAGGTACAGGAAGACTGCTATAAGGTCTCCTTGGAGCCTTCCCTTCTCCAGGCTGAACAACCCCAACTCTCTCAGCCTGTCCTCATAAGGGAGGTGCAGCAGCCCTTTGATCATCTCTGTGGCCCTCCTCTGGACCTGCTCGAGCAGGTCCATGTCTTTCTTATTTTGGGGGCCCCAGGGCTGAACACAGTATTCCAGGTGGGCTCTCACAAGAGTGGAGTGGAGGGGGAGAATCGTCTCCCTTGACCTGTTGGCCACACTTCCCTTGATGTAGCCCAGGATAGCTGGCTTTCTGGGCTGCAAGTACACATTGGCAGGTCATGTTGACCTTCTCATCAACCAACATCCCCAAGTCCTTCTCCTCAGGGCTGCTCTCAATCCACTCATTTCCCAGCCTGTATTTGTGCTTGGAATTGTCCCTACCCATGTGCAGGACCTTGCACTTGGCCTCATTGAGCTTCATGATGTTTGCACAGGCCTGCCTCTCAAGCCTGTCCAGGTCCCTCTGGATGACACATCCCTTCCCCTCAGCGTGTTGACCACAAGACACAGTTTAGTGTCATTGACAAACTCACTGAGGGTGCACTCAATCCCACTGTCCATGTCACCAACAAAGATGTTAAACAGTGCTGGTCCCAATACTGACCCCCAAGGAACACCACTCGTCACTGCTCTCCAGTCAGACATTGAGCCATTGACCGCAACACTTTGAGCGTGACCATCCAGCCAATTCCTTATCCACTGAGTGGTCCATCCATCAAATCCATGTCTCTCCACTTTAGAGACAAGGATGTCATGCGGGACACTGTCAAATGCTTTGCAGAAATCCAGGTAGATGATGTCAGCTGCTCTTCCCTTATCCACCAACACTGTATATGCCCAAATATAATTATTTAAATTAGTGTTTTTAACACATAATGTTTTAGCAACTTGTAAGCAGTTCCTACACACTGTCCTAAAAAGATTCACAACTCTGATTCCTCTTAAGTCCCCCAAAATAAAATTAATTTCATGATCAGTGTCTCCATAAATATTTTCCAAGAGCCAATTTCAATATTGATATAAATATCGGGGTTATTTTAATAATTTTTTAGTCATTATTTAGGCTAAAATATAGTTATTATGAATAACAGGAGATATGCAGAGTTCTTCATACCTCCTTAGGTGTAATTATCTACAGACTTCTTTCTTTCTCATTATAGTTTATATGCAGATTGTAAACTGCAGTAGATTTGAGTAAAGTCCCTTTTGTACCTTTTCTAAGTATTATCAAGTACTGAGGCTGTCCAAATTTACAGTAACACATAAACTGGTGTGTTAACTTTAGGATTCAATTTTAAGCAGGTAACCCCTTTAACACATATGTCACGGTCTGTTTGGATCTCTCAAATTTACAGGACAATATATTCTGTAAATTAAACTTTATTTTATGAGCTCATTTGGAAAGAAAACAACACATCAAACAAAAGCTCAATCCCCTTTGTACAGGCTAATCTAACATGAATTTACTAATTCATCCCTTGATTAATGAGGTTTCTAACTTGCAAGGTCTCTAACTCATAACTTGCAGCTCTCAAATTGCAACCCACATGCCTATAAGCAAAATAGTTACCTGACTGACTGAGAGTGTTTATTTTTCCTCCTCCATCACGGTGCAGGTGTCCCTTGTATCACACCAGGAAGCATGAAAGCCTCAGCAGTCCAGCTGCTGTTGGATCTGCTTGAAAAGCTCTTGGGGCAAGCTGACATCATTATACCTTCCAGCTGGGAACTTTGGTCTATACCATTTCCATGAGTTCATGGACTCTGAAGAAACTGCCAAACAATCAATGTGCAAGGATGATGGCTGCAGGAGACAACGAGCTGCAGGTGATAACAGTTGCATAATCACCTTTAGCCCTTCCTGGCCATCATGGTCTGCTTATGTGTTACTCTCTGCTCCCTAGCACGAGCCATGTGTTAGCCAAAAACCTGATCAGGAGTTGCATAAGCAGTCACACACATACTTACAGGCTGCCTCAGTCCAAATACCTTCCCTTTTGTTGAGTAAAATTTAATACTCACATCTTCAAGATAACATAAGTTTTTGGACAGGAATCTGGTTTAAGCAACACCTGCCCTTCAATAAGCTTTTCAGTTAAAACTACTACAGCTGTAACTGCCATGACTTCATTGGACATTATTGCTCAAAAAGTTATATATTCTGTTGTCCTTTATTCACAGAGGGATTGGTCTCCAATGCAAGAGTCTTCTTGAATCAAACTTTCATCACAGAGTTAAGACAAAATTAAAATAACTAAAAGAACCTAAATCTTCAGAGCTTCATAAGAGAATGACCTGAAAGTGGAAGAAAGTACACTTGTGCATAGTTAGTAGACTCCTACACATGGACTTTGAAAAAGGTTTGCAACATTTAATAACAGACTATTTAGATGAAGATTACTTAGACTGAAAAACCCTCTTTTTCATTATTTTTCTCTAGTCCCAGATTGGCAGGTGTCATAGCTACTCTGGGAGACTTTCATGAATGCAACAGATCATTGATATAAAAAAGCCCAAGTCTCAATAACAGAAAATATGTAAACATATAGAGGTCAGGAAATTAAAACAAGAAGTTTGTGAAATTTTGGAAGTGTTCAGCTAAGCTTTAAATGCTAACCGTACTTTTCCTCTCTTATGCATGCTGCTTTAGCTGCAGGGCTGTGTCCTCCTTTTAGGTAATCATAGGGGGAATAGATAAAAGCATTGCTATCTTAACTGCTATGTAAGGTTTCAGTAAAAGCATTGCCAAAGAGACTAGAAGTCGTTATGGTTCAGTTGTTCTCTGACTGCTGCCTTCTCTGTGTGTGGGGCAACTTGATCAGTCTTGATTTCTTGTCATGTATCAAATAGTTTTGCCAAGAGCTAAAAAATAGAACATTTTGGGATTTGCCATCCCAGTAGGAATCCTGAAGTGAGGAATAAACATGTGAAGGGTTGTGATGGGGTCTTAAAAAATTCAGTTTAGATATTACTATCTTTTGTTTTTTTAAACTGAAAAGCCAAAATCTTTCAAGAGCAATGTTGGGAAACTTATTCTGAAAGAGAGCAGCAGGGCAGGATACTAGAATTCTCTTCCAAACTTGCATATCTCTCTTTTCTACTGCCCATTTGTCAATAGCTCCACCTTCAAGTACACCTAATGGCACGTTACCTCTCTTTGAAGCTTAGCCTTCCAAACTTCATCATACTCTTTCTCCTAATGGTAAGAAACAACAACCAAATTCTTACAGAATGAAATATCAAAAAGTAAAGACTACACCAATAGAATTTAGTGCACAGTGTCAATAGAGCTGTGATTGAAACTGGCTTTATGACAGAACATTTCTAAAAGTTTTAGCTGCAGTATTTTAAACACAGCTTCAAAACCATGTCAAGCTCCTCTTCCAGACATTACCTCCTGTGGTCTCTTCACCTCCACTCTGTTTCTTGGTTTTGTCCTTTTTGTGGCAAATGCTTCACCTAACCAAGGTGTCTGGTTCTCTACAACCCATCAAACATGAAAGACCTGTTGCTCCCATTCTCTTCAAGCATGATCAGTTATTTTCCATTTCCACAGCCTGGGTTTGTTCTTGGCTGAGGTATTTTGAAATTAATTGCCTTGCTGGCAAAAAAATGTAATTCAATTAAGAAAAGTCTGTAATGATTTAATGCTCAAATATTTATTTCAATGAAGTCCTGTTTATTTTTGGTCAAAGGAAAGAATAATATGTGGCTGAAGTGACTGCAAGAGGAAAGCTGCTTTAATAAAGACAACTAACACTAATGACTGAGTTTTAAGCTTACACCCTTAATTATGTTTTGACTCAGTTTCTTATTCTGAGGTTTGGAGACAGCCTGTGCCTTGTTCAAATGGGCACTGCATTTGTCACTATCCATACATGTAACACAAGCATAGGCCTATTTATATCTACAAGCTATATGTAACTAATATTTGTGTCAACCAGATGTACAGCCCCATAAAGCCACATGTTAATTTGGTTTTTAATATTTTTCTCCAGCTAATCTCTGCCTCCTGTTAATATACCCACTTCAATAATTGATGTTAGTACTATGTGTGGTGCCTTTCACATAATGATCTCAAAGCATGTTAAGGACATTAACTGATAAACCTCATCCAGTGGTAATTATACAAGGGAATAAAATGTGTTTGCATTATTCATGTGGATTAAGTAAGGCACAGAGACCTTAAACTGTTTCATCCATCAAAGCAGTAGCAGAACTAGCAGTAAAACCTGACAATCATGATTCTTTTCATCCCAGCTGCATGTGATACTCACTTCCAATCACTAAAACACCCACAATATCCCAATGTAATGAACCCACCCTTCCCCCTACATTTTCCAATAATGTGACAAGATGACCTGATTTTGACACTGTCGTTTAGGCTGGTTGAAAGATTATATGAGGGAAATAAGCTATTATTCCTTTCAGGAAGAATCATGGAATCACAGAATGGTTGAGGTCGGAAGGGAGCTCTAGAAGTCATCTGGTCCAACCTCCCTGCTCAAGCAGAGCCACCTCAATCCAATTACCCAGGACCTTGTTTAGAATTTTTTTAATACCTCCAAAGGTGGAGACTCTGCAACTTCCCTGGGCAACGTGTGCCAATGCTCGTTCACCCTCACAGGAAAAAAGTGTTTGCTGATGTTCAGAGGGAACCTCCTGTGTTTCAATTTGTGCTGATTGCATCTGGTTCTGAGCCTGGCTCCATCCTCTGTGCACCCTCCCTTCAGATATTTATATACATTGATGAGATCCTCCTAAACTGTCCCAGCTCTCTCAGCCTTTCCTTATAGGAGAGATGCTCCTGTCCCTTGTGGCCCTTTGTTGTACTCTCTCCAGTATGCCCATGTCTCTCCTATACTGAGGAGCTGAGCACTGGACACAGTACACCAGGTGTGGCCTCATTAGTGCTAAATAAAGGGGAATCACAGAATCATTTAGGTTGGAAAAGGCCTTGAAGATCATCTAGTCCAACCTTTAACCTAGCACTGACCATTCTCAACTCCACCATATCCCTAAGCGCTATGTCAACATGACTCTTAAACACCTCCAGGGATGGGGACTCCACCACTGCCCTGGGCAGCCCATTCCAACGCCCAACAACCCCTTCTGGAAAGAAATGCTTCCTAACCTCCAGTCTAAACCTTCCCTGGTGCGACTTGAGGCCATTACCTCTTGTCCTATCGCTTGTTACTTGGTTAAAGAGACTCATCTCCATCTCTCTGCAACCTCCCTTCAGGTAGTTGTAGAGGGCGATGAGGTCTCCCCTCAGCCTCCTCTCCTCCAGACTAAACAACCCCAGTTCCCTCAGCCGCTCCTCATAAGAAGGATCACCCCACTTTACCTACTGGCAATACTTTGTTTAATGCAGCTGAGGATACTATTCACCTTCTTTGCACCAAGGGCACATTGCTGACTCTTATTCAACCTGGTGTCTACCAGGACCCCCAGGTCCTTTTCTGTGAAGCTACTTTCCAGCTGGGTCACCCCCAGCATATATTACTGCATGAGGTTGTTTCTCCCTAGGTGCAGGACTTTGCACTTCCCCTTCTTCAGGTTCCTATCAGCCCATTTCTCTAACCTGTTGAGGTCCAGCATTGAGAAAGCATCTGATCCATATTATTGTGAACCATTAATGCCAGATGATGTTAAATTGAATTAACTCTTGGGGAAGCATTGGACAATCCACAGGCAAAGTGAACTACCTGACATGAGACCGTTGTGGCAGTATGGAAGTTGGATGACTGTGAGTTGTAGGGAATTAATGGTCTGAGATGTGCTGACAAGAAAAAAACATGAAATCAGAGCTAGATGCCAAAATGAAGGGCACCACAGGGGAGTTGAAAGCTGGAGAAGAATTTACCACAGGAACAGCAACAAGAGTTGATTTGCTCCAGCTCTTCAATGAAGTAAACAAGGACAAGCTTCAAGACTTGCATAAACAAATGTCAGCCAAAATTACCCACAGCCCAGAAGGCAAGGCAGAGGTCAATCTGTTTTCCAGCCTTTACACTGTGTCTTCATTTTGCTTTTTCTGTTTTTTTTTTTTTTTTTTTTTAAAAAGAGAGGGATACATGAGGAAATAACATTTAGAAGGCAAATTGGAGATTGCCATTATTGTTCTGGTGATGGGACTAGGAAACACACATATCATCAACCCAAGATTACAAACTATTACTTCTCTAGAGCCCTGTACTCCAAAGGGTTGCTCCTCAAAGTCAGAGTGCAGTCCCATCAACTCCAAATAGTATGAGATATGGTAAAAATCCATACATGCATAAATTCAAGGTGAAGCTGTCACTGAAATGTGTGTATCTAAGTGCATATGTGGTTAAGGGAATGAAGGAGAGCATGGTGTGATGGGGTGGGGAGGAGGGCACATTTGCATGAGACTGTGTTTTGGTTAACTTACGGGGTTAGGTGACTATAATAATTTAATTTTTGTATCGAGTGTTTGGTAAGATCTGTGTGTACAGGTGGAGGTTTTTTTTATAGAAGGAGCTTTCCATTAAGAACAAGAGTAATAATTTGCTTCAGTACATTGTAAAGTTTAATCAAAATAGACAGAACTTATGTCCTGGTCAGCTAGGAACAGTATATCAAAATAAGCAAAGGAATAGATTTTAATGCTATGAACACTAAGCTCTGCTCACATCAGTGTCTTGATTAATGCCTCTGAATGCCCGAAAGATGAAGCTGTTGGTGTGATCTTTTTGTAATGCAAACCCATATAACATGGAGCCCTTACTGACTTATGTTAGACAGTTGGCAGCTCTCACCAGTCCTGGGTCCTGATGGTGCTGGATGCTCCTCTTTTGTCCCTAGTAAGGAGTGAGATACAGAGTGGAAAATCCAGGCTAGAGTAGGTTTCCCTATCTATGCTTGGTCGCGGAATTATCTGTTGTGCAGTGAACATGATCATCACGGCCTTGCAGTGAGTGAAACAAAATCCCATAACAAACATTTACCTTGGCACAGAGTATAAAAAAGAGAGCAGACTGCAATGAGAACAGAGAGTTAGAAGCCAGCAGTTTCTGACAGTTTGACTTTTTTCTTTTCATGAGTAATGATGATGGCAGTATTTGGGGCTGACAGAAGCTGAGGTACAAGGTTATCTGAGCATCTCAGCTGTACTGCAGGAGGGAGGGCACAATTTTATTGTCTGCTTTGAAGATGTATCCTGTGCAAGGTGATAACATCATTTATGGATGTGGTCAAGCATGATAAGAGAAAACTACATGAAACGACATTTTTGTTTTGAAGAATCTAGGCTACATGTCCTCAGGAAAAAGAATAATTGGATGACACTGAATATAATTTCTGGTGACAGACTTCTAGTCTGCCAGCTCCTGGTGTTGAATCAGATCTAGAGACCCTATGTTTTGTCAGATGAAGCATAGGCATGCATTAATAATCTGTTACACAAAGTACTTTGAAGGTCCACGAGAATCATTATAATGCCTTTTTTTTTTTTTTTTTTTTCCTCCTTCATATGATATTTGGGGGCTATTGAATAATTTTTTAAGAAAATCAAAAGAGAAAATCTCTAGTATTTTGTGAATGCACACAGACCTATCCTAATTGGCAGAAAAGAGCCTTTTTGTTTCAGTGATAAACTTTAGTGTGTAAATCCTGGAGGTTAAAAGACAGAAGGCTCCTAGCAGAAACAAACAGGTCTTCGAAGTGTTATCTTCTAAATCTCATGATTTTAAAAACTCTGTATTTGGGAGATCTAACCTGTGATTTTTTTACATGAGGGTTGGCCAGACAGTTCATCATGTTGAATACTAGTATTTGAAACTTAGACTAGAAACAAAGAGCTGGATTTTATAATGAGCCACGAAGTCAAATGTGTCAGCATGTACGATTAGAAAGGCAATTTGATCATAAGGTTTACCTGCCAGGACTTCTCATGTGCTGGCTGAGCAACTAAGCTACCGTTTGCTACAAAGGCGATATCTATCCTTCTCTCTCAGACATGTAAGTTTCTATTCACTTTTAAAAATTGTCATCATAACATGACACACTCTGTCTTGGTTTGTGGGATGTCTGTTGGGAGATTTTCATGGCAGTAGCTTGATTAACCTGTTGTGGTTTAGCCCCAGCCAGCAACTAAGCACCAGACAGCCACTCACTCCCCTCACAGTGGAATGGGGAAAAGAATCAGAAGGGTAAAAGTAAGAAAACTCATGGGTTGAAATAAAGACAGTTTAATAGGTAAAGCAAAAACCACATGCACAAGCAAACAAAGAATTAATTTGCTAGTTCCCATTGGCAGGCAGGTGTTCAGCCATCTCCAGGAAAGCAGGACTCCATCACACATGATGGTTACTTGGGAAGACAAATGCCATCACTCTAAACATCTTCCCACTTCCTCCTTCTTCCCCCAGCTTTATATGCTGAGCATGACGTCACATGGTCTGGGATATCCCTTTGGTCAATCAGGGTCAGCTGTCCCAGCTGTGTCCCCTCCCAACTTCTTGTGCACCCCCAGCCTACTGGCTCCTACAATGCTCAGCAATAAAGAAAACATCCCTGGGTTATTTCAGCACAAATCCAAGACATAGCTCCATACTAGCTACTATGAAGAAAATTAACTATCCCAGCCAAAACCAGCACATCTGTGAAGACTTGCAAACTAAACTGATACAAGCACACTGAATGGGTCAAGTTATGCTATTTTATCCCCTAACACAGGAGAATAAATACTCTGTTGAAGATAGTGCTCTCTGTGGATTCTCTCTTTTCTGAGCTGGATAACTGTCATCTAGGATTCATGTCCTGAATTAGTTTCCATTACTGTCCCTTTTTGTCTTTCTAGACAAATCTGCTTCCCTGGGTACTTAAAAAGATAAAATATGCTTATGAGTGTGGGCCATATCAGCCTAGACATATCATTTAACATCAAACTAGGTGGTCAGAATTTAGCCATGCTGGAGATCTAATCTTAATCTGACATTTAAATGAAATTTGAGGTCAGTGGGGCCATGTTAGCTGAAACCAAAAGGCAGAAGAATCATCAAGACTTCTGTGATGTGAGGTTGATAAATTTTAATGGCCCTTCAGTGAGTTCAAGCATCTTTTAGAGGGGACTTATCTCACAATAATTGCATGCTTATGAAATAGAAATTATAGTGACTGGCTTGCAGGAGAGTGATGATAACTATTTTTCATCTTATACTGTAGAACAAAATGAACCTTTTGAAAGTACATTCTGCCAGTCATAGTCAGACAGTTTAGACTAACATCCTATTTCTTTGATAATTGTTATATTTTCATTTTTTTGTAGTGAGCTACTTTTCTTGTGGAGAAAAAAGGGTTGATTTTAAGGGTAAGAGATGTTGAACTATATTATTAAAAAAAAGGAAATTATAGTACCACAGAAACATGTTTTTAAATTTTCTTTTTGTGTGAGTTCTTACCATGGTAAAATAACTGGATCAGAACAAAAGAAAAGGATGTCATTCCTACATGCACACCACTTCTTTGAAGGCAGGTTTTAGTTGGCAGCTATAAATATGTTGGTAGCCTGCAGAAGGAGATGTTTCAGTGAAGCCCAGCTCCTCCCCAGGTCCTCAGCTGGGGGAGAAAGTTTCTGGGCTGAAGCTGCTGACCTTAGGTACCTCCTGCCACCGCTGGGCTGACCATGATTCTCTGATTAATTTCTGAATTCTTCTGAAGTTTGGCTGCAGGGCTCAGCTCCAGCCTGGACCACTCACCTGGTCCCCCCATGCCTGCAAATGGAGCATTGAGTTTCCTCTGTCTGGCTGAGAAATGGCTCGTGAATCTTTCAGTAGAAGGTAAATGTGCACAGCGGTGAGCCTGGTGTTCAGCAGGGAGGCCAGGGTCACTTATCAGCTGTCTTTTGCCTATGGAAAAGACATGCCTGATTAATTTTACAGATTTTAACTTGTGGCCTCTGTACTCTTGACAGGTGTCAGCATGTGGATGTGGCTTTCATGTTTTACAAATCTTCCACAATTTGGATATGTTAATGAATTTCCATTTTCTTCTTTTATCAGAGCTTCTAATAGTCTCAGTCCTGTTTTGCTCATCTGATGCACTAGTCCTGAAGGCATTTGTCCATATGTTAAACCTGATGTTAAACACTTCCAGGCTTGAAGACTGTAACATTTTTATCCTAAACCCCTCCCCTCTTTAGACAAACCCATGCAGGTGCAGAGCCCCATGGTGTTGGGTGCTCTACAAATGCAATACCAAAACAAGTTGTGATTCCAGAAACTGAACCTCTGAGGTTTTATATTCATGCTAGGGAAGAAGACAGCTGAATCTGGACTACACTGTCTGGTTTTGGGGTCCCTAGTGCACAACAGAGATCAACAAACTGGAGAAAGCACTGTAGAGGACCACTAGCATGGAGATGGGTATGACTTACGAGAACTGGATACGTTTAGCCTGGAGAAACAAAAGCTAAGGGCTGATTTAGTTGCAGTTGTTCACTCTCTTAAGGAGAGTTGTGGAGAAGATGCAGCCAGCATTTCCTCAGAGGTGTCCAGTGAAAGGACTTGAGGCAATGGTCAGAAGTTGCAATAAGGGAAACTGATTCAATATAAGGAAAAAAATCCTCACCATTGTGCAGCACGAGGATGAGTGTTCAGAAAGGCTGAGGGACCTCCATCCTTGGAAACATTCAAAATACAAATTGACAAGGCCCTGACAACTTTGAGTCTAGTCCTTCCCAGAGCTGGGGGTGAGTCCAAATGAACTCCAGAGGTCCCTTTCAATCTAAATAATTCTAGCATTCTATGACAAATTCCATCTTTTGCAGGGATTACTGGAAGTGTCACTAACACTGGAAATATTGAAAACAATGGAAGTAACACTGTATACTGGAAGTGACCCTGGAAGTGTCACTGACAATGCAGTACCTCAAGAGTTTTATTGGGGGTGCGTAAAAGGATTGCACCCTAGTGATAAGTGGAAAACACTCAGTGCTAAAGGGGAACCAGAAGATGCTACAGCAGTAGTGAGTTTGGAGGACCACTGAAAGAAATTATTTGCTTAGTGGATGCTTAAAGGAAAACACTTTGCAGACAGAAAGAGATAGGTAGAGCATTACATATATTATGAGGCCATGAAAACCCTGGTTTTCATGGATAGCTGTGGGCACCGCCAAAATGCCACAAGGAATTGGCAGGTGAGTGTATTACATCTCTGTTACACAAAAGAATAAAATACGAGTTTTGTATCACAGGTTATGGGCTGCTGGTTCTTCTTTTGCTGATGGGAAGATCCTGGAGAAACCACCCCCTGTAACTGTAGTCAAGTCCTGAGCAACCATGGTTAATTTGCCAGTCTGTTGTCAGTAATTATTAAATTGCCTCTTCTTGGGCAAGAACTCAGCGTAGCCAGGACTCACCTGCTGGCAAGGCTGCATGTGGGCTTCTACCATCTATGGTGAGGAATAAAGACTATTATATTATAAATAAGAACCTTCCTAGCAGCAATAAGAATGTACCTTTAAATTATGCCTGTACTCCTGACTAATCGCATAGAGATTAAAATTTCCAAATAATGGAAAACAGATAATTTAATTTTGTGCTGCAGACAGTCTGGTGCTCTCTATATGTGTTGTTTGGTGTATTAACCTTACAAATATTTTTTTTAGATTAACAGAAATGCAGACAGAAAAGAAGCAGACTTTGAAAAATTCCTTTCATTAAGACTCTAGCTTCTTGATATAACTGAATTCTTGGCACAATCCACTGAAGTTGGTATGTTACCCACAGAAGTGTAGCACCTTCTTGCAGCAGAGCATGTTAACTGCATAGGAAAATTAAGCTGGAAATGTTAATTGGAATTGCTTTTGGCTAGCTGCAAAGTAGAAAGTAAAGGTAATATAGTAATAAAGTCATGGTCTTAGTACACTATAGTGATAAAGATTTGGCTGATGAAGTGTAAGTTAATTATTTGGTTGTTCTGTTAGAATTTAGTAGTCCAGAATCTTTAAATATATTTTTCAAAAAATATAATTCAGAAAAAGCTTGGGAAATCAAAATATAGTGTATATAAAATAAGTTATAAAATGCATTTCAAAAGTTATTTCCTTTGGAGGTTTCACTAGGGTGAAGGGGATCAATGTTACCACATTGTAGCTTAAGAAGATATGCAAGGCTGTAATCATGGATGCAAGCTGAAGCTCGTTTGGTTTTGTCGCTTTTGGAACTGGCATGGGAGGCAATAGCTTTGATTTTGGAAATAAAAAGGATATTAAATTGTGTCTCTCCTACTGTTTAGTAGTCCTAGAATTCTGTAATAATTTAGAGGAACTGTTGGCAAAGTAACTATTGCTTAACAGATACTTTCTAGTCTGTTAAAACCACATGCAGGAAGCAATTGAAATAGAAAATGCATGAAATAAAAAAAGCACATCTTTTCTTCACTGGGGCTTCTCTGGAGCTCTTAAATGTTATTGTCTGTCAGGGCTGATGGGTTATCTGGCCATTGTTCAGTCTCATAAAGAGAGAAGAGACTCATAAAATTGAGGAGATGCAACAAGAGAAGTGATTACATTTGGTTAGGCTTTACAGCCTAGGAGCTGTGTAATTTTTTTTCAGTTCTTGCATGGTTCACCAAATGAACAATCCTGCGGTAGTGTAGGGTCACCCTGTGGTCACCTTAAACCCACTAAAGCTGCCAGCAGTGCCTGGTTCCTGGTCTGAGATTATTTCAATTTCTGTCAACAGATGTGATATGAGATATGTTAAAACATGTAAAGACTGTGGATTTCATGGAATTGTATTAGAGTCATAACATAAAAGCAGGAAGCCACATCTAGTACTTTTAGGGGAAAAAAATTTGGAATCCATTGAGAACTTCAACTGGTCACTTATGACAAATGGCTTTTTCCAGAGGAGTTTAGCTTTTTGGAAAGGAAAACTGGGAAAAATTAGGCCTAAGAAAATGCTTTATATAAGGGAGTTACGTGACAGATATGCTGACATGCAGTAGTTGTTTTGCTGCTTAGAAAGTTTATAGAGATCTTATTTGTTGATTACAATATAAACATGATTATTTTTGATAGCATGTTTTGATTCTTTACTAGACTTGGCTTTGGTTAGTAATAAAATACAAGATTAAGGGTAGTAATAAAGCTGTGGAAAAAAGTAATAAATGTTAATATAAATAAAAATTTTTAATCTAGTCAATAAGAATTGAGGACTAACCATTAGGTTAAGAAACACTTAGAAAATGAAAATGCAATAGAAAAACATGTAAAAGCCATGCTTAAAGTAAGTTTTTTCCAAATGGGAGAACTGTGGTATCCAAAACAAAAAGTCTACATATCGCAGATTCTGCCAGATCCTTATCTCTACCTATTGATCAATATTTGCCTATAATACGTTTTTGTAAAAATTTTCCTGTAATGGTGAGAAACAAATTTAGGAAAAATAAGCAGTATAATCTAAACCAGTTGTTACTACCAGTTTTGCTCCAACAACGGGACTACTTAACCTGAGGTGATGTGTGGCATGAGCGAAGGAAAAGATAAGACGTAGAAGGATTTAGGAAAACATCATGTTTGCATTATACATTAGAGTCATGCTTTATGGTTCTTTCTTATAGGTGTTTGTTTCCAAATATTGTAAATATAATTTAAATAACATATGCCTTGTCAATGAAGCTTGTCTTCATTTTTTTCCCGCAATGTTGGGGAACAAGGTGAACTGGGGTGGAAGAGGAGAACTGGGAGTGCACCATTTCCATGGTGGCCGTGAGCCAGTGTGGTGAGATGTCCCCAGAGCCGATGCACCTGAGCAGTGCCGTGTGGGGCTTGCACTGCCAGATGCCCACTTTTGGGGAGATGCTCCCCTCAGCAGACAGTGACAAGTATTCTTCCTGCAGGAAGCTTATGGCTGAAAGCCCTCTGGCTGCCCTAAGCACCCTCAGGGTTCACACAAAGGCACAGCACTTTCTCATTTCCATCTTGCCAAGGAGGTGTCTGGCCACAGTCACTGTGATCCATGCTGTTTCTGCCTTGATTAGTTCACTGTAATATGCTTTACATGGAGTTGTTTCTTGTAGCCCTCAGAGAGGGATATTTTGCAAGCATTTGCAAGGTAGTCTATTTTGCAATCACCTTGTTTGAGGGAATTTCTTGGGAGTGCACAACATCACCACTCTGAACTGCAGTGGCTGATGTTGGTACTGAGAAGTCAGGGAGAGATGAGTATTAATGAGAGCTGAAAAAAGGTCCTGTAGCATAAAGTGATCATATTTCTTTTTAATGTCCATTTTGTGGATGCTGAAGTGTGATGGTCTGTCTCTACTTCATTCTTAAAAGGTAGATTGTTCATTTAAGTGCACAAAAGAAAAGCAGCAGCAGCAAAAATATATATATAAAAAAAGGATGGGAGTAACAAGTATAAGAAGGGAGCAAAATCACAAATACCACTTTGTCTTTAGCTCCACTTGCAGCTTTCAAAACTTCCCAGATTTTGCAAACTTACAAAATGCTGAAATTCTACTTAATTTTATTTTTTGGTAAGAATCTTTCTTTTTTCTCAAAATCGAGAAATTTCAAAAATAACATAGTAGGATAATAAAGAAGAGGAGAAAATATCCATCACACACTGAGGGACAGCTTGCAGGGTAGGTTTAAAGTGATCTCAACTGGGCAGTCCATGCTGCTGAAGGGGCAGAGACCTAAATGAGTGTATGAGTAAATATCTATGAGTAAATGTCTCTTCTAGCAAATATCTCTTCTAGTCTGTAAGCCTTTGACCAAACCAGCAAATCAGCATTGTGAGGATGGTAGGGGAAAGCCTCTCCCCAGAGGCCCAGAGACTCCTTGAGATGCGCAAGAGTACCTGGGAGGTGAAATATTACTGAAAGTTGCTGAGGCACATCCAGACCACTGACCAAGGCATGATTCTGCTCAGACATGTGAGCCCTGCTAGTGATGCTACACTGATCCAAAGTGACTGTGAGATACTGGAAGGAAAAGTGAAGGACTGAGGACTCCCTTCTGTCCCTCCAGTGATGGGACAAAGCACATCCACGTAAAGATGTATCTGCTAAACAAATGCATGGCTGAGCAGATGGTGCTGTCAGGAGGGCTTTCACTGTTTCATCCAAGAATATTTCATGAGTCATAAATTGACTGATGACAGAGTCCAAAACACATAAAAGGGGAAGATAAACTTTGAAGATTACTTTGCAAATCTATTGAGGAGATTTTTAATCCAGGACCAAGAGTAGTATGGGACAGTGGGCTACAAATGAGTATAAACATTACTGACTTGCTGACCTGGACAAAGGCCAAGAAACTAGAAAAGATATTTACTCATTAAAGGGTTTAGGAGTAACAAAGGGAATCATAGTGTAGGCTGCCAAACATTTTAGGTTTCTGTATATAAGATAAAAACCACAGGAGTACATCTGTGAACCTGAAATTATTCATGCAGATGATCAGAATGTGATTTAATTTATAGAAAAGGCTTGGAGCCAAAATTCACATAATTGATGTATTAATATAAAAGGGTATAGTGTCTTCATGGAGAAAAGGAAAGGAAGAGTTCCTTGAATATCAAAGGCATAGGCTAGATCTGAGGTCTCAAATGTAGTAGAAGGTGGGTCATGCTAAAAATCTCTTGGTAGGGATGGGAAGGAAAAAAATACATATGACACAAGAGTGGACCACCAAATGAACAATGTGGATAAGACTGTGAGAAACAAGCACAATCAATCAAAACATAAATCTTATGATAGTGGTGAATCTTTGCTAGCTAGGAAAGGAATAAAGGAACACAGAAATTATACCTGTTCTGCTAAACAGGAGGAGACAAAAGACCAATCTCTGGGTCTGAGGACGAGCATGCACACTGGTTTGTTTCCTTACTGTTGAGGACAAAACTTGTTTAGAGCAGATGGACACTGTCTGCACTTCACAACACTTGGTCCTGAGTCTACTCTGATCCCTGTGGCCCAAGGCATAATTATGATTTTGTATGATACCTTCCTTTGCAATTCAATGTGTTTGAAGTAATGCAAGAGCTGTGGTATAGCTCACCAGCCTGGTGCTTTCATAGCATGAAACTGAAAGCACATGCTGCTTACCCCGGGGGTAATGTATGAATGTGGAGGCCTTTGAAAACAGGTTACATAGTCATTTGTCAAGTGGGATTTAGGTTAAGTGTTTCTTCCTTCTGAAGAGAAGTAAAACCCATGTGGCTTCTTAAGCCCTGTCTTCCTGAAATTCCTTGATATACTGGCAAGAAACAAAGAGGGGAAGGGGAGGTGAGAGAGAAAAAACTTAGAAAATAAATAAAAATAAATCTGTCAGTTTTCAAAAGAACAATTTAAATAAAAAGTATGAAAACCCATTTCAATGTTTTCCAGTGACAAATTTGAAAATGAAAAATTATTTTGCTAAACAATTATCTGTGGGAAACTATGTTGGTCAGAAAGTCTCAAATCATATGACAATATGAATGTTCCTAAAATGTGAATGTCTCCTACTTTCCCATTTCAAAGTTTACCTTTTGTGCTCTTTTTCTGTAGTTGATGCTCTACAGATTCCTTCCAGGCTTTGTAGACTTACATTTTCTCAGTTAGGTCTGAAAACTTACCAAATCACTTCAACTCCTGATTTGAAACAGGACATATGAAAAACCAGTATCTTTTTCTGGCTTTTGGGAAGAGAATAATTATGAGAGATCAGTTTGTGTTTTGGGAGGTTGCTGTGTCTGTTTGCTGCATTCTTGTGTTCTATTTTTAATGGGTGGTCAAAACGGCTAGAGCACCAGTAAGGCAGCTTTAATTGTTTTTCTATAAATTTGAACAAATAAATAAAGTAACTAAATGAAGGAACCAAGAAAACCAGAGGGAATTTTGGACTTAGCTACTGAGGAAAATTGAGGTATGATCAAAATCCTAGGGGCTTGGGTACATTCCCTTATATAATTACATTGTACAGTACTGTTACGCACCTATAGGTAGTCCTCCTAATTCCAAAGTAAACTATCAGTCACCTTCATTTCAAATAAATGGAATTTGGCTTGGCTCACACTAATGCTCCTTCCAGAGGAAGAAACTTCCCATCTCCCTCATCATAACAATATTCATTTCTGTAAGAGCATGGCTCTTACTGACCCACCTACTTCAGGGCCATCTCTTGGCCTCTATGTGGTTGTTCTGTGCTAGAAGAGGACTGGGACTACTGCGTAGGTCAGCATGATCCTCTTATGGTCTTCAGGTATTGCTCACCCTAAAAGGCAGCCTATGAGCATCCCAAGACTATGCAGTTGTTGACACTGTAGGGTCTGGAGTCTGTCTTCATTGCAGGCAGCTAATTTCTTACCAAATGGTTTGATTTTCAAGAAAACCTGTGCTACTTACAGGACATCACTCTCAGTTCAAGGCTATGCAGGAAAAAGTACCTCTCCTAGAACACAGTCAGTCTTACATCTATTCAATTCCACAGGATTTCTGAAACCACCACTAGCTTGACTGTCTGACTTTATTTTGGAAAATGTGTACAACTAACTCACACCATGGCGTAACATGCTTTTTTCCACTTTACAAACTGGGTCCAGGTGAAATTCCTGACAGCCTTGCAGTGAGGCTAACACAAATAACCAGTCACTCCTTCCCTGTCTTGTCAAGAGACTGATTTAAAATACTCTACATTGTACTTCATGCTATCTCTTACATGGCCAGTAGCCATGAGGAAAAGATGATTTGACATCTTCCTCCATTAAAAACTATAATTTATTGTATTAAAAATAACTCTATTTCACCATTCATAAGGATGAGTATCGTCAGGAGGTTTCATATTTGACAAACATCTTGCTGAGAGTTGCTGGCTGAAATATTTTTCTCTGGTCCCACTACAGACCAAAACAGACTCAGTTTTAAGAATCAATTTGCTTTAAGGACCTTCTTTCCACAGCGTTTAATATTTAATATTAATATTTGCTGTTATATACATCATGCTTCTAGGAGTGAGAAGTACTCGCACTGCTCTGCTTTGGAAAAGGAGAATAAAAAAGCAGTGATGTACTAGAAATAGCAAGCGGAGTTTTGCAGCACAAAATTAGTTGAAAGGACTTAGTGTAAAGGAGTGAAGGTTTCTGAATAAAGGCTGGGGCACTCCTGTTTGCTGCAAAGGAAAATGCCTCTTGCAGAGCAAAGCACACACGTGACTCGGATGCATTTAAAGCAATGTAATTAGAGAAGACATACGTGTTGTCCTTAGGGATTAGGTAATGCTTTAGGCTTTACTGATAAACTTCACAAGCTCCTAAGTGTGGTGCCTCTGCTTTATAACACTGTATTAGAATTGAGACACTTAAAACTCGCTACATTCTAAATAAAAAGAGCGGGATGGCACAAGCAGGGTAATTTACCATTTCACGTCTCTCTACATAGGTACATAAATTGTTTCTGTTTGTGTCTGGTCATTTCAAATAAAACTACCATTTGTTAATCTCTTGCTTTAACAGGGTTTTCCTTTATGGGACCATGCTTATACAGTACTTTAAAGTAAATTAAAAAAAATTTATAGTTCTATTTAGATGAAGAATAAGGATGCTTGATCTTACGCTCAACATACTAGATTTCCATACAGTGATTACTGCTCCTGCTCATCTGCCACAAAAACAGATAAGGTAATTTCTTTGTGGAACTTGCTGCCTGCAAAGCCAAAAAATGATGTTTGGGGACAAAAAAAGATGCAAGAAAGGAACAGAGGCAAGTGTCCAATTTGCATTTTCACATCCCTAGACAATTTTGTGGAAGTATATGTTTAGGAAAGAAAGCATGGGACAAGTGGCTAACAGTGGGTTCCTTACTTTAGCTTTTTGCATGCATGAGGTAACATAATATATTGGATGGGGAATCAAAAGAATTTTTGAACATTCAGCTAAATCTTTACCCTGATGAATGTACTGAAAAGCAGATCTCCAGCACTGATTAAAAGATTATTCCAGAAGGTGATTTTTTAAATTTTTTACACAAGCTGCTGAGATACTCCTAAATTTATCTTGTCATATCTCAGGCTCCTTCAGTTATTGTACTGGATTTGCATCCCTTACTCAACCAGTGGAACACTTTTTTCATGCCCTGATTCATCCCCATTCTTTACACCTTTTTTAAGTGTTAGTGGCTTATCTGTCCCAAATGATGATCCCAGGGAGTTAGGCTAAATGATCCCAGTGATAGCTTTCAATCTGCCAAGCAAAAGGATGCAATAATTTGAGGTTTGGCCTAACTTTATAGTTCTCAGGAGTTGAAATTAAAATACATTGACAAAAGAGGATACAGGAAAGAAAATGGAAAATCACTCATTCACTGAATTCTCAGCCATCTCTGGTGTACAAAAATACCCCTGAAGGAATTACTTTTTATCACATTTTGGTTAAATGAAGCACATATTCTAATTACAATATTAAGCAAAGTTATAGTCATGAAAGGTCAAAGTAATCAAGAGCTATCTTTATTCACAGTATAAGTTACCCATCCTTACACAACGAGCTGGCTCTGCCAGCCCTCCTTCCTCACTGCCCCTGATAAGGAAATTAAGCAATTGTTTTGAATGGAAGTAAAAGCAAGTGACATATTACAGCTAATGAAGATATTGATTTAATACTTGCCCACAGGGAGAACAGAGCAGAATGTAAAGATTTATTTTTTTAAGCTTTCTTTCCTTGTAAAACGTCATGATCTTATTCACAGTGAGTAGACCCTGGCTTTGCAAGCTGTAGCTGGCTGAGTTGGGCTGGCAGAGGCTCATCCTCAGTCTGTTGAGAACTGGAGGATTTTGGTTCCACCACAGAATAAAAGAGTGGGGCACTGATGCAAAATGCCACCTTGGGAATCTCAGCAATGTGAGCCCACGTGAGGCCTATAGACTGACTAGATGGTGCCAAGCACTGAAATTT
Organism: Strix uralensis; assembly: GCF_047716275.1. Taxonomy (NCBI): domain Eukaryota; kingdom Metazoa; phylum Chordata; class Aves; order Strigiformes; family Strigidae; genus Strix; species Strix uralensis. The sequence goes on from NC_133973.1 coordinate 127,546,526, forward strand.
ATTTTAGACTCCATCCTTGCAGATATTCAAAACCTGAGTTGGTGTCCTGAGCAACCTGAAAGTTCCTTCCCCACCTCTACCATGCTGTGATTCTGTGATATGTTTGGTGCCAAGTGGAGATGCCGATATAGCTGAGATCTTTTCTAGAAACATTGGGGAAAGGGAAGGTGTGCCCATTCTTACTTCTTGATTTGCTTTTGTCTTGAGTGTGGTCTTCATTTATATCAAACCAATCTCAACATCTGTCAGGTCAAAAAGACTCACACATTCTGGGGCACATCTTGCATAGTTTGCCTGGTTTTATATAAATTCAGTTGAAGTAACTGTGTATTGAGCCAAACCATACACCGGTTTTACCTGCAGCCAACAGAGAAAAGATATTTGTGGCTCTAATTGTAATTGCTGTACCATGAGGCTGTCTGGAGTCACCTTTCATTCTAAACAACAAGCAGAGTTCAGTCTTAGTCTTTTAATTCTGTGTCTGTAGTATTTATAATCCAGCAGTAAATTTCTGCCTGCTGGACACTTTTAGGCAGAGATTAGAAAGAATATAGCCATCTCAAGAACTGTAGTGTCCCCCTAATTTTGTTGAAAAATGATTATTCTTGATCTTGATGAGAGAGATGTCAAGTATAGAGTTTGTAGGTAGTGGAGTGATGCTGTTAGGTCCACCTGAAGCTGCCTCTGCTCTAGACTGAGCAAGCCCAGCTCCCCCAGCCTCTCCTTGCAGGTCAAGTGCTCCAGCCCTCATCATCTTCATGGCCCTCTGCTGAACTTGCTCCAGTTTACTGATGTATTTCTTGCATCAGTGGGGCCAAAACTAGATGCAGAATTTAGATGTGGTCTAAAGTGTAATTTCATTTAGATTGCTTGCTTGTGGATTTAAGTGCTCCCTTGTGAATTTCATATCTAGTAACTGAGCTCAAGCTCATACATCAAATATAGGAGATTTGGGACCAAGCTGTAAACCTTACCATATGTTAATTTCATCCACGTAACAGGTGATGTCCTGGTGCCAGCAGTCAGCTGCTTTCCACTTGTCAGGGTACTGGTGACAGACCTTTTAGATGTTTTGCAAAAAAGGAATAGGAAGATGTTGGCCCAAGGAGGTGAACCTGTCTCTCACATCATAGATGATTTCTTTAACCACTATATGAAGGGAACTTCTTTGCCTGTTGTGCTGAGAGTTTGGTTATTTATACAAACTGAAACAGCATAAACAGGAAAAAATAAGATATCCTTACTAGCATAGCTTTGGCATGCAGAGCAGTCTAAAGGTATATCTGTGGAGATATATATGTGCTTGCGTTAGCTGTGAAATAGCTATCTCAGGTGGTGGTAGCCATATAGTGCTTGCAACATGGAGTTCAGAACAGACTGCTATTTATACACTTCTGGTGTTTGCTGTGGGTGTTTTTGTTGTTGGTTTGTTTTGTTGTTTTAATCAAACTCTTGGTTTGTTTAAGAATACATGTGGGCCACAACTATTTCATGTTACTCAGTAACAAGGGACCTAACTGAATGATTGGGATTTGCTTTTCAAAGGTTAGATTCCCCTTGACCAGAGGGGATGCAACCAACTCTCAGATGGTAGCCTACAGCTTTGGAAATCCATGTTCACTTCCTAATTTTGCAACAACTTTGCACCACTTCAAGCAAAATGCTTGTTCTTTCCCAAACCCTGGTTCCTGTTTATGAAAGGGGGATTATAATCTTGTTTTTCTTCCACCTGCTGTCAGCCTTTAAATACGAGTATTGCAGGTCAGATGGTGCTGTGTGTGGATAGCATCTGAGCACAATGGGGTTCCATGCTCCCTTGCAGCCACTAGCCTCTGAGCCACACAAGTTTTTAGTTAATTAAAAATGAAAGGCTGTGCAGTTCTATAAATGTACACCACTTGCAGTGTGGCTTGGCTAATCTGAAAGCACCAGGGGTGTTTTCTCCTATACAAAAGAATCAAGACTCCTCTATTCCAGTCTTTTTTTCTATCTAACTTTGATAAACTGCTTGCTTCCAAATGTTTTAGTTTTTAAAAGTGGATATAGTATTTTCTAGTTTTGCCTTTTCAGCACAATGCCGTTACTGAGGAATAAGCATGAAAGGTAGAGCAGAACAACTCTTGCTCCATAGCTAATAGAAAAAGAGCTGTCACAGAGTGAAGCTGAGCTCATAAAATCGAAAAAGATCTTTAACATATGTACCTAAAGGAATGAAGGTTATTAAGTTTTCTTTAGTTTGCTACATGATTTGACCACTTCAGGATAGTCAGCCTGCTATGCATTTATGATCAGTATTTAAAGTTCAAAGCTGGAATTTTTGAAAAGACTTCCCCAACTTGCTTCAACTGGAACAAGAGGAGTTTTCCACTGACTTAATCCAAATCCACAATAGACTGAAACATCTCAGAACTTTCAAAATTCAAAATGATCTGAAGACTCTTTTTCTAGTTCTGCTGCTGACTGAACAATGCCACTAAACACAACAAATGGTTAGAAGTTAGTGAGTGTGTTAGAGTCTGCATGGGAGGGCTTCTCACCAGCCTTCAAATATGAGTCACAGGGACAAACTCCCAACTTATTTTAAGAACACATATGTCATTATGAAAGGCATATGAGAAGGCATGTGGGATAATGAGGGACAGGATTCAGTGTCCCAGGCATATGTCTCTCAGGTATATGTTCCCTAAATCCTTTGAGAGGTTATTGAGAGCCTCTAAGTATCTAATGTACACACTGATCAGTTTAGTTCAATTATTTCATATTTAGACTCTTAAATAAATGTCCTGGTTATGAGACATAATGAGCAACATTTACCCCCTTTGTCCTTAAGTACTGGGATTCCTAAATTGTGGAGGCTGAAAAATCTCCCATTTTCTCAACACCTGAAGAGAATCATTCAGACTGGGTAGGAAAATACAAGGTTTAGCAGTATAGCTGCTTGTGAAGTACTAAGAGGGAGCTGTTCTTATGCTAACTCAATCTGCTCAGAGCTGCTGGAAATTTCATAAAAGTTATTATTCTCCAAATTTCAATGATGCCTCTCATTTTTTAAAATAATTACGAGTGAAAAGAGCATTCTTTGGATGATCACAACTATTTTAAACTGACTAGCAATAACATTCAGTGTTGGCTGTCTAGGAACGTGATCAGACGTAAAAAATAAAACAAAGGAACTGCTCCAAAATCAGAGGTGTAAACAAGTACTGGAGATATAATATGAAAACACTGAGCAATTTATTTGCTATGTACAATGACATAAAGTTTTTGTTGCATGCTGAGTGATAACAGGAGAGAAACGTAGGTTTTTAAAATTGAACTGACACTTTATTTAACAGTGAGAGGATTGTCAGGATGATGTCACTGTTTCTGATGTAGCTAGCTATAGGCAGCCGCAGCTCCCTGGCTATATCTCTTGCCCTTTGCATGATTCTTGGTTCCAGTCAAATTGCCGCAGTCACTGTTACCTTCTCTTCCATCATTGGTTTTGTTGCTTTGTAGAAGGCTTTTCCACCCAATTGTCATGGGCTTTCAGGTTAATTTCAGGTTAATGCATTTTTCTGATATCTTACTGAAATGAATAAAGCCAATGACTGGTTTTAATAATGTAAAAGGCCAAAAAAGAAAAATATGTAAGCATAGTAAATGATTGTTAGCTCCTTTCCTCAGAAATTATTTTAACAGGGGGCTCTGTAGGACAAGACCCTCTTTTTGCTGTGTGTTTGTACTACAGCACCTCAGTCTCTCTGGATGTGACTAGACTGCTTGAGTGCTGTGACAACTAAAGAACAAAACCTCGTAAAGGCCAAGCAGTCACAAAAGTAAGACAAGTTTCAAAACTTGTCAGGGTACTACTAACAGAAGAATTTAAATTCTGGGCTAAAAATGTAATTTGTTTTTGTGTTTTGTTTTGCTATAAAAGCTCACAGCCACTTATCACCTCTGTGTCAGAACAGGGAAAGGAGAAGAGCAGTCATTGCTCCGTACAGGGTTGCAGCTTCTCTGCTGTTATTTTGTTTAGCGAGTATAGCTTGAGAGGCTGCAAAGTTCAGAGCCATGGCATCTTGCAGCTTTGCAGCCTGGTGTCTCAGCCAGAGTTGACCTTCAAACCAAATATACATTTATACTTGGAGCCTGGTTCAAGACCTGAACTCTAGCTTGATGCCAGAAAGGCAAACCTTTCTCACCGGTGAATAGCAGCAAGAAGTTGACTTGACCTAATTTGCTTCACTGCTAGTCAACTAGTAGTTCCCTACTGGGAGCACCTCTAGATGATCAGAGTAAAATGAGACTTTTTATTGTGGAAGATAGTTTGAAAGTCTGGCAGATATTTAATATCTAACAGCTAAACAAGACAGGACAGAAGTACACAAGCAGAGCTCCATCAGTTTTGTTGTATCATATGCTTCATGGAGTAAATTTATCTTTAATAAAGCTCAGTAACTGCAGCATTAGATAGTATTTCAATAGCTTTCTGTAGTGTATTGAAATTGTCTGTATTTTATTGCAGTACTGGAAGTTTTTTGACTGAAAACCAAGAAAAGGTAATGCTCATTTCATAGAGACATGAAAAAAACAAAACCACCATGAAAAACCCATGAGATCGTCAAGGGGAAAAATGCTGCATAAAGAACATTGTTTGATTCACTAGTATGGTGGTGAGTGTTTTGGGGAAGGGCAGAGGGCCTAATTCTTTAAAGAGACAGATGTCCCTGAACGGTAGAGAAGGTTCATATGTGCCCTGGTATAGAGCACTTGAAATAATAGCCTTTCTTTTTTCCTTCCGCTCCCAGTATCTGATAGCCCATTCTCTGTTTCTAAATCAGCAGCTGATATAACACAACTCTGTGTTTTAAGTCTCTTATCTCACAGCAGGGTTTTTAGTGCACATCCTAATATCTAATTGCATCCCTTTGCAGAGATGACGTAAAATGGCACCTTTGAATGTGCTGATGCACAAGATCTCTGATAATCTAAAGAACATAGAAAGTATCACAATAATTTTGTTGTGAGGTGGTGTATTCCCTTGGGAAGGCCTAGCAAGCAGCTTGCTCTGGATAAAGTTTTATTTGGATCCCATGTGTAGTACAAGAGAAAAGGAGATTTGGAGTGCTTTAGAATGTGATGGCATGTGATGTTTTTCTGTTGTTTTAGACAGATATAGCTATGTTTTCCACATACAGAGAAGTGAACTGAAGAGCTTAATGATTCCTTCTCTACAGTTTACTTATAAAGGCAAGGTTTTATTTTAATCTTGCCTTCCAGGTAGTAAAAAGTAGAGGCAAGGTATAATAAATTTGGCTAAGGGGCTGATAACCATCCAAGAGAGTGTTGCCCACTGTCCAGCACTGTGAAGGCTCTTGAGCTGGGAATGACAATGCCAGAAGTTACTCATGGGACATGCTTCATTTCGCATCTATGCAAAAAAGTAGTGCTCATCTTCTCTGGTGGCTGACAAGTGGTCTGCAAGCTCGCTCCCATAACTATTAATTGAGTGATTATAAAAATAGTATCTGCATGTGACACAGATGGAGCGTACACTTGATTATTTACTGCATAGAGGACAGGGTCAGAAAAACTGTCAGGGAGACCCTCCTGTTGAGTCACGAGGTTCAGAGTGGACCCCCTTGTGTTCTAAACTTCTCAGAGAGGAGTCTATGAGCAGCTGGATTCAGACTTAGTTCCAGACTTGGTCAATGGTTTATGTTTAAAGGATTACATGTGCACAATCAATCCTTTATATCACTTAGGATTTCGAAGTTTAGCATGCTATTAATCACTTACCAAGAATCTGTTGCAGCAATGTCTCAACCTTGAGGAGTAACCTTGAGAGGCGTCCCTACTCAAGGGGAGATCCTGGCATGCAACCTACTGCTGTGCAGGAGAGCAAAACGGGCCTTGGTCTGTCCACTATTTATGGAGTAAGATAATTGACTTACAATCATATTTACATACTGACTGCAGGTGGTAGTTTCTTCCAAATTTATCTTAAGTCGGACATTGACCAGAACCATGGTTAGGTGGGTGCATTTTTCAAATTAGCCCTTGGATACTGTGCTGTTATCTGTCTCCCCCAAATTCACTTTGAACTGGATGAAGCCATCATGACCAGACACATCCATTATGAACATCACTGGTGGTTATCACTTGAGCAGGCAGACAGATTGGGGGTTGGTGGGTGGGAGCACACCACCACAGCATGAAGATCTCCATGGTTTGGAAACCTGTGTGGTAGTTTCAAAGCTGTGATGTTACTCTTCAAAAAATTATTGCAGTCCCCTTACGTAGGGTGAGATCACTATTAGTCAGTGAGCCATGTCTGTGATGATAAGAGCTGTTTGATGTTGACAGCCCTTCTGGTCCCATGAGAAGAAATCATTCCAGAGTAATGAAACTCAGAATTATCACTTTGGAGTCTAACATACAGTGTTCCTGGGTTGCCAACATCTGGTAAATTTATCCCTAAATAGGGAAAAGAATCATAGAATCATGGAATGGTTTGGATTGGAAGGGACCTTTAAAGATCATCTAGTTCAACCACTGTGCCATGGGCAGGGACACCTTCCACTAGATCAGGTTGCTCAAAGACCCATCTAACCTTCCTTTGAACACTTCCAGTGATGGGGCATCCACAACTTCTCTGGACAATCTGTTCAGTGTCTCACCACCCTTGTTGTAAATAACTTCTTTCTTATATCTAAACTAAATCTACCCCCTTTCAGTTTAAAACCATTACCCCTCATCCTATCACTACAGGCCCTGGTAAAAAGTCTCTCTTCATCTTTCTTATAAGCTCCCTTTACATATTGAAAGGCCACAATAAGGTCTCCCTGGAGCCTTCTCTTCTCCAGGCTGAACAACCCCAACTCTCTCAACCTTTCTTCATGGAGAGGTGTTCCAGCCTTCTAATTATTTTCATTGCCTCCTCTGTACTTGCTCTAACAGGACCAGGTTTTCTTACCCCCCCCTAATTACCTGAAACACCAAGAACTGGAAATCAGCTCATTTAATCTTAGCCTGAATCCAATTTACTTCCGGTCCCAATCCTTCCTTTGATCTAATTTTCTGTCAGACCCTATATAAAAATTACAAGTGGCTTTTGTCTGTGTGGACTGAGTGTAAGGTCTTCAGCCAGGTGACACTTAGCTCCCTGAAAAGAATGTAAGGGATGATCATTCCTCAGAGTTCATCAGTTTCACATCTCTTTCTAACAAATGATGTGGTAGGAAGCTCTGTTGTTTTTTATCACATCTTCAGCACTGCTCTGATTTGAGACTCATCTATGAGACAGTGACTTAGCAAGATCATCTCCAAGAATCCCTGTGTACATTTAATCATTGTAGCCAAGCACTTATTCAGGAATCATTAACTTCTTAAAAGACAGACATAAATAAAAGGAACTCTCCCTCTTTGGTGACATTTGAGTAGACAGGATGAACTATGAGTGCACATTTCAGACCTCAAACTTTGATGTAGCAGCATCAGTTTATGGCTGGACTCTTGTCTCTTAAAACTGTTAGTATTAGACTTTGGAAGTCTACTTACTTAGGGTTGAAATATTTAGCTTTACTGTGTCAAGAAACCCATACCACCTACTGCTTACTAGCAGAGCTTGTTCTTGGTTAGACATCTCAGAAGTAAAGAACAAGAGTCTGAAGACATATTCTGGTCCCTCCTAGCATTTTTAAGTAGACAGCAGAAAAATTCCTGAGAAGAATAAATGCTATCAGAGCTATGGGCTGCACCCTAAGCTGAGTTTTTCTAAACTTGCATTAACAATTTCTTTTTCTTTCTTTTCCTCAAATCGTTGAAATAAAATGAAAATTGAACTCATACTTTTACCCAAGGCTGAGTCTGAGCCAGACCATTTGGAAACTGTGAAGGTGTTTCAACAGCATGTAATAATATTCTCTGTTCAACTGCCTCTGCACTTCCTACCCTCAGGCAGAGGTGTCTGATTGGAGGACAAGCACTCCTCTGCCTGGAAGGCACCTGGAAGGATATTGGTTCTTTCTGCTGTGATTCCAAACATCAATTGTCCTTCTTCAAGTTCTTATGCCCGGAGAAGGAGACTAAAAGCAGATTGTCCTATGTGATTTCGTACCATATTGGTTACCTGTATACAAAGAAAGATTCTTGCATGCTGTCTGCCATCTGAGGTCAGATGTGTCTAGAGCTTTGTAGAGCATCATTCTTTGCTGAGCTACTGATGCTGATTCTGAATATTTGATCTGCCAGCATAAGTGCTTGTGGAACTTCTCGCTAATCCAATTAATTAGCTATGATCTACCTTCTCTTAAACAGTTTAAAGTAGATCTCTTGTAGTCCTAATTGTATTGACTGAATTCTGCTAGGAAGAAATTACCTGGACAGTTATGCCAATGGATGTGAAGAGCAGTGACCAGCTGTTGGGCATAGGCCAGGGACAGAAAAATTTTCATCAGTCAGTCACAGCCAAAGCCAGGATGTGTGACACTAATGGTATTTTGCATAAGGGTAATATATATATATATATATCCCTTTGGGGAAAAGAGCCTAGTATTGAACGCACAGCAAGGTTTCAAATTGACTTTGAGCTATGAATTACTGAAAAGTGAGGACTGAGTGGTTGTTGGAATTTAATCAGCTAGTTTAAAGGGAGAACATGAGTGGAGTTATTTCCCTTGGTTATTTTGGGAACCATTCTTTTTTCTTCCTTAGAGAGTTGATATTTTATTGAATTATGTGTCAAGTCCTCCACAGGTCAGCTCTACCCACCACTGACACCTGAGTTGAATTTATTAAGCTTTTAGCCTGTGTTGTGTTTCTCAAGCTTGGGAATTGTTTCTCTTTTGGATGTGATTTTTCAGCCTGAGGTCTCTGCATCACTGGAAACTAGACTTCTAAATGGTCTACAAAAGCAAGCCAGTTCTTAGTTAGCTTAATTGGTTTTGTAGGGGTCCATGATTTTGTTGGAAAACATTATAGAGGTTTGAGATTCTTTCCTAAGAAAAAGTCAGGAAACCCACTGACCTGCTTTAAATTACATTAGACATAATTATTATTGTCAATTAATTTTAATTAATTTTAATTAATGTAATCACTTTAAGTCATTCACTTATTACATGTAGTTTTTGTACTGCTAGGTGTTTTTATTAAAGATGTTTGTGTGAATTGAAGCTGACAAAATACTCATTTATCTGAACTGCTTTCCAGGAAAGTGGTGATTTAGGAATATGGTGAAAGTTGAAAACACCATGTCAAAGAGATCCTTAGTTTTGAGGAGTGTAGAGACTACATCCAAAACTAACTGGTCTGTGGCATAGGTGTTACCCATCTCTTTCCAAATCTCCATGGTCCACTACAACACAGCCGTGTAAATTTGAGGTGCTCTTTGGTGTCAGTCTTTCACTATTGATGTTGCAAAGCTACATTAATGTTGCTAATTAAGGAAAGTCAGTCTTTCATTATTAATGTTGCAAAGCTTTAAAATCCTAAACATTTCCATTGATTTTTGCATGTCAACTGCCTACCTGATTTAGCTTTTCCTCTAGATTCCCTGCAGAAAATCCTCCTTGTTCTGGGGGCAAGCAGCCCCTCTGAGTCAGTCAGAGAGAGGCAACAGGGAGAGCTGCCCACATCTCCACACACAGTGTAATTCAGATCTGTGTGGGAGTGTCTCTAAATGCTGTGTAAAAGTCTCTTGTCTCTATGCTGATGACATAATACAGGGTTTTAACTTACTTGCTGTGGATATGCTGTATTTGTTTTCGAATGATAGTGAACAGACTGCAGATATTATAAATATTCTAGGTAGTTACTTAATAAACCCGAATGGCTCTAAATCAAAAGGACCCTTCTGAATTAGTGAGCAAATTGCTCAAAGACCTTTTGCCACAGCAGACCACAATTACAACTACAGAGTATGTCAGAAAACATTTAATTACTTTCCAGAGGGCTCTGTAATTCTGCTTGTAATGACTACACCTCCCTATTACTCCTGTGCAAAAATTACCCCTCTGATGAATTTTTATTTCGGTTTTGTTGTTGTTTTTGATTAGAGGAAACAAACAACTCTAGGAAGGGTCTTGCTGCTTGTCCATCAGTCCTTCTTGCCCATCAGAAAATTTGCTGTTGCTTAACATTTTGTTTTCAGGGCTGGGTATGGTGTTGATACTTTGGTGAGATCAGATCTGACAGCGGCTGGAGTCACTAGCAATAGGGTTCAGTTCTAAATTAAGACATCAAAATGAAAATTTTCATATATAAGCCAAGTGTCTAAGCTCAGATCTATGAGAAATCCACTCATAAAACCTACAGAACAGTGAAAGCAAACTGACTGACCAGACACAAGGGGTCAAATTGACCAGCCTATACAAAGGCATTCTTCATGTTCTGAAATGCCCTAGGGTTTCTCCAGAAATGTACTCATTTACCACAGGTCCTCTGTAATACATGCCTTATACCTAAGCACTAAATACCTATTTTTAGGCAACGGGATGATATCTTTGTTATCTATTGTAGGGTGAGCTGAACTCACTACAAAAAGGACATTGAATTACTCGAGCGTGTCCAGAGAAGGGCAACGAAGCTGGTAAAGGGTCTGGAGCACATGTCGTACGAGGAGCGGCTGAGGGAACTGGGGTTGTTTAGTCTGGAGAAGAGGAGGCTGAGGGGAGACCTCATCGCCCTCTACAACTACCTGAAAGGAGGTTGCAGAGAGCTGGGGATGAGCCTCTTTAACCAAGTAATGAGCGGTAGGTAATGGCCTCAAGTTGCGCCAGGGAAGGTTTAGACTGGATATTAGGAAGTATTTCTTTACAGAAGGGGTTGTTAGACGTTGGAATGGGCTGCCCAGTGAGGTGGTGGAGTTCCCATCCCTGGAGGTGTTTAAGAGTAGGGTCGCCATAGCACTTAGTGATATGGTGTAGTTGGGAACTGTCAGTGTTATGTTAATGGTTGGACTAGATGATCTTCAAGGTCCTTTCCAACCTAGATGATTCTGTGATTCTGTGAACTGGTGTACAGATTCCTCTGTGTAATAAGACCTTGAACACTCAGATCACAGGCAGATATCTACATAAAACCCTGTAAACTGAGATGTCTTGAGACTGATATCCTACCCTTTCCATAGAGAGTAATAATTTTTCTTCAGACCCTTGTAGCAAGAAAGGTCCTGTGCTATGAAACTGGGATGAGAAACAAATCAAGTTATACGTGGTTTTAGCTCATTTCAGTTGGACTTGTCCATCAGTGCATAAGTGGCTGAAAACATACCAGAAGTATTGCTTTGAATAGTCACCCTAAAAGTTGCCTGCCAGTGTACTTCCAGGTGAGTGTGTGTGGTGACAGAGGCTGTTCTGTAGAAGGGGTGATTTCCAAGTCCTGTGGTATTGGAATAAATTGGCTTCAATGTGAGCACATGGGAGTCACCCTTTAGGCTTCACAGGGGCTTGTAGAGAGGTTTTCTTTCCCAGATGGTGTGAGCACAGTCCTCCTCTAGAAAGGGTTTTTACAGTACTAACTGCAAAGGGTGGGAGAGTGTGGCCTATAGCAAACTGCACCTATGTCTGACAGAAATGAAAAAACCTATGAGTGACTGAGTAGTTGCTTTGGTAATTATGGGGTCTCTTTCCTGATCATACTAAATAGTATTTTAATCTGAAAGGAAACCCAGTCACCTTCATGAAACTGATATATCATTTAGTCTGTGAAATACCCTCAGTTTAAGCTTAAAGATGAGTATATGTGATCATGAGTTCAAAACCTGAAAATTAGGATGAAAGAAAGGAATAAATATGATCCTGCTACTGTTTGCTTATTATGGATTTTTATGAACATGATTCTAGAATTATTTCCTTGGAGTTTCTACTCATCTGTGAAGGAAGACAGTGCCTGATATTTCATATGCGGTACACTAAGAGCCTGTTAAAATGAAGGAGCATAGGTCAACAGAAATCAAGCTAAACCCAGTGAAACTACTCTTTGCATCTTGAGGACTTGAGTCTTGAAACTCATCATGCAGCTTACAAATGTGGCCCTGTGGCAACTAGGAGGTGCCACCAGGAAATCTGTAGGACTCCATATACCCATGTGTGCTTGGTGGCTTAATATGCCTGATATGTGGCTTAATCCACTAGCAAAAAGACATTAACATGACAGCCTTATGCACAGGAATCAGGCAAATCTAAAACCACATTGTGCTCATGGATGCTCCAGAATCTCGTCTCTTGGATGAAGTACCTGTAGTAAGCATAACCATTGTGCCCTTGTAGCTGATTCCTGAATATAGGCAGAAATGCAGAATATAGCTAGATATTGTATACATCTCTTGCTGTTTCTCTCTACTCCAGGAAAACAGAGTTGAAATTTTGTAGATGTAATGATCAAAGGAAATAGTAAATAATGGACAGAATTGGCAGCTGATTTTTTTTCATATTGTCTTTGAGCTCCTGAAGATTTTGACTTGATTCCACTCTGCTCAAGAGATGTCTTTCCCATTTTACCATGACATGAAATCCCAGAATGGCTTTACTTGCCTTTTATTTACTTAGAACATATACTTGTGTCAGAACAAATGCCATATAGTAGACATGTATGATTACTACTACCCTACTGAAAAATGAAATCTGTAGTGTGGACACTCTCCTATGCCAAAAAGCATCACTATTACCATCGACAGTTTGGACCTAATTGGGTCTAGAAACTGTACATGTATGTCTTGCATAAATACATCAGTTGTAATGACAGATTGCTGCTGCTTATGCAGCATGAGATGAGGCTTCTCGTTTGTCTTGTGGCTGCATGGGGAATTTAAATGGTCTTTTCCAAGTGCCTTTCATAAACTCTATGCAACCTGAGAATGAGTGTCCCCTAATTCTAATCAGTTAACAACTTAGCTGTGACCACAGGTATATTTTCTTCTGCTGAAACCCTTGTCTTACTCTTTTCTTTATGTAACTATGGAGACTTCTTTCTGTATAATCTAAAGGAAATGTCATTCCAACATGAAAACCTTAATCATGAAATCTGGAAATCATGCAGAGTTTAGAAGTTTGAGGTTTAGAAAATAGCACATTAACATTTAAATGAAGTGTTAAAATAATAGACTGCTGCTGAAGTTCAAAGCTGAGGATGTGAATTTGTTACAAAGGGCACTTGCATCTTCAAAGAAAGAATCGTGGACTTTTGGAACTCATAAGGGAAATCTTGCAGCCTATGCCAATACAGTAAATATAAATGAAAAGGGCTATAATGAAGAATTACAGGGCTCCATAACAAGCTATGCTATGGTTACCTGGAATGAGGGTATCTGAAAAAGGTCTCTTAGGCTTAGTTTACTCATTCTTTCAAAATAAGCTAATTTAACACTTGGGTGACCAGAGGATGCTCAGTCAAATCTCTGCATTTCTCTCTGCATGAAGAGATAGCCATTATCCTTCCAGCAGCTAATGTCTCTGAAGAACCATAGGAAACAATTCAGCCCTTATTGCTGTCAGATCTCATATAGCAGAGAAGAAATATGAATGTTACGAACAATATTTTATCCTGTTTTCCTAAAGATCACTTGGGTCCTGCTTCTTTATTTCCTGGTGCTTCACACTGCAGATGAAGAGGTCTATCTGCATGTTTAAAGCCAAAATAAGCCATACATTAAGTATGAGGTGATGAAAAATCTTATTGCCAAGTGTTTTCTTACAAGACATTTCGAAAAATAATTTTTCTTCATTTTTAAATACTATGTGTAACAATTAACACACACTATGAAGAAACTGCTTAAATGCAACAGACAAGTGAACTATCAGCCCCTTGGAAACAAAGAATGTGTTAACTACTTATAGCTTAATGAGAGATTATGTTTACCCTCCAAAAGCACACAGGCCTTTTATAATGCAGAACTCTTAAAGAAATAATGAGTTTCTTAATACAAAAAGTGCTATAAAATTTAAGGTACATATTGTTAATACCGATGTTGTTTTTTAAAATATAAATAGGCAGTGAGGTTTGGAGAAAGAATAAAAGAAACTTATTTTTTTACCTGAATAACTCCAAATGTACTTTTGTGTCTTTGTGTTTCCAGTGGGGGAAAAAAAAAGGTTTTTTCCATGTGCTTTTGTTTAGAGATAAAATAGGATAAAATGTTGTTTGTGTTACAGAACAGTTCATCCCTTTATCCCATTTCCACCAATGGAAGTGATCATTTTATCCTAAATTTGAGAAAACAGGATTACAGGATGGAATAGAAAATTTCAAGTAAGATTTCCCACTTTATGGGATAGGTTGAAAATCAAATATCAGACCTTTCAACAGAGTTAGTATGTCTTAATTTCTTAATTGCATCCCTCCTAAAGGCTCACGGTGGTATTGCAACTGAGTAAATAACAGTTTAATCCCATCCTGCTTGTGCTGAGTCTTTTACAGCATAACAACTGTAAGGAGCTTGTATGTTTATCTATGGTATTATATGTACACATGTATCTGTAGTTGATATTTATTAGCTATCCTTATGTATATGCTGTCACCATACCAAACTCTCACAGCAGCTCTGCGCACTGGGTCTTCCTTCACCCACATGTATGGGCAGTACAGGACTGTTGGGGAGCACAGCTCCTTAAAAAGATTCAAGTTCCCCTGAATCATGAGGAACTAGGAACTACACACTGTGGAGCCACTGTCCTCTCTTCAGCTGCTTCATCATGGCCCATAAATGCTGAGATTATGGAGTGCCTTTAGGGTTTGGGTGCTTCCAAAGCCCAAGACCTCAGTGGAGCAAATCTAAGAAGCCAGAACTGAAAGCTGACAGTAGTGCTGGCTTTTTGTCCTTACCTTGGTCATGAGGAGGTCTTGTCTAAGTGGAGAATAATTGTACTTGTAAGACATCTGACCAATACTCTCTACTTTGATTTTTCCATGGAACCAAGAAAAAACACACTTCATATTTTAGCTTTGTGTCATTAAACTATGAGGCATCCCATTCAAAATACTTATAAGAAATATCATCTAGGAAGAAAAGAGAATCAAAATACTCCAATTTTATTCTGATTGTTTCTAACACTTCTGATTTTATCACTACTCTCAGGAGAGTTACGTGTTTTCTTTAGCATCCAGTCTCATGATACAAATGTTAGTGGCAGCACTAGAACAGGAGGACGGTAAATATTGCTGACATAGTTATTGAGGAATCCTGAGCCTACTTAACCATTTTCTGAGCAACCTGGTTTTGTAGACATCTGCCTGTCACCCAGAGGAGGGTGTGAGTAGTTCATCAGAGACTGCAGAGTGCCTATATTTGCAAATTTGATGGGAACAGAGGCCATTTCCAGAACTAGAGTCTCATTACTCTGAGGAGCAGAAATACATTGTTCATTTGACCATTTATCTCACAGCAGCTCAAAACAAATTCATCCTCATAGCCAG
Organism: Strix uralensis; assembly: GCF_047716275.1. NCBI lineage: Eukaryota > Metazoa > Chordata > Aves > Strigiformes > Strigidae > Strix > Strix uralensis. Next base: position 127,561,919 of record NC_133973.1, read on the forward strand.
TATAAATTTTACTTTTATAATTTACCTTTTACTTGGATCTCTGTTCTCTAAGACATGTGATTTGTAGTGTCAACAAATCTGTAGAGATCAATGAAAAAAAGCAAAGGCAGAAAATTTACTTACCTGAGTTTCATTATCAGCAAGCCATGTAGGACTTGTTATGCTCTGGAGATTATTCAGTGTATGCAAGTAATCGCATGTGCATGGTATGAGACATCTAGGAGAATCACGTACCATGGATTGAATTATATAGCTGTAGAGATACCTTTTATGATTTTTATTCATATGTCACAAATAAAAATCATGAGACATTTAATGACCCTTTTCATCAGAGAGAGCCTTTCTGGAAGGACTCTGAGCAACAAAGACATATTATTTAAGAACAACAAAAATTCCCTGTTTGTTGCATGTTGTCCTGTCTGCTGCATACTGGACTAAAGACAGATGGAGTGGATCATGTGCATTCATGTTCTTTGGTGATTTCTGCAACTTCAAATGCCATTCATTAACAAACTGTGAAAAAGAGCTCACTGTTTCTGATACGATTTTTTATTATATTTAACCGAGAGACCCACATTAAAATTTACTGTAAAATCCCTTCCTAGGTCCGAGAAAATGAGCACATAAGGGAGAATCTGTAAGGCTGAAAAGGGCATGGGATGAAAGCTTTTTAACAAAGCCCTGATCCTCTGGGGTAGAGTAGCAGGGACACAGAACTAAATGCATCAGTAACACATCAAATGCTTTCAGATAACACCATTTTTGATTCATAGGATTCAGTTCAATCCATGAAAATTTTTTTGCATAAGAAAAGTTAAGATAATGCCATAAATTGTTCAACAAGCAAGTGTATCTTTTTGAAAAACAGCTGAAGAATGAGATGGAGCATAATACTCCAGGATCTGTATACTTTGTCTCCAAAGAAATGGTACTTGAGGCCACCTAGTTCCTTGAATGTAATGAATTTGAAAGATGGTCTCTACATTTGGGACATTCTCATGCTGGCCTTTTTTTTTTTTTTTTTAAATTGTTCTCCACATAATCAAATTTGGAAAAATCTCCATATGCAGAATGTGCTTTAATATAGATGAACTGAATGCCATATTAATTTATGATATACACCAGAGCCGTTGTATTCAATTTTTGTTATTCCCAGCTGGAAGCTAGGCATTTTAACCAGTGGCCCAAGAGTATCCAGATCAATCACTGCAGTAGCTTTTTGATAGTTCATATCTACTAATTATATAAAATACTCTAAAATACTAAACGTCTGCTTGAAATTTAGCAGCAGAACAGGTTTTCATGGTTTTGCAGTGACACCCAATTTAAGATTAGTGCTACTTCAAGGCAAAGGGAAAAAAAATCTTTTGGTGCACTATGTTTAATGATGTAATGTTACTTGAAATTTCTATATCCTACTGTGCTATTGTGCGAAGTGCTAGACTAAGACTAATTAACCAATGCAGGAATCTAGCCCCATGAACACAAAATTTGCATTGATTTCCAATAGCATAACAATTGAAGCATGACAAAAAGGCTGCAGTTGATTAAACACCGAATTAGGGCTTACTATTTGAAAAGCATTGGGATCACTAGCTCTTGGCTTTATGGATTATCATATATAAACTAAGGCATGTGGGATTGGTGAATACATTACAGCATGGAAACATCTAGCTTATATTTTAAAAATTATATATATTACATATACTTCATATAAATATTTCTGGTTCATTACCTTTTAAACAAAGTGAATGATAAAGGAAATAGAAAATAGGTTGCAGCAGTTACTCTGGCTAAGAGCAACTTTTGACAAGGATGCTTTAACATTAGGAGACACACAATTGCTTGAACCAGGCTGATGAAATGGGCTTTAGGTGAAGTTCTGCTTGAGAGTAATGAAAAGTGCAGAAGAAGATAATAGCATTTTCAATGTCTTTTAGGATTCCCTAGATTGCTACTGAAATATAAAAGGAAAAAGTCCCGAAGCCTGATCTTTCTTTTTGATTGATTGATTCCTTCACAAAAAGATTTACTTCTCAACATGCTGTAGCATTTTATCAAAATGTCATTGTCAAAGAATATTAGATGACTCGCCAATACAGTCTCTCTCCTACTGGGCTATACATTCAGTTTGGATCATCAAGATTAGTCTGTGCCAGCTAACCTTTCTCACTATATGCAGTCACACAAAATAGCACCTACTTCTCCCAGTCACAATGTTAGACTACTGCAAATGGGATGGATAGGGAAAGGCTCCTTCAGACTCTGGAGCACAGAGGCTGGAATTGAATCTGTAAAATAGTTTCCTTCAGACAGTACCTAAAGGCCTGGAGTGACCAAGGTGAAGGGCAACAAGGAAGGTCTCTATAAATACATTGGTATTAAAAAGAAGGGTAAGGACCGTGGGGGCCCATTTGTCAGTGGGACAGGGAACCTTCTGGGAAGATACAAAGAAAAGACTGAGGTACTAAATGTGTTTTTTTGTCTCAGTTTTCACTGGGAAGGCTTGTCTTCAGGCATCGCAGGTCCCTGAACTTTCTAGCAGAATGTCTAGGAGTACCCACAGTAGAGGAAGAAATATTTAGGGATCACTTAGGCCTCTTGTGCATACACAAGTCCATGGGACCAGGTGGGATGCATCTAAGGGTGTTAGGGACCTCACTAATGACATTGTGATGCCACACTGCATAATTTTTGAAATGTCATGGCAACTGGGAAGGCTCCTCATAACTGGAAAAGGCAAATGTCACATTATCTTTAAGAATGGTAAGAAGGGTGATTCAGAGGACTACAGGCTGGTCAGTCTCACCTCAGTCTCTAGTAAGGTGATAGGGCAAATCCACTCAGAATTCATTTCTATACTCATGAAATACAAGAAGGTGACTGAGGGCAGCCAGGATGCGTTTACCAGGTGTAAATCATGCCTGACCATCCTCACTCTTTTCTGTGATGAGGGGACTGGTGCTGTGGCCAGAGGAGGGCAGTGGATGTACACCTTGATTTTAACAAGGCCTTTGACACAATTTCTCATAGTCTCCTTATCACTGAATTTGTAAGATAAGGCCTGTATAAGTGGACTAAAAGGCAGGTGGGGAATTGACTCAATTGGTGGACCTGAACAGCTGTGATCAGTGGTGCAAAGTCCAGCTAATGGTCAGTAATTAATGAGGTCCCTCAGAGGTCAATAATGGGACCAATACTGCTTAAAGTCTTCAGTAACAACCCAGATCATGGGACAGAGTGCATCCTTAGCAAGTTTGTGGACAACACAAAGTTGGAGAAAGCAATCAACATCCTGAAGGGCAGGGCTGCTACTCAGAGGGACCTGGACAAGCTGAAAAAATGGGTTGCAAGGAACATCATGAAGTTCAGCAAGAGAAAGGTATTACATGTAGGATGGAGTAACATCATGTAACATTACAGGCTGGGGTCCAACCATCTAGGAAGCAGCTCTGCAGAAAAGGACAGGGGGGTCCTTGTGGACAAGAAGTTGATCACAAGCCAGCAGCATGTGCTTGCAGCAGAGGGCTGCATTAGGAAAAGGGTCACCAGCAGGTCAAGGGAAGTGATCCTTCCACTTTATTCAGTGCTTTTAAGACCACATCTGGAGTACTGCATCCTGTTTTGGGCTCCCCAGAGGAAGATAAGTATTGATATACTGGAGTGAGTCCAGCAGAGGCCACCAAGCTGGTCAAGGATCAGGAGCACAGGCCATATGAGAAAAGGCTGAAAAAGCTGGATTTGTTCAGCTTGGAGAAAAGAAGCTGAAGGGCAGACTGTACTGCTGTCTACAACTACATGATCAGAGGATGATATAGAGTCTCCTCTAATGTACATAGTGATAGGATGGGAGCAAGTTGCAATATGGGAGATTCTAAATAGATACTAGGGGAAAAAATACACCACGAAGGTGATCAAATACTGATGTAGGATGTCCAGAGATCTTGTGTCCATCCTTGCAGGCATTCAAAGCTGACTGAGCATGGACCTGAACAACTTGATCTATTTAGATCTGTTTTGAGCAAGGAATTGGGTAATTTGACTTCTAGACGTCCTTCCAAACCTAAACTATGATTCTGGGATTCTGACAGTGTTATTGAGATTGTGAGAGAAAATTTACAGCTACTCATATACTGATTACTACACAGATGTGAACATTCCAAGCCAGAGATAATCTTTATTTTAAAGTATCTTAAAAACAGTTGTGAGGGTTTTTATTCCCTTTTTGTTAATAACTGTTCAAAACAAAAAAGGTGCTGACATTGAAAGCAAGAGGCTATGAGAGAGGTGGTTCTTCCTGGAAAAGCTTTTTTTGTCAGTTGTAGAGACTACTTAAGGCTCCTCAGCCATTTAAGCAAATTGTTCTCCTTAAAGCTGGGGAAACAAGGCTGGACCAAGATGCTCCTGACATGAAAAAGGGAACAGCATGAGAAAGAGGTACAAATGCAGTAAAGAGTCAAAAAATAGAACTCTGGAAATTTGCTGTCAGCAGGGGATGGGAAGGAGGGGACAGTGACAGTATCTTCTAGAGGAACCACATTTATATTAACAATAGTTGTGATCTTATAAAAGGTTTTATTAGCCATTCTGAAGAGCAACAGGATTTTCAGAATGCTTCCTTTGCCTGGCATAACCCTGTGCTTCTTTTGTGTTCACAATAATCAGGCAAACTCTGTTTTGTGGACAAAATAAAAAGCACTGAAATTCATCATTGTTCAGTCTTCCACATTTTGTTCTCATATTATTCTATGTGTGTCTTCAGTGTCTTATGGGGACTTCTGAAAGTTAGGAATTGCAAAATGTGTGTTTCTACAGTAGAGTGTCTTTTGCCTTAGAACAAGACTAGATCATTTTATTTTTTGGATTTTTGCAAAGCCTTTTGAATTTTTTTCCAGGATGAAATGGTTACATTTACACTAAATACTTGCAAACAGGTGATTTGCCACAATCTTTCTTTGTGAAGTAATTTAAAAGTATGGTCACATGACTTGCTTTCACAGTTTTTTTTTGTTTCCTTTTTTCTTTTCTAAGGACAAAACCTCATTGTTCATTGGTTTGTAATTAAAAAACCACAGATGGCATCAACGGACTTCACTTATCATTGCCTATAATATCAGTTGGCATGCATTTAGTTGATTTTATCACATGACTAGGTAAAAGGGAACCTCAGTAAGTTTACAGACAAGTAAAATTTGTTGGTATGTATTTCAGACATAAAATATGATTTTTAAAATGCCGTTACTGTGGCCAGCTCTTCTTTATTCTCACAAAGAAAGATTCTTTATATAGCAATTTCAAGACTTCATTCGGCAACTGTTGAACTGGTTGGAGTTTTGCCTGCACAATGACATGAGGTCAACTTGTTGTGTGAGTGGACACCAACAATACTCCATAGGAACTTCCCAGCTATCCCCAAGGACTAAAGCCCTCAGGGTTGAACACAAAAGTCTCTACAGTTAGTGAATGTGACAGTCCCACCTCGGTGACCGGGTCCAGTGGGACACACAGTGGGTCACGTTCTTTGTGGTTTCAACCTCCAACTCCAGTTGTTAAATTCAGAGTATTTGTTTTTTGACAATGCATTTAATGTGATTCTTACCCCAGAGTAAATTTATGCCACAAAAATATTTATAAAAATATAGATTTAAAAAATATCTTTAGTAATTTTTTTCTCACTACAGCTGGAGGTGTTACTAACAAGACGATGAACAGGAATTAATTATGTGTTCTACAACTGACAACTATAGTGGTCTCTTTGCATGCTCATTATAAATTGAGGCAAAATATTGATATATATTGATATATATGATATATATTGATATATATGATCCTTGAGGTCCCTTCCAACTTGGTATTCTATGATTGATTTATTGTTATAGACCACGTGTGCAAGATCCAGTTAAAATAGCAACATGACTGAACATGAACATTTTACATGACGGAAAATAGTCTCCCGCATTTTCCATTAAATACGTAAATGCCTTTAAATGCAAGAAATTGTTCTGATGACCCAAATTGTGTTATATACATATTAAGAAATATATACAATCTTCTATAGATATTTATTCATCAACAAATTCCCAGACTTGTGCAGTTCTTTAAAAATACAATTGGGAAATAAAAGTAATCATTTTTATCTAAATGTGTTCTTAAAGGAAGAAGTGGAGAGACAGAAGTGCATTTCTGCCCCTGATAATGAGCCGGGCAGAATTATTCTATTCAGTCAATAATTTGGTGTGAAAATCTGATCTCACTGAAGTCAACAGTAATAGGACTGAATCTTTAGTTTTAATTCTTCCTTCAGAATGAAATTTTCACTTGCACAAAGAGGCAGGATAAGGCTAATGCATCACATCAGTCTCATTTAGACTTTACCACGCCTCCACTTCCCTCTTTACTGAAATAGAATTTACAAGTGATCTTCACCCATCTATGTGAGGGTAAGCTGTTTTCTAATGAGAGTTTTATTGTAAGAACAATTCTAGAATACATTTATTTCTTCTAATAAACAGAAAATACAACATTTCTTAATCAAGATAACATTAAATGCTTGAAATCACTCCAAATTTTCTGGAAACAGACTTTGTCCCTGAGGCTCTAGTTTTGTCTTCACTAGTTACCTTGTGCAGAGCACAGGGGGTCTACCTGACTTTCTTTCTCCTTCTTAAAATGTTTATATCTGATATGTTGGTATAAATACTTTTGTATAACAGAAATAATAATTTCCTCAAAGATGCATAAATCTGTACAGAGTTGATAGGTTCGTCCTGACTGTTCTTTAAAATCATGTTATAACTGTATCAACTATCTTGATGGTTAGTTACATTTTAAATTGCATTTATAATTTTTTCTTCAAATGTAAATTGAGGGAAAAAGGATTTTGAATTTATAATAAAAGAAGGGAGAAAATAAATTTAAGGCTTTTGATCTAGGTAGATGGATACATTACTATATGGAAAAATAAAATATTGCTACATGAAGAGATTTCACCATGCAAGAGCTGCATTTAGTCATCTAAATGAATATAAAATCTATGTATTTGATTAATTTCCAGGTAAATTTAAATTTTGTGAATTTGAATGGTTTCTAGGTCAACTCAAATGCTATGCTTTGTGGTAATACATGGTATAAAAATTTACTTTAACAGGCATGAGTTATTGTCCATACATCAAGACTTAACAAGTACCTGTCACACTAAATAGCTCCTTTAGTTTTGCAGACACCATGCAGAGCAGGATCCCATTCAGGAAATGTTGTGGTGGTAGAATCCACACCTAATAATTTAATGCTGTTCCAAACAATTTCCATCATTTGTGAGGAAGGATCAAATTTTGGAACACTTCTTTCTTTGAAAAATGCATTACTATGTTCAAGTATTGTGTTCAATTCTGGGGTCCCTGGTGTAAGAAAGACATGGACCGGCTCGAGCAGGTCCAGAGGAGGCCATGAAGATGATCAGGGGGCTGGAGCACCTCCCCTATGAGGACAGGCTGAGAGAGCTGGGGTTGTTCAGCCTAGAGAAGAGAAGGCTCTGGGGAGACCTTGTAGTGGCCCTCCAGTACAAAAGGGGGCTACAGGAAAGCTGGGGAGGGACTCTTTAACAGGGAGTGTAATGATAGGATGAGGGGTAATGGTTTTAAACTGAAAGAGGGTAGATTTAGATTAGATATAAGGAATCTGTTCTTCCCTGTGAGGGTGGTGAGACATTGGAACAGGTTGCCCAGAGAAGTTGTAGATGTCCCCTCCCTGGCAGTGTTCAAGGCCAGGTTGGACGGGGCTTTGAGCAACCTGATCTAATGTAAGGTGTCCCTGCCCATGGCAGGGGGATTGGAACTGGATGATCTTTAAGGTCCCTTCCAGCCCAAACCATTCTATGATTCTATATGCCATAATTTCCAGCTTGTTACAAATGTGTAAGATGTGTTAAAGTGCATCAAATTACCTTGAATGTATATATTTAGGTAAATAAACAGAGTGCAATGAAAATTCAATCCTCTCTAAAGGAAGAATATTGCATAAAGTAAATGTGTAAGAAATGAACCATTTGTATTATATTATCTGCCATAAAATCCACCACAAAAGATGAACAGAGTAAATATACTGTATCCCCAATCTCAGTGTATGCAAATATGAATAAGCTGTGAGGAAAGGCTCTAATGTTAATATTTGCTTTTACACAAATATTTTTCTCTCCAATTTACAAGTTTGATTTAAAGATATTACTATTGCCACCAGTACATGCACAGAAATGTGATGTTTGGCTTATGTGTGGAAAATAGAGTATCTTCTTCACCCTCTTTGTTGAGATACAAGAGGGAGGAATTTATCATTCCATGGCCTTGATGAGCTGCTGTGCCTATAGACAAGTTCCTTCTTTCACTATATCTTCTAAGAAATGAATCCTGATCTTCCATAAAGAATGCAAAACTCCCACTGAAGTAAAAAAATGCCTCATTCATGTGTCTGGGAGAAGAATTCAGGTCACAACTAAAACAGCTTGCTCTCACCTGCTGCTTTAATTCCATAATGCATTTTCAATTGATATCTTGTATAAATCATGATTTGAGAACAATGTGGTTTATCAGGAAGACATCATTCCAGTCACAAAGTGCCATCCAAATGAAAAGCCCCCAAAGGTAAGCAAGAATGACCAAAACATTACAACTATACTCTTGGGTTTCTCTATGACAAACTCTTGCATGGACTATTACACATTTACAAGCTATCAGTTTTCATTTTGTCATTGTTGTTTAAAGCAGGAGAAGGCTTGCTCTTCTGACCATCAGTTCCTCCTTTGGATGTGTCCTGGAAGAAAAGTCTTGGCATCCACAGTGACATTAAAATTCGTTTGTATTCATTCCGAAAATTCTGGTTAAGAAGTCCGTATATTATTGCATTAAGGCAGCTGTTGAAATAGGCCATGAAATAACTTACAATGAATAACCATTCAGGAACTTTTGGTGCCATTTCCATAGGATCAATAGCTACAGCCATTCCAATGAAGTTTAGAGGTGCCCAGCAAAAGGCAAAAATCACAAAAACCACAAACATGGTAAGAAAGTTTCTGAAGTCACTTGGCTTCAGTCTTGGCTTTGTTTCTGACTTGACTCGTCTTCTAACTTGAAGCACTAAAACCCAAATTCGAAGGTAGCAGAAGCTCACAATGGTGATAGGGACGATGAAGTGAATTACCACCACAGATATTGTATAGTAGGAGCTTGCAGTCTGAACAAATGTGCATGAATAAATGCGTGGATCATACTTTAAAGAGCCAACAAAAAAATTTGGCACAGTTGCAATTACTGTTAATACCCAGACTAAGCAGACATACAGCATTGTGTTCCAACAGCTATACACTTTGTCATAGACAAAACTATGACATATATAGCAATATCGGTTTATTGCAATTGCAGTGATGTTGAAAATAGAGCCTATTACACTTAGTCCCATCACAAAGCCACTCACTTTACAGTGCATTTCACCCAAAGTCCATCCATTGTGGAAAATAGCTAAGAGTACCAGTGGGTATGGATACAAAGCCACCACCAAATCAGCCAGAGCTAGGCTCACCACAAATGCATTACCTGGGGAAAAAGAAAAATACATAGACATAAGTCTGAAAGCAAGCATAGTTGTGAACAAGAAGAAAATATGATATATTATCTTGGATATCAGTAATGCTAAATTATTGATGATGTCAGCAAGCAACAGGTGTATAGGACCAATAGGTCAGTATTGGAAATAATTTTACAATTCAGCTTAGAAAACCTATAGAAATATCTGCAGCAATATGATGTTTCAAATTTGATGGTGACTGAATTATACCCTCCTTTCTATTTTAATCTTTAATAAACATAACCATCAGCGAGCCATTACATAAGCACATGTTGTTTGAGTGTAGCTAACTCCACAGCTGGATTGAATAAGGTGTAAAAGAAAAAAAATCTAAATTGGGCCAGGTAGGCAAGCCATTATGCCGTTCTGACATATCACTGGAATACTAACAAGCTTGACAAGTATCAAGGGGAAGGATATACAAAGTCTAGGTCTATAGGGATTAGAAGGATGTGTTGGTTTATGCATATTCTAAATTGCTACACAATAGTCTGTAATATAGATATTTTCTGCATGAATGGCCTACCCATACTGCAGTTATCTTCCCATTGGACTGACTAAGGAACAATGAATTGCCTTCACCACTCGATGTAGAAAGACATATTTAGTTATAAAAAGGAAAAATGCATGAATACAAGAGAAAGTATTCAAATTAATGGAAGGAACCTTTAGATCCTTCTAGAGTTTAGAAACTTTAGTGATATGATTGAGACTTATTGTCTCTCTTTAAACAGTGTCCTTTTCATCAGTTTGAAATTTCTGGGCATTGTATCTAAGGATACTTTAATAAAAGAGTGAGATAGTAAACTATATTCCTGAAAAATGAAATGTAAAACCATTCTCTTGGAACTTCCCAGGAGACAGAAAATAGAGGTACTAACTTTAGATTCTTGGCATTTAGGTAGCATAAACCACATTTCTGGTTTGCATACTCACTTTTTTGCTTAAAGTCCTTCACAGCATGAACAGCTACCCAAGTAGCTTTTAAAATTGTGTGTGGAACATAATTATTTTTTAAAAAGAGTAGTTAGATGCTTAATTCTACAAATTCTGACCTTTCTAGTCCTCATCTAGGAAAGCAGTTCTGTATTTTAAGTACAGCAATAATGCTGTGGATAAGGATGTCATAAGCTGGGAGCCATAAAACCAACAACCGTGTGGGATTAAACTCTTCAAAAAATAGAAGTAGTTCACCTACTGTTTGCTCTACCTGCTCTACATCTGTAGCTTGCTTAACCTGAATTAAGGAATGGGGAGTTGTCTTTCTCCCACACACTTTAGGGGAAGACCGTGGTCGTCAGAATTTACACAACAGCTAGTGAATTTGACAAAAAACAGGATTATCCATCTGTAGCTACATAAACATGGCTCATCTCAAGAGTGGTGTACAAATTGTTTTAGATAGTTCCTTGTTACATGTTTAGCAGCCTGTCTCACACTCTCTCTATACAGGCCACACAAGTGTTTTCATAGCTACTGTTCACTGCATGGTACTGGATGTAAGGCAATTCCATGCTATTTGTTTTAGAAGCCCTCCTAAACTGCAGTCATTCCCTGCTTTAGGGTTGGGGGGGGGGGTCTATTTGTGTATGTTGTTGGACTTGCACAAGAAGGTATTTCCTGCTGGCTTTATATGCACTATACTGAATACAATTCAGTAATGTCATGCTATTGTGAAAGAGGTAAACATAATTTTCAGATGCAAAACCACATAAAGTAATTTTTCTCTCTTACTCAGGATTGCTAAGGCATTAGAAAAATGTCTCCAGTTTGGGGCTTCACACTTCAAAAAAGAAGTAAACTTTAATTAGAGCTAATCCAGAGCAAAGCAAATATCTACTAGTTTTATGATCTGTGAAGGATGATTGAACAAACTAGGGAGATGATTGAGTGGGACATGATAAATCAAATAAGTGAGCAGGAAGGATATAATCCATTCTCATGACTGTGGTGAACATCAACAAGCTTCAGTCACAAAGGAAGTTTCAAATCAGACATTGAGAAAAACATCTTAAAGGCAAGAAGAAAGAAGTGCTGGAACATCTTGCTATGAGTCTGCCATTGGAGGCTGTAAGAAAAGGTTAAATAAGCATTTGTCACTACTGGCTTAGATACAACTGACCCCTGTTTTGAGCATAGGAAGGATGAGATGACTTTGAAGGCTTCTTCTACCTATATAATAAATAGGATAAGAGACAAGACTAACAAGGGAGCAGGGGCATCTTTATCAGAATGTATTTACATAATAGCAACAAGAATTTATCTTGTATTTTTCATCACTGTATCTGACATTAGAAGATAGAGAAGTCAGGAGAAAGAAAGAAAGAAAGAAAGAAAGAAAGACAGACTTTTTTCAGTTTTAAAATGCCTTTTGGAGAAAGATAGTGTTTAGTCGGGAATGTGTGTTAAAATTAATCTAATCTCTAAGGCCTCCCAGCATCAGTTTATACTAGAAAAGTAATTGTTCAGTTAAATCAAGTGGGCATTCTGGTCTTTTTCTGGTCTTTCAGTCATAAGGTGTATGCACTGTAAGGTGCATTTGACAAGAAAATTTCAAAATTTTGTGTGCAACTTAGGACTTCCTGAAAATTTCAGCTGCAATGAATAAGGGCAGTTAGCAATGAACTTGTCAAATGCATAATATTCCACTTTACAACACAGAAGAAATATGGTGCAATATCTATAAAGGCCTCAAGAGATTTGTCACTTTTATGGCTGTTTACAAGGTCAAGTGTTCACACTGTGCACTTCAAAGTAAGGCCAAATGCGTTTTTTCTTTCTTTGTATGTGGCTGACTGCGGAATGAAGTTTAATATTATATTACTGCAATGAATAATCTACAAAAATAGAGAAAATTTATAATTCATAAAAAATACATCATCAACATTTTGAGAAATCAAAGGTTTTAGATGGCTTTTAAGTGCTTGGAAAAAGTAAATGTTCCTTGATACACTTAAGACACAGCATTTGAAGTGACTGCAATTACATTCATAAGATAACCAAAGAGGTAACTTTTTGCTGTCTGTAACAAAATAGAAGCTACAGAATGCTTATCTCATTGGAATTATCATTATTTCCATAATTCACCTGATGGACTTTTTTCCTAGATTTCAATTTCATCAGACAGAAGTTTATATTCATTTATGAGAAACACATTTGCTCACTGGAATGGAAAGACCCCTTAATTACAAGCAGTAGCTACTAAAAGTCAAATATCTAGCCGGGGACTCAAAAAGATACACACCTGTGCTGTTTCAAACACTGATATTTGGCTGCATAAAAAAGAAAGTAAGTTCTGATATTGACCTTGTGTGCCATAGAACCAGATCAACATTTCATGAAGCATTCTTGCATATTGGTTTTGTTACCTGAATTAACAGGAAAAAGGGAACTTTCACAATCTCTTGTAAACTTGACATAACTTGATATTGTAGGAATTTAATCACAGAATATACTTTTTGGTAAGGTCATGACTTTTAAGGGCTAGCATCTGCCTTCTGAAAAGACAATTAACTTCTAATATCTACCAAAACCAGAAGCAATTGCAATCACCAACCATTTTTGAAAGGTTTTGTTTCTTTCTTTGGTTTCAAATTGGCTAAAATGATAAATTATATATCATGACATTTTATTTTTTTTATCAGATGATGTTTTGGTTGTTAAACATCTGTTTAACAAGTTGTTATACATTGAATACAGACATCACCCTCTTAGCTCTCTTTCCCCTGGCTAGTCATGTTTGTCCTTGTGTACGCTTCTTTTGTATCCATTACTCTTGTCTCCTTTAGCATACAAAGGGCTAGCTTCAAGACAGGAAAATTGTTTCTACACAGCCTGTCATGCAGACTGTTGAATTTTTCTCTTCTCCCTCCTCTCCTGCTGTTGAACTTGGGTCACTGTGTAGTGACAAATGTAAGGAGTAGGGACAGGTAAGGCAGAAAGTGAATGAATATGACTATAATGTATTGGCAGATTTTTTTAAATACCAAGGATTGATGACTCAGGGTAGCTATTTTATTATTCCATTTCCATATCCTAACCTTAAGGGAAAACTCAGAGTTACTCTTGCAGATTTCTTACTTCACTATGTGTTCAGTTGGAAAGTAAACTGGAAAGCTCTTTGTTTGGGCTTAAGGCTTAAAAACCCCTCTAATAATCAGTACTGTTTATAATTAAATAGCCTTTTTTACTGGCTGAGAATGATAAGAACTAGAATTTTTCAATGATATCACAAACAACTACCTGTAGGTGTTTATCTGTACTAAAGGAAGAGAAGCAAGATCTTGACTTTAATGAAGTAAATGATTCCTACCATTCTATGAAATGAAGCCAATCATTCCTCTGCAGAGTTCACAGTAATAGACATCCTCAAGAAGTTAGACTGTACTCAAAATGAACTTAAAAAAGAGAGTTCTGGAAGGCTTCCAATAGCTTTATTGTTGTGGTTGGTGTATAAAGACAGAATCTAGGCTCAGTTTCTAGACAGCCTTATAGTCAAAGACACGGGATATCACTTCAGGGACATATGGTGTCATCCATTCTGGAAGTTACTTTTATATAAACACTAAATGTGTTTTTGCTCTAGTTTTTACATTGTTCACAAAATACACAAGGTGAGTTTAATCTTTTAGTTCTTTCATGTAAGTCATTAAAGGAAAAAAAGTTTTACAGTCTCGATCATAATTTCAAATTTCTGCAAGTGATATGCCACTTGCATACAAAATCATCCCTCAGCTGTGACATCACCTCTCTCTAAGAAATGTAACCTTGATCCTGATACTAGGCTTGGTATGGAAGTTGCTGGTGGCTTATAATTTTTAGTTTTGACTACCAGCAATTTGTGGAAACAAAATGTTATTATTATAGTTTTAATCTTAATGTTATTGCCTTTAATGATATGATATGATACAAAATGATATGATATATGACATATTAGTGTAAATTATCTGCCTTTTAGGGCTCTTCAATGACTGCTGAAGTTAATGGGAGAATTGACATAGACTTAAAGGAGACATTAATCAGATATAAGAAAATAAATACCTTTTACTAACAAGAATGTGAAATACTAAAAGCATTTGGTTCATTTAACTAGATTGACAACAATGAAAAAAATTAAACACTTGATTTATATTTGGATGTAAAAGAACAAAAATCAAGGCCTAAACCCCCTTCATAGTTCCCACAACTTTTAAAAGAGCAGATCTTACCTTCAGACAAAGATAAATAGCAGTGCATTAATCCCAAGGCATGTTAGCCAGGATTCACTACAGCAAGTGGTTTATTGGATCTATTGTTTGAGTCAGGACCAACATGAAGATTGAAGAGGCATATATAACAGCTTGAAGAAAGCAATCAGTCCTTCAGTCAAGAAGACTGTTCCTCTTTAATCTCCCCTTGTCTATAATTACTAATTAGTAATAGAAACTATGCAGCTCTGATGAGGTATTGTCTTGAAATTTCTTGTGCAACATCGCCTTTTAAGAACCAGGCTTAAATATAATTTCCAGGCTCCAGACCCTACTGAATCTTCATGAAAGTGAGTCTCAAGGTCTGGACCAGATAAAACAGGAGCATACTCAGCTAAGAGCAACTTGGTATAAAACTGACTTCACGTGTCTATGTCTCCACTCCTGGTTGTATAAGAATAGCCCTAGACTGAAACTAAGGACCAATCTGCCCAGCCAAACATTTTAAGTAGCAGATTATTCAAGTGCCCACCTGAGTGAAAACCTGAGCAAGGTATGAGTGGTTTTCCAGCTCAGGGTTCAGGATTTAGGCAAAATAGATGATTACTGTGATGGAACTGTGCAGCTGGTCCCACTCCTGGAGCTTCTTCATTATATGTATGCCCATGTACACATGGATACTTACTACTTATTCACCTGATTATTTTTGCCAAAATTTGAGTTAGTTTTGGCATGTTTTATGGAAGAACTACATAACAAGATAAGGTGGTGGCTTTTACATTGAAGCCCTGGCCACTTTATTGCTGGTTCTTGATGCTCACAGTGACACCTAGATTTTCTGACCCATCATATTTTCCAATGGGCTTCAGTTCCTATAATTCTTGGAGCTCCTTTCAGGCTTGGTTGTGGGAGTTCTTCTTAGGGTTTGCTCTTCAGTGTGGGAAGGAAACATGACGCTGGAGGGACTGAAGAACGGGCCCCAGGTAGGCAGGTAGAACTAAGTACTGGGTAGGTTTTTGTTTCTCTTTCCAGACTGGCTCAGTGAATATGGCTCAAATGGCATGCAGGGAGACATCAGCTGCTCCTGGAGAAAGGCTGACACTTCTTACTTCCTCACTACTAATTTTTGTCTCTACTTTTGACTTATTAGTGGGTTTTTTACAGCATTTGATCTCTTGTAATTCTTGATTTTTTATTTGAATAGGTAATTTAAAAATCTGTTTAAAATCACCTGTGTCAACTCCTTTCTTCACAATCCATCAGAAAAAATAAAACCTGCTAGCCTAATTCAGATGAAACTCCATTCATGTCAGTAGGAATGAAGACACCAGAAGTGGACACCAGCAACAGGTGGAGCAGAGAATTAAGTCTTTCACACACTGACATTTGAATTCCCTGTGACACTACAAGCCAAGACCTAGGGTAATCTTTGATTTACTGAGACATGTTAATCTAGTATAATGTTCAACAGTGTGTTGCTAACAGCAGGTTTAACATAATGCTCCAAACAAATGCCAGATGGGTTTTTGTTTTCTTTGAATATGACAGTTTAAAAGCAGTGATACGCTCCTTTGTAGTTATGTTTCATGATTTCAGATATTAATGGGATATACTGCGGACTTTGAAGAAAGGGACAGGTAATATATTTTCACTAGAAACACAGTATTTCAGAGACTCTAGCAAAAAATATAACATAAACATTGAATTAAGGCTGGTCCTTGATCAACGGAATGTTCAGATAATTTCTTTTTAGGAAACGTATGTTCTATGAAACTGTTTAAAATATTTGGTGCATATATTTATCCTGTGATATGTATAAGGAAAATTCTGTGCCGTCACTTGGAGTAGAATCCTAGAATCATTTAGGTTGGAAAAGACCCTTAAGATCATCAAGTCCAACCATTAACCTAACACTGCCAAGTCCACCACTAAACCATGTACCCAAGCGCCACATCTACACATCCTTTAAATACCTCCAGGGATGGTGACTCAACCACTTCCCTGGGCAGCTTGTTCCAATGCTTGACAACCCTTTCAGTGAAGAAATGTTTCCTAACATCCAATCGAACTTCCCCTGGCACAACTTGAGGCCATTTCCTCTTGTCTTATCACTTGCTATGTGGGAGAAGAGACCAACACCCACCTCACTGCAACCTCCTTTCAGGTAGTTGTAGAGGGCGATGAAGTCTCCCCTCAGCCTCCTCTTCTCCAGACTAAATAACCCCAGTTCCCTCAGCATCTCCCCATAAGACTTGAGCTCTAGACCCTTCACCAGCTTCACTGCCCTTCTCTGGACACGCTCCAGCACCTCACTGTCTTTCCTGTAGTGAGGGGCCCAAAACTGAACACAGGATTCGAGGTGCAGCCTCACCAGTGCCAAGTACAGGGAGATGATCACTGCCCTAGTCCTGCTGGCCACACTATTTCTGATACAAGCCAGGATGCTGTTGGCCTTCTTGGCCACCTGGGCACACTGCTGGCTCATGTTCAGCCGGCTGTTGACCAACATCCCCAGGTCCTTTTCTGTTGGTCAGCTTTCCAGCCACTCTTTCCCAAGCCTTTGGCGTTGCATGGAGTTGTTGTGACCCAAGTGCAGGACTCAGCACTGAGCCTTGTTGAACCTCATACAATTGGCCTCAGCCCATCACTTTAGCCTGTCCAGATCTCTCTGCAGAGCCTTCCTGCCCTCAAGCAGATCAACACTCCCTCCCAACTTGATGTCATCTGCAAACTTACTGAGGGTGCGCTCGATCCCCTCATCCACATTGTTGATAGAGATATTAAACAGGACTGGCCCCAATAATGAGATCTGGGGAACACCGTTTGTGACCAGCCACCAGCTGGATTTAACCCTGTTCACCTTTGGGCTCAGCCATTCAGCCATTTTTTTATCCAGAGAAGACTATGCCTGTCCAAGTCATAAGCAGCCAGATTCTCCAGGAGAATGCTGTGGGAAATGGTGTCAAAGGTTTTACTAAAGTCTAGTAGACAACATACACAGCCTTTCCCTCATCCACTAAGCGGGTCACCTTGTCACAGAAGATCAGGCTAGTCAAGCAGGACCTGCCTTTCATAAATCCATGACTGGGCCTGATCACCTGGTTGTCCTGTATGTGACGTGAATGGCACTCAATATGATCTCTTCTATAACCTTTCCTGGCACCAAGGTCAGACTGACAGGCCTGTAATTTCCCTGGATCCTCCTTCTTGTAGATGTGTGTCACATTTGCTAACCTTCAGTCAACTGGGACCTCCCTGTTATCCAAGATTGCTGATAAATGATGGAAGGTGTCTCAGTGAGCACTTCCACCAGCTCCTTCGGTACCCTTGCGTGGATCCCATCCCACCCTATAGACTTGTGTGTGTGTCTAAGTGGTGTAGCAGGTCACTAACCATTTCCCCTTGGATTATGGGGATTCTGCTCCTCATGCCTGTCTTCCAGCTCAGGGGGATGGGTACCCAGAGAACAACTGGTCTTACTATTAAAGACTGAGGCAAACAAGACATTAAGTTCCTCAGCCTCTTCCTCATGCTTTGTCACTGTGTTTCCCCCCACATCCAACAGAGGATGAAGACTCTCCTTAGCCCTCTTCTTGTTGCTAATGTATTTATAGAAAGAATTTTTGTTGTCTTTTATGGAAGTAGCCAGATTAAGTTCTAGTTGGGCTTTGGTCCTTCTATTTTCCCAGCATAACCTCATGACAACCTTGTAGTCCTCCTGACTTGCCTGCCCTTTCTTCCCAAGGTCATAAACTCTCCTTTTTTTTCCTGAGTTCCAGCCAAAGCTCTCTGTTCAGCCAGGCTGGTCTTCCCTCATCTTTCAGCACATGGGGACAGCCTGCTTCTGCACCTTTAAGGTTTCCTTGTTGAAGAATGTCCACTCTTCCTGGACGTCTTTGCCCTTCAGGACCATACTACAGGCAGAAGAGAAGAGTAGTATTTACTGTGGCAGTTATCCTTTTTTGTGCAGCTATCCAAAGGCTTTGAGAGAGCTTTCTGTTCAGAAGAAATCCAGGCCTAGACACCCTGAAAGTTAAATGCCTGTGTTTTCATAGAAAAGTCTGGAATCCGGACTAAACAGGTTTTAAACCTTAGTCATCCACTTTCCAGATGAAAGTACTATGCTGTTATGTAGAAGATGAGAAGAGGAACTTTTAGTTTTAAGATGAAACAATATAAACACCCCACTGTGGGGTAGTTTAGTGGAGAATATTCTGTACACCCCTTTTTCAAGCTGTGCTGCAATGCAAAGAATGCAGGATTCACAGGAACAGAAGCTCAGCATGCAAAAACGAGTTTGAGATTGTGTCTTAGTGACTTGCATACTGCTGGACTGGGACAGACTTGGGTTCTTGGTCCTACGTCTGCAGTTGAGTTGGTGCTGGAAGCTACATTTGCAGGAGATGAATTTTAGGCTCATAAGCCTTAGCTCTCAGGTGTCAACATAGTCTTACTGAAAAGAGGCACCTAAACTGCATTATTGATTAATATGTTTTTGAGATCATGATTTTGGCATGCTTGTCAGCTAGATATGAATATAATCCAGTGAGCAAAGCCTCCAGTTTTTCTGTGTGCTTAGGTTTCTTCTTCCTGTGGTTAAATATGGGAGCACTGGTACTTGCCGATTTTGCTGCCATGAATTTCATAATGGACTGCAGGTGCAGAAAATTATTTCTAGTGCTGTGCTGTTAAAAACTTAGTAAAGGTTTGATATTTGTAACTCCTAGGTGTATAATTTTGCTTGCTTGCGGCGTCCTCTGGTACGAGCAGGGACAGTGGTGACTCTCTATTGCCACCTAGTGCACCAGCCACACGGAGACAATACATCGCACCGTCTAGCAGGGCAGAAGGCAAAAGCAAATGGTTGATTCTTCCAGAGCAAAAGCCTGATCTCTAATCAGATAGTACGTTTATGGGGTGATAAATACTTTTCTGGGCTTCTGATACTTTCCGAGATTGCAGGAGCTTTCCTGGTACTGGGTGTTTTCAGAGGGAAAAGGGAAAGCAGAAGAGGCAAGACAGGTTCTTCTAGAGAATTCACTATTGCCTAGTGATTAGGACATCTCCATTTCTTTGAGAAAGGACTTGAGCCTATGTGTCCCATAGTCCCAAGAGAGTGCCCTACTCACCAGCCTTGCTGCTCTTCTGGGGTTAGCCTGATTGTCTCTTTCTAGGTTATGTTCAAGAATTTCACCCTAGAACCAGAATACACAGGTTATCACTTAGATTGTAGAGTGCTCTTGATCAGTATGTTTCAAAGAAAACAAAAATCTCCTTTTAATGATTTAACAGGTGGGAAACAGAAATAGACAGGTGCAGGGACTCCCCCAAGATACAGATTAGGAAGAACACTCTAGGTTCATAAGCCTTGCTCTTCTCTATTAAATAATGCCACCTCTATTAGGCATGCTCTGGAAAAAAATAACAGCGCATGTCCAGCTCGCCGCTCTAAAATGACACCATAGTGCCATACTGGTACAGGTGGAATGGAGCCAGTAAACGAGCTAGAGCTATTCAGCAAAGCTAGACAAATTCAAAGCAAAAAAAAGGGGTGTGGTTGCTATGATAGGTAGTAAACCTGTGGAACTCCTTAACAGATCTTGCAGATGCAAAAATTTTACCTGTATTTAAGGGAAGGCTGGAAAAGTGCTTGAAAGAGGCATCAGTTGAAGGTTACTAAACAATACTAGGTTCAGGAAATCCTCTGAGCTGGAAGGAATCACAAGTTGAGAGAATACAGAAGTATCATATAGGGTTGCTCTGTTTCTTTTTTTTTTTTTTTTTCCCTGAGTGCCTGCTTACATCTACAGTTAAAGGCAGAGTATGAGGCTAGCTATGCCCTTGGTCTGTGCCAATACAACTGCTTTTATGATGAGGACAGTGACACCATTCAGAAGCACAACTCCTCAGGCTCCCCTGTTGTGGTGATCTGAGTGGTACAATGTGACATTCTCATTCTGGTCCTTGTCAGCCACTCCTCTACACAACCAGCCTGATCTGTTGACCCAATGTTTTAAGGGGTAATAACCTTGTTCTGTATGTGTAGCCATCTGCAACTGAGCTGCATTTTGCAGAAGGCTCAGGGGTGAAGATCCCTTATACCAATGCCCTCACACTTGCCTTCAGGGTAGTCTGGGATGGTGAAAGGGCCCTGTTGTTGCAGAGAGAAGGTCTCTGTCTAGGGTACTATTGCTTTTCATGCAGGGAATGAAGCCAAGACATTTACTTTGCTTACTGTTATGGATGCCAGTGACTGCCCAGCTTCAAAAACTCCAGTTGCTGAGCACAATCACTGAATAACAACAAAATCAGACTGTTTTTCCACTAATTCATGAAAGAAGTTGTTTTCTGTATCTGTCAGTACACATCAGCTTAATTTTCTTCACTTGAAGGAATCACAGCTGTTGATTGCTTCAACCAAGGAAGAATAGGAAACCTACATGAACAACTGCAAGAATGAAAACTCATTTACTCCTGACAAAGGGGCTAATATGAAAAGCTGTAAAACACAACAGGTGCAATCTAGTCAGATCCTATAAATAACTAGGCAAACTATTATTGTTAGTAACACTTTTTTTTTTCAGTCTCCCAACACAATATTGCATTCCATAGAAAAAAAAAGTTAAATAAGTAGCACTTTGTAGGATGTTATTTTGTTTAAAAAAAAAAAAAAGAAAAACTAAAACTTGGTTCAGACCAACTATAAAAGACTGGAGTGTGGAAGCAAAGTAAGGACATTTCACTGCTAAAAACTCTTGAGAAAATTTTATTGTTCCCTAGTAGATATCAATTTATATTGTGAGAAAGGCTAGCTCATCTTCTATTACCTTCACTATTACCTTCTATTACCTTAATCTTTGCTACTGTCTTTAGCCTGAATTTCTGTCAAAAGAAATTATATTGGGTTTTTTTTCTCTCTTACAGCAACAAACCAATGTTCAGGTCCTTAGAATAACTTCTTTCACCTTCTTTCAGAAAGGAGGACAGGAAACTGAAGAATTAAAATAATTTTGTGCTCACAAAACCCATATTTTGTTTTGTTAAACTGGTTAATTTGTGTGGGTTTTTTTTTTTTTTTTAATATTCAGTAGCAGATTAGTTGAATTAAAGCAAACAAACAACAAACCCCAGAATATAAAATAATTCTACTTTGAAATATAAGGCTCAAGGTATTACAGAAGATATTAAAAATATCCAGCAGATATATCAAGCGAATAAAATCGGGACTATTGCAGAGTATGGGACATACTCAGCACCAGTTAGCCAAGAGATTTGATTAGCTATGATAAGATGAATCCTGTAGTTTTGCCCTGTAGATCCATCTCAACAGAACAGAGCATTTTAACCAGTACAAATGTTTTGATGTTCTCTTAGGGAAATGAAGACATGCAAGTGGTAATTTCCACAGTGATTTACTCAACTGCTCTGTGGGGCTCCAGACAAAGGACTCACAGCATGTGACAGCTACACAACCAGAAACAAATACATGCAAAGCATGTACATGCAAACTAGTTACAGCTGCAAAAAGAAATCAAATCTAAGCCCATTATTGCTGCTATGTACTTTTAAGGGTTCCTGTGTTCCACTCCCAGACACAGTGAGGGATCCTAAGACAATCCTGGAATTCTATAATATGGGATCTGATACACTGCAGTAAATATAGTATCTAAATAGTATAGTATCTAAATAGTACACTATATAAATATAGTATATGGGAACATTCAAGAACAGTTAGGTTGACAAGTTGCCAATGCTTCTAACATTCTCTGGAGCCCCTTCATTATGATCTTCTTTTCCCTTCTCTTGTTTCCTATTTCTTCAAGGAAGAAAATAGATGATACTTGATGAAAATGGCCGTTACAACCTTTCAGTGAGAAAAAGTCTTACCCTTTTGGTTCTGAGCTTTTGGAAGGCCTCATCACTGTACATGCATAGGGAGATAAATGTCTTCAGAAGCTGTTGTCAGTCTGTGCCATCTGCTTCTTTTGGAAACAATGTCTTAAAGCAAAGTACATTGACATGATTCATTTTATAATGATACTCATAGGTTTGTAAACAGCATGTAAACAGATGAGTAAATAAATTGCTTTTACAGGAAGTGATTGCATATTCTCTTCTAAAGTATTGGCTGGTTTGTGTTTCAACTCAGTACAAAGTCTGTAATGATCATTTCCTGAATTCAGGTCTTTTCTGAGAGCCAGTAAAAGCCCTGCAAAATGACTAGACCTGTTCTGGCTAGGCCTGTTCTGGTTAGGCCTGTGAGTCGTGATATTGGTGAGATAGTTAAATGAAGGGTGATAGGTATAGACATATAACCAATATAACTACAGAATCATTTATGTTAGAATGGATCTCTGGAGATCATCTAGTCCAACCCTCCCATTCAAAGAGGGGTCAACTACAGCAGGTTGCTCAGGGCCTTCTCCAGTCAATCTTGACTATCTCCAGCCATGGAGACTCAGCAGCTTCTCTGGGTGACCTGTTCTGGCAAGGAATGGGTATATGGGATATTTATTGTTTGCACTAGGGAATAGGGGGAAGATGCTGATTTTGCAACAGATGAGGGCTCTATTTGATCTACTAAATAAGAGAGGGTATCTATGATCATACCTGGTACTGTGTAAGTAGAGAAAAGAGATGGTCATTAACAGAGAGCTAGAGTTGGTCAGAAGAACAGGTCCCATTGCAGATTAGAGTGGGTGGGGCTTTGCTTTGTTCATGCTTCTGTCTTCAGATTCCTTCTGGCCGCAGAATCTGAACAGTCTCTGACTAGACATAATGGTCTGAGCCAGAGAATTTGGACCAACACACATTTACAGACCTGGGGGGCAGAGGATGGAGTGTGGTGACAGCTGCACAGAAAGAGGGAAGAAGCACCAGATCCTAGCAAAAACATTTTTGGAAAACAATTCTCCCTGGCTTTACCAAGGGCAGAATTTCCCTCCTTAGCTAGATATTCAGATACTAGATTCAGCTTACCCAGGTTGCAGAATCCTTTTCCACATGTTATTTTGATGATCTTTGAGCACTGTGAACTGCAACTAGCCATTCAGACTCACTCCTTGTGGGAGTCCTAGCTGTAACCAAGTGAGCGACCTGGTGGCCTGTGGTCCAGAAAGAGCAGTGGGTGACTTCTGTCTGCCTGAAGTACCAAGCTACACCTCTTTTACTGGGTGAATACACCTGCAAACTGGGTCAAATCAATGTAATTTTTACTAAGTCTGGCTCAAATGGAAATCACTTTTGCATATAATACATGGGAATGTTGTGTTTGAAGGTCATACACTTCACTATTTTGGTTTCTCTTGATAAACAGATTAGATATTCTTTCTTCATATTTAACCAGGAAGCTGACTGTATATCAAGTTTTACAATCTTTATGGTCCTAGTCTACCAGGTGTTTCATGAGAGTGACTAAAGAGGATTACATTGTTTCGAGATTATTTAACTAAATGCATAGGATCTCAAATTAGTTAATTTGTGCTCAACTTTGAAGTAACAAATGTCCTGTGCTGATATTAGACTCTGGATTGTGTAGTTAATGTTTCATACCTGGGACCATAATCATAGGTAAAATCTTTTAAACTATTTCAACCTGCTTCCCAGTAGATATTTTTTTCCAGGCAAATCACTATGGTTAAACCATCTGTTTACAAGGCTTGCTTCAACACCTGATTAACTGTATTGGGTTGGTGTGACAAGGTTTTAGTAGCAGGGGGGCTACAGGGGTGGCTTTTGTGAGAAGCTGCTAGAAGCTTCCCCCATGTCCGACAGAGACAATGCCAGCTGGCTCCAAGATCGACTCACTGTTGGCTAAGGCCGAGCCCATCAGTGATGGTGGTGGCAACTCTGGGATAACATTTTTAAGAAAGGGAAAAAACACTTGCTGTGCAACAGCAGCCAGAAGACAGGAGTGACAATATGTGAGAGAAACAACTCTGCAGACACCCAGGTCAGTGAAGAAGGAGGGGGAGGAGGTGCTTCAGGCCCCGGAGCAGAGATTCCCCTGCAGCCCGTGGTGCAGCCCATGGTGAGGCAGCTGTGCCCTGCACCCATGGAGGTCCACGGTGGAGCAGAGACCCACCTGCAGCCCGGGGAGGACCCCACACTGCAACAGGTGGATGCCTGAAGGAGGCTGTGAGCCCGTGGGAAGCTCACGCTGGAGCAGGGTTCTGGCAGGACCTGTGTCCCCGTGGAGAGAGGAGCCCACACTGGAGCAGGTTGCTGGCAGGACTTGTGACCCCATGGGGGACCCACGCTGGAGCAGCCTGTTCCTGAAGGGCTGCACCCCGTGGGAGGGACCCACGCTGGAGCAGTTCAGGAGGAACTGCAGCCTGTGGGAAGGACTCATGTTGGAGAAGTTCATGGAGGACTGTTTCCCGTGGGAGGGAGCCCACACTGGAGCAGGGGAAGAGTGTGAGGAGTCCTCCTCCTGAGGAGGAAGGAGCGTCAGAGATGTGTGATGAACTGACCACAACCCCCATTCCCTGTCCCCCTGTGCCGCTCGGGGAGAGGAGGTAGAGAAAATTGGGAGTTAAGTTGAGCCCAGGAAGAAGGGAGGGGTGGGGGGAAGGTGTTTTTTAAGATTTGGTTTTATTTCTCATTATCCTACTGTGATTTGACTGGTAATAAATTAAATTAGTTTTCCCCAAGTCAAGTCTGTTTTGCCTGTGACGGTAACTGGTGAGTGATCTCTCCCTGTCCTTATCTCAACCCATGAACCTTTCATTATATTTTCTCTCCCCTGTCCAGCTGAGGAGAGAACTGATAGAGCGACTTTAGTGGGCACCTGGTGACCAGCCAGGGTCAACCCACCACATTAGCATTTTACACATTTTGTTTTTAATGACTGCAAAACAAAGCATAAAAAATAAAAGGAAAATCCTGCTTAACATGAAAACATATTCAGTAAACAATCTGTTGTCCATGGGTTCTAACCCCACCTGTGAATTTAATAAAAAGTATTTTTGCAGTCACTTTAGAGGTCTCAAAGGTAGGCTTTGTGTCCTTGAGTAGAACTGCTCTATACTACCACAGCACAACAGTCACTTTCTGCCACTATATTTTATGCCAGTAAAATACCTGAAATATGCCAATGTACTACCTGACTTTTGGCAGGGGACTTTGAATTTTAAATTTTCTTTCTCTCATGACCTCTAACATAACAAGACAAAGGCATATAAAGATACTGGTCCCCTATTAACCAAATAATTGTTGCATTATCTAAGTATTAGGCCTTTCTATTTAACAGAAAGTTCTTTACATATAGCATTTTCTGTCAGGTGACTGTGCTGATGCAATTAAAATTGTGAGAAAACGTGCTGCTTTGTTTTCATATTTGGAAAATTATTTTTGTTTCAGCTAAGGGTTGGACCTACTGATGCAGAAGAGTCATGAGAGTTTACCTCTCAGCTGCTTTCAGTATCACTGTATACTGCAAATAGAGTTCTGCCAACACAAACTATTCTTTTCCTATTATTTATCAAAAGACTATCCCTTGCTTAACAGATGACATGCAACCAGAGGCACTAATACTACTGCAAACATATTTCCAACTTCACTTTCCTTTCCCCTGTGATCTTTTCCAAACTGGAGCAATAAAGGAATGAAAAACTAGTGGCTGTAAACAATAAAAGACCACATTAAAGGCACAGGAAGTTTACAACCTTTAAACATATGTGTACTGAAAAAAAAATCAAGCTTTTCAGAAATCAGGGATCTCAGAAGTCAGGATGAGTCAGAGCCTACCTATGTCAGTAAGACAGTGCTGTTAATACAGTTTCAAATAAAAATTTTCCCACCGGTACTTAGGTTAAAATACAAGTTTTTTACAGAAAATTATGGTGTTGTGCTGGAACCTTCAAAACCACTGTATCACAGACTCTTTTAGGTTGGAATGGACCTCTTGAGATCATCTAGTCCAACCCCTTCTGCTCAGGCAGGGTCAGTGTGAGCAGGTTGCCCAGGACTGTGTCCAGTCAGGTTTTCAGTATCTCCAGAGATGGAGACTCCACATCATCTCTGGGCAACCTGTTCCAGTGTTTAACCAACCACACAATGAAGAAAAATTTCTTGTGTTCAGATGGAATTTCACAGGCTTTAATTTGTGCCCATTACCTCTTGTATTCTCAGTGGGCACTACCAAGTCTGGTTGCCTCTTCTTCACTCCCTCCCACCAGGTATTTGTACACATGGATGAGATCCCCCTGAGCTTTTTCTTCTCCAGGCTGAACTGTCACAGGTCTCTCAGCCTCTCCTCATACAGGAGATGCTCAAAGATCCTGATCACTTTAGTGGCCCTATAGTGGACTACACTCCAGTAAGTCCATATCTTTCTTGGACTGGTGAGCCCAGAAATGGGCACAGCACTCCAGGTGTGACCGTGTCAGTGCTCAGGGGAAGGATCACCTTTGTCAGTTTGCTGGCAACACTCTGATGCAGCCCAGGAGGCTGTTAGCCTTCTTTGCTGCAAGGGTGCATTGCTAGCTCACAATCTGCTGCTTGTCCACCAGGAGCCCCAGGTCCTTTTCTGCCAACCTGCTTTTGAGCTGGGTGTCCCTACTGGTGCATGAAGTTGTTCCTCCCCAGGTACAGGACTTCACACTTCCCTTTGTTGAACTTCATGAGGTTCCTGTCAGACCATTTCTCCAGCCTGTCCCCATCCCTCTGAATGGCAGCATGACTTTCTGGCATATTTGCCACTCCTCTCAGTTTTGTGTCATCTGTGAACTTGTTGAGGGTACACTCTGCCGCAACATCCAGGTCATTAATGAAGAAGTTAAACAGTAATGGTCACATTATTGACCAATGAGGCACACTGTTAGTGGCTTGCTCTCCTACTGGACTTTGTGCCACTGATCACAACCCCCCTGGTCCAGTCATTCAGCCAGTTTTCAAACTACCTCACTGTCCACTTATCTAACCACTACTTTGTTGGCTAGTCTATGAGGATGTTATGGGAGACAGTGTCAAAAGCTTTACTAAAGTCAAGGTAAACAACATCCAGTGCCCTCCTCTCATCCACCAAGCTAATCATGTCATTGTAGAAGGCTATCATGTTGGTTAAGCATGATTTTCCATTTGTAAATCCATGCTGATTATTACCAATCACCTTGTCTTTCATGCTTTTTGGAAATGGTACCTTATTAATGAATCAGAAGTGGTACCTTATAGCATCCTGTAATTTTATTGACTGTTTGTCTTCCAACCATTAATTAAGTCAAACTTTGCTTAGGTTATGACATAATTGATCTAAAAAGCAATAGCCAAGAATGAGACACTAATTGGATACATGTCACATATTCTCATAGGTTGAGGCTACCCACAGGCTTGTAATTCTGTCTTGAAAATCAATTATACATGAAATTTCTGGGAGTTGTTGTGGAAGGCATTTCAACTCTTTAGCTAAGTTCTTTTGCTCTCAATGATACTGGCAGTGTTTGGGGGTAAAAGAAGGAATACATAGCTGCATCTCTTACAGTTTCCAAAATACTTCTCTCTGTCCTTTGCAGGTGATTTTTATTTACATTTCATAAGTAAAACACTGGAGATCTGAGAAATCATAGCATTTTACTTAGAAGAGAATGCATGATCATTTTGGTGATGCTTTGAATAGTGCAGTTAGCTGGTTTAGTGTAGTTACCAGTTAGTTACTTGGTTAGTTACCTGGTTTAGTGTAGCTACCATTGAAGTTACAAGTTTTATCTGGTAGTTAGCTACACTTTAATAGTGTAGTTAGCTGATTCCTGTAGGAAAACTTTAGGAAAGATCATCTCTTTGCTTCAGAATGTACACAATTTCCTTGTGTAAAACGATTCACATCTGCTTTTTTGGAATGCTAACTCTGTAGATAATGGAATTAAGAAATTTTGCAGATAGGTGTAAAGTGGGGACTGTTTTTGAACAACCTGATGCCCAAAAGTTCCTCAGCTTGTGAACACTTTGGGAAATCTGTTATTTTCATTTCATGCTTATGTAGAAGTAATAGCATGCTGACTCTTTCTGCATATTTCTGTATTCAGTACAGTGGGTAACACCCACCATTCTTAGCAGCTCTTGGATACATGAAGGATGCAGTCCTTAAGCGTGAACTCAGAATTAATGGCCTCAATGACTGAGGCTAAAAGATGTCCTCAGTGACGAGTGGCTTCACTTCAGAGTGGTGCAGCAGCAGGTACTGTGTAGTTTGCTACATCAGAAGGAGTTTGCTGAGGTGCTTTCAAGAAGATAGAGGAATTAACCTTTACCTGAGGGGCTAAAAAGGATGGCCCTCTGTTTTTAAAGGACAACATGGAAGAAAGTTCAAAGGTGTGTTAAAGTTGCATGTTGTCTTGTATTTGCAGACCAGAAGGTTTGTCTGAGTGAAGCTGGAAATTCCAACTAAGGTGTTGCGTGAAACTTTTCCTCTGTAACAATAAAAAAATTACACCCTGTGCATTCCAGTGAGTAATGCCTGATTTCAAATGGGTTGGCTGGAATGCTCAGTCTCTTGAATATAGATTCCCAAGAGTCTTAAGAACCATAAGTTGTAGTTCACAGAAAAGAGGGATGGGATACATCCCAGCTGAAACATAGTGACTACACCACCTGCATGTCTTTACTTGTCTTGAAGCAAAGCAGCATATTTTAATAGAACATCCTTTTACTTGTCAGTAGAAAAACTGAATAGAGTGGTCTACTTCTAAGAATGTCTTTACAACATCCTAAAGACTACAACACTGATAAACTTCACCATGGGCAGGATCTGCACAGCGTGAGTAGCTTGAATAGACACTTTTTTAAAAAAAAAAAAAATGCAGATAACATTCAGTAAGTAGATTATTTTTACTTGAATTACAAGTAGGAAATAAAAATACCTAGATTGATTAGATTACAAATATTCATGGATGATAACCAGCTGCCTTAAGGTCCTTTTCCCTGTTTGAACTCAAATGAAATGCTGTGTATGCTGAAGTAATTTCAAAAATTGCACTGACTTTAGAATGAGAGGACAGTGAGAATTTCAGGCAGGATTTGAGCAAATCTTAGAGACATAAGGATGCCATTTATAGGTCCCTGCCTTTTTTGCAGTTATATATTTTACAATTTGATGCTAGCTTTGAACTTATAATTAGTTAACATAATTATATTTACAAGGCCGATGTATTAAGCAGATATATTTCCTGCTAGTCAGACTGCTAGCTCCAGTGGCTGTGTGTGATATTTTCTGATAACAATTGTTGCCCTTGTTGTGTCAGTCTAAAACAACAGATGAACAGATGTTGTTCTGTAGCAGAAAGATGACAATGTTTGTGGAAGTGTCATGTAATATTATTATAATAATATTCATATAGGTACTTAAACATTGAAAATGAGACAAATGCATAAAAAGCAGATACTTCCTTTTGAGGAAACTGTTTATCTCCTACATCCCCTGTGATGCAGAATGATACAGAAATTATTTTTCTCATGTTTCTGTACTCCTAAATGCTTCTTTCAATCCCTTTAGGCTGATAATTTTCTTACAAACTTTCTACTTCCAAAATATTTTATAATTCTATATTCTTTAGATTTCTTCTCGTCTGGAACATTCTTAGGTCTCTGATTTTTACTTTTTCCAAATTTACTTGCAAGGTTTACTTCCTTTTGCTGAAGGATACTTCCTTTCGCTGAAGGATACTTCCTTTGTTAAAGTAATTTTCCTAATTTGCAAATGAATAATACTGGCTTTTCACTTTGCTCTTCTACTTTTGGAATTATTAACAGGTCAAAAAAGTTTAAAGTTATTATTTTATAATTGAATATAATTCAAAAACTTTGAAGATTTATTTTCTCAGCTGGTTACTCTTTGAACCAAGTCTCACAGTAAAGAGGATCCAATTGGTGATGAATTTATTCTGTTTCCTCTCCAAGAAGAGAACAGAAATGTAACTAGAAGTATGAGATGAGTCATGGGCACATGACTGAATAATTCTAGAACTTATGTAGAAATACTTGGAGTATTGATCATTTTGAGGTATTCTCTGAGAAGAGGTTTCATATCTTCATGGACAGACTTCATATAAGATTCCAGCTTGCAATCCAAGCAGAATGAATAAAAGAACTTTAAATTGAGAGATGGGAAGGGAGCCTAAGAAGGAATCATGTAGTTTCTTCATTTAACAATCAGGATGGAAGAATCTTGGCTTCAGGAAGGTGGTAGCCACAAATATAGAGGGTAGGAGCTCAAAGATTGAGGAGTTCAACTGGAGTGGTAATAACAAAAGCAGTAGAGTCAGTAAAAGAATGCCAGGAACCTATGCAACAAAATAGGGGATCCAAAACCAATGAGAAATTAAAATCAAATTTTATGGAAAAAATTCTGTTGGAATGGAATTGCACCAATGATCAGAGAAGAGAAATATTAACTGAAAGGTGTATAGTTTTCATAAAAAAAAAAATAAAGAAGAAAAAAAGAGAGAGGATGATATCCCAGTAAAAGCCAAAATTACATGGGGGAAGAGTTGTAAAGACAATGTGCAGGGAAGTACACAGAAACCTGCAGTTGGATGAGATCACTTCTGTTTTAGTAGGGAAATACTAATGGAAACAGCTTAACGATGGGACACAGCAGATCCTCATATGTAAAGGAGATAATAAATGTACTAATGGTTGTTGATTTCTGGACATACATCTGATCAATTTCTTCAAAACAGAGTCTCTTTGCCAGCACAACTCAGCCTTTGTTTTGATAAAGAACAAAGACATCCCTGAAGTGACTGTCATAGAAAATAAGGTTGTACTGAAAGCAGATGAGATTATTTTGTTTAAATTAAATGGAAGAATAAACAAAACAGATAACTAAGAAGGGGGTGTGCACATTTTGATAAATAAAAGAAGCTAATTAAGAAAGTGAAGTCAATTGTATTGAGAAGTTTGGGGACTTGAATGTGGAGGAAACTTGGTATTTTTTCATATTAAAGATACAAAAATATTCTCTGGAACTTGCATCCAAAAGAGGGGAAAAAAATAAGAAAAAGTTCCAGATCTAACTGCAGGAAAAGTCTCAGCAATGATACCAGGGGCAAGGAATGAGGCTAGAAGGAATAGGAAAAGACATGTCCACCAAAGAACACTGCTAGAGAGTGCAAAAATGGATTAAATGGGAACTGACAAAAACGCTAAACTTCACTGGCTTTGCAAAGACTTCTAAAATGAATAAAATGCCCTTTCACCACATTAACAGAAGGAAAAAGGAGTTACTGGGGGAGGGGCTATCTGTAAACCGACTCAAAATGGCTACTGGTCTGAAGAAAGACTTTACTACAGTTTAATAAGGACAATAAAGGTGGGCTTGGGGACAAAGCAGGCTGGCAGGTGAGGAATTAACATATCTACAATAAAGCAAAAATGTCAGAGAGATTGAATATACTTGATGGCAGGAATTTTTTAACATCTGTTATCTCGGAGATAGTGTCATGGGTTCTGAAAGGACGGAATGCTACGTGGGACCTGTAGAAATGGGCCGAATGTGTTCTCTGGTCCTCACTGTCCGTAGGGAAGTTCTGATTTCTCTCAGGCTGTGGCACAGAGCTTGACTCCTACATGCATCCCAAAGAACAGTTTTGCCATGACTCACCTGCAGCTGTGGTGCTCTCACACTTTACTATCCATTTCCTTCTCCCTTACTATGGTGCTGGCACAATTGCTGTTTCTTTTTGCATGAATGGTGTCAGAAAACCAGTTAATCAGGGCATAATAAGAAAATTAAAACAGTGTTGCCACCTCTGGAAGATTCATTTGTCTACCATAGGGTATATGCTAAAATGGCATTTGTATTTAAGGCAGTGAATCAGCTGCAAAGGAAGAATGAATTGAGAAATCTTTGGGCTTCTTAATCTCAGTTGTAGGCAAGGCTGCAGAAGCAAAATTGGAAGGAAAAGAAAATTAAAGATGCAGGTAAAGACAAATGGAATAAAATTCAATGTGACCTTGTCCAAAGTAGATGTAACAACTAATCTGATCATCTTTATTTGATAAAAGCTGGATTTAGACTTTCTGTACCTGGGAGGTTGCTCTAAACTGATCTAGTCTTGGAAGCACACACAGTCTGTTGCTACCACTGCCTGCGTGGTGATGAAAGAAAATTGTTGGACTGGACGGAAATAACCTACATTGAACTAATTTTGTCTGATTCAGAAGTATTATGTCACAAAACACAATGGGAACTAATGAAATTTTGTGATGGTACAAAGTTGAGAGCTCACACTGATACAGGGAAATGTCAAGATCTTTTCTTCCTTGAGGACTAAAAGAGCAGAATGGTTACAGTAAAATAGCATGAGGTATGAGGTCAGGTACTGAAGGAATAATTGTGTGGACTGAAAAAGAAAAAAAAAAAAAAGCACTGCACTAACAAGTGACGGCACCAAGAGTCATCTATATGATGCTATCACATGAAAATGTGTCTCCGAGGCACACCAGGTCCATTTTGCCCATTGATGGAAGGACAGAACATAACAGAATGTTAATATTATTTTCTTGAAGGTATTGGTGGTACTTCACCTACATTACTGTGAACAGTTCAATTTTCTCTTTTTCAGGACTAATTCAGCTGGGATATGTGAACTGAGAGGCATAAAACAATCAGGGAAATTAAAAGCCTGGTTAATTACAGGAATCTAGAAGTATTTGTCTTGTTTACCATGAAAAAACAAAGGTTGAGAGGTAAATATGTGTTTATTCTCCGTTAATACAGCACAAGAGTTCTCACCAGGTAGAGAGATGATCCATCCAAGTTAAATGATAATTATAGTTCTACAAATAAAAATATCTACTGTAAATTAGCAATTAATAAGCACAAAGTTAAAATAAAAAAAAAAAAAAGATTGAACCATAGTCTTATTACAAAGAGATAGAAGAGCTTTAAGTGTTGGGTTCAATGAACTTCTGTGCATCTTGAATATTCCCATTAATTTCTTAGTATTGAGCAGCTTCAAGGCTAGAGGTCCTGAATGTGAGAGAGAATGTGAAGGCCAAACACATACAATCCCAGAGCTAAGAAGTCTGTGGATCCAAGGTTCAAGAAGTCAGTAGTACAAAAGTTGAAACCATAAGAATGGGATCTCATGCTCTGCTCATCAAAATATATTCTTGTCAGCATCACTGCTGATATTAAAAGACACTTTTGCCAAGTGGTTTCAGGACTCAGGAAGCATCTTGAACATTTCCATTGTATTGGTAATGATGATTTTTTTTTTTGTTTTTGTCAGCCTTATTTGGATCAATATGATCTCTTGGAGGACAGGTGATGTGAAGGAAGAAAATGTGCAAATTTAAAAATGGGACTTGACAAGTTACTCGAAGAATTATGTGATGACTTCTGACTTCACATGTTGATTTCCTCTAACCCAAATGTGGGTGACTACATTGAGATAGTCCTTATTTCTTTTATAGTGAAGAGAAATAAACACTTTTACGGACTGAATCATGTAATCCTAATGTATATGTCAAAAATAAATTAGATTAACTATGCCCTGAAAATGCTTATTTTTCTCCATTGATTATAAAGGGAGCCCAAGGGAAGACATTCAGAAACAGGTATCTCCACTGTAGTCTTCTGAGAGATGAATTCCACCCCAGAAGACAACTGTCCTCTGTCCCAGTGTACAGGAATAACAGTAGGGGAGGAATAAAGGAGAGGAAGAGAACTGGTGTGGCCAAAGAGATGAAGAATAATCGAAAACAGCATATAACAATGACAAAAACATGCCCTCGGCTATATTACACAGATATGGAGCGAAGATTACAGAAAGGGAAATAGCATATAGCATGGAAAAAGAGTAAAAGATTTGGTTATATTGCTGAACATGTTTATTTAGTAGACAGAAGAGTACCAAAATTACAATTCTATGTGTGGGAACATTTTACTTTGTACGGATGTTCATATGAGAACTATTGTCCATGTCTATAGCCACACACATTAGATAGAACTAAACATGAAAACACACCCATGTTCTTACAGGTAAAAGAAACATGAATTTTGATTCAATTTGTGTTGCAACAGCACCTTGTCCTTCAAATGGAAATCGGGGTCTCCTCGTGCTGTGTTAGCTGTATATATAGTAAGGGAAATAGTGCAGAGAGTGAAGAGGGTTGATAGAGTGCACTAAAAGTATCACTTTCTGCTAATGTATTCTATGGCAGTGCACCAAGGTTAATTGTAGGCCTTCTGCCAAAAGTCAAAGGCTCCCAAATCCTCACTACTCTTTGAAATGATAATGCGTTAAGGTGCCTCATTCTCACCTCTCCCCTATTTTATGCTGGCTTTAAGGCCAATGAAATCCAAATGTTTTGCTTCATATCCCTCCTGTGGAAGGTACCTTGTCAGTTCTCGCTTTCTGAAGATCTTCCATAACCCATACAAATGTATCCTGAAATTCTTAAAAGCATCTAGTAGTTTTGATTGACTTGATGCACCTTCAGCATACTTGACCACCCAGCAGTGGTTGTTGAGCACATGTAAAATTTAGCACTTCAAAAGTTTCTCACCTTAAAACTTGCCTTCAATTAAGTATGCCCAGTTGAAGACACCCAAAATGAATAGTTGCTTTTGAAAATTCAGAACATATTTGACATTTCAATTAGAAAGACAGACTAATTTATTTTATTATTTCAGTATACAAAGTTTTATATAATTCTGTAGCGTGTTGGACAAAGTTACTCCCCTCCCAAATTAGAAATGATAAAAGCATTAATTTCTGTAAATTAAATCACTTTTAGTGATCAGAAGTTGCTCTCACAGAAAGACTGGATGCAGTTGTGTGAGACAAAGATGTTGATTCATACCAATTATGCTATGCATTACTTGGAAGAGCCTTCACAAATTTTCCCCTCCCCCTCCAAAAACAAATTTAAACATGGGATAGAGGCATCTGTATGCTATGAAACAATCTTTCTGTTGTAAGGCTGGCAAAATTCCACTGTTTACAGAGTGGGAGTAATCTCTTTTTCCTAATTAAAGAGTTAAGGAGCAATCTCTAAAAGCACCAATCCTACCCATTCTCCATTTCTCTCCTGCTGAGCATAGTACTTAGCAGCATAAAGGCTAATATGTCATTTTATTTCACTCCATTCTTGTGCCTCATATTATAGAACAGCATTAAAATAGATTTGGTTTTGATCATGCTTTAATTTTAAGGAGAGTGATACATAATTACATTGTTTGCAATTTTCAGATTTCTCTGTAAAGCCTAGGACAGAATGGTGTTGATAAATCCTGGAAATATGCTAACGCCCTGTTTTTCTTTCTGAAGGGAAGATAACTATTTGTTCTAGAGAAGTGGGCAGAGCCGCTTAATTTATTCCTCGTACACCTTTAGCTTATTTGAAGTTCCAAACTCTTATCCTTATCCAAGAAAATCTCTCATTAGCTTCTTCAAAGAGAACTGAGTGTTCACGGTGTTATAGCTCTTTTTTCCTTCGGTCATCTGGACCCCATCTCTTGTCACAACCATTCAATTAACTTCATCCTGTCCCTCTCTGACATCCCTTATTACAAGTCTAACTCCTTTCATACCATTTTTCCTCACCATTTCGCTTTCTACCACATCTGCTACCCTTGCGTGTACAAACATGTTGTTACTGGTTTGCTCAGGAAGGAAAACCTGTAAGTCCACCTGCTTGTCCATATTCTTTCCTTGTCGGAGGCTAAGGGCTCCCAAGCACTGCCTTAGCTCTCCACCACCTCCCCATTCCCTCCATCACTCCACCCACATCAGTTTGCAGTCCTCTTCCACTCTGCTCCCTCCTTAAGAAATTTTCTCTGAAAAGACCTCTGTGGACGTTTACCAAACTGTCCTCTTCCAGTTTCATCCCCAAGAGCCATCTCTCCCTGATGGAAAACTAAGAAGAGGTATTTAACTTTATGAAGATTATGCAGAAGAAACTCCCTGCTATTCTTCATGGTACTTATCAAAGATGAAGAGGTCCTTGGGACAGGGTCAGTGACACCACATTAAGGATGATCCTAGAAAGAGATGAATTAGTAGGTATTTGTATTGGATAAGAAGACCACGTCTTATTTCAACATAGGACTCCACAGAGCACTTTGATTAGTATCCTGCAACTTATTCTTCCAGGAATCACTCTCTTCCAGTCCAAACCCTCCCCTCTGCTGTCCTTTGAACGAAGGAAACGCTTCACAAGAGAGCCCCTCGCTCGCCCCCGCCTCGGCCGGCATGTGCTGCCTCGGGCAGGCCGCGCTCTCCCCCGGGAGCCCGTTCACCGGAGCCCAGGCGCGAATCGCTCCGGGAACGCGCCTTCCCCCGGTGCCGGGAGGGCTCCGGCCGCTCCCCGGGGCTCGCCCAGCCCCGTCCGCCCGCCCCGGCGCCGCTCCCGGCACTGCTGGCGACCGGGGGGTGCTGCCTTCCCGGGCTCGGCACCGGGTAGGGCTTTACCGACCTCGGCACGGCTCCGCTGCTCTCGGCAGCACAGCCCAGGTACAAGCCAAAGGGCCGCGCCCCCCACCCCACTTTCAGGCGTCCCCAAGTTCGGCGCTGCTCTGTGGGGTGCGATCGCTCAGCCCCACGTCCAGGGGACCTGCCAGCATCCCTCGCATGCGGTTAGACGTGTAATGAATACGGAGAGGCAGTCTCAGCCCTCCATAAATGGCTTCTGTTCCTAAGCATTGTTTAATGTAAAACGAGGGCGAATGGGTGACTACTTCCAGTTAGCAGGAGTTCTAGTCACTGCACGTGAAACATGATAGTGCTCAGGAAGAGACACCCGTTAAAAAGCCCAAACAAAACAAAAATAAAAACCCTCCCCAGAGAACCGAGTCAGTGGTTCTCCCTCCCTCCTCTCAGTGGGGAAGCAGCCTGCTGCCTCTTGGGTGTGGAGCTAGACTGGTACGATCCAGAGCCCCTTGGCTCTGCGAGCACGGGGGACGTTGTACTCTTGATTTCCCTCGGCTCTCAGCAAAGTTGTTACCCTGGATGGCATTCAAGATCCGAAGCAGCAAGCAGTTTCTGGACCTACTTGCTGCTGTGAGAATTTTAGTAGATACACCACTATTTCAGGGGGCAGCACCTTATACCACACCAGTACCCAACAGCCAGCCAAGTGCAGGTATGGGAGCAGCAGCTGAGCTGGGCTCATCAGGTAATGACTGGCAGCCACTGCGTCTACAGGGTGGGGGCGAGAGCAACCGCATGCAGTGGGAATTCATCTGTGAACCAGTTACAAAGCTGGCCAGGAGGAAAATGCGAGAAGTGGGTGCTAACTACAGAGTTGTTTAGTTTGAGACACGTGTAACTAGCCCAGCAAAGACAAGGAGAGAAAGCAAGTAAGTTTAGCAAATGAAACATGCAGAGCCACATCTTAGAACACACAAAAGAAAAACTATAGACACGATTCAAGGAAAACACCCAACTTTATTTGCTATTTTCTGGTTGGAGGATATTTGGTGAGGAGACAAGAAGAAAGGCAGTTTCATGAAAGAGTATTGTGAACTCCGATGAAGACTCCGGAGCATGGGCTGAGCCACTTTCCCACACATGCACAGCACCTCATCTTCAGAAGTACTTTTAAGCAAGTTTTAAAGTTCCTTCTTTCTTCCTCCGACGGTTTTGGGCACACTCCTCATCTCTGGTATTTCAATCAGATGGCACCGATTCCCCTCACCAGCAGCTCCACAGAGACTACACACTGCCTTGTCAAGAGGCACTTAATGACCTGCTTCCCCCCTTGAGGGCCAGGGCAGGACAGGCTAAGGGGAGCGCAGGGGCAGTGTGCGAGGAGCGACCGCCACAGGACAGAGCCTCAGGAGGTCCCCGCACACGTTATAGGGCAGGGACCGAGAGAGGGGCTCTCCCTGGTCCCCCGCCTTTAGCAGGTGGCCCGTCCGGAACCCACAACCTGGCGGGTCTCCTCAGGGCAGCTGGAAGCGGGGTCCAGCGTGCCCCCGGGGCTCTGGGCGCTCGTTACCACCTGCGGGCGCCGGGGCTCGAGCCCTTACCTGAGTTCCTGAGCTTGCGGTTCTTGAAGACGGAGACGACGACGAGCAGGTTGCCCAAGATGTCCACCACGGTGGTGAAGATCAGCACGCTGGAGAGCACCGCCGCCACCCAGGCGGGCCGCGGCAGCCCCGCCGCCTCCCGCTCCGCCAAGCCGAAGCGGCCTCGCTCGCCCGGGTCGCAGCAGTTCCTCAGGGAGCCATTCTCCAGCATCGCTGATACCCAGCGCCCTGCCCTGAGCGCCGGCCGCTGCCCCGACAGCCACCGCCGGACACCCCCGGCGCGGCGCCGCCGCTGCCTGCCCGCGCGGGAGGGCGGGAAGGCTTTTAACGGCTCCCTCGCGCGGCCGGGCGCGGGCCCGGGGGCGGGCCCGGGGGCGGGACTGGCCCCTCCAGGCGGCTCAGGAAAGCCCGGGGGCGGGCACTTCGCCCGGGCCCCGCCCCCGCCCCGGCGCGTGGCGGCCGTTGGGGCGGGGGGCGGGGGGCAGTGGGAGGTGGGCGGGAGCGGCTGCGCTCGGCCGGGTGAGGGGAGCCCGCACCGTCGGGCGCCTCTCGGGGCTGAGGGGCGAGAGGCGGCTGCGGCAGCGGCAGGGAGGTGCCGGGGCGGGGGCAGGGCCAGGGCCAGGGCCCACGGGCAGCGGAGGCGGCCGTGCTCGGTCACCCGCGGGGGCTGGAGAGCTCCGGAGAGCCGCGGGGACAGGCGAGGGCGGGGCGCCCGGCGGTGGAGCCCCCCTCCCTCAGTGCCGCTCCCGGCAGCAGCCCCCGGCCCCGCCTGGCTGCAGGCAGCTTCCCGCCGGCGGGCTCAGGCGGGAACCTCCACCTTGCGCGGCGGGGAGGTGCGGCTGTTTGTTTGTTTGTTTGTTTGTTTTTTCCCGAGGCTCGGTCCGTTGTGTTCCTGCCAGTGAAAGGCCAGGGAAGCCCCTTCCCCTTACGGCCCTCAGACGCTCGGTGCGCTCAGACGGGTTTTTCTAACGCATTCCTTCCTTTAGTCTGTGCTGCAGATCTACAAAGGTTACATTGCCGTGGCCTTGTGCTTCGCATTTGAACAAAACAGTCTGTCAGATCAAGACTAAGGACAACGCCCGTAGGGAGATAACTGACAGTCACCGACAGGACGTGCTCTGAGCAGTGTCAACTCTGGAATATGTGTGTATTTCAGAGGTTTTTCCTTTCAAGCTACAGGAATAGACAGTAGGGCGTTGATGGACTTCACTCTAAAATTAAGTTTGAAACATACTGCTTCATTTGGGATCCCAAAGTGACAGCTGCCATCTGCTCACTTGCATTAAATAAATAAGATGCACGTGGCAAAGTGACACTGACAGTGAATCAGTGGGTTCACATGACATGTGCTGACATTTAAGGCTGCCCACACAAGACATAACTCAGCAGGGTTTTGTGTGCATTGTTTTCAGGCCGACCAGACCACACTGGATTGTTGTCCTGCTTCCAGGTTTTGCCCCACTTTTGAGAATGATGCAGGAGATACACGGGTTACTGTGTAGCTGCATTCTTCCTCTTTGTGTCTGTTCAACACAGAGAAAGGTATGCCCCGTAGTTTTTCAAGAATTAGATGATGAGATAGCCTGCCTCGTAGAGTTAATTTGGAAAAATTGGGCAAGTTGCTGTCCTTTCCAACAGCAAATAACTTATGGCACATTGCTTCATTGAGATTTACCTCTACAAAAATGTGCACTGGTGTAATCAAAATGCTACAAATTATTTCGTGGACTTCCTTTTCCAAATTATAAATAGTTTATTGTTGTTCAATTTAAACGTATTCCTAATCAATTTTAGATCTACTAAAGTAGTCCTGGTTGGAACTAACATAAAAAGTGTGCATATGGATATTTGCACCAGTCTTATTTACACTGATTTTAAAGATATAATCATACATCAGATGTTTTCTGTTTAATGGCAATATATAAGTCATCATGATCCTTTTCAAACTACAGATGGAGTTACAGCTTCATGACTTGAACCAAAGAACTGTCTTCTGAGAATTATCACTCCTGAAGAGTTATTTTGCAGTTCTGCCATAGGAAAGTAATAATTGCACACTTGACAGAAAAGGCTCATTATTGATGGATGCTTCTATAGGTATGTTGGTGATAAAAGGAAGACTAGGGAAAATGTGAGCCCTCTCCAGAAGGAAACAGGAGACCTGGGTACCCAGGATATGGGGAAGGCTGAGGTACTCAATGACTTTTTTGCCTCAATCTTCCCTGACAAGTTCTCCAGCCACACCGTCCAAGATGCAGAAGGCAAAGGCAGGGACTGGGAGAATGAAGAAACGCCCACTGCAGGAGAAGACCAGGTTTGAGTACATTTAAGGAACTTGAGGGTGCACAAGTCCATGGGACCTGATGAGATGCATCCACGAGTCCTGAGGGAACTGGCAGATGAAGTGGCTAAGCCACTATAGTTGAGAAGTTGTGGCTGTCTGGTGAAGTTCCCACTGACTGGAAAAGGGGAAACATAACCCCCATTTGTAAAAAGGGAAAAAAGGAAGACCTGGGGAACTACAGGCCAGTCAGTCTCACCTCAATGCCTGAAAAGATCATGGAGTGGATCCTCCTGGAAACTATGATAGAGCACATGGAGAATAAGGAGACGATTGGTGACAGCCAACATGGCTTCACTAAGGGCAAATCGTGCCTGACAAATTTGGTGGCCTTCTGCGATGGGGTTACAGCGTTGGTGGATAAGAGAAGAGCAACTGATGTCATCTACCTGGACTTGTGCAAAGCATTTGACAGTGTCCTGCATGACATCCTTGTCTCTAAATTGGAGAGACATGGATTTGATGGATGGTTGGATGGTCACACTCAAAGAATTGCTGTCAACGTCTCGATGCCCAAATGGAGAGCAGTGCTGAGTGGCGTTCCTCAGGGGTTGGTGTTGGGGCCAGCGCTGTTTAACATCTTTGTTGGCAACGTGTACAGTGGGACCGAGTGCACCCTCAGCAAGTTTGCTGATGTCATCAAGCTGTGTGGTGTGGCTGACATGCTGGAGGGCAGGGATGTGCCATCCAGAGGGACCTGGACAGGCTGGAGAGCTGGGCCCGTGCAAATCTCATGAAGTTCAACAAGGCCAAGTGCAAGGTCCTGCACATGGGTTGAGGCAATCGCAGGCACAAATACAGGCTGGGCAATGAGTGGATGGAGAGCAGCCCTGCGGAGAAGGACTTGGGGTTATTGGTGGATGGAAAACTGACTATGAGCCATCAATGTGTTCTCACAGCCCAGAAAGCCAACCGTGTCCTGGGCTGTATCAAGAGAAGTGTGGTCAGCAGGTGGAGGGAGGTGATTCTCCCTCTCTACTCTGCTCTGGTGGGACCCCACCTGAAGTACTGTGTACAGCT
Organism: Strix uralensis; assembly: GCF_047716275.1. Lineage (NCBI taxonomy): Eukaryota > Metazoa > Chordata > Aves > Strigiformes > Strigidae > Strix > Strix uralensis. Next base: position 127,604,055 of record NC_133973.1, read on the forward strand.
CTGGAGACTCCAACATCAGAAGGACATGGACCTGATCGAGTGGGCCCAGAGGAGGCCATGAAGATGATCAGGACACTGGAGCACCTCCCATATGAGGACAGGCTGAGAGACTTGGGGTTGTTCATCCTGCAGAAGAGAAGGCTCCAGGGAGACCTTAGAGTGGCCTTCCAGTACTTAAAAGGGGCTACAGGAAAGATGGAGAGGGACTCTTTATCAGGGAGTGTAGTGATGAGTGGTAATGGTTTTAAACTGAAAGAGGGCAGATTTAGATTAGATATAAGGAAGAAATTCTTCCCCGTGAGGGTGGTGAGACACTGGAACAGGTTGCCCAGAGAAGCTGTGGCTGCCCCCTCCCTGGAAGTGTTCAAGGCCAGGCTGGACGGGGCTTTGGGCAACCTGGGCTAGTGGAAAGTGTCCCTGCCCATGGCAGGGGATTGGAACTAGATGATCTATAAGGTCCCTTCCAATTCAAACCATTCTGTGATGCTGTGATTCTATGAAAAGTTTACTTGATTTTTCTTTCTTCAGAAGTTTAAAAGTAGGTTTATTCAGGTAAATGCCTATTTTCTGTATTCATCAGTGCAAAGAAGGATTTTTCTCCAGTGAATAATAATCTACCTTTAAGAAGAGCTTTTGTGATACAGTGTGTGCCTTTATGTACCTTTGTTCCAATTTCCCTTTTCAGAAAGTTGATATCCTCACTGCCCGTTATCTATGTACAGCTCTAGTCTTATTGACTTATTATGGAAATGTTACAGATATTATCATTTATTTTCATGCCTTGGGCTGTTTCTGGGCACCTTTCCAGAGTCTGTATAAGTGCTTTTAGGAGAAATGGACTATTTTGTTGTCTGTTATTTCTACGGGATTTATCTTACACTGTTTGTCAAAAGCTTAAACTGTCCCTGAGCATAAATGTGACTTTTCAAGGTAGGCTTTGCTTCTGGCATTCTCCAGGTTTGCAGTTCGTCCACACAAGAAGAACACTATGTATTTTCCCTGCCACACACAATTGTTATGTATCATCACTCATTTTGTTTTATAGCTCCCAAAATTGTGCCAAGTGATTTAGAGAAAAATTAGAAAGCTGTGGCCTGAACTTGGCCTGAAGTATGAGCCTGCTACAAAATATGAAATAAACTACGTGTTGCTGGCTTTGTAACAACAGTCTTTCTTTTGTGGCTGCACTGGCATTTGACAGTAGGAAAACAAGTGGGTAGGAATCAAAATGGTAGCCTGTCTGCCTCAGCAACCTGTAAAGAGCAGGTTCTTCATCTGGTCTGAATTCCCACTCTCTTAATTTATATCAGTGGCATAGGTCTGAATTATTATTTAGAGTTATCTATAAAATGATATCTTTGAAAGCTAATCTTATTTGTTTTTTAAAATGATTGACTAACTGCATTAAACAGTTTATGGATGTCCTTACTCCGCTTTTTAGTAGGCTTATTTCAAATTAACTAAATTCTCTTTGAAAGTGAAATGCATGTTTAAGTATTGATTGTTATAGTTAATATGAAATAACTCGTTGCAGAAAACACTCTGTCTCAAAGAAAGGAGTATATTCTTAACAGCTAGAGTGTTAAGACCTTTGTATTTTTAAGTTTTGGGAAATTTTCTTCTAATTCTATGTCCAGGAATTCTATGTCCTCTGTGCTTCTTTTTGAAAGCAATCTAAGTTTTCTAAGGCCAGCTATATTTATGTTGCAGGATAAGACCAGGAATTGCCTGGATAATGGAACAATCAAATATTCCATGCATCGCTCTGCTGCCGGAGGCTGTACTCTTTTGTTTGCCTTTTTTTTTTTTTTTTTTTTTCTTAATTCTGAAGGCACATGGCTGCTTCCTAGAGATACATTCATGCACTTTGTATTCTGTGTTTTGTTGATTTGATTTTTTGAAGGGACTTATCTTTAACTGGTCATGGAAGTCAAAACTTTTCATGAGCATCAATGAAATTTCAGGACAGAGGTTTCTGTTGGTGAAATCTCTTGAATTTTGGGTATTTCAGTAGAACAGTAGAAGAGATTATGTCTCTTCTACATTAGTTATGCCAGAACACATTTCTACAAGAAGCACACATTTCTACAAGACCAAAGGGCACTTAGAGCTAAAATGCAGTCTCCAGATAATGTTCCTACTTTTAACTGTCTCAGTTTGAGTTGGCTGCTTTCACACTGTACACCATGGCAGAGACTGGATTTTGGACTTCTATACCACTTCCATTTCTATCCAATTTTTATTTTTTAAAAATAGTTCTCTATATATTTTTGAGTCAGCTCGAGCCCAGCCACTGTTTAAATGAAAGCCTGTTTGCCTATCCACTGCTGTCATGAGCCTGTACAGAATATTGGTATTTCCTTTAATAGAGAAGGGTCTGTCTTCTGTAGAGACAGAAGATTAACTTATTAACATTTTCTGGTCTGGGTTTCATCTTTTCCTGTGCAGTGTTAGTATTTTTTTTAGGTAGAAATCAAAGCCTGAGACGGGGAAGGCTTATTTTGTTGACCTGAATTTTCCAACCTTTTTTTCCTGCTGGAAATTGCCCATAAAATTAGATTTGTCATCTCATTCTCAATATTTTTTTGGTATTTTAGACCCATTAAATTTCCATGGCACGTAACTTTTACTGTGGATTTTCAATAAAGACTCACCTGGTTTTGAAACTTTAAATAGACTGGGCAAAACAAAGATTGGGAGTAGGAAGGAATTTAGGTTGGGTACATCTCAACTTAAGAGAGAGAGAGTTCTTCCAACGGACTGTGTGCATTGGTTGTACTGCCATCGTCGGATAGGTGTGGAAGCTAGGAGGAATAGAAAACCTTGTGCGTGTCTTTCTGCCAAAACTGAAGAGGAGCTTTGATGACTGGCATAGACCGGATCCTCCAGTGATAAGTGATTAAAGGTGACTCTCACTAGGTGAAGATTACTCCAAGGGGTCCTAGCAGGGCTAAAACTAAACCTCGACCTCCTGGTTCAGATTCAGTGTCAACATTTCAAAGCCATCTCTAAACATGCTCACCTACTCCACCTTCCCTGTTTTTTAGTGTAAGTAGATATATGTATTTATGTACTTTGTATACTATGCACACACTTTCTGTGTATACTTGTCTACAAGCTACTGTTGCTATTCCACTCCTGGGACTGTTCTGCCAATTTGTGTTGTGCTTTTCTGACATATAAGTGCTAGACTGGAATGGAAGAAACTGTTTTTCATAACCCAAACTAATATTTGAACTTACATTTTTCAGGGGTGAAAGGCTAATTCCATAATCCTGCATAACCCTTTGACTAATCCTTTTTAAAATGGAAAACAGAGACAGAAGAAAATAATTGGTTTATATTATTAAAGGGAGCTACCACAATCCTTTGTTCATGTAGCATTCAGGTGCTGTTATCTCTGTCCTTCAGCTTGTTTTTGCAAGCAGCCAGTTTTGTCACAGCCAGAAGGCCAAGGTGGGCTGGGGAGGGAGCATTGCACTGTCAGTCAGGAGGTTCTGAAGTCCTGGTGGTGATTGTCCCATGGATTTGCCACAGAACTGGGGCTAACTGACTTCATTTTGTTGTCTCTTGTTACTTTAAAATAAGGCTAAGGAAACACTGTTATATTCTTCTTGGGAGGGAATTGAGACTTAATTAGTTAATGAATTAAAATATATTTAATTTTGCTATGCAGCTTATTGTCTTTTGCTTAAGTTAATGCGAAGCTGTCATGAATGGCCTAAGCTGCATAAAAACTGGTCTGTAGTTTTCTGCCAATGCCAGCAGTAACAGGTGGTCTGTTTCACAGGGTTGACTATGAGTGCAACATGAGCTGAAATTTGGAACCAAGGAACAATTGGGTTTGGTGAATCAAACGAGGTCATAACTTAAATACAACATTTTTATAAAGAAGGGGGTCAAGTTTCATTCTTCACCACCAGTTTCCACCAGTGTTGTCCCAAAGACAGTATGAACTGTGCTGGCTTGAGCTCTGTCATGGTGGCAAGGTGTCAAATGAGATGTGAGGTATTACCTGAGATCAATCAGGTGACTGACACAATATGCACAAGACACAGACTTACAACTCCCTTTTTCTCAAAGGAGTGGAAGTCTGGCTCTTTCTCTTCTAGCCAGCTCCTGATTTTCACAAAACCTCTGGGAGTATAGTAACCTCAAAACTTGAAGCCATGACTTGAATCTGGTGGAATTTAGCAAAAGTTGTTGGAAAGGGCTAACAAAGGGATAGATGTGTTAACAGAAGGCCTGATTATCTTAAGTTCCATTTCCATAGAAAGTTTAGATTACAGTGGTCCAGTATTTAGGGCACTTCCATCTAGACTACCTGGTGCTATATCCACTTGTTCTTGTATACCAGGGAAATAAGGACTGGGACTGGAGCTGGAACGTGATGGACTCATGGGAATAAAAAACACATCAGACTTGGTAATTGCTTGATTAGAACAGATTGTTTTCTGATAACCACCATCACACCAACCAAATAATGTGCTTATCCAGATTTGCTTTTCCACTGTTACCTATGATTCAGAGGCAACAGTCTGGCGCTTTCACTTTGATAACCAACAAGAGTACCAGTGAGTCAACAGTGGTTGATGGTGTGGTGCCATTTAGTTGCCAAGTAAGATGGATCATGTCTCTCGGGGTTGAGAGACAGAATAATAGATCATTGTGTAAATTTGAACTTACTGTCTGGATTCATTGCCTTGCCTGAATACCAGAAGCTGAATTATCTGCCACCCTAGTTATAGCTGCTGTTTAGGGGTAATGCATTAAGAGCCATGTGTCTCTCTTCAGTGACAGTTAACATAAAATCTAAACACCACTTCAGTTACTGTAATAGTGTTTAAGAGAGAAACATTATTGTGGTACTTCTAGTGGTGTAGTGCTCTTGTGATCATCTTCATTCCAGGTTAGTTTCATCTATTGAAGTCTTTGAGGTGAAGTGTAGTTTTATTGATATTAAATAATTCACTGCACTAGAGCCTTCTACTTGAAGAAGTAATTATACATAGACATACACAAGTCTATGGGGCCAGATGGGATACACCTGAGGGTGCTGAAGGAGCTGGCTGGGGTGCTCGCCAAGCCTCTTTCCATCATTTACCAGCAGTCCTGGCTGACCGGGGAGGTCCCAACAGATTTGAAATTGGCCAGGGTGACGCCCATATACAAGAAGGGTCGGAAGGATGATCCGGGAAATTACAGGCCTTTCAGCTTGACTTCGGTGCCTGGGAAGCTGATGGAGCAGCTCATCCTGAGTACCATCACACAACACATGCGGGACAACCAGATGATCAGGCCCATTCAGCATGGGTTTATGAAAGGCAAGTCCTGCTTGACAAACCTGATCTCCTTCTACAACAGGGCGACCTGCTTATTGGATGAGGGAAAGGCTGTGGATGTTGTTTACCTTGACTTCAGTAAGGCCTTTGACACCGTTTCCCACAGCATTCTCCTGGCAAAACCGACTGCTCGAGGCTTGGATGGGCAGACGCTTTGCTGGGTAAACAACTGGCTGGATGGCCGGGCCCAAAGAGTTGTGGTGAACGGAGTTAAATCCAGTTGGCGGCCGGTCACGAGTGGTGTCCCCCAGGGCTCGGTTTTGGGGCCACTCCTGTTTAACATCTTTATTGATGATCTAGACGAGGGGATCAAACGCACCCTCAGTAAGTTTGCAGATGACACCAAGTTGGGTGGGAGTGATGATCTACTCAAGGGTAGGGTGACTCTGCAGAGAGACCTGGACAGGCTGGAGTGATGGGCTGAGGCCAGCTGGGGGAGTTTCAATAAGGCCAAATGCCGGGTGCAGCACTTCAGCCACAACAACCCCCAGCAGAGCTACAGGCTTGGGGAGGAGTGGCTGGAGAGCTGCCAGTCAGAGAGGGACCTGGGGGTGTTGATTGACAGCCGGCTGAACATGAGCCAGCAGTGTGCCCAGGTGGCCAAGAAGGCCAATGGCATCCTGGCTAGTATCAGAAATAGCGTGGCCAGCAGGGACAGGGAAGGGATCTTGCCCCTGTACTCGGCACTGGTGAGGCCGCACCTCGATTACTGTGTTCAGTTTTGGGCCCCTCACTACAAAAAGGACATTGAATTACTCGAGCGTGTCCAGAGAAGGGCAATGAAGCTGGTGAAGGGTCTGGAGCACATGTCATACGAGGAGCGGCTGAGGGAACTGGGGTTGTTTAGTCTGGAGAAGAGGAGGCTGAGGGGAGACCTCATCGCCCTCTACAGCCACCTGAAAGGAGGTTGCAGAGAGCTGGGGATGAGTCTCTTGAACCAAGTAATAAGCGATAGGACAAGAGGGAATGGCCTCAAGTTACACCAGGGAAGGTTTAGACTAGATATTAGGAAGTATTTATTTCCAGAAGGGGTTGTTGGGCATTGGAATGGGCTGCCCAGGGAGGTGGTGGAGTCCCCATCCCTGGAGATGTTCAAGAGTAGGGTCGACATAGTGCTTAGGGATATGGTGTAGTTGGGAACTGTCAGTGTTAGGTTAATGGTTGGACTAGATGATCTTCAAGGTCTTTTCCAACCTAGATGATTCTGTGATTCTGTGAAATTATACACCTAGTTTAGGATTTTAGTGTGTCTGTTTCAGAAAGGGTTCAAAAGAATCTCCACTTTTTCTTCTAGGGTGAAGTAATAAACATGCTTTTCTTCTGGCACTCTCCTAGCACAAAGGAGAAAATCATATTAGAGGACAAAGTTATATTTATGGTAAATGTTAACTATTCATGCATTGACTGGAATTCATTAACTGGACAAAATGCCTGGAGGTATATTTGTGGAAGTGGTTCAGAACTGTTTTTTAACTCAGTATGATTATTAACTCAAACAATAAGAGATGGAATATTGCCAGACTTGGTATTGCTGACATGGAGGATATGACTGAAAGCAGAACATCAAATGAAGAATTCAGGAAGCAATTTGGAACATGCTGTGGTGACTCTATGTTTAAAACAAACATAAAGGAACAAAGCGTATCTAGCTTTATGAATTGAAGATTGGCTGGCAGTAGATAAGGGCTGCATGTGTTACAGGGAAATGGTACGGGACATGGATAAAAATTAGGAAAGGAAGAGGTAACAAACTGACTTTTTTTTCTAGTTTTGAGTTTTAATTAGTACATTACTAAAAGCAGGATCCATACTTGAAAAATGCACTAATATGAAGGTGTAAACTGATTTAGAGTATCATAAGAGGATAGGCAATTAAAACTATTAGACATTTAAGGTTTCACAGAAGGGAAGAAAAACAAAAAACAATTCCAATTTTAAAAGTTAAGGTCCTTAAAGTAAAGTATAAACAGAAATAGAATATAAATAGTCTTTTTCAGTCAAGGATCTCAGAGGGGCCATATTCAAAAAACAGTAGGCCACGGACAAATTGACAATAAGTGATCATTTTGGCAGGAGAAGACTAATAATCATTTCCCCCACTGCTGACATGGTCTAAATTTCATTCACTTGTAGAACAAGTCTGTCCATTACAGATAATCAGCGGTCATCCAAAACTGTGTCATAGGGTAACACAAAAAGGGTTGGATTCAGATTTCACCAACCCTAATTTTGATATTTGTCTGACACTTTCTTGACTTACAATCTTAAACTGCGATTGTATGGAATTCTTTATATTTCCTATCCTAGATTTTTTTTAAAGACATGATTCTGTGATTCTGTATAGATTTAAAGGTACCATATAGTAAGTTAGTGTGAATCTTGTCATCTTCGAATCTGTAGTTAAGTTGCTATTTCAATCATAATATATTTTACTGAATTATTTTGTAAATCTTTAAATTGGTTAATGATTAAGTGCTGCTAGTCATGAATAAATCTTGATTTTCTGCTAAATCATTACCATGTTAATATTTTCATCTGCGACAATATTTCATAGTATTCATTAGCTAATATCCTCATACTATTGTTTATAAGTTCTCAATTCATGTTTATTATCCATTTAGTATCTGTTATATATAATTGATAAATTTGTTTTAGCTTAAATTAGCATTTCTTATTTATGCATAGACTTCTGACATCTTTTCTTTCCTTTTTTTAGTTGTCGTTTTTGGGCTTTTCTATTTTCTTCTCTGTACTCTAAAAAACCCACTGGTTTTCACATATCACTTAATATCATACATTATAGTGTTAACTTCAGTTTTCATGGGTTAGGTCTCTCTGAGTTCAATAAAATACCTGATATGTCTCTCTCTATCTGCCTTTGTAGGGTCACACCTAATCCACTATTCTTTCAGCTCTTAACTACTTACATGCTGATAGCACTTTGTTGGTGTTTGTTTTCAAACTTGTCCTTTTTGCTTTTCTTGTGGTTTTGTTTTTTTTTTTTTTTTTTTTTTTTTTTTTCCCCCGATTTTGTAGCCAATGGAACCCTCCCTGTTAGTTTTCTTTCTTGCACATGCTCACATGCTTCACTGAATCTAACAATACTGTCTGTGAGCTTGAACTGATTGTTTTCATGTTAATTGTATTGCACTTGTTTGGATTGCTCTGCAGTTTTAAACATTTTACCTATTCTACCAGTTAGGTATTCTTTTGTGTGTGGTTCTCTTTTCTTTTCCAAACTTTTCAGAATGCATGTTAGAGGAGCCTCAAAGCTGATGCTGCCTTTTCTTGTTTTCTAATTCTAATATCATATTTAGGTCTTCTATTTATATGATGCTTCACTCTTATCCCTCTTTCTTAGGTCTGATTGCTGCAGAGCATTGTTAGCAAATGTGAGCCCTGACTCATTCCTGTGCTTATTATCCCTTTGAGTCTTTTATTAATCTCTCAAAATTTTCCTTGCTTGTTGGATCCTCTGTGCTAATTCAACCAAAGAAGTGGTTACCAATCTGATTCAGTGGCTGCTGCTGCTGAAACTAGGTTCTCATACTGCTATCACAATGTTTTTTTCTCATTTAACCCATCACTCCATAGAGGTATCTCTGTTTAAGAGCACTGTCATTTTTGTTATTCCTTTAATCTGCCTGGGACTTCAGTTCCTTGTGATAGCAATTTGCTTTTACACGTCTAGCCCTTCCCTTTTACTACAGTCTTGATGATTAAAAGAGCTATTTGTTTTCTCTGCATGGCTGTTTACATTACAGAGCAGGTTTTGCGATAGCGCATAGTGTGGTGAGTAACTGTTCTTTTCCAGATTCCCCAGCACAATTATTAATATCAGTCCATAGTCTAGAGGGGTCTGGATCACTCTGTCTCTCTACATCCTAGTGTTCTGGATCTCATTTTTATATCACTACTGTACCATAAATTCAGTCTCAAAAGAATCCACTAAGACTTAGTCTGGTTTTAGAAGGCAGGCATTCTCTATTGCAGCACTGGATGCATGGGGGATCATTCCACCTAATGTGCATACACTAAAACAAAAGTTTACCCTTTATATACCTTAAAGACATGAATATTCATACATTTTTCAAGATGTCTTCACCTTTCTGCCTATCTACTACATTTACATAATGCTGGCATGGCAAAACTACACTACTCATATGTGGGGGTCTTGGGTGGTCATTGGTGGTTGTTTGGGGAGTTAGCCCCCTACTCCTTTTTCCCTTTTATGATCATGAGTCTTTTGAGGACAATTTCTTCTCCTTGGATGTTTCCCAGCTCTGTTGTCCAGCCAAGCTGTTCTTTCTTATTCGCCTTGTTCAAGCATTTCTGCCAGGATGTATCTATTTTCAAGGTTAGGATATCTTCTCTATATATTGTAATCACTCAGGCCTTGTTAAATACAAAGTTAAACGTTGTTTGGTAAAAGAATTTCTTAATATTCCCCCCTTTGAGACTTCCAGGTATACAAAACTGGTTACAATGTGACCACGTAAGGTCTAATGGAGTGCTTCTCTTATCCCTAATTTTTACAGACCTCAACTTGCAGGCACCAACTGCTTGCAGGCATCAGCTAGCAGGCATCACAACAGTCACATTTTAATAGCTCATGTCACACACACCACCTACTTTTTGAGACTCCTCATATTTCTTTCATTATCCCAGCTTTCCACTACAGCTTTTCAAGTTTAGATTAATATTTGGACATGAACAGTCAGTGTATACAACATTCTAAGTGGGTTATCTCTTACACAATGCTTTATGATATGTATGAGAAACTCATGGACTGATTTACTGTAGGATAACCTTTTCCACTTTGATGGCTTATGTTTATCCTGAGGAATAACCAGAGCTTCATCTCCTTCATTTGCTTCCAGTAGATGACTTCTTGGCTTTCAGGCAAAATTCTCATTAGTTTGATTGGTACCCAGAGTTCCATTCTGTACTGTTCAATGCTCATCCTATTTTGGTTACTCAGAGTCACCTCTTCATCTGTACCATGGTATCTTTCACACTGCTAATACCAGGTCAGTCTGTGTTCATTTCAGTGTATTTATCCACTCTAATCTCCCTCCAGTTTGTCTTCCTTCAACAGCATCTGTTGTCACTCACTCCTTTGCCACTGTGCAATTTTTACACCTCACCTACGATATAACTTTTATGCCACTAGTTGGAAAGGCACGAGCTTATGAAAGTCTCCACTTCTAAATCCAGAAGTTGGCAAAAGCGCAGCATAATTGCAGAAAAGAATGGATGGCTGGAGACAAGTGCAGCCCAGAAAATGTGAGACAAAGAGCCAGAGACTTGTGCAGAGCCTGAACAACTGCTGTAAGCTTATCGGCAAGAGCAAATCACCCTAAACCAAAGAAGGCCCCCTTGCATAGTAAAATCATGGAAGTTTCAAAGTTAACATTGTTCCATGAACAGATTACAGTGAACAGCTGGACACCAAACCATCCACAAGAAAACCTCGGGAACAGTGGTTGTTAACTTGATAGTATCTTACAATGGAGAAGTCACTGGAGGAGAAACATCAGGAGCAGGTTCAAAACTATGGCCATGTTGAAGAAAGGCTTTTGACACTATCTTCCATAACATCCTCATAGAGAGGGGAGAGATGGGCAGACAATATGGTAGATTGAAAACTATCTGAACAGCTGAGCTCAGAGGATTGTGATCATGGCAGAAAGTCAAGTTGAAGGCCAGTAACTAGCAATGTATCCCAGGGGCCAACACTGTGTCCAATTCTGTTCAACATCTTCATTAATAATCTGGGTGATGGGACAGAGTGTACCTTTAGCAATTTTGCTGATGACATAAAACTCTGAAGAGTGGCTGATATGCCAGAGGGTTGTGCTGCTATCCAGAGGGATTTGGATAGGCTGTAGAAATGGACTGACAGGAACCTTATGAAGTTCAACAGAGGCAAGTGCAAAGTCCTGCAACTGGAGAGGAACAACCCCAGGCACCGATATATGCTCAGGGCCATCCAGCTGAAAAGCAGCTTGACAGAAAAGGACCTGGTGGTCTTGGTGGACACCAAGCTGAATGTGAGCCAGCAATGTGCCCTTGTTACAAAGGCAGCCAGTTGCATCCTGGGCTGCATCAGACAAAGTATTTCCAGCAGGGCGAGGGAGGTGATCCTTCCCCTCAGCACTGGTGAGGCCACACCTGGAGTGCTGTGTCCAGTGCTAGGCTCTTCACTGCAAGAGAGACATGGACATACTGGAGAGTCCAAGGAAGGCCATGAAGAAGATGAAGGGACTGAAGCATGTCACCTATGAGCAGAGGCTGAGAGATCTGAGACTATTTGGCCTGGAGAAGAGAAAGCTCAAGGGGATCTTATCAATGTATATAAATACCTGAAGGGAGGATGCAAAGAAGACAGAGTCAGACTCTTTTTAGTTGTGTCCAGTGTCAGCACCAGAGACAATGGGCACAAACTGAAACACAGGATGTTCCCTCTGAACATCACAAAACATGTTTTTACTGTGAGGGTGATTGAGCACTGTAGTAGGTTGACCAAAGAAGTTGTGAAGTCCAAGCATGGGGTTTGTTGGAAGTTTTCGAGAGTCAATGGGATAAAGGCCTGAATAACCTGGTCTGATCTTGTAGCTGACCCTGACATGAGCAGGAGGTTGGGCTAGAGACCTCCTGAGGTCCCTTTTAACCTGAATTATTCTGTGATTCTATGAGGCTCTCATACATTTATCTTTTAACCTCTCAGAGATAATGCTTGGATTTTTTGTTCTAGCCCATGGCTACTTTCCCTGTGATGAAAATTTTTCAAGTACAAAAATGTACCCACAATTAGTTCATGGCAGAACCAGAACAGCAATGAGCATAAAAGCCCAAACATATAACATGATAGTTGTATGCTGTTCCATATTTCTCCTATGTTTTTCAGATTTCAAAAGATGTATCTGATAGCCAGCAACAGACTCAAAATCTGCAAAAAGAAAAATGAGACTGTTTTCTTGACCATTTCATTATCTTCACCAAAAAAAAAAAAAAAAAATTGTTTCATTAGAATTTTGCTTTCAATCCAGGAGAGCTGAGTGTGGCTTCCTTAGCACATGAGAACCAATGCAACTTAATTCGAAAAGGAAGATATTTTGCCCAGTAAGTATACTGCCATCTCAAAAACATGGGGGGAACAACTCTGCTAAGTAAGAAAGTGACATTATTAGATATTTTCTTGGTTACATTTTAAACATGCTAGACATGAGAAATATGTGTTTTAGCTGGTTGATGTATCATTGTGATGACAGGGCTAGTTTTCATTTTAAAGGGAAGGATAGTTTGAGTGTTTGCTTGCTACCTATATTTTGTATTTTCACCATGGTCACAGTGATAAAAAAGGAACAGTGAAGAGGTCTATATGATTGATACTGCAGAAATGACTCAGGTACGTAGTACTTCATTTGAGTCAAGGCAAAAAAAACTCAATGTCAACCATCACCAGGTACTTAATTTAATTTTAATGACAATATAGAGGTGCAGAGAGAGATAGAGCAGGGAGGCATTAAAGACATTTCGATAAGTTAGATGAGTTCAATTTGTTCAGACCTACTGAAATTCACTCTGAAATCATTAAAGAATTTAACCATTAAAAATTGCCTGCAAGAATTTCTGTAAGTGAGGAAACTCTGTAAGTGAGCAGACTGCAGAGAGCAAAATTTAAAATCAACAAGATTAATTTCAATAGAGGTAATTGTGAAGAATGACCATGAGGAAGAGGAAATCAAGCACACAAATAGAAAAATGGTAAATAACTCAGCTGAAGAGCAGCAGACAAAAGATTTAGGGGTGCAGTAAATCAGAAACAAACCCAAGTTAGCATATCAGAGAAACTGAGGCACAGTGCAATGTTTTTTTCCAGAAATGCAAGTTGAGTTGTGCATTAACAGAATAGGAAATGATAAGAGAGATTTTCTTTCAGTCTGCTAAGCACTTAGCTAAGCTAAGCCTTACTGAAATACTGTGTACAGTCTGAGCATCATATTTTAAGTAAAACATAGACAAATTCTGGTTGCTCCCAGAGCTCAGAATAATTAAAGGATTAGATAACATGACCTAAGAGGAAAGTCTAAACAAATTAAATATGTTTAGACAAGAAAAGAAAACATGAGAGAAAGTATGAAGATAGCATTCTGGTTGTAACAAGTTGCTATAAAATAGACAATGAACAATTGTTCTCCATATTCACTATGACTGGGGCAACAGGAAAAAGAAATCTGAGTAATTACAATAAAGAAAACTGAGTTAATATTTTAAGAAAAGTTTTAAACTGGGGATTGGAGACAGTTTTGTGTGTGGAGATAATGAAAAATCTAGATTAACAGGGGGAAACCAAGCTCAGAGAGCAGGCTTAAGGTTTACTACCAGAGAGCTAAGTCCTAGGGACAAGGCAAATTTGTAGACTAAAGCAGAATTTGTGGAGGGTCTTGAGTATAAATCAAAGAAGGTCATAACTCATTCATATCCTCCCATGGACAAGCCTGTAAAATGTGCAATTAATCATTCATGTGCCTGGAAATGCTGATGTTAAAGACTGTGACTGTATAAGAAATGACATGCTCTGTGAAATGTGGAATCTGATATGGAGCAGAATGCATATTAAACGATGAACGGAAAATGAATGGAAATACAGAGTGCAAGATGGCACATCACTTCCAAAAGAAAATGGAAATATTTTAGCATCACTCCTACTCTCTTCTGCATTGTAATTATGTTCCTATTTTGTTCCATTTGCAGTTTACATCAGACATCAGTAGGAAGGGGAAAAGGGTGGAGAAGCAGGAGAGGACACTGTTGGAGGAGTTGACAGTATATTTAGGGCTGCACTCAAAGGCAACGTGTGTGCCTGTGAAGGCAGGAAGGACTACAAAACTGTTACAGAATCCTTTAATTGAAAGTGATAGTACTGTCAAATTAACACCCATCACCGCTCTCTGTGCCCACCTATGAATGTCAGTAGGGATGAAATATTACTGTCAAGGAGATTTATGTGACAAAAGATGCCTGGGTTTATTGAGGAAAGGAGGGATCTAGGAGCAAAGAAGGAAGGAACAGGATCTCTATATACCAAAGTTAGCCGGTTTAGGTAATAACAGAACAGCAGGTGTTGGAAAAGGTAATTAAGGCATGAAGTTTACATTACTGTGAAATATTCTATAAGGATGGATAATTGTATCAGAAAAACACCTCTGATGCTTGGTGGGGAGCAACTCTGTGCCTGAAGAGTCTTCAGAAGTGTGAAATATGATGTATAAGTAAATGTAATGCATAAAATACCAATTAGCTCAAACTTTGATTTACATGAGGAAGACCGACATCCCTGTGAGTCAGGTATGCAGATCGCATGTGCAGAAAGGATTTAGTTATTGTTTGAAGAATTGCCAAGGTTTATGGAATCTTGCCTTTGATACATTCAAAGGAAAATTTCCTCCAGAATTACAGCTGGTCTGTGTGTCTATAGGTCTGCATATGCTTATGAGTCCACCTTATTTGATCAGTAGACTGCATTAAGAACTATTGTAAAAAGCAGGGAATAGGAGAGTACCATTAAACATTGCTACATTAAAAAAAAAAAAAGTCCAAGTTACTCATTTAAAGAAAAGTAGATTGCAGCATATCTTCATGCACTGCAGAACTCAGTCTCTCCATCAATCAATGTTATTAGTAAGTTCATGAAATAATTTATGATGCTAAAGGAAATAATGTGTTTAAAACAAAGTGGGTTTTTTCCCCCGTTTTGCTCTTATAATGATATATCAGCACATTTGTCCAGAGGACAATAGTTCGTGGATTATTTCTCTATTAATAGGGTAAGAAATGATAAGAAGGAGGGTTTATTATCCTCTGAAGATGAGGCCTTGTGATCTCAGTGAAAGTTTACATCAGGCCAGTGTGTCCATATGTTCCAAAGTCTATCTACCAATGTCAACATGATTGAATGCCCATGCATCCAGAATGGATTACCAGTAAATCTGAGGTTAGCATGAATAATCTCTTCCCTGAAGGATAAATTTGTGAAGTCATAGTTTAGCTGAGGACCAGAATAATTATTCAGTTTCATGACATTGTTGTTTATTTTCCACCCTGGGTAACGGGTGGCAGGCTGTACATAAACACAGAGAACAGGCCAGAAGGTATTTGTGGTAATTCAGTACTCTTGCTCATGCTAATTCTTTGATGCCTTGAGTGGCTGTTCTTCCAGAATATCTGCAAGATGATGTGGAGTATTTATGAATATTTGCAGAAGGTGTCTTTCTCGTTGTAATTATGCTGATGCTAAACAGCTGAGAAAAGCATGTTAGTTTGCTGTATCATCACTGTGCTGATGACAGTCACTCAACCATATTCTAAAGGAGACTGTGCAATTTCTTTGCTGTCTCATTGTCTTGCAAAGGTGTCCTGCTTTGAGCCCAGAGGGCAACTGAGCACCATGCAGCCGCTCACTCACTCCTTCCACCTCAGAAATGGAAAGGACAAAATAAAACAAAAGGCTTGGGAATCAAGCTAAGGACAGGGAGGGATGATTTATCCATTATGGTCATGAGCAAAAGACAGACTCGTTAGGGAAAGAAGAGTAATATCAACTTAATTCAAACACCACCACCACCACTTAACAGAGTAGGACAGTGAGAAGTATAGCCACATCTTAAATACACCTTCCCCTCACCCCTCCTGTTTTCCAGGCTCAGCTTTGCTCCTAATTTCTCTACCTCCTCCCCACCAGCAGTGCAGTGGGGCAGGGGATGGTGGCTGTGGTCCATTCATCGCCCATTGTCTCTGCCACTCCTTCCTCCTCAGGGGGAGGACTCCTCACGCTCCTCCCTTTCTCCAGCATGGGGTCCCTCTCATGGGAGACAGTCCTCCATGAACTTCTCCATTATGAGTCCTTTGCATGGGCTGAAGAGCCTCCCGAACTGCTCCAGCGTGGGTTCCTCCCGTGCATGGCAATCCTTCCAGCAACAGACTGCTCCAGCATGAGACCTGGCCTTCTTCAGGCACAGCCACCTGCTCTGGCATGGAGTCCTCCACAGGCTGCAAGTCGACATCTGCTCCACCGTGGACCTCTATGGGTGGCAGGGGGACAGCCCTGCCATCTCACCATGGGCTGCAGGAGAGTCTCTTTTCTGTCATGTCTCCACCCCTTCCTCCTCCTCCTCCTCCTTTCTTCCATTGACCTTGGTGTTTGTATAGGTGTCCCTCTCACAACTCCTCCTTACAACTCCCACTCCTCCTCCCAGGTTCCTCTTCTTAAATACGTTATCACAGAGGTGCAGCCACTGTCACTAATTGTCTTGGCCTTGGCCAGAGGTGGGTCTGACTCGGAGCCAGGGGACGTTCGAGAAGCTTCTCACAGGGGCCACTGCTGTAGCCCCTCCCCCAATACTAAAAACCCCACCACCCACACAAACCCAACACAACAGGTTATCCATATTACACAGTGTCTGTTGAGCATTGACAGTGTTTAGTCTTGTTTAAGACATGAAACATAGCTATTCCTGTTAGAAATTAAAATTCTAAAGGAATCTGGTATGTAATATGCAATCTCACTGTGAAACTCCCAAATAAAACTGATCGTAATTTTTAATTATGCATTTTTATAGCCTTTATTGACCCTTTTCTTGAGGGCAGTATGGATAAATATAATGCAGCTAAGATAAAGCTTAAGAGAACTGTGTAATTCCATTATCTATATTTTTATGTTTATTCTTTAACATATCAGGTAAGTGTCTTCTGCACTGAAAACAATGTGTCAGAGAAACAGGGATGATTCATCTGACCAAGTGTGGTATTTTCAACTGTTAAACTACTTGATCACAATCCCATTAACTGCAAATTACTGAAGTAGGCATTTCTTTGGTGAAATTCCTTTTTTTGCTGAAATAGATATTTAACGTAAGTTGAGTGAATCACATTTCAAGAGTGCTTTCACCATAGACATCTACAGTTGAGTTGTGTTAGATCCTTGATGGCTTGCTCATAATGACTGACTGCTTGCTCTGGCTGCGTGCGAGAAGAGGTATCCTGGTCACAGAACAGACCTTCAAAGAAGCAAGTAAGTGGGAAAAATGGAGAGTAAGCTGGCTTTTTAAGAATAATTACATACCAGATCTTGCTGAAATTAATGTTATCCATTTAACTGCTTTCAAACAGTGCTATGCAGGTACTAGAAATGAAACACAGAATAGCCAGTCTCTGATAGGGCAGAAACACAGGGTGAAGAACATTTTGCCTAGATTGACATCTACACTTGAAAAGTCAGTTTCTCTTTAAAGGAAGTCTAGTCCCACTTGCTCTAAAGTTAGGCAGGATGAGTCTAGCACAGAGAATGCTAAGAGGTTCTTGCAAAATTGTAGGACCTGTGTGACTGCAAAGTTAAAATTCAAGTTAGATAAGGCAAGCATGAAGTAGAAGAGGTGAGAAAGGCAGCATTTGTCCAAGCTGAGGGGGGAAGCAAATGTCCGCTGAGTGGGAAAAAATGCATCTATCTTTGCTAGCTTGGCCCAGTGCTCTAGCTTGGCCCAGTGCTCTAGCTTCTGTGGTCTGAGGACACAACACCCATGACCAAGGAGAGTTTTTCTTACTTTTTTCTTAATGCAGTTTCTTTCTGGAAATGTATTACATCAGACATATCTTACTTCAGTATCAGCAACACTTTTTTTCGCATAATACATCATGTGACAAGTATCACTCTCCACAATTTTTTTTTTTCTGTAAAAGAAAAGAGCAACACAGCTCTGAATCGTTCAGCTCTTTCCCATTTTAAAGACCACAGTCTCAATCTCAGAGTATCTTAGGCAAACTGATGGCATGTACTCTTGCATTCAGGCATGTTCACACAGGGACTCATTACTTCTCAAGTCTCTCCAGGGGTTATTAGGGTTTTTGCTGGTGTACCTTGTAGAGTTAGAGAAGAAGTTTTAAGAAAGATCATGTCCAGTGCCAAAACATTGATCAATACTTATGCATGGGATCTACTGTTGTACAGGAACACAGAACTGGTGTCATCAAGTCAAATCACATCCTCTGTAACTGAGGTCAACCATGTAACTTGTGTTAAACACACAAGATACCACAATACCCCTTTGGTCCAGAGTATTCCTTTTCCATACTGCAAAAATCCTTTAGCAGACCAAATGCCAAGAAAAATTGCAGTATGCCCAGGATGATTCACCAGAGCAGGAACAGTTTGTCCATATATACCTGACATAAAGCAGTAAGCATTTTCACCATGGTCCATGTGATTTTGGCAGCTAGAGCCCCAGTAACATTTATTCCTTGAAATGATGATAAGAAAAATCTCTCACACAACATAACTGAGTGTGTGGCATTTGGCTGCTGGCTGGGTTTAAACCATGACCTTGGGTTATCACAAATATGACTGAAGTCCATCCTGTCAAATTATAGTTATAATTCAAGCTATGTGGAAGGTGAAAAGTTATTTTCTTTGATGACTTGCTAATTAACTAAGCTGACAGATATGTACCACATTGAAAAGGGTGTCTGACTGGCCATTTATTTTTGACAAACAGAAATGTTTCTCACTCTCATTTTTCTTTTTTATTTTTCTTTTCATAGCTTTTAGTAGAAATGAGTTTTATAATCAGAACAAGAGCTAAACAATGTAGTTTGCAGCAGATAGTAAATAAAAGTTCATGTAATGTGTTCACCATAGTCTAATGACTGATATAGTGTCAAAGATGAGTGAGACACGACTCGTAACTCAAGATCACTAGGCCACCGGACTCATGTATTTCACGCTGTCTTCCTCAGGCTGTCAGTGAGAGTGTGACCAAGTACTGCAGTCACCACTGCCATTACACTGAGTGTCACTGCTCCGCATTATACCATATAATGGGCATGAGTATAATCTCACTGTCTACACAGCTACTAGTTTTGCTTTCTCTTGCTTTAAGCCTCATTGACTGATTTAGGTCATCTTACAGTTTTCTGAAGCTGGCTGATCTCATCTATGGCATCTGGGTACACAAGCTTGGTAAAGTACACACCAGAGTTAAGACAAAACTGTGAAGGATTCAGTTTGAAATTAAGTACTTTAAATTAGGGTGTCTTCCTGTAGATGTCTATATGTGAGCTATGTGTCTAGGCTCCGATTAGTCTGGAGAGATCTGGGGCTCCTTTCAGTTGACTGCACTTCAATACGTGGTGTTATTTGAGATCCTTGAGGCTGTCCAAAACTTCTGCTCATGGCTGGCAGATGCGACAATGGTCATACAGCAAACCTGTGTCCCTTTGGAGTGGCACCTCCAAATAGCAACCCTATACCACCTCAAATGACATTAGACACATTTGCTTAGGCACACTATAGCCAAGGGAGCCTGGATAGAGCAGTTCATTTGGCATTAGCTAATCACACACAGGTGTCTTAAATATCACAGGGCATCTGGAACAGCACTAGAGCTTTATAGCCATGGGAGACCAAAGACTGTAAAGGGAGCTTACTTTGTATGCAGACATGCACAGAAGTGTCTAAGATTGGAAGTCAGCCTCAGATTGGAAGTCTCACTCAACTGTGGCAGGTTGACCCTGGCTGGATGCCAGGTGCCCACCAAGCTGCTCTATCACTCCACTCCTCAGCTGGACAGGGGAGAGAAAGCATAATGAAAGGCTCATGGGTCAAGATAAGGACAGGGAGTGATCATTCACCACTTACCATCATGAACAAAACAGACTCAACTCAGAAAATTAATTTATTACCAACCAAATCAGAGTAGGATAATGAGAAATAAAAACTAAATCTTAAAACATGTTCTCCCCACTCCTCACTTCTTCCCAGGCTCAACTTCACTCCCAAATTCTCTACCTCCTTCCCCTGAGTGGTGCAGGGGTATGGGGAATGGGGATTGTGGTCAGTTCATCACACATCTCTGATGCTTCTTCCTCCTCACAGTCTTCCCCTGCTCCAGCATGGAGTCCTTCCCATGGGAGACAGTCCTCCATGCACTTCTCCAACGTGAGTCCTTCCCGTAGGCTGCAGCTCTTCATGAACTGCTCCCGTGTGGGTCCCTCCCACGGGGTGCAGCCCTTCAGGAACAGGCTGCTCCAGCGTGGGTCCCCCACAGGAGCACAAGTCCTGCCAGCAAACCTGCTCCAGTGTGGTCTCCTCTCTCCACGGGGCCACAGGTCCTGCCAGGACCCTGCTCCAGCGTGGGCTTCCCACGGGGTCACAGCCTCCTTTGGGCATCCACCTGCTCCATTTTGGGGTCCTCCCCAGGCTGCAGGTGGGTCTCTGCTCCATCGTGGACCTCCATGGGTGCAGGGCACAGCTGCCTCACCATGGGCTGCACCACGGGCTGCAGGGGAATTTTTGCTCCGGGGCCTGAAGCACCTCCTCCCCCTCCTTCTTCACTGACCTGGGTGTCTGCAGAGTTGTTTCTCTCACATATGGTCACTCCTGTCTTCTGGCTGCTGTTGCACAGAAAGTTTTTTTCTCCCTTTCTTAAAAATGTTATCCTAGAGTTGCCACCACCATCACTGAGGGACTCGGCCTTGACCAGCGGTGGGTCCGTCTTGGAGCCGGCTGGCATTGGCTCTGTCGGACATGGGGGAAACTTCTAGCACCTTCTCACAGAAGCCACCCCTGTAGCCTCCACCACTACCAAAACATTGCCACACAAACCCAATACACAACTAAATCCTCAAATACTCAGCTTTCTATTTAGGAACAAAATTTAGCATTTAGGGTCTCTGTAAATATAATCACTGGGTACCATCTGAGGCACCAAGATGTTTGAGATATCAATACCTGGGGCTGGCAGGTACGACAGCTGGATGCCAGGCAAGATACACTTGGAAATCTCAAGTGGCACTAGATGCTTATATTTATCCAGGTTATTAGTCATCTCCAGAATCTCTGCTCCACTGTTGCCTTACCCAGTTGGTAAATCCCCTTTCTGGATATATTTCTATAACTAATCCTAACCCTTCCAGACACACATTCACAACGAAGTGTGGGTTACAAGCAAAAGCCCCTTTTTTGGGGCTTTCATCTGTTTAGGACATGATAGAGTAATCACAGTGAACATAAAGACCCTGGCAGGAGCATTGACAGGCAGAGGAACCCTAGCAACCTAATCAGGGAGAAGGTCACCCCAAACTCGCTACCCCTAGGACTGTCGAAGGAGCAGCATCAGCCCATCCTCCCACTAGCTGAGGCAGCCAAAAGCAGTCTTTCTCCAAAAGGCTGTGCAGACTGAGGGGATTATTGCCCACAGGGTGTGAGATGACTACAGGGGTATAGAGTTCAGTATGGGATGTAGATGGAACTGTGCAAAACTTATGGGATGTTCTAAAGAAATTGTGGGAATGTGTGAAACATCTTATGGGATGCTTAGGGGAAGGATCAAAAGCAAGAAAAGGGAGGGATCGAGATGGACTGGAGAGGAAAAAGCATGGGGAAAGAGACAACAAGATGCTAAAATGTTGGATGTGAACAGGGGCTGGAGAGCACACTTGTCTGACTGAGTCCTGTGCTTGGTCACTGCAGTGTATCCTGCATTCTTATTAAATCCTCTTTCTATCTCCTTGGTGGAGGCACCCTCTCTTCTGGGCTGGTGTGTGTGAATGTGAGTGAGGAAGGTGAGAGGTCTCAGTGTCAGTGTTGGGGAAATGCCGAGGACCTGCAAGGACCCAAGGTCTGGGTACTAGGAGAAAGCAGGTCTGGGTGCAGCTCCTGGGTACACCAGGGGTCTCAGACGGGATCCTGGAGAGAGCCACAGCATGTGTGTGTCTGTCCACTGGAAACTTTCTATGTTGTCAACAGGAGATGAGGAAGAGGGCAGGGCATTGAGGGCTATTAATTGTGTGAGCATGATGTTAATTTCTGTGGATGCTGACAGAGACAACTCGTTCTGTCTGTGTTGATCTGTGTGGCCACTGTGTTAGTGTGTGTGTGGGGTGTGTATGGACACAGAGCTGCAGCAACCTCCATCAATACCTCTGGGAGGAAGGCCACTGAGGATTGTAGCCCACTGGAGTTGGCCACTTCTATCAGTTAGATGTCCTGGTGGACATGTGGTGCTCTAGTTTTATCTGCACCTGCGATTGCACCCTGCAATCCATCAGTCTACACACTGGCAAGAAAGCAACCCACACGGACACATACCCGTGGCGTGGGTCCCTACTTGTTGCACCTCATGATGTCAGTCTACCAGCTGGATGAAGGCTGCTCATAACATCCAAGGGGAGGATGTTCTCAGGCCTTGACAGAGGTTATGATGCCAGTGGTGTGACTTCTGGCAGTGTCAAACCAGGCTTTGTCTGCTGCTCTGCTCCCACTCCAAGTTTCAGATTCTTTCCCCCTGTTACAAAGGATCATACCACTTTTATAGTTTCTTTCATGCTGATTCTTTCTTTATTTCAAAAGCCTCTTTCTATTTCCTTAGTTACTGTTTAATTCAACCTTTCTTTTTAACATCATCCCAGTTTTTGGGCAAACACCCTTTCAATCAGTTTTGGGTATTCCATTCATGCACACACTTTTTACACTTACATTCCTATTTTATCAAATACTCTTATCCAGGTCACTTTGCCAAGGCTGTGCCTTGTGGGCACTCCCATGCAGAAGAAAGACCAACCCAGGCAAGATGCAGGCTAGAAACGTGTCTCCTGTCTCTCAAGCCAGTGCTGAAAATGCTGGAGTGGTTTGTGAGTTATGACCATGGCATACCTGTTTTGAATACTCTCTTCTTTCTCCCATGTCACTGGAGATTCAGGCCTGCACTCTACAGGAATGTGATTCAGCAGCTTGGCTAGAACTAACACCCCTTCACACTTCCTTTTCTCCAGCACAGTGGTGTTGGACATTTGCTATGCTATTAAGTCAGGTCATACTTGGAAAGTAAAACAAAGTTTTAACTTTTTCAGTATAGTCTTTTATTACTTTTTCTCTAATGTGCCTACTGTTTGTGTAATAATAGACTGCTCAAAGATCATTATGATAAATGAGGTAAAAATCTTTCCTTAGGTCACTCTCTTAAAATATCCTAATGATATTATGATAAATATATTAGCTAAAATCAATGAAATTGACTGGATATTCTCTAGAATTAGTCACTGGAGTTGTTTTTAATGTTGATTTAATTAGACTTTCTAAGTGCTTCGAGGTCTTGATAATATTTTTGTTATTATTTCCCAGAACACAAAAAATAATTCGAATTCCAGAAACTGCAATAAGCCATAAATAAAGAACTGCAATAAGCCATATAGTGCCTTCATAGATTAACACATATTTTAATGTTGTTTTGAAAATCACTATGTTTATTTGCAGCCATTCTTAACTGATCTATCCATAAAGTTTACATTATAATTAATCACAATTAGCATTTTTTTCAAAAGAGAGTTTTGGAAGGCACCTGCCAAAGGGATATGAGAGGAGATTTAATCCACCAACAGTCATCTAAAACAACAATTACTATCTAACAGGCAAATACCACTTATCTGATAAACTATATGTTGGTACTTAGTGTGCTTCTCCAGACTTTTTGGCATTATGAAATTCATAGTGTTGCAGAGGTTTTAAAGGCATTTAGTACTTAGCATTCAAAACAACAGGAGCTGTTGTAAACTCATAATAAGACTCAGAGCTATGAGATGATCCCACTTATTTAATTTTTATTATCTCAGGAGAAATGCTAGATGCTCTGCTGACATAAACTGTTGCATCTTCATTGACTTATAAAATATACCAGCTGGTGATTTGCCCAATATTTTTTTGCTTGTAGTGCTTAGGATTAGAGTATTCATGTCTCAGTCTTAGCCAACTTGAATAAACAAAAATTATGACATAACCTTACAATCTCTATTGACTTTTCCACAAGCTGAGGCAAGGACTTAACTCTTGGAGTTGGCAAGATCAATTCCGAAATGAAATTACGGTGAAACTGAAATAAAAATGTCCAGATTCAAGCCCTTTTTTATTTTAGGTCTCTTTTCTATGCTAAGTTGTGCTAAAATCTTTCATTTAACTGAAGAATTTGTTGAGGAAGCTGAATGTGTGAATGGATTGGGGGACTCCCTAAGATCACTAGCACACTTATGCACCAAAAGGTAACCAGGTGGTGTGTGCCTCTGTTAAGGGGAGCTGCAGGATGCCTTTCAGTCCCAGCATTTAATCAGTTACAAGATCATTAAATGAACATACCTCACAGAAATGTTCTGTGCTGAATCATGCAAAATCAGCTTGGAGTAAGATGCACACAAGGTGATATATTCTTTACCTTAGGCTCCACAGGAGAAAATGAGGAATGTATTAATGATACAGTTTAAAATAGAGATTGATATCAGCTTTCGAAAAAAATGTATCTGGTGCAGAACTTTTCTAAACTTGAGGCATACTAAGGCACAGGTGTTTCATATTAGCTCATTAAAATGAAGTATATCTGTTGCCTCTTTTTGAACCCGCAGGTATATAGAAAATTATATTAACCAACTTTCATAATTGACAAGTGAACATCTTTTTAATAAACTGTCTTTCGAGTTAAATTTAAAATGAATTGGCCTGGCTTATAAAAAAGCTGAATTCCGCAAGAGTTTTTTCCGATAGGTTGCTTTTAATCAGGTCTCAAGTTATGAGTAACACTGCATGGCTGATTCTTTACTTCTGTGATTCCATCAAAGTCAGGCAGTATCAACTTATGCAAGTGCAGCTCAGACTGTCAGCTGTTTCAAAATTATTTCTAAATGGTGGATCTTTTATTTATGTACGTGTCCTTTTCTTTTTTATAACATAAGTAGTGGTTTTGCTCCTCTTCAATTCTTAGGTAAAAATGGTTCAGAGAAGACAGACTCTGTATAATTTCTGGGGTGAACTCCATTAGGCCTTGCCAACTCAAATTCATTATTTAATATGTCCTTTCTGCATTGTAGCCCACATTCTATCTCCTTGTTGAAGTTCAAATGAACCATTAGTAATCTTTTTTTTTTTTCCCAAGCAAAAATCTAGGAAGCTACTGAATACTTTCGTCTTCTCTGTATTATCTATTATTTACTCTACAAATACTAATTGGTCTTACTAGACCTATACTCTCATTTGTTTTTCACCTTTCAAACATATTTGTAAGAGCCTTTTCTCATTGCTTTTACATAAGCCACTAAGTGAGACTCATTTGTTTTTCAGCTTTCTGGGTTTTTTTATTCATATAACTTATGGCATTCTTTATCCCTTGCCATAGTCATGCTCTCTAGTTCCCACTTGGTATGATTCCCTACTGATTTTCAAGTCTTTAAAGACCTCTAATGCAGTCATAATGATCTCTAGAAGAAGGGTTTTCTATGGTACGTCTATTTCAGTAACTTTCCGATCTTCTGTTCTGATATAACTCTTGGATTATCCCAGGGGATTGTATCTCATAGCTCCCTGACTTTGACACAAACTGAAGTTGTTTGTTAATTGCAAGAAAACATGACAACAGTAAAAGAATCACAAAATCATTTTGTTTTGGAGGGACCTTAGGACATCACTAGTGATGCCCTGCCTAAAGCAGGGTCAGCTAGGAGATCAGACCAAGTTATTTAAATTACTGAGGGTTTTGTCCAGTTGGATCTTGAAAACTCTTCAAGGATAGAGATTCCACAGCCTTTATGGACCACCTTCTCCAGTAACTGACTGTGCAAATATTGAAGAAGTTATTATATCCAGTTGGAACCTTTCTTCTTACAGTTTATGTCCATTGTTTCTTGTCCTCATGCCATACACAGCTGTGAAGAGCCTAGCTCCATCTTCTTGAAAACTTACTCATAGGCACTGGCAGGCTGCTGTTAGGTTCCCCTGAAGCTGCTTCTTCTCCATCCTGAACAAGTCCAGCTTCCTCAGCCTCTCCTCACAGGTCAAAGTGCTCCATCTCCTTACCATTTTGGTGGCCCTATGCTGGACTTGATCCAGTTTATCCACATGTCTGTTTAGAGACCTGACAGGTTCTCACAGCATCTTTTCCCCTCAGCGCTGTCTCCTATGGGATCCCACCTCCCACCTTCCTGGACAGACTGAAGTCTGCTTGCCAGAAGTCCAGGCTCTGTACTCTGCTCCTTGCCTTCCTCAGTCCCCTCAAGCCCTTGAAACCCACTATTTCATTGTCAGTATCACATTCCCAACCAGTTCTTCCTTAATAGTGAATAGCAGTCCCAGCTGCTTATCTCCCTGTTTAACTCATCCAGAGACCTGGAACTCTCCAGAAATCTTCTGGATTACTTGTATGTCATTGTGTTTCTTTTTCAGCAGATGTCAAGGAGATTAAAGTTCCCATTAAGAAAAAAAGAATATGTTATTCAGAGACTTCTTCAGTTAGTTTCATAATTATTCCATGGTTGTAATGATATGGACACAAAACATATTTGTCTCTCATATAATAATGATAAGCATTACTAAAAAGCCTCAGCAACCTTTCACTTACAGTTAGGTGTATTACACTTTATACACTGGTGTCTTTTTCTGCACATTAATATATCTTTTTGCAATGGGGATAGTAAAACATGGACTACGGCCTCCCCATTGTAGTGACAAACTTTGTACTGATTTGTACTCACAGTTATACTAACAAAACAACGTAGGGTCAATTCTGAGAAATGAATATACTTCAGAGCATGGGTGATCCTTATTCTGAAGCCTTTTAAAGCAGATGAGATACATTACACCTTCAAATATGTCCATTTTTCCCAGATAACTGAAAATTGTTCACTGAGAGACTAGCTCATCTGTAGACATCTGCACTGGTGGCATACATAGTGAATTCCAGCTAGTGCTTCAAAATGTAAGCTATTCAGCTGAAAGCTTGATGTCATGGGAATCACAGAATCACAGAATCATCTAGGTTGGAAAGGACCTTACCTTGTGTAATTACCCTTACCTTGTGTAATTAAAGAAGGCGTAACAGAAAATAGTGAGTCAGAAGAAAGCTCATTCAATACTTTTATGAAGTTTACAAGGAATAAATAAGTTTCAGGCTAGAGGCCATTGTCCAATTGACAATAAATATGAATTTACATGATGTTTATAATTTATATAAGCTACCTATGTGTATATATTATATAAATGATACTGTGTATAATCTTTTTGTTGAATCTATGTACACCTTTCTTCTGAAGTTGGCTATTTGGGGATGTAAAGAGTAGAAGATTGAATTTTTAAAAGTGCATACTCACCTTGCATCTTGCTCTCATCTTCCTCTATTACTATTTTTGGGCATTTTCCCCTCTTTATCCCTCCACTTGTTGTTTTTGGGCAAGCAACCTCCTTTATGACACCTATACTGTGGAGCGATATGACATAAATGGAGGTCCATGAGCTACTCTGTTGCAAAGAAATAGAGTGAAAACAAGTCCGACTTCTACTCCAAGCCAAATAAAAATTGGATAGACATTCTACAACACAAATATGTTTCCTGAGCATTAAGACATGTTCAGGAGATGAGGATGTATAGGAAAAATCATATACAGCTCTAGAAAAGTCACCTGGTGCTATATGCAGTCATCATTATTTGTGTATTTGTTCTAGCATAGCAAGGTACCAGATACAGGAAATGCCACTGTGAAATACCAGATTATGAACTAGAGGTAGTTTGTAAGTATCTCCTCCAAGAAAGTGTAGGAAACTTGTGAGGCCCAGTGAAACCAGAGAAGAGATATAGCATACATGAAAAAGTGTAGTATATGTTCCTAGAACAGTAGATACAGCTTTACAATGTGTAGGTATTGACTCCAGGACTAAAAAGGAGCTTAGTTGTGTTTAGTCTTTCTATGAGCAAAATAACTAGTTCTCCTAAAGTCTGAGATGCTTGTATAGTACTAGTAAAACTATTACATGTTCCAGAAGCATGGCTAAAACCAGTAATTATCTTGTCAGAAATAAAGGTTTCAGAGAAATGAGTGCCAGTATATGTTGATTCTGATGGAAAATGCCCAAAACCTACTGTGCAATTTCTACAACAATAGGCAGTTTGGAAGGGAGGCATCGTCAGCTTATGACTCATCTGTGTCCTTTGAGAGGTCAGGGTGTGTGGGACAAACTGTCTGTGGGTTTTGTTTCTTCTTGGCAGGAATGGAGCCACAGGACATGATCAGCTGATGCAACACCACATATAATCTCCCAGACTGCATTAACAATTACATACTACAAAGAGACAATGCCAGAATAGACGAAAACCCGCTAAAACCTGGAAGAGGCAGATCATCAAAGCTGGTACAGAAATGTCATTGTAACTTTCTGCTTCACCCTGATTTGCTATATTTTATTAGTATTACAGCACTTTCAAAAGGGAACATGCCAATGAACAGCTGGACTACAAAGCAGACTTTGTAACTGTTGATATGCAACTGTAGGACAGATATGCCAAGAAAGTCAAAAAGTGATGATGAACATTTACCACTTGTCTAAAAGTATGTATGCAGCCAAAGTGTGGTCTAATGTAACTTAGATATAGGACATAATTTACACATTTCTTTGGCAAGTGTGAGAACATGATTGATGCCATCAACTCGGTGACCAAACACCATTTAAAAACTTTTGGCTTCAAAGAACAATTTTGTTAATGGTTTTCCTCAGTGTCACTTTATGGAGTTCAATGAGTCTATCATGAACCTCCCACTTGAACATGACACATTTAGTATTCTCTAACAGTCTTTCACAAAATACCGCCCTGGAGTGGGAAGACCAGAAATCAAGTACCAGTGGCTATCTCCTTTTTCTTCTTCAAATCACTATCTATCTGAACTACACGAGACTCACATGAACATACTATGAGATCAAGAAATAACTTTGGGTGATTTATTTTACAGAATGTTATTGCAGTTAACAGGTATGATGTCTTAGTGATAAAGCCACCAGGACTGAGCTGAACATCTGACAGCTTTGCTAAGATTAAACTGTCATGTTTACTATATGATTAATAGATTTATTAAGTGAATAAAAATGCTGAACATGCTGGAAAACAGCTGTTTTCATGTCAACTGTAAAAGATCAAAGTATCTTCTATGAAACCAAGCCAGGAACATTTAGAATGGCATACTGGCAAACATGGTAAGAAGCAATATTCAAAGATATTCTATTAATGATGTGGTAACACATGCAATAGCAAGGGAACCTGTATAGTTTTTGAGAATATGATTGCTGCTGAAAATTCAAAAGGACCTCCAATATATTAGTACCATATTCTTCCTTAGCTTATACATGAAAGAGAAATCACATGCACACACAAAATAATACCTTTTGAGGGAAATATTGATTAATATTAAGAATGTCATATACAGACACAGAACAAAAGAACATTTCTCTGTCTTGGTATTCTAGATAATCCAGGAACTACAAACGTTCAAAGGAGATGTGACTATTTGAGAAAAATCATTGTTATGTAGTTCTGCATATGTTTCATAAGCAGATGATATGAGCCCACAAGCACAAATGTAGTGGAAGATAGATTGCAATGTATGCCAAATAAACGGTAAGTCTTCAATCTTAATTAGGTCTAGCATTTCACTACAGCAATCCTACAACAATAGCAAAGAACTTTTTCTTCCCTAATATAAAAATATACATATTCTTTTTCTGTATGTGCTGAAATGCTCTATTTCAACAGAAAATGTGTAGTTCATTAATGAGTGTGCATAAACATTACTCCATTACCTGCCACCACAGTGACTGCTTTCCAAGACTTTGATTTGAAACACATGACAAGCTTTCTCTGAGGAAACAGGAAAATGGAAAGAGCTAGGAGAATGGAAGATGTGCTCTTTAAAGTGTAACACTAAGAAACATTGCTGGAGCATGCTGAAATTCTTTGGTATATGATATTTGTGCAGCAAAACTCTTCAAGGGAAGGTGACTTTGTCCCTCGTAGCATGTGGTTCTATAGCACTTAAGGCAAATTAATGTCTTCCACCATGGAGAGTCAATAGAATGCTTGAGGAGCTCCAGCTGCCTTATTTAAATGCCTTAAGTTGCATTTGTGAGCAGTGTCCCTTGCTCTTCTTCAAGCAATTATAATGCTGCTGTAATGGTGATTATTAAATATACTGGGCTAAAAAATGAAGAAAGTTACTCCAAAAATCTATTGGGCAATATTATTCTTTTCCATCTGGCATCTATTTTAGTGACAATCTGATCTTGCATCCTAAGTCAGAAAACTGTCAAGATATCCATATTGCAAAAATGATGGTACATGTTTCTGTTGCTACATCAGTATGTAAGCGAGGCACAAATAACATAATAGTGTTACATTGGAGGAGGAGATTGAGCAGAAAAAGTCCAAGACAGCTCATTATGGTTTAGTTTTCAGTTTCCTTCTTGAAAAAAACTACAAATACTTTTAGTGTATAGACAATAAGTAATGAGAATAATTTAGGTGGGGCACAGAACTGAATAGAGCAGCCATCACTAACTGAATTAAGAAAAAATATTTAGAATGAAGACTAGTAAAAAGAAATTCTAACAAGAAAGTGTAGTAGACAAGAGTCATAAACTGATAATGGGTATGGGCAGAATCAGTAGTGCTTTAGCTCTGTAAGGAGTGACAGATTTATTCTCCCTCTAAGAGCCATATATCTATTTTCAGCATGTATGTTTTTTTCATTGGTTTTGGTCTGTGTATTAGACTGGTCGGGATGGGAAACAGTGAAAAAATTCCCTGCTGTTATTGATCTATGATCATATTAAAAACAGTGTAGAGTCCCTTTTTGGAGCAGAGTCATTCCATACAGACATGCCTGTGGCATGAGCTAGGAATAGAATAGCTGGGCTAGGAAGCAGGATATCTGGGGCATTGACCTCAGGAGAAAAACCTCTATAAAGAGAACCTGCACATTGGAAAGGTGATAGAGTCCTTCACCTGGCAAGTCTCAGTAATAAACAAGTAATGCTAACAATAAGATTTCCAGCCTTAGGCTTGTTCCCTATGCCTTTGATCCCTTTACAGAGGGAGGGAAACACAAACCTGCTGCTGCTCTCAGTTCCAGCCCAGGGACCCCAAGGCTCCGAGATGGAGCAGTTTTAGCCTTTTAGCATCAGTTCAGTGTCATCAGCAGGGTCATGTGCAAATGCAAAGGCATAGTGTGGAACAGCTGTCTACAGGACAGACCTGGTGAAAAGTGTCTTTCCCACTGGTTGTCCTGATTCACTCCAGGATGATGATATGATGTGCTCTAGATTTCCTCACTCTGACCTTGATTTCCTTCCTCCCTTTGCCACTCAATCTATAGCTACTGAAACTCCACCTTTCCAAACCTCACAGTATACTGTCTTCCCACAGCTGCGATGTCCATACTATTCCTCCTTTTTCTCTAGCAGTCTTGCTCTCCCCCACCACTGTGTTTCAATACTTTTCCCACTAGCCAGTCTATTTCCAGCAACACCGAGATGTTTCCTACATGGCACGTTTCTCTCCACCACGTCCTCACTGAACTTGAGTGAATTGTCACCCCAACTTTTGTTCGGAGAGTACTTTCGCCAACTCTTCCTGTGTTCCTGCTTTAGAGATGCCTGGCCTTCTCTAGTTTCTGTTTGCACTCCTCCTGCACTCACATCCTATTACTCCTCTCTTAACTCTCCTACAATGTTCATGTCTGGTATTTTTTTTGTTCAATGGACTACACAAACTGGGGACTAGAGAGAGCTCTGTGTCTATTTAGAATATTTGACTTTTTGCACAGACATCTGGAAGAGAAATTTAGAGAGGTTGGCCCAAATTCCTAGTTAGTGCAAATCAATGTAGTTCCACTGAAATCACTAATATGCATTTATTTACACCCCTTCAGAAATAGGTCTTTCTTTTCAGGAAGAGTATCCTCTTATTCTACTTACTTTTGTATTCAACACTGAGCAACAGAAGTCAGGACAGACATACTCCTTTCCAAGAACCTAATTTTCTTTTCCATGTCTATTCCTCAAATACAACACCAACTCACACAGCAATCTATTTTTTATACATTTGATTCACACTAAGACAGTAAACATGGCCTATTAGTCACAACCACTGTAGCTGTACAAGATGAAATAGAAAAAAAATGCATTTTAAATAAATACTAGAATTCCCTTTATGATTCATGCAGTGAATTTTCACTCGTGTTTCTTATGGCTGAGGTAACTGGAAAGTGCTGGTGTGGTGGCAAAACCAGCATCTGGACAGACTGTAGGTTCTTTGCAGGCAGATAATAGTGCTAAACTAATATAAAAAAAAAGTTAATACTATTCAAAGGGGTTTTTTATCATTACTAGAAGTCAATATTAGTGTACACAGAGACAGGAAAGAGCACGAAGATTTTCCCAGGAAATAAGTAATCTAGCCCCAGAGAACGCTAAATGCTCTCTCCTGTTCACACTCTATAAATTTTAATATGGTGAGCTTTGCTGATAAATCTCTTCTTGGTAATTAATTTATATAAAATATTCATATCTCACCGTAAATGCATGTAATGCAATCAAGGGTCAAGGTAACTTCCTCGCCTTGAAGACTTCCAAGTGTAAGGAATCAAATTCAAACATGACAAAATTAGGACAACAGAACAGTTGAAATTAAAGGCCTGAGAGAGGAAGGAAAGAAAGAGAGATGAGATGAACAAGGATATTTGAGAGTACCTGCATCTTGTTTTCATACAGACTATTCCCCAGACAACCTCTCAGTTGTCACCAGCCATCCATGTTTTCTATTCAAACCAGAGTGCTACTAATTACAATCCTATTTATTGCCATAGTACCTAGAATACAACGTGGTGACAAATTTCCTTTTACAATAGGACAAGGTGGTAAAATGGATGTTTGCAGGAAAAAAAGGAGCATTACTCACAAGGTGGAACAGGATCAGTGTTCACTTCTAAATCCATGAAGTAGGCAAGATGCAGAAATAAAGAAAAATGAGATAAAACCTTCAGCTATTGGAGCAAGAGTTTACAATGGCTGTAGTTTAGCAGTGGACACTGACTGGACTACAGAATATCCTGATCATCAACTTATTCTTTTGGTCAACCTTCACATTCTGGGTTGCCATATGTTTTCTGGCACCATCTTCCATTGACTGGAATTTAAACTCAAGTATGTGGCCTCCTCCACAGTGACCAGCAAGTGTTTTCCATGGACCTTCTGGCAAAAAAAAACAGTTTCAATTGAATCTGAGTAAAGAAAATACCATTAGAGACATCTTTATGAAAATCTAGTGAATTCTCGTCATGAAGAAAGTCCTTCAGTGATATCCAAATTTTATGCACAAGTAGAAATACACACAGTCTGAGAAAAAAAAGCAACAAGGTTTTTTTTCTTTTTTTCTGAATTACTTAATGTACTTAATTATTATGTTAATAAGCTTGAGAAAAACTTTGTAACCTTGTAAGACCTGGTACTAGCCATCAAAAAATGTTGGTCCTGGTAAAATATAAGATTGCTGCCTTTAAAATTTTACTATCATTATATCTTTTTCATAACTTTCCTCTTTTTTTAAAAAATTCTGTCTCCTTTCTGATGATATCTGAAGTGACTGGAATCAGCACCCAAACTTTTATGAGGCTAAATGCTCAGGTTTGGTTTTAATATTGCCAAAATCTTGATATGGAGGATTAGGGCCCCTGAATTTCATGGGAAAATGTGCCACTGACTGGTATAAACTGACAGGACAAAGCATGAGGGAAGGGGAAAGTCTAATAAATCACATTCCTCAAAAGAAGGATGGAGGTAATTAAAGATTGACCAATTTTCCATTACATTAGTAGCTATCAGGATGATGACTACTTGTGTTGTAATGTTTTTTGTACTCCCTCCTGGCTGTTTTCTTGTCCTGTGTTTACATTGCAAACTTTTCTGGTCCATCGAGGCAGGACCCATTTGACCACCTCCAAGTATCTGCATTGCAGACATTCACATCTGAGTTAGTCACCCTGATCTCCCTCTATAGTCAATACCAAGGTCCTTCTAGGGCATGATTCATCTCATACTGATTTGATGTCTAAAATAGGTCACACGAATTGTGAGTGTCTCTAGCTGGGTGACATTTATGCTAACCAGACTCCTAGATGTTGTGCAGGGTCAGACCCAGAATCATAATCCCTAAGCTATTAGTTAGTCAGTACTGGAAATTACTTATCAGGGTTATACATTTTTCTAGTCTTATTTTAATGCTTGATTCACTGGGTAAGCATTCCTTTCAGATACAGGCAGTATTGTGTCATGTCTGTGGTCTCTGGGGTTTTTGCTGACCACAGACAGCAAAACTCCCTGCTTATAATTACAAAGGGATTAGGGAGAGATTCCAGATCTCCTTATTCTTGGACACGTTCATTCTCCATTGGACTGTATTCTCTTCTTCCTTCCTAAGAGGACCCCATTTCAATTACAATTTTTGCTAATTGCAACATTACTACTGCAAGTCAGCAGTCTCCTTTCAAGCTTAAATCTAAAAATACCATGCAGTCTGTATGAAGCCATATGATTGCAGTCTGACTAGATAATACATGGACACATCTTTGTGTGTGTATGGATTTGTTACATGCTCAGCCTTGTAATGTCCACCTTGCAGGTCAAGGGAGGTGATTCTGCTCCTCTATTCTGCTCTGGAGAGACACTACCCAGAGTACTGAGTTCAGCTCTGGAGTCGTTAGTACAGGAAAGACACAGACCTGATGGATCAAGGCCACGAAGATGATCAGAGGGGTGGAACACCTCCCCTGTGAGGACAGGCTGAGAAAGTTGGGGTTGTTCAACCTGGAGAAGAGAAGGCTCTGGGGAAAACTTATTGCAGCCTTCCAGTAGTTAAAGGGGGCTTATGAGAAAGATGGGGACAGACTTTTTAGTAGGGCCTATTGCAATAGGACAAGGGGTTTTAAACTAAAAGAAGGTACATTCAGACTAGATATAAGGAAGAAATTTTTTACAATGAGGGTGGTGAAACACTGGAACAGGTTGCCCAGAGAGGTGGTAGATGCCCCATCCCTGGAAACTTTCAAGGTCAGGTTGGATAAGGATTTAAGCAACCTGATCTAGTTCCTGCTTATTGCAGGGGGGTTGGACTAGGTGACCTTTAAAGTCACTTCCAACCCAAATTATTCTATGATTCTAAGATTCTATGAATGTGAAAAGTTTTGTCCCATTGAATGAAAAACCAGTTTTCAGGCTGTTTGATTCTTTGTGTGGTGATTTTTCTCTTTCTTGTCTTACCCAGACAGAAAAAGAACTAAGAAATAACAAGTAGAATGTGTGAGAACCAGGTTAACAAAATTGTCGTGTTATTTTAATAATATGAGGAAACAGCAAGAGTCTTTCAGCAGAAGATGATGGAAGTGCAATTAGGGAGGAAAGCGCTTAATCTTCTCACTATATCAAATTTTTGTGTTTTATTTCCTTCTTTAATTTAAGAGACTGAACTATGATGTCATGATAAAAGTAGAGAATCTTTCAGCAAAGAATCATATTGAATTTTTTATTCACCATGAGTCTTGAATGAAGAAAAGAAATTATACTTCACATCTACAAAAAAATCTGAAAAAATTTCTCAATCTGCATGCTGTTATTGCATGGAAAACATTATCCAGTTGATCACAAGTCATTGTAGTGTCCCAGGTTAGTCAGCTGGCCAAGGCCTGCAGATTGCAGGAAATTGGAATTGAAAGAATGGATAGCTTCACGGACTGTCTAATTCATTCCCAGTTTCACCCAATTCCAAGAAAGGGAGTCCAGTGACTTCTGTAGGTTATAGATATTTGTAGGTATCTCATCCTATAAAAGCTATGAGCACTCTTGAATGGTGAACCTACTGAATGCAAGCTGCCTAAATTAATTTCATTCTTCAGCTGCTCATGGTACTGCACTCATGGTACCATGACAGCAATACTTCTGATGTGCTAATGAATGTTTCCCACTGTGCCACTGATAAAGGACAACTATTACTATCCTCATTTGTATTTGGGGAAGGGCAACACAGAAATTAAGTAGGACGGAGGCCCAGAGGCAGAGATCTAAATGTAGGTGTCTAGAGATGAGCTAAGAGTCTGAGCTCCAACGGCTGTGAGAGATGACTTGTAGGGATGTGACAAACGGCAATCAAAGAAGTTCAGAAAGCAGTGCAGCTCACCCTACAAGCATCACTAAATCGCTCTGCAGCCTGCATTCACTGTACTGTTCATTCATTGATTGTTATTATTACTAGTCCATTTTTTGGTTATAATGGGAACTTAGACACTTAAAACTGTTCAGTTATTTCAACACAGGTGTCTGAGGCCATCTGAGATCACCTCTGACCTCCAGCTGCTTTGCCAGAAGTACATGGGTCCTATATGGCAATTCTGTGAAAATGTGTGAGGTTGCTCAGAGTATCTCAGTTGGACAAGACTCCTACCTGGGAGCAGAAGGATCAGGCCTAACAGAGGGAGACAGGGCATGTCATCTGGGGTTTGGTTTCTGTTTCCAGCTACCTGAAAATAAATCACTGCAAACTGATATATTTGTTTATAGGAGGAGACTCCACTTACTGTTAGGAATCAGTTTAGTTCCCTAAACATCAACAACTAGTAGCATTTGAGATGCTGTAAAGCCTTCTGCCTAACTGCTGGTTACAGGTCTGAAAGGCCCTGTGCCAGCCTTGGGTGGCTGCACCAGGCACCCTGTCACATCTTAAACCAGGGAAGGTTTAGGCTAGATATTAGGAAGCATTTCTTTACAGAACGGGTAGTCAGGCGTTGGAATGGGCTGCCCAGGGAGGTGGTGGAGTCCCCATCCCTGGAGGTGTTCAAGAGGTGGGTCGACATAGCACTGAGGGATATGGTGTAGTTGGGATCTGTCAGTGCTAGGTTAACGGTTGGACTAGATGATCTTCAAGGTCCCTTCCAAACTAGATGATTCTGTGATTCTGTGATCTTAAATAACATTAGATGTCTCTGTGTGGGCAATTGAATAAAGCCTTTCTTGTTGACTAGGACACTAGTTTGTCCTTTTTGTTGCATTTATGCATAACTGAGCTGGTTATGCAGAACAAAAGTAACTCCGTCCTGTTTGTGAAATGTCAGTGTGACATCCTGGGCATGGGGTATTGGAGTCTCAGGAGAAGCTAAGTGGAGTGGGTAATTTTATTTTGTCCAGAAGTGGACCTGCACCCATTGGCCAGATGTGTATGATGCACTCTCCACATCCCTTATGTGCGTGCTTTTGTTAGTGATGGGGCAAAAATGACTCACTGCTGTGTGGGTTGGCTATCAGCTCAGCTGAGCCTTCTAACTTCAACACAGCTTCTTAACTAACTCTGACAAGTCCATATCTATCTTTTATATAATATTTTATAACTCCCTAAGGTCAAAATAAAGTTCTGCTCCTCTTGCTTAACCTTCTTTTACAGAACATTAAAAAAATGGACTAAACCAGCTGGAACTAAGTATTATTTAGGTGAATGTAGTGTAAAGTAACATTTTGTTTCTTTGCTGACAAACAAACTCTGTAACAAATGAAATAACAAACTCTGTAAATATCAGAAAACCTGCATTGCTTGTTAGGGAATGTAAAGCTAGTCAAATGTTATTCCCTGAGTGTATGGCAGGTGCTTTTATTATTGGATAGAGAAGTCATTGTGCATATGAACATGAAACAACTAAAGCTGATGATCACTGTTCTGTAGTGCAGGGTTGCCCTTACATTATGGAGTACTGTAGGTATAAAGAATACTAATGCTTAGAGTTAGGAAGAAAACAAGTAGATAATGATTGTAAAATAAAATCTTTATTAATATGGCACTGTTTGGGAGCTGGACAAGCTAAGTAACTAGAAGCACTGTTTACCAGGAGCTTGTCTAATTTGTATTGCTCTGTTCCTCAACCAACAGGAGAGAGCTGATTATCAGAGAGTTTTCGTGAGTACTCTGTCTTTATACTGAATTACGGAAAACACTAAATTTCACAAATGGAACATTATGAATGTCAGATGCCCAGGCTCTTGAGAGCTTCATCTATCTTCTACCCATCTTGGTCTTGAGTGTCTCATTCAGGCTAGTCATCCAGTCATCTATTATCCATGGGGAAAGAGAGTGACCCATGTGGTACCTCACGGTTGATTCATCTCTCCTTAGACATCTCTTTTAGAATAGGATGAACCGTCCTCTGGAGATGCTAGTGTCTCTCTTACTAGCTTAGTCTGAGGCTTAGCTTTTAAATTACTAAAGTTAGAGAAGATGAATCCCATTTTCAGGTTTATTTTGAGGAGGCAAGTACTAGCTTTTTTTCCTATGTTTGTGTAGTGACTGGCCACCAGTTTTGACAAGCAGGCCACGACTTATAGTAGAAACTCTCAAGTGTTACTGCAACCCCTCCAATTTTTTAAAAATCTTGCTAATTTCATTGGGTATTATTATAGTTCAGTTGTTTGGGCTGATATTAAGTACTGTCTAGCCCAAACTGAGAATGTAGATAGATGATCAGAAAGATAAAAGATCAGAAATGTTTTTGACAACTGAAATCATGAAGATGCGTATACATGTTATTCGCTGCAACATAGATAGATAGATTGATAAGTAGATAGATAATGGAGAATGAAAGAGGCAATTTTTGTGTTATCTGTGTCTATTTATCACATGCTTCAGTTGCTGCAGCTCAAAAATGAAACACTATATTTTAAAAGTAGTGTGGTAGCATCAGAAAATTGCATCTGAAGAAAATGAAGCTCAAATTAAATTCAGTGAGACCCCAGTGACTTATAAATTTGCCTGAGGAGAAGGAAACAGATCTGCTTTCTAGGAGTCCCCCAGTGGCTTATTTGAAGGCTAGTATGGTGCCATGCAGGCACCAAAATCATAAAGGCTGTTTATTATGACTGTGTAGCTAAAGTAATAGCAAGCTTGAGACTATGGCTGATAAATAGCTAGATAATGACAGAGTTGCCTGCAGCCCATGAAAGAACCAAGGAAAGACTGAAGTCTACCACAAGGTTCCTGCAGCCTGACATAGATTAGGTGGTGAAGACTGGGTGATACCCAGATCAGGCTTTAACAGATAACTAGTAAAACTTGAACACATGTATCTTGCATGCATAATTAGCTTGGGGCTAAAGATATACAGCAATTAAAAATTATGTGATGAAAGATGGTAAGAGAAGATGGAAAATGCATAAGTATGGGGAGTAATTTAAGTGGCTGAGAATATGCCAAAGATCATGCAAAAATATTGCACTGCCATTAGTGTGAAGTGAGAAAAGGACCACAGGAGCTAGAATAAAGGGAACAGACCAGTTAGAAAGGGCAGACATCTGGGCAGGTTGGGAAGGAGAGTAGGCAGTAGGGCTTTTAGTTAAGCACTACAAACAAAGTGAACTGCTGTGTGCACTGGAGAATTTATCAGTCTTGGGTCTTGCTGTACCATCCCATCTGTACATCATCATCTGTGCAGATTAGGCGGTCTAATTCTGCTAAGAGCCAGCATGGCCAAACAGTATGGGAAGGAGCATGGAAAGGGACATGGGAGGGTTGGTGATACTAGTGAGTCAGTGGGAAGTATGCTTGCGGCTGGCGGTACATCTCTTTGTGGTTCCAGCTTTTAGTTCTCATAAGGAAATTATGGGTTTTGGCTGCAGGATAAAAAGGAGACAGTGGGCAGTTCTGATCAAAAAATTAATTAAAGTTGATGACAGTGCAGGAGGGAAAATGAAGTAGTGCAGCCCACAAGGGAACACGAAGAAGAAAATCACATGAATACAAGCTGCTTGCCCTCTCCCCTCTCCTCACCTTTTCGCTTATTCTCCAAACACACACCTCTAACCACTGCTTCCCACGCATTTCTTGAGCTTTTTGCTTTGTCTGAACACACTGATGGTTTTTATTCTTATTCTAATCTTGGAGCAGGGAAGTCTGCTCTAACCATATAACCCTATTTCAGGGTTTACTAAGATACCCAACTTCAAGTGATAATTAGTTTGCCACAGCTCTTCAGCACTTTTCCCATGGGGAATGGGGATTACTGGCTATTTCTTATGCCCCTTAAGTGTTTTACTCAGGGGTCCTAACATCTCTGCAGACCTGTGAGATGTTGTGCTGACACCAGTGAGGAGCATGAGACAGGCTCAGAAATCTCACCTGGAGCCACCACCAACATCAGGACCTCAAACAACAGAGCACCCAGTACTATAATTCCATACATGATACATATGAAAATGACATAATTCATTGGCTAAACTGTTCTGGTTTTGGCTTTGTTTGTTTGTTTGTTTTTTATAACCATATCAAAAAGGTGTGAAGACAAATCTGTGATAGATGAGGTCTCTTGCTAAAGAAGCTCCTCTAATCTGAAGCTGGACTACCCCTAGCTGACTGCTCTTTCTTGGGGCAAAAAATATACTGTTGGTCAAAACTTACAATTTCCCCTATTTAATTTAACAGAGTTCTAATTACAGACAGAGATTTAACAGTCTCTCATGAAGCCTTCTTTTATGGACTGTTTTGTAGTACAGACTGTCTTTCCACAGTGATGGACACAAAAAGTCTGTAATTTGAATACCTGATGTCTTAATACTGTCTTTGTAAGAATTTTAAATCTCAAGCTGATGAGAGTCATCCTTCCTATCGGGCAGTAAAAGCACTCTTCCACTTTTTAATACATCTGGTAATCAAACACTAAAAATTCCCTCCCAACCAAGCTGTGAGGCCCAGGAGAACATAAGAGTAGGCAGTCCAAGAGGTATTTAAAACATCAGATGACTGTATGAGACAAGAAGGCTTGTGTGGGCTGGCAAATTTAGTAAGCACTGCAGTGTTTAGTAAGTCTCCAAGTTGCCTTATTGGAATAAGATATCCAGCAAAGTCTGTCATTACTCCGAAGTACACATTTATTTAGTCTACTTCCACCCAATTGCATGTTCTACTCTGAGTGCTCTGGAAACACACTCTTACAACATGCTTCTTTCCGAAGATCTCTGATCATTGCATGTTCAGCAATTTCACCCTGGCAGCTTATGGTCTACTACAATATCAAAGCTGTTTCCAAACCTGACAGGAATTAGCATAAATTTAAATTGTTTTTTATTATCATCAAATATGCCTACATGGATTTGACTATTTACAATTCTTAAAAAATCCAACAAAAGTTCCTGCATTTTTCTATTGATCTTAAATATACATTAAGTTAATGGCTGTTCCGCAAAATATAAGACAAGTCTTCACCTTGACTTTATCTGAGGTCTAACTTCAGTGTGACTGTAGCAGATTAAGAGGAAAAAGCAATGAATCTTGGAGCTGCTTTTCACTACCCTTCATACAGGATTTAAACCTACATATATTCTCCATCTTGAAAGAATTAAAAAGTTAAGGAGTAATTTGCAGTATGTATGTAGTTTGAAGAATAAATAATTGGAAAGAGGAACATCTGTGCCCACCCCAAAATCTGATATAAACCATTAAAACTAAAATTTACATTAACCTTACAGCCTCTCTTTGTGTCTTCAGCTATTTAGCCACTTCTTGGAAACCAGACCTACTCAGTGATGGAGAAAATAAATACTGGTAACTCTGAAAGTGATTTCAATAATTAAATTTTGTCCAAACTCCATCCAAAAGTAAGTACAGCATTGGTAGATTATGAGTACAGCCCTGCACTTTGTAACTACAGAATGAAAATGCTAGGTAGTTTTATTAGTGTATCAAACCAGTAATGTTACAGATCACCCTAAGCAGCCCCTACATGTTCTTCTGCAGGAATGATTAGTGACACAAATATGTGTCTCACTCTTTCTTTCACTGATGATGTGATTGTGATGAAATGCTCGATTTCTTTATCCTTTGCTGTAAAATGGTGTACTTTATACTTCAGTGAGTTACTGAGGATTTTCTGACCAGCATGACAGTGAAAGAAATAGCAGGGATTAAATAAAGGGTTTGAAAAATGTCCACAACCAGGACTATGCACCAATCATTCATCATCACGTGCAAGAGGGCAAACTGTCCCTTGTCAGTGTCTTGGTAGTGTTCATTCACTGTCCCACTCACCCATTGCTGGCCAGCATCAGAGATGGGATGATGGACTTCCCAGCATGTTCATTCCCATGAGTCAAATTTACTGGGGATCTCGTTGTTTCTATACCCCTTCCTCACTTTGATTCCTCCAGGCAGAAATGAACCTAGTGGTAACTAGCCTTGGAGCCTGAGGTAGTGAAGAACAAGGAATAACATGACTAATTTTATATCCTAACTGGCTTTAGAATGCAGAGCAAAACCAATTCATTTGCAAGGATGAAGGTAAAGGTAGGATCTGTAGCTTTTTCTATTTCTTGCCACTATTAACACTCAAAATCTTGTTTATGAGAAAAGAGGAAGCACAGCTTAAATAAATATATGTATATCCAATAATTTATTTTTAGTATACTTGAAACCTTATCATTGTTAGTCCAGATAGAATTGTTACAGAAAAAGAAAGAATAATAACGCAGTTACATGTGAATCTTCATTTGGGTCTACAGGACCAGAATCTCCACATGGTAGCTTTTCCATAACTTCTGTAAGACAAAGTTGCATAATCTTCTAAAAATATTCTGCAGGAAGGAAGGATGTAAAACCTGCTACCAAAAATGACACAATAAAATTATTGAAGTTTCAGTTTTGCAGGAAGTCAAACAAAATTGTCTGTCTATCAAAATTATGCTGTCTCCCAAAGCAGGAGCAGCTGTTTGGCATCAGTGGTGACAGAAAGGTGTCCTCAGTTGCTCTCTGAGAGGATCCCCAGACATCCCCTTTCCTCAGAGATGAGATGGGGCAGGCACACAGAGCCTTACAGACAGCTTTCATCTCCTTGTGCTTCCCTTAAAAACCAAATGTGTCTGAGTACCCATCCCATGTCCTGGTCACTTTCCCTTATCTTCAACCTGAACTCCAGCTTCATCCTTATCTTCTCTACTTGCCTCATCTTTCAAGCAAGGCATCCTATGCTCCTATCCCAAACCTTATTCCCCTCTCTCCCCAAACTGCTGTAATTTCTGCCCCAACTGGAACAAAAGCTGCTGCCCACCAGCATCCCCACAGTAGCTCTTTGTGTGCAGATGCTTCCCTAGGAGCTTTCAGGGATAGTCTCTCACAGAATCACAGAATCATCTAGGTTGGAAAGGACCTTGAAGATCATCTAGTCCAACCATTAACCTGACATTGACAGTTCCCAACTACACCATATCACCTCCAGGGATGGGGACTCCACCACCTCCCTGGGGAGCCCATTCCAATGCCTAACAACCCATTCTGAAAAGAAATACTTCCTAATATCCAGTCTAAACCTTCCCTGGAGCAACTTGAGGCCATTACCTCTTATCCTATCGCTTATTACTCTCTTCCTACCTTGAGAAGAACAATTTCTTTCTGTGTCATTTGAAGCTTGGATGAAGCTCTGGATATTCCTTTTGGCCATTGCTACTGCTATTCAGAGACACCCTATATGCCTACTTGCTCTGTCACCGCTTTCCATGTGCCTTATCATACCTGTATGGGCCTGTCACACTGTTGAATTAAAGAGGAGACCATGAAGCATTGGGAGAGGCCATGTGATGTTCTGGTTCAGTTGTAATTTCCTTATACAGACTGCCTGGTACTCAAGCAGTTTGTCAGATTGCATTTTTGGAAATGCAGTATATTTCAAATAAATAAAAATTGTAAAACTAGCACCACAGAGCAAAATTTCCAGCATGGGATAATATCCATGGGATGCAATAAATGAAGTTAGATAGTTTTTTCTTTTTTTATTTAAAATTGCTCTGAAATGTGTGGATGGAAAGGAGCTTATAGCATACTAGTTTTATAGAGAAAAAAATGTCAGAAAATTTTGCACTGAAGAAAAGAGAAAGAAATTTTAGTCCCTGTAAAAACTATGTAATTGACACAAAGAGTATTGTTTTCACTGTTGTTTAAGCAATGTGTTTATACACCCTTGATTGCTAATCTCTCCCATGCATCTGGGATGTTTCAC
Source organism: Strix uralensis (assembly GCF_047716275.1). Classification (NCBI taxonomy): domain Eukaryota; kingdom Metazoa; phylum Chordata; class Aves; order Strigiformes; family Strigidae; genus Strix; species Strix uralensis. The sequence goes on from NC_133973.1 coordinate 127,648,316, forward strand.
AGACCCTCAAACATTAATGCTGTGGGCTTAACTATTATTCTTAGTCAATCAGGCCTGTGTCTTGGCATTTGTGAGTGATACTTTTCCCCAGATTGGATAGCATTCACTCTGTTCTCTTCCAATTTGGACCCATTTACAAACGATCCTCTTCTACTGCTCAAGATCTGACTTGAATCACTCCAGTCCTCAGGGTTTCATAGATGAACTCACAGCTGGTATAGATCTAGAAGCTTGTGCTGTTTATGAACAAGTTTCTGTGCAACAAATATCTGCAATAGCAGCAAACCAGGGACTAAAAATGTCTCTTCTGCTGCCATATTCGTACTGGTATGAACTGAGTGCAATAAACAAAGCATTAACTGCACTCTAACAAGTTAATATCTGTCATCTTAGCCAAAGTAACTCATTAGAACTAGCATTGTGATATAAACTCAAATTCAAACAGATCAGCTTAAACTACAGCACAAGTGAGCATCTGTCCACATCTTAGCTACCCTGTGATCTCCATCCACGCTGTGTGTCATTCAAATTACTTGAATACAGCTACACAAGTGTGTTATGCCGAAGCTTCTCTCAGTGTAGTCATGAGACCTGCTGTTTTACTTAAATACCTAGTCCTTTGAGTTAGGTGAATGCCATGGCATCTTAGTTGCCTTATCATTAAGCTTGTATGTGGAAAAAAGCAACAAAGCAAGCAAAAATCTTTCAATACATAACCCAAATATTTTCAAAAGCAAGAAGTCGGGTAAATAAAATTTTGAATATATTGTTTTAGAATGTAATGACATTTGTCCATTCTCAAGTTTTTGGAGTACTCTAATTAGACATCACCTGGATGTCTTATCTCCATGGCAATTTCTAGTTTGGAAAACTGTAAAATCAAAGCAATGAAATTAAGTTGTGACATATACTAATCTCATCACTCAGGTACATTGGGTCTATTTATCCCACTCTATTCATGCAAGCTGATCGTGATCAGGAGCACACTCTGAAGGAATATCAGCCAGTCCCAGAGATGGGCTTTGGGGACATGGCTGCAAGGCAGATGGCAAAGAGCCATAAGAGATTGCACAACACACACACACGCAATATGGTTGGAAAAGGGACTTTGGAGTCCATGTATGCATATGAAGGAGGAAAACTCATACACTGTTGTGGGTCTAATGGGTACAATTCTTGTGAGAGCCAGCAAAGGTGGTGGGACAAGCCTTATTAAGCTACTGCTTGCGCTTTAACAGCAAGAGACCTGAGCCAGGCCAAGCCACCTTTACTTAGGCAAAAAGGAGGTTGGTCACTTCGAGGCAGGTGTTTGGGAAAAGGTCTTGGGGCTTTCACCCTAGAAAAAAAACCTGCTGCCTCCCAGAAGAAAGACTAGCCAGAGGAAAGGAGGGCAGGATGGACTAAGCCTGGCACAAATGTGCTAGATGCAATAGCTCCCCTCAGAGCTTTTCAGCGTGCAGTGTGGTAGAACCTCAATTTTTGCTTTTCATGCATATTTTACTGCAAAATCACAGAATCACAGAATCATCTAGGTTGGAAAGGACCTTGAAGATCATCTAGTCCAACTGTTAACCTAGCACTGACAGATCCCAACTACACCATATCCCTCAGTGCTATGTCAACCCGACTCTTGAACACCTCCAGGGATGGGGACTCCACCATCTCCCTGGGCAGCCCATTCCAATGCCTGACTACCCATTCTGTAAAGAAATGCTTCCTAATATCTAGTCTAAACCTTCCCTGGTGCAACTTGAGGCCATTACCTCTTGTCCTATCACTTATTACTTGGTTAAAGAGGCTCATCCCCAGCTCTCTGCAACCTCCTTTCAGGTAGTTGTAGAGGGCGATGAGGTCTCCCCTCAGCCTCCTCTTCTCCAGACTAAATCTAAATCTTCCATTTCATCAGAACTGCACAGGAAGCTCTATTCACAGTCTATGAGATTCCCTGTTAAGGGATCAATTTCTTCACAAAACATAACATCACAGTGTACTTTATAGTCTCTGCCCACCCTTATTCTTATACAGGCCTCTCTCCCTGCCAGCACTTCCTTCAACACAGCTATAAATTCCCTTAGGTGAAGTTACCAGCTTGAATGAAGAAAAATGTGTTCTTATATACATTTCTCAGTGTCACCCCAGGCAAAGCGTTTTTATGGCAGGCATTTGGGTGTTCTCCAGGAAAAGAAACTACAGCAGTTATGAATACTTTTGCAAAAAAACCTGTCAGACTGTTACAGGCCACAGAGCAGTACTCCACTGTTACTGTAAAGCTATCAGGTGTGATGACATCAGCTTCTGTTGCTAAAATTCAACCATGTAGTCACTTTGCCATGGGAAGTTGACCATTTTTGGAGCCAGAAATAAGTCTTGAGCAGGTGCCACATGAAGAAAGGTAAAGCGTTACTGTTAATATTATTTTCTTGGAGGAACACATCTTGTAAATTACAGGCAGTCAAGTAATTTTCACTGAAAGAAATGTCGCTTGTTGCTGTAAAAAATATTAGAGGTTTTACTTAAAAACTACTCTTTTGAAATGTAATACAACTTATCCTATTTTTACCTCCTTCTGATGAAAACAATTACATTTTCAATATAGAAATGTCACTTTGGAGGAGGTTTTATACATCCTTACAAGCTTAACTTCTTGGGTTAATCAAAACTGAGGTATCTAGCTGCATGTGTGAAAGGGCAGAAAATCTGAATATTTTAAGTATGAAAAATATCTGTAAAACATCTAAAATAATTTTTCTGTAACCTATGTAGCGTATATGTAATAGCTTAAATTTATTTGGCAAACTGAGATTTACTCCACAGGTTTCAAAACTTTGTTTCCAAAACATTTGAAGGTAGAATTTCTCAGTGTGCACACATTTGGCAAAGTTTCTGAAAACTTCATCTATCATCTTCCATGACAAAACTCTAATCTATGCCTAGTATAAATGGAGTTCTTCATGCAAAGAAGACAAGAAAAAAAAAAAACAACCCAAAACAATGAGAAGAAAATACACTGAGTAGGTATTTTCAGATGTCATTTATGTATAATACTAGCTTCACTGTAAATGTTGTAGGTAAAACCCAGCAATTTGCCAAATAGAAGTTAATGTAGATAATATGTCTTGTAATAAGGATAAACTGTCTTACAAGTAATTTGCTTTCAAAATCATGCACGCCAGGCTTTTCTATCAGGACAGTCTGAAATTCAGATGGTTACTAATTTAATGTTTTACTATTTTTAAATCTAGTTAAAACTTTTACTAGTGTTCATCTTTACTGTACATATTGTATACAAGAGTGACTCCAGTCCCAGGGAAAGTACTGACAATTGCACCTAGCACCATCACATTGTGGGGAAAGTAGATACTGGTGGAGCTTAAACTAAGATTTATGACTTTATAAAACACAGGATTTAGATGATACATACACCTAGATACATCTAGAAAGACATTCTTATTGGTATAAAATTTACAAAACACTTCTGGTTATCTGCATGCAGCACAGCATCACTGATGACATCTCATGGAACAGAAGTACTGTAACTGAATGGATGTCACTGCAAATGCATTTCCCCAGTAGAAGCTTCTGCTGAATCATCTTATGTGGTGTATATTGAAACAAATGCAAAACAAGGACCTTCCCAGTCACAGCATGTTACTAGACATTCAGTACTGGAAGCTATCTGTGCTTTGTAAGGGCAAGTAGTGAAAGAAGCCTTACCTGTGCATACTGCACCTGCTGTTCTCTTTTCAGGTGAGATATACAGGAAGGCAAGAAAGCATTCAGATAAATACAGTCTTTTGGAACTCAAATACATTAAAATGTACAAGATCTGGAAACGCAGTTTGGGATCTATACCTTCAGGTAACTTAAAGGGGAGACAGGGATTTTGCTGAATTAAACACTTAACAAGAAGACAAAGTTGTAAAGTCATCTCTGCCATCCCTTATATGAGTGTGGGATGCGTGGGAACCTGGAGCGTAACGGGCTGTCAGCAAACTGCAGTGTGGTTCTCTCCAAGCACTGTGCTGGGAAGCTGTCCAGGAGATATTGACTTCTGGTTTTCTGGATCCAGGAAATAGTACTGTCAAGTCCCGAGGGGTAAAACTAATCCTTATTTAATTAAGAATTTTGATTAACTGAGTTTGGGTAAACAGGATGGTAAAATAACCACAATATCTTGAAAGCAAAATATGGGACCTGAGAGACATGTCTCTATCCAGCCACTTTTCAGTAAAGATACATTCTTTGTCTCGCTGTCCTTGCAGCTGCTGGGGATAAAAGCACAACCTCCCAGCTGTGGAGGGATCAGTGTGAACAGAGGTGGGAGAAGGCTTTGGTAGAATTAAGTGTGCTACCAACTGTGTTAGAAGCAAAATGAACCTTCATACTGGTTCTGGTTGGGATAAAGTTAATTTTCTTCATAGCAGCCTGAAAGGCACTGTGTTTCAGATTTGTGATCAAATCAGTGTTGATAACACACTAATGTTTTAGCTATTGCTGAACAGTATTTGCACAGAGTCAAGGCCTTTTCTTTGTCCCACTTTCCCATCCCCCATGCTGGGGGGTGGGAAAGAGTTTGGGAGGGGACACAATCAGGACAGCTGACTCAAGCTAGCCAAAGGGCTAGTCCATACCGAATGATGTCATGCTCAGCTATAAAAGCTCAGAGGAGGACAGAGGAAAGGAGGGATGTCTGTAGTGATGGCATTTGCTTTCCCAAGTAACCATTGCACACAATGAAGCCCGGCTTTCTGGAAATGGGTGAACATTTGCCTGCTGATGGGAAGCAGTGAAAGAATGACTTATTTTGCTTTGCTTGCATGTACTGCTTTGCCTTACTTATTAAACTGTCTTTATCTTGACCCACGAGTTTTTCTTGCTTTTGCCCTTCTGATTCTCTCTCCTGTCCCACTGAGGGGGGAGTAAACAAGCAACTGGCTGGGGGCTTAGCTGCTATCTGGGGTCAACTCACCACAACCTTGCAATATGGCCCTCACAACAAGTTCTTCCTCCTACCTCTCCCTCCAGATCTTCACCTTTAAATGTTTTTCCCTTTTAAGTTACACAAAAAATGCTCAAGAGATACTCAATAATAGTCCAAAGTAAGAAACATATAAGTATGCAGTTGCACACTTAATTCATGTGCACAACTGTGAGGACACGTGCAAAGGAGGCTCTCAGAAATGAAGACTGACATCTCTTGAGTGAGCTGCTCATTTGATTCTGAAACAATCATTTTCTAAATGTTATTTAATACGAGTGATGTAACTGCTCTGTTTGTGTGACTGACCTCTTGGAACACTATGCCAAAGGCTGTTCTCAGTCGTAGCTATGCAACCACATTGATTTCAGCGCGGTTGCACAGGCATGGCTGCAGACAGAAGCTCACCTCGGTGGCATATCTTCCTCCCCTGCAGAATCACCCACTGTTTAGGTCTTATTTTTGCCGTCATAGTTAGTTACTGTTTGCATAACTAATGCGACAGTGTATGGGTCATTCTGTTCTCCAGCCTGTACACAGACATGTTGTCCTGAGCTCATGCCAGGTCATCGTGGGAGAGCTTCCTCCTAAATTACTTCCTTTGCTTCCTCACTCATTAGCTTATCAGAACCCTCTTTGCAATTTGCCAGATAAAATTTGGTTATTATTTTGCTTTACAACAGTGTGAAAATAATTAATTTAGAATTACAATGATGAAGAAATATTTGAGGCTCTACCAAAGTTCTCTGTCAAAATTAAAGGTAGATTTTTGAAAGAGCTTAGTGTTGAGATCATTCTGGTCCCACAGCTACTCTCTCTGTATTTCAAATCCAGATGAGACCATTATGGTGCAAGCAGACCCACAAACTTCGCTAGCTAATTTGCTTAATTATCCTCACTGTTAAAAACTGTCATCCCATTTCTAGCCAGAATATACCTGTCTTCAGCTTCCAGATGTTGCATTCCATCAGAGCCTGAATTTATTGCAGCGAAGTTATCTGATCAGGTGCCTTGTCTATTAAAGGAAAAGGGGAAGCCAGAAACCAAAATATACAGAGACACAGACCTGAAAAAACAAACATGGAGACAATGACTAGAAACAAACCTTGCCAGTCATACTAACTGACAGGCTATCAGAAAGACATCACTTTCAGGAAGATCAACCTGGACTTTGCAACTGATAAGACTTTAAACCAGGAGAGACCTCAGACACTGGGCTGGGAGAGGTGCAGGAACTGATAGAGCTGTACAAACCCAGGACGAACATGCAGGGGGAAGAGGGAGGAAGGAAGAAAAAAGAGTGGGGGTAGACAGAAAAGGGTATAAAAGGGGCCTGTTGTATGTAAAACAGGGCTGATCAGTGTGTTTGGCTGAGCTCTGCACCTGATCACCACAGTCTGAATTTATTGGACAGAAGTCTGCCCTATCTTCTTACTAAATCTTCTCTCAGCTATCTCTCTGCCTAATCTCACTCTTTATCCCAAGTGTATGTTTGCTGCAAAAACTAAGAGCAACCTAAAGATGTGACCTGTGGTGTCAGCAACTGAGGAAGAGAAGGCTAAGGGGAGACCTCATGACTCCCTACAAATACCTGAAAGGACATTGTAGAGAGGTTGGTGCTGGTCTCTTCTCACAGGTGATTAGTGACAGAACAAGAGGGAATGGCTTTAAACTGCAACAGGGGAGGTTTAGACTGGACATTAGGAAAAAATTTTTCACAGAAAGAGTGGTCAGACAGTGGAATAGGCTGCCCAGGGAGGTGGTGGAGTCACCATCCCTGGATGTGTTTAAGGCTCGTTTGGATGAGATGCTGGGGGATATGGTGTAGGGGAGAACTTTGTAGAGTAGGGATGATGGTTGGACTAAATGATCCCAAGGGTCTTTTCCAACCTGAATGATTCTGTGATTCTGTGATTCTGTGAAGTAAGTGCTTCTTTCCTACAAGGGTCCCTAGCTGGATGGGCTACAGCTTTCTTGTCCTACAGGTTTTGTGCCCAGAGTGCCAGCTACTGAGGAAACTAGTGTGAGTGGACTGGGTGCCAGTTACTGGAATCAGGCCAGGGTGTAGGCACCTCTGGCCCGTGGCGTCAGCTACTGAAGTGGGTGAAGTCTCGGCCTCAGCTACTGGAGCAAATGGCGGTCTTGACTGCCAGCTTCTGGGGTGGGAATGCTGCATGTCCCAAAAAACAGCTGCTGGGAGGGACTGGCATGAGTGAGGAGGGTGAGGGGCTCAACACCATCATCTGGACCAGGACTGCAGATCACAGCCATGTACCTGGTGCCTTCTGTATGAGTTTCAATAAGGCCAGATGCCAGGTGCTGCACTTCAGCTACAACAACCCCCAGCAACATTACAGGCTTGGGGAGGAGTGGCTGGAGAGCTGCCAGTCAGAGAGGGACCTGGGGGTGTTGATTGACAGCTGGCTGAACATGAGCCAGCAGTGTGCCCAGGTGGCCAAGGCCAATGGTATCCTGGCTTGTATCAGAAATAGTGTGGCCAGCAGGGACAGGGAAAGGAACTTGCCCCTGTACTCGGCACTGGTGAGGCCGCACCTCGATTACTGTGTTCAGTTTTGGGCCCCTCACTACAAAAAGGACATTGAATTACTCGAGCGTGTCCAGAGAAGGGCAACGAAGCTGGTGAAGGGTCTGGAGCACATGTCATACGAGGAGCGGCTGAGGGAACTGGGGTTGTTTAGTCTGGATAAGAGGAGGCTGAGGGTGAAGTGCTAAGGCTTGGACAACAGGCCCAAGCCAGAGTTGACCTATAGATGACTCCTGTATATTTTATAACTGATAATCATTGTGCTAGTAGGTATTGTACTAAGTTATAACAACCCACTTATGCTGGTGTAAAAAGTGCTAAAGCTTTGAAATACTGCAGCCTGAACAACAGGCCCCAAGCTGAAGCTGCTAACTTAGCATGTAGTCATTAATAAAATATGTAAACTCACTAGTGAAAGACAAAATATAATCAGTAGTGAGGAGAGAATGTATCCAACTTTCCTTTCGCAGCCTTGTTCAAGGCTGAGAACCTAAGTATTTGGCCTTGTTAGAAACTCCCTTGGTCTCCCCCCTCCCCGAGCCCTGGCCACGCTTTGGGTGGAATCCAACAGGAGAATGAAACCAGAAATTTTCCACTCAAAACAAAGGTGCCAGCTATTCTGGCTTGTCAATCTCTGGTATATAAGGCTGGGCCCATTTGCAGTGACTTTGGATGCCTCACGTACGGGTGGACGCACCACGTAGGACTTCCCACTTGCCGGGACAGGCTCTCCAAATCCTCGCTGTAACTGGGGCTCCCCAGCGTCTGCGGGTCTAGATGATGGTGATAATATATGCAAGTGGTGACGTATTTCTCTTAATCACTATTCTCTCTCTCGTGTAGTAATGATTTGATGCATTACCCTGTATTTTCCTGTTTGTTGCTTTAGGTGCACTATTCTGCTTTTTTTCTTACTGCATGTTTTCTGTATTGCACTGTTACATTATTTAGTTATCACCAGTAAAATACGCCTACTCTTTTCACTCTGGTGTCCGAGTTTAATTGTATCCTTAATCAGCAAAACAGAGGGGAGACCTCATCACCCTCTGCAGCTCCCTGAAAGGAGTTGCAGAGAGGTGGGGCTGAGTTTCTTCAACCAAGTAACAAGCGATAGGACAAGAGGGAATGGCCTCAAGTTGCGCCAGGGAAGGTTTAGACTGCATATTAGGAAGCATTTCTTTACAGAATGGGTTGTTAGGCATTGGAATGGGCTGCCCAGGGCAGTGGTGGAGTCCCCATCCCTGGAGGTGTTTAAGAGTCAGGTAGACATAACGCCTAGGGATATGGTGTAGTTGAGAATGGTTGAAACTGAAAGAGGGTAGATTCAGGTTAGATGTAAAGAAGAAACTTTTTTAGGCTGAGGGTGGTGGGACACAGGAACAGGTTGTCCAGAGAAGTTGTGTATTATCCATCATTGGAAGTGATCAAGGTCAGGTTGGATGGGGCTTTGAGCAACCTGATCTAGTAGAAGATGCCTGTGCCCATGGCGGGGGGGTTTGGTAGATGACCTTCAGACCTCCCTTCCAACCCAAACCATTCTATGCTTCTATGATACTATCTAGTTCACTTCTCTTTAGGCAGCTAATTCTGCCTCCAGGTCAGCTCCTCATTTTTTTGGTGGAGAAAGTGACTTAACCATAATTTTGAGTCTTGGAAGAGGTAGAGGCACTGTAAAGGTAAAGAGAAAATACTAATTTGAGGACAGATGAAGGGACAAGAGTATCTATGAATGAAGTGATGCTTTCTGTGGACACATGTGATGTGGTTTCAATCTCACTTCAAGCGGGTCCCTTCCTACATGGCACAGTTCAGCTGCCCCTCCATTCAATGCAACCGCTTGTGGAACTGCTCCAGCAGGAAAACCAGCCAGCAGTTCCATCCATTCAATGCATGGGGCAGTAAGTGGTGGCTCAGAGGACAGAAACAGTGACAAGAGAAAAGTTTTCATATCATCTATAATCCTGGTGAAAAATCTGTGCTACATTTCTTTAGATGAACTCAGAATCTGGAAATCCTTTATACTGAATATGGATTTACATGAATGCTGCCACTGCATTTAAGAAAAATGGTTATGATCTGATGGAAAGGGGGAATCGACCTGCATTTTACAATGAGAGAAAGCTCTTAATTTGCTGTCTCAAGAAGGCCAGCAGTCCAGCTCTTAGTGCAAACCCTTATACCTTTCAGTGCTGTATCACACAGCCATTTTCCTGCTATTCATTACATATAAATGCTTCTTTGTCCCAGCACAAAATTACAGCTGTTAACACAGCCAACACTAACTACCAGGAAATGATCTGTCTGAGAAGGAAATGTTGCAAGCTATCAAGTCCCCACAATGTGCTAAAACATCCGTAGAGGCAGACTGCCAGGGGTTTATTATAAACTATGGACCATATGTCCTCTTGGCTTCCATAGTTTTGAACAAGGAAGTGTCATCAAATAATCCCAAAGGGAAGGAAGAACGCACTGTGCAGGTGAGGAATCATAATGGTACTTCACTGGGGTGGTACCCCAACATCTGCTTTCCTGAAGAGTGTGAAGGCTAAAAAGACCAATAGGAATAAACTTGGCAGGAACTCCACCATATGGCAACCTCAGGAGATGTGGTAGATATCCGAGGAAAACCTGCTGTACATGACCTGGTACAAGAAACAATAGCCTTCTCATGTATGTATCTCTCTTGGCTGTATTCAAGACAAGTATATCAAGACATGTATATTTCACAAGACTCGAGTTGAGGCAGACAGGTAACCCCACCACACAGTCTTGCTGACCATGCTGTTGAACTAGCTCCACATACATGCAGTGTAGATACAATCAGTGTTGATTAAGAACAGAGTCTGGCAAGATAGATCCACATAGGAATGAGACTGAACTGAGGCTACATTAATATTTACCATCCCAAGCTGGTAACATTTCTTTACAGGTTTTACAGGTACCTATGCTGATACCAGACAGTACAAGTAACACTACTTGTTCCAGTCCTGACTCCTGCTATTGCAAAACAATGAACTGCATGGGTTATGGCATACTTTTTTCCATTTACCTGACAGTTGATGTCACTAGCACCCAGAATGACTCTTACAGTTTGGTGCAGAGCCCTTCAGGTCTTGAAAATATGTTGACAAACAGACACTAAGAGTGAATCAGCAGTGCCTGAGATGGGGACACCAATCAGTCCATTGGAAACTGAGATTGCAGGGTGTCATAGATAGCTTCAAGCATATGCTTCTTGCTAGACAATGTTAGGGGAGAAGCCAAGTTTGTTCTTGCAAAGTATGAGGTTGGCCAATTGACTACAAACCAGAAACATAGTTACGGAAGACGCACAAACCAATATATATTTCGCTGAAGCACAACCTAACTAAAAGAGATTCAGACTGGATATAAGGAAGAATTTTTTTACAATGAGGGTGGTGAAACACAGGAACAGGTTGCCCAGAGAGGTGGTGGATACCCCATCCCTGGAAACATTCAAGATCATGTTGGACGGGGGTCTGAGCAACCTGATTGAGTTGAAGATGTCCCTGCTCACTGCAAGAGGGTTGGACTCCCTTCCAACCCAAACCATTCTATGATTCTATTTGAATGTCAGCTTTGTTCTTAGCTGCTCTGTAGGATTGTGCTCCAGGAGCAGTCTTGGCTGCTTGTGAAGAGGGAACAGCTCCAGCAGCACCTCCGGGGTGGTATTGACAGAACTGAAACTCCCTCTCTTTGCTAAAGATCTTCTAATGTCTTGGCTGCCTTGAGGGGCTGGCCACTCTCTATTTTATTCTTAAGGTTAGTAAGCGTTGTATACATTCTTATATAAAGGATTATATATATAAATGTTTCTTAATTATGTAAGAGTTCCCTCCTAGAAAGAACAGATTCCCTCACTTTTAATATAATATCCATACTAGGGTTTATACCAACTATGATTGTGAGCACTTACATGTCCTTCATCATTTCTTGGGGTACATAAACCAGGCTCAATAAAGGGACATTTAGAGGGATATTTCCTTATTACTATTTTAGTGTGTATGGAGGTGGTCAGATTTCTTCCTCTTTTTCTCTAACTTTTCTAAAAAGTTATTTCTTTGCACCATTTAATCAGTACATTCTCTCTAATGTTAAGATAGGTGTTTTGTTTTTAAGCAGTTTTGAGATTGCATTTAAACTTTCTGAATCATAACTCATAAATCATGGAAAAACATCATTTGTTAAAAGCTTGATTTTCAACTTACAGTGATGAAAGTATATATTTTGGGTGTCTGTGGCAAGGTTTTGGTAGTGGGAGAGCTGCAAGGGTGGCCTTTGTAAGGACAGGTCGGGGCTCCCCCATGCCAGATGTAGCTGGTTCCAGCCAGTGCCACAATGGACCCATAAAAATACACAGCCCATCAGCCAAAGTGGTGACACCTCTGTGAAACCATATTTGAAAGGGCTGAAAATGCCAGATGGAGAGAGAAGGAGGGAACACAAAGTGAGAAACAACAGAGGGAACGCAAAATGAGAAACAACAGATGGAACACTAAGGTCAGAGGAGGAGGCGGTGCTCCATGGTGTGGTGTGATGGACCACATGCCAGAGCAGATTTTCCTGACAGGACTACAATGCATGGATAACCCATGATGGAGCAGAGGAATGATGTAGGAACATCAGAGAAAAAAAAGCTATGTATTGACCATAATCTGCCCCCCTTCACACCATGTCACTTACAGCGGGGCTAGAGGAGTCTGGAGTGAAAGATTGAAGTTCAGCCTAAGAAAGGGAGGAGGAAAGGTGTTGCTTTAATGTTTGACTTTTATTTTTTTTTTTCTCACTACCCAAATCCATTTTAATTGGAAATAAATTAATTTTCCCCAGATTGAATTTGTTTTGCCCACAGTGGTAATTAGCAAGCAATCTTCGTGTCTTTATCTTGACCCACATGCTTTCTTGTTCCTGTTTGTTTCCCTTTCCCACCCCTAATAGCGGTGGGAAGTGAGCAGGCAGCTGGGTGGGAGCTAAGCTGTTAGCCAAGGCCAACCCACCACAATACACCATCCCTACATGGCATACACATGACAGACTTAGCAGACTGTATTTTTTCTACCTTGTCACCCTGTCTCAGATTTCATTATTTTTGGAGTCTCTTACCTGCTGGCTTTTAGATGTTTAAAATTATGTCAAACTTACTTAAGACCTGGACTGAAACCTACAGTTCCGTATGCTGTCCTCTGACATTTTGAAATAAATATCAGAAGTCCTAATTAAAACAAAAAATGTCTGCTTTAATATAAACATTCTTAAAAATTCATTCATTAAGAAGGTCCAGCATTTTTGTGATTTGAAAAAGTACTCACAATTTAGTTGATGGTCTCGCAACAGAGTTGTGCTTTTTGAAATTGCTCTGAATAGCTCTTCAACTTTGTCCAGTTTAAAAGTTTTAGAGCTTCATTTTGCATGTGCTGTAGAGATAAAAGACTGCAGTTAATTTCTCTGATGACTGCATTTGCCTGGTGACCAGGACTTCCCTCGTGCTTTGGAGCATACATATTGTGCATAGATACAGGACATGCCAGCTCCTCAAAGTGGCATGTACAGCTTGTAGTCAGATATTATTTGAGCTTATAAGGTTCCTCTTTCATTCACTCAGTTTGCACACATAAAAATCATACATAAATGCTGTGTGGGGTCAGTCCAACATCATGCTTTTATTTCAGACTTAAATGCTACAGGTTATGTACCTCCCAACTAAGCATGACTATGCTGAGTAATTTCTTCTTGTGTCTTGCCTCTCAGTATACTCTGCCTCTGAGAAATGTGCTACTTCTTAATTTTTCTGAATTGGAACTAATAGAACCAACGTGGTGCAGCTGTGGAAGTGACTCAGCAGAATGGCTCTGCATCTTCATGCACATGACATCCTGTGACAAAAAAATCTCACACTTTCAAGATAACAAATGTCTTAGTTTCATTAATCTATTCCTCAAGGGGAGCTAAAATTATATTGAAGGGGGAAAGATAAAATTGAGATTCCACTATACTTATCTGTCAAGATGGTGAACATGAAAATCATATCAAGAACATGTTATACTTCAAATTTTATTGGATTCATAACCATTTTCGTATTTCCAGGCAGAATTTAGGAACATCTAAAGCAAGGCTTAAAATGCGAAACATATGGCAGATGAAGTGATGCTGATGACAATGGGGACTAATGAGAACAGAAATGTTTTGTTAACAAATGCATTTTACCTTGTAAATTTTTCCTCAGGATTAAGGAATAAACTTGGAATTTGATAGCTGGAGGAGAAAAATGGTAGAAATCCTCCAGGACCTCTACAAGTCCAGAGTGAATGGACAGTCATTTTCATTTAATAGAAAAAAATAAAAATGATTGAGGAAATAATCCGTTGAGGTTGTTTTGCTGGGGTTTTATTGTGGGTGGTTGGTTTTTGGTTTTGGTTGTTTGGTTTATTTTTCAGAGACAGTTCTGAGAATTCTGCAAGTCCTGACAATAGAAGTGAGATTCACCTGTTTCAAAATATATGTTTGAAGTGGCTTTCCGTGGTTAAGCTTTCATCAGCAATTCCTTCTCCTTCTTTCAGCATCTATATCTAGGGCAATGCACAAGGGTTTCTAGATGTGCAACATATGTTCACTCATATCACCTCAAAGAAAGACATTTAACCTACACCCAGCTCTGCTGCACAAAAGTTCACAATTTCTGGGTATTTAACTTCTGTACGAACTGTGGCAGACTGAAAAGACATGCCTGCAAACAAGGTCTGATACAAAACACACTCATTCTGGTTTTGGGTTAGCCAACCATCTATGCTGCAAGGAAAAGAGGATAGCAAGGACAGGTGTTTCCCCAGACCCTGTAGTTTAAGTTCTTGTGGCTGGGGGGACTTCAGCATCTGGATAGGGAATAGGCTAGGGAGAGGGTAGATCATTAGGCTGGGAAGTGGCAGCAGTGAAAATTCAGCTTAGGGGGCAGAACAAGGTGGGTGGAGGCCATGTGCAAAACCTGAGGGCAAGTCTACTGCTATGTGTACCCTAATTTTCCCTAATCTAATATTCCCAGGACTGTTATCTGGAATGGAGAGGACAGGTGGGCACAATTATTGTCTATCTCTCCAAAAATGGGTGACATCTTGCAGCCACAAATTGGGAATGATCCTGAGTCCTTGCTGAGTCCAGGACCCTGATCAGTTATTGGTTAAGAGAGTGCTCATTGGCCTTGGCCAGAACCACGCTGGAGGCATTGAAACAATTTCACATTCACTAATATGGACTTAGCTATCATGTTCACTTTGGTAAATGCCCTTGCCTCTCACCACTTAGGAGAGTAACTCTCTGTCTGTGATAACTTCCGAACTTCTGTTCACAATCCTGCTTCTTAGGCTTCATGGGCAAACTACATCAAACTCCAGGCTAAAGACAAACGCCACTCAATTCTCATGTGACTTCCTTAGAAAGGCTTACCTCTGAACAGTCCAACCAAAGCCACCGCTGTCCCTGCATGCCATCACTGTGCCACAAGCTCCTTTCAGCATCAACTAGGTAGTCAATGGCTTCTGAGTTTCTGGGGAAACTCATCAATATTTGTCAAGTTACATTTCTTCTACCTTTGAAGTTCTATTCCATCATTCACTTTAAATTTATCCTCATGAAGTGCAAAGTCCTGCACCTGGTGAGGAAAAACTCCATGCACCAATATATGCTGGGGACCACCCAGCTGGAAAGCAGCTTGGCAGAAAAGGACCTGGGGGTCCTGGTGGACACCAAGTTGAACATGAGCCAGCAATATGTCCTTGCTGCAAAGAAGGCAAAGAGAATCCTGGTCTGCATTAGGCTAAGTATTGCCAGCCTGTTGATCCTCTCTACTCAGCCTCACCTGGAGTACTGTGTCCAGTTCTGGGCTCCCCAGTAAAAGAGAGGCATGGACATACTGGAGAGAGTTCAATGAAGGGCCACAGGATGATTAAGGGACTGAAGCACCTCACATGTAAGGAATGTCTGAGAGAGATGGGACTGATCAGCCTGAAGAAGAGAAGGCTCAGGGAGGATCTGAAGGGAAGGTGCAAGAAGGATGCAGCCAGGCTCTTTTCAGTGCCAACCAGTGACCAGAGGCAATCAGCACAAACTGAAACAGAGGACATTCCCTCCGAACATCAGAAACCACTTTTTTACTGTGAGGGTGACCGAGCACTTGCACAGGTTGCCCAGGGAGGTTGTGGAGTCTCCCTCTTTAGAGATATTCAAAAGCTGTCTGGACAACTAGCTCTAGGTGGTCCTGCTGCAGGAGGAGGGTTGGACCATGTGACCTCCAGACATCCCTTCTAATGTCAGCTATCCTGTGATTCTGTGAACATCTGGAAACCATTCCTTCACAATGTTACCACATAAGGAACACACAGAGTTGCCAGCTATGGACCTACATGACTAATTCAATGGCTGTTTGTAGCAAACCCTCGTCATGTCATAGAGATTTCTCCTAGACTCAAAGCGATTGTGCACAATGAAAAAAAAATATTCTCTGGAAGACTGTATTTCAGCTGCCCAGAGGAGGCTTGATCACAGTGTTAAGCTTATCTTGTGGGGAAAAATTCACTTTCCATCTCTTAATTACATTCAGTTGAGATTTAGACAGTAAAAAGTAGGTGTAGGGTAGGCATTTAAATTCCTATTATGGGCAATGGAGACCTGGATACTCATTCAGTTGCCTAAACATACTGCATAATGCCATTGGAATTTCCCTATGCAAGATACATGCATGGGGCTGGCAACAATGATAAGGAGCCTACAGGAAACCCATATATTTTTAAAGAGGTGGTTGGAGACTTAAATGACACTACTGGTGTCTAGGTGTATGAATCCCTCCACTAATCAGTACAATCAAGTGAGAGTAGATGGTAGTTCAATAGAGATCAGTCACAAAGAGTGGGTTCTAGGTGGCCACATCTAGGGTCAGTGCCCACATCTAGTCCCAGCTGCACTGTGCCAACATTGTGTTCAGGGGGCTGGTAGCTTTGTCACAGTACCTATAGGATGCTTACATATTCCTGAAAGGCCCAAAGGCCCGGCAGAGTACCTCAGCTTGTTTACCTTTATTGATTGGCATCTGCCAAAGTAGTCAGGGCAGTTAGATTTCTGACTGCAGGTAATGGCATTGCAATGAAATGTAGTTTGGGGAGTGTACTTTATGAGGCCTCTGTTAATGAGGATTAATCCTAGTCAAGAGAACAACAGTTTTCAGGAGTCAGAGGTCACATGGCTTGTTGTACCTGCTGTTGTTTGCAGTGTGCTCAGTGCAGATTACTTGAAAATGTGTGTAGGAGAGCATTCTTGAGTTAAAAATACATCTTCCAAAAGGTGAAGAACTGGCTCTGTGTATCCTCACAGAGAAAGCTGAGGATAGGTAAAAGCATTTGCTTTGTGTGGGAGGAAACAGGCTAGTGATACAGAATTACCTCCCACACTTCGGCTGGTATGTGTCACACTTTGAAAAGGGTATTAAACATTAAATGAGACAACAGAGAAACTTTCAGTCAACTGGCATTTCATTCTGCTCTGTCTGCACTCCCTACACTCCTCTGAATGCCATCCTAGTATTTCCCTTTTGGCAAAATTCTAGGTTTGTTAAATCTTCCACTGATCCAGTTTAGTTCCTGCAGGTCTCCTTGTTTTGCAGGTGATGCCTGGATCACTCTGACAGTGTCTGGGAGAGTACTGCTCTCCCCATCCCATCAGCTTCCCTCCAATGCCTGATGTCCACCTTACCATGGACAATCTGGCTGGTCTCCCACGTGTATGCCAAGATCTTGTGATTACAAAGTTTGGTTAGGTCTGCAGGAGAGTTCAACTTTGAAAGCACAGTGTTATCTTGTCAGGTACAGAGTGTGAGGACATAAGACATGCTCTGCCTTGCGCTGTGGTCCGACTGGCCTAATACTGCATCTCAAGCAGTGACAGGGAGAGATGCTAATTAGGGAGAACATGTGAGCCTGGCCTGTGCAGTTAGTGGTTTAGGGGTATTCATAAGTCCCTATGTTGTCCTTTTACTATCTCTTCATGTACCTGCTTTCCAAGAATTTGTCTATTACCTTTCTGGACCTGCTGTATTTCTACCTGCAGGGTAGACATAGGCATGAAGTCTAAGGGCTGAATAACTTTCAGGTCATCTAGTCCACTAAAGATAAAAAATCATCCAGATTCCCCACCTCCTTGTTAAGTCCAAAGCTGTAAATTACAATAAGTTATTTAATTTTTCAGAAAAACAAACTGTATCCCATCCCGCAGAGAGAAAATGCACCCACCCACCCTCCTTGCTTCTAAAATGACAAATTTCATAAGCCCACATCAGAGTACTGACCACACTATGTGGTTTTCTTTTTCTGGCTTTGGCTGGTCCTTGGTTATTAAGGTAAAGCAGCAAAAAGAATTCTAGGCTCTCGAAAGGCACGTACTACTGGGGAAAAAATAATTTGTGCTAGTGTAACTGAAAACAAAATTTGGACATATCTGTCTGTTTCTTCCACTCTTATCTTTTTTCTCTGGCCAGCCTCACACTTCTGTGCATCATTTATCCTCTCCTTCCTCCTGCAAGGTTTTCCTTAAATCATATCTTCCCTCAAGGCTTTGATATGTGTCTTTTCCAAGAATATTTTGTATTTGAATTCCTCTGGTGCATTATACTTGTCTGAATGAGGTAGCACATTTGTCAGGACACAGGCCCTGCCTTTTTAACTTGGTGTGGAGAAGTAAGGAAATTCATAACATTATAGAAATTATTTACAAATTTAAGCTCTGTGCTTCATTTTTTCTCCTGTAAATACAATTTTTGTTCTCATTAACAATCATGCCAGCATGTCACAGTTATAAACTCTTATTGTACCTTCTGATCACCTTTGCACACAAGCACTTCTAAGCCAGAGATCTCAAAAAGGTTTGCAGTCCTGTAGTACTCCATTTAAGAGACAGGTAAAGTTTGTTACTTCTTTCTGAGACACACTAAACTTCAGTGGTTTGCTCAACATTTGTCAACAGCTGGGCTAAAACCTAACCCAAACATCCACCAGTTGTTTCTCTATGAGCAACTCTCAGTAAAGTTCAGCTCATCTTATACTAGCAATCTCAGGATTGGGATGTGGCTTTTGCTGTTGACTATAGTGAGATGTTGGTTTAGACCAAAGCTTAATATTTATATAATAAAAGTCAGGTCAAATGAATCGCAGTGTTGGTTGCCATGTCATTACTGAAACCTAGGAAGTTTCTTAAAACAGAAGGAAAAGTAAAAAAGGGTAAGGATCTGGTTATGTTTATATTGCTGAAGTGGTCTAAGGCACAGGACCGATGCTGCATTGCTAGCATGACCGCAGGCTGGACTGGGGCCGTGCTCTCTCCCAAGCACTATACAGGAACAGCACATGGCCTGACCCACTCCTGATAAACCAGCTGAGCACGACTGCGCAGCCCTTCAACAGTGCCCCCAGGACTCCCTTTTCAGGGTATGCAACACAAACCCTGGGCTTCCCACTGTGAAACAGCTTCCTAATGGACTGAGATGCACAGCCTCACATCAGTTATGGATCTGAAACTGGAAAAAAACCCACATGAACAAAGTAGTAATTATGGTTTAGGGGTTCAAAGGACATACCACATTGAACTTGGAAGAAACCCAGGGCTTAGGGCTATGTAGCCTTTCTCCCTGGCTTCATGGCAAGATACTCTTTCAGCAAGATACTCCCCAACTTCAGTTTTATATAGCAAGACAGATGTAGTCTATGATGCAGATGTACTCTATGATACAGTCAAGAGTATAGAAGCAAGACACAGAATTTTGTGTATTGATTCATCCATCCTGAACATAGCATCTCTTTAGAGAGGACCATATTTTTTGACCCAGCTCTGCTCTGCAACAAAGCTGCTGAAGATGACCAATATTTAATCACCCCAGACAGTAAAACTAATGGGATGAGAAGAAAAACATTCTCATATTTTTAGAATAAGAATGTGCTGTTTAAACTGAAATCCTGTACTTTCATGCTTTCTGAGCTTTTCCTACAATTTAGAGGACGTTTTCAGCCTGTGCAAAAGTGATATGGATACTTAGACAAGAGTCAAACTCTCAGCAGTTTGAACTGGCATAGTTCCAGCTAAACCAGTGGCATTATAGCGATTAAATTCAAGTATGAATCTAACCCAGTAAACACCAAAAAAAAATCATCAAATTGTGAGTGAAATTGTCTAGACTGGTAACTCATAAAACAGCATTTCAGATTGTTAAGCCAGTGTCACTTGTAATGCAAGCGAAATTTCAGGGTTCTTTTGAAATCACATTACTGAATGAGGGATGTTCTTCTCTCACACACAGATGATAAGTCCATTGTGAGGGAAAATTGCACATCCTCTCCCTCTGCCTCACGCTGTCAGCTAATCTCTCACAGTGGAAGACACTGGGGATTCCCATGAGCTGGAGTGCAGCCAGCAGCAGGATAATGCAGATGAACTTGAATGGAAAGACAGGATTTGGGACATTTCAGGAGGATTTCCACTCTGAGCTAAATGTCAGCACTTGTTGAAATTCAGGAAGGCCAAATCATGTTCTCTAATGAGCCAAATGCAGATTACTGCCATTGCCACAGTAGCACAATGCTGTCCAGGCCCGTCCTTTGCTCCACGTGGGATGCTGAGTGAAAGACAGGCTCAGAAAATTGTTAATGTATTCACACTTCAGGCAGGTCAAATGGTAATTAGCCTCATGCTCATCGCTGCTGCTTTGAGAGCTAACTCAGTATCTACCACACAGTTGCAATTTGATCTGATAACTACCATATAGTGGAGGTGTGCAGAGTGTCACAGGAGCTGTGAAAGGAAGGGGACAGGCTGAAAAGGCACCTCTTTGGGCAGCGGGGACACAGCTGCAGGAAGCACTCTGCATACAGGGGTTGCTGTGGGCAGTGGGGCAGCCTAGGATGGGTAGGGCAGTCTCTAACCTTGTCCGTGTTCCCTAGACCCCTGCCTTCGAAGTGTCAGCCAGCCCTCTAACCTTGTCCGTGTTCCCTAGACCCCTGCCTTCGAAGTGTCAGCCAGCCCTCCTGATGTGCAGGTCCAACCTTGCCTAATGGATGAGATGTTCAGAGGCCTCTCTGCTGATGGATGTGGATGCAAAATAAAACACTTCTTTCTTACACAAAGAGTTTCATTATTCCCATGGCAGAACTCCCACAGCAGTTTTTCCTTTGGAGATGTTTTCTAGAAAGGCTGGACCTGCCACTGTGTTTTCTGCAGTGCTGCTTCTCTCTGGCAGAGACATGAAGATTCATCAGCAATAAAAATAGGCATAGTGCCATGCCTTGGTAACATCCTTGATACCGCACTATAAAGTGGGAGAGAGAGGGAGGGTAACTTCCCCTCCAGGCAAAGCTGCTTTCTCTGTCTCCTTTTGTGCTTTTAAGGATGAGTTGATGACAACTTATGTTTGTGGAACAACTGGAGGCACAAGGAACATATTTCCCTCCTACTTCAAGCACAACATTTTAGCCTTAAAAGTCTATGGTATTTTACAGACCAAGGGAGGGGAATTTGCAACCACACCCCAGGTTGGAAAAACCTAATGCTCCTTTGTCATTTGAATGCCTGTTGAAAACCTGCTTTCCTGCCCTGTCTGTGGGATTAGGACTGGGAACTATATCTGTCCAGATATGCAAAAGCTGTGGAACAGAGGACTTTTCCTACAGCACTCCACAGGTCACTGTCTCAGTAACACTGGTTTGGCTGATTTTTCTGCTGGCAAATTATAAATGTGAGGAGGCATTGAATATTGAACTGTAGTGCTGATCAAATTCAAAATTAGATACTCAAGCTAAATCTGTTCAGATTTTATCAGAGACCATAGTGAAAATCAAGCTTTATTAACAGGAATAAATGTCAGTTAATCAGTCAGCAGTCAGTTAATATGTTACATGGGATATGCCTGTTATAAAACATCCCATGTAATTGCAAAACTTTCAACAGTATTGGAGTGGTACTGGCACTGAGTTTTCCACAGTTTCTAACAGAAAGAGCTGCCTCTCTTTTAAAATTTGTGCGCAGACTGAATGAGCATGTTAAATATCTCTGTGAATGCACCACAGGGTGGGGTACAGAGTAGCAAGGCCATTGCATGCACCCTACACTGGAAAAGATGTGGATTATCCCACAGTTGGAAAGGCCTCAGCTATATCTAAGTAAAGTACTTGGCTCTTACAGCAACTCTGTCAGCCCTGTAACCTGTGTTAGAAGATACTTGCTAGATTTCATACAGAAAATTCCGAAACTCTGTTAGCTTTCTGCTGCTGAGTGGTTCTTCAAAGACAAGGACTGTATGGAGCAAGGTCCTGCTCTCCTTCAGCTTGGACAGCCCCTTACTCTGCTGTCCCAGTGTCTGCAGGTCCTTGGTGGACTGAAGATAGACACTATGCTTTTAACTAGTAAACAGCCCTCTTATGATGATACACTGGTGTTCACATTGGCCAAAAAAAAAGAGAAGGAAAACATGAGACTTGCTGTACTTTCATTCCCTATGTCTCAGTATGGATTATAATGATTTATCTTCCTTAGCACACAAGGCTTCTGTTGATCGGTTGAATTTCACTTTTATTTTCCGAGGAGTCAACAGTGAAAAAATTAAACTGTAGATTTAATAACAGACCCTCCTTCTCCCAGCTGTTGAAATGATCTGGCAGTCTGGAAGAGCACCGATGGAACAGATTAGGTTATTGCAAACTGACATTCATCATACATAGGGTCTGGACTCTGCAATCAAGGATTCTCCTCAAGTACAAGAGTTTAGACCCAGGATTAGAGGCTGGTGATATAAACTGCTCTTGATGGAAGCAAACCTTGACCAAGATGGAAAACTGACTCTCAGGGCCCTGAGGCCCACAGGTTTGGTCTAGATTCTTTACCACCTGCATTAACTTCCTGAAAGAAGTTGGAGAGGTTCATGGTGGTAATCAGTCATCATCTCCAA
The DNA here is from genome assembly GCF_047716275.1 of Strix uralensis. Classification (NCBI taxonomy): domain Eukaryota; kingdom Metazoa; phylum Chordata; class Aves; order Strigiformes; family Strigidae; genus Strix; species Strix uralensis. Next base: position 127,670,828 of record NC_133973.1, read on the forward strand.
AACTACCAGATGTTGTCATTCATTGGATGTTTGAAAAGCCAGGTGTGTCAATAGAGAATATTTGTCAGTAAAGCATCAAGTGGATTTTCTTCACCACCACAGGTAGCTAATATATCTGGTATGCCACTTCAAATAATAAGAATTGCATACCTCCTCGTTTTCTTTGTGCAACACAGGTATTTCCTCTAATGTCTGAGACATGACAATGGTCAAAATGTGTTTAAAACACCAAAGCAAAATTAGATCACATGAGCTTACATTAAGGTTTAACACATGGCCCTGTTCCAGGTGTAAGCAATAGAACTGGGCTGTAAAATGAATTTCAGCATCTTTCATATAATTAGGGAAGGAGTTGTACCCAGCCACAGAAAACCAGAAGGGCTCCTGTCCTCACTCTAACTCTGTTCCAGTGAAGAGCAATACTAATGTTCTGAGGCCACCTACTGTTTACTTTTAACACCTACATGTTAATGTATAGGATACTGTCCAAGAGAGCAGGTTTTTCTTAATGACCAGAAGGTGTTCCTGATAGTCTTTAAGGAAGTTAAGATACATCAGAAACAGGACTTGTTGCACTTTAATTGCCATTGCTTTATAAATAAATCATCCCCAGTTTGTGAATATGATTTACATGGAAAATAAGTATTACCATCTTGATAATTTTTTTACTTCATTAACATCTTCTGCAATCTCTGTAAGAATACCATTAAAAGTGCCAGATCATCAAAGAGCTTCCACTTTCAAGTTCTCAGGTGGACTCTAGGTGCAGAGTGGAATCCTAGCTCCACTGACTCACAAGCAATTATTCTTCTTTGCTACAACAGAGCTAAGTTAGGGTTTTACTCTCTCTCAGTTCATCATAACAGGAATTTGCTGATCCCATGCTGTTAAATCTATCTGCTGCCTCAAGCTTTGGCTTGAAGCACAATGAATAAAAGAGGGAGAGAAAGAAGGAGGAGGAGAATCAGAAGCTGTTATCCACAAAATGTCCCAGACTGAAAGCCTCAAGCTGAGCCTGTGGAGGCCAACCACTGCAGTACAAATGGAAAGAAAGCTGAAACTCCAGGCACTGCAATCTTCTGCCTATTACTAATAAGATTCAGTTGACTCTATTACACAGGGACTCCCTTCCATTTACACATTTATTGCACATTCTCAGCGGCTCTTTAGGCATGGGTTCCCAGTTCTTGCTGTAACACAGGTCCCACTTCCCATTAAACAAGGTCAGCTGGATGCTCAGCCCTCCTCATGCAGTCATATCTAGCAAGCAATGGGACATTCAGTCCCTCTAACCAGCATCTGGCTTATAAAGGCTTCAGTGCACCAATCAATCAATCAATCAATCAATCATCAATCAATTAAGGCATCAATGGCTTATTCTTTTTTATCAATTCTAGTCCAATGAAGTTCTCTTCTATCTCAATCATATTCTTCAGAGATCTGTAGAAATCTCAAAGTTACATCTCCTCAGTTTACTGTACCTCACTGGCTAGTTGTACCTTGACTGGACAGCAGATCTAGTTGTGCAGAACCACTGCAGCTGGGTACAGCCTACAAATGCTAAGAGAGAAGTTACCTAGCTTGTTCCACAGAGCTGCAATCACCCGTCTCCAAGGAAGATGAAAACAAGCATGTATAGTCTCATATTCTTTTAAACACATATAAAATAATATAGATATATAAAATAATATAGAAAATAATTGTTTTAAACCTCATTGAAATGAGTAACCATATTTACTGAAGCCCAAGAAAGTCCCTTCTAGGGACTGAAAATTTTAAGTTCTTTATTGATTTCCTCACTGATTGTTAAAGAATACCTTAACACGATGACATAAGAGGCAGTGGTTAATGAGTGGCTGGGTACTTTGATGTATGCACTCCCTTTCCTCACTGTCAATGCAAAATAATTACAAGTGGCTTGCCTTGAATTATTTTTGCCTTTTAAGTAAAAATTATTACAACTTTCTTCTCTAAATCAGGCCTGAGGATTTACAAGACCATGCTGAATTCAGAAAATGAAGTAATTTCTGAAATGAAAGCTAAATGCTACCTGGATACCAGCAACTATGACCTGATTACTCTGAACTTGTGAAGATAGAGATGGTCCCAACTGTAAGATACATATTTTCTGTTTCATATGGAGAGATTTTTCATGTCTAAGGAAAATTATTAGTGAAATAGATCAGGAGAAAAGTGTAGCCACAAGAAAGCGGATGAAAAAGAAGAAGATTTTATTAGGTTAGTTACACTGCAGAATGAGGCAGGGCTTAGATGTGGCAGAGGAAGTGGCAGAGTTTGGTGGCTTAGACAGTGTTCTCTTCAGCTGTGAGCACCAAATCTAATGTGTCTTCATGGCTGCTTATAACAAATCAGTCAATGTTAACCTTGCACAGTGCTCCCATGTTCAGTGGATGTGAGACCTTAAACAATGAGACTAGTAAAATCCCACAGTGTTGGGCTCAAGTCCTTTCTTTAGCAGAGAAAAGAGATCAGCCAGTGGACATGAACATAGACACTGATGAAAAATAAAAATGGAAAAACAGAATCAGAGAATCATCTAGGTTGGAAAAGACCTTGAAGATCATCTAGTCCAACCATTAACCTGACATTGACAGTTCCCAACTACACCAGATCCCTCAGCGCTATGTCAACCCGACTCTGAAACACTTCCAGGGATGGGGACTCCACCACCTCCCTGGGCAGCCCATTCCAACACCCAACAACCCCTTCTGGAAATAAATGCTTCCTAATATCTAGTCTAAACCTTCCCTGGCGCAACTTGAGGCCATTACCTCTTGTCCTATCGCTTATTACTTGGTTCAAGAGACTCATCCCCAGCTCTCTGCAACCTCCTTTCAGGTAGTTGTAGAGGGCGATGAGGTCTCCCCTCAGCCTCCTCTTCTCCAGGCTAAACAACCCCAGTTCCCTCAGCTGCTCCTCGTACGACATGTGCTCCAGACCCTTCACCAGCTTCGTTGCCCTTCTCTGGACACGCTCGAGTAATTCAATGTCCTTTTTGTAGTGAGGGGCCCAAAACTGAACACAGTAATCGAGGTGCGGCCTCACCAGTGCCGAGTACAGGGGCAAGATCCCTTCCCTGTCCCTGCTGGCCACGCTATTTCTGATACAAGCCAGGATGCCATTGGCCTTCTTGGCCACCTGGGCACACTGCTGGCGCATGTTCATGTGCCGGGTCGGTAGTGGTGCGGCTTCTTCATGCCGCCCGTGGCCGGTGTGTTCTTGCGGGTCGCCTTGGTGGCCAGCTGCTTGCGGGGCGCCTTCCTGCCCCTCAACTTACGCGCTGTCTGCTTCGTGTGCGCCATCGCTCTCAGTAAAACAAGTACGCTCAGTACCACTATGTAGTACCAACAGCACTATGTAAAAGGTTAATTATGCATAAAACTAAGGAAATGAAACGGAAAAAATATATCAGTGTCAGCAGTAAAGAAGCTCTATGGAACACCTCAGCTGGTCTGAGGGGTCAGAAGTAAGTCTGATATTGACCTTGAGCAGATAACCGTCTACCCTTAAGAGACTTGAAAGTCCCGAGAAGAGCTGAGTAAACAAGAGCAAGGAACTACCAGACCGGAACTGCCTGACCGCAAGGAAAGGAAGGTTATAGAGGTTGCAACAGAGAAGAGGTCATCCAATCATGAACTGTTAGCCTCTAATTAAACCAATCATATATGGACACATACTCTTAATAAAGTTATAAAAAGGCTTGTTAGAACAATGAAGTAGCCATTTTGCACAATTCGGTGTTTGTCGTGTCCGTCTCAACAGCAACAAAACTCTAGCAATGGCAATGTCCCATTTTTAGGTGGAGATGGTATAATGTGGACGTATGGATGGTTATGAAATGTTAAGTAATATTTCCATTCTAACCCAGGTTTCTATTCTACCGCTAAAGGTAATGATATCTATTACTTGGACTTCTTAAAGAATTTAACTTGCGTTGGCATTCCTGTTAAAAGTCAGTACTGTACTGCAGAGCACAAATGAATGGATTAAGCCCTTGGTAAGTGAAGTTACATCCATGTCATCTTTTCAGAGCCAACACAGTTAAAACTGCTGGAGGCTGTTCCACTCACCCACTTCCGTGCAGCCACAGTGCCACTTACAGGCAGCATGTGAACCACGCATCTGGTATCCGCACTGCTTAAAGGCACTCTGAGAGGAAGCTCTCTACTACCCATTTCATCAAACTTGGCAGCTGATAATGTAGGGTCCTTCCAGGAAGGACTAGCAATATGCCCCAAGGTTTATTTCATAACCACTCTTGACATGAACCTAAGCAGGAAGGCAGATTACAGTTCAAAATCAAAAAGGGGGTGTCCCACACTCTGTGTAAAGGTCTTAAATATAAGAGGTGGTAGGAAACATGAATGACATCTCAAACATGACTGACTGGTATTATCAAGTGCAAACCCATTGAGGTAGTTTAAGCCATTAAATTGCTTCATCCAGTCTCTAACTCACTGCAGACTATCAAACTGCAGATCAACATAGTCACCACAAACAAGAATGTGCAGACAGAATGGCCGATCAGGACTGCTTGGTATCCTTAGTTCATCCAAGCTGTGTTTTAATGCGGCCAACAGCAATTACACATGTAATACAAGTACAAGGTGGTAACACCATATAAAGAACACACAGGATGGGAGAGTAAGTCCTAAGAAGCAGGGGTTGTGTAAGTGTTTTATAGACTGTGTTGAACAGATGTGGTGGTACAAAGAACTAGGATTACATCTGAATCTATAAGCAGGGCAATAATCAGTAGACATTGTGAGACTGCATTTTCTGTTGTGTATTTGAGATAAATAAACCCATCGCTAGAGTATTGCAGTCTTTCAGGACTGCTTCTTAAAATCTGTAGATGATCAATACAGAGCCACAGAAATATTTGAAGGCTGAAGGAGATTCTTCTCTGGGACCAAGTTAATGAGCTTAGTGTGTTTAGTTGTTAAAACAAAACCTGATAAATCACTTGTTTCCAATCTATAAGACCATCACAAAGGAATACTGAACTTTAAAGAATTAGAGAGAAAGGAATAAGAAGAATCAATGCCAGAAGGTGGAAATGATCATATGCAAATAACAATTAGACAGAACTTTTTCTGTTGGAAGCAATTAACAAAAGCAACAAACCAGCAAGGGAAGGAATGGATTTTCTGTTCCCTGATATCTTCGTATTTGGACTAGATGCCAGTCTGTAAGGTTTCTTTTAGTTTAGCACAAGGCTCGTCCAGGCATACCTGGGTCAAATGTAGTGACCTGTTATGTGGTGATTAGTGAATCAACTGAGTATTTTGCCTTATACCCCTAAAGTTGTGTCTTCTCCTCCATCTCCAGCTTGCCTGCATAAACCCTAAGTATAGGAAGTCTGAGCATTTCAGACTATTCATCATTATTTATCTTGTCCACAGGCCCTCTCCCTGGGTGCAGGCTGCAGTGACCTACTCAAACATTAGGACACAGCTAACGGACAAACCCTCTCCTGTCCTATGCTGATCTGGCATACACCTTTCACATGTTACGAATGTACTGTGCAAGCATTGTTGCAGCTCTAAAAGGAAGCAAAATTGTAGTGGATGCACATTTATTTAGAATAAAATAGACTAGAATAGACTATTTCAGTTGGAAGGGACCTAAAATAGTCATCTAGTCCAACTACCTGACCAAAAGTTAAAGCATGTTATTAAGGGCATGGTCCAAATGCCTCTTAAACACTGACAGGCTTGGGGCATCGACCACCTCTCTAGCAAGCCTGTTCCAGTGTTTGACCACCCTCTCGGTAAAGAAATGCTTCCTAATGTCCAGTCTAAACCTCCCCTGGTGCAGCTTTGAACCATTCCCGTGCATCCTATCACGGGTACCAGGGAGAAGAGGTCAGCACCTCCCTCTCCACTTCCCCTCCTCAGGAAGCTGTAGAGAGGATGAGGTCGCCCCTCAGCCTCCTTTTCTCCAGACTAGACAAGCCCAAAGCCCTTGGCCCCTCCTCACAGGACATGCCTTCCAGCCCTTTCACCAGCTTTGTTGCCCTCCTCTGGACACATTCAAGGACCTTCACGTCCTTCTTAAATTGTGGGGCCCAGAACTGCACACAGTATTCAAGGTGAGGCTGCACCAATGCTGAATACAGCAGGATAATCACCTCTTTTGACTGTCTGGTTATACCATGTTTGATGCACCCCAGGATGTGGTTTGCCCTCCTGGCTGCCAGAGCACTCTGCTGACTCATATTGACCCTGCTGTCGACCAGCACCCCAGATCCCTTTATGCAGGGCTCCTCTCCAGCCACTCCTCTCCCAATTTATACTTGTGCCTGGTGTTACTCTGTCCTAGGTATAGAATCTGGCATTTCGACTTGTTAGATTTCATCACATTAATCCTAGACCAGTGTTCCAGTCTATCTAGATCCCTCTACAAGGCCTCTTGACCCTCAAGAGACTCAACAGCACCTCCCAGTTTGGTATCATCAGCAAACTTGTTAATGCTGCATTTAACTCCTGCATCCAGATTGATGATGAACAGGATTGGCCCTAGAATTGAACCTTGAGGAACACCACTGGTGACCAGTCACCAGCCAAATGTAGTCCCATTCACTACAACCCTTTGAACTCTGTCCTTCAGCCAGTTCTTCACCCAGTGCACTGTGAACACACTTATCCCACAGACAACTGGTCCAGAAGGATGCTGTGAGGGACAATATCAAAAGCCTTACTAAAATCTAGAAAACTACATTCACCACCTTCCCTTCATCCACTAGGTGGGAGACTATCATAGAAGCATATCAAATTAGTTAATCAGGACTTACCCTTTGGGAACCCATGTTCACTGTGCCTGATGATTGCATTATTCTTTAAATGCCTTTCAATAGTAGGGAGTATAATCTCCATAATTTTTCCAGGAACTGACGTTTGACTAAGAGGTCTGTAGTTCCCTGGGTCTTCCGTCATACCCTCCTTGTGGATTGGGATAACACTGGCTAACTTCCAGTCAGCAGTGACGTCCCCAGACTCCAAATACCTGTGGTAGATGATCGAGAGCGGTTCTGCCATAACATCAGCTAGCTCCTTCAGAACTCTGGGATGAATCCCATCAGGCCCCATAGACTTGTGAACATTCAGCTGATACAGCTGGTCCCTAGCAATTTCAGTGTCCACAAATGAAAATTCACTGTTCCCACACTCATGGTCCTCCGGCTCATGGGACCAGGCAGTCTAAGGTCTATCAGTATTATTAAAGACTGAGGCAAAAAATGCATTGAGTGCCTTCGCTTTTTCTTCATCCCTATTTGTCAGGTGATCATCTTTAACAAGTATCAATCCAATGTTTTCTTTAGATATCCTCTTGCTATTAACATACTTTAAAAAGCCCTTTTGCTATCTGAAACAACACTGGCCACTTTCAACTCTAACTGAGCTTTGGCCTTTCATGTATTCTCCCTGCATAAACAAACCACAGCTTTGTACTCTCCCTGACCTCACTTCCAGATATCATACTTTTTTTTTTTCCTCCTGAGCTCCACAAGGAGTTCCCTGTTCAGTCAAGCTGGTCTTCTGCCCTATTTACTTGAGTTACAACACAGTGGAATTGTCTGCTCCTCTGCTTCTAAAAAATGGTTCTGAAAGACTGACCAGCACTTGTGGATTCCTAAGTTCTCAAAAGCAGATTCCCCGGGTACTCTGCTAAACACCTCCCTGAATAGCTTATTTTGCTCTCCTAAGTCCAGGGTAGCACCTCTGTTGTCCTTTTTTCTCATTACACTTAAAATTTTGAACTCAAACATTTCATGAGCACTGTGGCCAAGAAAGCCACCTACTATCACATCCCCCATGAGTCCTTCTCTATTTAGAAATAGCAAGTCTAAGAGGGCATCTTTCCTAGTTGGCTCACTGAGTACCTGTGACAAGAAGTTATCTCCTGGAAACTTCAAGAATTTCCAAGACCTGCTCATCACAGCAGTATGGTATTCCCAGCTGATGTCTGATAAGTTGAAATCTTCCATAGGGACGGGGGCTACTGATCCAGAAATTTCTGCTAATTGCCTACAGAATAGCTCGTTGATGCTTACATCCTGGAAGGATGATCGTTAGTAGGCACCCACTACAACATCTCCTTTGTTTTCCATCCCCCTAATCCTTACCCAGATATCCTCAACCACATCATCACTAACTGTAAGGGCTGTGCAATCAAACCTCTCCCTTGCATATAATGCCACACGTACTACCTTGCCTACCCTGCCTATTCCTCCTGCACAGCCTGTAGCCCTCCATCCAAGCACTCCAGTCATGGGACTGGAGAGGACTCTCCCTCTTCTCCAATGGGAGGAGAATTTCCCCATTTTCTTCATCCTGTTATCCCCAGAAGGAAGGTAGGGAAAAGGATACACCAATATACACATTTAAATGTTTATAGAAGCATAACACAAATTTTGTGTACATACAGCCACATATTTTAAGTACATCTGTAACAGAACGTCCAAAGAAACTGCAATACATGCAGTTTTATTAGCAGTCAAAATTTATTAACAACCCATGTATAAATCATAAAGTTCTGTAATTGTGAGTTCCATGCCTTGAAAATCACCTGGTGACTCATGGATGTTGTTATGTGAAGTTCACAAGAGAGATAGTTTACTCAGTGATTTCCATTTTTATTTTTTTAGTAGTCTGCCTATGAAGATTCCATATATCAGTTACTGACATAAGAACAATTGACGTTAATGAGAAATAACTAGCATCTCCTCATAATTAATACTCCTCAGACATAAGGAATAGCACAACCAACAATCAGGTTGACATTTGCTTCAACCCATTTCCAAAACATTTTTACCTAGGGTAATTACATCTATAGATGTAACCGGCTACCCACATACAGTGTATATGTGCTACCTTACTCAAGATATTGCGAAACTAAGGGGAAAAAAAAATCAATTTAACATTAGTTGTCAGTGTACCATGCCCTTGTTTATTTTTCCAGTGTTTTAGTCTTTACTATAGTAAGTCTAAAGTTAAAAATAACTTTCGATGCCAGTTTTTCCCCAAGGAGGAATAATTACAAGAAATCTCACTTGTTTCTCAATCAATTTACTTCTTTTTTGGAATATTTCCCAGGAAGCATTCATATACAGTGTGCCTGTATATACACACTGTGGCTTTTTAATATAAAAAGTGGGCTTATAAGAAAGATGGAGAGACTTTTTACCAGGGCCTGTAGTGACAGGACAAGGGGCAATGGTTTTAAATTGAAAGAGGGTGGATTGAGATTAGATATAAGGAAGTCATTTTGTACGATGAATGTGGTTTGACACTGGAACAGGTTGTCCAGAAAAGTTGTGGATGCCCCATTATTGGAATTGTTGAAGGTGAAGTTGTACAGGGTTTTGAGAAATTTGATCTAGTGAAAGATACCTCTGCCCATGGCAGGTGAGTTGGATTAGATGATCTGTAAAGGTCCCTTCCAACCCAAACCATTCCATGATTCGATGATTCTTTGATTCTAATGTAAAGATGGAAAAGAAAATGAGGACATAACAGTCTGCATATATGAATAAACTGATCAAAAGCACTTGCCCAGGGAAGTAGTTGAGTCACATCCCTGGAGATGTCTTCCCTTTGAGGTGAGTGATTGTGGTGATTGTTATAGCATTTTCTTGCCCACCGCTGCTATTTTAACAGAGTAGGCCAAAACACTTACATCCTGTGCAACCCCTTTGACTTCATTAAGATTGCATGGAGTATAAATTAGTGCAAAAATTGGTCTAACCTTTGTAGTCTTCTTTTGGCAGCATATGCACATGCACCAGTACAAGAAAAAAAAACATTTATCTGATAGAAGAACAACCACATGAACTCTTTAATAGCAATATGAATACAATAAACCACTTGAAAAATCAGTGTCCTTGGATTTTCTTGCACAATTGAAATTACCATTTTAAGTGGCATGATTCATGACTACTCAAATTCTGTAGTTTTACAAAGAACATTTATACATTAACTTGGAATATGGGATGTTAAAACTGAATAAGTAGTGCTTAGGGTTATTTTTATTAGAATAGATCACATTAATTAGCCCTGGTATGGAGGGGAGGAGAAGTTTCTCTTGAATGCTCTACTCTGCAGTGCATTATTAATTTTCTCATCCATTCCTTTTTAGCTCATTAGCTTTTAAATGTTATAGTTTAAGCTGAGGTGAAGCCTGAAGTATCTTCATTCTGCCATCCATTTCAAGCCATCTCACAGTCATTGTCATTATGATTAATTTATATTGTGGTGGTACCCAATCTAGGGTAGGGGAGCTATCACCACAGCTTGTGGTGATAACAGAAATGAACTTTTTAAGGGAGATTTCTTTCTGTAGCATTTTAGGATTAAAGTGAATTAAAGAATGAATTAAAACTCAAGTAAGCTTCTCCTTCTAAATGCAAGCGGAGGATTGGGGAATAACAGAACTATGGAGTGGTGAAGTTATGGCTTATGACTGGTATCCAGAAAGAGAATTGAAGACTGGGAGAGTTTTCCTCCAAGTAGAGTGTTGCACTATGTAATCTAAATTAAACACTGCCTTTGCACTCTGACTTATGGCCAGTTAAACAGCTAAACTAGTGTTGGGAAAAAGTTGGAAAAAAATACATAATAACAGTCTCATAAAATGTAATCAGCCTCACTGAAAATGTAATCTGGATGCACAGAGAAAAACCAATATGCTTACATACTCCACCAGTTTCACCCCGTGAGATGGACAAGCCTGGCTTTTCATTCCTTTCCTCTGATAGCTAGTTATTATAGCACCAGGGCTTGATTCACCAGGACCTTGAACCTTGTGCAGTGCTTTAGCCAACAAAAATGCCTTAAAATGCAATCAACCGTTTTAAATTAATTAGTTACAGCAACGCATAACTAAAGGAAAAGCCAGGCTGCGAACATCATCATTGTCCAAATGTTGATATTTTATATGGAAGTTCCACACCACAGTGCCATATTGCCTATGGAAAATACATGGTAGCAGATAGAACCTGCACCAAGTAACTGCATCTACTCTTTGTAGGCAGCAAGCTCAAGAAGAAAGATTGTTAGAATACTAATGAAGGTATTGTGGACTGGCGTGCCCAATACCAGATATTCCTTCAGGACCTCTGAGCTGTTACCTTCATTTTGTAGGATACCTCTTTGAATAAGGAATTACTAGGCTCACACTTTTGAAAGAGATGTCCCATATGAGATCGTACAACATTTTATGGCCTCAGGCTGTAAACAATTCTTTTTACACTGTTCTTTTGATATACACCATGCAATGAATGTCATAGAGCTCTAGTCAACTGACCTACAACTTCTTAGGTATAATTTCTCAACCTACCTGTAATTCTCCCTTTGTCTTGTCAAAGAAGACTCAATTAGGTACACTGCAGAAAATGGCTTCCTTCACCACTGTGCTAAAGATTAAAAGTACCAGGAGCTGGTGTTTTTAGGAGACAGATGAAACCTGTGAGTTGTCTGAGAGCACTGTGACCTTGGTTTTATGTGTTAGAGTGTACTGCTGAAAGGATTAAACAGGACAACATGGAAATATTTTCAGGCAGGTAAGGTTTCTCCCACTTGGTGAAAAACACATGACTCACTTCATGCTAATCACACAGTATTTTTGTAGCAGCATGTGATAGCAGCTTCTTCAGTTTTTGTCAGTAATTTACCTTCTTAATAAGGTGGAGCAGCTGAAAGGGAACTGAGAATCAGTAGATGTTGAAAGTCAGTGAAATCTGAAATGTGAACCTGATGATGAATCTCTTCAGCTTGTGCTGGGTTTGTGTGTGTGGTGGAGATTTTTGGTAGTGGGGGAGGGGCTACAGCAGTGGCCCTGTGAGAAGCTTCTTGAAGGTCCCCCGGCTCCAAGTTGGACCTGCCTCTGTGCCAAGGCCGAGCTAATTAGTGATGGTTGTTGCGACTCTGTGAAAATGTATTTAAGAAGGGGAATCTGGGAGGAGGAGTCGGAACTGTAAGGAGGAGTTGCTAGGAGAACATCTGTGCAAACACAGAGGTCAGTGGAAGAAAGGAGGAGGAAAGGTGGAAGGTGTGCAGAGCAGAGACTCCCCTGTATCCTGTGGTGAGATGGCAGGGCCACCACCCTGCCACCCATGGAGGTCCGCAGTGGAGCAGAAGCTGACCTGCAGCCTGCAGATGACCCCACACTGGAGCAGCTGACTGCACCTGAAGGAGACCAGGACTCTGTCAGAAGAAGCCTCTGCTGTTGTAGTTTGGTGCTGGGAGGACTGCAACACATGGGAGGGATCCACACAGGAGCAGCACAGAAAAAGCTGTGGCCAGTGGGAAGGACTCATGTCGAAGAAAGTTCATGGAGGACTATCTCCTGTGAAAGGGACTCCATGCTGGAGCAGGGGAAGACTGTGAGGAGTCCTTTGAATTACTCGAGCGTGTCCAGAGAAAGGCCACGAAGCTGGTGCAGGGTCTGGAGCACATGTCGTACGAGGAGCGGCTGAGGGAACTGGGGGTGTTTAGTCTGGAGAAGAGGAGGCTGAGGGGAGACCTCATCGCCCTCTACAGCTACCTGAAGGGAGGTTGCAGAGAGCTGGGGATGAGCCTCTTCAACCAAGTAACAAGCGATAGGACAAGAGGTAATGGCCTCAAGTTGCGCCAGGGAAGGTTTAGACTGCATATTAGGAAGTATTTCTTGCCAGAAGGGGTTGTTAGGTGTTGGAATGGGCTGCCCAGGGCAGTGGTGGAGTCCCCCACCACCAGGGCAGTGGTGGAAGTGTTTCAGAGTCGGGTTGACATAGCGCTGAGGGATATGGTGTAGTTGAGAATGGTTATTGTGAGGTTAATGGTTGGACTAGATGATCTTCAAGGTCTTTTCCAACCTAGATGATTCTGTGATTCTGTCCTCGCCCTGAGGTGGAAGGAGCAGTGGACTGACTGTAACCCGCTTTCTCTGGCCCCTGCCCCACTTGAGGGGAGGATCTAGAGAAATTAGGAACAAAACTGAGCCCAGGAAGAAGGGAGGGGTGGGAGGGAGGTTTTTTTAAGATGTGGTAATGCTTCTCACTGTCCACTCTGTCTATTAAGTGTTGTTGTTGTTGTTAGTGTCTGAATTAAATTGATGTTCTCTTTCTTCCTCTAAGGAGTCTGTCTCCTGTCTATAATGGGTGAGACATCTCTCCCTGTCCTTATCGTGATTCCCAAACCTTTTGATTTATTTTCTCCTTCCCATTTCTGAGGGGAAAGGGGTGAGTGAGTGGCTGCGTGGTGCTCTGTTGCCCTCTGGACTCAAACCAGGACACAGCTTTACAGTTTCGCTCATGCTTCCCTCCTTCACCTTCAAATCCTCTTTAGGAAACTCCAATTATTTAATCCCTCCCTAATAGAGGTCTCTGAAGGGCTTCTCTGCCACATCTACCTTGCTCACAAAACACAAGGGGACCAACAATGGAAAGTATGGCTCTGCCCCTGATAATGTGTCATGAGAGAAGTCCTGGATAGACACCACTGTGTTGAGTGTCCTGTGCAGCACAGCAACCTTTTTCCCATCAAGACATAAACTTTACATGCAGCACATCGTATTATGGGGGGAGAGAGCTTACTTCAGTCTTGCTGAAAACTGTGTGCCAAGTCAGAAAAAGATTATATTTTTGGAAAAAGTGTGGGCAAAGGGTATGCAGCTTTTCTGGTCTTCACAACAGCATTGTCATCAGCAAGCACCCTCTTTCGCGTGCCCTATTTTTTGCATAAAAATAAATAAGCTTATAAAATAGCTTGTCTCCTGCTTTCCTGATTCCAATCATCATATCTGAAGTCCACTCAACATGCCATATTGCACAGGTTGCCACAAAATCTGTGCTCTATCCCTTTTCCCCAAATATTTGAAAGCTTCATAACTGCTCCTTTGGAGAGCTGATGATTAGGCTCCTGAGTCTGACTGTACCTGTGGTTTATCAGCTGGAAGCACAGTGGCCTGGGGTGCTGCAGCATCTCAGTTCAGATCAATGTCCCTGTTGATGGAAACAAACCTGTAAGTCTTGATGTGGTTCTGTTGCTGGAGACTTTCCTTCCAGTTTTATAAGCTGTATCTATTCATTGTGATCTTCTCCATCTACAGCCTCATGGACCAATCTTGAACAGAGCTATGTTTCCACCAAACATAACAGCTGACTACTGCCAAAAAGGGGGAAACCCACTTCCCCCTCCTGGTCACACATTTTTGCTGCTTATCTTCTGCCAGCCATATCTGATGATCTTTAAACTTTTGGACACCCAGTAAAAATGGTGGATATTCTTTTGCTATCTTAGCAAGCCAGTTGGATCACAGTATGCTCCAGTGAGCACACAGACAGTGTACTCAGCCACAAGAGTGAGTGCATGGTTTGGAGCAGAGGAGAGAGAAGCAAAGCTTGCCTTCTTTAATGGATGTGATTGAATCAGCTCACCTGCCCTTGGACATCTGCTGAACATCTTGCAAGTGTTTTATGGCTTATCAAAAGGGGGACCTTATTACATGTCTTTGAGTCCACCAGCTGGAGATAAATGGTAGTCAGTCACAAATCTTCTCTGGACACATGCTTGGTAAGAAATGGAATGCAATGCAGAGATACAGAACTACTGGAAACCTGAGGCAGTAAAGCTACATGATGTGGTACAAGGTGGCATGGACTTGTTATTCCGTGCCTGGTAACAGCACAGCTTTGCTTCCACCATGCTGTGTGCAAGCCAGGGTACCTTGCTGTCTTAGAGTGACAGAGCATATGTTTGGAAAGCAACTGGACCCAAGGAACACAGCTGTGGAGGAAACTAGCTCTCACAGATATATGAGGTCTGAACAAATCCTCTGTGCTGAGAAGGCTGAGGACAGTAGTTTTGCTCCTACAACAAATATAGCCTCTAGGAGTCTGGCAACGTACTACGATACTGACTTGCTAACTCAAGTTCAGAAATGGGTTCAAATGGTGACTCCCAGCTCAGTAGTTCAGGCACAGCATCACCCCAAAAGTGAAGGGACACTCCACAGGCCTCGACTTTCGGGTTAACACACAGCCCTGGAGTTAGAGCTCTCTGTGCCTATGGTATAGGTAGTCTGAGTCATGAAACTCTCATGGGCCATTAGGTGACACTTGAAAAAGAAAACATTACATATATTATAATGTTCCAGGGAACAAAGTGTTCATTCATTTATAAATGACTTTGTTAGCACAATTCTTGAATAATAATTATTCTCTTGCATGGAGACTTTTTTTGTCTTTGCTATGATAATAGTGTAGTGAATTTCACTCCAGTCTATTAGAAATTAAAAGTTCTGCAGGTTCATTTGAGAAATGCAGTATGCTACATCCTAGAAAAAATAGTGATCATGAATTCATACAGTTACCACTCTTACTGTTTAATGGAGAAACACCATTTTACTTATAAGTTTAAACAGTGGGGACATTCCTGTGTCAGCAGCTAATTCAAGACAGGTAGAAAAGGCTGTTGATGCAACAAAAATATGCAAACCATATTTCTCTGAACTCTCTTCCACATCAGAAAGCCTCTTACTTTTAAATGTTCTCTTATTCTCTTTCTGGAAATATCAGCTTGGTTTCTGAGTCAGACAAGACCACCCAGGTTGATTTAATCACCAAACCCAATACATCTCACTGACAGTTTCCACAGCACTGAAGGAGGTCAGACTTCATCAGACCAATTACTGCAGCCCCAGCTTCAAAATCTGGAAGGTGAAAGCTCATCTCAAAATCAACAATCTGTATGGTTCTTTTCATTGCACAAAAATTAAATCATTTCCGTGCAATTCATACGACTTTGTGTTAATAATTTCAGTTAAGTGAGATGTAGCTGATACAAAACCTTGCATTTCCATGGCTTTGGTATGAATTCCTCCCCTCACCCTCTGCCCCCAAATCAGTAATCTGCTTTTTTTTTTTGGTGAAGAAATGCATTGCTGAATTAAAACAAACAGGGAAAAGACATACTTCTTAGCTGGAGGGCCAAATTCACCTAACATGTTTCTTCCAAGTTTTTCCCTTATTGTGTGAAACAGACATTCTTTCAATTTCCCAGAATATCCTGTCTGAGTCTTGCCCAGAGAACAGTAATTCTCAACAATGTCTTCTTTCTCTTGATTTGAAAAAGAGGGTGGAAGAACACTACAGAAAGAAACTCTGCCTTTGTAATAGAGATATGGAAATTTCTGGGTTGTACAGCTGACTGGGCATTTAAGAGCTTTGGCTTATATTGCTTTTGAACTGTGGCTTATTAGAGTTACTTGACGAACAATCTGACAAAGAATGAGACATGAAAATTCCTCCATCTCCTTTTCTCTCAAGCTCTCTTCTCCAGTTTTTGTTAATTCATCTTTTGTCATATGTAAGACTTATCAGAGAGAGTTTGAATCAAAATTCATGTGAATCATCACATTAGCCACACTACACAATAGTAGTGGAGGTGGAAAAAGAAAAGTGGAAGAGAAGGCTTGAGAAACTTGAACAGAAGGTAAAAACCCCGAAGCACCTCAAATTCTCCAGAAATGCTGCCAACTGGAAACACCACTGGCAAGAATTTTGTCTATTCATGAATGTAAATAGACCTTCTGGAAAGGAAGACATGCAAAAGGTAGCTATTTTTATTTTAATATTAATGTGTTGGACACATTAGATTTAATATTATAATAATATTTAAGTGAGGAAGAGTATGACAGCTAGACAGTCACAGATGTTTGAAGAGTACTGTGCTCTAAAAGATACCAGCTTGATAGGAGAAGCCAAAAGAAGGATGAACTGCTGCATCATTTATAACAGATTTGAGATTACAGAGCTGAATATACAGTTTTGGATGTTTTGCAGAATCTGAGCCCAGATGGGGTATCGGGGACTCAAAAGAGAAATAGAACTGCTAAGGTTCCTTTTTCAAGCTGAGGCAAAGCAATCAGCATTTTTCAGGCTGCAAAAAATAACTGTTCAGAAGGAAAACAGAATAGTGTGTAGTGGACTGCAAGATCAGCAGGATCTTACAGAATGTGCAAAGGAAAAACAAAACCACATATCCTAAGAAATGATTTGCAAAATACAAGTTGGAGAGATTTGCAAGGAGAAGCATGATAAACAAAGTAAGAGTTTATTTTGAGGAGAGCCAGCATGCCTGTGAGAAGCAGTTATTTTGCAAAAACCTTCATAAAATGAAAGAATGTACTTAAAAGGATTTCTACTCTACTTAGAGAATCAGAAATCTTCATGAGGAGCTGTTCAAGATACAAGTGCACCCAGTACATAGATACTACTTTGAGGACAAATGAAACTCTTACAAATAGGCTACTGGGGCTCAAATACATGGGGTATTGTGCAGAGAAAATTGCATCTGTTGGAGTAAAGAGGTAAACCTCAGATCTTACAATGGGAAATCATTCTTTGTGATTGTAAGTCTCCTAGCTGTTAAAAAACAAATACACAAACAAACAGAACCCCAAAAACTTAAAAGCTGAAGTTTCTGTAAATAGTTTACCTATTACTAAGTGGGAACATAGCCTGCATCAGGGCTAGAAAAAGTCTCACCCAACTTGAGGTGTCTGCAGTGTAGACATCTACATCTGAGATAGCACATTGGGTCCCCTTCCATGAAATGGAGAGGAACAGAAAGCTTTTGTAATTCAACCAATACATTTATTTTATGTGTCTGCATCAGGATACAGTGAATTGTGCCATCAGATTGCTTATTTCTCTTTGCCTCTTGGGACTCTGAGGGAGGGTGACTGGCTCAAGGATAGACACATGAAGTCTGATAAATCGGACTGAAGGTCTCAATTGCAGGGTTTGTGCTTTAGGAGGGCTGGAGCCCAGAAAGTTGCAATCACCCTGTCTGCTGTAGTTTACTCTGCCACAGTTTACTCTCCAACATACTGATATTCTTCAGGAAACATTACACTGTGTGTCCAACATCAGGCTTGTACTTATCCTCCGAGGGGAAAAAAAAAAAAAAAAAAGCAAAAAAAAAGCATATCAGTATCCAAAAATAATGGTGGGTTAAACAGGCCATCTCCTGTATGAATATACATTTACTAACAATATAGACAAGAGATACCAATTCTGCTAATGAGAGATGATCATCACAGTCTGATTACTGTCCTTGTGCAGTATGAAGTCTGATCTGAAGGTATCTGTCATTGCAAGTGAGTGGAACATCAAAAGTTCCTTCACTTTCTCCCAAACTAGCAAAGACAGTGAGTGCCTCAGTGAAGCACCCAAGCGAGTAGCCGTTGTCTGAGGAAGCACACTGACCTCGGAAGCCTCCACCCCACATAGCATAGATGTACCTGTGGAGGGCTGCTGCCTCACCCATGGGCTGGGTTATGCATAAACAAAGAAGCTTAAAGAAATCCAGTAAGGAGATGGTGGGCTTCTACTGGCAGATGTGTAACTGGGCTTTGAGGGGCATGCTAACCTGGGCTGGACAGTCTCATGGTCTGTTCAACATGCTCATTTCTTTAGGTTGGCTGCTCTTTCACTCCAGTTCCTTATCTAAGGCAGATAAGCCTGCCTTGTCCGTACTGCTTACCTCCAGACAAATGGTTTGGGTACTGAATTAATTCAAGACATAAAATGAGAGCAGCAGTCATCCAGCTTGACAGTCACATGAATGATTACTCATATTGTCAAATGGGATATAAATTAACTCGCTTTTCTGAAGTGTATCAAGCTGTTCGTATTTCCTAGAAAGGTTACGTTTGCAGTTCAGAGCTCTTGTGCTTGGGAGGGCACAATAGGGCTTCTTCTTGTGGGACACTTTGCATTTTTCAGGGTAAAGCTGACAAGCAAAGATTTATAGTGTAGCATTGGAAAAGATGAGTTTTCCTTACCTCTATGAATTGGTAAATCTGTTTCTGGTAACAGGTGATAATGAATCACCACATAAAGAGCGGGATCAGCCAATTTGTAATCTGTCTTGTTTTTGAAAAAAGTGGTATTTTGCTGCCCCAAGTAAGAATCTTGCAATTACCTTTCCGATAACTGTCTGTTCCCAGGACTCGATGAATTTTGGTCATGCTGGATACAAAACTAGAATAATCCTATTGTGTGCTAATCCTTTCAGCAAACACATTTTTGTGACTATTACTGCCCAGCGATAGACAGCACCATCATTCAATAAAGGTCTCCTTCATTAACCGTGTATTTAGAAGTGCGCAAGTGGGAAGGACAGATAACAGATCTATTGCTCCATTCAGCAAGGCTTAAAAAAGTTGTGTTAACAAATGTGGTTAAGCCTAGTCTGCCAGGTCATGTTGGCCTAGCAAACAGCTGTGGTAGTGTCAGATCTTCACAGAATCACAGAATCATCTAGGTTGGAAAAGACCTTGAAGATCATCTAGTCCAACCATTAACCTGACATTGACAGTTCCCAACTACACCATATCCCTAAGCGCTATGTCAACCCAACTCTTAAACACTTCCAGGGATGGGGACTCCACCACCTCCCTGGGCAGCCCATTCCAACGCCCAAAAACCCATTCTGTAAAGAAATGCTTCCTAATATCCAGTCTAAACCTTCCCTGGCGCAACTTGAGGCCATTACCTCTTGTCCTATCGCTTATTACTTGGTTCAAGAGACATCCCCATTTCTCTGCAACCTCCTTTCAGGCAGTTGTAGAGGGCGATGAGGTCTCCCCTCAGCCTCCTCTTCTCCAGACTAAACAACCCCAGTTCCCTCAGCTGCTCCTCATATGACATGTGCTCCAGACCCTTCACCAGCTTCGTTGCCCTTCTCTGGACACGCTTGAGTAATTCAATGTCCTTTTTGTAGTGAGGGGCCCAAAACTGAACACAGTCATCGAGGTGTGGCCTTACCAGTGCCGAGTACAGGGGCAAGATCACTTCCCTGTCCCTGCTGGCTACGCTATTTCTGATACAAGCCAGGATGCCATTGGCCTTCTTGGCCACCTGGGCACACTGCTGGCTCCTGTTCAGCCGGCTGTCAATCAACACCCCCAGGTCCCTCTCTGACTGGCAGCTCTCCAGCCACTGCTCCCCAAGCCTGTAACGTTGCTGGGGATTGCTGTGGCCCAAGTGCAGCACCCGGCATTTGGCCTTATTGAAACTCCTACAGTTGGCCTCAGCCCATCACTCCAGCCTGTCCAGATCTCTCTGCAGAGCCTCCCTACCCTCGAGCAGATCAGCACTCCCACCTACCTTGGTGTCATCTGCAAACTTACTGAGGGTGCACTCGATCCCCTCGTCTAGATCATCAATAAAGATGTTAAACAGGAGTGGCCCCAAAACCGAGCCCTGGAGGACACCACTCATGACCGGTCACCAACTGGATTTAACTCCATTCACCACCACTCTTTGGGCCCGGCCATCCAGCCAGTTTTTTACCCTGCAAAGCGTGTGCCCATCCAAGCCTTGAGCAGCCAGTTTCACCAGGAGAATGCTGTGGGAAACGGTGTCAAAGGCCTTACTAAAGTCAAGGTAAACAACATCCACAGCCTTTCCCTCATCCAATCAGCAGGTCGCCCTGTCATAGAAGGAGATCAGGTTTGTCAGGCAGGACCTGCCTTTCATAAACCTATGCTGTCTGGGCCTGATCCCCTGGTTGTCCATTATATGACTTTTAATGGCACCCGAGATGACCTGCTCCATGACCTTCCCTGGCACCGAGGTCATCTTACTGCGTCTTCAAAGGTTTGTTACAGCCTCTTCCCCATTGGAGTGGGTGAAGCTGAGCGCATGCCTGGGCCTTGGTTCCCAGTGTGCATGCTATGGCTGTGGGGCAGTGGCTGAGACAGGGAACTGGGGGCCTTTCTGCTGGTTGTACAGCAGGGACAGTAAGTACCACCAGAAAGGTGGAGCAGGCAACAGGAGACATCAGCACCCCCGCAGTAAAATTTGCCTAAAGCTGTATGAAAGCTCTAGGCTATGTCTACATAAGAACCAGGACTAATGTTGGTTGGAAGGGATCTCTGCCGGCCCTAGGCTCTATCTGTATAAGAACCAAGCAGGACTAATGTTGGTTGGAGGGATCTCTGCAGGTTTCTTCTCCAACTTCCTACTTGAAGATAGCCAGCATTAAAGCAGTGTGGCTTTATTAGCTTACTTGAAAACTTTCAAGAGTGCTGGTAAAAATATTTCCTCTCATTTCCAACCTGAACCTCCCATATCGCTGTCTATAACTGTTGTTATTTTTTATATATTGCCTGCTATTATTGAAAGGAGTTTCTATCTCCTCTTCAAGTCTTATAGGCTGCAATTAGGTCACTGTTTAACCTCCTCTCCACTGCACCAAACAATACAGCTCTTTTAACATCTCCTTGTTGGAATTCTAGGTACTGACCATCTTTATAGCCATCCTTTGGACTCTCTAGTTTCTCCACATCTATCTTTGGCTGAAAGACTCAAAACTGTACTGAGTTTTACAAAGTACTTTGCAAAGGCATGTATCTGCCTTTGGTCTGTTGGTCTTGCTCCTCCATACATAACACTGCTATGCAGTTTGTCTTATTTGTGAGGAGAGCATGCTCTAGGCTGATATTGGGCCTCGTGTTCACCAAAACTCTCGGGTCCTGTTCAACAGTTAGCCAGTCAATTCCCCATGTGTGCTCATGTTTGTAACAGTGGAGTTACTCTGTCGCAGGTGGAGCAGTTTGCATTTCTTGTTGAACTTGAAATTTCTGTTGGTCCCACCCCTGAATTTATCAAGGTTCCCCTGAATTGAAGCTCTACTGCTCTCTATATCAAGTGCCTCCAATTTAATTTAATCCACAAATTTGCTGAGGGTCTGTTCTGCCTTATCACCCAGGTAATTAATGAAAATAATCAATCTCTGATATATTCCATCCATTACTGCCTGCCCACTGGGCACTGAGCCACTGATTACTGCCCCCTGATTCTGGTCGTCCAGCCAGTTTTTAACACACCTAATAACATGTCCATCCAGCCCATGAGCACACTCCCAGGCAATGCCTAAGCAGGGCCTGGCAGACACAGCAAGCTATGGACCAGTCTCAATAGGCTCTGGAGGCAGGAAACAATTGCATGCTAGTTGCACATCGCATTAGACATTCACATTTTGAGTGTGTTATTCAAAAGGAAAAACTGTCTCAAAAAGCATAAAATACTTAAGGTAATAGTAGGGTCTTTACTAAGGACAATTTTAAGGGAGAAAGATATTGTGCTTTTATTAAGCACAAACACTCATTCAAACAGGAATTGAAGAAAGTTCTATACTTCACATGAGATCAGACTAAAAGTTTTCAGGGATTCCATTTGCAAGAGAATTGGTGCAAATGTTGTGCATTCACAATGGCTCAGGGTTAAGCAGTTGCATGGGAATAGCTCTTTCAGCATAACTGCTCCTGAAGAACTATCTGCATAAAGATGTTTACTTGGGAATAAGTTTTCAAGCATGAAATAGCTACTGTCGTTTACCTTCATAACATATATTAATCTGACTTAACTGCTAGATGTAGATGAACACACTATAAAATTCTCATTTTCCATCCAAAGGTTGAATATAGAGTGGAGAAACAGTAAAGGTTTACTGAGAAAAGCAAAGATTTCCCTTAAACTGAGCTGCTACATTAGTTACATCCTTGTGGTGGTGCAGTTCCTCCCCCCACTCCTCTTCTTGCTGGGCCACTTGGTGCTTGGTATGATTCCAAACCCCCTTCCGGGCCACATACCAACCTGGGAGTTAAAGACTGTTAATAGCAGTAAACCAGAGCGTTAAGGCACACCTTTGACAGCCTGGCTCTTGCTCTCCCTATGGCTTGGGAGCAGTTATAACAGTCCTAACATCCTGGTCAACTGAGAACAATAACAGAATTGCACATTCATCAAATTCTTGTGCAACTGGTAGAAGACACCAGAAAACTTATTTGTTTGATCTGGGCCAGAGCAGAAAAATGCAGGAGATATGGACAGTGCAGACTATCAGTGTGATTAAGCAATACCCATTTTATTGTGGTGAAGCAAGCCTTTTATAATGCAGGTGAGAATCACATGATACAATCACATGGTATAATTCTTTCTGATTGGACAGTTAGCTTTGCACATGCTCCTTAAGCTCTTTCTTCTGATTGGATGAAAACTGCCACATTGATTGTACAAACTTCCTTCTCCGCCCAAACCCACACCCTGAAGTTGTTTAACTTCCTGTGTTCTTCCTCATTCTTTCTGGGTTATTTCCTTGCCAACGCTGAGGCTTTACCAGTCTTGATCATATGCAGGATTGCTCACACGTCCACTTTCTCGCAGGGACTCCTTCCAAATCCCCACAGAAAAGTACCTGACAAAAGTCAATTCTCTTGGACCCTGTAAATAGCAACTCCAAGTGAGACCCTTTGAGCTCTCCTGGACTGCTTTGGGCTGTGACCAGCAACTCCCCTGAGCTGAGACACTTCTCAGGCATCAACAACTCGAGCTACCATCCACTGATAGAGCCGATGGGAGGTCAGGGTGAATTCAACCTGCTCGAGTCTCAGTTATCACCCACTGAAGAATGGCAATGTATCGTGAGTATTTACTCTAAACTCAAGAAGAGGGAAATTTTAACTTTGAGGGAAATTTTTAACTTTTAACTAGCTTCTCTTTCACCCACTTTCTCTCTGCTTACCGATGTGTTTGGATATACACAGTTATTTTCACAAATGTGGGTAAATATATTTCACTGAATCCAAATGCTTTTTGCCTGTCTGTGTCTGTACCTCTTGTGTTTGTGAATGTATGTATGTATTGATTTAAGGTACCATATATTAAGTTCATGTGAATCTTGTCATCTTTGAATCTGTAGCCAAGTTGCTATTATAATAATAATGTATTTTACGGAATTATTTTGTGAATCTTTAAACTGGTTAATGATTAAGTGCTGCTGGTCATTAATAAATCTTGTTTAGCTGCTAAATCATTACTGTGTTAACATTTTGGTGACAATCCTGTGGCTTGTCCTTGGCTCAGATATGCAGTGGTAAGTAAACCTTTGAAGTCCCTGCAGAGGGACTGAAAACCTCTGGTTTTAGTGACTGCAAGATCCTGTCTATTTCTGCTTTGAACCTTCTAGTGGTCTGGGCAATAATATCCCTTTTCTGAAGTGTGTGCTGCTGTCTTAGGGTAGACCTACAAAGCATTTTTCGCAGCTTCAGGGTCCCCAAGAAAAGCGTTTTTTTTTCCTTGCTTTGTTTTAATCCCAAAACAAATCATACCACAGTCCGTCCTGATCCTTTTGTAGCTCTGTTGTCACAGTATGGGGGAAGGAGAATTGTGATGCTCAGGAGACTACATTATGAGTGAGAGAAGGTTTGAAATTAGTAGGAACACTCATTTTAACCCCTAAAATCTTTAAAATATTTTTACCTCTTTGGTTAAGGAATTTCTGTGTTCCCTAGACTTCAGATTCTGCTGCTGTACATGGCTCATTGCTTTTTAGCCCAAGAAATAAAAATGGCCCCATTAGTAGAAAGTTATATTAATTTTATTAGATTGTTATTCAAGAACATTACAAAATATTAATGTTTTTTTATGGTTCCTTTTTTTAAGATGCTTTCTATTTTATCTAACAAGGATCATTAACACTAAGAGAACAGTTCTGTTTTCCTGCACATTGCTAAACAAGTCATAATATTTCAGGTATATTACATAGAACACATTAAAATGAAAGACCTCACCTTTAAAAGCTTACAGTACTCTCATCATTATACATGTCAAAATTTTGATACTCATGCTTACAATAAATATAAATTGAATATATTATTCTGGAAGCTGCGCCATTAAGAATAATGGAGTAGTTTATATAGTAATATACTGCTTGCAAGGAATAAGGATACCTGCATTCACCCCTGTATGTTGGTGATAAAATAAAATAGGAATACTAATGCAGTCTTATGCTAAAATAAAATGTGCTATCAGACATTATGCTTCATGGGAGATAAGCCTGCCTTCCACTCTTCCAGACTTCTGTTAACTTCATCTTGTGGGACTAGCACATTTGACCTCATCTGTTCTTGCATTTACTACAGAGGTCACACTCCATTATATTTTTCATCTGAGCAAGAGTGGTAGAAGTCAGCCTGGTATTTAGGGCTAGGAAGGTATCTAAACAGAGATAAGTGGACACCTTATGACCAAAACCACCCTGCTCTAGGCACAGACATACCAGCCTGTCACTTCTGTGTACAAATAAAAGAACCATAATTTATATAATGGACTGTTTTCCATTGTGTCTTCAGCTGCAGAAACAATAATTTCCTAAGCTGCAATGATGTGACAGGCCTTTATGCTTAGGTGAGACTGAAGTACTCCAGAAGCCAGGGTCTCCAAGGAGAGTATTGCCTTTCTCCATTTTCCCTTTTCAAGCATGCAGAAGTCATATGCGTATTATTGTTGTCCCTTCATTCCCTCCCCACCACCGGCTTCTCATGTTGCCTGCAAATTTGTGCCAGCCCTGCAATGATTTCAGCAGGTCTCTGTACAGGCTCCCACATCATTACCAGGAGACCCAATTGTCCTTTGGCTAGAGAGGACTGTGCTTCAGTAAAGCCCCAGAGGATACAGATTTTTTTTTTCAAATTGTACACAGGAACCTGTGAAGAGATCTGTGAGTGACTCAGCCTTCAGAAAACAAGCTGCAGGAAGTTAAAGAGAAACATGGACCAGGGAGACAATCTCTCTGCAAGAGCAGCCAGAAAGGGATTGCAGTGAGAAATCTGAGCTAATACCTGATAGATGTCTGACTGTTAGGCCTGACTGTAGCCAAGGTCAAAACCGCAGCCTGATTCACCAAAAGGATTATTAGTAAGGGCTTTTTCCTCCAGTTCAATAACTCTGTTGAATCACAGAATCACAGAATCATCTAGGTTGGAAAGGACCTTGAAGATCATCTAGTCCAACCATTTACCTAACACTGACAGTTCTCAACTACACCATATCCCTAAGTGTTATGTCGACCCTACTCTTAAATACTTCCAGGGATGGGGACTCCACCATCTCCCTGGGCAGCCCATTCCAACGCCCAACAACCCATTCTGTAAAGAAATGCTTCCTAATATCCGGTCTAAACCTTCCCTGGCGCAGCTTGAGGCCATTACCTCTTGTCCTATCGCTTATTACTTGGTTAAAGAGGCTCATCCCCAGCTCTCTGCAACCTCCTTTCAGGGAATTGTAGAGGGCGATGAGGTCTCCCCTCAGCCTCCTCTTCTCCACACTAAACAACCCCAGTTCCCTCAGCTGCTCCTCATATGACATGTGCTCCAGACCCTGCACCAGCTTCGTTGCCCTTCTCTGGACATGCTCGAGTAATTCAATGTCCTTTTTGTAGTGAGGGACCCAAAACTGAACACAGTAATCGAGGTGCGGCCTCACCAGTGCCGAGTACAGGGGCAAGATCCCTTCCCTGTCCCTGCTGGCCACGCTATTTCTGATGCAAGCCAGGATACCATTGGCCTTCTTGGCCACCTGGGCACACTGCTGGCTCCTGTTCAGCCAGCTGTCAATCAACACCCCCAGGTCCCTCTCTGACTGGCAGCTCTCCAGCCACTGCTCCCCAAGCCTGTAACGTTGCTGGGGATTGTTGTGGCCCAAGTGCAGCACCCGGCATTTGGCCTTATTGAAACTCCTACAGTTGGCCTCAGCCCATCGCTCCAGCCTGTCCAGATCTCTCTGCAGAGCCTCCCTACTCTCGAGCAGATCAACACTCCCACCCAACTCGGTGTCATCTGCAAACTTACTGAGGGTCCACTCGATCCCCTTGTCTAGATCATCAATAAAGATGTTAAACAGGAGTGGCCCCAAAACTGAGCCCTGGGGGACACCACTCGTGACTGGCCGCCAACTGGATTTAACTCCATTCACCACAACTCTTTGGGCCTGGCCATCCAGCCAGTTTTTTACCCAGCAAAGCATGTGCCCATCCAAGCCTCGAGCAGCCAGTTTTGCCAGGAGAATGCTGTGGGAAATCCAACAGTATTGAATTCAACAGTAGAGGCTTAAATCCTAGTTTCTTATCACTCATCCCCAGGTTGCCCTTCACCCTGTTCAATGCAATTGCCTCAGCTGAGTAGTCCCTCTCTGCCCAGCCAGTGTGGAAACCCAGCACCCCACACCCATGTGTAACGTGGAAGGGGGCCAGCACAAACGCCCTGCTTCGCAGTTGAGATGCCTTCCCCAGCTCCTCTAATAATGCACATGATTTTTCAGTGTAGTGTGTACACAGCTCTTTTCCTCTAAGTGAGTGGGATTTCATCCATGATCGGGGGTGACTTGACCTTTGCTAAAGAGATCTGAGCGCTGTGTGTGCCAGCAGGACACAGGGTGACACATAGGCTATTTTTACTCTGTGCTATGCTTGGTTACATATGTGCTATGCTTGGGTACATAAAAGAAGGGGAACTCATGTATTTGACTGACATGCTCGATAATTCTTTTCAATCAGAGCTCCCCAATGTAGATATGTATTAAAAAAACACCACCACCACCACCCACCATCCCCCCAGTCCCTACTGGTAAACACACCTCTGTGTCTGCATTGTTCCCATTGATAAGTCCCAGTGCTGCTGGTCTGCTGGCAGTGTGTGCAGGAGCAGGCATCGGGCCCCAGCTTTCATTCATCAGGGGTTCATGGCTTCCAGATACTGCTGGCAGGCTCTCATTGTTTGCTGCATTTGCATCAGCTTTCTTTAGGCACTGGAAACGACAGCAGCTGCCACATGCTGAGCATTGCTGATAAAATCAACAAACTTGCTAGCATTTTGGTAAATATTGCTCTTGGTGGAAATGAGCAAAGACACAAACAGAAACCTGGGTGGTGGTTTGCAGATACAGCTGGTCCTTTTCAACAGAGAGCACAGAAGAAGGCATGGCATGCAGTGGACTGGATACGAGAAGGGATTTTGGGAAGTCCTTGACAGGGAATGGAATTCAGATTGTATGAGCCCCAGCGTGGGCCACCAAGCACCCCTTTGGCAGGAGTCCCCACATCACTGATGGACAACTTCATGTCTCTGCCCCAAATGTGTCATGGACACCAAAGGAGGACTGAGGGCCAGCAGAATCCATGTTTAATAGAAGAAAGCAACAAAAAAAGTAGAGGTTTGGGCACAAGGAGAAGAGAACAAGTGATGCCTGGGAAAAGAAGGAAAGTGTAGAGAGATGGAGATAGAGATCCAAGCAGCCATATCCCCTTCTTCTTCTGTCCCGTTAGTCACACACCCTGCCTCTTCCCAGCCTGTTCTCCTCATTTTGACTCTTCAAAATGAGTTGAAGAGCTCTAGCTACGGGATTAGGAAAACCACAGTGAATTCATGAGTCCAAGCCAGGTTTTCCCTCTACGTTTTTCATACCTTTGATATCAACAGAAAACAGAGATCTTGTAAGTTTTATTGCTGAGTTTTCTGCAATGGGGCAGTTTGCTTTGGTTTGGATCCCAAACAGTGTTTTTGACTGCTTCCATATCTTTCTTGTTGTCCAGTGTGTGGCAAGGTAGCTGCTTGCTTTATCTAGAAGAGATTGCTAATATTTGTCTGTAACGACCTGCACTGAGAATATTTTTTTTTCCACTGCAGTTGTCCTGCACCAGTGGAGGGCATTTAGCAGTAAGTTCTCTGCAGAGCTTTGTTTAAATTGCTACCTTAATATTTTCCAGGTTATGGGATTTGTTTCTTTAGTAAAAATGACTGCTTTCTGCATTTGTCTGGTTACTCTGTAAAGCTGGTGACACACCACTGAATCATCCATATCTTTTCAGATATAGTATACTCAGACAATATCTTTCAATCAAGTCTTGGCACTCTCTTAGCCGTTCAGTTGTGGAGAAGCAAAAATTCTCTATGTGCTTTGATATTTTTGCTTTTCTATCATCTGTCCTATAGATACCTGTTTCAGTTTAGGCATTAGAATCAGGTGCTCTGGCTGGAGACCAAAGGGAAGAACTGTGAGCATGGTCTTCACCAGGTGAACGCTCTTCAGTCATGCTCATTGCCAGTATCTTGTATGAGGCAAGTTGGAGATGAGAGACTGAGAGACACTAGTGTGAGGCTGTTTGTAACCTAGCTAACATTATTTCAGCCTATTGGTACAGAGAAAATTACTATTTCATTTAAACATGTGGCAGTAACATGTGGTTTTCTGCAGACTGAGGGAACAACCTCCATGATTCACAGAAGGCAATGTAGACCATGCCAGTGAGTGTACAGAAAACTGAAGAGAGTCAAACTGTCAAAACAGATTTTGTAAAAAGGCATATTTTCAGCAGTCCTGGACAGTGGAGGATCCTAATGAGAGGTGCATGGATGGAAAAAAATCAACTTCAGTGAAGAATTTATATTAAGCTTACATCAAACCCCCTCAATGATCTGATATTTCAGCAGCTCTGGAAGTTCTGACAGCTGCACTTGGATCCATCTAATCAGTGAAAGCTATAAGTTATTCTGGGAGCATGTCAGCCAGGTCAGTTGAACCCAAGAACTGTACCTTTCCCGAGAACTTGGTGGCAGATAAAGTCAGAAATGGAAATTAATGTAAATTAATGTCCATACAATCAGTTTTAAAGTGCCTAATATTCAGATCAGACCTGATCAGTGAGACAGCTATTCAAAATCTTGAAACATTTAGTTGAACACTGACTATATCAGCTCCAAATTAAAAAAAACCCATGGTTCAAAAATAGTTGTGATTTCAACTGTGGTCATGTGATTAATCTTGTGCAAGACAAATATCATCTGACAGAAGGCTACCTGCAGTCAGATCACTCAGCTAAACCAAATAGCAGGTACTTCTTGAAGAGAAATTGATACAAATTAGGTTAATACTCCCAACTCACATTATAAGGGAGCACTGGGTTTTGTGTTCCATAGCATATTAAATTATGAACATAAGAACACAGGATGACACTAACAACCCGTATGTCCCATCTACGATAGTGACTAGTACAAGATGCTTAGAGAAAGAATATAAGAAATAGGATAATTCCCAGTATGTAGTGATCTTTACTACTGGAGAGGGCTGGGAAAATCTCCTAGGAAATAACTGAGCCAGAGTTTTCATTTAAACAATTTCATTTAACAGCCATCAAGGGATCTATGAAAAAATTGCTTTTTAAACTTAATATGATTCTGATCCTATTTTAAGCTGCATTTATGTTTTGGACTCCATAACTATTTAAGCAAAAGGTTTCACAAGTTAACCATATGTAAAAAAATTACTGCCTTCAATTTGTTTCCAAATCATTGCTTAACAATTTCACTGGGTCCTTCTAATTCTTTATTAGGAAGAGTAGTGAATGATTGTTTCCTAGGCATGTTCTCTGTGAAAATGTTCAATGTTTCAAGTGTTTATAGGTCTTTATCATTAAACATTTTGCTATTTCTTTCTAAAATGAAGTACCTTAATACACATTATCTTCCTGTATGGTAGAATACTGCTATTTCTGTCCTTTTTTGCACCTTCTGCTGTTCAGATATGTCCTATGTGAGATGGAAGACCAGAAAAATACACAAAACTGAAGATAAGGGTGCTTTATGGATCTAGATGGAAGTATATTTTTACCTGTTTTTTCAATTGCTTTCCTAATAACGCTTAATAAGAATTGTTTCTGAACAACTTCTAAGCACTAATGTTTTCAGAGGAAACATAATTTTCACAATGACTCCTAGATTGTTTTTCTGAATAAAAATACATCATTAGAACCAGCTATACACAAAGCTAGAGCTATTTCTTGTAATGCGCAGTACCTGGCATTTATCAAGAAAAAATTTGACATTTTATCATGCAGTCACCCAGAATTTGATAATCTTCTGCAACTGTTTGCAGTAAGCTTTAATTTTGAATATCCTGAATAATTTTATATTATTTGCACGCTTTGGTACATCATTTTGTGAATAATATGCTGAACTGCTCAGATTCTAGCACACATCTTTCCGAAATTATTTTGTAACCTCTCAGTGATAATAAAACTCTTGACCTCTTCTCAACATTTATTTCTAATGTTTTAACCAGGTTTTCCTCCAGAGGGATTTCTGTCTTTGCGCATCAGCTTAATTTCTTTGGTGATTTTTTCTTGCAGAACCATATTGAAAGCTTTTTATAGACCCTAGGCACACTCATTAACTTCTCCAAAGAACTCAGGTAGATTCGTGAGAGATTGCTTCTACCAACCAAATCAGTGCTAACTCTCCTCTAATTCTAATTCTCCATCAGATTTTCCAGTTGTCTGTTTAGTGAAATGATCAGTCTTACTGGTCTGAGTTACTTGGAGCTATCTATAAAATTTGACATCACAATTGCTGCCTTCCATTCCTCTGGTACTGTTACTAACTAAATCAATAAGCTTATCAGTTAGAA
Source organism: Strix uralensis (assembly GCF_047716275.1). NCBI lineage: Eukaryota > Metazoa > Chordata > Aves > Strigiformes > Strigidae > Strix > Strix uralensis. The sequence goes on from NC_133973.1 coordinate 127,702,143, forward strand.
GTGCAGCAAATTTCTAACTGTTAGAACTCTTGGGGAAATTCTAGGAAATTCAGGTATTAGTTCACAGTGGGACAATCCTGGCCCACCAGTAAATGTGTTTACCTTTACAGGAAGTAAAATTTCACTTACTAACCTCAGGCCATGAGAAATTACCTAAAGAAACCTAAGTTGTTTTAGAGCCCCAATTAAATGAGTAGTTTTACCCCATGGTAAACTTACATGCTTTCAATAAAGTCGCACAAAGGAACTCCAGTTTTAATATGTGTTCCTCTTGTACTTTGTTTATATTATTCCAAGAAGGAAAAGCTAAGGCCTTCCAAACTTTCAGTGTTTGAACTTTCCTGTGATGGAAGAATTTAACCCAGGAGGATAAAGCAAATGACCAGATGCATCAGACACAGCACAAAGTGACATCAGTATTCATGCACCAGTGTTGCCTCTGTACAGATAATACAGGGAAATATCTATAACCCTATTGAGGTTTACCAAATGCATCCAGCTACGGACATGCCTGAGATGAACATAGTTCAAGGCTGAGACTACTAGTGGGCAGTGTCATACATGCTCATCCTGTTGCCCTTCCCTGAGCAACCATTTATTACCACTGAGGGTTTCTTTTCTCCTCTCACAACACACCTCCCTGCCCCCAAGAATTATTGCACTTTTGCAGATGCTGGACACAGGTTATGGTCTGGCCATGGGAGACAGAGATTGCTGTATATTAGCTTTGTGTGGACTTCAGAAGTGGAGCAGGCATCCATGCACTGGGGTTTCCATAGGTGTTCCAAATCCTCACACAGCTTCTGAGTCCAGATGGACCCTTTACCTGAGCTATTACGGCCTTTTCTACATTCTTGCACACCTAGGCAAAGCCCCAGGCAATACAGTCCCTAAATGGATTCAAGTCTTACTCCCCTACTTCAGTCTTTTTTTTTCCCTAGCATATTTAATTTTAAAACAATAAGTCTTTTTTTTTTTTGCAGATGGAAAGAAAAAACTCAAAACTTTTTTTTTTTTTTTATATTTTGAGCATAGCATGGTGAACAGTAATAAATTTGCCAGCACTGAAATCTGTCCCCAGCTTAGCCACAGACTTCTAGTGTAACCCAGTTCCTAAATTCCTGTTGTAAATAGATTGGTTTGGTTCACTGAGAGTTAAGTATTTCCATACTGAGCTAAATTCTAATTATCCCTATACTGTAAGTACTCCATTTATTTTGGGAGACAATAGTACACAACTTAGCAAAAGGGCAGCAAAATTATTGCAATATTAATAAAAATGCATCACAACAGTTGTGGAATAAACTATTAGGCTTTAAATCAGAGAAGTAATTACAGGCCTATTATCCAATATGGCTACAGCTGCTCTGTGTATTCATACACACAATTGCTTTCACATATACACCAGGAGGATTAGAATGAAATAAAACTCATGAAAGAAAGTATTTTTCCAGGGAGTTAGAGTAAAAGCAAAGATTTCCTTTTCATACCAAGAAAACCAGAACCAAGCAGCTGCTCAGTTATTTTAGATTCTTGTTCTGGCTTGACAATGATTAAAAATGTTAAGAGCACCAAGATGACATGTCAAGGTAATAAATGAGGTTTTCTTTGTGAGCAGAATCTTTCATCAGAATTTCTATTCCTCTCAGTAGTATTTGGCTACTTATCAGAAATTACTCTTTCCAATAAAGATTACATTGTATTTGCTGATTTATATATTTTTTCCTCCCTGAATATTGATATCTTTTTCATCGTAAAACTCTGGAAATCCAAAGAGGGAAATGAGGAAAACTATCAGTAATAAGGAATCTCACAAATTGTCCATTTCAACTGAGTGAAAATCCAAAGCCCAAGTAGGAAAAATGTTCATAGGTTTTTAGGAAATCACTACCAATATGGCTATGAAGTCCATTTTGGTCTGGCAGCCAATTTCCTGCATTTATGTTGCAGCCATGCACGAACGTTTCTACCATGCTTCTCTCCTCCAATGTGATATTCAATTGCATTCTAGCCTAATTCACAAGTTACATTTTCAAATGCCCCTTATTTACTGCTCATGTTGCACTTTGGTTCAGGGTAGTTGCTGTGAGCACAGAAGGGTGTTTTAGCCACTCTAATCTGCTTTCAGAGAAAGTTAAAAAAACTAAACTAACGTCTTTGAGAAGTAAAGTTTTTATCTTACAGTCAGGAATTGGGACAGGGCAAAAAATGAAAAGAGCCTGTATGTCTAGCAGCATTCTCATAATCAGCCCCTCTGCAGAGTTATCTAGCTTTTGCTTGTGCTGCATTTGGAGGACAGAGACATTGCCACCCGGTACTTTAGGAAGTGATGCAACATATATGTCTGGAATAAAAAATCACACGATCTCCTCAGGCAGAAAGAGCACAGGGAGGGGGAATGCTGCCACTTATCACAGCCACCACAGGCACGCTGGCTCCTGACAGCACCATCTTATCATGGCCAGGCAATTTGCTCCTCTCTGTGTCTAGATGATGAAAGTAGCTTAGCTTTGAAAATAGTTTGTAGGCCAAAAGCCGGCATCCTGGGATCCTGCACTGACAGAAAGCCATGCTGTAACTGGCACCATGAGACCAGACTGAAGACAAGAAGCAGCCCCTTGGTGTGAGCAACAGAAATGACACTGCAATAGGTGGTGGTGCAGAGGTTGTTTATTAAGGGGATAACTGCAGATGGAGGGCATGTAGGAGGGAACCAGGCATCAGGATGTGAAGGAAAGGGCACATACAGACAGTTGGCTGGTGAGCCACCGTGCATTTGTGCATTGGGCCTACATCAATGCCAGCCTCACTGCCCTGGTTTGTACATAGCAGCCCCCACTGCTATGACTCACCCAGGTCATGGCCAGAATCTCCAACCAGCCAAAATACAGAAGAGAAAACAGCTCCTTCAGCGTGTCTATTTTTTTTTTTCTTGAATCTTATTTTAGTTAAAGCTGCCTTTTCATACACAGCCTCAATGTGGTTTCCTTGGGCCATTCTTTCCCTTCATCTCATCTTACTTATTTGTTTATATATTCTTCTGCTTCTTCATCCAGACAGGAAAGCAAAGGTTAGAAAAAGGACAACAATTCAAGTAGGGACTGATGCAAGGTACACCCTTTCAGGAAAAAAACCCCAGGAATATTGAGTCAGCATCCACAAAAAGACCCAGGTAAGCATGGAGATGTCTTAGTGCTGGACAGAACTGACAGCTTCTGCCTTGCTGCTTCCTCATCTGGTGGCGACTTACTGTTTGCCTGTCAGGTTGCTCAGTGCTCTACTCCAGGTAGGAGGGCAGGAAAACATGATAGTTCAATGATTTGCACCTTTCCTGGCAAATAGGGAACGAAGATGCAGGAGTACAGTTTCTCCATCTTCGGCTTTTGATATGATTCTATAATGTGGGGAGGAATTCAGAAGGGCCTTAAATCAGCAGGAAGCAGGTTGATTTTGTTTGCCACTGAGGCAACTAACCGACAGAACAGCATTTTGTAGGACACATTGTTTAGACTGGATAAGTTTGAGATGAGTAAGTCAATGTATATTTCTTCAGTATTGCTTATCACATACTAGGTACTTGACTACACTTTTGTATGAGTTTTAAATGATTGTGCATTACTTCACAACTAGAAAGGGGTGTTGGCAATGTGCTGGAAGACAGTTAAAAGGTCAACTGAGATATGCTGACTTGGTTACAGTCAATTATAGAGCCTTAAAATACACAGCTTGGATTTTTTAAAGTTTCTCAGGACCATCATGGAACCAGGATGGGTAACTCTGCATTGCTTATCTGCAAGCCTTCAAGTGCTTATCAACACATGTTAAAAGGCTAGCTGATCTTCTTCCAAATCCTGAAAACCCATATTGACACTGAGTTTTTCAAGAGGTCATAACCCTGAAATTCAGTGAAACAGAATCACAGAATTGTCTAGGTTGGAAAAGACCTTGAAGATCATCCAGTCTAACCCTTAGCCTAACATTGACAGTTCTCAACTACACCATATCCCTCAGCGCTATGTCAAACCGACTCTTAAATACCTCCAGGGATGGGGACTCCACCACCTCCCTAGGCAGCCTATTCCAACACCTGACTACACGTTCTGTAAAGAAATGCTTCCTAATATCCAGTCTAAACCTTCCCTGGTGCAACTTGAGGCCATTACCTCTTGTCTTATCGCTTATTACTTGGTTCAAGAGACATCCCCATTTCTCTGCAACCTCCTTTCAGGTAGTTGTAGAGGGCGATGAGGTCTCCCCTCAGCCTCCTCTTCTCCAGACTAAACAACCCCAGTTCCCTCAGCCGCTCCTCGTACGACATGTGCTCCAGACCCTTCACCAGCTTCATTGCCCTTCTCTGGACATGCTCGAGTCATTCAATGTCCTTTTTGTAGTGAGGGGCCCAAAACTGAACACAGTCATCGAGGTGTGGCCTCACCAGTGCCGAGTACAGGGGCAAGATCACTTCCCTGTAAACATATGTAAACATATGTACATAACTTGATTCAGCCCTATACAACACTCTGTAACTGTCTTCTGCTGCTTGAGGCCCATAAGACTGTGGCAGTATGTCTGTGAGTGCTTACACAGCAGTTAGCACAATAGTTCTGTGGGGTGCAGCAGGAACACCCAACACAATGGTTTTCCCTATAACAAATCTCAAGATGTCATTGTCATATCATTGCAACACATACCCTGAGGACCTAGCTGAAAGTCCCTATGTTGTTGTCTCCTGTGCTGCCAAGAGTGCAGCCGTTATCCTTCCTCATTTATCTGTGTATGGGAACATGCCAGATCCCTTTTTGTTATCTAAAACATTCAGAGTCCAAGCTTCTAGTGAGTGCTTTTGACAATTTGAAGTTTTCCTCTTTTGCTTACTTCCTGTAAGCAATGAGTAAAATCTCCTTTGCCTGATAAACTCCATTGCCCGCTAAAATTAGTCTCCTGTGAAGAAAGCATGTCAAAGCAGTGATCTAATGTCAAAAACATCTCTGTCTCAAGAAAACAGAGCAAACAAGAGAGAAGGAAAAAAAAAGAAAAAGAAAAAAAACACCTTCTTTGGCAATTTGGAGGAGAATTTGTTTCTTCCTACAGAGTGCGTGATGAGTAATTTCTTTGTAAACATTAAATTCCCTCAGAAAGTGTTTTGGAGTAATATTGTTGTTCAATATTACTGCTTTCAATATTACTGTTTTCTATATTGCAGTCAATATAATGAAACCACCCTGGATTAAAAATATGATTTAAGAAAGAAAAAAAGTGGCTGGTGAAATAAGAAAGAAATATTTGCAGCCGATGAATTAGTGCTCATAAATCACGCCCCTCTCCCTCAGCAGTTACTAGCAAAGCTCAGCACTGTTGCAGCTCTCGTGCCCAGTTGTACACCTTGGCTGAGCTGGGCAGGAGGGCTGCAGGGGTGCTCACAAGGCAGACACAGGCCGAGGGGTTTCTCCAGGCAGAGTCTGCTCAGCACCAAAGGGAATTTTGTATCTTGCAGATTTTTCATTTCCTCTCTACGTGAATGAATATTTTTTTAATAATAGAAGAGATTAATTTTGACCACATTGACTGGCTTTCTGTTTACCCAACAACTTTCCCGGGTGTACTGTCAGTTTTGTAACTTTTACCTGAACTGCAGCTTATCTAAAGAGAGACAGATGGAGACTTGTTTAAAACCAGACAGATTTAAGATCAGAGTGATCTAAAGACGTCCAGTGATGGACACTCAATTCAAGCTCTAAGTGAATAATTTCTAGACGTTAATTCCTTGCTTTACTACAGATCTAGTCCGAAATAAATAAAATTTTGTTTCCCTAGAGTAATTTTTAACCATCTTTTGATTACTAAATAGAGCTCCCAAAATTGTATTTTGTAACGTAAAGTTTGGATCCCAACTCTCAAATCAGTCTTGCAGCTTTTCTGAATGCTCTGAAGCTTCTCAACATCCCTTTTTGAACTGCGAGGATTTGAATGAGTCTTAGTAAAGCTGGAGATAGCATCTACCTACTCCCATTTGGTATTTCAAGTCTTGTGCAGCCAAAGATTGCTTCTCAGCTGTAGAACAAGCTCCTACCATCACACTTAAAGCACTTATTCAAAGAATTTTCTACTACACTGAGTTCAGTTTACTGAGACACAATACCAACTCGCAGCTCCTCCAACTTGTAGAGAAGATCTATGTTCATTTGACTGTGATGAATTACTCTGCTGGTGTTGAAAAAAAAATTATTCTTCTCAAATGGTTCTGGTTTGCTATATTCTCCATCCTGCTCTGTATAAACAACTGTCATGGTTTGAACTCGTCTGGTAGCCAATTACCACATGGCCAGTTGTTTACTTCCCCCCCAGGCCTCCCCAGTGAAATAGGGGAGGGACAAAAAAAAGAAATTCGTAGGTTGAATAAAAAAATTTAGTAATAGTAACAAAACAACAGTAACAATAGTAAGTCCAAATCGGGTAATATACAATGCAGTTGCTCACCGACCGGCACGCAGGCTGACCCAGCAGCAATCCCAACCACACCAGAAATCCTGCCGTGCCGACCGGAAAACGGAAACAGAAACAAGAGAACACACGTCCCCTTATACACTGAGCATGATGTTACGTGATATGGAATACTCCAATCACCGATCTGGGCCAGGCCCTCTAGCTGTGCTCCCTCTCAGCCCATGGAAAGTTAACTCTGTCCTGGCCAAAACCAGGACACCAACCAGCTTCCATAATTATTTACCATTCACATGATAGCTCTGTGTCATTACACCATATATTAATTATACAAGCAAAGACTTTTATACATTTCCATACCATTTTTATGAATGAGATTGGGTCAAGAAGAGAACCTGCCCATGATCTTCTGGAATGTGTCTACTGGATGATGACCCACAGCTGTTTCATTTACTAGTGTGATGTTTAAGCTATTTAAGAAGAACTTCTGTAACTTTTTTTTTTCTTATAGTGCTAGTATTTTTTCACCCTGTTATGTCAGCCTTTGCAGTCTCATTCAGCCCTGAATGCTGGGCGTATCTGCCTTTCCATAGCTTTTAGTTGAGACCTCAATCAAGTTGAGCTCCGTCTTTGCCCACATTAGTTGCCATATACTCACTGAACTTTACAGTATACTAACATGTAGTGGCTGTATCTTCAAAACTTATCATACTAAGGAGGAACATGGTAACTCTAAAACACAGAGCAGGAAATGTTAGACTCTGTATGCTGCAGGGTTTGGAGCTCACCACAGAACTGGATGGACATGGCCACGGTCACTGATTTATGGTTGGATGAAAATTCCTGGCTGAGTTCATGTGAATTATGAAAATTGCAGAGAAGAATGAAGCAAAGGCAGGACTCTGGTCTTCTTAATTACCATGTACTGGCAACTGCAACCCAACAGTACTGTTATTTAAACTGTGACTGCCATTCACTTCCTCTTCAAGTAGGAAAGGAATAGGAGGAATGTGGGAAATAAACTTTTTCAAGAAGTTGGGGCTGAACCAGTTGCCTAAATATGGACAACTGAACATGCAGTCTTCTAAGGCAAAGACATAGGTATGAGGCTGCCAAGGAAAAGTGTCAGCTGCAAGCGTTAAGACACATGAGAAGATACACATGAAGAAACACTTGGAAGGAGATGTTTCTGGGGACATGGCTGGAGATGCTCATGGAAAGAAGTGCTCCATGCCAGAGAAGGTACCTCTGGTGGGACTGCAGCTGTGAGTAACCCATGCTGGGATATGGACACCCATGAGGAACTACAGCCATGGGCCACTCACAGGAGGGCAGGGACATCCTTGAGGGTCTGCAACTTGTGAAAGAGCTGTTTCCCTAGGTTTTTGTTTAATTGGCTATATTTTTCTCTTCTTTTTTACCTTGCTACCAGTATCAATAATCAAGTTGTTAACTAGCAATGAATTAAATCAAATAAAATTCCTTAAGCAGATACTGCTTTGCATATGACAACTTCTTTAGTATCACCAGCTGGAGCAATGCAGGTCTCTGTGTTCTCTAGACTCTCATTTGGGAAGCACTGCCCCCACACCTAGCTATGTGCAGCCCAAGGGAATAGCCTGACAGGGGGACAGAGGCTGTAATGCAGTAGTGAACCTTTCTTTGAAGAGGGTGATCAAACTGCAGCATCCAGTTGGCCAGGCTTTCAGGTACTTTTAAAGGTGAATGATTATGTTCTCCTGAACTTATTTCAGTTTGCTATCACCCACAAGTCACTTTTTCATTAAATGGCTCAGATTTATCATGAATAAGAATAATAATCAAAGGAATTAAACTAGCCTTACCTCTGGCCTAGAAAACAATGATGTCATTTTCCAAAATGAGAGGGCTGTATAGCACAGACAAAGCCTGGCACTTAGCAGTATTACAGTGTTGTATTTTCCTGCGCTCTTGCAGCACTGCTGTCCTCCTGGTACCTCTGGCTCTGGCTCTGCTGTGTTCTGAAGAAATCCTGCATCCCTGGGAGAGCAGGGTAAGCTCACATCCTCTTATCGTACCAGAAGTCACCCATTTTAGCTAATAAGAGAGATTATGGAAATTATGGGATGGCCAGCAGCTTTTCATCTAAAGAAGTTATGCTTTCTTGACTGCCTCCAGACTTTCTGTTCTTTGACCTAGACTATTCATAGTTTAGGATCTAGTATGCTGACTTAGGACCTCTTAATCCAGGATCTCCGCTGCTTCTTATTTGAATAGTAGCATCAGCTCTGTGAGAACATAAGCACCCCACATCTAGCAGTTACACTAGTTTAGGTTTGCATAGACCCTTTACTCACAGGAGGAGGAAATCTGGCTCTTTTCCTGCTCTGGAAACATAAGATTTATGTAGTGAATGTCTGACCGGGAACCATACTACTTGGTTCACAGCTGTAGGCCAGTGGAGAAAGCAACATTCCTAAACACTTCCAGGTTTTTAAGAGAGGGAGGAAAGTGGGAATCTGGTCAAGCTGGTTAACCCTGAGTGCTGAGCAGGTCTCCCTGCCTCACCAGGTGCATTGATGTACAGCTTGAGTATTGTTGGTTACATCAGGCTGTGTATGGGTGCATTCAACAGCAAACACTAAACCAGCATGTATTAGCAAAACTTCAAAGTGGAAAGCAGGCGTTAATCAGAGCATTGCCTTTTTGCTTTAGGAATAACTTTTTTTTTTTTTTTCTTTCATAGAGTAACATGGTTTTGAGGTTTGCTTTAATTAGGACTATTAAAACTGAACAGTAAGTAGAGATAAGGTAAATTTTCCTGACGACCTAGTAAATAACATTTATGTTTACAGTAATTTATGAAAGGCAAATATTTATACATGGCAATGGAGCAATTTCAGTAGAACAGAAAACATATTTTATTTCCCAGGACAGAAAGCACAGAAATAGATAGAATCACAGAACAAAGTAAGTTGGGTCCCTTAAATTCTCCCCATATGTCATATATGCCAGCCCCTGGCCCTCTTAATGGCTTTCTTCTGATCTCTCCAGTTTGCTAATCTCTCTCTCATAGGAATAAATATACTTAAAACAATTACATGAAACAGTAATTCCTGATAGCAAATTATGCACTGGAGGTGGAATCCATAGGATCCAAATAGAAATTCATGGCTGAGATTATCATCTGGAATCCTTAATGGTCACTGAAGAGAAATAATCTCTTCTCAGTTGGTGTCCTTCTAAAGTAGATATTAACAATAGGTTAGACTTTGCATCCTAGATCTCTTCACTGAATATAAAGCAGCTAAGGATGACTATCTCAAATGGAGGCACCACCACTGTAGATATCTGAGGGCAGCTGACAGGAATCCTCCCCCATGACTGCATTTTGGTCTTTGCTGGGAAGAAAACTCAAGGCACACAGATTTGCACCGGAAGCCCTGCAGGCAGAAGCCACAGTTCTTCAGGTATTAACCTTTGACAACAAGGTGCACAGAAATTGTTAACCTGGCTTTGCTCTAAGTGGGATGGAGAATGACATGAACTCGGTCTCCTTGCAACCTGTCAATTCTCACCTAACTTTAAGTAGCATATTTAAGTTTCTGTAACATTTTCCAGGAGAAATCCTTTCTGCTTCTATTTAGGCAGTGATAATGCCCCAACTGCTGCGTTACAAACATCCCATTCTCAGGGAGACCCAGTGAAGTTACTGAAGACAACAGGAGTGACCTAATGGACTTAACAAAATCAGCACATCACCTTTTGTATGTATTAAGGCTGAGTTACTTGTGCTGCTTGAATCCTCACATGTTATTTCATAAAGATATGATCACCTTGTAACATAGTGCTAACAGTAATTGATGCATTTAATTTTCTATGTTATTTTAAATAAAATAAAACACTTAAAGTGACTCAAAAAACCCCCCTCTCTTCACAGTTTCTCTTTTTTATTTGCCATATAAATCGCCTTGTAAACACTCCCACATAACGCTCAGTAGGTTGCAGCAGGCAGCTGCTTTCTCTGTTTGGCCAGTTTACAGCAGCATTTTTCCCTTGAGAGCAATTCATGACATGTCTGAGCAGGCCAAGAACTAGCCAAGTGGGACAGCTGGAATTAGCTTCTGTGCAGCTGGTTCTTTGTACCTTCTTTCTTTGCTAGGCAATAGCTTCAGAGTAGCTGTGTCCACAGAGCGTGGTGGATTTACCCCTAGCTTGTAAAGTACGTCTTCCATGGGAGGTGCCTGTGGCTGCCCATTGGCTCTAGTGGGAGCTCACATTACGTGTGCTGTAGAAAGTTATTCCAAACGTGCTGGAAGCTAAAAGTCATCTCAAACTGGCGGTGGACTTACAATTCATGTGCCTTTCCTGGCTTGCATTTGAACGTCCCTGGCCATACCTCACCTATAAGCAACATGGCAGTGTCCTTAGGGACACTGTAAGTTTTTCCCTGCCAGTTCCCTCACCATGTCTATATAGCCCCTAGTAGGGCTCCTTATAGGACTCACTGAGTCCTATAAGAAGCCCTACTAGTTGACCACTCTTTCACCCCAGAACCAGGGGCATGAGGGTCTCATGTGCTGGAAGGAATAAATTTAAGTAGTCTCTTGGAAGCCTAGAAAAGCAAGTTTAACTGGGGATATGAGCTAAATATATGTATAGAAAGACCCTTGGTACTGCTGGGGTGAACATACATCTGAAAGAGTTAAACTAAGAGAGGAAGAACTTGACGTTCACCTGCTGTTACCTTTTCCTTGCCTCCTCTCCTATGATACCATGCATGTTTCTCTCTGCAGCCAGGAGCCCTTCCTTCAGGTGGCTGACGTGCCTTCTGGAAAAGGCTTTCTTCCTTGCGGTGTATGACTGCTGGCTGAGAAGGGATAGGGGTGTTCTAAATTGCTTTCTTTGAACTTGAGAGAAAGTCACAGTCATTGCACTGATTTTTTTCCCCTTTGCATGTTAAGAGTGGGGGCAGGCAGGATGAGAAGTGGACGCAGCAAACATGTTACCAGCAGGGAAAGGTCTTTCTTAGATATGAAAATGGAGATACTCAGTAAGTTTGCATGTAGGAAGGACTGTTTCCTTCTCTTCATGTCCAGCTGACCAATTTCTAGGATACTGCAGGAGACCTCCCAAGTTTTTCTGAAGGGCTGGAAATGCCACAGCCAGCCACCTAACTCTGATTTTCACACTGCTTTGTACTACAGATGATTCTGTGGAAATAAAGGAAAAGCTTCTGTGTGAAAAACTCCAGGTCCACTGAAATCACCAGAGCTGTCGTTTTAGTGTCTGATCCTTTTCATTTCTTCTCTTTAGATGTTACCTCCTTAGTTTTGGATCACAATGGTTTCTGCTGCTGTGTGACTTTATGCACTGGCAGCACTCCAGAGTTACTAGTGGGAGGTGGCTTCCACCATGTTGGACTGGATATGCTTCAAGTTTACACAACCTGTTACTATAACACATGGAAGGAAGAAATAGCTTATTTTTGGCCCAAGTTAAGGGGAGAACCAGTGGTGGTGGTTCCATTTTGACAAGACACGTGCGTTTTGACCTGTTTGCCATCTCAATTCTTATCTTTTCTGTCCCAAAAGAAATACCTGGTGTCATTCCCTATCTCTAGCTTTGGACATTAAACAGAGGCAAGAATTTTACGTCATTTAGTCTTCAATGTCTCCAAACTAGTACTTCCATGTATAATGCTCTGATTCATCTCACTATAACAGTGAGCCTCACTGAACTGTCGTGATATTTCTGCTGCCACAAATATTTCCCTGAGATTGTGTCAAAATTTGTTGGGAAAGGTGGAAAAGAAGAAGAGCTTCTCTACAAGCAGGGAATATAGAAATAGAAAATTAAATAGAAAACTGGCTAAAGTAAGGGACTCATCCATTCTAGGAAAAAAACTTAGGTATTCTTGAGGGAAGAAAGACTTCTATGTTGTTTTAATTTTGCCTTTCCATAGGTTAAACTTCTGTTTCAAGAATGTTGAGAAAGGGTACTTGTGCCCTGGCTGGCGGGCTTGATTGAAACACTGCTCTGAGTCCTACATGTTTTAATGGGATACCATGCTGCAGGCAGCATCCCTCCTTCCCAGCAGCATGATGCATGCTTCTGTCTGCATCATGGCACGGTGTTCAAAGAGCTCTGGAAGGAACATCTCTCCTTCCTCCTACATCACAGCTGGGCTAGCCATGCTTCAGTCTAGCCCAGCTGGGGCAGCCTGGGCTATGGAGTTGAACAGATGTGATGAAGGAGAAGTAAATGGGGTATCCCTGAATGCAAACCCCTGAGCAGACTGAGTATCGTTCCTAGCACATTTTCTGTTCCTAGCACATTTTTTGTTCCTAGCACTCTTTTCTGGGGCAGTGCTTACACACACAAGATTTCCCACTTGAATTTGTCCCAGCTGCTCCCAGGTGCCAGTGCCACGATGCTGGAGAATAGAGATGCCCATGGCAGGAGACAAATCTGTCCCAGCTGCACTGTGGAGCAAGCTGCCATTTACAAACCTGTCCCTTGTACCCCCACTAAGCTGCTAACACAGGATAGTTGGATGGTCCCCTGAAATTGTCTCTGTCGATGAAGCTCACTGTCTAGATGGCTACATGATGCCTTTTGCATTATTTCAGAATGTGGATTTAATTAGGCAACTGCCTTAGTGTACACACATCAGCTAAGCAACTCTTGTCAAGAGAGCTCTGCAGAGCGACTAGGGGCCCCTATGGAGGAGTTGCCATGTAATAATGAAACGAATATGAAGAATCCAAAAAAGTAGCATTTTCTGCAATCCTGTACACAGAAAGGCAATGAAATGCTACATTCCTTGCAGAACTGATGTGTTTTATCTTATTCCCTCCTTCGAAAGTAGGAGAAAAATCAAGAAATAGTCAACACAGCTGGGCTTTTCTTTTTTTTACTTGGAAAAACTTGTTTTAACCATCAACTTTAGCAAATTTTGGCAGTTACAAACCTGTACACTTTTTTTTTGTTGTTTTGTTTTTATAGCAAAAGAACACAAGACAATACTGCCAACAGCAATTATGAAGGAACAATTAGTTTTCGGATGAAGGACTATACCCACTTAAAAGTGATAAACCTTCCCTTTTGCATAAGGTTGAATTTGTTGTCATTGGAGAAATGACATCTCTTAACACCTACTTGAAATGGCATAAAAATCATATCTCTAGTTTTTTGTGCAAAACACATTCATTTAAAAAAAGTCAATAAAAAACATCTTCTTAAAAACAGAAAAAAGTTAAACAAAAGAGTTGAACCCAAAGGAAAGTTACAGTACATTTTGAAATGAGTAAAAAGTTTTCAAATCTAAAAGTTTTTTTTTTGTTTTTTGCTGTTACCTTAAAAGTTTAAACCAACTTTGATGACTCTTTAGAATTATATCAAACAAACAAACAAACAAACAAACAAAAAAAATTAAAGCGACCTGATTGGCATCAAATATCTACAAAAGCCTGGTAATTTGAAACCATTATATACATTATTTTATAAACTTCTTTTTAAACACCAAAACATACATCTTTTACAAACCAGCCTGCTTGCAACAGGTAAAATTTACAAGACAATCTTTTCCGATACAGTGCTTTAAAGAGAACTGCTTTCACTCCTAAACATCTTTGTCACCTCCTGAAAAGCAGCAGTATGGGCTTGTTAAATTGTTAAATAATAGCGATTCAGGTATTCTTATGACAGAAGAATGCTACGGTTCTGAGGGCTCCAATCTCTTTCTGTAATACAGTTCAAGTGCACTCTTAACACTGGTAAAGATTACTTATGGCCTTTGTGTAACACGACACATTTGCAATTATTGCTTTTCATTATTACATAAAGAAATGAATTTAATTTCATTTCCTCCCCATCCGCCCATCCCTTGCATGATGCAACTAATTTACTAACTGAATGGCCCTTCTGATAATGGAGATGTTGAATGTCAAGTTTATGAAACACAGGCTAAAAGCCATGGATAATTGGCAATAGTCTAAATTTCTAAGGCTCAAATCACAGTTTGGTGTATTGAGAGGAATAGAGATGCAAACAGGCAAAAAGCACAGTTTTACTATATGGTAAATGACGGTAAACCATCAGAGAATGAACCTGAAGATCACAGAATCATCTAGGTTGGATGTAGCTCTCTCGTTGGAAACCTATGAAACATCTGTTATTACTCAGTGAAGAGCTCCAAAAAATACCAACAAACCACAGATATACTTTCACTACTGGTTTTAAATAGATGTTTTTCCCCATTATTAAGGATGCTACCTTTTCAAATGAAGCTTAGCAGAACTGGTCCAGATCTCTCCCATGACTGCAATTATTATTGGCTATAAGGATACACTATAGCATCCATTTAGCTTTTTCAAGCAGGAGCTCAATGATGGGTAAAGTTTAACCATTTGTCCTGTCCAACCCACATTTCTCTTTACAACGGGATTTATATTGAGCCAAGAGCAACAATTTTTATGTCATGTTCTCAAAGTTTACCACCTGCCTGGCTCACAGACAACAGGCTGCTGCCTCCCCATTAATCAGCATTTCAGTGGCATGCATTTTTTCACTGTGCTGCACCCACTCTGAGTTTCTGACTGGAGAGGATGCCAATACATCAAGGCTAGCACTACTTCAGACTACACTAGAGAATTTAGAGAAGGGTAGAAAAAAGTTCTGAGGAACAAAATTTAACTTTTCTGTGGGACACGCAGAGGGGAAGAGCCTGCTTGAGAGATGGAGCATACAACTTTCTGACTTCAGGAAAACAGTGGAAGTGGGAAGCCTTTGACTCCTTTCAGCCTTTTACTCCAACTGTACATTAAAGAAATCCATGGGATAATTCAGGATCAGACGTCACCAAGCTTTAGGAAAATAGCTTGATTGCCTGGAGATCACAGTACTGTAATGAATCACTGCATTGCAACATCCTCCTGGTTGCCTTCATAAGCTGTGTCCTATAGGAGGGCCCTATAGGAACGCAACTTTATGGTGGTCTTCTAGTGAGGCTGTCCGTTTGGCCCCATGGGAGGGAAGTAATTCTGCAGGTCCATGGTGTCACCTTTGGCCCTTTGCCCTGCTGTAAGATACTGGCTCAGGACAGCAATCACATCCAGTATCTATGGTTCTGTGGGGTTTTTTTTTCCCTTTTTTTTTTTAGGATGTTTATAATGCAAAGGCAAAATAATTAACATATTTAAGAAAGGTACATAAACCTAATTCTTCCTTTTGCACAAGGCCACTTAATGTGGTATTGGCAGCATAAATTCTGTTGTCAGTCACTTTACGGCTCTTTCCATTGCCAGAGTTATCAAAAAGGCTGTCAATGTTCATGACATTCTCTACCTGATCAAAACACTGAGAACACGCACCCTTTTTCTCAGACTCATATACCCCTGGCAGTCAGTGATTTCTGATACGAGCATGTATTTGCATTTTAACAAGTTGGTTATTTCTTTAGTTGTTTCTTTACAAAAAGCAAAGACTGTCTTGATACTAAGAGTTAAAATCCACTGATACTCAAAAGCACTTTATTAAGTCTATGAAACCTGTCCTACAGATGATTCCAAAAGAAAATACCGTGTAGTGGAGCCATCTACAGGAATGTTAATTGAAATACAGACACACAGGATAAGCAGAGATGTGAGGGAACAGAACCAGGGACCTGGCAATGACAGCAGCAGCGATAAAAAAAATCACCATATGGCAGAAAAAGAAATATATATTGGATGGAATAATATGAACGCTAATTCTTATATTAGGTTATGAATGTTGTTATCTTTCAGGCTAGAAGACTGTGGCTTGTCCATGTGGAGCCATAATTGAAAAGAAAATAAAATGGTTCGGATTAACAAGAGAGATGTTAATATGAAAATCTTACTCCCTAAGAGGTATTTCACCTTGAGATCTGCATTCAGGTCTTATAATTGTCAAACAGAGCCAGAAGAAAACCAGAAAGGCCACAGAAGTACCAGGATTCACAGAGGGGCATCTGTTTAAAGACGGATTAGGCCTATTTGATTTGGAGGGGAGGAGATACTGAGGTATAGAAATCATGAGTGGGACAGAGAAGGCTGAATGGGTGATGCTTGGCACCTTCCCAACAGCACTTTAATAAGTAGGCGTTCAGTGAAATGAAATGGCAACAACATCATAACAGAAAAAGTACTATACATTGTATTTATGTATATTTTACTAGTAAAACTCACTACCAACAAGATATTACTGAGGCAACAAGCTTGGTAAGAAACATTGATTATTTTTTTTTTATTTTATTTTATTTTTTTTTTTGTATGGCAATTGCTAGGCTCCCATGGTGTTTTCCCTCATGACACTTTTGATATGTCCCAGTAAAATTTTGATATCGGTATCTCAGGCTTACTCAAGAATTTTCACTACACTTCATAACTAACTGGGGGCTCGAATAGAACTAATCTCATAATAGATAAAAATGTCTCACACCAAAACTGAGTAGGAGCAAACCTCATGTAAACTGCAGCCTGATGCTAAGAGAGTGTTACATTCTTGGAAAGTCATACCATTTTTAAAAGTGCAGCTAAATTTGCAGCTTTGTTTTTCAAACTCAAATGTTCCTACTCTTGAAGAGACATCAATCTAATTGCATCTGCTTTCTGGCAACATAGACTTCATGAACAATGCAAGTCATCCTCTCTCTGTGCCTCTAGGTTTGCCAAACCATTTCATGGCTTATTGGCAAATCCCTCAGTTCCTTGCAATCGCGATACAAATTTCCATATTTTTTTTCTTCTTGAAAACACAGGGGTAGTAGCAGGGAAAAGGGGCTGAAACATACCATGAGCACATTCAGAATATATCACTGTTACAGAAGCATGTTTACTTTGAGAAGACCAAGGGACATTCATAAATTCAATGGACAGGAACTATTTGCAGACAAGTACTTGATAATACTTGTATGTGCAGTACATTCTTTTTAGAAATTCACTCAATTTATTCATGTACCTGTATAATGAGCTGTTTTCTTGTGAAGAATTGCTGCATGATCCCAAAGAAAATTTCTACACCAATCTTTCACAGCTATATGAGCTATTGGAGGGAAGCAGCAACATATTGTACCTACTTTGAGAATTTTAGAAATCCTGTTTTATTAAAAGTGTTACAAGCTGCAATTATTTAGATTACATTCTATAAATAATTTCTTTATGTTGGGGGCAATTTCTGAATAAAAAAGTCCTGTATGTCAAGAAATGACCCACAATTTAATTCTGGGTGAAACTCAAATTAGTCAAGAACACACCCTGAAATACAACTGCTGAAACTATCCAGTTAAGATGTTTGACCAAGAGACAGGACATGGAAAGCAGCAGAGGAAACCTGTTAATGAATCTGTTCATCCACAACAACGATTTATGTATTCAATAGCTTTTCAGAACGACTGAATTATGCCATGGAAGGAATGGAAAACTCCAGCAGTAATGCAAACTGCAGACTCACATTCACTGTATAAGGTATACATATGCTGTAAAATGCAGTGGTAAAAACATTTTCATAGCACTGAGCAACAGGTATGCACATTCTGATTTAATCATTGAGTGAAAATCCCATATTTCCATAATGCACTTAGCTGCTCTGGCCAAATCATTGTGAAAGGCCATTTACTCCAATCAGGCTGAGGGAAGCATAAAAGCATAGAGATGCCATGGTTTTCCTCATCCCACAACAATATTCTGAAGTCTGCAAACAACCTCTGGAAGTCCTCATCCTATGAAATCACACATCCAGCTGAAAAATCTAGGGCCAGATCATTGGCCGCAGCCCATCCGTGCAGTTCCACCGACTGAGTCAGTTTACAGCAGCTGAGGACTCATCCCGTAAACTCTAAGGATGGACATTTGCCAAATGACATTAAGCTAACGATTTGAGGTTACAGAAGCGTTATATGCAACTTAATTGCAACTCATTTTACTGCAATAATTGTAGCATGATGACTGCTGTTAAAGAGGTGATCGCCCAAGCAAGGAATTTCAAAAAATTCAGCAGTGCTTTGTAGATAGTTAGGATTCCCGATGTTTTCAAATACATGTTCACATTCCACACAGAAGTCAAGGGAGGCTGTGCAGCTGGGGAAAAACTGGGACACTACTGAGCCAAACTCTGACATTTCTAGTCCTCATGAGTGAAGTTATGCACACTCACCTGACATCAGGTTTTAAAAAATGGCAACCAAAGTAGGCCAGTTTGGAGTAAATATATGCTGTATATATGTTGCTCTATATGCACACCAAGTAGAATAAAATGCTACGTAACAAACAAAAGTACAGATAAATATTTATGAACAAATGACTGGTCACTTGTCTTTGACAGGTCAATTTGTAAATGCTGTTTTTTCAGCCATCTGACGTGTTGTACATAGCAGCCTCAGCGATCAATTGCTTTCGCTCGTTTGCTGACATAAAATTTCATGCAACAGTGCATCTTGGAATGATCCATACCAGTTCCTTAATACTGTGGGGAGATCATAACACTGTAACACTTTTAATAATACAATATCAAAAAAAAAAATCAAACTTTGGGGGAGAGAAAGAAATTATTTAGCAATTATTGTTTCCCCCTGCCTCAAAAGCTGAGTTTTACTCTTGGTAATAAATAGAAGGTACATACTCTCCAGATTGTCTGTAACAATTTTGTGATGTATAATACTTAACACAATTGGTCTCTTCCTGTCTGCACATACAGTATCATTTCTGAACAAGTTAATAGGGGGTTATATTGTATTTTTGCCTTGCCCAATATATATAGATACACCTTCAGCAAAATTTCTTCTCAATATTTATACTATTAATTGGACCAAATGACAAAAAAAAAAAAAAAAGAGGAGGAAGAAGAAGAAGAAGAAGAAGAAGAAGAAGAAGAAGAAGAAGAAGAAGAAGAAGAAGAAGAGAGCTTCCTTTACACTTGTGTCTGATGCTGGGTCTCCACAAATGGAATGTGAACATTTTCTAGGTTGAGTTCCTCCACGCTTTCATAGTCACTCATGGCTACTTCGGAGTCATCAAAGCCGCAGCTGGCTGAGACGTCAGAGGAGGAGGCATCTAGAGAGTTGTGCAAGGATAAGGTCATCTTACCTGCACTAACGTTTTCTGTGTTCTGGCTTGGGCCAACAGCAAAAGTACTAAATTCATTCCCAGTCTGAGACCCTGTGGTGTCCGTCTCATTGGGGAACTGGTGAGGAGGGAGGTACTGACTAGGGTGGAAGTGCGGCCGTCGCCTGCAATCAGGGCTGAGCGTACTTGCCATTGAGACTGGCTGTGAGGGCGGGAGGGTTTCATATTGGTCCGGATAATCCTCTGGAAGAGGAGGTGGTAACTGGTCCTGGCTTAAAAACTCCTCTTCGTGAGGGGGAGGATAGTCGCTGTCAATGTCGTAGCCACCAAGGTAGTAATCTGTTTCCAGCTCTCTGGTACTGCCGTGATGAGCTGAGCCTCCATCTGCCGTCTCAAAATTGGGCACTTCCTCAATGTCGGACAAGCGAGCACTTGGCATCCAGTCAGAGGTATCCCAATGATACGCTGCAGCAGGGAAGAGAACCACAGCACTTCGTTAGGATGGGGCTGCGAAAGAGAGCAAAGTGTCCTGCATGCACTTGCCTCTTAGTCCTCACAGCACGTTCAAATCACAGCATGCGCCACAGGCCATCGACACAGGTCAGCCATGCTCTGACCAGAGGGGTAGGGGAGAAGAATGAATTGTATTATGATGCTAATGCAACAAGCAAAGAAACAAAACATGGTTACTCTCACGCATTTTGCTTTTTAGGATGCTACTGGGTTGTATTAGAAACTATGAGTCCAAGAAATCAAAATGACAAAAATCTCTGAATTAATGCTTTTCACAGCTAATTGAAAAAATCTATAAATGCAGTCAGCATGCTTATGGTATTACATCTAGTCTCCCCTTCCACCTCCAAAGACTTCGTTTCAAGAAAGAAAGTGTGCAAGCAAATAATCTGATTGACTGAACGCTGGATCCTGAAATAAAAAAGGTGACTGGCCATTCTCATGCAGCATTGGAACCCAACAGAATTCAAACAAAAGAGGACACATGAAACAGCTCAAGAAAAAAACAGATCAAGTCAGTGCCCTGCCCACCCCAGCCCAGTCCATCAGGCAGAAAGTGTCTCAGAAAAATCACCTCTGTTGTAGTTCTGTCCTTGATCCATAACAGACACTGTCAGATACAAAGTGAAAAGTAAAAACTGGTAACTTGGAGCTTGTTACCAGCATGGTATTACATGTGAAAATACAAAACTCTGCATGCATATTTCTAAAATACAGCTGCCTTTGTGTCATTTTAATAGGATTTTTAATTGTTCTTTATTTTAGCGTACAAGATAAGCTTGCCCAGTCAAATGCAGACATACATAAAGAAATGATTATGTCGTGTACTATATTCCTTTTCTATCATATTTTAATTATTTACCCTCACTGAACAGATATGGAATTACATTAGAGCTGGAATTCTTAATACAAAAAGGGCTATCCACCATCTCTATGGTTTATAATTGCAAAGTACATTTCTCTCTCACTTGTTCACTTTGAAACAGAAAAATAAGAATCTACCATTCTCAGGGCCGGTTCAAACAAATCTGGGCCCACCTGGGCTCAGATACCATGGTGATGGGCACGGTATAAGAACCTGAATAGAATAGAATACAAAGCCATTTAATGGGGCTGTCAGCTACAATGCCCCGCAACCCCATACCCACCTCCCACCTGCACTGCCATGCTAGCCAGTGGGGAGGGAGGCATTCCAGTATGGAGAGGGTGCAGGGATGGGGAGAGAGCAAGGAAAGAGGTTTTATGTAAGACAAGAGCAGGGAATAAGCTGCAGCGTTTTCTAGATGAGATGCTCTTGTTCAGCCACATGTTATTGGGCTTCATGCAAGAAGTCACTGGGCAAGGTCTCTGGACTGCGTTGCTGGAGGAGGTCTGGCCAGATAAATAGATCTTTATGGCATTACAGTACTTAACCTCTGGAGCTCACAGATGAAGACAGAGAAGACTATTCTCCAGGCCTCCGTCTACTAACACCACTCTTGCCCTTGCTTACCACCATACGGTGCATGTGGTGGTGGTGATTTCTTCGTTAGCTCATTAGCCAGACAGCTTTCTACCTGCTCTGTGTTAGCCTAGGGTGAGGAGGGTTGGGGCTACTGCAGGTTTAGCAGCAGTGTCTGAACCGGCCCTAACCACTCTTGTCCTTCACTTCTCTCTTTTTTGTAAAGCGTATTTTGCTGTCTTTCGGTCAGTGTAATGACATTGCACCCGAGACGTGTCAGGTCCCTCCGAGTTGTGTGGTTTCAGGATCCAGGAGAACCTCACTAATCTGCTGACTTGCATAACCCCTGACAACTCCCTGGGGAAGGAGCCCCATCCTCCTGCAGCTCTGTGGCAGAGCATGCAAGATTCTTAAGTCTCATATAAGGAACTGGGAAGTGGGCAAAGCATTTTCAGTGACAGCCTCTTGAATCTGCTGCCAGGCTGGCTTCTTCTGACCTGTAAAGCATGATGGGGAGCCAGTGTGTTTGCTTAAGCTTTTCTTTAGGAAAGCAAGGCCATTTACAGTGTCTGTGGTTTCTTTTCAAGGTTATTTTCTTATTTTTTGAGTGGGACTTCCTTTTTTAATTAACCTTGGCTACTTCATTTATTTGATAATGAGAAGAATGGCACTCTTAAACTTCAGGAAATCGGTAAATATACTATAGACAAATACTCGTGCCATCACTAGATAGGAGTAAAAGTGCTTTTCAAAATTACTGTGACATTGGGTCAAGAAAAAAACCAGTCATTTTACAAAAATAATTTACTTGATCATCCTTAAACATTATGCAGACTGGATTAGCTGAAGTCTGCAAAACCTGTCTTAAATTTGCTAAAGACAGATGAAATTTTGGACTTGTGGATAACTTGAGTTGATGTTGACATTTTCCCAAGGATAAATGTTGCGTAAGTAAATAGAAGTAATGTTTATCTACGATACATCACATTTCCTCAGTGCTTTATGGAAGAGGAAAATAGTGATATTCCTGTTTTACAGGCAGGGAAACCAGTTCACTTGTAACATGATGTGCCTGAGGCTACCCAAGAGGTCAGTGGCAGAGCTGAGTGTTAGGTTCTTAGACCCAACTGCCATGCTTTATTCAATGGGTGCATCAACCCCAGGGGACAGGCAGTGAGGCTGCCTTGCTACATGGCATCCACGGAGTTGTGTCTACACATCTTCTATTTGATAGTGTTACCTGGGAGACACCAGCCACCTGCCTATCACCACTTTGTTCCTCTCCATGTGGTCCTGTCAGAGTGCATAACCCAGCTCTACTGCTGCCTGGGATACTTTACAGCCTTCATGTGTCTTCTTATGCTTCCCAGTCTCTGCAGCCAGGAAAATCTCAATAATTTGGCTCCATTATCAACCTAATCATTTTTTCTGAAGGCAATGGGAATAAGCAAGCAAAACCATTGACTTGAACAGAAACAGGATGAAGGCCTTGACACCTTTTCTACCACCTGCAATTTCCCACAGATATTGTGTGGTACATCCCTCTGGTATTTTCATGTTTGCTGGTGAACATGCTGATCTACAAAACCCAATCCCTGCCACAGGTTTGCTGGTCAGTGTAGATTAGTGAGGTTCTGCTGGAATGTTTCACAATGAAAACAGGAAGCATTGTTGCATAACAAAAAAGAAAAAAATTTAAATACCTTCATTTTCTATAGTGTCAACTACATTGTTGACAAGCTGTATGACAGTCACTATGGAAGCTTGCAGGGGAGGGAAAGCAGAAAATAAAGGGAGGGGAAGGACAGCTTCAGGTTAGTATTTAAAACACACATCATATGTTACCACAATAAATTCTCTCAGACAGAACTGACATTGGTAAAAAAAAAAAAAAAGGCTGCTGACCAATGCATGATTTATGCAGTGGGTTGCAGGACATTTCATTTCAGATAATCCCATACATTTTCAGAGTGGTGATAAATTCCAAACCACCATTTCCAGAAAGGCATATGAGATGATGTGTATCACCTCATAAATTCAAGCAGACTGGCCAGCTGATTCAATTAAACAAAGCAGTATCTTGTCTACCTGACACTAATTTCGAATTAATTCTTGCTTAAAGGTCTCCAGAGACGGTGCCATGTGCTCCAATGGATTATTATCTTTTAGACCATCACACCATCTGAAACGGTGCTAAGCTCCATCTATTTCCTAAGAGGAATGTTTTACTTATTTACTATTTGTGCTATGCCATGTAATACCTCTGGGATGTTAAGCAGTACTGCTATAATTAGGAGGACACATCCAAGTAGGTTTGGTTCAAATTTTGATCTGTGTTTGACAGAATATTTTCACAAATGCTTTGTGTGTTCTCTGCAGGTTTTTCATCACAACATACTTTTCCCTTGAAATAATTAATGTAGAATGTGCAATTGTTTATCTTGGAGTCCAACAGGCCTACAATGTGTGCTCCTCTAGATGGTCTGCATTTTGGACCAATTAACACCCCTACCTTTGAGGACCTGAAATAAAACCCACCAAAACCAGAGTGAAAGCTCTGGTTCAGTGGGTACTGGATCCATCCCTTTTCCTTTGTCTTTAATTATGAGAAAACCGATTGCTTTGGAGCACGCTAAGAGGGAGACTAGACATACCGGGCAAGACATACTTTTTTGTTTCACACAGCCAATAGACTTAGAGGTCACAAGAAACATGTTAACAGCAATGTATGTTGAGTATTTTGACATCTTTGTTAAATTTTGGGCATGGGATCAAGGATCTCATCCAATTTCGTCAGTCCTTCTGAAGGGTTGGCAAAAAGAGCCTTGATAAACCAAAGAAACCATATTCTATGTCAATAGTGAGCTTGTTTATGCCATCAACAGCACTGGTAATTGTAAAAGGGTACAATTGTGTTGGTTAATGCATAATAAACATTATGGAAAAATAAGTGACTCCATGTAATTAGCTGCTACATGGCTGGGAAAAGAGATGGAGTGTGGCTGTAAACTCGAAGAGAACAACCAACAGTGAAAAGCAGAAGGTCAAAAATCAAGGTCAGCATAGCCTTCATTGCAACTAAGGGTTGACTCTGGTGGGAGCAGAGCAGAGCATGTTCATGGAGGGAGGGAAACTTCTACCCCAGGCAGTTCAGTACAAGGCAGTGCTCAGGGGTAAAAATTGCTGTCAGCAGCAGCAGTTCCTTGGACTTCCCAGTACAACCATCCATTAGCCTGCAGTGAAACAATAACCTAAAAATACACTTTTGTCATGTCTCCTCTGCATTCAAAATAGCTTGCCATGGAAACCTATAACTTGCCTTTGAAGTGACTTCTCCAAGTATTACTGCTGAAAGTGGGCAACTTCTTTTAAAAAAATTGTGGCTAGTAATTTTTGTTTTTTGATCACAAAAAATACTGCTAACTACTCTCAGCGAGACTGGGGGAGCTGAGCAATTTAAATGCAATAGAAATAGGTGAAAAAAAATAAAAGTAGGTTCAAAATCACACCCCAAAAGGGTTTGCATGGTGAGACAACCCCTATTCAACCCAGCAAGAGAAGGCTCCAAACATCATGGAGAGGGTGAGTGGAGGCCACCTGCACCTGATACAAACGGATCAGCATAGGGCTGTTCACACCTTCAGCAGGATGCATCCCAGTGCTTCTCTGGTGGATCACAGGTTTCCCCCACTGGAAGTGATTAACCAGTTTCACAAGACAGTGTTGGCACAGTGATTTGAACACATGGCTAGCCATGTGAGCACCCGGCAGCATTGCTCTTGGCTTTGGAGGAAGGAGTCTGGAGAAGGAGCAGCCTGTCCTGTGCCCCCAAAGAGTGTGGATGTTGAATTGCATTTGTTGTGGTTTCACTGACAACCTTTTAACCTTTGCAGGGATGTGAGGCACAAAGAATTAAAATGACAGGAAGAGGAAGGATTTATGGCTTCAAGAGGGATATCTGTCATGTACATGTATGTGAGAGCGCATATGCTTACTTATGTTTGTACTTGTATTTTAGGCTCCTTCACTGCAAACTTTCCCTGCTGCTGCAAGAAAACCAGAGCATGAAGTCTTGCACTGACCTCTGCAAACCACTCATATGATTTAAGTTTCTTCCCTCATTCTCCCTGAAGATATGGATTTGTTTAGACCCTGAACTAGAATTGTTATCTCTAAAGGCCATATTTTAAATGCAGCTTTCACAAAAAATGAGCGGGCCAGAAGGTCCAATCCAGCTTCAATGGGTACTGTGTCACTGATTTAAATGGGGGCAGGATCAGAGGCTTGAAAATTTGGGAGATACAAAAAGTAACCATGTACAATAAATGACCACCAGAATAATTATTCTAAAGGTAATTATAATATAAATAGGTATTATTTAAATAATAATAATTCTAATAATTATTCTAAAAAACACTAAAGGGTTTTTTTTGGGCACCGGGGCAGAAAAGCACTGAGAAGCTTGACAAAAATACTCATGATGCTTCAGCCACAGCTGAACCAAAAGGAACTGCAAGTGCACTTTGCTTTAAGTGCTTTTTTCAACATTTAAGAGTACCTAGGGAAGAGCTGCATGACATGACTGAGGAACTGAGTCTCCAGACAGTTCATTAACTGGCGGCTGAAGAAACTAAGTACAATTTCTTTGTGCTAATCTTTTTCTGTATATCTGAATGAGGCTTTCCTGACATCCATCATCCCTCTCTGGCAGAAACATCTTGCCTTTTCTCAGACCCAATGCTCAACATACATGGGCTGTAGGAACAAAGGTTTGCTCTGACTTTGTAGGCCTCTTTCAGGCTGTGTATGGTTCTGCCCATGTCACCCACTGAGATAATGATGTAGGACATGAGAGCGGGCGATGAACATGCACCGAGCAAGGATTTAATGGTGCTGTATTGTTCGCTGAGCTGTGATTGCCAGGGAAAGGCCAAGCCACCAGGGACTGGCTCATCCACTCATTGTTGCTGCTGAGCACCAGCAGAGTTTTGTTGGGACCATGAATGAGACCTGGCAAACGGTACAGAAATTCCCTTTAATTTGACTGATGAAACATGAAAGTCATCCTCTTCTAAGAGGGAAAATGATAGAAATTCTACAGTTTCACTTGCAACATATTAGTCAACTGATATCTTGGCAACGTGACTCTGCTTTATCACACCTCTAATACACTGTAAAGCTTGGTACTGATACAACATCTCCAAGCATCAAGATTTTAATTATGCTCCTATAATTTAAAAAATGGACATAAAGTGAGGGTTTGAACCCAGGACTTTCTGACTTCTAGCATCATTGAAGTGTTTTCGAGATGTCACCAAAATGTTTTTAGTAATATTAGAAAGAGAGTTAAATAGTTTTGTCCCCAGCATAATAAAGATAAAACCATTTCTTACCATTATCATCACCGGAATCAGACTGGAAGGAGCTGAGGGACTGTACTTCAGAGTTGCTGCCTTTATTACTTCCTGCAAAACAGGTCACTTCTTCAGCGTCATCAACCCCTTTACCTTCATTGACAGCAAAAACAAAGCAAAATGGTACTCTCTAGGTATGCCAGTTTGTCTATTTATACCATGGAGCCATTTAAATCCTGCCCACAAGTAGCCTTCTATTATTCTTGTCAGAATCAAATTATTTCCTTCAGAGGAAATGATCTGTTGGTCAAGAAGGCAGCTGATAAAGATACCTAGACTTTTAAAGTGTTTGAAGTTCAAAGAGTCTTTCAAGTGGCTGACACCACTGTAATCAAGGAAGAAACATCTGTATGCAGTATTGCCTTTTTAGATGACAGGTAGTCTCAGCAACAAAGAAAATGATGACTGAAAAAATGTGGTATAAACATCTTATACAAGAGATTACAGTTAAATTTATCTTTCCTGTTCATTTCCTAATTTGAAAGCCTCATTAAAGGCTCATTCAATGCTCAATAAACTTATTGTGCATCTATTTATTCATATCAGTGGCCCTTGGATCAGATTTGAATGGCTCCACCACTGACATATAATAGATTATGCTTCAATTTACATTGCTTTTCATCAGGGACATTCAGTCTTGGCAACTCTTCTACAGTTCAGAAATGTAACTGCAGCCTATATAAATTCTAGTGTAATTAAACACACATGAATAGACACATTCAACTACACGTTACATGAGTGATAATAAGGAGCACAAAAAGTTATCCTCCATAGTAAGCACTGAGATAGATACCTGAGCTAATTACAAATGAACAAGCTCAGGTGCTGCAAACCCGTAAGTACAGCTCTCCACCTGCTAGTTGTAGATATTTCTACTCAGCATGGGGCACCTCCATACAGAAAGAGCTGATTTGTTCCTGCTGAGAAGCAGGGAATGTAGTAGATGGAGCGAGCGCTGCAGTAACGAAGCTGCACTGCTTTCCACTCCTTGACAGCTGAGGTCTGTCTCCATGGTGTGGCCTCACGCTGTGCAGAAATTCATATAGATACCAGCAGTGTCTGCGGCAGAAACACCCAGGAGAATATAAAACAGAGCACGTATGGGGGCTGGCATGCTGATACTTTCAATCAGCAAAACTATATTTAATGGTTAAAAAGGTCAACCAAAACACAACTGTGAAATACAGCCCAAAGAAATGAAAATTCATTCCTGCTTTTCACTAGAAGACCTTAGCCAATGTGCTGCCTTAGATGAAAATGTGCAGGTCAGGGCACAGTGCCAGATTTCTCTCTCCTTTCCTCAATTCCTATTGCCTAAAACTACTGGACTATGAAAGTTTCTGGATCATGGAGTTGTATTTGATAGTTTTGGTTAAGGCTGTGTTGCAGTGGGGTTGAAGATGTATCAGGAAAAACTACTAAAAAGAGAAAACATCATAAAACCCCCCCGTATGCTAAAATGAACATCTCGCAGACCATACGATACGTTCTTACTTGCAAGGGTAGACAATGTAGGGCTGTAACTCTGTCCCAGCAAACTGGTATTTCCTGCTGTGACAGAATATGTGACGTTTGCTGCATCTCCAGCAACTTGTTCAGGAATGGAGGAGGCACTGTGTTATCAGGTGAGAAACCATCAGACCACAGCAAGTGTGAGGATCAGAAATTTTGGATCACTCTGAATCTGAATGCAGATGGGAATGGAATGGACTGAAACTGATCCTGTAAGTAGTGAATGATTTTCTGCTTAATTTCATAGACACTGGGAGTAGAGAATATTAGTTCATTTGTCCCTGTTGAAAAACAGGAGTGCTTCTTGCAGAAAATTTAGCTGCCCCAGGAGACCAACTGCCCAAACCTAGCAGAGTTTATATTTAAGAATTCTGCCCCAAGTTATTTTTTTTCCAATAGAAAGATGAATGCATTATATCACTTGAAGAACTAACGCTCAGAGCACTTACTCATAGGTGCTTTGTAAACAAGTGAAATAAATGTGTTTAGTCATACTTAATGCATAGAAGTAAAGGTCTTGCACACCTAGTTTAATTATAACCTTTTGTGGCAGATGCATCCGCCCAATGAAAGCAGAGCTTCTTGGCTGCTGAAGTGGAGCAGCTCCTGACTGCCTTTGCTCTCAGGGCTTCCTGGCAGTTGGGGCCTTTGGCCAATGGGAGCTGCTGTTGACTAGGTCAGATTGGGCCCGGGTATCAATGGAGTCCCCTGGGGGAGCCATTGGGAGCTTGTCCCCTGGAGCAGCAGCTGCGGTCGAGGAGTCTCCCCTGGGGTCAGGATGCCGCCCAAGGAAACTCCTTGAGGTGACTTGGGTCAGGACACTGCCCTGAGAAGGTCCTCAAGGTTGACAGCCCTCACTTGTCAGGTGAGTGAGAGAGAGTTTTGGGTTGTCCTTAAACCTTAGGAAGATGTTCTGTTCTCACGGACATTTGAACCTGTAATTGAGTAGTTGCAAAGGGCTAGTTAATTGTGTTGACAAAAAATTTTTAAGTTTTGGTGGTTGTTTATTTGAGAGCCTCCATAACATCTTTCAAATTTAAACCAAATCACTTCTTGAAGAAATGTAACAATTGTAAGTGTATGAGGTTGGAGCATTAAAAGTACCTGTGCCCCTGTAACTCCTGCACCCTGAAGGCAACCTTTACTTACGGCAGGGAAGAGAGAGACTAGCATGCAGCGATACTTACTTTCCATCCCAGCATCCCACGTGCTTTTCCTGATGGAGTCGCAGTCGGAGCGACAGGGAGACACGGCGGGCAAGTTTGGAGCCACGCTGCACACCACCACCCCCCGCCTGGCTGTCAGTATTCGAGGGGACTCAGGATGAAACGTTGTCATCTCCTGGTGCTCCACGCCAAGCCCATCCACTATCTTGTCCAAGTTATTCCGTGAGTCACTCTGGAAGCATGGGGTATAGGCCATTGGCCTCACCGGGACCTGTGGAGGCCCCACCTCTTGGTAGATATTTCTACTGTCTCCACTGTTCCTGATGTTCTTGAACTGGATGCCATTGCTCTTGTTGAGCAGGGCGGCAGTAGCCGGATCCTGTACAAGTGTGATGTTGTTGCGGGAATAGTTCTTCCTGAATACTTTCTTACGAAAGATGATAAAGAGGACGATCAACACAAATATGACAAACAGGACCACAGCTATTCCTATCAGCTCCTCCTTGCCAACGTATGAATGCCCAGCTTGTATATTGGGAACCACCACGGGGCGAAGACCACAGTATTGCCCCACATAGCCAGGGGTGCAGTTACACAGAAATGAACCAAATATGTTGACACAGGAGCCACCATTTTCACATTCTTCTCTTTCACACTCATTGATGTCTTCTTCACACCTTAAAAGAAGAAAAGGTGAGTCTGGACTTTGGAGAACACCTAGCAAGCAGCCCTGCTTATATATGATGATTTATCTTGTCAAAGTGGTACCATTACAGTTAACACCTTGCTGGTACTTGGCAAATGATCTTATAATGATCATAGTATTTAATGATATTTCATTTTTTCTACAGCTATTTCATGGCTTTTTAAGACAATAAAATGGAAACATCAAGAAGGAACTAAGAGTTTAAAGCATCTGACAGGAAAAGGCTCCTAGACCCTAATGAAGCTCACTGAATGTAACAGAGAATCTCAGCCTTCTTATACTTTTTTTTGGACCATCCCATTGGATTCAATACAAAATATTAGGGGAATTCAAGGAAAAAATAGTTGAGAAAAAATAGAGTAAAAAAATCAGATAGTACTCATTTAAGAGAAGATATACTGACTGTGTAAAATTATTTAGGGCTGGAGATAAAATGAGCAAATATTAGAGAAACAGGGGAAAAAAAGGAACCTTAAAGAAGAGAATTGGAAAGAAGAGGTGATCAAAAAAAGGCACAACAAAAAGTACAAACAGTAGACAAACTAGATGAGAAAAAAGCATGTTGATGGGCAGGTCAGAGGATTTTGTGTTTCCACACCAAGTATATGATCAAGGCTGGGATTTTAAAAAATGAATACAATAAATTAGGTTTTTATGTCAGGTCTAAGGTGACGAAACAATGGATCCATTTTCAAAAGAAAGATGACATAGCAGCTTCCACACGCTTTATGGGATTGCTCAAAAAGGCTCTAAGACTTAGGTGTGCATATCTCAGTGAAAACTGTCTGGCGATAACATCCTGAAAAAATAATTTAGGAGGTCAGGTTCAGAAAAGCATTTCTGAATGCAGGCCTCATGGATTTCTATGCTGTCAACAGCTTATACTTGAAGTAAGCACTAATTTGTGGCTTATTTTTTGCTAGGTGAGTCATAGCTTTTGGGTACAAAATGCCTGATCAATAAAAAACCCCATCACTGAATCAAAAAGCTCCTGTGGCCCACCTGGAGAGGGTCACTTACGTTACTCCTGTCAGGCCATTTTTGCAGTTGCAGATGAAAGCGTTGCCGATGGGATCGCACGAGCCTCCGTTCCGGCAGGGATTTGGGAAGCAGGCTGTGATCTCTGACTCACAATTTCTTCCCGTAAACTGGGAGAGGCAATTGCACTGGTAGCCTGGGAGGTGAGGGACACAGAGAAATAAATCAGAAGTCTACCACTGTATCTGCCTAGAAGCAAGGGGACCCACTTGGCTACTTTACTCCAAAAAATACATTGTACTCTGGGGGAAAGGGAATGTTTATACTCATTCTGGTATGCCTGGTCCAAACTAATGTCAGTAGAGAGTTTGTTTATCTGGGATGTCTGGACAATTGGGGTTCATGTCTACAACCAGGGACCAGAGGAATCTCTGCAGCCCAGACCATCCCGATCATTATGACTCAGATAAGAATAAATGCCGTCCATGATCAACTCTGGTCACAAGAAATATTGTAGATCAAGGATGCATCTCCAAATATTTTTGAAAACACAGGCCATATTTGCTGATAGCGGCAGCCCACACTCCTTTAGGAGCTTAAGTGAAGAACAAATAAATGAGCTGAGACCTTTTCCACATCTGCCTTTTAGAAGGAAGACACAGCAGGAATGTGAAAGCAATAAAACACTTGGTAGTGATACTTTCCACTTTCATAAAGCGCATCATCCAGGCATGAACTATAAACTTCATAACACCAGATGAACTGGGCAATGCCAGCTGTAATCGGAGCTGATTATGTGCAGTGTATGCTATTAAGAGACTGATTAATTACTGGCTGCAATACATCAGACATAACTCCACTCAAGTGGAGGGGGACCCTGTAAAGGATCCAAGTCCTACTTCCACGTTTCTTGCCAACAGAGGAGCAACATCAGAGTAAGAAACAGTTTTTAAACCCATCAGTTTGCTCTGCCAAGTATCAAGTGACAAATCTCTTTTTTTTCCTCTCCTTGTGATTTCATATGGCACAATGCCATTAATAAAAACTTTATTTAAGGTCACAAAGAAATCCAGTGAGGCAGTGCGTCTCTTTATATTGTGAAGTGGATATTGAAATATGAGTGCTTTTTCACTTAAAAAGAGCAAGGAACATGTAGGATGGAAAGACTTCTAGATTAGAGACGTTGAACTAGCAAAATTTTCCTAGACATCTGTAAAAACCGTTAGCTGATTTTTTAAAAAACTACTTACAGAATCCAAATGCCCCAAGAAGATGTGTAGGCAAGGTTCAAGATCCAGTTATGGGGTTCATATACTTACTGAATATAGCATATTAAGCAAGTGGAACAATGAACCTTCCTGCCATTAATATTTCTGGAGTTAGAGCTGAAACAGTTGAATGCAACTCAATTCAGTGTCAAAATTATTGGAGATCAAGCTGATGTAGCTGAAATATCATCCCTTAGTGGTGAGCATTTTAAATGTGTTTTTTAAAACTTTCTGTATCTATATATCTGAAAAAAAAAAAAAATGCCACTGTTCTAGGAAACATGGCAGGAATTTCCAGCACAGTTACAAGGAAAAGAATTTCATGGAAACGATATGGTAAAGCCCAGTGGAGGCATGAGGCAAAAGCAATTCTGCATTAAGGCTCCCACATATTTTATGTCCTATCCAGTTCAATTCACCTTGTTCAGTTACTCTAATTGAATTCTTTCATGAGGACAGGCTTTAGAGAACAAACTTGGAACCAGACTTGCTGGTGTATTCAGTCAAGAGTCCAATTCTATTTAACTGAAGATAAATGAAATAGATGCTCAAATAATCATGCTGTTTTGCTGTCCTGCTACAAGAAGGGAGATAGAAGCACTGCTGTTTTCAGGGTTACAGAGTTAAGAAGAGAAATGATTTGACTTTGGGGATTCCTAAAAAGCAAGTTTGGTCAGCATCGGCAAGATGGCATTACTTTTTGGTGTCTTATACATATCTCACTCAGACTATGTGAACAACTTTCTGGACTTGTAGAGATCTGGGTCTGAAGAATTACAAAACTGTGACTCCACCAGGCATTGCATTTTGATGCCATGCCTATGATAGATTTATTGGTAGTTGGCAAAATAGCTGATACAGAAATACTGTAGGTAGAAATCACAGCATGAATAAATAAGGCTGTTTCAGTGCTTTTATGACTGAACAGTGCTTTTATGACTGAACAGTGACATCTATAGTTCAAAAATTTGCAGTAATGTTTTATATATTTTCATGGTCTCAATGAGTTTAAGTGAAATTAAAATGTTCAATTCAAATATAAAACATTCTATTCATACATATATGTTGCCTTATATAATAGCAGAATAGATATGTTGTATTTGCTAACTGTTATTTTAAACCTATATAACTTTAAAGTGACTTTAAAAACCAACTTTCTGTAGCTAAGTTACTAGTTGCCAATCATTTGTAAGATAAAGCCTTTGAACCACTTTCTTTTCATGTCTTCTGTTTGTTTCAGCTGTTTAAGTTCTGGGTTCTCAGTCTGTAACATTCTGTTACATTTACTCACTGCAGAAAATTTTAAGAAATATTGATTTGGTAAAAAAAATAATCCTTTTACCACTAAGTATAAAAGGAACATGGATTTATTAATTATTATTGTTGCCTATTGTTTATATTAACTTCACTTAACATTTTATACTAAGACAAGATTAAACTGAATGCTCTGGATGGGTCAGAGCTCTATCGGTCAATGTATGAATAAGACCAAAATGAAAAGTATGCTTCTGAAAGCCTACATTTTTGGTTGAACTTGATTTAATCATGCTGGAACACAGTCAGATATTAGAAGACTGAAGTATTCAGTATAGATTTTAAGTCTAGGGATCAAAGTTAGAAATAAAAAAGGCAATAAAACAAGACAGTATTAAATGACATTTATCACTGACTTTTCCTCCTGTTGGAAGCACTGCCATACACCTGCCAACTCTGAGCCACTGGCAAAAGACACAGAACTTTCCCGTGACACACATGCTCAAGAGCTGCAGAGCATTCACCCGGGAGGTCTTCAACACAGCAAAGCATATGTCAAAATTCATGGAGTAGGGAAGTGAAGAGCTGATACGATGGCTCAGTACACAGCATATATTGACTCGGCCAGCACACTTGCCAGACCTTTTATGATTCTCCAAACCTCTGAGTAGAGGTTGTAATTTTGCCCGCTACTGTGCATTGTAGCCTCATGGTCGTGGGCAAAGTGTCATCATAAAGAAAACCTTTTTGGTCAGGAGTGCATCCTAGGTCTAAGAAAGAGTTTTTCTTACACTTTTAATTTAATATCCAGGTAAGGTATCATGCATTTCTTCCCATCCATTTAGCACAATAATAATAAGCAAACTTCCCATGTCCAACAACAATAGAGCTGAAGAAAATGCTAAGTGCCCTGTCCTTTCAGCAGGGCATCAAAAAACTCTTTCAAGCAATGGAGGGCTTGCTCTTGTTCACAATGAAGGCACTGGAAGTCTTGGAAATTCATCAACATTTGAGATCATACAGTCCATCTGAGGTCCCTCCGAGAGATAAGAATATTTAATTTTGCACACTGATGCTGGAAAGTGTTGATCTGCATTCTTTAAGACAGCAAATTTTGTGATGCCACCACTGTATTTCTTCAGAGGGAACCAATGGAAAAAGATAGAAAGCTCTGGTAAACCTATCTGCAATGCTTCTGGGGTGGGACCTCAGCATCTGCCACAATAGCCTGTACCAACAGCTGACCTAAGAGGAACAACAAGCTATGAGCAATGATCTCTACATTAGCAAGCCCTGCAGAGCAATGGTGGTGGGTCCGTGGAGCAAAACAGTTGGTGCTGAGGACCCAGCACCCTCAGTGCACACATTTCAGGGCTTTAGGATCATGTTAGCTGCACTCCTGGTGCATGTCTTCCAGCTCAGCACCATCCAGAGGGAAGCCTGGTCCTGCCCTCTGAAACCTCACCTCTCCACAGCAGGAACCGAAGCACAATGAGAGGGGATCATCAGAAGATTCACGTCAAAGCTCATTCATCATCTAAAACATTACGCAGACATAGCCCTCTCCTGCTTACACATAGTCTTGCGCTTTCTGGTTGTTTTATAAGGCTTCTCTCATGCTCCTCCACTAATCTGAGTCCTCTCTACGTAGCTGAGTCTCACCTTCTCACTTTGAGTCCAACAGCTTCCCTTCCTGCCTCGTTGGCATGTCCCTGTCCAGAGGAAAAGGGATTTTTCAGCCCAGACTTTATGAAAGAGCAACATGCTGTAAGCGAGGATACTACACAGGCTTCCTGCCTATACCTATGTTTGCTTGGCACTTAATAAGCAGAAACAGTGGCAAAAGGCAGGCATGGTGCCATCAGCAGATGGGATGCCGTTATGCAGCAAACGTCTCCGTTGGTAACATTCCCAGCCTGCACATCTGAATGTCTGTCTATCCTCAGGTTTACTTGGCTTTATTAAAGAGGATGCTCCGAACTGTTGCCAATTCTTTTTTTGAACATGTGTATGCTCCTGTTTCTATCTATCACATGCAAGAGGAGCTCGCTTTTATCTGTTACGTGCTTTGGCTTTTGCATTTGATCTCTCCATGTAGTTTCTTTCCCTGCTGTGCAGCTAGACCTGACAAATTCAATGCCCTGAAACAGGCCTGCCCTTGGCCCTGCTCACTAGCGTTTCATGGCAAGTTAACTGTTGAGAAGAACTGAAGGTAAAGAGGCCCTCTCCCAGAATTTGTATTTTGGTATGTTTATAGACATACCAGGCCACCTTCAAGAACTGTGTGTTCTTCAGCCATACATATTCCTGCCACTTCAGATTTAACTTATCTGTCTTCAAACAGATGATTGCCTCTTGCCACTAGTTGGTATGAAAATGAACCTCCGTCTTTGTTAAACCAGTGCTTTCCATGAAAGAATTGGCATGTATGTGCTTTGAAAGTGGAATTTAAATCCAGATGTCTAAAAGCATAGCTATAAAAAAGATTAAACCCCCCAGAATTTCTAAAAAGCTTTTAAAAATTAACTGATGTGCATTTGGTATGCTCACATTACAGCACACCAGGTTGTGTGTGTGAAAAAGGAAGATCAAGAACATAAGTAAGACCAGGTCAGTTCACAACTGGTATTAATACACCCATTTTTTCCTTATGTCATTCTTATCAACTACCTAATCCTCAAAAACACTCATGTCAATGTTGCCAACATGCTTTAAAACATGTATTATAAACACCACCTAAGGCCCAGGTTGCATTTTCCCCTCCCTTTAGATTTTAACCCTGCTCATAAAAAAAAGAAAAAAGAAAAAAAGAAAAAATGAGGAGAGGGGAAAGCAATGACTTTCTGTCCTCACACTCTGCTCACAGTCCTTGACTCAGTAGATATTTCTGCTCAAATGCTTCACGTTCAAATAAAATTGCCTACTCATATAAGACATTTACTTCAATCAAAGCCAGATGTATATAGGACTGATCAAATTAAAAGGAAGTAGCTATACTTATAATTGCAGGCTTTACAAGCACAAGGCTTCTCTCTGTGGTTGAAAACCTTGGCGCAGTGTTTGCATTTGATTACAGTAAAGCTTTCTATTGCTGTGATTGCTCATGTTGTTATTCATGCAGATAAACATACATTTACTATTGGCAGACCTGGTAACGCCACTCTATTATTAAGGTTGTGTGACATTTCCCATTTTAAGACCTCATATTCAGCAGCTTATAGCTTAACCACACTTTAAACACTTGCTGGAATTTTCTTGGGAAATTTCAGTCCAAAGAGCCAAGCTGTCTCTGAAAGTCATGCTGTTTGTTAGGTTTCAAAATGCTAACAACTTTCTTTAAAAATAGCTTTACTGACCCGTACTTATAGGTAGGGACTGAAAAGTCTAGAAGAATGTGGCCTGTGTTTCAGGGCTGTGGTTTCCAGTGTCTCCCGAGAAAACTGTCCTAAAGCTATATAAAGCGTTTTCTGCTAGGAGTCTCCTGAGCTGTCAAACCTAGTGAGTGTTTGTTCCCCTTTCCGAGCCCTTTTTTAGCATGCATGGGATTTCCCCATGGGGTCCCTGCACACGCAGCACTCTCTCTTTAACCACCGACAATGCTGGGCATACAGTGCTGCTGTGGGACTTGATTTGGACCCATGGGAACACGAGTGCACGCAGAGGTTCATGTCATTGACCCAGAAACCAGATTTTGAAAGCGGAGAGGTTTTTCAGTGATGTCTCAGAGCATCTGAGCTATCTATGCTTTATCCTGCAGGCTAAGATCCCTGATTTTTCCTCCTGTTCCAATATGCAGAGAGGTCAGACAGAAAGAGCCAGCACAGGTGAACCAGGCCTGTGCCAACTCTCCTTTTGGGGCAATACCTTTTGCATACCTGTGAATTTGCCCATACAAACCCTAACAGCAGCAGTGTGGACACACTCCTAGTGCATACAAAGCATCGCTTTAGCAATTCCCCAAACAGGGTTGTAACATTACCCCATTCCTGTAACTGCAGGATGAAATTGAAGATAATCAGAGGCAGATTTTTATTAATGGTAAACAGGGCAGTAGGCATTTCTATTGAAAGGAAGATCTCACAACAGGAATACTATTACGGAGGTTTGTGTTTTAGATGATCAATTTATGCAAATTATATGTAAATTAGACATGACCCCTTTGATTTCTGGCATGTAGCCAGCAACTCTTTTCATGTTATAATGGTGGGTAACCTTTGCTTGACTGTTTGCCTTTAAAGTTAGCTATAAATCTGAGCTTTCTTTTTCTTTCTCTTAATTTTCTTGTAAAGCACAGTAGGGTTTCTGTAAGAAAAAGGATGTTAACAGTATATGAAATCTGCTCTGTAAAATTCAAATTAGAGGATTTATTTATTAAAACAAATTCTATCCTTATACCAAATATAGTCTGTTTAGGAAGAAGAACATTACTCTCCACAAACTTTAATAGGAGGATAATATCATGGAAAACATTAGTCAAGAGATCCTGATGCTACTGAATGACCTGGGATTGGGAAAAGGACCTTTGCATGGTATAGTTTTGAATGTTTCCCCCCCTAAAAAAGAAAAAAGCTGCCATTTTCTTTCTTAAGATAAAAAATGAAGAGTTACTACTTTTTTTTTTTCTGTTTTAAATGAAAGTCAGCTGCTAACATCTATGTCAGTGAATACAATGGCTGCTGATTCTTAAATGCATGCTGCAATTTGTGGCTCCGCAACTAGCATTTGCAATGCTGTTGGGCTCGCTGCTCTATGGAATTTAATTACGTGGCCTTTATGCATATGGAGGACACTAACAGCAGAATTGCTTTGCCTTGTGGAAACAAAAATGCCCATGCCTTCTCCCTGTGGGCTGGGCTGCAGAACCACTGACGTACAGTCAGGGCCCATTGCGCTGGAATTATGGCTTTATAACAATCCTTTATTTACATA
The DNA here is from genome assembly GCF_047716275.1 of Strix uralensis. Taxonomy (NCBI): domain Eukaryota; kingdom Metazoa; phylum Chordata; class Aves; order Strigiformes; family Strigidae; genus Strix; species Strix uralensis. Next base: position 127,740,829 of record NC_133973.1, read on the forward strand.
CACTGCTGAGGCAGTAAAAACAGCAAACAGATTTTTTAACGGCAGGCAGCCAAAACATCCCTGCAGGGCACGTGCCCCCTCACCGAGGCAGGAACGCAGGCAAGTTAAATCAGTTCCATGACTGCTTTCCAGCAGCAAATTATGTAGACGTGAAAACAGTGCGTGCCATTCCAGTTATAAAATGGGTCCAATCTTCAGCACTGCCTGTTTCACCCCCACCCCAGTCTCCCCTCAGTTTGAATTGGCATGTGCATGGTGCTGGGAAAAAAAGAATTACTGCAAAGCGTTTCATTAGAAAGGTTTCAATTTACTCATCATGAGATTGCTGAGCAATACTGTAAATGGACTCAAATAAAATCAATTGAAGGAGTTGTTCTCATGCTTCCTAGGATGCCAGGTGAATGGTTAACCTCATTTATTAAGTATGGAGTCTGAATCAAAGCCATGTTATGTTCATGTACATATTACAGCTGCATTTCCTAGGGATGTAAATAATCTTGCTTAGCAATTCTCTCAGTGACTGCAGCATCCTTCTGGCTCAGAATGATTTTCTTTTGCCCTTGTTGTGGAGCACTCCTTTTCTTTCCTTCCCTTGGTAAAGACCCTTATTGACACACACAAGCAGCAATGTTTGTCCTCGTGCTGCACATCACATCCTGGCTTTGCAGTGTTGTGCTTCTTTCCTCCCAAATGTCCCTCCATCTCCTTCCACTGACAGCAAAGCCAATAGCATCCCTGATGCAACATTTGCCCTGGCATGGGAGAAGAGGTGGCTGAATCAAAGCCAAGGATCCAGAGGAAATGGTGGCTGAGATAGCTCAGCATCAGGAAATCCACATTGTCAGGGTTTACCCTATAAAGGCAGGGTTATCCAAATGAGAAACTTCTGTTTGACAGTCAGTTTTGCTCAGATCTCACCAGATTTCATCCTTGAAAACTAAACTGTTCTCAAGTTTAGGAAGTTCCTAAAGTTTAGAAAAATCTATGTGGGGAAGGAGGGTCAGAAAGGAAATACGAGAACAAGGCTTAAAACAATGAAAACCAGAAATAATAATTATGGGTGCAAGGGAACTGCATGGACACATTAAAGCAGAAAGCCCTGGGACAGTGGTTAAATACTCCATAAAAAAAAAGAGTTTAGTGGGAACTTCCTTAGGGAATCACGACCATACGGAATCCACTGACAATAAGTGGATGGAAAGCTCTGAACTTGCAGAAGACCTCTCTGTTGAGCATCCTCTTTCTCAGAGGAAGTTTTAGTCTGCTAGAAAAGGTGAGTGATGCTGCCTGCTAATACAGCATGTGGAACTGGAAGGGAAAGCTGTACACTGCAATGACAGAACAGCCCTAGAAGAAACGTCCTAGATGTATGCCATTTGCTTTTTTCCCGCTAAGATGCTGACTGTTCTTATGGTCTGGTAACTTGTGCACTACATTACTGGGTAGTAAGTCACTGGCTCCAAATAACACAAGCCACCATATAACCACTGGATAGGAAACTCCAGCACGAGCACAGTTTAAATCAATGCCCTATAAACTTTGGATAATATTACTTAGACCTTGAAGCACTAAGGCCTCTGAGGAAGCTGTAAAATACACTTCTGGGGAGGGGGGGTTTAGAATGGCACGGACTCCCTATTTTCCATGCAGACATGTAATCAAATTACTTACTCACAAAAGGACCAAGGTGTTTGTGGACAGCTCAGTAATTATTTGTGACAGCTTCAGAAACAGAGAAAGACAACAGTGCCATTGCATCTATGATGGACATTTGAAATAACCATCTTTGTGTACAGCCTTCGATGCTGTAAATGGATCCTGCAAAATCCAGCTGAGCATTACAGTAATTGTAATTCTGTTGGTTTCTATAGAAATAGGATTATCCTAACAGCCAATAAATCAATTCCCTCCTGGAACACTAATGCAATGAGAAGGGGCACCATTTCACCGTTATTTATAGAGCAAACAGCTTTTACACAATTTGCAATACCTATCAGAGTTTTATAGAGTTCATGAGAATTTTTCAAGCATGTTGCTGCATAAAACCATCTCTGGCAATAAATTATAGAGGAAAATGGGGAGGGGGAAACCCATAAAGTAATGCAAAACATTTACCACCAGATGGCACGCTGGTACAGGTGCCGCCGTTCTGGCAGGGATGCCTCTCGCAGGCATCGGGGTAGAGGACGCAGCCAAGCTTTAATTCGGTCAGGCCAACCACTTCTGCAAAGCTGCTGCGCTTGTTTTGGAGCGGCAGTTCGTTGTTATTTAGGACAACTGAATCCAGGCAGCCCTGAAAGCCACTCAAGACCTGCGTTGTTCTCTTGTCAGTCAGGCTGCGGACGTTATCCACTTGGACCTGGGCGCCGAAGTAGACGGAGCTATCTGTGCTGAGACTCTGGAAATAGAGGGGGGCTTTGCGGCGCTCCACGTAGCTGTCGTCCAGGGACAAGCTCGTGAAATTGCGATTCAGCTCCAGGAAGACCGAATGCCAGCTTCCATCGTTAACGGCCCTGCCAGAAATTCCCAGGATTCCCGGGCCACTTCCGCAGTCCAGCTGGAACCACAGTTTGCCATCAACAATCTGCAGGAGGAAAACAGAAACCAAAGTACTCCAGGTTCAGACCCTCAGCTGTCTCATAACACGCTCTCATGGGGAATCTGGAAACAGAGAGGACTTCTAGACAGTCTTTATACAGTGTTAAAGCTGCTCTCCTACATGACACTAGAATAGCAAAAAGCTGTGCCTTTGTCATCACCGAAAAATATATGGTGATAAATATCAGCCTACTTAGAATTTACCCAAAGCCAGTTATGGTAGGCAAACTGAAAATAAGAAAAAAATATAGATGCAGAATACAAGCGAGGACTGGGATAATGGTATGCCTCACTGAACAGGGCATGGACTGGAGGGCCCACTTTCTGCTCTTGGCTCTGCTGCTAAGCAGTCGTGTCTCTCTGAGCAAGTCCCGTCATGTACCCATGTGCTGTGATTCTGCTCCTGGTGGTGGATGCAACCAAAAGGACAGTCCCTCAGGGCAAGGACCACCCTTGACTGTTTGAGAGAGGCTTGTGGCAAAGTCAGCGGCCACTGCTTTCAGCGGGGGATGTTAGGTGATCTGCTCATGCACACATCCTGTGCCTCTGTAATCTTTTGGAGTATCTCCGCAAGGTGTAGATTTGTCCCTAAGCGTCACAAGCTTAGTTCCTCTGAGGACAACACTAAGATTCTGGTTGACCAAACGTCAGCTATTTTCCAAGGATGCTATACTACCTGTTCTGCGCATACTTCACAGATGACACAGTATGTCTCCTAGTTGTCTTCCTTTCCTAATATTTATGCTGGGTTCATGACTTTAGAGGGATTGTTAGGATTTCTCACTCTCCCTCCTGCCTCTCACCCATCTGAAGTCCTCATAAAGGGAAAATCTGTGCCAGCCTGCTGGGATAGGCAAAGTGCAGAGTGAGGGAATAGGTACAAAGTGCTGCTTTCCTGATTAGCAGTTTACCCAAAGATTTTAGGTTTCTTTAACAGATGGCAGATAAGTTTAAAATGGCTGACAATGCTGGAAATAATTTCTTATGACACATTAATTGGATCCAAGCTCTCTGAAAACTCTTGCAATTATTTTACCTTTATGTCATGCTCTAGGAAGTATTTATTTCTGCAAACCTCATCTCAAGACAGTTCTGTCCCATTATTTATCCCCCTGAAAAGTTCAGGCGCTGTGTTCTTTTTCACTGTTCCCTGCAGCACACATTATACTCTCACTGGCTTATTCATAACACAACCCTAACTGCTCTCTTCCAGAAGAGCAGAGTTGCCATAGCTGTCAATGCAAGAACCCCCCCAGAGCTTTGGTGGCCTGCTAAACTGACATGACTAATGCAGATGTGAGGATGCTGCACTGTGTCTATCTGTCTTTGGACATTTCTGGCTGTTTCTGACATGAATAGTCATTTAAAACTGTGTTAGCTAGAGACACCCTTGGCATGTGTCTGAACTGGTGCTCAAACTCTTCTCTGCTAGGGTCTCTCACGTGGCTTGAAGGTAAATGGCATATTTAATTGACAGGAGAAGACTGTGTTGTCATGACATTATCAGAATTTTACTGTCCTTGGAGGTTCACAAAACCAGCTGGAGAAAAGCTAAGGCTAAAATCTTGAGTTCTGATGATCTTTGGACTTCCTTCTCCTTTCCAGACCTCAGTCTCTTGACCAGTGGAATGTGAACTGGGCTGTAACCTCAAGCCAAGTCACACTGGGCAGTCGGGGTGTAAACCACACCACTCCACTTCTCTGCAATTGCTTGGATGGGATGGACACAGAGATGCTAAGCACATGACAAGCTCCCTATAAATGCCAGCTACCTACTTACTCTGTCTGGCATGAAGGATGTTAGAGAGTTACACATGTAGAAGGAGCCAGAAGAGCAAGAATTAGCCCCTGCTATGGGCAGGTGGCTATTTTGAAGTCCTTGAACTGTAGGATGTAATGAAACTGAGAAGAAATGAGATCTATGATTGTAATAAAACATGCTTGAGGGATGGATGTTGCTTGGTACTCCTATAGCTCAATCATAAAAGGCTAATGGCTGTATAGAAAAGTAAGTCTGGATCATTTTTCATTAAAAAAATCTTTTCTTACAGGACTCAAAACTCAGCTGTAAACTATTTCCGTAGATTGAAATTTGGCCTATTAAAGCATCTGCTCAGGAGGAATCTCTGTAAACAAGATGCTCTGATAAACTGAGCTGGTTTCTCTCCAGAGACAGAGCAATAGCTTCTTTTCTCCCTGTGCACAAAATAGTCCACAAACCTTGAAGGCACTGCTCAGAAAGTGTGGCCTGGCTCAACAGGAATACAAATCAAACAGAAAAATACATGCCAACATATTACACTTTGAAAAACAGCCATTATCGGATAAGCAGTTAACTTGCTTCTTATTCAAAAGGCTTTTTCCTATGGAAACTCTTCTACTGATTGTGTATAATATACATATACCTCCCCTAAGACTACTTATACCCTGAAGGACCTACTGCCTGCATGTCTATTACCCTTACAGAACATGCTTTTCCAATTATCTTTATAAATACAGCACCACATATGAGCACCTGGGATAAATATTACACCATTTGTATACGGGAAACGATGATCTAGAAGATTTGCCGTTAAAATATGTTTTATACATCTTTCTCATCCACTTTTATTTCTTTTTACCAGCAGATGATTTGACATACACAGTAAATATATATTGTCTGAAAGGCTATGTTTCCTTCCTTTCATTAAAAAACCACTAGTAACCTCCACCTTAGGCTAGAGTGAAAGATGGAAAGGATGGTTTGATGCTTACAATACTAGCCTAAGATATGATAGATATGCATGGGAATCTACACTCTGCAACACTCTTCCTCTGGGATCTCAAGCAAGTCATTAGTTTCAGGTCTCCATCAGTAAAAGAGGAATAACGTCATTTCCCTACCTCACACCACCGCTTTATGGATATATACATTAAAGACTGTGACATGCCCAGATACCCCTAGCAATGGGATCATAAAAATACTTTCACTAATCAGATGGTCACAGGCCTTGCTGTAGTGGGACAGGGAGGATGTATTTGTCCCCTACTGGCCCCATCCCTCTAGAAGGAGGAGGAAGAGCAGGAACAGCCCATGAGGAGCAGGGGGTGCAAGGGGCTCCTATGCTACCTACTGAGCAGCTACGCTGGCTGGGCAGGGAGGAGAAGGGTCCTCCACTCAACAGGACAAAACAACGTCTCCACTCCCAAGTATGTAGAATTCAACCACGGATCTTTGATTCAGCAATTAATCCCTGGTGTTCCCATGTATCCTCGTAACAACTGTAATGTCAGGGACACTGTTCAATCCTCAAAGGGGGCCCTTTGATTGTAGCCTGGACCTTGGTACCAAGAAAAGCTGAACTTCAAGTTAGTTTCTTACTAAATGAGGTACATTTAAGCAAATAGTATGGAAGTCCAATGAATGGCCAATGCTGTTGTCCAGGCTCAGCAGTTATCCAGACAATAACCTCAGTGGGATGCCTGCTCTGGTTGAGGGCTGGTAGCATCAGACTCTTCTCAGGACTGAACGTATGGCACTGCTTTTTTCTCCATCTATGTGATGTAACACAGCAGAGAGCTTGAGTTACTCCATTCCACAGCAGAGAGAGGCAAACTCTGCAACCTTTTGCAAGAGCAGCCTACGACGCCAGCAGAGACCCTCTGGATCAAGATGAAAGCAGAGGGACAATGCTTCATCTTAGCTGGGCAGAAAATTCCCACCAAGCTTCCACAATCTTTCTGGGTTTAGTTACAGTATCTCTCATTATAACTACTAGAACAGTGAGGTTAATGCATCGTTAAGCATGTATGCTCTTACAGACACAAAATTCCTCACCTGTAGAGAAGTACAAAGAACAGACAAGGCTCCAAAAGCTGATGCAATCTTTTACATCTCAACAGTTTCATTCAATGAGCAAAATGGAGCCAAACACATATTGCAAATTATATTAGAATATTAGCCTGGCTAAGATGTTTGGCTAACATCCATATTTGTGTATCAACATAGGTAATAAAATGATCAAATGGTTCTTCTGAGACCACCTTAGGCTCACACAGTCCATCTGCAGTCACACACCATGGATACAGCATGTTGCCTACTAATCTATCTGGGGAAATATTTCGTTAGCTGAATTACATTTCAGGTTCGTTTGTGTAAAACGGTATATTTAATTAAAATATTACTCGTTTCAACTCCAGCCATAACTGGGATCATATCCAAACTTCAGACTTATCCAGCATAAGCCATGCAGCAGTAATGTATAATATATACTTAACTAAAGTTTCACATTAACTGCCTGGATGGAAGAACATATGCTTGCCTTTTACCGTTTAATAGCTGTATTTCTGGCATGATGGGAAAGTCTTTACCTATTTATCCTTTAAATTTCACAAAACAAGTTGAATCTCCATTATATTCTTCGGAAAAAATAAAATAAATTATGGAATTCTCTGTAATGGCTTCATAATACTTTAAATTGTTAAATCATACTTTTCCTACATAGGAAAAAGGTGCTACATAGGATGCTATGCAGGAAAAAGGAAATGGTTTTGGTACACGTAATCTTTTCAAAGGAAAAAAAAATGCCATCGACCTGCATCTCATTTTGCCCCAATTGTCTTAAAAGCAAGAGCACACAATGAAAAAAATGGCCAACCTCTCAAAATCGATGGATGAATTGCTTTATTTGAAACAGCTGAATAAATAACACCCTTATTATATTGTATCAACACAGTGTAGCTGGTAGGCTTTCAGAAAAGTAGTAGACAAGCAGTTTGCTCTATGGAATTGATTATTCATCCAAGAAGGACACTTTGTTATGATTATGAAATATTTCCATCCCTCGAGTTATCACAAATGTATGAGATCCCAAATTTAAACTGGTCATTTAAACACTGAAAACCATATTGCAGAATTAATTTTGAAATAGACTGCAGTGGGGGAGCCTTGCTTCAAAAAAATCAATGCCACAATATGCCCCAACAGTGGTGGTGGTTTCTGTTTGTTCTCCCATGAGCTTGTACTATGTGGTGGGTCTAAACTTCTTCCACCTCCGCCTTTGTTTAGAGCTCAGTGTTGGTGCTGGACTCTCTGGTGCTAATCTGGCAGATACTTAAGTACATGCTTAAAATTAAGGTATGTGAGTAGTCCAATTGCCTTCAAATACAGGAAGTTAAAGCAAGTGATTAAGTGCTTTGCTGGAGTGATGCCAGAGTGCTCAAAAGAGCACAGGATCCCATTCTTTATCCTCTATTTGGAAAGCTTCTCCTCATGTTTAATTTAATTGAAAGCAATGCTCAAATGATAACAACTTCACATTTATAGACCTCTAATTAATCTACTTAATGGCCTCATTTTTGAGTGTCTCCCCATCTCACAACATACGTACCTGGTTAAAAAAAAAAAAAGCCTTACCTCTGGTTTACAAATGAAAAACCATATGCTAAGAAAATCTAAGTGTAACTTGCTTGAAAACATCTGAATTAGGGATCTCCAAAGTACAGTTCATGAGTTAGCTGCCATCCCTGAAGAGACTTGCTATGGCTACATCCCTTGAGGATAATGCCATTCGTCTGCCATAGAGCACTTTTGTGAGACTTTAGTCATGTTTCTCTGCTAAATGACCTTCACAAACAACACTCTAGGAATTCCTGATCTTTTAAGTGATGCCATTTCTTCAAAAAACATGCTGAATGTAATGCTCTCCTTTTCTTTAAACCCTATGCTTATAGAAGCCAAGGGCCAGACCTGGGAAAATGATGTACTCACTGCAACCTCAAATCCTGCCCTACCTAAAAGCCAAGCATGAGGCTCTGGGAAGGGAATTCCCTGTGTTCTCCCCCAATCAATGCACAGGAGAAAGTGGAGCCTTTGCCTTTGCAGGGTCCACGACCCTGGACCTCACTCATTGGACACGTGAGGTGGCAGCTGCATCTGAAGCTCTCTACTAAGTGCCCCATGAGATGGGTTCAGAGCTGGAAATCCTTTCTTGGAGCTAGGAAGCAAAACAGAGCATGACTTGGAGGTTGGCCTATGAGATCAGAGCAGAGTAGTCACAGCTCTTGTTGCTGCTCCTTTAAGTATTATTTTTCCCTTCCAGTATCTTTCAAAGCAAAATGGTTTGGTGATTGTGTGAAGTGGTGACTGAAAACACGTAATTCCTACCCCACAACTAAAAACTCGACCCAGGTGACTGCAATGAGGAGCTCTCTTGGTTTTTTTAATAGCATGATTTTTTCTTTTTTGGTGGTGAAATTTCACAGCTTCAACTGGAGATTTCTACTCAGTTGCCTATGATCTGACCTGCTGTACTCTTTAATCATAATAGTTTTATATGCTGAACTCTAACAAAATAAAATCTTCTATCATCATTCTAACTCCATTTCAGTCTGCCTCTGTATTACCACTTATTGCTTTCAAGTGACGCCTTCCACCAGGGCCATTTGTTTTATTCCAAGAATTTTTCAAAACTACAGAATTGCAAACATTCCCTACTGATATATGCTAAGTGCAACCATGATTTCAAAGAAGGTCTTCAAGCCTGCAGTTTTGTTTTGGGTTTTTGAACAAAAAAGTATACTGAAAAGATCAAACTGTGCATTTCTCCATGTCTCAAAGTAGAGCTTAATTGTCTTGTACAAATCTGAGCAATGCTGAGAGTCCCCATCTGAATGACAGTACCTCTGTTCATGAAATATTTCAGTCTAACTGCTATAAAATTATTTGTTGTCCATTAATAACTCATCTAGCCATTTTAACATTACCTAAGCATTCAGCCAAAAGAACTCTAAAGATTGCAAATACAGACACAAAAGGCTCTGTGCCATTTCTCCCACTGCTGAATTATAGGACATGGCTGAGTTACAAAAGTCAATGTCTTCATTTTGTACCTTGGAGGCTCTAGAAGAAATACTATACATGCAGGCTCTTGGATGAGCCTAGCACTCCCTTTTCATCCAGCAGATATTTGCCATTCCATAGAAACCCAACAAAGAACAAAAATGCATGGAGACCTTATCAATTAAATACTGATTTGATATGAACCTCTAGCTACCCCATGCCTCTCAACAAATAATCTTAATTCACAGAGTGCAGAAATCTTCACATTCAGTAGGAGACATGTTCTAAGCAGTTGGTTTCTGGAATTAATTCAACAGCAGTGAGGGCATATCCTCTAACCACAGGCACAGACACAGGGGAAGAACAGCTACTTCAGCATGCATCGTTTTGACTATATGGTCATATAAATGGCCAAATCTTACATCGTGTGCAGATTGGCTCCTGTATGGAGACACAGATAATGTTCTTATAATGAACAGCACCCAATGGAGCATTTTTCAAGTAAAGTACCACTAACAAGCTGCTTTTTTGATTGTTGTTGCTGCCATTGTCGCAATTGTTGTTTTTCCCTGTTAGCATGAAACAGATCAGACTTCATCTTCTCAATCCACAGCTGAAATGAGAACAGCATTCCCCAAATCAAGAGCCAACAGAAAACATATAATCAAGCAAAACAACTGCGGAAAAGATAAGTTATTTAATTACCTTCAGAATTATACAGGGATTTGCTCTGGTGTACATTATAATTCCATTGCTTTGCAAGGTTCGCAGACGGAGAGCCAACTTGAATTCCTCTTTCTTGCTATTTTCAGAAACCCGGTATTTAATGTAGCTATTCCCAGCAAAGCTAAGGGAAGTGTGGCCTGAAATAACCATTTTGAAAAGACACATGTTCTGTTAGCAACACATGAAATAATTCCTCAACTGTCAAGTTAATTAAAGAATTTATAGAGCTAATGAGAATGTCTAGGAAGAAATAAATAAAAACCAACTTTGATGGGAAAAAACCTGGCACCTACTACAAAAACATATTGTATTTTTTTAAAAATTATTTTTCAGGGAATGGAGAAAAATTCCATACTTGTAAAAAATAAAAGTTTCTACAAGTATTCAGCATTTTTAAGGTTATACACCCCTGGAGGCACCTATCTCACCTCACTGGTAACAGGAGGAGTTAAATACAACCATGTTTGTACATCAGGCCAGCCAAACCCTTGCAATGAGCTCCCCGCAACCACTGGCCAGGACCACAGTAATACAGCTCAGTATCTGCTGTATTTTCATTGGAGAAATAGCACACATCCTCTGTCATGAAGCCCTGGATTCACTGGTCAACAGAAAGCTCCACTTCACTGTCTTTCTATCTGGCTCTTTACGTCCCAGGGAACACAGCTGCAGAGTACTAACAAATGTGCTCAAACTTTCTTTTGGGATGGTGTAGTGTTTTCATTAATAAAGACTGGAATTTCAGTAATCTAAATAGTAAGCAGAAGAGTTAATTTATAAAGCTTTGCCCATGGCAGGAAAACATCTGGCATAACAGTCTCTAGGAAAAAGTCCTGTTTTCTTAGCAGCCTGTTCTACTGATCTGGGAATCAACCAAGTCAGTGGGAATTTCCCAACGGAAACTGGATCACGGTCTTCATACAGCCCCATAGCTATAAAGAGAAGTATTTTACAGGGCTTATAAACAGATACACCAAATGCCAGTGCTGAGAAGGGTTAAGCAGTACACTTTCTGTTGACTTCAGTTGTACCTCTACCTAAAAAATGAGAATGGCATCACTTTGTTGTTCAAGTATATCTCCCTTTACCACTGTGACATGCACCTGAACATTCGCCAAGCTTTCCTGGTGGGCACTGGCAGATGAACGGTCTCCGGTTAGCTTCATACCCCACACACTGCATGTCTCCTGGACATGGCTTCTCCAGACAGGGATCGTTAGACCCTGGGCAGAGTCCTCCTGCAATAAGTTAAAACACTGTCAGGGATACACATGATCTGCAGCAATACAAGAGTAATGAAAGACAATTATTGATCTCACACTTCAGTACAAGCAAAGAATGGCTTAATAATAATAATAATAAAAAAATAAAACCTTCACAGAAGAGACGTCCTTTGAACAAGTATCTAGCAAAACCATTACAGTTCTTCAAAGGCTGCCCTAAACCCCATGGCATTGTATTATAAAAACTAACTATTATGAGCAGTAACTGGTTTATAATTGGTGTTGTGACTCTCAAGCCATTCATTTTCTCAGAAAGCCTCCTGCACAGGGGATTTAGAGATATGAGAAAAAAAATTACTTGAAGCTATGCACTCCTTTTGCCCCAGCACATGCATGAGAAGCAAATTTATGAAGGTAGAGTTCCCTAGGAGAAAAAAGTAAGAAGCAGCCATTCCTGGGCTACAGAGCTGCACTCTTCATCCTCATATTGCACAGGACATGCTGACAGTCTGATCGTACAGCACAGGCAAGCTTGTCCTGCCCCCATGTTCCTCTTGACATTTCTGAGATCGCACATCCTATTGTGCACCTTGCCCAGGCTGCCAAAACCTATCCTTCTTTCTTCTGGTTGTGACTACACAAGTCCAGCTGCATCTGGAACTGCATATGTTCAGGGGAAAAAAAAAAAAAAGTGCATTACTTGCTCTGGTCACTAAGAACTCAATATGAATAAATTTCAAAAATAAGTTGACTGTATTTCTTGACATTACCTAATTGAAGAAAGAAGCAGCTTAATATTCTAAATAGCCAGTTCCAATTTATAATTATAAATTGGGAAAAACATTCACATCCTTTTGTATTTGGGAAACAGCATAATTTGGATAAAATTATTCTGAATTCTAGTGTCAACTCTTTCCTAAAAGTCTTTTATTAGTATGAAATCTAATCTTGCCCAAGAGTAGGTGAATTCAGAACTACTACTAACTTCATAAGGGAAGTACTCCAAAGGGACAGATGACTACTGAGTTTTAAATTTGTTTAGAATACTTGTGTGACACAATTACATTAAGGTTCTTCAAAACCTCCTAAATTCTTAACATGTATCAAGCAGAGCATGTCAAGGGCTTACTTTAAAGCCTGTCAATGTCAAAAGAACTTTTCGCATTCCATGGGGTTTGGATAAAACTTCTCAAGTGTCTAAATAAATCTGTTTTGATTGCCCTAATCTTAAAAGATGTGCAAACGCTGTCTACAATAATGCAAACCATGATACAACTATTGCTGCTTAATATATGAATTCTCAGGAATATACAACTTCCACAGCAGTTAGCCTTTTCTTGGTTGCAGTAAGGAACTTGGTAGATGCAGGATCAGCTTCTACCTTTGGACATCTGTGTGTGGCTGCTATGAAAGTAGCCTTTAAGTGCAGGAAAAAAGGCACTCCTGCCTTTGCTTCTGTTGATTTGCAGCCAGAGGTTCAACAGAGTGAAAGCCAGTTGCTGGGAATGGACAGGCACCTCTTGTTCTGCTTATGAAATTCATTTACTTAATACATGCAGGTGATGATTTTAACAATAAAAAGCCAGCACCTTCCTACCCATCACTTTCTGAATATTGTCAGTTCTTGTTTATTGCAGGACCCTTATCATATTCAAAAACTACTTTATTTTTAGAGCATATGTATTTTATTTACAATTTATAAAGGAAGAAATCAACCTGTCATAGAGTATATCTCTGAAAGTAATGAAAGAAAGAATCTTATTGCTCTCACACTTTAGTACAAGCCAAGCAGGGCTCATACTAAGCATAGCTGAAATTACCTGGCCCTGTAAGTATTTTCTGGAAAAAGAAAAATTACTGCTGTAGGTTTCAAAGTGGACTTGGGTTGACTACAAATACGGCAATGACTGTAAATGTCTTGCTTGATGTACAGCACAGTCAATTTAATCTTTAACATCCTCCCTTCCTTTGTCAAACATTTGTTTGAGAGGTCTATGCAGTAAACGATTTACAGTACTGCCTGTAGCACTGTTAGAAAATGATGCATGGTAATCTTTATTAATCACTTTAGTAGGTAACATTAACAGGAGCAACAGCTGCAATATAGTCACACTTTAAGTCTTACAGAATCAAGAAACAAATGCCATTTAATAGGGTTCTGCACTGCAGAACTATGTTCTATTTAAATGTAAGGTCTGTAGAATTTAACAGAGAATATGATGCCTTTTTATAGTTGGTTTTTTTTTTTTTTTTTAGAAAAAACCCTCATTCTTTGGAATCCAATGGCAAGTAACAATTATTTCTGAAATTATAACAGGTGGTTAAATATTCTATAAGCTGCCTTGTATTTTCTAGTTGTTTCTTTTAGCTATTTTAATTCATTCTTATGTGACAAATACACAGCATACTGCTGTACGCAGAGTGTATCTCTTCTCTGAACACACTTAAACCTTTTGTGAGGCTGTAATTCAAGTGAGCGTCTGTGTAGCTGACAGACAAGTCATTTGGACAAAAGCCCCACAGCTCATCAGTGTGCAGCAGTAAGGGGCACTGAGGTTTCCAAATGTGGCTCTGCAAATTTTCACATCCCCTAACCTATGACTGTATCTTTGACATGAAGCAATAAAGCAATAGCTTAATTTGTTATCCATCTCTGACAGGTTTTTTTAGCTGATTCAAACTCTGATTTGTACTTCAGAGTAATCCTTCCACAGTCAAAAAATATATGGAAAGGATCTAACATATTTAGTACAACTGTGGAGATACACTGAAGAACTGCTTATCCTGGCAGGCCAAGGATAGATCTTCTGGTAAACTACAAGCAAATCAACTTCTTATTCATTCTGCAGCAAGATTTCATAGTTGTCACAAAATTTTTAAAATATTCAGACTTGGGAGAAGAAATGCTTTATGCCTGCCTGTATGGTTATAAGTACATAAGCTACAAATCTGCATTATTGCATTGCCCTAGCTAACAGCATTTTCAGGCTGATTTCACAACTATGAGGAGCAAAATTGTGAAATTGTTCAAGGTTACGTTGTCCACATCAAAGATTTACAGCCTGACTTGAAATAAAATTATTCTAATATTGCATTTCCACTCCAAAGATCAGTCTATTTACCATCCAGTAAGAGATTCAAGAAATATAGATTTGAATTGATCTTTTTTTTTTTTTCTGTAGGCAAGTCCAGACAATCCACGGCATTCCCTTGAAACTCACATTAGCATTAATAAAGCTGTTCTCTGCAAGGTATCACAGACATACATGAGCTAGCATCAACCAGTGCATGGCAGGAAAAGGTGGAATAGACCCACTTGATTTGGACAGATCATCTTCAGTTGGATTCTCTAAAAGGAGGTAAAAGTATCACAATCTCCCTTCTGGTATACTGAGGAAGAAAACACTCGTCCACTGCAAAATGAGACATTTATTTAATTCCTGTCCCTCCAAAGAAGAATCACTTCCAGGAATGTAAATATATTTTGAAAATAGAGTGCTTCAACAATTTTAACTTGAGCCTTGTGATATTTGGTGTTTTTCTGTAAGACCACTCTCCTGAATTTGTATGAGTATTAAAAAAAGAATCTGTTTCTCTCACTTGCAGAAGAAAGCTTGAAAGGTGACTCCTGAAGGCCAGAGTCCCAGAAACGTAAAAGCAACGTCCAAACTGCTACTTTTAAACAACCTAATAATTTGTCTAGTGGGGAGGGAAGACCATCAACTCATGAGCTGAAACTTGTTTTATTTTTGGAGCATGGTGACCAGGTATTATAAACAATGATTACTGTATACGTATCAGCGCAGATGCGGCAAACTTGTTTCTGGACAAGTCAGCCATGGGTTTCAGTTATCTCAAGTGTCCCTGGAAAACACTGTGTCTCACAATATGTCCTATTGAAACAGATACTCTCCAGTTTTAGAAGAACTGAGACATCTGACCTCTTCCATCCACCCTTGAACACAGCTTCCCTTAAGACCCCTTAAGTGATAGATAGCAATTGCCACTCGCTCCGATTCTACTGCCATGCCCCCACTTCACGCTTCAGCTCTTCCATGTTTTACATAAGATTGTGCATTCTCAACAAGGGCCTTAAAATGGGGGATATTCGCAGGGAGAAACATCTCTCCTTACACAAGTGCAATGTTAAAAGGACTACAGCCAAATCAAACCTATCAAATTTATCTGCAGTTCTTTGTTCCCAAGCACAGACAGGACACCTTCTTCTTCAGTCTTCCTGGCCACCTTGCCAGGACAGCTCAAGGCTCATTAGTACATGTGTACTTCTTGAAAATGGTAAAAGCAGTGTTGTACACATAGGAATTGGGTTCCTGATGCCCAATCCTGCAAAACACCCAGGACTCTTTAAGAGCCAGTGCGTGCTCTGTGGAGCTGAGGACACAAACCACCTCTGAAGATTAGATCCTATATTAATAGCAGATCATCACAGTCTATGATTTCCTTCTGTCAGAACATTCACAAAATGCTAGAAGTGGCTCCATAAAGTCTGAATTGCCTGGTTTCACGACAAAGTGGTCCAAGACTGCTATTCGCTTGATTAAATAACGTGGATGTGTCTGCACTTTTGCTGAACACTTCTGGGTCTATTAGAAAAATTCTTTCAAACTATTAAGCCAGAACTGTATTAAACACTTGAAATGGAATTCATCTCATCTAACTTTAGGGCATGATTCATCCGACTGATTTTAGACATCTAGGGAGAGATGTATCACATCATTAAAAACACCTCATTCTTTCC
Organism: Strix uralensis; assembly: GCF_047716275.1. Classification (NCBI taxonomy): domain Eukaryota; kingdom Metazoa; phylum Chordata; class Aves; order Strigiformes; family Strigidae; genus Strix; species Strix uralensis. The sequence continues at coordinate 127,756,955 of NC_133973.1, forward strand.
ACTGTCTGCAAATGGGGCCTGGAGTGACCAGCTTAGATGTAGATATATACCCACATTTGTCAAGATAATTTCAATCCAGCCCTCTCCCATAAACATATTAATGTAACCCCACTTTTGTAAGATTATAATGCAGAACAACTGTAGTCCCAACAAAACATGATTCTTCCCTGCATCTTTGTCTCAACACAAATGAATTACTTTGCATCATGAAAAAAAAAAAATACAGAATAGATTTTTGCTTCTGAAAAATGAGAATGTCATGAGAACTCTTTTACACAAATATATTTATTCCAGTCCTCCTATCTTTATTTCCCACAAGCACTGACAGATGTTTGCATACCTCACGTCATGTGATGGGAGACTGGCAACTGCATAGCCCCTACAGCCACACTGAAACAAACCCCAGTTTGTTACAATATTTTTCACACAAACACAAGCAGATGAGCCAGAAACCTATGGAGACAGTCTGTTATAGGAAAACTCTTTAGTTCAATTTTATTGATTTTAAAGGCTTAGATTGATGCACCTGAACCGTCGAACTTACTCTTCCAGAGCAGAGCTGCTGAACCTCCAAAGTTCACTCACTGCTTGCTTTAGAGTCTCCCTGCATTTGCATGTTAGATAACTCTGTTTGCTCACAAAGGTAATCTAGGTAAGTTATGCACAGCTGGCATGCATAAATTGTGCATATCTGTGACATCTGCCAGTGGGAAAAACACTCCAAGTATGATATATATTTCAAGAACGAGTGAATTAGTTCAAACTCAAGCTTTCTGGGTCATAACTGAATTAGATCTCTGGAAACATATGCAATATTTTAATGTCTTTGTCATAATTCAAGTTATTAATATTTACTGGACTGGATCATGAAACTATCCTAGTAACAAAAGAAGTATAATACTTTTATTATACTGGTAATATCTTGCTAATGCTGTCTTGTTAAACAAGCCAAAAGAAATTTATTCTAGTATTTTGTGCTCTTTTTCCTGACTTGCTGCATTTATATGAATGTACAAGAACTACTGATCAAAGAAGTATTTGCATTTTTCTAATTCTTTACTGGACCTAGTCTTTAGCCTTCATGAAAGCAAAACTATACATACATTCTCTAATTAATATACTCTCAGAAGTCTGTGTTACCTTCTATGCAATAAAACACTGTGTGTCTGTGTATTTACCTAAATACCATGACAACTCCTGTGGCTCCTTTAATTACAAACAGTAGAAGAGGCTGTAGCATTAACTAATGTGGAGAAGGGCAATGCATGGATTTTTTTATTTTCCACCAAGATCTCTTATCTCTGTGCAAGTAACAGGCACCAAGGCTTTTACCCCTCTGGTAGCTACACTTAGCAGCTCTGGATATTTGTTACAGGCTGGATGGTGGACAACCCCACCCCAAGTCTTGTGGATCACCCATGTGAAATCAGCACATAGTGGCTCGAACAGGAGCTGTGGGAACCCATCCAGCTTTCCAGCTGGACCAGGATGAGCTGCCCGTTGCAACTGTTCCCATACAGCAGTCTTCGAGGGCGTGATAAATGGTCCAGAGGTCAGGGACTACAGATGGTCTGCAGAACCACACTGTCTGTCCAGCACCCTGCCATACATTTTGAGGATTGACTGGTATATGACAGAAAAATTTAGAAATTGCTGTCCCAGCTGAATTGTTGTGCTTCCAGTAGAAACTTGCTGTGCGGAGAAGAAAAGGGAGAGAGCTGCTGGATCAGAACTGTACGGCATTGCAAAGTCCTTTCTTTTGGATTTAAACTAAGGGATTATGAGGCAGACCCACTTACTATTAGTATCTGAAGGGAATAACAGATCATTATTGACTTTAGTAAGTAGTGAAATGAAATTACAAACAGTGAAAATTTTGGCTGCCAGGAAACCTATTTCTGACACCGAGGGCTATTGCTATCCCCATGGAGATGAGGATTTGTGATTTCTTGGTACAAAAATGAGACAAAGCTATGACTTAGAGAACATAAAAGTGTTTTGCAGACAGTGCTCCTGCACTGGCTCCTGGATTCCTCTGGAGGATACTGCGGCATTGTCCCTTTTAAACCTGTGAAAATCCTTTATTTCAGAGCCTTTCATGTGTAACAAAGCACCAACTATTGTTATAATGGATACATCTGTTTGAAACTCATAACGCTATTACTTAAAAATTGACCAGATAGTCTGCTCTTGAATATACATGAAAATACCTCAGACACAGAATTCTGATATTTTCACAGAACTGAACTTCTATGGCATTATTATTCACGTGCCACAGGAGACAATGATTTCTGGTTAAGTTTTATGCAATTTATGCCTATTTTCTTCCCCACTAAAGTCGATAGCATGACACAAAGTCCTGCTGACTGCTGCAGAAACAAAGGTTGGTTACGGAGAGACATGGCTGCTGAATGCTTGTAACTGCTCTGTGTGTATGTGTGCATGTGTGCTTAAGATGAAGGAGACTTAGATGTATTGATTTTACAGCAGCTTTTTTCTCCACTCTTAAATGAAGTGGAATGAGGAGCAAATAGCTTGGCAAACAAAAGAAACAGAACTATTATTATAACTGCCTGAGGTTTTATACTTCAAGTGCAGAATCATAAGGAAGATTGGCTCTCAAGTCTATTTGTCATATACGCCCATATGAAATCTGCCAAAACATGGAACAACCTGAAACCCACCCAAAACCCCACCCTGTCACCTACTGTAGCATTAAAGGTCAGGCATACTGCTTCCCTGAAGTTATTTAATAAAATACTTCACTGGTTGCCATGCCTCTCTTCAAAAACGGGACTGGAAAAGGCCCTTCCATCTGCACTGCTTAGGTCAGGGGTGCTTTTCCTTGGAGACTGCTGGTGCATCACTGCAGACCAGGCTGTTCTGCTATGGTCACACTCCAGGTTTATTCCAGTGGTGGCACCAAGGGGGTGGGAAACTACATCCCTCTGCCTCCTCTCCCTTCCTCTCCCCTTCCTTCCCCTCCCCTGGAAGCTGGTTGATGGGTCTGATTATGGAGCCTCCAGGAAAATGGCCTTTGTCGTAAAAGGCCAAAGTTCATCAACTTCCATTTACATCAGTAAACACGAACAATTCTTCCTGAGCCTGAGAAATCAATTCCCACAATACATCAGCCAGCCGTGCTTTAACGGACTGAATTGAAATGCCCCTTCTAATCTGCATCAGAGGAATAAAACCGATCCTATCGCATAATGTGTAAAGATGGGAGGGAAAGAGGGAGCGCTACTCACCATTGCACATGCAGCGCACATTCCTGTAGAAGCGGGGGCACACAAAACTAATTCGTGCCGTGCTATAGGTCATCAGGGAATGTGAATCAATAGATAGACTTTGCTCACAGTGTTGTTCCTGACAATCCAGTCCAGAGCAATTCTTCTCCAAGATAGCAGAAATACGAATCACATTTTCCAAGTGTCTCCTTGCATTGGTAAGCTTCTGAATCAAATAGGCAGGCTTATAGAAACCACTGTTGTGCATCTGAACTGCAAACAGCATGTCAAGCTGATTGCTGCCTGCCACTGGCTGAATACTGATGATGTGTAGGCTGTCTTGTTTTTGGGAGAGCACTGCGTTTCGCAAGGTACGCCTGAACCCGTGCATGTGAAGGCCCACAAAGTCTTCTGGGGAAACATTCTCAAAACGGATGGTGACTGTGTTCTGCAGCATTTCTTGTAGCAATTGCTCAACGTGGACCACAACATCGATGGGTACCTGGAACCGGCCATCACTGACAGAGACATTCAGGACATACTTGCCATTATCAAGTCCTCCAAGGGCAATGATCTTCCCATCATGGCTGTTGACCTTGAACAAACTTTTCTGCTCCGATTTTAGCGTGTATGTGAGGACATCGTACACATCCTGATCTGTGGCATGAATTTTGCCAATGACTCCCCCAGGAAAATCATCTTCCATGGTGACAATGAAAATCTCCAGTGGAATGGCAGTCGGTTTGTGAATGCTCTCTTCAATAACCCTCACCTGAACGTAGGTGTGGGACACCTGCTGAGGCTTCCCAGAGTCCTTTGCCTAATGTAATTTAGAAAAAATAAAAAATAAAACTCAAAATAAACTACACAGCCAACAACCATAACTTCTTGCTCTATATATTCTGACAGCATCAGTAATTCTGAAGACCTCTCAAAAGAACTTCCCAAACGCATTTGCAACATACATATGTGAAGAAACGTCTCAGCCATTTCTAGCAGTGGAACTTACAAACTCTTTAGGGAAGCACAGATATCTCATCTAAGTGTCAGCAGAATGTCTCATTACTCAAACTGAAATGTTCCCAGGATCCCACAGATATCACTTGTCCTCTTCACAGAACCATTTGGATGTGGTATATTCTGCACCAAATGGAATTTGGGCTCACTTCTACCCTGGAAAAGAGACTGAAGCCCAGTGAAATACCAGCAACAGTTTCTGCACTGCTTGGTGTGCTCCAAAGGTGTTTCAGACCCTGCTTAGTTTGTGTGGGTGTGAGGAAGTTCAGAGTTTTGCTGCAGAGCTCTGTACTATTTTACCTGAAGCAATCAAGAAACATGCTTGAAATATGTAAAATTTATCACCCTCCAAAAATGAAATAGAGTGCTTGTGCTGTTACTAACAATAAAATATGAGAGCAGCACTACACTTGGACAGATGACTGTATGACCCAGAGCACATATGATAGCATCATTTGCACTTTTTTATAGAGAGTAAAAGAGAAAGTATGACAAAAAACCCAAGGCCATTTTGACAGAAAGGTGTGAAAACTTGAATCAGTGTCCTTTCCTGCACTAAGAAAAATGTTTCATTGAAGTCACTATTAAGATATACCGCTCCACACATTTATTTGCTCCAGAGAAGAATGGAAGACTAAACTACCACTGGGCAGAGATGTAGCACACAGTCAAAGATCTTTGTACTTGGACACGGGGAGGAAAATTTATAAGTTAGAGAAAAAAAGTCAGGACGGCAACAGTAATATGGACATTACTAGGGAAAGATTAATAACTTTAAGACACTCTAAAATTCATTCGTCCTCACTCCTAAAAGGGCTGGGTGGAGTATTTAAAAAAAAAAATTATGTATATGTGCACACACATACATGCACAGAGATTACATCCCATTCTGCTTTCAATTTTAACATTATTTTTCAATAAACCTAACACTGAGGAGGAACCTGATGATGGAAAAGAGAAAGCAGTACTCTGGCACATACAAATCGTAAGAAACATTTTTATGGTTTATATGCAACAGAAAACTATAAAATGTTTTCACTGCAGAAAACCCTAAAGAAAATAATACTGGGAGGAATTAGGCCTCCACAATCCAACAGCATGTTTTTCTGAACATGTTGGTGCATATCAGACATCGTGGTCTGTCTAATATTTCATTTATATGACATACTTGGACCTATATAGCTAGAGGATGATGCTTAAACTTAATTCTCATGTCCAATTTTGGCTATACTGGAACTTTGGCTAACAAATTTCCCTGAAAGCAAGGTATTTCAGGATGAAGGCATGGTAAGAATGAAAGGTGAGTTTTTTTTTATTTTCCTGCAAGGCTCAAAAAATAGGTTTCAGGAATATTAGATGGCAAACTTGTAAAACTTTGATTTGAAGTGTTATTTAGCATCAGAGCTTATATTTTTAAAATTGTAACTAACTGAGGATATTACTGCTATGAATTACTGCATTAAATGTGCTTGTAAAGGAGCAGACAGGCTGTATTTAGAGAAATCAACCCCCACAAAGCAAATGGAGGAAGCCTTCATTTCAGACTTTGTTTATAGGACCATGTCCCATTTCAATGAAGAGGTGTTCATTCCCTAGACTTGCATATTTACTGAACTCTAATACATTTTCTCTGGCACGCTTGAGAAATGTGAACAAATTACTTTTGGATTTACAGTTTTTTGTAATCAAAATTACCCTGGTTACAAAGTTCCTCAACAATTACTCTAAAGCTAAGTTTGAGCTGGACTTCTACTGCATGTCTTACTTTCACATTCTTTAAAAGCTAAGTTGACCTTGGAAATGTGATTTCATGAATTCTTGGTAGGCTTCCAAAATTTTATGCTTAAATTTATGACTTAAAAGCAGAAGTGATTTTCCTTCCTAGAACAATATTTTGCTGTCACTTGTTCTGCGGTGTATTTATATGTATATAATGCATTTTTGCTTATTTTCCTTGCTTAGCTACAGAAAAAAAAAGATGAAAATCTTAAATCATAATGGCCACTGCTCAGAAAATCCATTTCATGCAGAGGAAATTGGAAAGGTGGCTGGCTACCTATTTATATTTATATGAAATTAGGTTTAAGGACATCAAAGGAAATATACCATATTGTGTACTTGTAAACTGGAATGTATGGTATTTACTCATAGAATACAGTCAATTAAAACCAACCCATACAGGCAATGTACAGATGACCTACCACTATGAGGGTTTTTGTTCCTGTGCAGATGCAAATATCAAGCCATACCTGCACGCAGAGCACATATTCGGTTGCAACCATGTGCTTGAAGATGACTGCAGATCTCAAGACGCCGTGAGGGTCCAGTGTAAACTCCTCCTCTTCATTGCCAGTGAGGATGGTGAAGGTAAAAGGGGGGCCATTGTGAAAAGAGTCTTTGTCTGTCACTACCAGCTGCAAAATGCTTGTGCCCACCGGTTTATTTTCCTTTACACGTATACACAGTGTATAAAGAAAAGGATTAAAATGATACATATCACAATCATAAAATACCAGGTTTTGCCATTAAGAATATTCAACTGAATGATCTTGCCTATGACAGCATTTCACAAGCAGCATTTATTTGACACTGCTTACACCCCATGAACTGGTAGCAGAGATGGAGGTACCCACCACATCTCCAGGGACCGATGAGCTCTGCCTGATACTATGTCTGATCAGGGCTGACTAACCATTAAGACTTGCACCCTGAGCAAGGTGTAAAAAAGTGTTAACTCATCCCAGCTCAGATGTTTTGTGGCCAGAGTACCTGGTGCAACAGGGGTGAACAGTAAAATGTGTGACAGATGTTGAGGTTAAAGAGCCTAGGCAAACAGAAAATTACCAAAGACTTTGAAAGATGTATTTATACTTTCCTTTAAATAAGATCACTTGATACATATTTTGCAGATAAATCATCAAAAGTTACTTAACTGAAACCAAATGCTTTGGTATTTTAAAAGTCAGAGAAGTTTTTGATGTGCAGGATAAACTTACTTGAATTACGGCTGTATAGTTAGCTGGAGTAAATACAGGGCTATTATCGTTCACATCAGAAATGTCCACATTGACCGTCACAGATGAAGACAAAGGAGGGGTGCCGCTGTCTCTTGCCTGGATAACTAATGAATAACCAGATATCTGAAAAAAAGTGAAAACATTAAATCATTGTGAAAGCGGTCCTAATATTTAACTCATGTTCTTTACATCCAGTGCACCAACCTACACTATTCTAAGGAAAGCTGTTTGCCCTCATTATATATAGTATAGTACATATAGTATATATACTTATACCTTAGTATAACTTTATCCTGTTTATTGCTACACTGTGCCCCCCCTTCTGTTTTATAAGGCTATCAGTAAACATAACAGCTTCACTGTATTAAAATAACTGTACTAGATGATGCATTCCTGAAACAAAAGGGCAGACAAAAAATGACCGACATATAATATTCAAACTCAGCCATTACTACTGTAGCTAACATTTTCATCTCTCCTAGGTGTCAGCTGGGATATGTGACCTGATTCTATTTGTCTTACAGATGGTTTCCAGGATATTATATAAATTGGTTATTAGAGCCAACCTCAGTTTGACACACAGTGTTTCTAACATGGTGAACCAAGAAAAAGTTCACAGGCAGTTGCCTTAAACACACTGGAAAATATTTGAGACTGCTAGGGACAACAGTCTCTGTAGCAATATTATCCACCATTCAGTAGAAGATAGACGTTTTTTGAGCCTACTTGTTTGCAACAGACACAAACTACTCAGCATGGTGTGGGCAGTTCAGTGTATCACCCATGGGCCCTCTACACACATATGTGCCTGTGCGTGAGGTGTGAGTGTATGTGACAATTTGCAAAAGCTCTGTCTATGCACAGCTTATAGATGACAGTTTGCTTTTATGAACTGCATCCTTATGTCAGCCTCCTTAAGTCTTACAACTGCTTTTTACTATATATTGCTCCTCACTCCCCAGGGAGAGTCTGCCCGTCTGCCCTACGGGGGAGCGAGCAAAGGGCAAAACTTGTGCCAGCTAAAACATCCTGCTCCAGCCTCATGGTGCGGGGCTGGAAAGGGGAAAAGCACATCCCTGCAGAGGGGAACAACGTCATGTTAAAGGGGCTTTTTCAAGGTGGGAGGAAATCCAAAGCCATTGGAAAAATAAAAGCCATTTGGGTACGAGGGAGAAGTACATGCTAAACATACAAAACAAGGGCGCGGGCCTTCTGGGATGTGGGACCAACCTAAAGAAAAAGGAAACAGGTTTTTTTAGGGGGTTGTAGGGAGAAGAAAGACTGTGATTTGGTGGGGGCATAGTGACACAGGAGGAAGGAAGAATCCTCAACTGTGGAAAGTCAGGAAACCGAGGCTTTTGAGCTGTAATTTTCACTGCTAGCTAAAGACAAGACTCACAGTTTTGTGGAATCTTTCCCAAATTCTGTATGTGTTTTCTTTCATTTCAGTGTATCCCAGAAAGGTAGATGGCAAAAGCCATGGTTTCTGTGTGATTACAGCTGTGGAAACAGGTTTCCTTAAACCACGGAAACCTGGGAATCAGCACAGTCTTTGGGGGTCTACAGCAGATGGGGCATCGTGTATCATTTTCCCTGAAGGGGTCAGAAACACCTGTGTCTAGGAAATGTGCCAAGGTGGCAAAGAAAAAGACAATATCACAGCTTATTTTAACCAAGGGAAACTTTGGAAACGCAGATCTAACAGAGCTGGCATTAAACACACACACACCAGTGAGGGTGAATGTGTGTGTCTCAATGCAGATGTACATGAGTGCACTTCAGAAACTAACTAAAATCATATTAAGAAATTAAGCCTGTGCCATTTGAGAGAAATATATTATAGTAGATTTGTAACATTCTCAGTCACTGTTACTTCCCTGTCCTCGACTGTCAGCAGTAAAGTCATTCTGCCACCAAACACTGACAATTTAATCCTGCCTTTGTGATAATACAGAAAGGATATTTGCCACTGTTTTAAGCAGTAGCCCTGCTTCCAGTAGAGAGTTCTTCCAGCTGAGCCCGTATTCTGAGGATAGCAATCAGCTTCCCCAGATTCCTGGATGAACTGCTAGGAGGCAGGAGGCATGGATTTCATTATGTGTTGCAAGATTTCTGAAGCCATGTAGCACTCTCCTGCCCTGCTAGTAGCACTGTACTTGTTTGTTTTTTTCCAAAGCTGCTAATTGCTAGCTATGGCAAAATGGTGATAAATCACCCTGAATGAATAATCTAGTGAGCAAACAAAGCAGCAGAATCTGTTTAATGAAGCACTCCCACTTTTGGTACAGCCTGGCCACTTCATAACATCACCTCCCCAGTGACATGTTTTGCAGAGCGCTAATTAATGGCTGGAGGTCTCAGCTCAGTGCTTGGTGCCACAATCTGGAGTATGTTGTAATCACTCGGTTGCACACACCGCTGCACGTGTGTGCTTGCACGCAAAGGAGAGAAGAGGATCATTAACACAGCAACAGCTGCTGGTGGCACTGCAGGAGAAATCCAGGGTTGTTTTTTCCCCCGATCTGGTCTCAGCTGCTGTGTTGGTGCAGGATGGGAATGCTAGCAGAGCAGTTGGCTTGTACGTCGGACTGGAGATAGGGTTGGGGTAGGAAGAAGTGGAACAACATTAGAAAGACCTGCTGGAACATCTTAGGCTGATTGTAGAAGAGTATAAAAGAAGATTCTTCAAAACAAGCTAGCAGCAGTGTTGAGATCAATACACATCTGTAAGTCGTAAGTTAAGAAGTCCCACATGTCTTACCCTTTCTCTATCCAATTTCTTTTTAACCTTCACGAGTCCCAAAACAGGATCAACTGAAAATTCATTGTCTTGATCCCCATTCACAATGGAAAAATGAATCTGGCCATTGGAAGGACTGTCCAGATCTTCTGCTATCAACTTTTTTGAGAGAAGAGTGAAAATTAGCAAAATAAATACTAAGCCATCTGTACGATACATTAATTGCTGGCTCAACATCCCCAAATATTTTGTATTCCATCAGACAAGTTATATCTGAACTGCACACCTCTACAGCACCAAGCCAAGCATCAAGCCAATCAGTTTTTGATAGGAGGGTCCCCTTGGACATTTTCAAAATTCTAGCCTTAAAACATACACAATATTTTAATCTTAATATTCCATATAACACTTTCTTTCTGGATCCACAAGTTCCAAGATGAGAGTATTGTGAGGTTTGGGTATGGCACACTGCATGCCAGACTACACAAATACTATGTATTTCAGCGAAAAGTTGAATTCTGCCCTTCCAATAAAACCCACTTGTTTCCAGCTGACTCATGAAATGCAATGCCTTAAACATGCCATTGCTCTTTGACAGCATATTGGGGTTAAAAAGAAACAGTTTGTACTACTACTGCTACTTTCTTTTGGGGTGAAACTGGCAGCAGTCTGGAGAGCAGTAGCAGATGCAGAGTATTGGCCAGAGAACAGTTTGGGTGACTCAAGATGCAGTACTTATCATTATTAACAAGTGCAGCATTATTTTATTAAAGGTCATGTGGCATAGAGCTTTGTCCTGCATAAATGCTGCCCACAGCCTCACTCACCATTATCACTGAATCACCGATGGCAGCGTCCTCGCTGATGACAGCGCTGTAGACCACCTGGCTGAATTTTGGTGCGTTGTCATTAACATCTGTCACGTTTACATTCACAGTCGTAACGGCGCTCAGGGCTGGAGTACCTCCATCTTTTGCTTCCACTACTAAGTAGAAATCCTTACACGATTCATAATCCAAAGCTTCAAAAATGGAAATCACTCCTTTGAAGCAAGGGAGGGAATGTCAACAGCCAGCAAAAAACAAATAATGCTATGGACTAAGGGATTTGACTGTAGTAAACAGTACAGCATGCTATTTATCACCGTGGCACACATACAAAATATGTTGTTCTAAGTGTAACTGCCCAATCCAATAAAAATATTTGGTCAGGTTTGTACTGCTGTCGTTTGATTAAAGAATGATGCCAACTGCACTTGGGTTGCCTCTGCAGAAAGGACCTTCACAAGGCATGAAGCAACGAATGGTTTCTCATGAAAATAGCTTTTATTATATGAATATTGCAGACAGAGAAACAGGGGCCATATCCACCCATTTTCCTGGGCTCATGCACAGAGCCTGTGGGAGAACTGGATGCTGATTCTGGAAATCAGCCCTGACAAGTCAACAGAAATTCACTCCCACGTAATTAACTTCTCATGAATTAAATACAAATGAATGGGGTATGAATACCTTTGAGAAATCAGTTGTCTATCATTTATGTGATTAAACAGGGACTTCCCACTCAACTAGGTTCATAAATTTTGGGTTCTCTCACCACACAATCAAAACTAAGATTCACTGTAACTTGACTCACTCTGTGCACCCAGACCCCCTCTAGGATAGAAACTATTTTTATGCAAGCCCTCCACTTGTTTCCCATGTACCTATAACCTTAACATGAAGTGGGGAGTAAGTTGTGCACAGATTACTAGTGATGCTTTGAAGGAAGTAATACTGGGTATGGCAGGAAAGACTTAAATGCAAATCCTTAACCTTGGCAAGACAAATCCTTTTCAATATAGACCCATCAGGAGCAGGGATGTAGGGGGCTTACAGGTCATTTAGTCCAACTGCTGCCCAACACAGGTCAGCTAAACCTAATCATTCTTGAATGTACTCATCTCTAATGTTCTTATAAACCTCCAAGATCAGTTTCCTAACCTTCTTAGAAAATGTATTTCAGTACTTAATAATCATCAGAGTTAGGAATTTCTTCCTATCATTTAGCCAAAATAATCCAAATGCAATTTAAGACCATTTGAAACTTCTTTTCTAATGAGTGGGCATGGAGAACAGTTTATTCCCCCTTCTCTTCGTAGGTAGTTTTTACAGGCTTGACTACTAACAGCATGCCTTCTCTTTTCTAGCTTAAATAGCCTCAATTCCTTCAGTCTTTCCTGGTAAGCCACATTTTACAGACCTTGGATCATTCTTCTTAATCTTGTCTGGGCTCTCTCCAAATGAATCCTACCTTTCAGCATGACTTGCTGGAAGCAGGAGCCCTGAAGAGAAGCTTCCAAGTGGCTAGCAGAGAGTTCCCACTGATAAATGGTGTGAAGGGCATTATTTTTCAAACCCTGATCAGGCATGCTACATCAGCACCCGGCTGTCTGGAAACTGAGCCTCTAAACCGATAATAATGGAGCTGTCACACATTAATGAATAATAAATAGTTTTTTTTTTTCCCTGTGTGATTAAGCTTCATTATGGGTTTTTATTGATTTATCTCCTTGGCTTCATTGTCAGATGTGAAGTATCACTGTCTAGGCGTATTTATGTTTAAATTTTGTTAGCGCTAATCAACATTATGAAGATAACAGGCAACATACAATTATGTTAAGTCCCTTACACATAAGGCAGTGGCCTCGGCAGAGTGGAGACAGATTTTTGCACACAGTAATATAAATGACACAACGCATCATTTTGAGATTTTCCAGGTTACTGGTTATTACAGCTGCATTCAAACAAGTGTTACCTTCAGCTTTCAAAACCGAGATTGTTTTGCTCTGAAGCTCTTGTGGCAGATTAGTACTGGTCTGCCTGAATGTTATGAGAATAAGGGGATCCACTACAGGAAGCACAGAAGAATCATAGCTTACTGTTGATGGATTGAAACCTCAATAAGGATAAAGAACACAACCCCACTAAGGAAATTCAAGGAAAATGAGTCATTTGCACCAAATAAGGTAGCTTAGTATTTCTTAAAGAGAAGCAGCAGTATGTTTTTAAAATTTATGACGTATAACTAAAGAAATCCCAAACCCAAACCACAGCTGAAGTCAACTGTCAGACAACACAAATCAGGAGCAAGCTAAGTCAGTGAAGTTGCATACAGTTGTATAAACAGCAATCATTTCAGGACTGCCAGCTATTTGGTCCTGATAGCACTGTCTGATGCTTGCTAAGGTCCAGACAGTTGAAGCTGTACTCAGCTGGTAGGCAGGTAAACATTGCCAGTGTTCATAACTGTAAGGATTGCACAGTTTGGCTAATGGGTTGTCACATCTACATTGACTTCAACAGACATACTAATGGAGAAAAGTATTCTCCACTTGAGCCAGGGCAGCTGAGCGTGACTCTAATTTACATCATTCTCCAACCTAAAATTGTTTTTTAACTGTGCAACTTATTCCACATCGACAAGCTCTGAGTCTCTGTTCTTGGAAATTCTTTGGTCCAAGAGTACTCCCCAAAGCATTCACATTTTTCTGATGCTTTCATTTTGCTTTACAAGAGCCACTTTACAAACCTGTTTTTGAGTTAATCCTGAACTTCCCTTTCTCATTCCCCGATCTGATGAGATAGGCAATCTCAGCATTAGTACCAATGTCCTGACTTGTAGCAAAAACAGAAAGGACCTCAGTGCCAGGTGAGGTGTCTTCAGGTACTGTGACAAGATAATCTCTTCTTTCAAACACAGGGGGGTTGTCATTGATGTCTAGCACTGTAATGGTAACGGTGGCAAATGAGGACAAGGTCAGCACAATGCTCTGATCTGAGGCCTTTACACTGATGTTATAGGAAGACTGAAGCTCTCTATCAAGTGGATGCTCCAAAATAATGATTCCTGATGACCGGTCAACTGAGAAGTAACCATCTGCTGAGTCTGCCAGGGAATAGGTAACTTTTCTGTTCACCCCTGAAAGAGAAGCAAATGTGAAAAAGTGAAATAAAGAAAATAATAACCTCTTCCAAGCTAACGGAAACCCTAAGCAAAATCTGCTATCACACTGATCATTTCCAGAGGGGGTGGAGCCCATGGAGGTAGGAGTGCCTGTGGGTACAGTATTGCTGAAAGTTTGGGAGAACAGGACATGATCTTCTCACATGTTAAATCCCCAAGGATAAGTTAAGTTCCTTCCCTCATCATGGTATTTTTTTAAAAGATCACTTTGCAGAACTGCTGTGTAATGAAACTTGAAAGCAGAATCCAGATACGGTCCTTGCCCAGAAAAACTTACAATTGAATTAGATGAGACAGGGAGAATGCTGAAATTAGAAATGTCTCAGAGCACTCCTTGAAGGAATAGAAATGTACATAAGGGAAAAATAAACCCATAAAAATACATCAGGTGGCACAGAATGTACTTGCTACCAGTGCTGCCTTGATTCCACTGTTGAGCAGAAAAATATTATCGTAAGACGATGCCTGTTAGACAAAAGCTGCATCAAAGAGTTCCTGCCAGAATACAGACATTTTAGAAAGGAAGGTCTCCCACTTCCCCAGTTTGAGAGCAAAAATTGAGTTGTACAAAAGATATCCTGTGTTTTTCAAATCCTGCCTGTATTTCCCAATACATAACACCTATCCACCCAGCTGCTAAATATGCAGATCTATGCTAAGGTTGTTGTCAGTGTAAGGCCTGAGGGGAAGGTGCTGACTTGGTTGCTTGCTGCACTACAGTAGGACGGTGGGATAGCCATTTCAAATCTAATTAAAAGTGAACACAGATACAACCTAATTCAACTCCCTCGATGCTGGTTGATTTTGTGATTTGGTCCTGGGTGCTTCACTAAAGAGTTTCTAACTAAAACACAAAGATCCACTCAAATGAAGAGTCTCTGTTTTTAACATCTCTCACTTGAGCATTTGCTGCCCTTCTTGTTGGAGAACAGACTTTACAAGCCTGACATTAATCAGATGAACAAGAGCTACCAATCCCTTCTAGGCATATTTTGTTAATTTAAAATCTGTGACAGTATAATTCTGCTTTCCAGCAGCAAAGTACTGTAGAAATGTCTGATCAAAAGCAGCACAAATCACAGTTGTTTTCTGCTTGACGTAGCAGGAGTAGAGCATCCACACAAGGGGGAGCTGGGAGACTCTTTCTTCAATCACACACACATAAAAACTAGAGCAACTACAAAGTCCCAGATCCTACTTGGAGAGCACTAGGGAGCCTCTTCAGGGAAAAAGTTTTTATGCAGTGTTTGAGACACCAGAGTTATTTGAATCATTCAAATGTCTTTAAAATAAGGAAAATTTTAAATGGCAATATTGCAATGAACCAGTTTGGGTTTTTGTAATCACCTCTCTATTCACCGTGACATCTCAAATGTGAAAAATACAGAGGCCCTCCTTCAGTAAAACAAGCAAGGCAGCTGAGGAGGTGACTCCTGTCCTAGACAAGGAACTGAGCTCAGTCCACAAACCAGTCAAAGACTCTTTCATGTGTTGAAACACCTAAACTCTGAATACTCTACAGCCTGCTGGAGACCATGCTCACTTAGACTCTTTATACATGCATCCAAATGCTCTGTCAGCTGACAATCAACCAAACTGACAAAAGTGAAAAAGGAGTAAAATCCTCTGGAAACTGGAAGGTTTGGAGGTTCTGAATGGCTGAAGGTGTGTCTACATTTCCAGCAGGGGAGGATCTCCTTCTGCTAGAAATCCTCCCCAAATTTCAGTTTACGGAAAGGGACAGACCTGAGCAGAATAATAAATGAGCTAGTAATTAGCGCTGATCCCTGGGGACTCTGGAAAAGGGGATTTTGACTGATTCAAGGCATGCACTTGAACACTCAACCTACACATGAGTTTTAACTGTAAAGCTGTTTAGTATTCTCTACTGGGATCTCTTGATGTCTGACAGTTTCTACATAGAATTAAATACTTCTCTGTATCAGGGACCTTAAGACACACCTTCCACAGGACAGCCTTAGTCTGGTTTGGGTTTTTCTCTCACACAAAACCCCTATTTGATATCACTACAGCATACCTGGGCACAAGACAGAAGTTTCTTTAAAGGCATAAATACCTAGAAAGGAGATGGCCTGCCCATGACTTGTGTCTTGAAAAACCCCAAAACTTCAGCAAGAATATCTTGGAAGGGGGAGCGGGGAGAGACAGAATTTGGTGCAGGTGACACCATGGATGGAGATTTACATACAGGAAGTGATAACTCTAGTGACTGCAATCTGATTGATAATAATTCGACCACTGTCCTTGTATTCTACTTCCTAAAGGTGGTGTCCATTAATTAAGAATGTTATAAAAAATATAAAAAATGAATAATGTTTTTTGGTAAGTGATTGCTAGTGATCCTACAATGGAGACAGTTCAGATACAGAACTGGTGTTCTGGTTGCTAACTCTAATATGAGGGATTTTTAGGCAGAAATGAGAAGTTACTTCTTGAAGACAAGTGCTTTTTTTTTTCCTTCCTGGAAAACAAGAGAGGAATACAGAAGTTCCAGGGATGTTGGTTATCTTGTACCAGTCTGGTCTGATTACAAAAACAGTCTTATTTTTCCCATGGAACCTAGAGGAAAAGCTCTTATGGGTGAAAAGCCATTTTATGCAAGGAGAGACAGAAGATCAGGGTAGAAGACCTGAGCTGGGACACTCACAGATACCAACCTTTGGTGGCTTTCAGCTTGACTGCAGAGGCAGAATGGAAGGAGAAGTAGAGGCAGATCTCAGCTGCCTGCTGACCTTATCCCATGGTGTTTTGTGGGGCTGGAATTTAACGTGTGCATCTTGGGAGGAAAATTAATTAAATAAAAAGCTGTCACAGAAACAGCACTTTGAAGAAAGTGTTGTGCTGTTGTATCAATAGCTGTTTCCACTCAGCTTCCTGAGCCGAGGCTGAAAACAAAATGGGCATGAGGCAAAGGTGAAGTAGGAAGTTATTCTACTTAAATCCAAAGTGCTTTAGTCCAGGGGCTACCATCTGCTGCGAGAGAAGCGTCCACCAGTGTGCGTCAATGGCATCCCTGCCGTGGAGGCGATGGTAGATTCTGCTGTGACTATAAAGGAGATGTTTTCTGTGGAAAGAAAACAACTGCTCCAACACCATAGTTCCTGCACTGGTAAAGAGAGCAATCCTCCCACACTGCTTGCCCACAGCTGTTGGGGGATTAATGTTTGCAAACTGTGTTGTGTCTATTCACTTACTTAAACTTCTCAGATTTCTAAGGTGCCAATCACCAACATAAGCTATTTGAACATGGAAAGCTTTGCAGAAATTACTATTACTATAAGAGGATTGCAGTACATTTTTTAAATAAAGGAATAAGCAAGCCCATTTTCCATTTAGACTTGTATTAGCATATGATAGAATATTGCCCTTTGCCAAATCTCTGGTGTGAAGAGCTTGTACTACATACAGCCGTCTAGTACCTCAAATACCATCCTTCAAACAGGTTTTTTTTTTTCTTGTTTTCCTTTGTATTAAAACAAAGGGGCATGCACTGAATGTCACATAATAATATCTTCTATGTCATTACTTCTTTAAATAGCACCAGGGAAATAAAATAACTTCTATTTGTAATTCAGGAGCAACAAATTCCTCCTTGTCTAACACACAGAATCATAGAATCATTTAGGTTGGAAAGGATGTTTAAGATCATCCAGTCCAACCATTAGCCTAACACTGCCAAGTCCACCACTAAACCGTGTCCCTAAGCACCACAGCTACAGGTCTTTTAAATACCTCCAGGGATGGTGACTCAACCACTTCCCTGGACAGCCTGTTCCAATGCTTGATAACCCTTTCAGTGAAGGAATTTTTCTTAATATACAATCTAAACCTTCCCTGATGCAACCTGAGGCCATTTCCTCTCATCATATCACTTGTTACTTGGGAGAAGTGACCAACACCCACGTCACCACAACCTCCTTTCAGGTAGTTGTACAGAGTGATAAGGTCTCCCCTCAGCCTCCTTTTCTCCAGCCTAAACAGCCCCAGTTCTCTCAGCTACTCCCCATAAGACATGTGCTCTAGAGCCTTCACCAGCTTCGTTGCCCTTCTTTGGACACCAGCACCTCAATGCCTTTCTTGCAGTGAGGGGCCCAAAACTGATGTAGCTCAATTGAAAATGATGAAGTTACAACACGTTTTGATCCAGACCAACACTAATTAAAAGGCCGAGCATTAACACAACAGGCACAATCCCCATATACAGTGAGTTTCTGCAGTAGGCATTACCTGCCAACTGCATCACACACAAACTAAAATTTACACATATTAAAGATCATACATAGTGTGTTTCTCCCTTCTGTTGTCATCTTTTACCCTGAACTCATTATTTAATGTGTATGCCCGACTATATCTAGCCCACTAGTTCTTGTTTATCTCTGGAAAATGATGCTTGACTTTGTCATTTGCTCATTTTCATTTTGAAAACCTATGGGAAGAAACGTAATGGCAAGCATTAAAAATAAAGAAACAAGAAGTAAAACAGAAAGCTATGCAGGAAGAGAACTGTATAAAAATGTTGTTTATCAATTTAGCAGTGATTTGCAAGCATGGTATCAGATTATTGTGCTTCTTCTTGCCTCTGTTTTTCACGGTGTGACTATTAACACTGATGTGTACCTATGGCCTTTCCTGATTATTCAAATGTTAACCACAACACCAATTACTGGACGGTAAAAGTCCACAACTTCATTAACAGCAAACAAGACAGAAGATGAATATTAAACCAGTTTTTATAATACTCCATCATTTTGAGATGAAAGAGAAAAATCTTGCCAGAATTACCTTGATGAACTGTAGAAGAATATATAGCCCCATAGGGAAAGATATTTCAAGTGATTTTTACAACTTAAGTAGAAAACTGGCCAAGTTCAATCCGTAACACCACTACTGAGACAGGCTTTCACTGCTTTGTCCCTTTTCTGTAGGGAAACAATAGCCTTAACCCCAAAGGCCTTTACTGACACCAGTGTTCCAGTGGAGTCCCAGTACCATGGGCTGAGAGCAGGGCCACAGAAGACAGATGAAGATAACCAACCCCTTACTGAAGGGAAGTACTGGACAGAAATGACAGGGATAAGCTTTTAGTGGTATGATACCTTCCATGGGTGTCTAAAACCCTCCTTTCCATTTCATTTGGGTCGGGTGTTGTCTTTTTTGGTGGGAAGATGAGATCTGGACATGGAATGCACACGTAGAAAGATATATATATATATAAATATATGCATGTATGTACGTATGCATATATATGTATACAGACACACGTACATATACAGATTATATATGTTCCAGTTTAAATATAGGGCTTATTTAGTCAACATAATCCAAGAGGTACAATTGTCCTGGAGTTCTTTGCCTCCACGTTGTTAACAATAACCTTGGAAATCTCAAAAATTAAAGAAATTAATAGAAATGAGAGTGTATAAAGACAGCAGGAATCTTGTGAGGTCATCTAATTTATTCCTGCACAAAGAAAGGATGGATACAATTTATCCCCAAACACAGGCCTATTCTTTGATCCTGAACTTGCATAACCTCCTTGGATAACACACCCCGGTGCCTCACCTTTCTTACAACTAAAAATCTTGTTCTGACTTTTTGCTGAGATTGAATAAAAATAATAAAAGATGAAGGGAAAAAAGGAACAAAGGTTGACTTCCTTCCTCAGAGCTACTTGTCTGATATCTGAAGACTGTTATACTTTATCATCTCAGTTCTCTTTTCCCTGGCACCCCCTCTCAACTGTTCTAATATATCCTTGTAGCACACATTTTCCAGACCTGTGACCCTTCTTGTAAATCTCCAGGTAGCCCACATCTTCCTGGAAGTGCTGTACCCAAAACTCAACACAGCTTTTTTGGTCAGGGTTTGCTGACACCAAGTAAACAGAACTACTTCTGTTTTCCAGCGTTACTCTTGTTTGCCCATCTCATTAAAGTATTTGCCTTTTCACACCTGTATGAAAGTGTAAACATACATTCAGCCTGTGATTCACCATAATACAGCTGCTTCTCTACAGTTCTGCTGCCCAGTCATTACCCAGACAATACTGGTGAACTTGGTTATTCTTATCTAAACAGAGGATTTCACATTTATCTTGATGACTTGCACTGTATTTTTCCATACCACTTTTCCAACTGTTAAATCCCACAACTATGATTTTGACACTATCCAGGGCACTTGCAGCCCCATTCCACTTTCTGACATCTAGCAATACAGACCTTATGCCTATTTATCCATCCAGGAATTAAAATAAGAGCAATTCTACACCCAGTACCTTTTTTAACATATCCCTCCAGTGTAACAGTCATTACAAACTTACCTGATAACAGTTTCATGCAGACCATGCTTCCTTAGCTTGCTTATAAAAATACCATGTGGTACAATGTCAAAAACCCCACTAAACTTAAGACATACCACCCATAATATTTCTTCCTATATGGCCTCTTCCTCTGCATGTTGCAGAAGGAAATGAGATTGGTTTGATGAATTCTGCTTGCTGAACACAGACTAGCTTTTAGTCATCTTGATACACATACACTCATTATTTTAATGCAAGTTGGGTGACTTAAGTTTCCCTGACTACCTATCTGCAGCTTTAAAAATCTGGCCCTTTGAACGATTCAACAACAGGGTCATATAGACTGACTACTTACAGGATTAGGTCTCCTGAGCGCCTAGGCATGGGAAGCAAAATAAGCAATATGAAGTAGGGCTTGTTTAGGCAGAAACCTAAGCCTTCTATCATAATCCCCAAACACCTTGTTTGTTTACCTGCTAACACTAGGTAAGTCTAAACTCTACAGAGCCTGACTTATTTCTTATTTGGCAAGTTTTCAGGGCCCCAGTGTGCTGTATTTCTGTGTTCCTAGAAGGGCTTCTGCCTTTACTAGGAAGGCAAAAGCTAGGTTCTCTCCTGAACAACTCACTGGGTGAATGTGGACCTTTAGGTGCCCTCAGGACTGGCCTGCCCACTGGGGGATGTGGGGTATTGCCCTCCCACTCTCCTTATGGGACAGAAGTCTACTTGTAAGGACACCTTTCTGAGAAGGAGGAGTACGAGGGTACATTGCCAGAGACTGTTCCTTTTCATTGAATAAGCCCTGGGGAACAGAGCCCAGGATGCAATCACCCACCAAGCTACAGAGCAGTGCTCTCTCATGTCTTTTTTTTTTTTTCCTCTGGCTAATTCCTGAATCCTTTTTCACAACAGCTTCAGTGACAGTGGAAAGGACCCCATGCTTCAGCTATAACCCCTTACTTATGCAATGCTGCTTTGAATAGCTGCAGAAGAAGGAATCAATAATTCAGGTCCTCCATATCCTGCATTAGAGCACTAACCCCTGGTCTGTTTTAAAATTCAGTGAGGCAAAGACGTGGGCAAAGATATAGAAAGCTCCATGTATGTTTTAAAGAGAATGAGCCATCATCTGGAAAGTATCTTGTAATATTTATTTTACAAAACCTCAGGCAATACCCAGAAATATCATCTAGCTAGTGGTGGCGTCATTGCCAAAGTTATCTACCTATTATCTGTTGGGTTTTAGTAAATCTTCTGTCCTGTTATCTCTGTTATTCTTCTTGTTCATGTTTCAATCCTTGTTTTCTTCTTTTTCAGATCCTGAATGTCTCAAAAGTTCCTAGATCCATTTTAAGGGATCTGCCCAACATAAACAAACATGCAAAGTACAGATTTGCTGCATACTGGCTTTGCCAGAAAATGCCAAAATCAATATCTATTTCTATTATTTTGTTACTTGTTATTATACGTAACACAGAAAACTGCTCTTTAATCAAGTTGTGACTGCCTTGCACTCCTCTCTGACACTTCTGCAATCTCACCTGACAGCACTCTACCCTTTCACAAGCCTAGCTGTGTGGCCCACCTATGTGCACAACAGGCTCTGTTGTCCTAATTCCTTCAAGAGCAAAGCCCACCATTGGTAAGATTGAAGTCTGTACTCATTAATTCCATGCATGTGTTCTTGAAAGCGGTAACCCACTGAATAACCTAATGGAGAGATTTTTTTTCTGTGCTGTGATCACCAGCATGTTGATTCTACTTTCTACAAACAAGTTATAAACCCTGAAGAACTATGTTCCTCAGTTGTTATTTCTGATAGATATTTAATTTTTATTGTTTTAATGGTTTCTTCATTTTTCTCATTGACACAAGGAGAGGACAAGATTCACAGAATCACAGAATCACAGAATGGTTTGGGTTGGAAGGGACCTTAAAGATCATCCAGTTCCAACCCCCCTGCCATGGGCAGGGACACCTTCCACTAGACCAGGTTGCTCAAAGCCCCGTCCAACCTGGCCATGAACACTTACAGGGAGGGGGCAGCCACAACTTCTCTGGACAACCTGGTCCAGTGTCTCACCATCCTCACAGTAAAGAATTTCTTCCTTACATCTAATCTAAATCGACCCTCTTTCAATTTAAAGCCATTACCCCTGTCCTGTATCTTCAAGAACAAAAAGCAGATATAATATGCTTGCTTCACCACCCTACTGGAGGTAGGTGCACTCTGGACTGGGCTGACTGAAACCTAAAGGAGAAGTTATATTACCATTCTTCCCTAAAAAAGACATTTTTTTCCTGTGCACCTGCCTTACAAGTGCATGTGATAAGGGTTTTTTTCTGTTTTTTTTGACAAACTAAGTCTTTATTGAAACATCAAGATCACTGAGGTCAAACCTTGCAGGGAAAATACCAGGTTTTTTCCACAGATTTCTTTGAAATCCAAGATAAAACTCCGTCAGAGGCTGAAAGAAAATGGCACTCCTTCCCCTAATTCGCCAGGTTCCCCAGCTGCTCGCCAGGCAGATGATGGGCCACAGTTTTCTCCCCTGTACTTATTGGTGGAGAAGGTCAGGGTGAGGGCACAGATGTTTCTTAGTGAGAAGGTCAAATGGCTTTCCCAGAAGGGCTGAGTCCCTTCTGCCGCAGCTCTTTCACTTTATGTGATGAGGTGAATAATTCCCCACACCAAGAACCAGACTGATTGATTTAAACTCTCCACATGAAACACAAATGCACTCATCAGACCACTACGGAATCCTTCTCACCTAAATCTTGGTCCAAATAATATTTAACTCTACATAACTCTTTAAAAAACACAATCAAATTCAACCACAATTGACCTGTATAACCTGGCTGTATCAACTTATCTATATGGGAGAGCCTCAGGTCTTAGCCTGGCTCCCTGGATTAGGCTTTCAATACCCATTTTTTTCCTTCACACCAACCTAAGAACCCAAGCTTCAAATATAGAGAACAAAGAATAGAAAACCAGGGTCTTCATTCAAATCTCTCCACCTCCAAACTAGCTGGATGTTTTTTTTGGAACTGACGAATAAACCTCAGACTGTTCTGCATTCTGCTGTGAGGCTGAGAGCCCTGCAGAAGCTGGGACACATCTGTAACTCTGGGCATCCTATGCACAAAAGTGAGAAAATGCTTTGAAAAAAGAAGCACACTGCTTATTATTTTTCTAGGTTGCATTACTCAATGCTATTAAATCTGCTATTAGATACGGGAGAGTATTTCCCGAAACTACACTTTCTGCAAAATCTCACCCGCCATTAATCCTTCATCTTTGAATTATGTCCAGCTTGGGAAGAACTGGCAGTCAGAGAGGGCATCAGTGTGGGTTTGCTGCCTGTCTGCACTGCTCTGCCAGTTCATGTTGAGGATGGTATGCTTTTGTCTGTATCCACAGTGCAGATCTCTGATTATTCCCAGTGTCCACACTGCACAGCCCTCATGGAATATCCATCCTTGGAAATATCCAAAAGCCATCTGGACAGAGTCCTAAACAACCTGCGGTAGGTGGCACTGCTTGAGCACTGTGGTTGGACAAGATGATCTTCCAGAGGTCCCATCCAACTCCAACCTCAACCATTCTGTGACTGTGTGAACCCTGCAGCATGACACCTCTGTATCCACAGGGTTAGAAGACACATTTCTAGCAAGGCTGTCCAAAGTGCTTCACCTCTGACTTGTCACCAGGCACAACCCTGTGGTCCTCATCTTCAGCCCACAGTGAGGGCCCTTCCTGATTCATTTGCTATTTGCACACGCTGCAAAAATGGGGCAGGGGAACACAGGGTCATTCCTGCTGGGAAGTGGACTGTGAACTGTGAAAAATACAAGGTGTGGACAAAACTACGTCAAAGAATAGGGAAGCTGGCAAAGGAGGACTGCCTGGCTGGGCACGTGAGTGGGTGCAGGCCTTTGCTGTTTGAGGTGTGACTGCTATTCATGAAAGAATCAGATCCATCTGAATTATGTCTCTGAGAAACTCCTGGACTTGGCTAGCCAGATTATAACCTGGGCACCAGATGGCTCCTTGTAGCGTGCATGTCACCACATCTCCTGTGCAACATACCCGTATGGGCCCTGGGGCTGGAGAAGTAGTGTGGGGGTGAGGGACAGCTGAGGACAGAGCAGGGAGGTCTGTGCACTTCAGGGAACTCTTTGCAACCAAATAATGGCCACTACTGCCAATTTTTTGTCTGCCTACATGCCTTTATTTTCCTACACATTGGCTGCATGCAATACAAGGTGCTGCTCCAAGACAACCTAGGCAATCTATACTGGTTGGTTGTGCAGGGAATGGGGGAAGACCTGCACGAGCGGGTACCAGCCATGGCTTTAACCATAGGATAATGCAGAGGCCAGAAGGCAGCAGTGGCAGGCAAGACAGGGCTGGCTGACAAGGTCATTCCCATTTCGAGCAAATTTAGAACCCCATATTCATCACAAACCCAGAAAAAAAAATCAATAGGTCAGTGAAATCACTAAACTGACTACAAACGTGGAAGGTGTGGAACTGCTGATGCCCCAGTGGTGATGAAGAGGACTGCAGAAGGACAGGTGATGCACTGTTCATATTTAGTACAGTAAGTGCTTCTGCCTTCAGTAGACTAAACCATCAATCATCACAGAAACAGGCCTGAGCATGGACATCATTCACAATGCAAAGCAGCTGCAAGTGAGCCAGGATTTAATTGTCAGTTAAAGTACTACTGAGCTTGGACCACACTGTCAGTCATTCTTGTATTCTGCGAGCAAGGCCGCAACACTGTATGCATGCAGAAGACACGAGCAGCACTGGAAATGAGTATACACCTGCAGCTCAGGTTTGGGCTCCAAGTTTATTTTGAAGTTTATCAATTTTTTAAAGTCCTGCTTGCCACAAAGTCCCATATAGGTTTTCTCATTGTTGCTGCTCTAGCATGACCCTAATTTCTTTGAAACAGGCTCATATTGTAGTTGTCTGATGGGTTTGCTCAGATAATTACACCTCAGCATTCACTCCAACTCTTTTTGTGCCTTAATTTGAACAGAATGGAGTAATTTTGCACTTTGATTTGAAGACAGTGGGAGGTGGAAAATCCACTGCTCCCTGTGAACTTCTCTAAAAAAACTGTAAAACCAGCATTTCTCTTTCATTTCTTAGTTTGCACATTTCCAAACCTGGTGGTTGTGAGTTAGTAGGAAATATTATCTTGTGAATTAGGAATTTCAAATGAAAGCAGGATGGGAGAAAGAACTGTTTTATATTAAAGTTACTAGTATGTCTAAGCATAAGGATGTATGTATACTCTCTCTTCTTCAGGCGATCATTTAATTTAAGATACCTAGCTACATGGAGAGGTTATGTAAAATTAACTTGCTTTCTACTAGAGTTAAAACCATTTTCTTCTGCTGAATACTGTCAAAAAAAATCAGATCTCTGCTTCAGTGTGTCCAGCTGGTACAGCTAGTTTCTAAGTATGTATCCAAATTATAAATATATTAATCAACAATTTATGTTTCAGTCCTGAAATTTCCCATGATATTATGAGTTCAGGAACTTCAAAAGATATCAAAGATGCAAGGCAGACTATAACATTATTTTCCTGTTAACTGGAAATTGTCTTAATTATCCAACAGTGTCTGACGACAATATTTTCATTTTTATGTTAAATTGTGTTTAGTTGCAGACCACAAATTGACTTCTCTCAAGTTTTACCTCAATGGCGTTTATACTGATACTCCTTACAGTACATGTTTCTTCAAAGTCCAAAGCAGAAGAATGGGCAAATTCTAAGAATGATTGTAAGATGTTTCCTTACTGTTAAAAATCGATTTGTATGATGATTACTGGCTCCACTGATGTTTTCAGGATAACGCTCCACAAAACCTTACAAGAATATGATAGCCCATCAGGAATATCAGTAATACATTTTTCTCTGTGATGGGAACATTATGCTACCTGAACTCATTCATTATACAGCAATAGGGAATCAGTGATTTTAGTATGGATTAATAGAACAGTAATCAATAAAAAAATCCAATGTTAGAGACCAGGGTCACTTTCATATGATACAGTGTCTTGTTTGATTTTCAGGTCTAATCATTGAGGAAGTACAGAGCCCCTTCTCACTCATCACATGCATCCCACCCTTTAACATGTAGTTTTAGAAGGAAGATGTAGCAATTAGCTCATGGTTTTGGTTTTTTCATTGCTAACCATCTTATTATATAAATTTGGTGCTAGCAAGAACTTTTACTGGCAACTTTTTATTCTAACTATTTCTGTCTCCACTCTCTCCTTGAATGTCAGCTCACCTATGAGAAAAACGGTAATTAAAACAACAACACTGGATCTTCAGACTGCTCCATTGTTTACTACCAGTAATTGGCTTTTCACTGCAGGAGAGTATCGTAGTATTAATTGTGATTTTTCAACCAAGGCATATAATGCAGGTCTTCATAGATACATGAATGAATGCTTGTTGCCTTTACTGATTCCTTTATAGTTACATTATCAGTCTTAGTAATAACTCAGACTTCCAGCATATACTGTATTTAAAAAAAAAAAAAAAAGATTTTAACATGAAATATTTTTTCATTCAATGAAAGGTCTGCTTTTTATGTGAAGCTACTCAGGCCACAGTTTTTACAAAACATCTCCAAAACCACAGGAAGAAAAAATAAACTCTGGGATTTATTTATTCCAAATGAAGTGAATGATCTAAAAAAAAAAAAAAAAAAAAAAAAAAATTGGTTGTTTTTACCACTGTGTTATGCAAAAAAACCCCTTTAAATATTTATAATTGGGCCCAGATTTCAAGTTTAAGGTACTCATATAACAAACTATTACACTTTAAAAGAATGCACAGTTAAATAACCAGAACATTCATAATGTACATTCACAGTGTACAACAATAGTTTTATGCTAAGGTAACCAGCTGGAACAAATGGGAGTTATAGCAATATAAAACACTAGAAAAGCTGTGATTAATCAGGTATAGGTCCCTACGGCATATAACTATATTATTTGCATAAATAGAGGCATGGGTATTCAAAATCATGGCTCAAGGAAAGAGGTGAGACCACTGGAGGAAGAAAGCTGGAATTTAGCCCCGAAACTATCATCTACCCCAAAATATAGCTATCACTGATCAAGACAATAAAAGACTACATGCTTCTGTGGCTGCCACAATACTTTTCTGTTTGTAACACCATTATGTCAAGCTCAGCCACAAATATTTCGCTGTAAAGAAACAGAAGAGAATAAAATAAGGAGGATTCAGAAGCAAAAGGAGGAAAGAATGAGGAAAAACAGCAACAGAAAAATTGATCTGTATAACACTTCCATCAACTCACAGAGTTTGCCTGAACATTAATTTTTGCAGTGTTACTCACCAACATCAGGATCAGTGGCTTGGACTCTCGTTAACAAAGCTTTAGTGGCTGTATTCTCATAGACACATGCGGTGTAGTGATCAGATGAAAACACTGGTGGATTATCATTAACATCCTCTAAAATAAGATGGATTTCTGATTGGCAAAACCTGCCACCACCATCTGTGGCTCGGGCAACCAAGTTGTACGCAGGGATTTTCTCTCGGTCAAGAGGGGCCAAGGATTTCAGCTCACCTAAAATTGATTAAAAGCACAGCCATCATTACTACTGTAGTAACATCACTAATTCTAGATAGTGTATCTCAAAAACATGTATTTCACAGGAATAGGCAGGAGAAAAAGAAATCAATCTTGCTTATGCCAATGAATGGACTGAAAACTCACAGCAGTGTCACTCACAGCAGTGTCACTTCTCACTCCTCTTTACACAACCAAGTGAGCTGCCAATATGAGTGCACGGAGGACAAGCCACTAATGGTGGCCTTCAACAGCCTACATCTTCACCCATATGAACACTACCGTGTTCTTCCAAGTCTGTCTTTCTGTTACTCTCAAGATTTATAGACTCCTAGAGATAGAAACACATCCTGAATCTGATGACAAGTAGCCACAATGAACTCTAAAGTTTTCTAATGCAACCATTCAAAAATAACATTAACATCCCCCTATCCTCCCCACAAAGCAATCTCTAACCAGCTCTGAATTCCTGTAGACGCCTCTGGCATCTAGTTTGAAACAAAATTCTTATTCTCGTACAGAGACAGGTATCACAATAAACATTAACAGCAACAAAAGCCAGCTTATTCAGACTGTGAGAGCTTTACCCATGATCCATTTGGCACTGCACAGCTAAACAACTGCCAAACATTGCCACACCAGCAAATATCAACTACTAGTTTGAAGATAAGTTTTGGGTTAATTTTTTAAAGGGTGTAATTTGCAGTTAAATACAAGATTTGTTCTTGAAGAGGGCAATGCTCCCCATTCCACATACTGCATAGATCTCCAAACACTTCCTCTTCCATCAGTAACGCTATGGCAGTAGTGGGTGCTGCCTCCTGTTAGTCAGGCTGTGGCAGGTTCACCCACCCCAATGAAGATGGGCTTCCTGGCTGCTGAAATATAGTGGCTGTTGATTTCTTTTTTTCATGCCCTTGTTCTCAGGGTTCTATGGTAACTGGGGCCCTCAGGCAAGAAGGGCTGATATTGACCACAGATCAGATTTGGGTTCAGTATAAATGGAGTCCCCTGAGGGAGTCATTTTGAGCTAATCCCCCCTGGAGCAGCACACTGCAGTTGAGGACTCTCCTTGGGTCTGAATGCCACCCAAAGAAATTCCTCGAGGTTGAGAGCCCTCAATTTTTAGGTGAGTGACCAAGTGTTTTGGATTGTTGTTAAATCCTAGAAGTTTGTGCAGTAATAGTTTTTTCCTCTCACAGACATTCGGATCTGCCGTTTGTGAATGCTGGAATGCCAATTGAATGTATCAAAATAAATTTTATTTTAATTATTGTCTGTTTATTTTGAAAGCCTCCGCAACACAGGCAGAGGAGGCATTGCACAGGAAAGGACTTAGTCTATCATTATTGAAACTAAACTCCTAAGAATAACAGAGGGGTGGGATTTTTATTTATGGGAAAATTATTTTATTTAGCTTTACTTCATAACAACCATAAAATCTAGCTCTTAGCAGAGATCAGTATCTTTTTCCAGACCAACTTCCAAATGTACAAGACCTCTGTAGCATTCTACTGTGCCCGCAAATTCATTACTGATATTCTTTCTCTCCCAAAATCTCTGTATAAAAGGAATGTCTTTTTCACATGGTCTAAATACCGATATATCTAGACCAATGTAGAAGTGAAGTCCAAAGATGAAGGAGGACCATGTCGGCATTTTCCCCTCTTCTGTACCAAAAAGACTCCAGAACAGGCACATGGAGGACAGGGAGGTGATTCAAGACAGCCATCATGGCTTCACCAAGGGCAAGTCTTGCCTGACCAATGTAGTGGCCTTCTATAATAAAAGTGAGTACATTGGTGGACAAAGGAAGAGCTATGGATGTCGTCTATCTGGACTTCTGTAAGGCTTCTGACATGGTCTCCCATAACATCCTTCTCTTTAAACTGCATCCAATTGGTTGGATGGTAGTGGTCAACAGCTCAATGTCCAGATGGAGACTGGTGACAAGTGGTGTCCCTCAGGGGTCCATACTGGGACCAGTACTGTTGAATATCTTCATCAATGACATGGACAGTGGGATCAAGTGCATCCTCAGCAAGTTTGCAGATGCCACCAAGCTGAGTGGTGCAGTTGACACGCCTAAGGGACATGATGCCATTCAGAGTGACCTGGACAAGCTTGAGAAGTGGGTCCATGTGAAACTCATGAGGTTCAGCAAGGCCAACTGTAAGGTCCTGCACATGGGTCAGTGCAACCCCTGGTATCAAAACAGGCTGGGGGATGAAGGGATTGAGAACAGCCCTGAGGAGAAGGACTTGGGGGTACTGGTGGAAAAAAATATGGACATTAGCTGGCAGCCCAGAAGGCCAACTGTATCCTGGGTTGCATCAAAAGAAGCGTGACCAGAAGTCTGATGGATGTAAACCTGACCCTCTACTCTGGTCTGGTGAGACCACCACTACTGCATCTAGTTCTGGCATCTTCAGCACAGGAAAGACATGGACCTGTTGGAGCAGGTCCAGAGGAGGACCATAAAAATGATCAGAGGAGTGGAACAACTCTCCTATGAGGACAGACTGAGAGAGTTGAGGTTGTTCAGCCTGGAGGAGAGAAGGTTCTGGAGAGGTGTTATTGTGACCTTTCAGTACTTGTGGGCTTATAAGAAAGATGGGGACAGACTTTTTAGTAGGGCCTGTTGCAATAGGACAAAGGGTAATGGTTTTAAACTAAAAGAGGGTAGATTTAGACTAGATATAAGGAAGAAATTTTTTACGATGAGGGTGGTGAAACACTGGAACAGGTTGCCCAGAGAGGTGGTAGATGCTTCATCCCTGGAAACATTCAAGGTCAGGCTGGATGGGGCTCTGAGCAACCTAATCGAGTTGAACATGTTCCTGCTTATTGTGGGGGGGGATGGTCTCTTCCAACCCAAACTATTCTATGATTCTATGATTCTGACGTAACTTGAGCTCTGGCAGGGAAACAAAAGGGTTGTTATCCACAGTTTTGATTATAACATTCAACCTGGCCAACACAGATGCCCCTCTTTCTCCCTCTTTCCACTACCACTTCAGAAGTGGTCATCCAAGCCAGCCATAACTGGAACAACTGGCTGATAACCAAGTGTAACCTAACATTAGTTAAGGAAACTAGTACCCACTGATGTTGAGGGATTAAGAAGGCTATTCAGAAATACTCAGTTGTCATCTTACCATTTTCTGGATCTAAGAAAAATTTGTTGTTCCCAGCACCATAGAGAGAATAGCGGATTTCACCATTGGACCCAATGTCAGCATCTTTAGCAATGATTTTAAGAATGACTTTGTTTGATGGAATGTCTTCAGGAAACAGTGCTGTGTATGCAACCTAGAGACAAAAACAGAAACGTAATCTATGCTGTAACAGTATTTTATAGTCTTTGCACAATCCTTTTTTAAATTCTCTGTAGTGTACCTTTCTATATAGGAAAAAAATTCCCTTTATGTAGCACATTCCTAGGAATTCAAATCACTGTTAAGCTTCGAGGTGTGACAAAAACAATGCCAAATTATGACTCTTAAAAAGGCTCATCTTAGGTGTTACATGCAGCCTCATTTTCTATCTTCTGTTTGTTTCATCAACAGCCATACAATGGAAACTTTGATGAGACTGCTAATGAAGACAACTGTTTTTATTGCCACATCCAGCAGTGTTTGAGGGAGACACAGACTGATTCCCCAGAGAGGTGCTTGCAATAACAGTGGTCCATCAGGGATAATGTAATGATGGGAATTATATGACTATATACATACAGATATATATATATAAAAGATTCTGTGAGTAGTACCATTAAGGAACTCTGGGTTTCATTGTGTCTTTTCTTTCACATGGACCTTTCTATTGCAGTAATATTAGTTTCCCACATCGCCTTTCCACAGAATAAGAGACAGGAAGCATTGTGAAAGCTGTGGTCAGGCCACACTGCATGCATGCCTGACAACATAAGAGCAAGCTACAATCTTCTGCCTTTTTCACTGGGTCTCTGGCATCTGCCGTGTTCAGGAAGACTGGAGTTAAACTAGACTGAAGACATTGCCACATCGGTTGTGAAGGGAAAGCACATTTTTTCTGCAGGGGAGGAGTGGCTGCCCAGTGCCACTTCACAGTGCTTCTTATTGTCTAAAGCCAATTAAGGCCACTGTGGACGAGACTCCTTTGCTAGCTTTACTAGACCATTATGCTTCAATCTTGGCTTCACAGGACTGCTTTATCCTTCTCGTCTCCCAGATCACTCCAGATTCTCCAACTAAGACCTTAAGGATGAAAATGGGCATCCTCTGTGAATACCTGTAAATAGCAGGGACACCCACAGGGAAACCATTGCTTTCAACACAACAGTTGATTGCCATGCCTGTCGCTAACTCACCTGTTCACAAATGGGATTGTTATCATTAACATCAGCAACGGTCACTTCCACCGCAGCTTGGGTTACAAAGAGGCCATCCGTGGCAGTGATGTTCAAATAATAAACGTCTTGTTCTTCCCGATCTAGAGGCCTTTTAACATAAACCTTCCACTCATTCTGAACCAGTCCCAGAGCGAACTTTCCTTTGGGATTCCCTCCTGCAACAAGACAAGGAACATGTATTGGCTGGGGTGTCCCTTCAGAGCTCCCACCTAGTTTAAACACACAGAGACATCACAGAGGACCTGAACTAAGCAGCTGTCATTTGTTTTACAGTGATCGGTGCTTTCAAACTTGCAGACTCAGGAAATCTGTAATGAGATTATGCTCCCTGTGTTTATTGCCCCCTGAACACCTTGTATGAAAGTGAACCAATAACTTTCGGTGGAAACAAAATCCATTTAGCAGAGCTGAAGATGATCTCTTGTTTAGTTCCCCGTAAGGGCAATCAAATTCAAACTGTGAACAATCAATAGTCCTCTCAGGCTGGTACAATTGTCTTTCCACTTAGTCTCGGGAGAGGATGTAATACACCGTAGCTCTTGTTACCAAGACAATTTCATTAGCTGTTGATTATGCAATCAAGGACTGGAAGTGGGTTCTATTAAGGAATCCTCTAATGAAAGCTTTATCATACAGCTGCGCTGTTCTTCTGCTCATTAAAATTCTAGTTTTAAAAAAAGTTTACACGACACAGGAAGACACATTAGTATTAAATAGTCCTAACAAGAGGTCATTTGAGGAGCAGTTGGAAAATAAGCAGTACAATTAGATCAAATGCATCTGAAAGTGAAAGCTGGTGAAAGGAGTGCAGGAGACAAAGCAGAACAGCTTTGTATCGTGCCGTAACACTGACACTGAACATGGCAATGTTGCTCTTCCACGTCATTAAATTGCCTGGTGACAAAAGCAGGTTGGGAGAGGGAAAGTTTTGATCCACATCATCTTCAGGAAGGAAGGAACGACATGTCACATGCAGAAGGGTACAATAATCAAGGTGGGCTGTTAATGTTTCCAACACTTATTTACTCTTTCATCTGAAATGGTACAGTCCCCTGCTTGCTCCATGAAGAAACCACCTTCAATCACCCTTCTCTGAGCCCGATCTCAACCCCCTGTCAGACCAGACTGTAAAATCTTTTAAACCAATGTTGTGGCTTAGCCCTGGCAGGCAGCTAAGTCCCACACAGTCGCTCACTTATTCCCCCCACAGTGGAAAGGGAGAGAGAATCGGAAGAGTAAAAGTGCAGAAATTCTGTGTTGAGATAAAGTCAGTTTAATATGAGAAGCAAAAGCTACGTGTGTAAGCAAAGCAAAATAAGGAATTCATGGCAGATGTTCAGCCATTTCCAGGAAAGCAGGGCTCCATCACCCTTAACAGGGTTATTTGTGAAGACAAATGGCATCACTCCAAACATTCCCCTTTCCTCCTTCTTCCTCCAACTTTTATGAGCATGACATCATACAGTATGGGACATCCCTTTGGTCAGTTGGGGTCATCTGTCCTAGCTGTGTCCCCTCCCAACTCCTTCTGCACCCCCAGCCTACTTGCTGGTGGGGCAGTGTGAGAATCAGAAAAAGCCTTGGCTCTGTGTAAGCACTGCTCAGCAATAGCTAAAACATCCCTGTTTCATCCACACTGTTTTGGTCACAAACCCAAAACATAGCACCATACCAGCATTCTACCCCAGCCAAAACCAGTAAAGCCAACTACTCAGTCTTCTGGTGCCCAGCATCTAACATAACCTTGGTCTGTAAAAATATATCTGTAGACTTAATAATTTAAGATAGAGCACTATACTCAGAGCAAACTCATGTGCTATAGAAACTGAGTGAGGACATAGAAAAAAGCATCATGTTGCTCCAGTGGGTGAACTTTAATTCCAACTAAACTGCTACCAGCTCTTTCCCCACCATATTAATCTCTCTGCTGCGCTCCCCCATGCAGAAATGCAATCTGAGAACTACTTTCCATGTTTCTCATGTATAAAAGTGGTATAAAAATATTAAGGGAATGTTTCTTCTTTCTTGTAACAGGATCAAGAATGTCAAGCATGCTAGTGTACTTCTGCTTACAACTTATTCAGGGTCCTGACATGTGTCATGGGATCTGTCCAAGCTCAATGGAAAGACCAGGTTCTTAAACATTCCTTCCTAGTACTCTGGTTGAATGTTTGAGTAAATAAGTATTTAAAAAAAAAATCCAAGGCTGAATTTATTTGAGCTGTCTCTGCGGTCAAGCGATTAGGTGTCACTGTTGTTGCTTCTGGTGTCACAATTCTGTCAGTTCCCAGGGACCTTCTTAGCAAAAAAACAAGGCAGAGAAGATCTGAACTTGGAATTTAGCTTAAAACCAAGCAAAAAAGTCTAATACACATTTCATACCTTCTTTCTACATCAAAAAGCAGGAAAAAGGTCACAGGCTGTAATCTGTGCCTTCTTCATTGGCTACCAATGACAAGATAGACTGGTTTCTACTTAATAGGAAAACTAAGTCAGTTGAGACAGGCTGAGCAAATCTTTCTTGTTAAACATCACCGTTTATGCTAGCTGTAACTGTGTAAAAAAGCATGTTATAATGAATAAGATTTCCAGAAAATTAGTCAGATTGGCATTATAATTATAAAAGGCCCTCTAATCATACTGATATATCAAACACAGATATTTTCTGTTAATAGAAAATCACCTTTTTTGATCACAAAACCAAGCAGATCCTCATTTTCCCACTGATTTCTATGACAGTCTGGAGTAATCATCAGAGGACTCAGTTAAACCTTGTTTAATCTGTTGTGTGATATAAACACACATTTCTCCTAAAGAAGGTTACACAGTATGTCGATGTGCACTACAGGCCCGATCTGAATACAATCCAAGGCAATGGATTGTATTGGAGAATCTGTCTGTTGACTTGAATCTTAATGTGACTTTCAAAGAAGGTAGACCCCTGCTGATTGACATTAAATTCTCTCTATTCAGTTCAACACCAGCATAAAAAAGCTTAACTCTCCTTTATAAATGGCTGTAATCTTGTCATAGTGAGTTTAATGTTGTAAACCATTAATAAAAATGGTCTTAAATATTCTTATTTAGCTTTGTGATATCAATCAGTGCTTTCCTGCATATTACTTCTTTTGTAAAAGGAAATGATTAACTGTCCCTACCAACTATGAAGCAATACAGTCAAGGTATGGGTATCCCATTGCTAAGAAAAGAGGAAAGGTAAAATCTAATTAAAGTCAGCTGGTGGCTTTTATGGCTGGCAGTAACACTAGCTTGGAGCAATTTTAAAATCACTTGCTTTGTTGCTGATGGAATGGCTTTTAAATCATACATAAGAATTTGGGAAGTACGTATAAAGAAAGGTCCTTGGGATCCCTTTTCCTCCCCTTTACTCCACTAGAAAAGGATCATTTCAAATGACCGAGAACCCTGTGCAATAAGCAGCAACCGTGTAACACTTTATCTGCATGCCTTTTTCATTAGTGCTACCTTTCATTTTGTTTGCTTCTCATGACTGGCTATATACTTTGTTGATGGAAGACAAAGGTGGCAGTTGTACTATAAAGTGTAACAGAAATAATGAGATGTAAACACTAAAATACCATCAAGAAAATATTCTTAAAAAAGGAAAGGCAAAAAAATCCACATTGTGGCCCAGGGAACCATTTTCTAGTACTTGCATATGTCTTGACACAGATCTCATTCTGCAGTGATTAATTAACTTTTTCACTAATATATGTAAGCAGATTCAGTTTCCTAGGGGTGTTCTAATTAATTAGTTTTTCACTCTGAATAATGTAGCTTTTCTAAATGGAAGGAAGCCTCCTGACTACATGTATTAATGTATTCTTTAAAATCTTTTGGCAGTTTTCTTATGTTCTACTTTGAATGTCACAACAGTGAAGTGCTAGCTACAAAAAAACCTCCAGTAACTTTTTAGAAAGGCTTTGAGGCTAAAAGAATCAGCATTATCTTTTATCTTTTGTTACTTGAAGTTTAAATAATGCTCTCCCTCCCTCCCTAGTCAGCAAATAGTACAAAGGCAAATCAAGCTCAAGTTTAAGTAAAGAAAGAAAACAGCCAGATACAAATGAAATGCAGAGACACAGTGATCCAAAATAAACAAATCCTGACACACATCATTACTAAAGCACACACAGAGGGAATTATAACGGCTAAAAGGGAACTGAAAACCAGAAGCCAACAAACAGTATCAGTTTTCACTGCAATGTCCCGATCTGGGAGGGGGAACTGGATATTTACTAACTTCTTTTTTTTTGTCTCATATTTATGCACTTATTTAGATACTTCCAATTCCCAATTAGAACTCTAGGCATTTGCATCACATAAAATCAATAGGTTTATCCTCCACTCCCAGTTTAAGATGTTGTGTACTGAGCTGCTGAAATGATAAACCCATTCCTCTTAGCTTTACTATTGTAAAATTGCAGACACTGTTCTTCAGCCTGCAACAGAAGTCCTCCCCAAACACTGAAACATCCATTTCTCTAGAACTCCAGGATCTCAAATACAAAATAAAAACAAACAAAACCTATCACTTTGCTCATATTGGGCAATCAACCCAGTAAAAAACCTACTGTGTACATTACCAGTTCTTTCTTCCAAAAACACATTGTCCATCTTCCTTGTATTCAGCTGAACCAAGCTTAAAGACTATTGTCTGTCCTTAGATTTATGTGCCTGATGGAGCCTAATTAACATCACTGAGGAACACAAAACACTTTATTGTACCATAGCCTTAGCAACTGACATTTTTCTGGTGGCCTTTCCAAATTTACCACTGTTAAATCTCAGTAATATCTGGCTGGGTCTAGGCTGGCTAAACATCCTAGCTAAACATCAGCAGAGCACTAGTTTTAGCCAAACTGCCTCAAATGATATAGGCAACTACCTTAAACAAGCCTTCAAAAGAAAAATACTGTGCTTTCTAAGTGCATTTGTGTCATCTGTGCTTCCTATTGATTTTCTATGAAGATTTATATATAGCGCTTTTGCTTTGTGAACATCTCCAGCTGCTATGAAAGTACACATAATAAAGGGTAAGAGCAAATTCCCTCCCCCCCCTCCCCCCCCCCCCCGCCCCAAATGCAGATGAAGGTGGATTTGAAAATGGCCACTACTTGGCAGTAATCATGGAAACCAATCCTAAACTGAAGGAGTTCAAAACAGAATATATATCTATTCACCAGAATGTATCTACCCCTTCTCAAAGTGGACCAGAAGACTGCAATAAACGTTTGTATTTCTCAAAACAGTGCAAAGGACTCTTCAGTGATCATATCTGACCCAGAATGTTTATTTCTTTCATCTCCGAAATGATGATTTTTCCCATCTATCTTCTGTGTGCTACTTTTCTTCAGGCGCATTTGCACAAAGCT
This sequence comes from Strix uralensis, assembly GCF_047716275.1. Lineage (NCBI taxonomy): Eukaryota > Metazoa > Chordata > Aves > Strigiformes > Strigidae > Strix > Strix uralensis. The sequence goes on from NC_133973.1 coordinate 127,794,710, forward strand.
GTTTTTGGAGGACCCACGTGTCATTCTCATAATTTGTTTTCTTCTCCCTTTTTGTCAGTGTCCTGTTTTCCCTCAGAGTTTGTTTATTGTATTCATAAATGTCTCTATGGCTAAAAATGCCTCCAGAAAGCCACAGCACTTGAATAATCATCTAGCTAATCTGTATCCATGAAATATTCAAGTGCATTTCCTGAGCTCAATTTGAGGTAAAGTGTGAATAGACTATTTAGTTAGTTAAACTATAATATGTTTTGACGTTTTAATCAAAAGAACCTAATTTATCCTTGTGCTTTTCCCAAATTCAAAGAATATATTCAAAGACAGTGGAATTTCTGAGCTCATACACTAGTAATTGTACAGTATGCATTAGAGAAAGTTTTAGGCTTTGTCATCTAACGTTTTCAGAAACTAAAATCCCAGCAAAGTCTCTGACATATTTTGAACTATTACAGAAATCAAGGTACAGAATGATCTATAATTTTTGAGTCATGTGACAGTTGTCCAGCTTTTTGCTAAACTGACAGCACAGTTATGTAACTAAAGCATAATCATTATAAAAGATGACTGGAAGACCAGAAAAACAGTACCTTCAGCTAATGATCATGGTACACTAACATTTGCTACAAACATGAAGGGTTTGCATTTCCTATAGTACTTCCTATACTGGGATCCTCAAACTCCTTCAAATATCACAAAATCTCTAGGATGACACACTACTTCTTTTAGATATGTGGGACCTGAGGCACTGGCAGCTAATGCAGCTTGTCCAAAGCCTCCAAATCCTATGCTTTGTCCACAAGACTGTTTTTGCCCCTACTTCTAATGTCCTACAACTCATCACACTATAAACATATAGTCTTTGCAAGCCTTTAAAATAAATCCAGACTTTCAAGGAAATGGTCAGAATGAATTTCTGGTTGCTTTGAAAATGATGCTACTTCTGACGTGTAACACAGGCAATCTATGGCTAACTGGAATATCACACCTCTCCCTACACACCATCCCACGGACACTTCTAATATCATAGCTAACGAAGGGATAGGAGTCTTATCATCCATAGCAAAATATACAAACTGTTATCCCATTAGTTAAGTCATTTTTGCCCACAGCCTGCTTCCTACATGCAGTCTTGTCTAATTCTAATCCCATCCAGTGAGAAAAATGTGAATTTGTCTAATAATCTGGTTATTAATAGGTAATTAATATTAGCTCTTGGACTGTGAAGGTTGGGGGGAGTGACAAGTTGTTCCCTAACAAAATCTATTGGACAATGCAAGCGGTAGACAGAAAAATAACTGCAGCACCCCATCACTCACATACTCACACAAAAGCCAGTCTGAATCTAGGAGAAAAGAATGATAATAAATATAGCACAATAGGAGAGAGCAGTGTTACCACAGTTTGTAAAGTATGTTAGTAATGTAACAGAAATTGCCTTATACTGTATATAACAGTGCATGGCAGCTAACCAGTGCTTCTAAGCGGATTACTATTTCCCTGGCCAGAAATCTGTGCTGATAAGAAATGGCATCCCCCTACTCCTTCCAATGTAAAATTCATTCCTCTCCCTGTCCCATAGTGGTATTTCAAAGTGGTTCCTGCGTGCACTTTCCTATTTCAAAAAGAAAAAAGCTATTTCAAAAAATTTTAAATGCTTGGAAATGTAAGGATTTTCTCCTTAAGAATAAAATGTTCTTCTTCCCTTGGTTGAAACATTAACTCTTGATGGTTTCCAAGCTGACACCTCAATTATGATGGGTTGATGGGTCACACTACATTGCACTGCAGCAAATCATGAAGCATTAATCTTGGAAATTAGAGAGAAAATAACCCAGACAGAAAGACACACACGTACTCCCTTTCCCTCTTTTCAGCTTTGCTAGTTCCTGTAAATGCTGTCCAAATTAAAAAAAAAAAAAAAAAAAAATCTAAGTGAGATGCAAGTGTCTGATCCACAGTGATAATTTAGCTGAAACCTGCTAAATGTTTACCCAAAACTGGACACATGCACAGTTCCTCAGTAAAGGTGGTTTTGGGAAGAAAGCATGCAAGTTGTTTCTTACCTGTAATATGGTAGCTAACCTGCCGGTTGACATCAGATGTGTCTTCATCCCAGGTGCTAAGAACAGCCACAACTTCCCCTGGAGGGTCACTCTCCTTCACTGACCCTCTGTACACCTCATGCTCAAAGATGGGTGCGTTATCATTTATATCTGTCACAGTAACTGAGACCAAGGTGGTTGATGACAAGGATAAAGCTTCCCCCAGATCTGAGGCCACCACTGCAAAGGTGAAAGCAGGATCCTTTTCATGGTCCAGGTCCTTCAGTGTGCTGATCCAGCCACTGTTGCTATCAATGGTGAATGCTTCTGTGATCTTCTCCAGTTCCGATTCCACCGCAAGGGTATAGGTGACCTGCCCATTTGCACTCGAGTCTGCATCGACCGCTTTAACCTGCATAAGTTTTGTTCCTACAGGCATCCCTTCCATAATTATAGCGTCATAGCTAGCCGTTTCAAACATGGGCTTGTTGTCATTTACATCCAATACCTTAACCTCCACATCCACAGTCAACACAATGTCTACTTTGTCTAATTGAATGGTGGCTGCAACTTTGAAGTGAAAAGCAGGATTTGTCTCATGGTCAAGTCTCTTATCCAGTTTTATGAGCCCTGTGTCTTGCTCTATGATGAAAACCCCATCTTTGTTGTTTTCAGTCAGCTCACCATTAACTGTGCTATACAAAGCACCCTGATTAGGCAAAACATGCAGAATGTCAATGGTACTACCTATGAGGGTGTCTTCTGCTATGGTAAAAGAATACTGGGGTTGAGAAAAGGAAGGCAAAATAGTTTCTGGGGGTAAGACATGGATGTAGACAGGAATGAGGGAATGCTTTACAGGAATGCCACCATCAACTGCTTTCACAAAGAATGACAGAACTGTGTTTTTCAGCTGATTAAAGCTACCCTTGGTGACCATCCATCCATTGTCTGGATCTATTTCAAGCAGATCAGCTACTGAAACGGAGGCTTCACTATACAGAGAATATGTAATTCTGGAATTGGCTCCATCATCTGGATCTACTGCTTGCACTTGGGTCACCAAGTAACCTTTCCCAACATCTGCTTTGACACTTGCTCTGTACTCGACTGTCATAAATTGAGGAGCGTTGTCATTCTCATCCACTACTATCACTCTCACAGTGCAAAACGTAGTCCTGCCACCTCCATCGAGGGCTCTCAAAAATATACCGATATCTCTTTCCAGCGGGCTCTCCCGGTCTAACCTCTCAGTTGTCAGAATCTGCCCATTGCTATCAATCAAAAATCGGTCCTTGGCAAAGTCATTTATTATGGAGTAGCTTATCTGGCTGTATACACCTGAATCCCCATCTGTTGCCTTCACATGGATTACCTTAGTTCCAGGAGCAGCGTTTTCTCTAACCTCTGCAACATAAACGCTCTGCGAAAACACAGGGCTGTAGAGGTTGGCCCCAAGGATCTGTATGTGCACCTGAGCTGTGCTGGTGAACAGCCCATCTGACACAGAGACATTTAGGCTGTACATGGGCTCCATCCTCTGTTTGCGATGGTTGGAAAGGGTGATAACACCACTCTTGCTGTCCATAATAAAACTGGTCCTATCATTTCCTGATAGGATGCTGTACTCCAGTCTGTCAAAATCAGAACTGTCAGCATCAGAGGCTTGCACACACGTCACAAAATGACCCCGAGGTGCCAGTTCGCTCACATACGATTCATATATTAACTGGTTAAAAACTGGAGGGTTGTCATTCATATCTGTTATTGAGATACTAACAAGAACCTCGCTGCTTAGTGGTGGGAACCCATTATCGGTTGCTCTGACTTTCAAGCTGCACTGCTGTATGAGTTCATGATCCAGCATCCGGGCTGTCAGAATGAGGCCACTGGTGCTGTCTATATGGAAATAGTCCGTGCTGTTAAAGGTGTCCTGGACTATCTGATACTGCACAATCTTGTTATTATCAGAGTCAGCATCAGTAGCAACAACCTGCAGTACAGGAGTCCCAATCAAAGATGCTTCAGACAAAGTAGCATTATAAGCTGACTGATCAAAAACTGGTGGATTATCGTTAACATCATTAATGATCAAGTCCACGGTAACCTCAGCTCGAGCACCAGTGAGGGCGTCGCTGGCTCGCACCATCAGCTTGAAAAGAGAATTTATTTCATAGTCCAGTGGGCTAATGACACTCAGAACTCCTGTATCAAAGTCAATATTAAACTGGTTGTAGGGATCGCCATCGACAATGATATAAATGATACCCTGACCTTCTGGACTAGTTGCATTTATGCTTAAAATTGGTGTGTGCATTTCTACATCTTCATTCACAGAAGCTGTATAGAAGGGCTTGTCAAATACAGGCATCGCTTTGTTAACAATAGTAATGGGGAGCTCTACCGAAGCAGACAATGATGGGTTACCGCCATCTTTTGCAAGAATGACAACCAAATACTCTATATTAGACAAATCAGAATTGAAGGCTTCTTTCAAAGTGACACTACCAGATCCTCTATCGATTTCAAAATGTCCGTAGTCTTCCTTCAGAAGATATGACACCTCACCATTTTCACCCTTATCTTTATCAATAGCCGTCACTCGATATATCAGGGTACCAGGCTCAGCATCGACTTGCACAGCAGCATAGTATGGAAGCCCTACGAACACTGGTGCATTGTCATTTATGTCCTCAATGTAAACCCTCACCACCACTCGAACGACACGAAGGTGATCTAGTTCGCGGCTTGCTTCCACCACCAACTCGTACAGCTCTTGTTCCTCTCGGTCGAAGGGGATGCCAGTTGTCTGAATGACTCCCGAGGTGGATTTGATTTTAAATTTGTTGCCTGGGTTTAATATACTGTATTTCAATGGCTCATTGAGGCGGTTACCAACAGCATTCACCACAGCAATCTTTGTAATATTGGTGCTGTTTTCTGAGATAGAAGTGGAATAAAAATTTTGTGTAAAATGGAGTCCACTATCCATGGCTTCTTTTACCATTATTGTCACCATAGCAGTGCTATAAAATTTCCCATCAGATACTCTTACAATTAGCATATAATGGTCTTTGGAGAGGCTATTGTTTTTAATGGTGAGTACCCCTGTGCTTGAATCAATTAAAAAATGGTCCATATTGCCTTCAATTAGACTATATGTTAGTTCAGGAGGGATCTCTGAATCTGGGTCTGTAGCCTTGACTTTGAGAACCTCAACACCAACATACGTGGGCAGGAGCAAGACTGTCTCAAATACAGCCTGGCTGAAGACTGGTGGGTTGTCATTGACATCAGTTACCTCAATGGTCACTTCAACTGGGCTCTCGGCTGTAAGCTGGGGATTCCCACTGTCTCTAACATGCACGTGGAAGTGGAAGTGTGCTATTGTTTCATGATCTAAATTTGCAATTGTTCTGATTGCACCTGTGCTGGAATCTACTGTGAAATACTTTTTTGCAGTAGACTCAACAATCTGGTAGACAAGCAAAGCATTCTGGTTGCTGTCAGCATCAGTGGCACGTATCACAAGGGGACTGTTATTTGCGCTCCGGACTATACTATTTACAGGAGCAGCTTCGCTTATGCTGCCTGAGTACTGAGAGAAGAGAAAAACTGGTGGGTTATCATTTTCATCAACAATCTGAATGTTCACAGTGGCGTTTGATGCCATGCCTGCCATATTTGTTGCCTGTACGATGAGCTGATAGAAGGAAGCACGTTCATAATCAAGGGCTTTTTGACTGGTGATCACTCCAGAATATGGGTTTATAGTGAAGACTCCATCCACATTTCCATCTTTAACCTCATAAACTAACGTGGACTGACTGATTGCAGAGAGAGAGATGACAGAAGTACCAATATCCACATTTTCATTAACCTCTGCTTGGTATTCTTTGAGAGTGAACTTAGGGTGGGAGTTATCTGCCATCGTCACAGATATTCGCACAATTGCTGTTGCAGACAGTGGTGGAGAACCTTGATCAGTCACTTTGACTGACAAAACAAACTGTCCCATTGTCGTTAAGTCTGGCTCCTTCAGTAATGTAATGATCCCTAAAACTGGTTCAATCTTGAATGTGTTTCCTGTATTTCCTAAAACACAAATATTGGAAGCAAATTAGAAATTAAATACAACACACTTAATGATAATTTAAATCAGGAACAATTAGCTGCAATTTGTTAAAGGCAGTTACTGAAAAAAAAAAAACCCTAACATAAAACAATTCTAAAGGCTCTTCCAGCCTTCCTTTCTGAAAATCAGGTATCTCAGTAGATGGTATAGGTGTTCAAACCTTCAGAAACTCAGGCGCTGCTTTCTATATCTTGATTCTGTGCATCAACATCTGAGCAAGTGCTGCCTGTACATTACTCCTACTGAGGTAGGAAAAAGCATCTCTAAATTATGGGAATTAGTCAAATACATGTACACCTAAGGCAAAGAAACTAGATCAGAGGCTAACAAGCCAATTACATGACAAATGGATAACAACTCAGGCTCTTAATTGAAGGGCATATTAAGCAACTGTGAGAAGACTATAGTAGTTCAAGACTCAAAGAACTGAATATAAGAAGGTTAAAGTGGCATTTAGAAAAATAAAAAAGAACAAATAGCATAGAAAAGAGATTCAAGTATCTTGTGGCACAAAGGTTTATCATACGATCTCTGAGGAGGATGAATCTAGATGAATGAGATTTAGCAGAAAATGTCATGAAATGTCTGTTATAACATGAAAGCAGGGATATCACTGACTGCATAAAGGTGAAAACAGTAAGTCTGGATCAACAACCTTCTTTGGGGTCTGTTTTTCTTTTTAGTCTTTTTGCCAACCTCTTTAGCAAGACAGATTCAAAACTTTTGCTATGTATCCTTACCCTGTAATTAGAGATCACCTTTACTAGGCAATCCATATTTTGCTGGTTCCTTGAGTGCCTGCTTAAAGTATAGGATGCTGTGTGTGTATATGGCATGTATAAGCATACAGACTCTTTTTCTGAATTTGATTCTAAATATAAACAGCTTGTACTGAGTTACAGCGATTCCAATCATTATAACATGTTCCTGCTACTGTAATTTACACTTTAAAATCTAGAATTGCTTCCAATCTACAGTCAAGCATTCATCCATGACCTGGAGAGAAATATGTCTCAGGTAACTGGTGATAAACAAGAGATTTTATTTTAATGGTGATTGTTACAGGTGCGGTGCACAGACCAGTAAATGTGAAAATTGTAGCTGGAATGCCAAATACATGGAATCCTAAATTAAGAAAGTTAATATGAACTATTTTTAAGATGTGATTCACTACTGTTGTAAATTCTGGGGCCTGGAGGCTAATTTAAGCTACATGCTACTGTATGTACTTCAATACTGGTAGTGGCTTTCTATTTATATCCATCCTTTCAGATCAGTAAAGTTTACTCTACTAGCTAAAACAAAAATTGTGCTATTCACTGAGGAGCTGAGATTCTGCCAGAGCTACCAATTCTCATAAAGATCACAGTATCTGTCACATTTGCAGATACTACAAATGCTGCTGCAGTTATTTTTTCAGTGCTTGTTAATACAAATAATTTTTAGCCACTGACTGCCTCAGGTAAGGCCAGAGCTGGTTCTTCTCTTTTAGGAATTTCTTATGAAATTACACAAAAGCTACTTTCTTTACCAATTACCAATATAAAGTGATGTAAGTAATTCCCCTCAATGAAAGGGCTGTGTACAATCTGAATGCTGCAGTTAAAATCAGTATCCTCATCTGCAGATTTTATGGATCATAGAAACTACAGCAGCAGAAGACTGAATTTTGATGCATCTGGGATTGGAACATCTGTGGATAATGAAACTGGGGGAGTGCACGTCTTACACTAAATGGAAGTTTGAAGTCTGACACTGCAGCAAGAGCTCATGATGAAACAGAAACAGGGTGTAATGGAATAGAGAGACTCTAGAAAAAGAGAAAAACATGCAAATTAAAAAGGACCATCTAATAGCTAAAGCATCTTTTCTAATCATGTCTGTATCATGTATGATCCTATTACCAGTGTATGGCAGCCATACTCCTAGCATGTCAGGTTGCTCTTTACATTGTGGTAGCACCTATAGGTGATTGGTTTGGAGCCCATAATAGTAATAAGGTGTCAAGAAAAAGCTGGGATCAGTCTTGAAAAACATTGCCCCAAGAACCTGATCTGGTCTGCTCAGAGTTCGTTCTGTAAGGCACAATGTTGTCCTGCCTGGGCACGTGTAAAATTTCCCCTGATCTAAGTTAAAGGCCACTGGAGAATACTGAGAAACAACTGGTAAGACCAAATGCAGTGCATAAAGGAAATATTTGTTTTGTAGTGCTAAGATCTTTGTAGGATCACAAGGGTCTAAGTTCAACACTTCTAGCTGCAAAAGACTTCACCTCCTGGTTTACTTAAGGGACTCTACTTCCACAGAGCATACAGGGTAATGACAGAACAAAGTTCCTTGGGGTCTTCTGTAAGCTTCAGGTTCTATCAGCTAAATTTAAGGTTTGAACTTGAACAATATGAAGCTAAATCAATATGAGATGGTATAGATATTACTATTTCATTACTTATTTTTTGCCATTTAGCCTGTTCCTAATTGACATAAGCTATCCTAGCTAGTGTCAAGTATTTATAATAATATAGGGAGAAACAATATAAACAATGATCCTGTAGGGAAAGGCTTGTGATATGAGTAATATGAGGACAATCTGCAGTATATGAGACTTCTTTTTAGGGCAATATAGGTTTATAGTTTGCTATTATTACAACGCAAAGATTCATATTACTAAACAAAAAAAAAATAGTAGTAATGAAATATTAAAAAATCCGAAGGTTACAAATTTCTACTTCCTTCTCTCTTTTTCCAGGTACCCCTCTTGTATATATGTTAATGGTTTATGTCAGAGATAATTCTTAACTTCAGATCCATATCAGCCACAAAGTTACATTCACTTGCATGTGTGGCAGGGATAATGCAAATTTCTCATCACCATGCTGTTGCACCAGCAGAGGAATGTTTTTGCGGGTACAGATTATGTGGTGAATGTAAATATCTAGAGATTAACAGCAAAAGCAATTTTAATCTGGTATCACCATGCCCTCCCTTAGTTTCAAGGGACCTCGTGCCATTAAAATGCTACGACCCTGCTGATAGAAGTTTTTAGCATTGCCTTGGTGTTAGTCTCCATGCTCGTCTGATCTGAATGTTGGCAAAGATGCCAGGACATACCAGCTGTTGTGGGATTTGTTTATGGAGGATCCACTGTGTACTAGACTGAAGCCAGCAACTTGAAAACAAGTCACTGGCTGTAACTTTCAATAACTATCTTCTGTGACGTTTTTGAACCAATGACTCAGAGGTAAAAGGCTCTAGTGAACATGAATGAGATTCTGTTCTGACAGGTTTTGGGTACAGTAGCTTCAAAATAAAAAAACAACCCACAGGAAGGTGTCTCCTTTGCCCAGATCTACAGGCGAAGGTAAACCAAAGAAGCTGACTTGTGTGTGAAGACAGACCACCATCACAGCACTGCTCTGTGTATGGCATGAATCATGATGCTACATTTTCAGCCTCTGTTCTAACCTGCTTCAATAGTGTAGATAAGCTCTGCGTTTTCTCCTTTGTCTTTGTCCAAAGCCGTGACCTGCAAGACCGCTGATCCAACTGCTGCTGATTCAAACACTGAGGCTTCGTACAATGGGCTGGTAAAGTATGGACTATGGTCATTGGAGTCTTCCACATTTATGATGACTCTGGCCAGGTTTCTTCTATAAGGGAATTCTTGATCTCGGACCTATAGAACAAGTACATGATACACATCTTGATACCCATCTAGTAAAATTTCATAAATATTACTCATCTGAGTGCTAATAATACTTTCTGTTCTATTTAATACAAAGTTTTAAAAAAAACCCTTTTGTCCCAAAGAACAGTCTAAAATACATAACATGTGAGATGGTAGATAGTAAAATTAAGGAAACAGGAAGAGCTAGGGACTTTTTTTTTCACTTGTGAGAAAATGCATGGCAATCATGACATGAATTTTTAAAGTGGAAACCACATGACATCTTAAATTCAGTTTTAGGTTTGCAAGAAATATTTTTTTTTTTAACACATGCTAAATGGTCATGCCTTTGCCCTGCCACTTCCTGTTTTATAGCATAGAGGCAAATATACCTTGCCCATTGCTCCTTCTTTCAAACACCTACAAACAATTTTACCCACTATAATCAGTTGTGTGTCAGTCTCATGCTTGTAGCTGCCAATGGACTTTTTCATCATTATATATGTACACAGCTTTTTGAAGATTGTTGATATTGATGATACCAATAGTTAACAGAGTAGGAATTACCTTAAGAAGTGCTGAGTACTCCCAACAGAGGTATCATTTATCACACCTCTCTCAACCCCATACAAAATATCTCAGCACTGCTACACTGATAAACCTGCCAACATGATTCCCAAAAGTTTGGTTCTTAAACAGAGCAAAAAAAGAGTTGTATCAGGTGGAGATCAAAACCAAGCACCAGGAAATGACCTCTGTTAGCCATGCCTTTCTGTGATTAGGTTTATATTTATTTGTTAGCCTGCTCGCCAAAGGACTTGCAGCTTGTTACTCTGTGAGCTGAGACCCCACTCAGCTCCTGCTCAGTGGATCTCAGAGCAGCTCTCTGATTCCTAGGATCCCCTGTCCAAAGATGGCCCCGCACCTAACACATCATTAGCTGTTCCGTCAAAGATCTCTTCTGCAGGAGTCCTAAGTGGTTAAAGAATATAGCAGACTATAATATTTAAATTAACACAGATTGGTTTTTTACTAACCTCCAGCCCATAATATACAATCTTCACTTGAAAACAGACAGACATGTTCTGTAATTTAGGCACACTCAGCAAAAAATTATAATTAATTTTCTTTCTGCATACCCAAACATTTGGAAATGTAGATGAAAGCTATTTTGAATATCAACAGTTTATGTACTGAAATAAGTCTGTAAAAGTCAACTATAAACTAGGATTGTATTCAGAAAGGCTGTAGCATTCTCTATGGGAAGAAAGTAGTTATCTCCCTGTGAATAACTTCTCAAGTAACTTTCAGTCTCACTTCAGAAACTCTGAAAATTACCTTGAGTGAGGGGACCAGATGCCAAGAGATGAAATAATTTCCTGCTTGCTCTCCCTTGTGATAGCAAATCATATCATATTCCATACAATAAATTCACAGTAAGTTTCCCAAAAAGCCCAAATAAAAAATGTAAAATAAATACACAGCAGGGCAGGCAAGATGAAATTAATGACTACTTACTGCATTAAGAGTCCTTTGCTTATGCAAAGACTAAGGAACGTATGCACCTGAAGCAGCAGTGATTGTGTCCTGAGACAAGCGAATATTGCATTCTTACCATGACATTCAGGATGTGCTTATCTTGAGCTTCGTGGTCTAATCTCTCAGCAGTATAGAGCACCCCAGTGCTGGGATCAATTCTGAATTTTCTCACGCTGACTGTATCGATGCTGCTGTGAATAGTGTAGCTCAATTTATGCTTTTCATCTCTGTCTATAGCTTCAATTTGCAGAATTTCAGTATCAGGGAGGATGTCCTCTGAAATGGTGACATCGTAACTTGGGTGAGAGAATTCTGGGCCATTATCATTGTTATCCAACACTTTGATAAGAACCTACAGTTAATAAAAGAAAAACATCTGAAGTTACTGAAGTCTAGACAAGTTACTGAATAGGCACCTAGAGAAATGTAATTTACATGACTGATGATTTTATGCTGCTGTATGCTGGGACGGAGAAACATAATTTAGTATTAAATGCTGACTGTTCAGATCAAAAGAAATAGTAAGGATCTGACTTTGGAGGCAAAAAGTTCCTAATTACAAGACCTACTCAGATCCTGACAAAGAAGTCCATATATCTGTATCTATAGATTGGAAAATACTCCTGGAATGGTCATAGAAAGAGTTTTGTTGTCCCTTGTAACTGCTCTGGTTACAAGAGACTTCTAGAGCTATTATGGGATTTGCTTTCCCCTTCACTATTAATAAGGCTATAAAAGAATCCTTTTCATGTAACTTCAATCTGCTTTTTATACAATCAAGATTTGGCTAAATCCTGTATTGTTTTCTGCCCGATATATCGCATTGGGACGTACTAGCAACGTCAAATCATGACAGCAGTGGAGACTTTGAGTTGCTGTTACGCCTTAGGCCGTGTTAGGAACGGTGACACTTGATGAGATGAGGAGACAGGACCTCACGACCATGCAAGCCTACCCCACACAGATCAGTACATACCATCAAGGCCAGGTAGGTAATCTCAGGGCACTGGTGACAGGGAAGGATTATTTTTCATCCTTGCTCTTTCTTTGCCAATGATGGCTGTTTTTCTTGATAACTAATTCACATTCCCCTTGAACACCTACTTGCCTCCCTTCTGTTGCAGTTTATGAACAGTAAAACTTCTGCTAAAAAGGTGAACAAATGCTGTGCCATTTGCTTCAAGTCTGTCTTTAAAATCTCGGTACTGAACCCTAAAAAACTTGGGAGAGGGGGAAGGCAGCCAGTATACTATTACACCTATTTCAATGTATTGCAAGCTGACTCTGGTAACTAATAAGAATTACTATTTTCCAAGCTTTGCCTTTCAGAAATTATGTGACCATGCAATGTTATGCATGTGTGGCTCTGATGAGGTTTTGTGTTTTTCTCCACTGGAGGAGTCACTCCCTGGAGAAAATTTGCTTTCCAGACTTTGTATGCCATAGATTACTTTGGGCAGTGTAGCAGCAAAACCCTTGACAAACTACATAATACTGAAAGATGAAATGCAAAGTGTTGCCTCTTTTTCAGTATTGGAAACAAAAAGTATCTTTTGCAGAATATGCCTGTGAAAGCACACACCTAATTTTACAGTGAGTGAAAGGGAACTATCTTTTTATTCAAATACTTTGAAATAAGAAATAGTCCAATGAACAATGTGGGAAAGGCCATTCACAGGACTCTTTCTGAAGACTAGGAGACTTGACCCATCCTTCATGGTATTTTCTGTGCTGTTCTGAAAAGTATTTGGCTCTTTTTAAGCAAATATTTTATTACTTTGCTTGATCAAGCCCTGTTCACCCCTACTTTCTTAACAGAAGAAAAAACCAGTTGTACTTTTACTGCAATATTGCACAAACAGATGTTGGCCTCAGAAAGAAATGAAACTTTAGATTTCCATGATATGTGGAAGGGTTTGCAGAACACATTACCAGAAGGAACATGAGCAATTGTAAGCAGCAGTTGTAATGAACTAGCCTGGGAACTGTTTAGAAGACAGCTGAAATAAAATGCTCTGTAAGTTAAATGGCATAGGACTTCAACTGCACATTCCATGCGATTTAATTTTCACCAGATTATGGTACGCCAGAGTGAAGCAGGGAGAAGCCTATATTAAGTTATGCTTCAGTCTTGGACAGATAGCAATAAAACTGGGGGGAAATACACATTGCTGGGCCTATAATAATGATGAAGAGTTACTTCACTTTTTTTTGTTGTTGTTGTTGCTCTACAATGTATCAAGGTGTGTTTCTGACCTGACTGAGGAAACAAAAAGCCAAACCCACCTCTGAAAAATATGCAAAGAAATGAGTTGTAATACATGAAAAGCCAGAGGAAAAAATGAAAAGACTTCAACTGTAACGGGACACAGAGTCAGTGCTGAACCACTTTTGTTAGTGTAATGAAGAGACACTGAAGCAATATAGTTGGGGAAAATCTGTATTACTAGTGTTTAATACTTAAAGGCATCTTCTTGAGAAGTTTTGATACCCTCAGTCCTTGCCAGGTACCATTGTAACATGGCTGGATTATTTCACTGCTGCATTGTTAACACAGACAGTACAGTTTATTTTACCTTTAATTAGAGGCCAAAAACTTTGTCATGTATCATTTTAGATAGTCTAACAGAGAAGTAAAAACTTTTCAAATGGATTCAATTGAAAATACCAAGGGTGTTTGATTCTGCTGATGCCAGTACAACACAGTCTACCTTGAACAAGTAAGGTGCCATGTGAGGGACAGGCTTGTATCTGTGAATTTGTTTTTAACATTGTTGTGTGCAAGCTCAAGTTATTCTGTAAGAAAAAAAAAAAAAGTACAGATGCACACCAATGTGTCTTAAAGGTACTGCTACAGCGGTGACATGCTGTTTTGTTTGTGTGGTGTGTGATCATCCCAGTGCTGGGGTTCACTTCCCATTATATCTAATGCATTTTGGGATCACTCGCAAATTGGGAAAGCAGAGGAATGCATAAAGCTTTATCCACCACAAAGCTTTCACCGTGACTGTGCAAGCCACAGATCTCTGATTTAAGCCTTCACTAGACTGCATAAACTAAACTGGGTGGGACTGGATCAACATCAGAGACCAAGGATAAGCTATGAGACTATGGAAATTATAGTGTGGATTCAAAGAGCAGCATTTCTTCCCACTGAAAAAGATATAAGCTGACACACAGATATGGACCATGATGGTGCCTGGGGAGTGGGAACAGAGAAGGTAAAAAAATTGAGGTTCTCATTCACTGCGGTTATCAGACTTACAGGGAACTATGCACTTAAAATTGCTTTGATAGTTTCCAGAAAACAACTTTTTTTTTTTCTTTTTTTTTTTCTTTCACTTCATTTCTACTGTAAAACTGATCAAGTGCCTGTTTAAGTGGCAGGCATCTTCCTCCCCAGAGATGACAGTATTTTAATGATTTGTCAAGTGATCCACATTGAAATACACATTATTTATTACATACTCTGCATTTCAACAGCCACTTCCATCTGGAGATGGAAGGCAGTGGGTTAGAGATGCTAATGAATAAAGAGGTCATTATTGATTCACAATTTCTTCTGTTAAAGCAGTTAAGAGTATTTCCAATTTTTGTCAGCTGTCCCTCAAAATCCCAGCTGTAATTTTAACATTATGGTTAACATTTAGTAGAGGGGGGTGGATTTTCCTTGCAACAAAAGAAAGTTACATTATATATAGGAACACTGACTATACACAGCTCTGTTAAATCCACAAGCTATGGAAAAGAAGAAAATGGAATGCTTTTATGTTCTTAAAAATTTAACTGTCTTGGGAGCTACTTGAACCAAAATCAAGAAAAATAAAATGGAAATTGAGTGCCGTTTTAAATAGATATTAGTCCTCCAATCCTTACAACATTTTGAGGAGCAGGTGGCCATTATTATCCCCATCCTTTGCCCAGGAAAACACTGACTTGCAGCAAGGTTAAATGACTTACCAAAGCCACATGAGAAGTGCAGTAGCAGAGCTGGGGAAGATGTCTTAGGTTTATTTTTGAGCCACTCCCCTTTTATTAGGTCACCTTAAAATGCCACCCTCCTATGCAGGCGATTTTCTGCTCCAGAAGGAGGACTTCTAGTAAGGTGGTACTTAAAAAGAGGGGGCAATTTTTTCCTTTAATAATGGACAAATGAACACCAGGCTCATAGAAAACCTAATCCTACAAACATATGTGAAGTTGAGTAAGACGAATGCCACCAGATCGTTAATATGAGGAAAGTTACTCAAGTTCATTTAACGGCTGCCAAATTTAGGCATAAAATCTTGGTTCTACTGGCAAATTTCCCACTGACTTCAAAAGGGCCAGCACTCTGCTCCTTGAAGACTTAAGCTTTAGCCAGCCTGCAGAACATCTTTCACCCAAAATCAAGTGTTATCCTACTGAAGCAACTCAAAGACTCGCAGTGTATGTGTAATTTAATACTTTCCTCATATTTATTTCCAAAAGGAAGATATGGCAAGAATGACCTGTGTTACATAAATATCCTTTATTACTGTGTAGCTGCCCAGAGTGTTAAGCTGTGACAATACCCATTGTGTAAAATCAAAGAGAGGCTTTAAAAGTTTCCCAACGCATCTCCGAAAGGTGACGAATGGAAATGTTTACTATTTGTTTGCTGCTAAGTAGAGATTTCTCTTTGCTGAGGACTGTGCAAGGTTATTGACTAAACCACTTTTTATAGACAAACATTAGCTGCAAGTCTTTTTTCCACGCTCATAAAGCAAACATGCAGCAAAGCAATCTCTGCCTGGTTATCCTTGAAAGCTCCTATCTTTTCCAGTGTGTCGCGGGCTTCAGAAAGGCAGGCTTGCCTCCTTCTGCTTCCATTGTGCAGAACCTAATTTATAGTCCGAACGAGCGCCTCACTATAAAAGATTTGCTTCTCCCTGCTCACTTCCTATTTCCCACAGTTAAAGCAAGTTTCAAATAAAGGATTCACGAGCCTCCAAGCTTACAAATTAGGCAAAGCAACACTCAGAGCATTAGCAAAGACTTTGTATTCAAAATGGTAAGTGAAAGGCCTAGAGAAATACAATCAAATCAAAGCAGGACAAAACCTAATGCAGGAAGTCTCTCCAAAGCTGTTTTTAATGTTGCCCATCACAAATACCTTTGGTTTAGGCACAAATGTATTTGAGTGAAAACTGGATAAATGCCAGAAGCTGCTTTAGAGACATTTGAAGCTGGAAGAATCCGCTTGGCTAATTGCTTGGTCTGGGCACAGTGTTGTAGTACAACCTATTAAGTGCCTGAATTGCTTAAACTCAGGTTACGCTTTTGTATGGGTTTTGAAAACCTATTTTGATTTAATATTGCTCTCAATAGTGTTACCACACAGCTTTATTTGCTGCTTCCTGACAAGTTTTCCTCTCCTCCAAACCCCAACCTTAACACAAAAATGCAAACAGTTTCCCTACCAACATCAGTGGCCTGTTATTTATACTTTTCCGTCCTTGTGTTATGTTAAAATGGGAGGAAAAGTCTTTGTTTCACAGGCAAGGCAGTGCTGAGATCGCTGGATGGGAGAAAAATAAAAATCAAGGATTGGGTTAGTTCTAGTTTGGAGTAAAAATTAAATTAAAACCCCATGTCTTCTTGCCCATCCAAGTAGAATCCACAGCTTCTTCCTTTTGGCAGGGTCTAATGACTTAGCTACATTTTGGCCACGGTCCTCTAAGAAAAGCTTTTCACCATTCAGTTAAAAGAACGACCCTCACTCGGGGTGACTGATCAACTTCTCTTTGTTAAGAGACAATCTTATAAAGAAAAGGTGGTCTCTGAAAGCTGACACCAAGTTTGGTATCCTGAAACTCGCAGCTAAAGGTCAACCCTGAGCAGAAGAATAAATAAAAGCCCACAGTCTTCTGCAAGGAGAGACAGAAAGGGGCAATGAGCAGTAACTTCTCTCATCTGCTCTTCCATCCTGGTTGGCTCCAGCTGAAGATATTACAAGTGAACCATGTATTGATCTACAAAAACTTTTCAGAGGGAACTGCATGTTCCTCTCTGAGTGTTCACTCTACTGGGAAACAGTGAGATGGTTTTGCAGTAAGTGAAACTGAGGAACTTTTTGCCTCCTAGCTTAGAAACATCAGCCTTCACGCTTTAAAGCATCTTTTTTATAGAGGTTAGGATGATGAGAAAGAAGGAGAAGGCACTAAAATAAGCAAGAAGTAAAACTGTCTTTTTCATATAATACCATGACTCCAGGAGTCTGTTCTTAAAAAAAATAATTATCTGCTAGTACAACATTCTCACTAAAATTGAAAAATTATCATCACTTAGATGATTGCTCCCCACTGTACTGTACTTCTGTGGGTATTTTAGCAAAATTCAACAGTATGCACTATGAAGAATTAAATAAATGTTATTCTTATGTTGTGCTTGGTTGTAAAGGATCTGAGTTGTTCAGTAAAAAAAAAGGAGGCTTTGTGATAAACCTGACTCATGACCAAGAGAATCTCTAACGTTACACAGTCAAAGTTAGTCAAAATTGTGGCAGGAGTAGTCATTTAGATGCCATCACACTGATTTCTTGCTGGGAGAGTCCTCTCTCTGCTCAAGCGAGGGCAAAAGACCCTTCACCAGCCTCACAGTCACCAGGCAGTGGCAGTGGTGAGGAGCAGGGTCACTGCCCGGAGCTGCTGTCCCTGGCTCTCTCCAGTGTGCGGGATGCAGAAGCCCTGTCCCCTCCCCAAGGCCAACAGCTCGCCTGGCAGCTGCAGGAATCGTGTTTCGCGGGGATTTAGAGCCAACGTGTGCCTTCAGCCTTTAATAAATTACTGCGTGGCCTTGAGCAATGATGAATTAAGCTAAGGGATAAAAACAAAAGCTCTCCCTGGCTAAGTCAGGAGACTTAGCCTTCCTAGAAGTTAATCATCATGACAGAAGCTTTATACCCACACTCCAAATATATAAATCAAACAAGTCAACATTTCTTCATCTTTTGTCCCCTCCATCCCTCCCCATCATGGCTGTGCTGCTGGGATGGCTGGGACTCAGCTGGATGGGCAGCACGGTGAGTGGCAGCAGCTCAACAAGTCCTGGTGCTTTGGTTCTCACTTTGGAGATTACATTCCTTTTGAAAACCTGATCGTGACCCAAACGAAACAGGCTTTCGGTTACAAAGGAAGTTTGTGATTTTTTATTTTTTCTTAATATTCCATATGTTCTTTTTGCCTCTTTTCACAAGAGTGAACCATTAATGCAACAGATGTAACTTTAAAATCAAAATTATTTCCTTCCTCTCATGGTACAGTAGTGAACCATGTGTGCAGTAAGGCATGAAGGAAGTAAACAGTTTATTGGAGTTTAAGGCGTGCAGGAACATTGCTGAAGAAACTTCTGCAAGTCTGTGCCAGGGATCATGTTACCGAAGCAAAAATCTTTGGCATTTTTATGCTGTATTTTACCACCTCCAACTGTGTAATAGACAAAAGGCCAGGAAGAGATAAAGGGAAACAGGTGGGGTGGAATAAAAAGCAAGACTGTTCCATTTGGCATGGCGATGATCAGCTGTTTCATAATAAACCATCGCACTTTGAGGGGGGCTTTATATTATTTTATTGCTATACAAGGGGATGAATTTATACATTTGCTTTCCACCCACTTCCTCTTCTACCATATATTCTTGCAGCTATAGTTCAAAATGCAGGTGGTACTATGTCTATGAGACAAAATACGATGTCATTTTATCAAAACTCAGAACAAGGCCATCAGTAAATGCTTTTTTGACTCTTTCTATGAAATAATTTACTTAACCTAACAGTTTGATTTTTTTGTTATTGTTGTAAAAGGAAATAAAGATGGGTAAGGTACACAAAGGCTCCAAAATATAGTCAAAAATACAGTATGGAAGTTTTGTAAAAGTGAGAGATAATTAGGCAGGTCATAATTCTGGCAGCTTTGAGATAATGATCGCTTTAGAAATCTCTGTTGTGAAGACCAAAAAAACCACATTCTCGGATGTTGTCCAGGCCACAATTAAATACTGAAACAGTATCTACATGGAGAGAAGGAGGTGGAGGGAAGAAGGGCCTGTATCCACCAGTTATTATCTAATGCTATACTATTTCAATCTTAAAGGTCTATCTTACATTTTTAAATAGGTCACATCACTGTTACAAAGAATGCTCAGGCTTCTTTTAGAATGTAACAGCTTTACTGAAATATGTTTTTACCATATGTTTTAATTAAAAATGTAGGGTTTTCATCAAAATAGGTTTTGAGGCCTGCCACAGGGGTCAATTTATTAAACCAAAAGCATCAAAAACAATAAACATAATATCCATGAGAAGAGAAATTACTTGTATACAGCATATTTGAAATTCCCTGTGCTTTTTAATATTTGTTTGGCTGAAATATTTGTAAGAAAAAAAATGCCGTGGTAGGGATTCAACACCACATTTCTGAAATGTGGGCTGAGAGTGTTGCCAAGATTAAAAAACAAATCAAACCAAAAAACTACACAAGGGCTGAAGAAAATGCCTTATGGAAAGGGAACATAAAGAGGTCAGCAGTCATCCTCCTTCGCTCGTCTACTAGAAGACTGGGAGGTGATTTGACTATTCTGAGTAAGTGTCTTCCTTGGGAGAAAACGCTGGTTTTTAAAGAGCTCTTTAAAGCAAAGAAGGCGTAACAGGGAATACAGGCCAGATATAATCAAGTTAAAAATAAGGGATGTTTTTAGCGGAGATGCAATTAATTACTGAAACTAACAGAGAAAATAGCAGATTTCCTACCACCTAATTTACTATCAACTGATGTTTTCTTATCTAGAGTGGATTATCAGGAGAAATTATCAGATAGCGATATTTAGAGATTTTAAGGCTGGTTATAAACAGGAATTCAGACTGAGAAAGCACTCAATGATTTAAGAGTCTCTTAGGAAAGTTGGTGAATATAGATTTACATCTGAACCATTTGATCAAAAAGGAAAGGTAAAACAGAAGCATCTGCGTGTGCGTGCATATATGTAAATATAAAAAATGTTCAGGCCTTTCTTCTGCATTATAAAGAAGCAAATAACATCACAAACCTATTTTTTTCATTTCCTCTATAAACCATATTTAAGGATTTGAGGCTGCATACAGGTGTCCTCTACCAGTATGTATTTTTCCCTATGTGCCAAATAATATTCAGGCTATAGACACACTTTACACTTGGGCAGTAATTCACATGTAGGATTTCAGGCCCTAGCTAATCCATACACCACAATCCACCTTATGTTGAAGGATTTTGCTAGTTGGCATCTTCCTGGTGCCACGTGGACCACAGAGTCCCTGTCTATGTGCCATGACCCTGACTGTGTCCCAACTCCAGACTGGTTCCCACTGAACAGATACCCGGGCTCTGCATCAGGGTCCCTCTGACAAAGATGTGTCAGAGCCAGCATTATCCCAGCTCTTCACATTTATCTGACCTGACTTTTTAATTGGTGAAAGGCATTGAGCCTGATAAACAAGCCTGGTTTTAAAGGGTTCAGTGCAGCTGTTCCCCAGAAGACAATGTGATTGCAGGCAGTGACACTAAAGGAGAGATCCTTTGAATCTTAATTGTCTCCTCTGAACAATTTCTTCTCTGAACAATTGATTCCATATCCCACATTTGGGTCTTGGGAGGATGAGAGGTATAAACTCCATTTAATACAATCAATAGCAATATTCCCCAACACCACAGAAGCACCACTGTATTTTGGATCATTACGGGGTGATACAATTGTCAAAATCTAAGCTTCACCACCTGTGATAGGGACTTCCTCAGCTGGAGGAAGGCAAATTACTTTCATGTGAGCCCAAAGAGGACAAAAGGAGAAATAACGCTTTGAAACCTTCAACAGCTGATTCTTTACAACAAGATGGAAAGGCTCTGAAAAATATCCCCTCTATTATTTAATTGTGGTCTCAAAGGATGAGGTTTTATTTGGATGGCAAAATTATTGATTTTTATAGCATATACATTCCACTAACAAATGAAAAACTTGCCAAGAAAGGAATGTGATATTCTACCTGAGTCGTGGCAATGTTTGTTCCATCGGTGACCTCCACAGTCATATTATATATTGACCTCTGCTCTGCATCCAAGGGCTTTGCAATGACAATAGTGCCCACTCCCTTCTCCGCGTCGAAAGAACTATCGTAATTCCCTCCTAATTGTTGCACAAAAATACAATTAAATTAGCCATCTCTGGAAAGTTTCCATTGAAAATCTTCCTAGAAGTGGGCATATCTGTTTACTGGCATCCATCTTAACGGCTTGCCTTAGCATACATAGTACATCTACTGATACTTCTTTGTTCATAACTCATTTATATTTCAAAGCACAGTTTGTATATTGGAAAGCAGATATCATTAAAATGCACTGCAAGAAAAAAATCTAGCAGTATATTTAAGTGAACCATAACTGAGTCTATAAAAAGAATCGAATGGCTGTAAGCCCGTAAGATGTGTGCCCTTGTAGTTTGGATAATGAACAATTATCTTTTTGTATAAAAATATTTTTAAGAGGGTTTTATTCTGCAAATTTTATTTTCGGGAAATTCTCACTGATGTTCGTGGGTGCAAAGTCCATCAACTGAGTCTTTTAAAATTACAATGATAATCAATTTTAAAAATGCAAATAGAGATTTGTTATGTTAATTTCAAGGACAATGATAATTACTGGCAGCAAAGGTCAAATTCTACTAGTCTTTTAGGAATTATTCAAATAGATCTGACAGGATACACATCCTAAATTCCTTTCCATTAAAAAAACCCTCACAAAGCACTGTTCTGAAACTAATATCCCCTTATCCTGTCACACAGTGAATGATGCAGCAGTGGGAAAACCCTCCTGAGTCTCAGGTGAAAGATAAAAAAGGAAAAAGAAAAAAAATCCATTAAAAAGTAAGAGAAAGCCATAAATAATTTGAGATTAAAGGGTTACAGGATTTCTCAGCCACAGCTATAGTTTATAAATCAGAACCACTCATTATATTAAAAAGTAAAGCACACACTCCCTGCTGCTAAGCTGCTTCTTACTCACTCATCTATAAAGTGGAATTTATTATGAGTTGAGTCTGAAATTTTTGGAGGGTGGGGACAGGGAGAGGTGGAACACAACACTGCTGACAAACAAACTCTTAAGGTCTATTCATCACACAGCAAGGCAATGCCACTCGCAATGTCTGACAACCCAGTTCTACAAAGTGGAAAAGGCTTTCAAATGCCACTGGTTATAAAACTTATGTAAGATCTGATCAGACCTCTTGAGATTAGATCCACAGGTAGAAAAACATCCATTCCATTGACTTAGCTCTCATGCAATATACACAGAGATATATATTTGAATGGCTGGTGTATCATTACAAAATGGCTCTCATTTTAGGGCTGGGGACAGAGAAGCAAAGAGGATGGTTTTCCTTGTTCCACCATTGAGTCTTGCATCTGCACGGTTTTCTGAACAACAACCAGCATTATCTTCAGAAACAGTCATGCATTTAGTGAGCGGAAAGAGGTTTTGGCATTCCAAGAAGTTGAAGATTAGGAGGAATCACAGTGAAGTCGCAGTCCCTGAATTCTTTAATGTGAAGAAACCCTCACTTGTCTCGATCTCTTGCACAGGCTATGGCAAAGAAAGTGTAATCTAGAAGAAGCGCTGCTCTGTCCATACCTGCCTTGGAGGACATTCAGGGATGGCGAGAAGAAAGGGGGAGGAGGAGCAAGAGTGCAAAGAACAAGAGCTATCCAAAGGAAAGGCAGAATGGTGAACTTCTGCCCACTGAAATGATCCAAACTTAGTCGTTTCAGACGTGCCATCAGACTTCCCTATGCTGAATATATGTATATACATATATACAGCTCTAAGTCTAATAAATGCAGTTGTAATTTTCCAGGAAAACACTGAAACTGGATCTGCTGTGATTTATGGTAGATAGAAACATTGCTTATTCCCTAACCTCCTTCTGCAAGCCCAAATTGTGTATTTTTTTCAATTGATACATATATGTTTAACACTATTTGACACTAGGAAAAAAAGCATAATTGTCCTTGATATTTAAGCAATAGCAAGGTATTTGAACATTGATTTTATCTTCAGTGTTTGTTATTTTTTTAAAAAAAGTTAGTCTTAGTCTGGAAGAAAAAGATGTCATCTCCCAATTAATGTTTTAAATTGATTTGCTTGAGAAAAATCCTACCATGAAAACCAACTCTGAAAAAAAGCCTCCTTTGAAGAAAAGACTTTGAGATTCTTTCAAGGAAATCTCTGCTGAAATGAAGCTAGCCTTGGGACAGTAGGCACTTTACAAAGAGAATGTTTCATACTGATAACCATGAAAACAAAATGAAAGCCTATACTTCAAGATGCTTAATAAACATCTTAATGAGCAATCAAAAACTATATGCTATCAACTGGCATACACTTCCAAAGAAACCCTGCCTTTAAATCTTCCAAGAAGTAACACAGAAGGATTAGCAATAAATGTTTTAAATGTCCTTCCTCTGTTGGATTAGAGCTGGGTTTGCAGGGCACTAAGTAGTGTATTGCAAATACACCAACTTCTTTGATCCATTTTCTTTAAGTGAAGTATATTCTTCCCCTAAAATAAGAACTGAATCCATCATATGAGTTTTTAATATGTTGTTCACATCATCCAAAATGGTCTAGTGACAAACAAATAAATCTTGGTTGCCAGACACCCCAATCTAGCCTACACTTGTAATCAACCAGGCAATGCACTTTATTTTACATTGATTAATTCTCTATTAAACAAGGCAGAAACTGCATCAAACACCGTGACAGAGATGTATCAGAGAACATCCTGCTGTGAGATTTGTGATTATAATCTCTTTTGGAGTGAAACACTGATTTATTCCTGATTCAGTCTGGTACATTTTAACAGACCATGGTCAGATGAAGAACCACTGGCTGAACTTCTGGGAATATTGTCTTAGATATTGGATACTGCCTCTCATCTGGAGTACTAGAAGCAGTCTGGAAATGCTCCGTGCTGCTCCTCAGCCTTCATATACCCTCAAAACAGGTCCTCATATGATGAATGCTTCTGAAGTTGCACTTAAGCACTGAAGAATAATTAATGAATTAGGTATAAATGCTAAACTCTCAAGAGTCTTATAGACATGTTAAGTCTATGCAAGGACTACTATGAAGCACCCAGAGAAGCACCCAACACAATTATCTTTGAAAGACGGATGCCAGAGGGGCATGGAGAGAGAGAGAACATTCTTGTGTAAAAACAAACAGGACTCTTTAAAAAAGTCGTGCAGCTGAACTATTCTGGTAACTCCACATGAAACCACTTCCTTCTGAAGGTACTCATGTTGAGGTTGGAAGACTGAGCCCATCAGAGGTGACAGCTGAGAAGGTGTCAGATTCACACATTTCTGGGGTACTTAAGGCTGGTTTTCGAAAGCATGCTGCCATTTTGAAGCGGGCTCATCTGCAGTGCTGTAAGCTCCTGCAGGATAAGTTTTACCAGTGTTACTATCGGCCATTTAACATTTTCTTGATCACAATCTTAGGATGCAAGGGGGCTAAGGATGATGAAATTTCGTTCAGCTGCTCAGTTTTATTAATGTGAATTTTTATGACTTATTCAATTTTCCAACATATGGCACATGCTTTCTTTTTTATTGTCTACTAAAACCTGCTTTCTGATACAAGATATGTAGAAGCTGTCTTTGCTAATGTGCTTGCAATTGCATTAGGAAAGAAATATTTCAAATGAAGATAATACGTTGTGAGTTCCTCGGGCACTTTGGGAAAATCAACGATAAAGAAGGCAAGATGATTGAACCGGCAAGTTGGGTAGACAGGTTGTCCCGAGAAAGCATTTTAATACTGAATGACCTCAGAGGGATGTGGATTAGTTGTTGCTTGTAATACCACTGCAGCCTAAGATGTAATGCTGATACACCTTCAATACAGATTAAAGACTTTACTTAAAATACTCTCATTAAACTGAAGCACTTAGAGAGGGATTTCATGAAAAGTCCACATCTACTTGCAATGTCATCTTTGGATGAGAAGGCTTATCATGTTGGGACGATACAAATTCATTCAGAAAGTGCTTTTTCTCTCTAATTGACTGTTAAGATTCCCAAGACACCTAGCACAGATATTTATCTCTACAGTTTGGACACCTAAGTGAGATGATTTCCACCCTTACTTCCTTGAGATTGATCTTAATGCTCTTGCATAAGGCCTGGAAGCATTCTATTTCTATAACTAGGATTTTTTTTATGTTATCTGAAAGCATGTTATAGTTTATATAGGATTTTCCAATAAAACTGTAGCCAATTCCAGCTGTTATCAAACCCAGGACAGCTGTAGAAACAGCCCCTGGTACAAAAGATCTTACTAGTTGGCTCTCATGAGACCTTTCCAGCACAGCCCTGATTTTCAGTTTCACAGATGGCATAGCATGGTCAAGAAGTAGATCTCAGGAAATTGAACCAAGACACCTCTGAGCCAACAGACTTTAGGTTGTGTTCTTGGTATAGAGTAGCCTTGGTTACATTTTCTGGGTGAATCAGAGTGTTACCTTAATTCTTATCTTGTTTCTTGGCTTCACAGTCACTATGAACATATTTTTCTTCTGACAAAAGTTCTGTATGCTTTGAAAAGAATTAAGTTTCCTTTTTATAAAAAACAAGCACTGAATCTTACATGACTATGAGGAGAGGATCTTCTGATGTGAAGCTTACCACTCATTTGGTGCAATGGACAGGCCAAGGAAAACTTCCTGAACTGTTAAAAGGGGTTTCTAGAGGTCAGTTGGAGAATTTGCCTAAGGCAAGACACAACATAGATCTTACATTCCCACAGAATGTGGGCTCTGCATATCTGTCCCTTTTGAATGTCAGTGTTGTTTTCTTTTTTATTTTCAAGCATATTCTGCTTATATTTTGACTATTGCATTTGCTTCAAGCAATGAAGTCTTTTTTTGTAGTGCTTTTCCTAGACGGGGTTCTTTTTTGAGAAGATTCTGAGCCTCCCTATGTTTCTATCAGCTGTTGATATGCAGTTTAAGATGGGATTACGCTGCTGTGAGAAACTATTTTCTCCTCTGAGAAGAAAACATGCTAGCAAATCTGGAGGACTTGTAGGCAAATGAGTCCCACATGGGGGCCTTTCTCCTTCTTTTCCACTGGAATGATCCAGAAGAGTGGGATTAAATACACATCTGAGAAATATCTGATGACTGTGGAGAACCAGACTTATTCACTCTTAGATGCAAAGATGGATCTCACTGAACTCTGGAGGATATTCCCAAATTAAATACAGCTAAAACCTGGCAAGACTCTTCCTTCACTGGTAGATAGCAAAGATCATACATGCTCCATGTTCAAACTTAATAAAGCCAGGATATTCTGAGGTTCTCACACAAGCCTTATTTGGCCTACCATTTGATGGACAAGTGGAGAAGAAGAAAAATACAGGAGATGATCTAATTTAGAGAAGAGTTCTCTAAACCACATTTTCTCAGGGCAGAGAAGATACATACTTGTCTTGTCCCAAAGTAACAACACCAAGGACAGTGATGATAAATTGGGCCAATCACTAAAATTCTCACATTGGTCAGAGCAGAGCATCAGAGGAAAATGCAGAAAACTAATTCACCCTGAAACTCAAAGGTGAGTCTGAAGTGCCTCTAGGATTTTCAGGAAAAGAAGTAAAGCCAAAATTTCCAATTTTTCTCTTTTCAAAGAAGTTGAAATAAACTTAGCAACTGCCTCAAGACATACAAATTCAACTACAGACTTTTGTTAATCATAACATAATAAATATTAATAATATGACATGCAAATATTTCTTCTTTTCTTTACTATATCATGCTAAGAAGAAGAAAATAATGCAGACTCTAAATTTGCAGATAAAGTTATTGTAAGGAGAGTCAAAGCCTTGGGTTTGCTGCTAAGAAGCTGGAGGTAAGGGCGTAAAAAGCAGAAAAGAAATCAGAAGGGTATTTTAGACAGTTGTCAGAGAAGATAATTCAAAGGAAGCTAGGGAGCTACATGTTTCTGACATTAATGAAAATTTGCAGCACTGTGAATTAAATGGACAATTAATTAAAATCAATAAATATTTAAATTATTGCCATTTAAGCACCCTTGACAAAAAGTTCTGATGTGCTTTTAAAGTTTGGCTGCTCTTATAAAGGCATAGGCTGGGGAAAGAAGGAAAGATAGAGAGGCCTTTTTGGAGAACCAGAGAGATGCTGTGCAACATGCTACTTAAGCAAAAACTAGCACCATGCAGCTTAGCTCCAGTGTCAAAATAGTCATCACACCATTCCCACCACCAACAAAGGAGAAGAGACAGAGAGGGCTCAGTTTACCTGGAGAAATAAGGATCTCTGACTTATTTTGGAGTTCCCATTGAAAATTAGTTTTGCACAAATGACTGAATAACTGAAACAGCCTACATTCATGTCTTTCACACTGTGGGATCTGCATGAACTGAGAATGGCATTGAATGCAGTCTGAAAACAGAAACCAGGTATGACATCTCAACCATTCCCAATTAAACAAACAAACAAACAAACAGTTAAGCATCCTGTTCCTCCCTAGTCCGTGGAGGGAAGATGATCTCCCTGCATGTGAGGCACCTTCCTCTCTTGGAACTGATTAACTCAGGAACTTAAACAGTTACTTAAAGTTTATATAATTCAGGTGTAAATTAGATGCTGAAGTTAGCCAGACAAAATACTAATAGCCAACTTCATCCACCCTCCCTCCTTTTATTTAGCTGGGCAAAAGTGCTTGTTATGCATTAAAAAAGAGGTCCTCTGGAAGTCCAATGCCCATTTAGTTTGAAAAGGTCATAAACATAAAGGTCAAGCTGCAAACTCTATATTAAACCATGTCTCTACATAAGCCTTCAGGGCTTTTGTTGACATTACTGTGAACTGCGCACAGAGGTCCAAAACCACAAAATAGCAGGTGGAGCAGGATCAGGTCTAGGTTTTACAGCAGCACAGAAACCATCTCTTGCATCAGCAGTCCCATACAGCTTCCATACATGACGACTAACTTCTACTAATAACCCAAATCTTTCATACGGCTTTTCAGCATTAGACCTTAATGTTCCCCCAAAAGGAAAGTATCAACATCTTTTTCTTCCACATGATGATACTGAGGAACAAGGAGTAAAAAGTGTGTTTTGATACTGACATTGACTAAAGGCAGCAAAAATAATCTAAATATACAGCGCTCTGCCTATAAACCTCTCAGGGTGGATTTTGTCTTTGCACCTTGTATGCAGAGCATCTAGAACAACAGGGTCTTCTGCATGCCTGGGATTGTTGGTCACTCCTATTGCAGAAATGGGTGCTGTTGCTAGTTCTATTACTTACAGCATCAACATTTGTATGGTAACAGTACTGAACTGGATAGTCAGGGTCACCCACTTCTCCTTAAGTCTAGGGAAGATCTGTCTCCATGACTCTCTGCAGTGATGCCGCATCTTGCAGCATCAGGAGCTACAGCCCATAGGGAAACCATTAGAGTTGTATAAATAGCAAAAACCTTCTAAACAATTTGAACTATTTTAGCCATAAAGGTTCCACTAAATGACAAATTAAAGGTTTAAATTTAATCTCTGTTCGGTAGGCAAAAATGAAATATTATTGTAAGGTGTTGCTTGATTGCAAGTGACTCTAATAATGTAAAAGAACGCAGTGGAAGAGTGGGGGTTCTCTCAGTGCTTAACACAGGCAGCATTTTAATGAGAGTTGGTGAGTTTGTCAAGGAAAGGACCAAAAGGCTGCAAAAGGCAAAGGAGTCCAGCAAAAGGTTCAAATGGGAAAAAAAAGTGTAAATAACATCAATAAAGATGGATTTCTTCTGGGAGGAAAGTTAAGAGTCAGTGAGGAAGAGAATGGGAATGTAAACATTAGCTAATAAATTGCATGTAGCATACTAAAACAACCAAGGGAATGGGACGAAAACTGTAGGAAGCATATGCTGTCCTTCCCCAGGGGCTAACAGGAACCTTAGAACATGACAATAGCTTTGGGTTTAATTTTAATATGGTTGGCACATCAGAAACCAGGCTACAAATTCAAAGAGGAAATGTTGCTGCTTCTGTCTCTCATCTGCACAAATTGGCAATAAAAGGTGGATGAAAATGACTCTGACAGACCCTTTCTCTTGTGGTCCTTGTCCTTCCTGTTGGCTAAACCCATCCACAAATAGCTATGCTGAAATGAGAGCCAGGCTCAATCCCTGTAAATAAAGACTGCTGATGCACCCTTTCCACTAAGTCTGTGTCAAAGGCTTTTTGTTTCTCTAATCTTTCATATAGTATTTGCTTTATAACCCTTCATTTAAATACTGCACCACTTTGTGCAGACAGAGTGTTTTACATCCAAAGGTATACAAACTTTACGTACGAATATTAAGTAGCACACTGACTTTGCAGGGTCGTTGTGCTGCTGGGGAAAGTCTCATTTTGGAGATGTTAAATGAGTTATTTTAAATCACATAACTGAATCAGCAGCAGAAGTGGGAAAGAAATGCTTAGGAACATTGATTCCTGTTTCTCCACTGCAATCAAGTGATACCCTCTACTCCCTGTCTTTTTGGCAGCTACATCCTTAGTGGCATTTCCCTGCGATTTTAAGACCACTACTTCTATGGCTTCTCCTCTGCTAAGGATAGTTCTCCTTCCCTATTTTTATAGACAATTTTATGTAAGGCAATTTTGTGGTTGAAATCTCACATCAAAACACATTTCTCTTTTTCAGCTTGCATTCAAGACAAACTTTTGGTGGCTCCATTTGTAACCCATATGTTGATGCATCCCATTCTGTTTCACAGTTAAATGGATGGCACTGGACTGTGAAAAGTTTGAATTAATTATTTGTGATAAACTGCGGAAAATCCGTGAATAAAATGATAATAATTGGACACAAATACGGTAAAAGCTGTCATAGAAACAAACGCAGCACATCCATGTGTCGCATTGCATCCTGTCACAGGCACTTATGAAAGATGTAATATAAATTGTCTCAAAGAACTTGCAAAAATAAAAGGCAGCCTGGATAGTTGTATTTTAGCAAATGTGTTTGCACTAAGGGTACCTTCTGTTGAACAGTTCTGCCCACAAGCTGTCTGTAGAATATAGAACATCTCTCGAGCATGCTTGCCACCTTGAAGCAGGGCAGTCGGAAGCAGAAAAAAAAGAACAGAATGCAGAAAAAAAGGTGAAGAAAGAGAGAAATGAGGGACAGCAAGTCTAAGTACCATAAATACATTTAGAAATGAGATTAGCAAAGTATGACAATAGAATTTAAATGACAGACAACATTAAAATTGCAGTAAATAACAGTATGAAAAAAAACAATTCAGCCATACAGCGCTCTTTTTTTCAGCTTAGCTAAGGAGTCGTAACAAAAGCAGGAATATTATTATTATTGTTATTGCTATATTAAAATAGCATTTTCATTTCAGCATTACGAAAGTGGGTTTAATTTGGGGTGGGACAGTTCATGGTTAGTTTTCTTGCTCTCAAAACCACACATCCATATGCTTTGCTTCTAAAGCATCCTCCTCACACCTCTGGCTCCCAACTTACCGACAATATCAAACCAGAGGGGAATGTTAGATGGCTGCACGGAGACCACTCCGACGATTTCTGTCACTTTATCGCTTTCCATGACTGTGAAGTTGTAAAAGGGTTCATCAAAAGTCAGGGGCAAGGGTGAGGGTGCAGGCTTTTTTATCCACTCAATATGGAGGCGTGCAGTTGAAGATTTTTGGGGCCGGCCATTGTCCACTGCTTTTATCTGGCAGGTACAAAGAAAAGAGGACTCAGACTGAGCATCCCAGCTTGGCAGTTCAGACCTACTTCTATTGCATGATGGCAACTGCTTGGAAAATGGCCTTTCTAATCCTCTGTGTAAAATTCCATGAAAAAAAGAGGAAGATAAGCATTTATTTCTCAGTTCTCATTTTTTACCATTACACATTGACTTTTCACTGAAAAGACCGATTTTAAACTGAAATGTTTTGTTTTAGAAATGCTGGTGCAAGGCCTCTGGAGATGCAATTCAATTGCTCCCCACACAGCTCCTCATCTGCAGAACCAGTTTCTGTCTCTGATTTGATCTTCCACCCAATTCCCTCTTGCAGAAAAGCTGGGAGATTTACAATGACCCTGTGGGATGGCATGCACTTACAAAACATGCTCACCCAGACCACGTCTGACTGCTTTTAAATGGCATCTGTATTGCAGATAAGACTGGTATTCCTTAAATTGCCTTCTTCAGAATCTTTAATTGAGTTAAGTAAGTTTCAGATCATTTTCCCTGTTCTCCAAAACAAATGTAATATAAAATTTTGCCATATTTATTCTCCTTGCTTCCTACTCTCTGTCATGTTCATTAAGAGTTGCCCAGCTTGGTGCTAGTTCTTTTTATTATAATGTCCTCTAGAGGGACGGACAGACTTGATATTTGCCTGGCACGCTTTATGGTTTTAGCACAGAAAAGACAATCTGAGCAGCAACAAACACTGGGCTTAAGAAAGGGGAGAATGTAGGTAACAAAATGGGTGCTTTGATGAATAACATCAGTGTCAAACAAAGTGTTTTACTTTTAAAAAAAGGAAATGTTTCTGGCTATATAGGACCACTGGTGTAAATACGCTGCTACTATGTCTTTTAAAAATGGGAAGCATTTTCCTGAAATATTATACCCTATTTCTTTCTCTGGAAATATGTTAAGTGGGTTTGGTGCTAACACTTGCCGTCCTGCTCTGCTCAAGGAAGGCAGGCCCTTAGTCAAAAGGTGCTGAGGGTGTGATGAGCAGTTTCAAGGTAGAAAACCTTCAGCTGTTGCATTATAATAAGGGCCAGATCCCAGACGTGACTTCCTGCTCTGCACAGGGAAAGGTACTCACTCACCCAAAGGGTGCTCTACTCCGATTATAAGGTACTTCTCAATATTTTGATATTTATTAACTTTCCTGCCAGTTTCCAACCCTATGAAGGTATCCCAACAGAGACCCATTACTGTAAGTGACATCTCTTCCTTTACTATGGGCCAGATTGTGGACCTCTGACATTTTTTTGTCAACTCCTTAACTACAACTTGTTGGCTTACTGCTGTAGATGAAGAGTGCACATTCAAGTGTTATATTGCTTTATATCAATACCACCATCTTGTATTCTTTCTTTCTTTGACCTTGTCTATACAGTTTGAGTTCTGGCAAAGTATTTTGACTGAGATTTCTTTTAACTGAAATTGCTGCCATGCTGACACTCTTTAATGTGGTGAGAAGGGTACCACAATGTAGAGTACACAGTACTTCTTCTCCCTGAAGCCACCTAACTTGGACAGTATAAAGACCTTTCCATGAAGGCAAGCAATTGTATCCAGACAAAAGGTGAATAACCATTTGTAGCTATACCGGCCCAGTTCAACATGATACAACTTTGCAAGCACACAAGCCCTTGGTCTTCAATTCTGTGTATTCAGTGGAATGACTTATGCCAACAATTTGCAGGTTGAGTGAACAGTCTGAGAATAGTTCACTATGTGGTGCATGTTAATACTAGATTTCTTAATACAGTCAGATCTTACATATAGGTCATACATTAAACACAGTCATGTATCACTCTTTATACAAGAGGGCCTATTTCTAAAAAAAAGTCAAATCATGGGTTTGTATGTCAATGAAAGAGCACTTACTGTTAAGATGTCATAACTCCCCGCTGTGAACTGCTTTCTGGAAGAAACCATCCCTGTTTTGGGATCAATAAAAAATTTCCCATCATCGTTTCCATCCACAATGCTGTATGAGATTTCTGCATTAGGACCTTCATCTTTGTCAAAAGCAAAAGCTCTGTAGATTGGCTCCCCTCTTTTCTTACGGTCCCTCTCTGGCAGCTTGATCTGATAGACCTTCTCCGGAAACTGAGGTTTGTTATCATTCTCATCCAGAACCTGGACCACCACCCAAACGGAGGACTGCTTGGGAGATGTGCCCCCATCTGAGACGGTTACCTGAAAAATGACAGCAGTAGAGGTTATTCTGAATAGGTACGGTGGGACTTAATAAATTGGGAAAAAACATAAAATATAAGGAAACACCCCTCCCTACCCAAATCTAACCTGCAGTTTACAAAATCTTCTGTGTATACAAGACATGTTTACTATAAACATGCTCAATGCCTAACTCAAATATGCCCACAATGGCAAATACAGGAATCCAGAAGACTTTTTACTTTTGAGATGAACCTGGAACAGAGAACCTGCAGACTAGGAATCTATTTCTCAAAACATTAAATCCTTTTATCTGAAATTCTGCAGGTTTATCTCTGAGGAGTGAACTGGAATTAACCCATTAAGCAAGATCCCTGGTTTTTTGCAAACATATTTTAAAGTTTCTTCAGTCATGCAATGAATTTGAAAGACGCATTTCTTCTTAAATCCTAGAATAATCTCTGTCACTTTTTTCCCATTAATTATTTGGAATTTCTTAAACAACAAAAGGATTTCTGTCACTTCTTTTCATTCATTACCTGAGATGTGACAGCTCATTAATTCCAAAACTGTTTTATATGATTGTAAGGGGCACAGTGAGGCAGGTAGCAAAAAATTTCTGCTGCATTGTGTAAAGAACGCACTGTGCTGCCATACGTAAGAAATAAAATCTTTGAGACAAAAGTTAATTAGTAATTTAGCTACAACTTAAACAGAATTACTAATAATTTTCAGTCTGAAACACTGTGAAAACAAAATGATCCAAGATCAACAAGCACTCAAGAGATTTAATAATATGCCTTCAAAATGCAATCAATACGTTTCAAATTTCCCCCTCAATATTTCGATTGCATTTTTTAAAGAGAAAGAAATAAGGCAGAAAGTTGTTTCTGTTTGCATGAAAGAAGTTCAAATTTCACTTTCAGCTACATATGCTAACATGACAGTTCCCACAGTAGCAATTTTTGATGATGGTGAGACAAGATATAACATACCCTTCCCTGCTCATACCCATCATTGCACATCGATTGCTTTGCTGGTTAACTCCTCGATGCTTTATTTTTCATTAAATGTTTCTGTATTCCCTTGCAAATCATACAGCCCTGATGTCCAATACTTGGGCAAAGCAAAATTTTCTGGGAATAATGTCCCTTGCCATTGTCACCTCCTTGTGACAAGAAGTCTAAACTTAGGGTAACCCTGATTTAGTACTAAGATCAGCAGAAAAACCACAACATTTTCTATGAGAAAGGTA
This sequence comes from Strix uralensis, assembly GCF_047716275.1. Lineage (NCBI taxonomy): Eukaryota > Metazoa > Chordata > Aves > Strigiformes > Strigidae > Strix > Strix uralensis. The sequence goes on from NC_133973.1 coordinate 127,829,357, forward strand.
AAAGACCTTTCCTGTATTTATATTATAAAATAAATGTATTTAATACATTTCCTGTATTTAACTATACTTTTAGAAACTGATGCAGTGGGAGGGAGCAGACTGACAGCCTTAGGGACTGAAACCCTTTATTTATAGAAAAATAAATGGTATGGCAATATATAGTGGCAATGTAAAATCCCCCAAACTGGCCCATAACTCATTGGAGAGTGGAGCTTGTCCTCCCAATGACACGTATCAGTCTCAAGCCTCTTTCTCCTAAGACTGTGACCAGAGTTGGCAATTAGCACTTGTTGGGATCGCCACCTCGTGATGGGGATGACTGTCTGCTGCGAGCCAGACAGGGACCACCCCCACCCTGCAAAGCCACCAATGTGCTGTTTGTCAGTCACCAGCGACCGTGGGGGAAGAGCTCATTACCAGTGTACTCAGCCATCCAGTTCCCACTCGCTACACTTTCCAAAACAGCATTTATAACACCAAAAGGCTGCACAGGTGGCTGTGAATCTGCCTTTCCACCCTGGGAGAGCAACACCGCCGGGGACCTCACCCTCTCCACTTCACCGCTCTGGGAGAACTTTAGAGCTTCTGCAGCAAACAAAAAGCCAATTCTACCAATTCTCCTATTAGAGGCTTTCAACAATAGCTTTTGCCCCACTTAGAGGCTGATCCCCTCTATTTCTGTTCTACTCTGGTGCAACTGGCCAAGCTCTCAGATTAACAAAGAAAAATTTTTTTCAGGATATTTGCTGCCAGGCAATACAGGCTGTAGTGCATAGAAACAATCGGACACACACTCAAATGCTGGTCAAAAATACCAACAAAATGCTTTTATGTGGAGTAATGATCTTAATGCATAGAAAATACTAGGAAGAGTCAAGAAACTCTTGGTTTCTGAATAGAACATCACTCAACTTTTAAAAAAAAAAAGACATTTTCTTCAGCCTGCTAGCAGTCATCTACAAAAAAATATGTGTGTGTGAGATAAAAAGTTTACAACTATTAATGATAATAAATCTCTGAAAACCACGGTGGCATAAACAGTCAAGTGACTATGATGAAAAACCTACTTAAGTCAAGAGACTGCTCAAGAAGCAAAGCCGTCCTCCTGTCTTACCAATACACAGCCTCACAGTTTGTTAGGTTACTGCTGAAATCCTGACTAACATGGTGTTGTGGCAGTAAATGCGTGCATGCATTTGTTTGTTTTTGTAAGCCCAAACTTGTGGCAAATCTGTTCAGTAACAGAAAAGTTGCACTGAAAATATTTGCTGACAGCCAATTGAAAATAGTAATGGCTATAACAAGAAATGTCAGCTAATTAACAGAAATTAACATAGAAGGCCTGAAGATAGTCAGTTCTACTCTGTCTAAAACTTTAAGTCCCCAGAGAGGAAAATGTTATGTACCAGCTAAGCCTTTTTCTCTGGGTGACACTCAAAACTTTTCAAAATGACAGGCTCCAGCTCCGCTTAAAAAGATCTGAGTGCCAGACACAGGAGCTGATGTGTGAGTTAAAGCTCTCTCTTTGCAGGCATGTAAATTAATTAATTAAGCCACCCTCACACCAGTGATGTGATTATTTCCCTAACTGTAAATCTGCACCCCAGCTGACCCTTCTCTTCTGCTCCAAGAGCCTGACCCCAGCCTGGCTTTTCAGGTTCCAGCTATAAACAGGGAAAAAGGGCTGCAAAAATTTTCTCTGCTCCTACTGAAAAAAACTCCACGACAACACATTAAAAAAAAATAACAAATTGCTGCCAGTTTAAAATTGTTCCCAGACAAGAATGGGGAGGACCTGAGAGGTCGTTCAGCACACCACTCCGCAAATGCTGTTTCCATCAGGGCACTGTATCACACCGGCACTTAGGGGCCTCTCTAACTAAGGCAATTTTGATTCAAACATTACCACAGTTCTCAGCAAAATCCTTAAACAGCTGGAAATGGCAGTGAAAAGTAACCAGGGAAGGGAGGGAGGTTGGGACGTTTGTAGGACAAAGATACAAAAGCTAATTCACAGCTGGTATCTCTGGAAATGTGAAAGGCAGATGTGCAAGGCGTAGGAGACCTTGCCAGGAGTGAAGCTGTAATTCAGGACCAGTGAGGTTCTTTTGTTTAGAAACATGCAGATGTTATGGTAGGGAAAAAAAAAAGGGGGAAGAAAGGTGATATAGATGAATGACAGACTGTCTCAATATATGCTTGTCAAGATGTGACATCAAAAACCCAACAAGAGGTGCATTTCACAGTAATCAAGATGGGAAAATGGTGCAGACCAGAATTAAAGCTCTCCCAGAGGAAATGAGAAATGGTAGCTTCGTCAGCATGTGCCTTCCTAAATGCTGAACACCTTCTCCAGTCTATGTGCTGAGTCTAGTATCCTGACACAGTGGGTGCAGACATGCTGCTTCTTGTCCATGTGCAACCTGAGATGGGCCAGCCCGCTACTATCCCCTCTGCCCTTCTGGTTAGATATGGCTGTTCATGCTGTGTCAACACCGCCTAAACAGAGGATATGACCTCCCAAAGCTGAGATAGAGCCATAAGCAGCTGAATTTTGACTCTCTGACCAACCATACAAACGGTTGGTCCATTCACCAAGGGTGGAATATGTTAAAAGGAATGTGATGAGATGTTTAATGGGGTCTGATAGCATCAGACAGCAAGAATAATATGAACTTTATATACCACTTTCATGGTGAAATCCTAAGCATCACTGCTGTTCTCCCACAACCTACAGACAGTTCCAGTACATCAAATGCACTTTCTGTCAGGAATCTGCATTCACCCATCGGCTTTAATGTTTATGACTTTACTGAACCATGTCAGCCATCACACATATAGGTATTGGTTACCTGGAAATTTCTTTGCTAGAGTAATGACATTCGCACATCCCTTACAATGCTTCCTTCAGCTGGATGGACCAGGGCAAGACCTCCTGAAATCCCTCTGCTTACATCAGACATATTTTTGGAGAAAAACACACAAAAATATCTCCTTCTGCAGAGTATGACAAATTTAGTGTAATAACAGAACTTTCAAAATCCAAGTAAGGCAATTCTAATTTCTTCTGCAGGATCTACTTCAGTAGGCTTTGTCTATAGACATTGATACTACCCTTCCTACAGGACTGAGAGATACTCCTTCATATTCATGTTTATGTTGAAGTCCACAGATCAACTACAAAAAGACTTCCATAGCAGTGGACCTTCTCAGTGAAAACCAAGGTCAACACTGTTAACATACAACAGATGGAATGTTAGATATGAAAATTTATTCTTTTTATGACCATGGAGAAGACATGGAGGAGATGTCTACTGTGAAATGATTGGCTAAAACATAGGGTCAGTCTAGCAGACCTCAATACTGGTGGCAAAAGTAATTTTGCCTTGACACAGTCAATTCTATGAATTGGACTGTGACAGTTAACTGAAGAAGGTTAGCTCTTGAATTTTTTTGGAATGCAACTGTGAGGACCACCCTCCTGAATTAGAAGCACAATATTGAGTCTCATTAACAAAAGCTCATGACTTCCAAGATAATTATTAACTCAGCTGGATAGAGTAGCTAGGGGGGATCTTACTTCAACAAGTATAACAAGACAATCAGCAGGTGTTTAATGTGAGTTATCAAGTCTTGAGAAGAATGAGAATACTTCTTCCATATCATTCCTCGACAGAAGGAAGTACTCAGCCTACCCAATTTTTAAGGTAAGAGGAACTGCCACATTACTGTCATTAGCATTGCAAAACACTGAATGTGTCATATTTGCTTGTTTATTTTCATTCGTGTGATAACTGCTTGGTGCAAAAAGAGTGAGCTGAGATGAATGTGTCTCATCTGAGAAGTGTGCATAATGAGGTTTTCAGGTAAAAGTGTCTCCCTTCCCCCAACCAGAAATGCCATTTTTGCTTCAGAAAACTTCAGAAAAGAGAATCTGGTTGAGTTACTGGAGACAGAAAAATGATCAAAGGGAGCCTGAGAGCTGAGGCATACCCCTGCTGTTAGTGACTAATGGGTTTGTTTCTTCTGCCAATGCGCAAACGAGCTGCAATACCTATTGTAAGAGTCTCTGGAATTCAGTCCAAGTAAGAGAAATAAAAGATTATAAAGGAGAGCTCATTGAGGGATGAATGGAACTTTAAAGTCAAATACATTGAATTACTATCTCTGCCTACTTCAGAGAGAGATTAAATTTGCAGCTAAACTCTTACAAGGAAATATTTTTCTGAAATGCATGATATTACTGAACTACATGTTGGATTATTGCTACAAAGTGAAGGCAGTGTAGCTCAAAGATATACAGAGTAGGAGAGAAAAAAAAAGGTATATACGTATTTTTTTTTTTTAGTTCAACACAACTACTGAGTTAACTGTAGCAAACTAGATGCCTTTTCTATCCTTTATTTGGCAACTGTGGAAAAGAAGCAGGCAGATGCTTATTTCACTTATCCTAATAGAATGTAGTGCTGTCCCAAAAGACAAATCACTTAAACACTTCTTGTAGGAAAGTGTACCAATCATATCAATATGGGTCATCTTTCCTTATTTCCTTTACAATGTGCTAATCTGGGAACTCTTGTTTTCAATCATAAAAAAAATAATACATTCACTCTGGCCAGCTATGAGAAATAAATAATTTAGAATACATTTTAAATACAGGTTATTACTGACACAAACACTCTAGGTGGCTGATTAAGAAAGTCAATGTCTTCCAGCCACATTCAAGCTGGAAAACGATGCATAATGGTCTGTTATACCATTTGAGAATTAACGATGACATCAGGTAATTTCAATGCTGTATTGCCAGAAGACAGGAAGGAAGGAAGGAAGGCTTTTTCATTTGGAGTTAAATAGTCCCTGCAGTATCTGCAAACCTAAATATTAGAAGAGCGTACTGAAGAAAGTCTTAGAGACTTCAAATCTTAACTTTTGCCAGACTCACAGTACTAGACCAGTAGCTGGTAATCAAACAACCTGGCAGAATGAAATATCAGAATGGGTGACTTAAAAGGTCCAGAAATACTACTACTACTACTACTACAACAACAACATTTATTCTGTGTCATACTTTATTCTATGAGCTTTTTGAAAATTGAAACAGTAAACAAGAATCATAAACTCTGAAAAGAAACTTAAGACTTGTATTTTAGCTTCAGTAGCAATACAAGGAAGGATCTGCATAGCTCTTGACAGTGACTCTCTAGAAGAAAACAAGTAATTTTCCATCGGCATTGCTTTTAAAGTTCATTTCAGTTTGGAGATCCTGGCAACCTTTGTGCATCAGGCTGTATTTATAGTGTTCTTCAATCAATACATGCTAAGATGTGCAGAACCAGCCATTATTCCATTAAAATCCCAGGACAACAGAACAGCCTGTTAAAAGAAACTCCTTTAGGCAGTCTCAGAAAGTATCTTCCCCTTATCCTCACTAAGTAAAAAGAAAACTGTAGTCCTCAGGAATGTCAAGCTCATATAATTTTGCTTTTGACTAACTGTAGATAAAACTTTGCCTAGAAGTGACTCTAAGCCAATCACTTCCACAAATCCAAATGTGCCTCCTACTTCCATTGGTAGAACTAAATACAGATAATCTTCACTTCTACTACCTAACAGTAGTGTGTAATCACTTATGATTCAGCAGAAATCATCTGGTAAGAGGAAGCATATCTCAGCTAGGACTCTACCTGACCTTCTAGTGATAACACCACCATCAGAAGTGGTGCTTGAAACTGCATATACCATATTCCATGTCAAGCAGTTTGCAACTAGAAGATTGGAAAATTAGAGACGATCATAGTACGAACATCAACCTGTCTCCAGATAACAACTGTAAAGGTCTTTTGAGTATATCAAGAACTCCCTTTCTTTGTTGATGAGACTACAATAATGAATCTCACTATCCCAGCATATAATGAAGAAAAATCTGAAAAGCAGAGAAATACACTCCAAATAGTCCTCTGATAATATCTGGACCCAAGGACAGTCACCCACCTTCAGACTGACACCTTACAAACAAGCTAAAGACTCATATGCAATTGCTTAAAAATAATTTTTATGGGCATATGGAATCTCTTTAGGAATAACCTATTACTAAACAGAAGTATAACTACTCTCATAGCCTCTGAATGAGAAAGAAGATTAAAGCTGTGTATTGATCTTCCCAGTAAACTTTGAAGAAAGTGTTTAGCTCCTGCTGATAGTGAAGATTACAATCAGGGAGTTTGGTGAATAGAAAATGAGTAGTCAAATCTGAGAATATTTCACTTCAAGCAGCTTTAAATAACATAAAGCTTGCAAATTAAGATAGTTATACAGTTTAATGTTAGCAGTAATCTCTATGTCAGTTGTAATTCCATTCATACCTGGATATCTACTTCAGCCATTTGTGGATTTTGCTTTTCTTGTGATAAGAAACACTTGTGATCAAATACTGGTAAGTTCACTTCTACCAGATCTACCTCTACAGGTAATGCCTTTCTCCAAAAATCTTATCTCAGCACTCAGGAAATACATTAGCTCTCAGTTTTTGTGCTTCAAGAGAGTTGTGTATCAACTTCTAAGCTCACTGCACTACCCTTTTCTCAACTATACAATTACCCTTCATCTTCTATCACAAAAGTCACTTGATTCTCATCTTCACTATTAGCAGGAACTAAACACCTTCTTCAAAGTTTACTCAAAATAATAAAGATTGTTACATGTCCCCAATCTTTCATTTTTCATACGAGACCAGTCAATATGTGTAATCATGTGAGAAAAACATTCTGGTTATTAATAAAGACACAAAATTTTGTCTATGCTTCCAAGATATTTTCCTAATATTAATAATGTATTTTATTTTTTAACTATCAGCAGAAATGCTGTGCTCAAAAATATATGCCAATATATTGCCAAAATCTAATCAAGCTATAGCACTAGTTAGTCACTGTGGAGTTAAAACAATATATACTTTAAATCCTTAGTTGGGTGTGCAGCTGTATCAGTTTGTAGTATAGGTCCCCAGATATTCAAACTGATGGGAAATTAAGGTACAGCAACTCTTTTAGCAGAAACTCTGAAATGTGCTGCAGGTGATTTCCTGGGTGTGGCAATAGTCCTCCATTTATTTTGCAGTAAGTCAGAAGCATTGCCTCATGCGTACATGGAAGTTCACCATGCTGCTGAACTTCCTCTAAGAAAAGACATAGTACGAAGCAGCTTGCTCTGCATGCCCTGAGAAATATTGTAGCATGCAGTTTCTGTTACCATAGAAGTAAAACTTTCAGTCTTCAAAGGAAATACCACCTTCTCTCCTAAATATTAAAATTTACTTCTAAATAATATTTGTCATGCTGACAGCCAATGCCTTCTGATGTTGGATGAAATGCCCTTAGGTGAGGCTCTGTGGTGGTCAGTCTTGAAACAATATTGTTATTACTTAGGAGGTAATACATTTATTTTGCCACCAATGAGATGAAAGATATACACTGTAATTCCTTAAAGTTATTTACTTTGAAGGTACACTGCATCCAAATTCTACGCTGCTACATGAAGACGAACAAAGTATTTTCAAAAGAAAGATAACACTTTTTCTTTTTTTTCTTTTTTTCTTTTTTTAAATTGCTCTAGCAAGCAGCACTTGGTTGTGCTAAGAGAGGATGACACCACCTTGTCTCTGGCAGAAAGGCAGATTAAGATGCACGCAGCCCCATCTCCAACTCCTCCTCTAGCCATTTGTTCTTCCCCTGTCATCAGTTTACAGCCACCTTCACCCGTCAATAAACTGTTTGTGCATCTGTGATACGAACAGGGCTACTGAAATAAGCAGGGTTTCAAATGAACTGCTGAAAGAAAATAAAATCCCCCAAAAGGCGGATGGTTAACAAGTGACAGCATTGAGAGAGAAAGACAAGGAGAGGCATGCTAGGTCGCCAAGTCAGGGTGGGAGATATTTCTTAAGACTGTTTGGCCACTGAAGGAAAACGCAGTGTGTAACTACAGTTTTGCTAATGAATTCTGAAATTTCACTACAGATAGTAATTTACTCTCCACCTAAAAAAGAAATCCCTACCATAGAATTAATTGCTTACCAACAAGCCTTTGATCAATACCAAAGTAGGCAAAGTCAGAACCAGTGATCTCAAGGTGATCTCGACTTTGTGTGTCCCATCAGTAACTGCTGAAAATATCCAGTTTCCGTTTTACACTATTTTTCCACAATATGCAAGAAGTAATGAATGCTCTCCATTCACACATACATGTGAAACATTTCAAAGGCAGTTTTACAGCTGATAGCCTGATGAGTAGCCTCTGACATTTAAATGCAATTTAGTTTTTTCAGAGCAAAAAATCAAGCTTCTATAGTTTTATGTTCAAAATAAAGCTTACCAGTTAAAAACCTGATTAATAAAAAATGGATTTCTTAGCCAGGTAGAAAGTATATAAAATCAGACCTTTAAGGGGTACAGTCTGTTCCCAATTTTTGATCCTATAGAGATATTCTAAATTTGCAAAAGGCAAAAATGGACATTTTAGGCTTCAGAAATATATCTGGCCTTAGTGAACAGTCACTCAGGAAGACTGCTGTGACTGTTTTCAGTAATCTAAAATGAAAAAATGAAGATGTCATTTTTTTTGTGATATTCAAGTTACTTGATAGAAGTTTCTTTGGTTAGCAAAATTTTAATCAACTGAAGAGGACAATATGATAGCATTTACTCATGCATGTTTGAATAAAGTAATTTTTGTAGTCAGATGAGGACTATATCCTAAAATATCATACAAAGTAGTATGAAAATGCTCAGAAAATCAGTCTGAAAAATAAGTAAAATAAGGTGAAGAAGATAAGCATGAATAAGGAGGTTGGTTGTTGGGGGTCTTCCCAAGGCATTTTTTTTTAATGACAGTATCATCCTGATTTTGTCAGACCAGCTTAAAGTAAATCACATCAATTATTGTTTTGATTTTAGCAATAAAAAATTCTACTTGCCTTCTTGACGCCTACTTCACAACTTTCTGTGACAAATTAATTTTAGACAGATAATAAGCATTAATTGGGCCGTATTTAATCACAGTTTCATCTAATAGGCAACACAGACAAGCCTTATTATCTCAGTCTTCACTTGTCGTCAATTCTAAGTGTCCTATAAATATCTACTACCCAGTTTACATTGACATGGGGGCAGTTTTACAAGCTGGTTGAGAACCAGCATGGTATTATACACAGGGGGGAAATGCAGATTCCGATTTTGAAGTAAAACTCATATTCTTGGACCACCTTTTTACTTTTTCCAAATTCAGTTTCCAGTTTTGAAAATTCAGCCTGGAAAATGGGCTTGGGTATTATGTCCAGAACAAAAGATGTGAAACTGAGATTCAGATAACTGTCCTGGTGATAAAGGATGTGAGCCATCAGCTCCTTCCCTGATGGGTGCATTAGGATTCTGTGTTTCATCTGACATAGAAAAACCCTCGTTTTTTTGCACTACACAAGACTGACACAGCTAAGTGTACATTTCATAGAATCACAGAATGGTTTGAGTTGGAAGGGACCTTGAAGATCGTCTAGTTCCAAACCCTCATCCTATCCCTGCACCCCCTGATGCAGAGTCCCTCCTCATCTTTCCTGTAGTCCCTTTAAGTACTGGAAGGCTGCTGTAAGGTCTCCCCGAAGCCTTCTCTTCTCCAGGCTGAACAACCTCAACTCTCTCAGCCTGTCCTCATAGAACCGTGCTCCAGTCACTGATCATTTAGGGACTAGTTCACTGTAACCCTATTTTTCATGTAGTCAGTTTAGTTCTCTTTTCAGCTTTCTTTCTGTTGAACCTCTACAAACCTCCACAAACACCTGAATAGCCTCAGCATCCCCAACCACACCATAGATGGTGGTGTTCGCATGTCCTGCATGTCTGGGGACACACAGGGAAAGTCTAAAGACAAGTGTTCCCTGCTGAACTGAACTCATGTTGTTTGAGCAACCAAAGAATTACAGGTGTCTTGGTGGAAAGGGACCTGGCCAGCTGTGAAATCCTCTGACTTGTAAATCAATGGGAATTTTCCCACTGACTTTGGTGAGAACGGGGTTGCACCTAGAGCTCAACCACCTCATTTCAGCTCGTTTTTATTCTCATTCAGCTTTTGCCCAGGCCTGTGCTCCAGCTGCATAACAAGTACCCGAAAGATGTAAGCCTTCGACTAAAGGGTAGAGAAGATGTTTACCATCACAGCACCACTACCACTGTATGCATTATAACTGACTGGGAAGAATTGTACTTTAACACCCAGGCAAATGTGTGATTTTTTTGTTTACTTTAAAGAAACAGCAATTTCATACACAACTCTTTTCTTTAACATGATTTTTTTTTCCTGTTGGTTCAATCTGTTACACATATAGCCAGTGACCCTGCGAACAGCAACGTATATGAATAATTTCCAGAATGTGTCAAGACCATACTGGTGACATAAATAAGTAGGTGTCTGTGTATAGGAACAAGGTCAGTTGGGGGTAACGATACAATGTTGTACCAAAGTTTTAACATTCCAAATGTGTTGGGGAAAAAAAAAAAAAAATTCCTGGCCTCAAAAGTTAATTTCCCTGAGTAACACTCAGAACACATTAAAAATGTTCAGGTTATTAATATTAATTAATCAATTAATACTATTATAATTAATTAATTACACAGTGCCTGGAGTCCTGGAAAGGGATCTTTATGTGTCTGAATAATAAGAAGATGACATTCTACTCCTGCAGTGCAGGAGGAATTTTAAAAGATTGCAACTTTTAAAATATTCACTTTGATTCTTCTGAAGAATTAGTCTTTAACATGCATTTGATTTTTGCAGCCACAGGATGGCATTCACTGCTGTGCAAAGGGTCAGTTAAATATAAGTAGATCCTAGGAAGCATACTTTCCTTCTGGGTAAAGGAAATATTTAATCAAAAATGATAAATACAAATTTACTGCTTTCTACTGATGACAACCATTTATTCACAAATGTAGTATCAAAATCTCACCACGCACAGCTCTTAACGTTCATGTTCTTACTTTATGGACACCAAGGCTCTCAACAGATACTTATCTTGCCAGACTTCAGTTAGTTGGGACCTTCTAAAAATACAGAGCAGCAATTCCAACTTGGGATACCAGCAACTGCATAAAGCACTCCAGTTTCACTTCCATGGTTTATGGAGTCACAGTAACTCTTTAATGGATTTATACAGGCTCATAACTTACTGTTTATTTTCCCATTAGGGCAGTATACAGAGTAGGTGTTGACACATGGCATACCAACGGGAGGACAGTTGGACTGAATGAATGGCAAGGTGACCGATAATTGGACTCCAAATGTCGAAGACTGTGGTTGAAAAGCCAGGTATATCAACCCACACATACTTTTCCCAGTTGTGAAATGAAAGTTAAGAGCAGGGACAATCAGCTACAAGTAGTAATGATTTATACAGTTGGGTCTGAAGTCAGCGGAAAGCAGCACCCAATTAACTTCAGTAGAGATGTCTAATGCTACTGGAAAAATGACTGGATTTAGAGTGATGAGCAAGAATGTCAGACCCAGAGACAACCTAGTAATGCTATTAACCTTTGTGAGATTGCCCCACCGATAATGTGATCTGGGGGACAATAAAACACTGCATGAGACAATATGCCCATTTGGTAGTGCAGGACTGATATATGGGAGAAAAAGAAGAATTTTCCTGGATTCATTTTATGGGCCTCCAATTAGCCCTCACCTCACTAGGTGAAGGAAGCAAAAGGGGAGAAGCAGAAGGAGTCCCTCTAATGAGTTGCTTTGTTGGTTTGTAGCAGAAGAAATTGAAAAAGCAAAGCTTTAGGAGCTGCTTTGCTTTTGAGATTGTCTCAGGCGGTGTTAAAGGGGCCAGGTACTTTGTTGGAAATAGCTGTGAGAAAGCTCCTGATACATGGGAGTCTTGAACAGCACAAGTGCATCCTGTCAGGATTAGTACAGGAGTACACCCCTTGGCACAGGGAGATCACGTATGTCAGCCCTATATGCTAATCCCCATGGTTAGGTGCCGGGGTCAGCACTGTGGATGCTTACTCACAATGTGGAGCCCTGGCTGACACCATCTCTACTGCTGCTGCTTCATTTGAGAAATTGTATGTAAAATATAAATATACTTGTTCTCCAAAAGTGCATCCAGATTTAGGAATGGAGGTATTCAAAGTGAGTCTAACCCATGGATTACTGATCTGACAAAAGAGCTAGATCTTATTTACAGGCTCAGTGAGGCAGAGGCAGTTTGTCAATCAAGTGAGGTTTAAGATGCAGTTCCTGTTTTGCTATGTAAGTCTGGTGAACGTGTGCTCAATAACTTTTACAAAATCGAGCATGAATGTGTAATTTATTCAACTACTACTATTTAGGCACCCAAAGGCTAGTGGGGCATATTGCACACCCAGAGAAACCAGGTGGGGCTCTCAAGTTAGTAAGCCCTGAGGTAGCACTCAGTCCATGCTGCAGAGTGGAGGAGAGCGAAGGGACACCAAGTTATCTAGAAGGATAGAGGAAGGAAACAAGATTCACAGGGAAAAAACAAAGATATTTGAGTCTATGACAGAAAGTATTAAGCTATTTGTTGGTATCTGGATTAAAGATAACATGCTGGTCCTCAGAAAAGTTGAAGCCATAAATTGACAGACTGCTATTAGTAATATTTGTACTTTTTACTTTCCCAGGGAAAGTGAGAAAACATAATTCATTATTTTGATTCTGACATTTTTGCTCTCAATTATTCATGTTAATCCTTGCTTTTGAATATTTAGAATATTCCTTGCCAAAGAAAGTATTATTTTTTGCCAAAACATAAAATGTACTCTAGAACTGCTATGATAACATTTTCAGCGTCTCTGTATCATGAGAGATTAGCAAACAGCAATATTACATTTCAGAATGAGGAGATTAATCTGTTTCCTGACAACTGAAATTTGTTGGGCTGGGAAAAGAAAATTACTGCTTTTGAGGGCAGATTTCATAGCACTTGATGCTTCAGGGCCTTTATACTTTTCTGTTTAAATCATATCTTCATAAAAAGCGAAAGAATTGTTTGGTCTCTGATTATTATCAAGCTGAAGTCAGATAAGAAAAGCATTAAGGTTCTTATGTTCCATGTAATATATTTAAGAGAGAAGAAAGGTGTCAAATATGCTTATTAAACTGATTCTCAACCAGATTAGGTTTTCTTATCTCTAGGTGTCTAGTAAATACTTTAATTTGTGTCATCTTACAAATTATGCTGAATACTCCAATTTTATTTCAGCACATTTGGCACAATGCACTTTTGCCATAACAAATTATTTTAAAATAAAAAAATAAGAATTGTTTCAGACTACCACATTTTTGTATGACATTTTCCTACCCTTTCCAGTATGTCTGTTTTGCTCAAGCTGAATGTTGAAGGATTATGTGGCGGAGGGACAGGGTGGCAATCTGAGAATATGAAAGAACAGATAACGAGGGAAAACACATAATATTGAAAGACATTACAGGCTATGGTGAGAAAAGTGTAAGGAGTGTGTTAACAGTCAAAGAAAATGTTGTGTATTCAGGGTATGCTAGGAAGAGGATCTCATCAAGTACACAGACTGGTTGGGACAATTTTGGGAAATGAAGAATTTTCATGTCATCACCAATACTGGAAATTATGAGACCCTGGATAATAAGAGCATTAACAAGGTGGAGACCAAAAAAACCCACCAACCTATCAGAGGAAGCAGAACTGACAAAACCCTAGACTGTTACTCTAGACTGACAGTACGACTCGAGGGAGTAGACCTCAAGAATAAGAACGATCTTCACCATGATGGAGAAAAGAGAGCTGTAGGGAAGACAGTAAAATCTAATAGAACTTACAAAAGGAAAGAGTTGTTCCAGTTTTGCTCTTGTGAAGAGGCTGCCTGTAAATCCAAGGGCTCACAAGTGAAGATGATCTGGGGAAGGGACCACTTAAACTGCGGGTGTCCTAGGAACGATCTCCAGTCAGTGTCCACGGACACTGAAACAGTCTGTGATCAAAGACCATGTCTCAAACCAACCCAACGTCTACTCAAGTCAAAGAAATTGGAGATTTAATATCGGGTTCCCTACACAACGTATTGCAGGGTGGTTGAATTTGGTGCATATAAATGGTGGCGGCAAGTGAAGTCACTGTGAAAATACCCCAGAATTAACTTTTTTTAGAGATAACAAGCATGAATTCCAAACAGCTATGTACAGATCATCCTGGGAGAAAGGACAAATGGATGCAAAACTTATTTAAGGGCATGTTTCTAAATGATGGATTCATTGAAAGGCATACTAAGACTTCCCATGCCCAGATAGGATTTAATACAGATGAAATGTATTCCTAACTGAACAAGAAGATGTTCCCCTGCCTTAAATGCAATGCTCAGCTTGGTCCTAGCCAGGAAGGTAGGAAACTGAGACCTCCACAAAATGTGTGTGTGCATGCATGCATGTGTGCTCAAACACTTACAGACATAAATTAACAGTCTGGCAGCTGATGGGTATTGCAAAAGCTACAGAATCATGATAAAGCACTAAAGCAGACATGCTTCAGATAACACAAAGGCTCTGTACATCTAAAATAGATTCAAATCATGTGAAAGATTTCCTGCTGCTTCTACAGAAGATTAAAACATTGGTACATTCATAAAACAAATGTGAAGATTTAGTAAAGCAGCGTGCCCTTCACAATGACTCTTTGTCTCACCAAGCACTGAGCCTGGCAAAAGAGACACCCTGAAAGGGTATATCCGACCAATTTAGTCCTGGTAGGTGGGCTCCAGCCCATAAAAAAGAGAGCTACAGATCTTAAGAAACATACAATGAAGAAAAAACCTGTTAACCCCGAGCTAATCTGTGAGCTAATCCCTCAGCAAGAAAGCAACATTAGACCAAACTACTAAATCCCAACAGAAGAGAAGAACTTGGTATAAATTAACCACAGAATTTGCCTACACAAGCTTAGCGTGAGGAGTGATTTATAAAATGAGAAGGAAGACCATTAATATATCCCTCTCTGTTTCAACAGCATTTAACACATGGGTGCAGACCTAATTTTCAAGCCACACAATAATGTTTGGTGTTTTAATAATACTTTTCCATCCCATTTGCATTGATCTAATGCTCTGCCATCTCGTAGTTCTGCAAACAGAGCAGAAGAAACAGGTGTTGGGTATATTCTAAATTGCTTTTCTCTCATGTGTTCACTCACCCATTTCCAGACATAACTGGGGAAATGCAGCCATGGGTGCCAATGTCTAATTCTCTCGTCCTGGGGATTATCAGGGATAACTTCAAGAAAATCATTGCTCCTGAAGCCGGACTAAGCACACCACTCAGGGTAAGCAAAGGAACTCAACTAGCTCCCAGGATAATAAATAAGACTCTCCCCTCTCTACAGTGACATCACATACATCTTAACATAATGCTAGTTAACCAAAGGGTCACTTTCTTGCACTACTTGACTTCACAACTGCATGATGCTAAGTACAGTGAGATTTCAGTTAGGTGCAGACAGTCAAGGAAATGCTGATACACCTCTAGGCTCCCAGGAGATGCTCAGGACCTTTCAGGGTCCATAGGTTGGATCTGCTTCCTGGCACAATTCCACCTTCTCTATTATGCCTTTAAGAGAGGTAGAAAATGCCTGATAAGATAGTACATGAAGCCTATATGCCGAGTATCTCCTTCCATGCTTGCATGTGATGAGATGCTTAAAGCCAAGACCTGCTGCTAGACTGCTGTGGGTCCACGAGGAAAATCCTACAAGAGGCATTTGATGCCCAGCATGAAAAAGCTGACAGCACTGTGCTTTGCGGATTTTCATTTTTTCATTTCATGACCCAACAGTTCAGGTCAGTGATTCATGAAATCTGTAAAACAAGCTCCCTCCCCTCTGCAAACTCCAGATATATGCAAATCATTCTTTAACTAAGGCAAACCTCTAGGCAATCAGAAATGTCATTTTTCTAATGAGACGCAAGAACTGTGGTAGACAGCAGTGTGTGAACCAAAGTCTTAGCCCTGGACAATTCTGCTCTTGCCACACTCTTCAAAATATGAACCTGCATCAGTACTTGCAAAATCATCTCTATCTTTATACTGGGTCAACTTTCCATCTAAATGGCTAATAGGTGTTTAAACCTGGATTGTTCCCTGTCCATTTCTAGCAGACTCACTGTCTGGTGAAACATGATTTTGAGAAAAATATACTTGGGGCATCTGGGTGAATCTGTCATTGTGTGTAGTGATGAACTGGGAAAATCAAATCTCTTCCATGAGCTAAGAAGTGACTAAATAATAAACGAGCTGTGCTTTTTTATTTTAATACCCAAACAAATTAACCCAATCTTACAATACATCTATAAAAGGTCTATAAACTAATTGGACCATTTCTATAATTATCAAGTATTCATAACAAACCCCCAAGGTTTTGCATATGGAGTTACAAAGATTTTTGATTTAGGAAGTTCATTAAACATAGAAAAGAGGACTGCTTTTCTTCATTGCTATTGTATCCTGAATCAATAGAATGGATTAACCAAATAAATTTTGAAATTTTTAATGCTGGACTAAAATCCTGCCATGTAAAAACTTCCATACAGTATCAGATTAGCTGGATGGTTTAAGCACTCTCCAAGAGAGGCCAGAATCAGATACTTGGATACAAATGCTGCACTAATTGAGCTGTCAGTAGTGTGTTTATCCTTGACATCATCCTGGTGTTAACATGTGCAAAACATTTTTAAGAGAAACAGTCTAATCCTGAGAGAGTTAAAAGAATTAGATGAACAGTATCTAAAAAAAATAAAGACTGAAATTAACCATAAGCACAAAGCAAAAAGCAAACAAAGCATCCTTAGGTTTGACTTAAAGTCTACAAATTCTGTGGAAATGTCATAGACCTTCTTTGCACATTCAGCCTCTCAAGGCTATTAGTATTTCAGTGAATAACTGAAATGAGCTGAGGGTCATCACTACTCTTTGATATATGTGGACCCATTCTTGCCCCTTGCCTTTGGTATATATATGATGTCATCAAAGTTGTGTGTACATTTCCCATTGGCTACCTGCATCTAACACGGAATATTAAGGAATTCAAATACACAACTCTCCTTTTTTTAAATTCAAACTTGTTTTGCCCTATTATTATAATTTTGTGAAGAGTTTTTTCTTATTTAATATGAAAACAAAATTAAAATTCCACAGGCATGAAGAAAAATGTTATTAAACTCAGTCTTCCCAATGCTTAGGCTTTGTCGCCCGTGTTACTTCTCAAGCCGCTATCTAAAATAAAGGGACATCTGGGAGCTATTGAAATTTGCAATAATCAAAGAAAAGAGAATAATCTGTAAAAATGCCATGCCTTAATTATTTTGCAGTTTAAAATTCCCGTTCATATCTCTTGCACAGAGGCCACTCAGTTAACAACTGAACTAGTAATATTTTCAGTGATGCACTTGGTAATTCTTCATCTTATCAGATCACATTAGTTAGAGACAACAACCTAATAGAGGAGACCACTTATCACTGCAGACAGATGAATCACACCAGGACTCTTCCCATATTTTGCTGTGTAAGACTTTCTGCCTGAATACACATGAGAAGCAGCGTGCAATGTCATATGCAAATCTGTCTCTGAAAGGGAGTTTTAACCTCTGGTCATCTCCTGCATTTGGAAAGTTGTTGGCTACTTCTGAAAATAGCAACTTGATGGGAACAAAAAATACTCATGAGGGGAAAGGGAAGGGGGGCAGGTGGAGCCCATGCATCTCTACAAAGCTGGTGCAGAATAACAACTCTTGAAGAACACAGGGTGCAGGATGGAAATCTGCAGCGTGGGATGAGTGAGCTCAGCATGTGCCTTCTATGCCGAGAACTCGGGTCTCTGCTAGATCCACCACCACACCGACCTGTCCCACAGGCGACTTCACCCTCTGCTGATAAACCCATGGAGAGATAGTATGAGATGAACATGGTTTTAATTTTTTTTAGAACTGTTTTTTTTCTTCCTTTTTTTTTTACCTTTTTTTTTTTTCTTTTCCCCCTTTCTTTCCTTTTTTCCTTTTCTTTTTACCTCCAACTCTGAGGTTGACATTCAAGTTCAATATGTCACCATTGAAACCTGACATGATGATACAGCTTCCATTGTCTTTTTAGAAAGTTGCCTCTGCATACCTACTGTTCCACTAAAAATCCATTCATGTGTCCTCAAAATAGTAAAAATAGTTCTCTTATTTCCAACAAGGACAGGCAGTAATGATTTTTAAGCTCAAGCTGCAAATAAGAGGCTGTTTACCTACTTTTTAATTTCCCTTGCATCATGTGATAGGCTTCAATGTTAAAAAGGGAAAGGCATGTTCCTTTGGAGCCATTTAAACCTCAGACAAAATGTTCAATCAGACACACTGCCTCATTTTTACCCCATCACCAACATGTCACCAAGAAAAAATGCAGCTTTCTCTGCCAAATGTGGGCAATGCTAAAGATCCATGAAACAAATGCTTACACAGATTCATAATCCAGGGTTTAAGCAATCAGTGTTCTGCAGAGCACTATTCAGCTACATAAACCCAATGAACTTCAGATTTTGTACCTCTACTGTAAAAATATACATGAGCATGTTGCCACACAGCTGCCTATATTCTTCAAAAATTGCTGCAGTTTCTCTCAAAGGACCACTGACTTGAGGCATCACCACTAGCAAAGGCTACAGCCTAACTGAATAGGCTCAAAAGCAAAACAAGGTTAAATCTGTGAAGCTCTTGAGTGGGAGATGCTGGAGGAAAAGAGGAGGATGGCAGAGAACACAGCACTGGTCCAACACTGAACCACCAGTGTGGTGTTTGTGGGAAGAACTGAGAGGCACTGCTATTTTAAAATGCTGCTTTTCAAGATTTTAAACCCACTCTCCCCTGCAAACTGTGGCAATAATGTTGCCAGCAACAATTTCCCCTGTGACATTCCAGACCAAATTCCAAGTGGAATAAAATCATAGTCCCTCCATCAAAATTCCCCTCACCATTGTAACTTCCCATTAAACGAGTGGAAATTTGAATTCTTTCTAGAAGGCTACAATTACAGCAGATTATTATGCTTCCCTCTAATTACTGCATATAAATACATACAACGTAACACAGTTTATTGTACCCTGTTAGTGTACTTACAGTAAATAGAAACCAATATGCTTCATTCAGCCCATGTATTTTGACACTCACATCAGATTTACCAATTTATCTTCATTACAACCCCTTGCACTGTTACTGACATCCTTCTCAGAGCTATGCTCAAGCATCACAGCAGGAAGATTGATGAGGCTTGTATATACTGATTTGCGACAAAAGCAAGGCACTTGAGAGGAACTGTTACTATTCTGATAGCACTAAGTTGGCTAAAAATTAGCTGCACTAAGCCAACACTCTGCTCCCACTTCTCCTCCTCATTAATTATGGTACATGACTCGGACCTTGAAAGGCTAAGGCTGTTGTAACAGTATTTTTAAACCTATTGTCTTCAGTTGCTTTGTCACTCTTGGAGAGATTTAAAGTTCTGACCATGCTTATTAGCAACTATTTTTATTCTTTAGAGAGTCTTTGAATAGACAAGTTTTCCACCATGATAAATGTTAAAAGATAATTTCTTAATGAAGCTACAGTGGTAAATTTAAACATAGTTTGGAGGAACAGAGAGAGACACTATGGATACAACTTTCAAAACTGGCTAAATAACTTAAGAGCCTGCACCACAAGCACTCATCAAGGAAAGATTAAACAGCCTCAGCACTTTAAAAGCACCAACTTATTCTATACTGTTATCAAGAGGATGAAGAGGTCGTCTCTCGCTACAGATAATTTATCCCTCCAAACTCAAGTTTCAAAGACTGTTGCTAGAATTGCACACTGAAGGCTGAAACTCTTCTGGCTCATTCTTTGCTACATGCAGGTCCAGCAATTCCCAGCAAACCGAACTCCCCTGCAGTGGGTGCATTTTGCAGAGACTTTCCGTCTTGGAGGCAAAAGTAACCCAGCATGTGCAACAGCACGTTCAGAAACTGCTCAGGGTGAGAAAGTATGTGCTCGGATCCACTTTCTGGGCTGGATGCTGAAGTCAGTGAACTGTAGCCTGGATTCAACAATCCTCTCCCATCAAGATGCACATGTACACTGTAAAGCAGACCAGGAATTATTCATATTCTGGACATCTCAAAATCAGGTGACACAACGCAAAGATGCAGATCCTGCATGAAATGGTTTAATTTTTACACTTATTATCGGACCTCCACCACTCCAGCAGCTGTTTGCATGAAATCACACAGCAGAATCACCGGAGTTTGTAAAGCTGTCAGACCAGGAATAGGCTGCATCCACGAAAAATGTGGGGAGAAAAAACAGCCAGACTATTTTCTGTGGTTTTCCATAGCTCAAACTCCACTAATATTCTCCACTTCTAGCTTCTTCTTTTTAGTAAATTAGCATAATATGAAAGCAGAGAGTTAAGTGTTAACATAGAAATTACCAGAAGACAACGCATACCCCAAGAAAGATGGAGAAAAAGAAGGAAAGAAGAGGATGATGTGTCCAATTATTGAAGGAGATCACCTGACACCTGCAATTGCACCTCAGTTGGAAATACATCGCTTTTCATTTACTTGCAAAGCAAGCAGGTAACTCTCAGAATTACCTTTCTTGATTCAGATGGACATTTAAATACTTCATCCCAACTACAGAATCTTTAAGGAAGTCTGTGAAATAAAACAAATGCTTTTGGCTTGCTTCGTGTGAAAAAGTAATGCAATCAAGTGGTCATTTTTCTCCCATTTCAGGCAGAACTCATAGTAAGAATCCACTAAAGCAAGAGACCATCCTGTATAAATGCAGTGACATCCAATTTAAACCTAAGCAGAGAAATTCCACCTGATAACAAGCACTGAATGAAAACCTGCAGCTTTGCAAGACATTACAAATGTGTCAAAAAAAATTAAGCCCTCAACTTGGGAGCTGAAAAAAATAGCATTGACAATGCCACAATCAATGACCAATCTGGGAGGAGAAATACTTTTTTTTTCTCCTCCCAAAAAGCCCAAACCAAAAAAAACACCTCCCCAAACAAACAAAAAAAATCTCAGTTATTATAAAGGGGAGTCTATTTCTGACTTCTTCATGCATCTTTTAACGCAGGGTCTAGATTCCCCTTTCCTAAGCATTGCAGCCTTAAAAACACATTCCCAGTGCTCACGGGCAGTTCATGTTTCCTCTGATACAGACAGGGACAGACAACTCCAGAAGAGCCACCCTAAGCCATCACAGGAAGCAGTCTGGAAATGAGCACTGGCACTACACACAATTACAATGACTAACATCTGCCATATTATTTCGCCTCATTTTCTTAACAACTTTTGTGAAAGAGTGGAAATAGTGTTAGTACTTGCATTTGCTCAGTAAGTACTGCCCGGTATGGGTATAGTGTCCCTGACAAATTCAAGTAGGGAAAAGACAGGCTTATTAAAAATAATTAAAAAGTTTTATCTAGAAAAGTTTTTTACTGCCTCACACATGCACTGGGCAAAGGGGAGAAAGGGTTGCCAGGTCAAGCACTAATCAGAGCTTTTCAAAGGGAGCCAAGTTTGCTCTCCTTTATACCAGACAGACTACTGGAAGAAGGGTATGAAATGAAGCCGGAAGGAAAATACTGTACTACTGGGAGACCATGGTTGTTTCGGCAATTAAGGCCTCCCCAGGGGGTTAATTACACACAGAGACAGGCAGGCATTTTAGAAAACGTTTTCTGAGTGTGCCACAAGAATGAGCACAGCTTGGTCAACCTGGCTCCGGATCCTCAGCAGCTTATTTGCCCTGATCCCCAGGAACGCACCTCCCAAGAGGTGGCGATGGTTAATGTTTCATCAGTGGCTCAAAGGGTCGATTTGGCCATCAGGGCCATGTCCCGCCAGAGTCCAATCCCCTTTCCTGCACACTGTTACAGGTGTGTTTTACAACAGTGTTGTCCTCTCCCCACTTCTCCAGGACACCCTGCTCAAGTGTTTCTCTTCTCTGTAGCCTGCCCTCCACTTTGCTTCCCATTCACAAGCCTTGAAGCACCCTATGACACCAATTTCCCTCCAGTGCATCTTCAGTCCCCAAAATCTTGCAGATGGTTATTTTATCAAATGAGGTAAAATTCAGGGGAAGGAATATATTAACTTGCATTGATGACTAAAGCCTAATTCCTGTAAGTAATTAGTTTTTTCTTTTTGCTATTAATAGTAACACTTCCCCATCTGTATGGAAATCCTCTGGAAAACGTAAATTTGGCATGTTTTATTGAGGTCTCTGAGGCAAACACATAAATGCAAAAGAGACTTACAGACCTAAGATTCTCATCAATAGATATATTTTTAAATCAATGCCAATTCAATTGTTTGTGATCTTCTCTGACAGTATAAACTGGAAAGCTTGCAGTTATTGGAACACTATTATTTTACTAACTTTCCAACTTAATAAATCCTAAAAAGGGGAAAATCCTTTTATTTCCCTCCATTTATTTATGGCCTGGAATGTATAAGCATCTACAGTGAATTATGATTAAAAAACCCCAAACTTGTACAGTAATAAATTAACCCTTCTCTCCCATGTTCTGCAGTAAAATGATCTGGGACGTCTAACAAACAGAAATAACCATGGAATATGCAAAAGTATATTTCACTATTTTGCTGCCAGATAGTGATTGCATTGGGAACTATTTTGTCCAGATGTTTTTTAACTTGCATGGATTTGAAGAGAATTTCCTAAAATACATAGTAGGAATGATTGATTATGTGAGACAATATGGTGCTTTTTTACTTGTACCAACATGAAACAAGAATTCCTTATTTCACAAAGAGACAAGAGAACAGTCAAAGATCTTCTACCCAAAGGAAAAAAAACACAGCATGGTGTACAGTGATATGAAAAAAACCACATGTGGTAAAACCAGTAGTTTATAAGTATATCACTCCATATCCAACATATGTGAGCTACATATAAAGAGAAACATTCACCTAAGGGCCAAGGGAATGGTTTAGACACTTTTTAGAGAGCAATTTTTAACTTGAAAATTGTCATTGATAGTTCCAGTAAGTGAAAGCCAAGAAATTTATTCATTGATTCTGATAATGCAGTGAATGTGAGAAAGGTCAAAGTTTGCTTTCATCCAAAAGAATAGTTTGATGTTAGATCTGAGGTGCATAACATGTTTAACCTGAGACTGAAAATCTTGGTAGGGTTGGGGTGATTCCTCCCATTAAAAAAAAAAAAAAAAAATATTTTGCTCTGGATATTCTAAACTTCTGTCACAAATAAAATTTAAAGGCTATAATAAAAGATTTAAATGAAGCAGATTAGAAGTGGAAAACAAGTGTTGTGATATTCATTCAGTTTTTGCCTGTGCTTGTGAACTACAAAATGTATTATTTGTTCTGTATAATCAGGCAATTCCCAGCTTTGTACAAGTCTGTCATACATTGAGAGAAGGGAGAATACCACTCTCCTGGAACAGGAAGAAGTGATTTTAAACTACTATAATCAGTTAACCTTTTAACATATATTTTCCACTTAATCTTACCTCCAAAAAATGCTCTGCTTGCTGTTCCCGATCCAATTTTCTTGATGTTGTTGTAATCAGACCTGTGAAAAAAGGATGATATTTGATTGTCAATACCTGTTGAAAAATATATGTCTCTATCGACCAGAAGAAATAAATTCATTTTTCAAGCACTCAGAGGGAAAAAATCTATTTGAAGCTATATCAGACACAGATTTCTTGACATCTGTCAAGCAGTTTCTTTCTTGGTGCAGCCATTATGACTTTCTGACTAACAATGAATCTTTAAAGAAAAATGCTGTGAGAAAAGTAACTGAAAAACAGTTAGCTGTGTATCTACAGTTAACATGTCACATTTATTACAGTGAATAAAAAATACTTACTAAAGAATCACTATTTATCTTATGATTAAGTGCTTCAATGAATCATTTGCATTTGACTGAAAACCTTCCGTAAAAAACCTCATTAAAGATTTCAGAGGACTCAAACAATTAATGGGATAGGATGCTGATTACTTCCACGCCAAGAATACTTGACAAAGAAGGTTATTTCTGTAATAACTACTTGTATACATAATGATTTCCAAATGCAATCATTCTAATGCATTAAAGGTTTTGTACTACAATTTCATCAATTTGTTCCATGCTCAAATTGAGTCTTTAAAATAAAGTACCCTTTTACATGAGGATGATCAAGATATCTTTTTGTTTAAAGCAATGTACTTTCACAAATTATTAACCTCTTGTGAGATTTATAACAAGGAAAGAAAATGAAACACTCCCAAAGTTCCCTGAAGAAAAGCGATGCATATCTTCTATGAACATAACTTAGTTTTTTATTTTGTTCTCACTTGAGACTTAAAGGACAGATTTGAGTTTTCCCTGATACACAACATTTCTTTGAATAGGAAAATGCATCATGTGCTTGTTTTGTGATAGATTCCAACAAGCATAAAGGGACCAACTTTTCCTAGAGATAAAGCTGGTTTTGGAGACAATGACAGTGGACAAATTTGTCCTCAAGAATTCCTCATCTCTAAGATTACCAAGGAAGACAAGAAAATAAATCTCCCTGGATTACCTATTATCCTTATTTATTTAATCAGACCAGCCAAACATCTAAACACAAATCCATGATGACCCTAAACTCTTCAAAATAACCATCAGCAACATCTTACATCTACGTAACACCTGTAGCCCCAGAAAGCTTCTACAGCTCCTCATACACTGTCGCCTTCTCCTTGGAGGAACCACTTTATCTATTTTGGAGAGAAGGGGGGAAATATCACTTGAGATAGTGGGATGAAATGAACAAAGGAAAGTCCACTCTGCTTCCAATATTTCAGACTCGTTAAAAGATCTCTTAGACCACAGAAGTGACACCCAAGGGGAGGTCACAGAAACCAGAGTGGATCATTACAATTACATGGAAGAACCTGGTGCTGACAAAAGGCTGAAAAACCAAAACAACTGGTATTGCCTGCATTAAGCAATTGTTAGTATTCAGACATCTACTCACTGCATGAGTTTAAACAGACATGACAGCATGGATGACAAGTTAGTTGTCATTCACAAAAGATCCCCCCATGTCTAGAGAGAACACAAAGATAAAGGGAAGAAGTTCCTAGTTATGAAAGAAGTTCAACCCCAATAAATCGATAAAGTAAAAATTTCAAATTTTAAATATCCCCCTTTATCACATGCATGGTCACTATGGGTAATTATCAAGCACAACCTCACCATGGTAAGGAATATGATCTTTTTTATATCATCTTCCACTTTCTTCCTTCCTAATGTATCACTGTGAACTCCACCTACTTTTTAAACAAGAAATATCTAGCTGTAAATTATAGGTCTCTGTCCTCATCATCTTCTTCAAGCAGATGAATTCACACTCCTTTCGAAGACCAATAGCTAATATCTGAAATTGAATCTCACTCTCAGAATGAATAGTACTTGTCTTTCATTGGTAAAACTAAAACTACCACTACTACTACTACTACTACTACTACTACCACCACCACCACTGCTCCTCCTCATAAAACTACTGTTATCACTAAAGTTTTTTTTTTTTTTTTTTTTGTTTGCTTTCCTTTTCTGAATGTGGAGCCTTATGGACTGCAATAATGGTCAGAGTGCCTTCAGACTTGAATTTCCTTCTAAAAGAGCTATATGAACATATGGCAAGTCTGTACAACAGAACTGCCTATATTTTAAACGTAGCAGATCTTAACAGATTTAGCACCCAGACTTAACAGCCGGTCCTAAAGGGCAGGTAACCAGACCATCATCATCAGTTCTGCAGACCTGATCCTGAAGTATGGTGCTAGCACAACTGGTTGTTTATGCTTTAAAGACATCTCTACATACAATTGCTAGTTCTGGGCAGTTTCATTAGGTTGTTACAATACTCTCTAGAAATAATTGGTCATTTGTGTGTGCAGTTGTGGGGCATCTAGTTTCCATTCCCGTTCTCTGGGGAACTCTCCCATCCAACACTCATGGTGGCCCCACTGCAGTCTCCTGGCTGCTCACTTCCACATACATTCCTGAAGTCACAGATAGATCACACTACACAACACTACTGTTTAAAATATGACTATACATAAAATCAGATCTCAACTACTTGATGTTTATTTAATTATGGTCACATGTTAGAATGGATGTTAATCTGGTCTTTTCAGATTGTAAAACTGTATTTCAAGAAATTCTGTTTAAGACCAATCATCAAAACTGAAGAAAAGAAATATATTCCAGTTAAGTCTAAGACTACCCACAGCTTTACCACTCCAGTCTCATATAAATTAATTTCATGCGTTTTATGAAAAACTTGCTGTGTCCCTCCCCCCTGTATTCAGATACGTAATAATAGTAATATTTAGCAGGATGTAGAACTTTATTTTTGAGATACAGGGGCAACTGAGAGAAACTTGGCTTTGCACAAGACAGTATATCCCAGTTTTAGTTCTCTAACTGTATTAAATTGTCATACTCTGTTATGGTGTAAAGGCATTATCTAAAGAAAATAACTCGCAGAGAAAAATAAACCCAGAGAAATTATGTCAGGCTGTACTGATAGTTATGATATAAGATCACAAGGGGACAATAATAAAAAATGACCCTTCCTTTTTTCCCATCTTCAATATGTGCCATAGCTCTTCTAGACACAGACATCTGGACAACTGTCCAAAGACAGCTGGGAAATATAGCACGCATTTATCACAAAATAGTCAAAAACACTAACAAGCTTCAAAAGTCATAGCACACCTCTCAAATGGTTTCTCTCAAATTTCCAGGGAAACATCACAGTCCTGCTAAGGGCAGGAGATATTTATAACTGTGATGATTCTTTAAGAACAGCCATGGAAGTGAAGAGGAAAACGGGATCCAATAGAAAAGTTATTTACAATAAAACCATCAGCTCACAAGCAAGGGTATATGATTCTGTTCCCAGCTTTTCATACTTCTCTTTGACTTTCTGAGTTAAAACATCTCTCTGTGCATCCCAGCACATCTGTTCCTCAGACCATATAAATTAACTGTTTTGTGAAACTCTGAAACATTGCTTGACCCAATATTTCAGCTTGGAGATAACTATATTTTCTTATACCTGTTACTTTTGCTATTGGAGTACTTTTCCCACCCTAATAAATGAACAATTATTGTTCTCCTCCCGTTACAGAGTTCGGAAATGCTGGATGGTGAATAAGCTCACCCCACACAACATGTCCCATTATACTGCAGGACACGGCGACAAGTCCCAGCTGACACCGACTGGGGAACAGCCTTCCAACACCTCACTGTACGCTGGACAGGATCATCATCCGTTTCTGCATCATTCCCCTCTAAAAGGTAACTCACCATGTGGACAGAGAAGAAATAGCAGTGTTCTTCACCATCATTTTATAATCTGGATGGGAGAACCAGAGGTTTGGGGTGGGCAACAAAGCAGACCTGCCTTACAGCTTTGGTGCAGCCATAGTCACACAGAAGAAAGAACAGGACCCAGACTAAGAAATCCTGACACTTTAACCAATATATCAGTCTATACAATCTTCAGCCAATGCATCATGTTGGAAACGAATCACCAGTTTTTAGGGCTCAGATGTGCGATCAAGACATTTGAGCAACACTTAGCACTGATGCTTGGGATAATGCTTTTAGCACATCACAGATGTAAAGTGAAAAAAAGAAAAAGGGTCAGTGAAAGAGATTAAAACTTACATGAGTTACTTCACATTTGCAATGAATGAAGCATGCAGTCACTACAATGCAAATGAGGAAACCTAACTTATCAGCAAATGGTAATTTGATCATAGGTCTGATGTCTTAGAATTAATACCAGGTATGTGTGTGGATGCATGTGTGTGTGTGTGTCTGTGTGTGTGTATAGATGATTGAAGATGACATAAAATCCAGGACAGTTATGAATTCAACAGTATGACTAATGTTTTATTATTTTTTTTTAGAAAACTGCATCTTTATTAATAATAAAGCCAGCAAACCTGAAAGAAAGAGCAGCAGCTTGTTGGTTCTATTGTGTCAGCTAAGGTATGCTTTGTTATTCAAAAGTGGTATAATGTTCTGTCTCGGACTGAGTCTTCTGTGATATACTGTATTTTTTTGAACAGTAGTTCTGCTTGGATGCCTAAACATGTGGCTATGCTAAATGTCTGTATCTGAGGAGTACGCGAAAGTACACGTCGTGCTCTGATGATATGCAGCTAATAGGCTTAATCTAGCACAATTCCACTGCAGTCAAAAAGGCTGTGTAAATTTATGCTAGCTAAGAATCTCTCTCAAATGAATGTAAGCTTCGCAATTTTATTTTTAGTCAAGAATACATGAAAAAGCACACAAAATATTAACTTATTTAACATAAACAAAGCAAGGCAAAAAAATTTATATTCAAATATAATTTGAGGACATCTTTCATTTCAAAAAGTTCACTAATTATATTCCACTTGCTTATCCAGATTATTCCTTCCTCAGGAGGTTGTGATACTGCCATGCAATCTTACCAGAGCTCCAAAATTTAATTTGAATTCTGACATTTTTGCCAATCTTTATCAAAGTTTGTTTTGTACACAACTGGAAATATAAATATGTTTTATAGGATGCTCTAAAGCTAACAGAGATACTTATGTTTATGTTTGTTTTTATTATTAACTTGACAAGAAATGTGGCATAATATGCAAGCAAGGTGAGACTCTTGAGAAATGCAGGCAGAGAAAAAGCAAATAGTGACTTCTCAAATCTCAGGTGAATTTGATGTTGATCAAAGTGAAGGTGACAACTGAAGATGAGGGAAATAACGCCAAAACTGCACTAGCCCAAACTGTCATCTGAGGATCGTGTATTTATTGGACACACTATTTTATAAATTCCATAAACGATCAACTAGTCAGCCAGAGTAGACCATGCACATAAGACTTAATTTATATGCTGGAAAAGTTAAGCGTTTCTTTGTTTTCTTAATTCTTTCTGTTCTGGAAAACTCAAGGCATTTGCTACCTCTGTTCCTGGAGTCAGGAAGGGTGATGGCACCTGGACAAATGCAAACCTGCCTGCTAACTCTGCCTTCAACTCTTTAATTAGAGCGTCCAATTGCCAATTAGGATTTTCCAACTGAATAATCCATGCTCTGCCTTCAGTTAGCCCTCTTGTTGCACAGAAGGGTCCTCATACAAATAAAACCTCTGCGTGTCTGTGTATGCTTAAGTCAATAGACCATGATATATAAATACATACATATATATTGTATATACAGTCAAATATTTGAGTATGTGTATGTGTGTGACATTCTACATATACCAGTGAATGTTAAAAATTATCCTAACATACACATATTTACATAAGTATATTTAGCTCTGAGGTTTACCAATGTTCATCCTTTCTATATATATGCATTATTTGAAATATTTGTGTTAGAAACAAATTAATTCATGGACTTAGAGAGCCACAGAAGAAAAATTCACCAAGGGCTGTTAAATGCAAAGGTTATGGCAGAGGAAATCTCTAAGCACTGTATAGCTTGAACAGTAACACACAGAGGAAAACATTGTTGTGGATTTGCTTCTTCTCTACGGGTTCAGATGAGACCATGGCCGTAGGGTGTGATCGTGAACTAAACTGACCTTTGGCTTAGAAGAAATTCACATATTTTTCAATACTATGGCACTTAGGAACAAAAAATCAGTTCGCCACAGGCTATTTTCTAACACAGATTGAATTTCCCTAATATCACTATGAAGCTAAGGAGAGTTCAGTAGCCTTCTCCCTACGAAATTAAATTATTTTCATTCAACCTGTGGATGGATAACTTACCTGAGCTTTTTCCTGAAGTACTGCTTAAAAGCTAACAAAATCTGGTATGGAGAGACAGCATATTTTACTGCTGTCTCAGGAAGTGTTACAAACAATATGGTATAAAGACTAAATTTTTTAAAAATGACTTTTTAAAGAACTCTTTTATTAATTTCTCATTTCCAAACTTTGTTTGGATGAAATGTGAAAAGAGTATATGACAGGTAACAAGCAGGCTAAAGTAGAAGCAGCCCAATACGTTCCTCTGTTTTAAGCTGAAGGCAAAGTGTCTTCGTAGAGTTAGGAAGTGGATTAGGAAAGCAATGTCTTATTCTCTTCCCCGGGCAAAAGACTAACAGGATACAATTTACTGCATGTTTTACTGTCCATTATTAAATCACCTTTTTTCTCCTGCCATACATATTCATAAAAAACTTTCCATTAAAAGAAATACAAGCGTGGGATGGGTTAGAAGTATGACTAGGGACTGAAACCTCAGAATATATTGCCTGGCTGCAAGTCATAGCAGTACATGCTTTACACCCTCTCCACTCCCAGTGGTAGGGTCTTTGACCAGGACAGCCAGGCAGCACAAGACCATATATGTCAGGGCTTATACATCGCACCCACACAGACATGGTCTGGATGGATTAGCTGATGTCTCATCTCAAAGCTTTCTGGTCCCTGGTTGCTGGGGGAAGCTTTCTTCTCATTAAGATACCAATCCTCATCTTCAAAGAAACCAATTTTGAAGTGGAAACAAAATTATAAAATTAGAGAGCTTTCTCCACAGAGTTCTTCTGCCCTGCAAGATGCTCTGAACATCCTGCAACACTGATGCTATCTTGTCACAGTCCAAAATGGATGCAGTTCCCAATCTGCCTTTCTCAAATACTGTAAGGAACAAGAATACAGAAGGAAAACCACATGAAGATATCAAAGCAAACGTTCTGTAGAGTTACCCTTAAAAGCTCTGCTTGGGGAGAAAAACGCCTTGGGATTATTTGATAAGAATATGGGCCTTTTAACCCAACAAGTTAAACAGACAAAAGGAATACGTAAAACGAACGCTGCTTTTCCAAAAACGTTCCATAAATTCAGTGACTGGTTATACTCACTGCTTGTTCAACAGAGCTCCTAGGCTAAATTGCAAAAATTCATATGGGAATGTATGAGTTTACTGATGGGTTTACTAGAAATTGCTACAGAAATTAGCAGTACACACAAAGGTATGAACACAGCCTTTCCATACATATACTGAACACAGGAAAGAGTACACATCTGTTGAGAAATATAGGCATCAGCTGTCAACTGTCCTGCCACTCTTCGAAAGTAAATTTAGGACTTTAGATGGGAAAAAAAAGGGGTAGCCACAATAAATAGCATTAGGCTTTCCATCATATATTCCGGAAAGTAAAACTATTGCGTATTCCTAACCACAGAATTGTTGAAATGAATAGCAATAACCAGGGTAATTTTATTACCCACAGGCAGTGAGAGGCGTTGTAAACACTCTAACAGCACATTCATCTCCTGCAATAAATTAGGGATCGACAGAATGAAATTGAATTTCAAAGATAAATGATAGAAAACGATGTACATTTTACTTGGAGATGTAAACAAACATATCATTTTATATAATTACACATGTAAACCTCTAATTTAGAAAGACTGTATTCTGATCTAAATGAATGATACTTCATTGAACAAGAAAGAGAACCCACCAGGCGAGCCTGTGCAATTATGTGAAGGACTGCTGCCTTATTGTTTTTCCTGAGGTGACAATGAGAGTGAAACGACCTCTTTGAAATAAGCTAGGTATAAAAAATGATTGCTTTTAAAAACAGTTACATTTTCTAATGTGTGGTTAGGTCTGAAAAAAAAAAAAAGAGAAGCTGAAGCAAAACCTTTTTACTCATCTTTGGTTGTCCCTTCTGTCTCTCTTTAGAGTTCCCTCAGCTTATTGCTGAAAATATCAAAACTGCACAAAATGCACAGCAAACATTTACTTCAGTGAAGAATTTGGATTATGCTTCTCTTTAAAGGCAGATTCTAGCTTTTTTTGTTCCTAGAATCTGTTTAAAATGACAATATGGTGTGCCAGTCTGTTCAGCCTGGTGGAATGGGGGACTCAGAGGGACTCCCTTTCATCCCTTTGAAACTCAGTCAGTGCAGTCCTCATCAACTGCAGGCAAAGCCACCACTCTCCTAAATATTCCACTCCCTTTAAAAAGTGGTCAGGTTTTCTGTTGCCTGTATTTCTCCTGGAAGGCTGTTTGGGAACAAGACTGCATGGTTGAAAGACCTGGTTTCCAGACAGACTGCATTTATGATCAATGCAAGCCAAGCTCCTTTGACTTCCTCTCACCTAATGAATTTGCCATTGCCTTTCTTGCACTGCAGTTCCAGCCCTCATCCCTCCTAAACCTGATGGATGGAGGCTCCAGATAACAGCTACACAGCCCTGCTAAAGCAGCCTAGCTACTGCCTCCAGTGGATGCACATCTAGCAGAGAGTGACAATCTTGTTATTAGTCCTCAAATATACCATTTCGTTTACTCCACTAATGAATTTCTACTCTTCAAATTCCCAGGGATCATTTCTTTCTTTTTTCCCCCCAAACCTTTCCTGTTTGGATGATGCCTGCTAACTCTGGATCAGAGGAAACTCCCACTTTTGAAGCCAGCATCACTGAAGAAACTACCAAACAAGATCATCTGTCTAGCCAATACTTGAAATAATCTTTAATGTGTGCCCTTCAACATGCAAATTCCTCTTTCAAGATTCATCATTTTTATTTCCTCTTTAGCCATACCCATATGCACATATCAATTCAACTATTAATCTCCATGTCCTTGTACCTCATAAATTCTGCAGTGCAACCATATCACATGCATTACTGAAGTCCATGTAGATTACATACAGAGCATTTCTTAGAACATCATTTATCTTATCAATGACATCAAGATAGGCTGATACGATTTACTTCGGGTAAACCCATGAGCACTTGTATCCCATTTTCTATTTATTTCCATGTTTTTAATTATACCGTCCTTCAAAATCTGTTCAAAAGCCTTGCAGATGACAGAGGTCAGAGAAATAGTTCTGTGACTGAAAGGCTTATTCCTTTTATTTGTTATCTCCAATTGTATGGTTCCAATCCCAGATTTGATAATACCCTTCAATAGTTACTTGCTAGAGAAGTTCAATTTAAGGTGCACTTTTTTCACACTTCTGGAGTAGAGATTATGATAGTTATTCTTACTTGCTAAAAGAGTGATGGTAGTGAGTTGGAGTTGGCCAGGAAGAAGCCAAATCCCAAATAGCTATGGACAGCAGGATAAATCTGCAAACCTGACTGTATCAAACCACAGTTACTACCCTGACTACGGTTGCTTTGGACCATAAATAGCTTCAGGCATTTCACTGAAGTACCTCAACTCCGGTGGGATGAAGCTACTGCTCAAATTGAGACCCCAAAAAGACTATACTCAAAAACGATCCCTTAGGGGCAGGGTGGTAGAGCCACCATCAAACACACAGTCTGCAATCCACAGCTACAATTTTTAAATGACAAGACTGATAATACTCAAAGTACCCAAGCTGCACTGGCAGTTTCTTCATGGTGTCACTGTAGCCTGACTCATCTCTTTGGGTTGTGATGCTCTGAAACAACTGCGCAAATGCCCTTGAGGGACCGGCATGCAGGTGCTTAGCTCTCCTAAAACACTCCACAGGGAAGTTCGCAGTTCATGGGATAAGAAGGTTTTCAAGTTCAAATCCTTTATTTAGGCTCAAATGAATACATAAGAATAGAAATAGCATTCGTATCTTCTTTTGCTTTCTTCCCTTAAAAAGTGCAGGGCTGCCTGAAAACCTAATTGCTAATAGGATGCCTCAGCACAGATTTTAACATCCCCCCTGCATTACTTTCATTTTCAGGGAGAAATTACAGAATTCTATTTGGGTTATAATTAGCATATAATTATTACTGGCAGGAATAGCTATAAATATATATAACTGGTGGCTAGCTTAGTAACCAGCACACATAATCATTATACAATTTTCTTTAATTTTTTTGTGCACAAAGGCCTCATAATTCTGCAAAAGCTACGA
The DNA here is from genome assembly GCF_047716275.1 of Strix uralensis. NCBI lineage: Eukaryota > Metazoa > Chordata > Aves > Strigiformes > Strigidae > Strix > Strix uralensis. The sequence goes on from NC_133973.1 coordinate 127,863,373, forward strand.
CTGAGCCTAACTAAACTCTGGTTATAATTTATGTTAATTAATTTCACTGTTTGTAAGAAAGAAGACTTATATAACACACGCAGTGGGGGTAGGTGGTGTCGCTTTCAGTGGAAAGGGGCTATGCAAATACTCTGCACCTTGGGCTTGAATACATCATGAATTATTGTTCGATCTCTTTCTCTGGCATATTACAACAAAAGAGGGAAAAAAAAATAATAAAAAAATCTCCAATGTATGCTTTTGTATAACATATGCATAGGTCACAGCATGAGGAGGTCCTGGTATTTTCCTTTCTCAATTGTGGAGGAGGTGTGGAGGGTGTGCAGGGCACAGCTGTCAGTTTTTCCACCTAATCTAGACACCCTCATTACCTTTTAAAGAGAAGTGATTTTGCATTTTTACACACACACCCTCAACCAAGCACTGTTCTTGACAATAGGAAAACAACTCTGGCTTTTCTCCCAGCTGTGCTCAAAAGAAAGGCGTTGATCCATCATTACCAGCAATTGTCTCCAGATCAGCAAAGCCAGGCGCTGGGAGAGCAGAACCTTGTGCTAACTGCAGATTCCCCAGGTCAAGTCAATCTCATCTTCATCTCTAATAAAAAAATGATTCATCGGTGAGGTGACCTTACTGATCCAGAGGCAGAACGCAGAGCTGTGGAAAGAAGCCTCATAGAAAAGATATATGGCCTTGTTTCATGACACGCAACTCATAGATAGACCTCAACACTGTCAGGATCCGCTGCCCTTCCCAAGGTGGTCTCCAGCCTAAGAATCTGTACTGAGGCACCTCTGCTTGGTTTCCAGTTCACCTTCTATCTTGGTCTGTAATCTTACATGAGACATTTTATGCCACTGTGCTTCAGTTTCCCCTCCCATAAAACTGGGATAATTGATATCGTTCTTTGTAAAGTGCCTTGTGATCTATAAAGGAAAAAATGACTTGTGTAAGAGTAAGATATTATTATTAACTAACAACCACATAAAGCTCAGCCATAACAGCACTAAGCATTTTCCAAAATTTATTGTTAAATAAGTAAAGAAAATAATTTCTTTAAAGACTGAAATGAATTTCTTTGCTTTCCAGGGTTTTCTGTTTTCTTTTTTACACTTCTCTGTGCAGGGATTTATTTAAATTGTTATCCATGAGTAAAATACAGTATTAGCTCTGACCCCCTGCTTCAATGGCTCAGCACATAACAAATAGCAAAAAGGCACAGTAAAACCAGAACATGAGCAGTAGCTGCTTTTCTCTGCAAAGCCAGTCCAGTACCTCAGCCTTGTCAAACAGCTGTCAGAGTGGAGAGGCAAGAGTGGATCCCGGGTACCAATCTTTGGCTGAGGAAGAGGAGCAGAATCAGTTATTTGAAAGATCTCTCTCTTGTTTTTATGCCAAGTGAGAGGTGGGATCCTTGGGCTGAGCTCTTTCCACGTGCACAGTCAGATGGAGCAGAGGAAGGGCAAGCAGTCTCCATGTTCAGTTGCTCAGTTGGGGGTCTCAGCAGCACTCCAAGCACCGTCCCTGCTGGCTGCTTTTAAATGATGACACTGGTTTATTTATAACTCCCAGAGTGACTGGGGAAGAACCTGAAGGGACTGGGATGAGAGCATAGAGGGGATGGAGGAATGAGATATGCACTGGGGGAAGATGTAAACGTGCATCAACCCCAGCAGAGGAGAAGTGGAGACTAAAATCAGGGCATGTATGCAAGCCTTTGACACCGGTGGGACTGATAACAGGAGCAAGGGCCAGCCATCACCTAATGAATGAGAATGGCGTGGTGCTACTATGACTTGCTTTTGGAACAGAAGATGCATCCAAAGGCTGTGAAAAGCTACTGCTGGAAGTACTGCAGCTGCAGAGACAGCCACCACTTGTTTTTCACTTTCTCCTGCCTGAAGCACAGCCCTCCTGTTTTGCTCCATCACTGTTTATACACTTCTCTTTTATACTTTCTACCTTCTCCTTTTGACTCCTGGTTAGTGCACAAGTCCTTATATTCTACTTCTTCACCGTCTGAAGGCCCCAGATAACGATGTTCACCTAGATGAAAGAGGGATGTGTGTGACTTCATCAGGCCTCACATGTGCTTCTCTCCTGGTCGCGCAAATGAGGTTCTGAGGTCTTCCTAGACCTGTGTGGCAGAACTGTGAGACCAAGAAGCAATCAAAGCTACTCCTCTATTCCTTCCTTAGTCCTTCCAATTGAGTAAATCGAGTTTCCTTAGCTACCTTCCTCCTGTACAGATCCCTATCAGAAATATTAAGATGGATATGGATGAAATAGGAATGGAAACGTATGTGTGTGAAAGCACCAAAAGAAACATCAGTCAGGTCGGGTAACAGGAGGACAACAAGGCACATCACGTATACTATCATCCTAAGAGAAAGATAGATGATAGCCCTAAAGATATCCAAGATGAGGAGATGAAGAAAGCAAGCAATGATTTACAGAGACAGAAGTAAGCAAGATTGTGATGCAAAGATAACTTAATTACTAAACGTTTTAAAAAACCTGTCCAAAACTCAGTTCCTTGTCAGTCAAGAAGAAGCCAAGGGACACAGTGAGGACTTCACTTTCGCACATGAGTCATCTTGGCCACAGCACTTGGATACACATGCCTTGGTGTGTAGGGTATGAGAGTGTGAGTAGAGAAAACCAACTTACAAAGCAAGTTAAATAAAATAAAATAAAATACCCTTCTCCCTTCACAAGGTCTCACACTGAGTTTTGTTACACTTAACTGTGACACTCCTATTTCAGCTAGTTTTAATCTAGTCAACTTCTCAATAAAATGGATGCCACGTTTAACTATCCTGCTGACCACAAGCTGAGGAGAACCATGAGTATAATACACATACCCATTGTGAAACCTATTCTGAGCTAACCTATCATGACTCAAAAGCTGGTTGTTATTGCACTACTGGATACAAAGGCTCTGAAGCAGAGTGGGATGCTTAGTGTGCTCATTTGCATCTCATTACCCAGTATGCTCTTCCTCCTCAGAGCTATTTTCATAGAGGCATTGTTGTCCGAGCCCTGGGAACAAGTAGAAAGATTTGGTGACTCTGGATGCATGCAGTTCTTTTCTACTTGCTTTGCTCCCCCTTTATAATGAAAGGCTTTGCAAAGTGGTGAAAATGAATCAATTTTTCATTTTTAAGGCTGTATGGGTGGGGTTTTTTTTTCAGTAGTTTAAGCTATCAGGAGCAAATCTTGAATAACAAATAAGATTACAGAAATATGAGCCTAATGTTCCTCTCTACAAGGTGCTCAAGCATGAAGGTTTTGATCGGAGAGTAAGAAATGAGATTTAACTTCCTTCTGATTTAAGTTTCGTTTGTACAAAGAACCTATTGCAGCAAAATGTGATTGCAAGCTCATTATTCAGTGAAGGGCAAATATCTTCAATCGCAATCCAGTAAGATCAGCAGCTTTCTCTGTGTGTTACAAGCCTCAACGAAAAGAACTGAACATACTGGCTTCTGTCATTGTCTACATCTAAGACTGTGATGATTTCACCCTGTCCAATTCATTTCAAAAGCTGTAGCTTCCAATTAAAAGTATAAGTTGTCAGCCAGAATAAGTGTCTATCATTTGAGCCAGAGCAGTTTTGGTTTCTGGCAGTTTTACTGCATCAAAGGGTTGATTTACAGATCAGTTACAATTTTTTTATTCAGTACTAAAGGGAATAAAACTGCCTCAGACACAGGACTCAAAACAACACTAAGTCACTTCAGTTTTCTATAATTTTCAATATGTTTTATCAAGTTGGAAATAAAACTTCATTCCTCGGTGACTTTATAGTTTTCAACAGGCACTTAAAAATAATTAAAAAAAAATAAAATCCAGGAAGATCTAAGAACCTCAACATCATGTTCTTTAACAACATCTAGCATACAAAGATTACACTGTACTTCATAAATGTCAATGAATTCAGCACCAAAGCCTGTGTGAGGTATGAAGTTAACTCCTCCACAGGTTAAACAGATTTCTTCCCTTTTACAGATGGGGAATCTTAGCTATAAAACTACATGTTGAAGACTGGTACAAACCATAGCAGAAGCACATTTAAAACTAATTTTCAGTCTCTCAGGTTTGCGTTTTAAGAACGTGAGCAATTCTGAGACTCCTTCTTGGGATAAAAGATGGGTAGATATAGGTAAAAAAAGTGTACAAATACACAACAAGAAGATTCTGGGTAAGGAAAAAACAGGTTTCTGGGTTTTTAAGGCTAAGACTCAGTACGTCCTTAAAACATGCAGAGCAGTTGCTCCTTGGGCTTCATGTGGCAGGAGGCTGAGTGGCATGTCACAGCAGGATCCTGTGACGATGCTTTTAAGCGTTTGTGCCGTGTAACCCCCGATGAATCAATTAGGCATTCTCACTCACCCGAATTATTAATTTTACTGGCAATACTGTTTTTACAGCAATAGCACAGCCTTAGGTCTAGAAACTGGTCCTGTAGGATCCAAAATGAACAGGTTATACCTGCTGTAGGTACCTGGGATGTGCTGGGTGAAATTAAAACAACCCAGAGATAAAAGGCAAATGGATTAGGTATTTAAAACGTTTTAAGATGGAGGAAATCACTGTCAGCTTCTTTAAACTCCAAATCTACCCCAAGCACACTGCACTGAGCATGGAGCTAGTGTGTTGGGGTATCACAGATACATGGAGGAACTGGGAGCAGAGACTGGAGACTGCTTGGCAGCTCAGATGAGGCTCCGTTGGAGCCAGGACAGGCACAGATCTAATCACATGAACAACAAAATACCATTTTCAAAAAGGCCATGATATCTGGTAACAGCAACACACAGAGTTGAGTGCGCTGCTGGAGCACATGGACAATCCTGGTAGCTATTGCACAGAGTGGCAATGGTGGTACAAAGCCAGGGATGCATGAAAAACTACAGCAGCCGTTTCTCTTCCAGAGGCAATGCTTGTACGAGCAGGCAAAAATGAATTGAGGCAGTAACAGTGCAAAGTAACAAAATAATGTACAATAGTTCATTAAAAAGTGAAATGAGCAACAGTTCATTAAAAGTTTGCTAGGACACCCTCTGCCCAAAAATAATTTTGCTTTGCCAGTTAAAGGAAGGAAGACAAAGAAGTAAGATTAAATGCATTTTTAGCACATGGATTTTTCCAAGTGTCAGTGGGTATTCCTGCAACCACACCGTCAACACCCCTCTCAAAGCCAAGAGGTAGCGCAGGTGCCACAGACCAGAATAGGACCCTGGTTAACCAGTACATGTAAGACTCATTGTACTCACCTGCATCCTACCTGGCTGACAAAGATCCTTATTCAGTCAAAGGAGAGAAGCAGGCACTTAAACATGATTTGTATAGTTTATTTGAGATATCCAAGCTAAGAGGAGACAAAATGCAGTTTAGGGGTGTCTATCTCTCTACAGCCACTGTAAAGGCAGTTTGCAAAAGTAGCTGAGGTGCAGATGTGTCCTAAGGTATAAAACCCAGCAGGCAGATGAGGGAGGCAGAATGGACTGTCTCTCACCCCAGGTCCTCCTGGATCTGGGGCTGTTGGCATGGCCTTATGGCATAAATTAGGGCAGCCCCAGAAAGCTGCGAAGCAGCTCTGAACCCCTTATTTTAGGCTACATCACTCTCTTTGCCATCATTGATATTTCTCCGGGATCCTCTGCCAGCTGGCCCCTTTCCGTCTCTATGTACAAGGAGAGACCTCTCCTGTCCAGCGGCTCAGACAGTTCCCTCATCCTCTGGCCATTAGAGTTCAAGGAGGGAGATAGCACTTGCGACCGCTATTTCTGCTGCTGAAATAAATTCAGCGTTCTGTTCAATTTTTATTTCTAAGTAAGTCAAGACAAGAATGATAGATTAAAAATAAAAAAAGCTGAGCATTCAGTCTAGAACCTGCTGCAGCGCTGCAGTTCCAGCCTGCCGGACCCCAGACAGCCTCCTGCCTCCAACTATGGCAGTTATTGATTTTTGTACCAAAACATTTACACTGGCACAACCCCCAGTGAGTGCAATTATATGGGCATAAAGGTGCTTTATACTAGCATAGATTACGAGATAAACAAGCTCATTTATACTGCTGTAAATGCATTCACTTCAGGGTATTTGTACCGCTTTAATGATACCAGTGTAGTTAAAGCAATACAACTTGTGTCTACACACAAGACCTCAGCCTAATGGTAATTAACACAGACATTTCCAGCCACCCTGAGCAGCTGAGGTTTATGTTAGAAATAGCAACTGACCCATAACAATTTGCAACAGCGTCAGAAACCTCTATAAAACAACTCCACCTTCAATTGCTTTTGCCACATTTGCAGGAAGGATGTTTATTATGCCTCTTTTAGCAGGAGGCCCCAAGAGCTAGAAGTTGCTTGCGGCCACTTTTCTCTTGCATCTGGACAGCAAAACAAAAAAATAATCAATTCAGCCACTGACATTTTGCTGTGAAAGAGCTAAGCCAGCACAAAAACGCTGATAAAAGTGGCGGTTAACCCTGTGCTACCCTTATTGTTCTTTATTCACCATTTCCGAGCGCTCGAGCAGCCCATGGAGCGCGGGAGAAGGGGCTTTGCCATCTGTTGCTAGGGCTGACATCACCCCTGTTTGCTCAGGCATTGCTTCTTGGGGCTGTGTTTGCATCATTAATCAGCCCTGGCTCTGCGCTGGCCCATTCAGCAGGGCCTCGGCTGTCAGCTCTCGAGCACCTCGCTGCAAAAGGGACCTGCCAAAGTGCTTGGCCTCACTTGGAGAGAGATTTGGATATACATCAAGATACTTTGGACGGAGTATTTGTCAACTCGTCCTGGGAGAAACTGCACCCTGCACGGTACATAACTTAACAATGGGAGAAAAAAGAACCCCAGAAAACCACCCCCCTGTCCCACAATCACCCTCCATGGGTTAAACTTAACTCCAAACCACAGAAAACCAGATTGCGCTTTCCGCTGAGACTGGATTTGCCAAGAGGCTGCTGAACCCATCAATGTGATAATGGATACAGATTTTGCTTAGCTTTCTACTCCCGGTCTCTTTATCTCTTTTCCCTGAATATTAGAACAATCTCATGGGAAACTACAAGAAATACCTTGTCTAGAAAAAAAGGAGGTTTAATAAAAAAATGAGCCGCGAACGCAGACAGGTGGGAATGCTGCTGTTGGACAGTCAGGGAACTGAGGTATAGAGGGGCTTAGTGACTTGCTCAAGGTCAAACACATTGACATGCATGAGCAAGGAAAGACCAAATTGCTGTCTACAAATACTGCAACAGCACAGACACCAACTAGACACTAGACTCCTCATTTCCGAACACCTTCTATGTTCCCAAATGTCCAAGTGTGTCATGCAATATTAGGATAAACAAAGGGCATGTCATATTTAAAACATGTATGGCATAAATATGGAAAATGCATAACAAAACTGACACATATATTGAACAGGTTTCCAGAAATATGCAAAATTTCCATTTGGAGTTGTGTTTTTTCCTTAGGGATGAAGAGTGGAACAGAAATACAAGTTTCTTTTACAGGAAGCAGGTCTGTAATTGAAAAATGAGTTATTCTTTAAATGTGAAACATCAGATGGGACTCATCTTGAGACTGACACCTACATTTAGGTGTCTGCATGGGATGTAGGGAGATCATCAGTGCATGTTCAAGTTGGTTGACTACACATAAACATCTAGGGCTTTAGGTACTCCTGGTCCCCAGCTCTTGCACTGGAGAGATGTGGCTCTCCTGTAGGTCCTGTGGATGCCTCAGGTATCCCAGGGCTTCTCACTTAGCACTCCGTGCCCACGTCTGGAGTACTCTCCTCCCAGTTTGATGGAGAAAAAGAAAATGTTACTCTGCCTGCACATTCTTGCAACATGATGATGGGGACAAGTCACTGAAGAACAATTTAGGTTCCTACTTTCAGTGATCTTAATTTCATTTTCACCTTATATGGCCTGTTTTCTAGACCCTACCTGACATCAAGCTGTCCTAATTAATACCTTCCTACATTGCTCAGCAGCAGTGATAGCCTTCCTCCCAAGTGTTTTTGACAAAATTGGGCATCAAATGAAGTGCGTTTCTCACTGAATCTCAGCTTTCCAACAGTTGTGGGTTTTTGTGAAAAAACCCACACCTCTTCATTACAGTGTTTTTAATTTCCATATTTTTTCTCTAAAATTAGGAGTTTGGATTTGAGAATCCCAATGTGCTGTCTAATAGTCTCTCTTCATGCCTTGATGTAGTCCAAGTTCCCACAGCCCTCATATCCCGGAATCCCAACGGGACAAAAACTGCTCAGAGGAAGCTGTCTGAGCGGGTTGCCCAGCCCAGAGGACTGGGAGCTGTAGAAAAGGCTTCGGGACTGTTATTCTCAAAAGACCAAAGAAGCATTTTATATTTTGATTTTTCACCCCAAAAAATCCAAACTTGTATATGACATTTTTTTTAATGGGGAAAAAAAAAAAAAAAAAAAAAGACTTGGGCTCTCCTGTGCTTTATACAGTGATACATAACTTTGTGGCACATCACCAACTGAAAATCCTCCTTGCAGAAAGGGTTTCTGGGCTGATACATATTCAGTTTCTGTAGTAGTGTCACCCCCTGACTGTGTAACATGTCCAATTTGGAAGGACTAAGGAGCTGAGTTAGACCCCAACTAGCCCTTGAATGAGTGGGTGCTCAGGGCTGCAAGCAGATATATCTATTTTCCTGCTCTTCTCAATAAATCACTGCCGATGACACCAGCTCCTGAGTGGCAACTGCTCACTTTTTCCCTGCCCTGCTCCCCCAAGGGAAGAAACAAAGGGTTGGCTTTGGACAGGGGGCTGTGAGATGCATCAGCCACAGGAGACATTATATCTCTGTTCTTGCTTCACACTGCCCTTTCCACAGAATGATACCATCAGAATATACAGCCTTAAATGAAGCTGTTTGACTGTTCTATATTAAAACATTTTCTAACAGGGGAAAAACCCACCTTTCCGGTCATTTTACGGGAGCTACACCATGGCAGTACCATGCTGTCACAGGAATAGGATTAATATTTCAACTGATATGATGCCAAACACCACACAGGATGAAAGTCATCTTGTCAAGTTTTGGCTAAGTAAATCTGGGTGTCCTGTCTAAGCTTGTAATCCAGGTTTCTGCTGTAAGAGGCACAGGAGAGGCTGATCAGCAGTTTGGACCACTGGTCCCTCTCCACTGCCTACAGAAAAGTCTGCATGTCTGGTTTAGCACATATGCCTAACTCTGAAATGGTGACATTAAAAAAGATTAATCCCATGCTTCATGGCCAGCAGCACCACTACAAAAAGCTGTTCTCATCGCTCCTTGTTCTTCTCCCCTCTCTCCCCTTGCCCACTCAGATATATTCTGTAAGTCCCTGGGCAGCAGCGCACTGGTATTCAGAAGTCTTGATTTCTTCTGGCAATTTAGTCCCGAGGTTTAACTGTTTATACAGGAAGACTTAATGAGTACAGTTACTTGTGTGAAAACACAAGCATCTGTGGTTGTGATTATGGCTAAATTCAGCCTGCAACCTCAGCTGTCAATAGTTTATTATCTTTTAAGAATTATAATAAAATTAAATCACATCCCCTAATTATAAAGGGACTATTTTGAGAACTCTGAAAAAGGTGACCTGCACCTTTTGGGCAGGAGCGGGCTCGCTGTGTGACCTTCCCGTCACCCTAAGCATAATGAAGCAGAAATAATTGGGAAATTCCCTCCGATGTCACCTCTCAGATTGTGCTTGCCGCTTCTCAAGGCTGTCATCGCGCTGCCGCCTGCTCGCAGTAATCGCTGCTGGCACAGGATGTGCTCGTACCACGCTGCATTATTAGCAAGCTGTCAGACACCGGCGACGCAGAGCCCCAGTGCCAACAGAGTGAGAGTTATAGGGGTAATAATGTTGTTCGTTAGGTAAAAATAACTGAACTTTTAGAGTAAAAAAAAAACAACCCACAACACAAAACTCTAGTCTTTGGTTGAATGCTATTTTATTTCTTTCCCCATGCCAAGCTCAGGAATGGGTTTACAGGGTGAATACAAGCGGATACTGAAGAGCAGTAATTTATTTGCAGAGTTCTTTCTGCAAGCCTACAAGGGTTACCAGGGGTGATTACTTGCTATGTTTTAATAGCTTTTATAGGCTGGATAGTGCGTGTAAGCCAAGCCCTGATTAAGGACTTGAATACAACCTGCACCCCAAGGAGAGCAGCTCCAGGAGGCATCGTGGCTCAGACACATACTTGAGTCCCACTTACACCCATGCTTCCCTGTCATGTCGTGGAGGCAGTCACCCACTATGGACCCTTGCCAGTAACACAGCCCAGCACGGCTCCCTCTGCCCTGGCTCCCTGGAGAGTCTGGAGGTAGGAGGAGAAGCCTCCCACCCAGTCCCCATCCACTCACTCCCAGCATGGGGACCAAGAAGTGAACAGTGACCCCCTGCACACCCGGTCCCATATTTTGAGCAGCCGGCAAAGGAAGGGGGGATTCACACTCTCCTGTACAAAATATCCATCACAAGTCAAAGTCCAGCTGTCAAACAGTTCATTCCTTTATACCATCTTCCCCTACATAAGGAACAGCCTCTCAGTTCAGTTTTCAACCTAACACCTCATTCAAATCTCTCCTGGAGCCCATAAAAAATCTGTGAAAGGCAGTAAATATTTCAAGAACAACAACTCCAAGTTACTTCCCTCTTACCAACTTCTCAGCATATCCTCTCCTCCGCTTCTCCTGTTTCTGTTGTAAACCCAGGATACAGGAATGCCAGCAATTTGCAGCAATGATGATTGTTCAAGTATTACAAAGACAACAGGATAATAAAACAATTTACAAGTGAGTTGAAACACTTAACAGCTGACCTCATCTTTGTGCTGATGAAATCAATAGCCAAAATTTCCCCTCCTACAACAACTGTAGCTTAGGAGTTTGGTTACTGTACATTATTGCACAGTGCCTGCATACGCGCATGCATGTGGAGCACAGGGCACGTAGCATGGGATGGAGTCTTTCCAAAGGATATGTGCTATATTAAATGGAAATAAAATATGGCCATATATTTCATATCCTCTCCAAATGACCAAATGTAAGATTCATTTACAGACATGACTTAGGAAACTCGACAAAATCTGTGTCACTTCCAGCAACAACTGGAAAATGTATTTCTGGAACATCTATTTCTTGCTTATACAAATGGCCAATACTTGATTTGAAAGCGGCATTTCCGCCATCACCATTTTTCAAACTGGCACTTAGGAGAACAGTTTCACATATGACCATCCTAATATTGAAGACCTGTTTTACTGCAGTGAGCAAAGGTCGGGTAGATGTTGGGTCCGCAAGAGACAAATGATAATTCCTCTGCCCACAACATCTCTGAGAAAGACAGTGAACTGTATACTGGACCCAGGTGAGCCAAACTTTTAGTTCTGGCTCATCGTATCAGCTCACTAGGTACTTGGCAAAGGGATAAATTATCAGTCACCCATGCCCATTTTGTCAAATCTCATCATGTTTCTTTGCATAGGAGTAAGACTTGATGTGCTGATGAGATTTCTACCTTCACAAATCAGAGCCAAAGGCCAAGAGGAGTGATCACTGGTAACCAGCGCTTGTATCTGTTGAGCTGCACAGGGCTCCATTCTCTTCCACATCCATGCAAGGTCCACACAAACATCTAGGTCAAATTATTGCTAGAAACTAGAAAAGACCACAGCCTTGAATGGCATCAGTGCATCAGCATTTTGGCAATGTCTCCCTCTGAGCCAGCTTGCCAAGCAAACAAATCTGCATCTGAAGGAATTGTTGGTAATTGAAGTTAAGGCTCAGCAGGACAATTTGAGTTATAATGCTCTTAGGCACAAGGGACAAAGCCATATTTCAATAACTACTTTTGATTTTCAGACATAATAATTTTGGGTGCTACAAATGGAGGTACCTTAAAGAAGTCAAGTTTTCAGAAGACTGAAGAACAGCATCTTCTGAAACCAAATCCCTGTTCATTGCTTCATTTTGGGTGCCTCTAAACTGAAGTAACTGTTCCATAATGAACTATTTTCATAATCAGTCTGAATTTATCTAATGACTTTACAACAAGAATAGATAATATGTGTGTGTTCAAATCAGTCACATGGGCACAACTCTTAGGAGTCAGTCCTATCTGCTGAATTCCTCTTTTCATGCTGAGGTCAGGTACAGATTTTAACAGGCACAGTGTCCCTCCCACTAACTGCTAAATGTTTGTGCTCTTTGATGCTCTGCACCCACATGTGATGTCTCTGGCTACCGATATCTGGATGACAGGGAAGGACTATCTACAGCTGAAAGCCACTACAGAAGAGCAGGCTTACTGCTAGAGCCACTTCTTCATACCCAGTGCTTGTGACTCCAGCTGTGAGAGGTCTAGGCAAGAGTGTCCACTGCTGCAGGCAATGGAGAAACAGAAAGAAATCCACAGCTGCCAGAGGACAAGGAGATATAAAAGCTGAAGGCTCCTGAGTGATCTTTACAGACATTGAGGCAATATGAGAGTCCAGCTGCTGCTGCTCTTTAGACAACCTGGGAAGCACATAAAATGGGGCAGAGTGGGGCAGAACAGCTCTAACTATTTCTCCTCATTGGGTAGAAAAGGGGGGGAATCCAGACAAGAAAAATATGAACATATCTGTATACATGTGCATGTAATGGATGCCATTACAGAGCTCTGAGGCTACAACCTTTACGGGTCTTGCAGGGAGTATATTAGTCTTCTCTGCTGAACAAGGATGGGAGGAAAGCAAGAAGAAGCAATGGTGATGGTGGCCTCTCCACACTTGAGGCAGCTGATGGATCACATAGACCTGTCTGACTCTCCTATTAAAAAATTTAACAAGCATCTGTACCTGATACACTTGTCAGAACATGATGGGTCCAGTTAGTCAGTGATCAGGCTGACAACTGCATCAGTTTCTCCTTCGCTTGGGTAACTCCAAGAAGTAATCAAAGCTGCTGTCAGCTAGGAGCTATCATTTAAATTTGGGGATAGAGCACATCTTTTCTCAATAGTTTCACAGGCACCCTGTTCAGTGCCTGTTTGCAAACGAGATGGTATTTTCTCAGCATAAGTTTATCCGAGATCTACACTTCTGCTTACCCATCTGGTCTTATGAGATAATTCTTGGGCATCTTTTGTTCTCCTTATTCCTAATGCACTCTTTGCTTGTCTAGTTAAGCTGAAGAATAACTCAATTTATTCTGCCCTCAAAAAGGAATATTACAGAAATGTACTTCTTCCTCTGAAGATACTAAGCCACCTTTTTAATAGACAAAAATTACAATGGTCATGAAAAATCTGTATGCCATTAACATATCTTCACACGTATACTGCTAACAGCAAAATTAGGAGGTGAATGTCTCATTTTGACAGTATCAGGTTTTAGTGGACAATATCTTTGTGTCCCTTCAATCCTTTTATCTACTAAAGACTGGACTATCAAGAGGAGTTTACCCATCCCAGCCCTGGGGAGACTTTCCATATCTGTGGCAAAGACATAGTTTACACTGAGGATTGGAACAGCATATAAGAAAGTACTATTAACTACCAACACTTTTAAGACACCAAGGAAGTTATTCAGTGCAATACGACACACACAACGGACCAACAGGATTTACACAAATTTGACTCTGAGCTTTCATATCTACACATCTTGTTTTTCAGTGTTTGCACAGAGTATTTTCTTTCTCTCACACACACGCACTTAAGGATGTAAAAAAGTAGGTGACCTGTACCCACATGGGTCAAGTTTCTTTGATTTTCAAGAGGACTTAAAGTAATTTATGCTTGCACCTATGAAAGTGAGGATCTGTCATGGCTAGACAACATAGCAAGCAATGAGTAGCTCACTGAAAGCTAACTTGGGGATCTCTATTCAAAGTCGTAATTATATTTGCATCTGCCTGGACAGTAGGGAAAAGGTGAGGAGAAGCAAAGTTATAGCTGCTCTGCAGATCTTCCATAAGACAAACCCTTCTGCAACCCTGTAAAGGCAGCTCTGTGCTGGAGCCACTGAGCTCTGAAAAGGTCAACTCATTTTCCAAAGGAGACAGAACTAGGGGTTAGGAGACACTACTCTCTTCCTCTCTCTGAAGATATATTAATCCTCACATAATGCAGAATACACTGCAGGTAATCTTTATTGATTCAGGTCAAAAACATGAGATGAAAGTTTAAGAAAAGATAGGTGGGTCAGCATATCTCAAGATTGGCCTCTGAGGCATTAAATATAAATACAGTAAGTTTAATAACAAAACCAATAGAAAGGTGATTAGACAAAATAAGTTATTTCCAATTTATTAGGTTTTGTATGGAAAATTCAGTACGATTTACTACGTGACAATATAACCAAAGACAACAGCACTCATTCTCCAATTTTATACTAGCTTAACTCCACTGACTCCTCTGTGGCCACTTCCCATTCATGATATTGTAACTTGGATTAGAACTAGACCAATCATCCTCATGAAATTTGAATTAATCATTCAGCACAAGCCCTCAAGAATATTTTTAAAACTGCAGTAAACGTAAGCAAGTACATAGAGTAACCGGTTGGGAATGCTCTAACACTGAGACAAAGAGATTTGGTGTCAAGTCTGTTTTTGAAAGACTGAAGCAGCCCCAAAGAATACATCACTGACACAGAAAATTACCAAACATTTATAAATAATACAGTATGCTCAAACCTATCACACTGCAAACAAAACAGATCAGCAAGCTATCAAGCAGCTGATGAGAGAGGAAGACATGAAGTCAGACAGCCTGAAGTCAGCCAACTGATGACAACTGGTGTAAGCGATGGGGCAGGTGAACCAGGGTTTTAACAAGGGCTATAGCAAGGGGGCCTGCAATGGTACAAGCCGTCTTCGCGGTCCCGACTGTTCTTATAACCGCACCAGGCTTCAGCTCTCACAGCTACAGCCACGGCTGACATCCCTCAGCTGCCGGGAAATTCTGCGAGAAAATCAAGGTAGAGGGAGCAGGGTATGGGTGTGAAAGGAAGTCTGATGCTGGAGATTAGCTCCAGCAGCAAAGTGTAAGTGACATTGAAAGTAAGCTTCACAGATAAAAGACAAATGCAGTCAAGAAATCCTAAGTACTACTAAAAGGCTCTGCAAACGGATATGACTATTATGAGAAGCAATATAATTGGCTCTCCTAAAGTCTGAATGTCACTCAAAGAGTTTAGCAAGACAAAGAAGTAATAAATTATATCTGAAGGGAGATTCTTTCCCAAACCATCACTGAACAGTAATGCTAGATAATAGGTCATAATGCTACAATTCAGTGCTCCTGTCAGACAGAACTCTAGGTAAACTCGCATTGCTTTATTTACAGGATTTGATCGCCAGGGTCAAATCATCACATCAAATCAAAATTCGTAATGAAGCTTACACTTCCCTTCTCCTCTTGTTGACATCCAAGTGTCACAGGCAGACTGATATTCACTTCATAACGTAGCCTTAGTTTAGTCTTTTTTTCTGAGATAACAAGATGACAAGACTGTGCTGCCTGATAAATGCCCTCGATCGCTTTTGCACTGCCTGATAAAATCCCTCAATCCATTTTATTAAGTAATTTTGTCAAAATTTAACAGAAGAGTACAGGTTCCTATGATACTAATTTGCTATAACTTGTTATATAATTCAGGAAAAACAGCAGCCGTAGACAGGAGAGACACAGCAAGTTCAGGAAGATGGTGGTGGATCTACCCATGATGACAGGTAGAAGTCTCAGCACTAGTGGCTACCAGCAGGGATGGCCAGTCCTGAGCTCCTGACTATGTCTGGGGCTGAATCCAAAACCTTACGTCCTACTTCCTCAGAGAACAGCCAAGCCAAATCTCAAGGCATATGTGTGTGAAAACACACAGAAACCTCCTTGTTCCTCCTATGGGCACTGCACCACAGCAAACCAAAATATCTAAAATTTAGTGACTCTGAGAGAAAACTTAAACTGGATCACCGATCTAGGAGCTCATTCGTGGAGAATCTCACCTTGGAAATCCTCCAGTTATATGTTATCCATTTAGAACCAACTGTGGTGCAGCAAGAAAAACCAAAGATGCCTCAACAGTAGAGAAGAGGGTCTGGACCATTCCCTCCCAGGTAAATGCTCATAACACTGCAAGGGAAAGTTGTAATTTTTCTTGCTGTCTCTACAAAGCTTGCTTTGCTTTACTTTTCTCCTTCCATTACAGAAAATCATGAATTCTTTTTTGCACTGAGAGCCAGCAAAAAGAAAGGGCACCGCAGTCATCAGTATAGTGCCTCTTACCAAGTACACTCATCTCCTGGAAGAGCAGAAATGCCAGCTTGAATCTTTGAGGTGAGAGAACATTAAGCTTCCTGGATAAGTGCTGTAGCCATACCATTAATCCATCAAATATAGAGTCCCTCCATCCTTCCCACAGCCATCTTCGAAAATAGCATGGAAATGAGAAGATGCAGGGAGCCCAATCCTGTCAACGAATGTTCCTTACACTCAGAGAAACCTTCCTGGACCAAGCCCATCCAGTTTTATATGTGAATTACAATGCAGGCTGATCAGTTCTGTTGAGACCACAATGATCCAGGAATGAAATTCTCAGGGCTTTGGGGTGGCAGGAGCATTCAGCTTTTATGCAAATGTACTGAAAAGCTGAAGAGGCCTCCAGGTTGTGTGTAAGTAATTAAGGCTTTTGGGACTGCAATATTAGATTTAGGTATCTAAATTCTAAGCCCCCTTTTTAGGCAATCGAGACATTTTCT
Organism: Strix uralensis; assembly: GCF_047716275.1. Classification (NCBI taxonomy): domain Eukaryota; kingdom Metazoa; phylum Chordata; class Aves; order Strigiformes; family Strigidae; genus Strix; species Strix uralensis. The sequence goes on from NC_133973.1 coordinate 127,880,163, forward strand.
GATCTGTCCCCTAGTGTCTCGTCAACAGAAGCAGATTTCCTGTCACCTAAGTATATAATAATTACTTTCTAGTCGGGTATCCACCCAAGTGTCCCTTCACAATCAATGAAGCCTGGCTCCAGACTTTTTAGAGGTCTACATTTGGTTGAGCAGTGCCACCCCAAGCGTTCATTTCACACACAAAACCCCACAAAAACACCTTCTGTGGTCTGGAGGAAGCGCATGCAGATCTGGGGATTGCATTGAGGGGGAAGCAGGCGCTGGATGCTCAGATGCTTTCTGGGAGTGTTGGAATGACCACAGGAAGAAAAGAAGGGGACAACAAAAGGGAAGGTTTTTCCATACAGTCTGAATGCTCCTTCCCAGCACCAGCACTAGCCTCAGGACGTACTCTGATCACTCCATCTCACACACACAACACTACTTTCAAGACTAATCCCAAGCAATTTCCTACAGACAGTTATAAAACTCAAACAAGATGATTCCACAAAAATCCCCAAAGCAATTTTAGTAGTAAAACAGTTTTTTTTTTCTGACAGTCTATATTAGGAAGTAAACTCACCTGCTGTGGCTCCTGCTGTACAGCTTAACCTTTTCGATGCCACACATGGTAACAGGGGCTGCATATATTCTAGGTACAAGAAGACACACGCTTCTATGCCATAAAATTGATGTTTCCCCCAGATACAGCCCCTGCCTACAGACTTGGGGTGACTTCCAGGGGCTGGCTATCTGTTTTGTGCTCAGTGCTTTATAACACTGTGGTCATGCAGAAGTGATCTGCTCAGGGTTCAACAGCCAGAAGATCTGGGTCATGGCTTTGCATGGGGAGAGTAGGTGCTTCTCATGTAAAAACACTGAGATTACACGTGAAATTTTAGGACACTCAGTGGCATTTACTTAAGGAACACTGTCTACTTCAAATATGGTCTCTGTAAAAAAAAAATAAAATTGAAAGTAGTTTGCAGCTACTGTACAAAACCTTCCATCAGTGTGTCTCAAAGAAATTAAAAAATAATTTTAAACAATACACCCACCTAAGACTTCCTGCAAACCATATTCATTTTCCAGTCATCTTTTCCCATTTAAATAAACACATGCTCCTATGCAGATACAGATTTTCAAGTTCTTTACCCAAAGCCAAGTTTTATGGTGTGGATAGCATAAAGGCTCCTTCACCCCCAAGCTAAGACAGGGGATCCCCCTATTCAGGCTGTTGATGGGATGGGGGCTGTGGGGAGAGGCAGAGCATGATGCCACATTTGGGAGAGGCTCACCCTCCTTTGTATGGAGCCAGGAAGCTGAGGGCTACAAAAGGTGTACGAGTCTGGACACCATGACTGCATGAGGTACAATGGGGCATGTGGGTTAAGCCTTGCACAAGCACAATGAGATTCTCAGTATCCACACAGGCCAGATTTTCCAAGAGAAAAGACCTTGTAAACACCATGGAAAAAACATGGAAAATATAGGATATACATATAGAACAGTCCTGTTCACACTACTTGTACAGCTGTACCCTTCCTTAGCTTGACCTTTCAAAACATAAAGTTCACACAGGTCTGAGTCTGGTTAGAGACTCTGTGCCCTCTTAAATGAAATTATATGATAAACTTAAAGCACAAGAGATATTAGATTCCAAACGCTGCAACTAAGAGAAAAATATTTGAAAAGAAAAGCCTGTCTCTTGCACCAAGAGAAGGCACCTGACATCAAAACATTTTTTATAGAAGATTCAATTTCAGGACAACTTGTTACTTTCAACACAGAACTGTTGTCAGATTTCAAGATCTGGACTGATGAAGGGTCGAAGACAATATTCAGATAAGGAGGTATCTGAAATGAAGTGAAGGGAGACCGGATTCAAATTCTAATTTCAGCGAAATAAATCCTGAACTTCATGGTAAGTCTCTGATCTGCAACTGGATTTGCACAGAAGGATCCCTAAAGTTTGTGAGGCTCCCTGGGCAGTGCCGTCAGGACTGACTACTTAGTCCTTGTTTGGCTGCTACTGAGGGGAACTGTCAAAAGTCATCAAGTCTGTGACAATTTTCAGAAATAAGGAATTGATTAAAATTCTGCACAAGAATTTTCCTCTTAGAGAAAAAGTCAGATAACACACAAGATGCCACTGAAAGCAGCTGGCAACATCTCCCTGAGTAGCTCTGGTGAATCATTCAGACCTGACCACATTCAAAACCTCTCTAAGGCTTGGAGCCAGCCTTGCCTCCCCATGTTTTGCAGGACCCCACTAACCCTCTCCACAGCTGCTGCAGCAACTTATTCTGCAGCTCAGCACCACTCTGCAGCCCGGCAGAGATCCTGCTGGGGCATCCCTGATGCTCAGGCTAATGTAGCTTCTTGCAAGAGAGGTACGGAGTGCTGTCCCTAAAGCAGAGAAGGTACTAAACTTGTAACTTCACAGTGCTAATGTGTGACTTTCACATGGCCACAGAAGGACCTCATGTTCGAGCAAAACCACAGGCAGATTGAGATGGCAGGCTCTAAACCCTGAACAAGGGCATCAGAATTACTCCTTCTATTGCTCTGATACAGTTTGGAGACCTTAAAACTACTTCACTGCCTGATAAACCCATCTCAAAATATTCATAAATTATTTTTGAACCCCAGAATTCTGGAAAAAGCAGATGGAACAATTTATTTAAAAAAACCCACAAACTCAGTTTAAAATGCTGACCAATTAGTAGTGTAAGTGCACTAAAATTAAAATTAAAATCTAGACTGCTTTCCTGCACTCCCAGAGTTAGGCAATGTCTTTAAAAGCAGGATAAAAACTCAAACCCAGCAATAACCAAAAAGCATTTACAGGTTATTCCCTAACCATGGCTAGATGTATTGCATCATAAAATGTCAACATCAAAACAATATAGAAAAAATAATTACAGACAGTGTTAGTGTTGTAAGCTGATAAGGACCAGATGGTCTTTTGTATTTATGGTTTGCCTTGTGCATACAAATGCTTTTGGGATCTAATTAGCCTTCTACAAAACTCAAACTGGGTAATTACTATCATTATCCCCTTTTCAAATAAATCTGAAGTCTAAACTGCAATTAAGTTTTTTATCTTACAATTCATATCCATGCATTTTAAGAATTATTCTCTGCTATCTTTTCACAAATCTTCTTTCAGTGATTGACGTAAATAAAAAGGAAGAGCTTAAAATAATTTTAAAAAAGGATGATTTTGTACAAAGAAGAGTTTTCGGTTAGCAGAATTAAAGCATTCCTGGGAAACACCGCATTCATGGTGAACAGGTTGCTGATTTCCCGAGCATTTGATTCTGCCACCTTCATGGTTGTTGAATGTCCCATATTCCTATCAACAGCAATCACTAAAAACAAAGAATGAGGCACAACTGGCAGAGCTGCTGACAAATGCGTACATGGAGACATATAACTTCTCCTGTACATACAATGATCATCTTTAATATGACACAGAGTGGCAGTCGTTCTAATTAACTTTTGACTTAGGCAACACATAGGTTGATGATGGGCTATGAAAGGGTAGTGGTGCAAATAATAAGCAAAAATGTAATTTTTATTGGTTTCTTGCCCTCAGGACAGCTAATCACATGACAAAGATAGCATGCTACAGAAAAGCATGACAGTATAATAATGCACACCACTGAATTCATTTAATGGAGAATTAATCAAAATCTGTCCAAAAATAGATAACAGATGAGATTACAATCTTATAAACTAATCATCTTCCACCCCCATCCCTGACAAGTGATTATAGGTTACAGAACTGCACTGCCATTTCCTCTTGCAAGAAAGAAAGTACTGAGCTAAAAGCTGATGCTAGAAAAATAACACTTCTGGAGGCTAAAGGAGGACGTACTAGGTGGCCAAAGTTTTGATGTAAATTCCTATTTTCCTGCTGAAATGTTTTAACTTTATTCTACTGATTCTGTGAAGATCATTAAAAACAGAGTATCAAAATCAGTACTAAAATCAGAGTGAAAGCTCTTATGTTTCAACCTAGACTGGCTTTCTGATAATAATACCACTGGCTTCTCTTGATAAACTTCTGCAAACATGACCTTCATTCTCAGGTGAACTGCTTAGACTGGAAAAATATTTAAATTTGATTGTTCTGTGAACAAGGATTTAAGCATTTTTAACCCCCCTGAGAGCATGCCAGATATTTCAGATAAAGGACCACAGGATAATTCAGGCTGGAAGGGACCTCTCGGGAATTTCAGTTTGTTGCATTCTCTATGGGACTGCTCATCCTCTTGAAGTTACATGTGTGCTTTTGTACGAACAAGGTTCACAATTTCAATTTCTATTAAACTTTTTCTTTTTACAATATCAAACCTTGAAGCGTTGGAACTCAAAAGATAAACACAGGCTCCTATGCCAATACAGAGAGATTCCCAATACTCCTGCTTAGTTTCCACTCAGACACCCAAATTCCCATCACTGCCCGTGTTCCTGAGCCCACATCTGTTGTGTGATGAGGAAACAGTTTCACGCCTGGCTGAATCTTGATGCGCTAAAATTAGGCACCCATTTGTCTGTCATCTCATTTAGCTGCGGCAGTGTTGGGTAAGAGTGCTCAAAGCTTGCCTAAGCACCCGGACAAGGACAGGCAAGCGTGGCCATCTTCGCTGTCCCACCTCCTCACCCAGAGATTAATTCCTTCTGCTAAGATATGTGAAATCAAAATTTGATTCTTCCCTCCGACAAGGACCAGAGATCTGAATCCAGGCCTGAAGGAGTACTGCAGTCACCTGACAGGAGTTTTCTGAGACATCCCCTTCCCTTTCATTAGGGAAAAAATAATTATATATTCATGGGAGTAGGGGCAGAAAAACAGATTTCTCTTTTCCCAGTTGAGTGCCTGTATCACCTGGCTACTGAGTCACTGTCACTCTTTGTGGCCTAATTCTGTAATGATTTCCATGACAACAGAGCTATTTGCTATTTGAATATTGTGGAGTCTGAAAAAAATATCTTTACAGATAATAATGCGAAGAAATATCACAGATAATATTAAAAGCGAAAGAAAAAATGGTAAAACCAGCCACTACCCATGTGGAAGCAATCATCATCTCTGACTTCAGCAGGCAATTTCTCTGTGTTTGCAGGCTAGCAACAGAAACTGCTTATGTGCGTCAAAAGATCTTTTCTGCCATAGTGAGATAAATACATGCTTAGCTGCCGATTTCCTAATCTTCAATTAAGAAGTGCAGCATGTCAAAATGCAGCCTTGCTTGGCTCCTCGGATATCTGTCCATTGTGTTTTGGGGGGGGGGGGATCTTTTTACTTGCATATTTGATGTTTGTGGTATGCAAGGCAATCTCATTTTACATGAAAAAGGCTTCTTATAATTGGAAATTTATAGCTGAAAAATGCAACTTACTTCCCAGGAACTGGAGCTCTTCATGATGTATTACATGCACATATGCATCCTACCAGGGGAGGGAACATGCCCCAGTCATTCAGCTCCACACAATTTTGTTTTCCCCAGCGTTTCTCACAGGGGGCACATCTGTCCTACCCCTCCATGTGTTGTATATCAAGGAGAGAAAGCTTAGCACTTCTCCCTCCTCTCTTCCCTCCTATGGCAGAGCCCAGAATGCCACTCAAAGAAAAGGAGGGAAGGCAAGACACAGAATGTATAGGGACCACACATCATAAAAATATTCCTAGAGATAAGTTCCCAATCTCTGCCAAATGCTTATACAGATGCACAGGCTGCAGAGCAGACCCCAGATCACTTGAAGTTGAGCCCTGAAACTCTGAGCAGACATGGGAGCACCCTGCAGACGTGTGCTCCTGAAGCCACTGCTACAGCATCACATTAAGGACATGTGAAGATCTTCTGAGAGGCTTTGCAAAGGTCAGAAGAAAAACCTCCTTCATGAGCTGTAGGGAAATAAACTGACCATTGCAGTTGGGTCGAGGTCAGAGCTGCAGCTGCACACCTCAGTGCATACCGAAGTCAAGTTAAGAGGGTTTTCGAGATAATAACACTGTGACCTTCATCTGTCTATTAGTAAGAACCATTTCTATACTGATTTCAGGAAAGACTCCATTGAGGGAAGGTAAAAATCAGGCATCATTTTACATTAAGCAAACATAGCGAATCCTCAGAAGTTAAATTAATAAGTAAAAAAGACAGAAGGCCTTGCATCTCCCTTTCTCAAATAAGAAGTATTGTCCAAAGCATGTGGAGGGGCTTGAAGTAATGCTTTTGTCACCAAAGATAGGTTTAATTTGATGAAATGCAGATGTCTGTGTGTGGCCCTCTTTATAGTCAATACAGACAAAAAATCAAACCAAAATAAAATATTTTTGGGAGACCTTCATCTTTCCCTAAATGATACATCCGTAAAGCAGACAGGCTGTGCCTTGGAATGGCCTATTTCTTCCCACTGATTATAGAGTCAGAGAAACACAGTATAATTCAGGTTGGAAGGGACATGTGGAGGACATACAGCTCAAATCACTCCTCAAATCAGGGCCAAGAAGAGGTGGCTCAAGGACTGGTTGATTTTTGAACATCTCCAAAGATGAAAATTCCATAACCCCTCTGGGCATCTGTTCCAGTCTCTGATCATCCTCACAGTGAAAAAGTCTTTTCTAATGTATAGCTGGAATTTCCTGTATTGCAACCTGCAAACCTGTTGTGACAAGGATATGTAAACTGCAGGTGTCTAAGGGTAGGTGAGGTGAATACTACCTCAACTGTTCTTTCACCGATACTGCAAATAATAACTGTTCTTTCACAGGTACTGCAAATAATATTCCTCCCTGACTGTCACGACTTTCCAATAGCACATGTCCAGCACTTGCAGGATCTATAATCCCAGAAGACCAACAGAGTCTTTTGTACCTTGGCATTGTAAATCAACACAAAATCAACACAGGATTGTCTTGTGGGGTTTTTTTGATTTTTATTCCCCTGTTCTTTTTCCTCAGTTCTTCTGGTCTCATCCTTATCTTTAGAGTGCCACACCACAGTCTCACACTTCTTTTAGCCATGGGAATCACTGAAAGAAAAGATAGGTGGTGAGAAAGAGGACCACAGCCCTGTAAGGGGCTTGTCAGCCTTCTGCTTGGGCAAGGCATGAGTGGCAGACATCTACCACAATATTCCTGTCCATTCTTGTTCTCTGTTAGGAGGATGGGACTAACTGGCTGAGTGCTGACTGGTGCAAAAGTATCCCTGAGTTCACGTGTAAGCTTCTCTAATTCCTCCACAGGAATCTGTAAAGCTGGACTTCCTCTTCATGACTTCCTTCATGCCACCAAAGATATCCACCCATTAAGTTGATAGAGCGATGACTATTCATCAAAGGAGGGAGATGAACCAGACAATCTGGAGAACAAATCAGAAAACTCCTCTTATTCTACAGTGATGGAACATAAAAACAAAGTGGGGGAAGGTTTATGATGTAAAAACAATACATCCTTGGTGGTGTGATGTACTTATGAAGTCAACTCTTAAGTGGAAGGAGGGCCCAGAGCCAGAAGAGCCATTTTAAGACTGAAGGTGTCTCCAGAGCCAAAAAGGCTGGAAAAAAGAAGGGTAAGCTGGCAACAGGCAGACTCAAAGGCTCAGGAGCATTTCTTTCAGAGGGCTCCCATGGCTTCTGTGATAGGTGCTGAGATCTTCGGGAGTTATCATCGTCAAAGGGAGAGTCTGGAAAGCCCATCTTTGTAGGCAATGCCAATGGAGCAGAAACCAACTGGGCTTGGAAAGATGGGGAATTCATGGTTAATGCTTCTGGACCAGCATGAAACCTTAGTGGTGCTGCGTTGTTCCAAGCTGCATCACTCATGAGTGTAGTTCTGTGAAATGAAGTGACACCTCCAGATCCAACGATACCAATGGAGAAATGCAAGGAGAAGTCTACCAGTATGGAACACCAATATTCACAGGGCAAGGCTACAAAGCCATGCTTGTGTCAGCCGATTTGTCACTCCAAAACCATGCTCTGGCCTTGGACTTCATTACAAGTTTGCACCCACTGACATTACTGCATGTACCTCAGTCCTTTGCTACAGGAGCAGAGGCTGACTCCGCTAGGAAAACTAGAATCAGCTCTCCACATGCTCTTTCCTGTCCAAAAAGTGAACAATACACAGACAACACAATTCCCACAGACATGGGACTCCAGAGACATAGACTCATAAATCGTTTATCATGGTGACCTCAGGAGAGCCACAATGGTGACCAAAGGAGTGTTTGAGTCAGTTAGGAGAAGATTGAGGCATTCCTTATTTACAGAAGCTCCTTGGTGCCTGGTGGAAGCACATCACATCTGAATCAAAGCTGACCTAAGTGGCCTGGCTTTGAGCATGAGTTGGGCTAGATGACCTCCAGGGTTCCCTTTCAATCTAAACTTTTCCATGATTCAGTATACGAAAACAATTTATTTTTTTTTTTTAAGAGAAAAGAGACAAAAAGAGTAGAAAGGAACTCATTCATAGGACATATTCAGGTTGTGAATGATTTCTCTTGAATAACAATGCATGAGGAGAGCAGTAATTATGCAGTATCATCCATGCCCCCTTTGCATGGGGTATTTAAAGCATTCGGATACACACATGACAGACAGATACGTTAAGGAAAACAGTCCTGGCACTTGTGTGCTGGAGGTGCATGGAGGTCTGCAGTGCAGCGTGCATACAGACAGACACTAAGGATAACTATATTTTATTCCCTAGCATAAAACTCAATTGTCCCAATAATGACATGGCTTGCAGCCAACAGTACTGTTGTGTTTTGCTCTGAACAATAATTGAGGTGACAGTCCATTTTTTCACTGGGGGTTGAAATATCAAATTTGATCAGATATTAGTACTGATGCTGCTGCATTTTGCCAGCTTGCCAGTTTTTCTGGATGACAGGCAAATTTGTGATCACAGCACCATGACTGAGAGCCACAGCTGTGGCAGGAGATTGCCTTGGTCGTGGGTTCTGAAACTTGTGCTGCAGAATATAATACAGTGCAGAAGTGGGGAAATGGGTCAGACAAGACAGGAGTCAGACTCATGAGTAACAGCTGACTCTGTAAATTCAGTCACTTAAAATGCCATGGTCTTTGATGCCTTTGCTGAATTTTCCCAATCAAACTCCTGCCCCCTCTGGACTTTGGATGAATTTCTAACAAGAGGGAAACAACACAGATAAGGAATATTACAACATGTGTCTTTTCTGTAGCTCTGTTAAACTTGAAGCTGGTGATTACATTTGAACCTTTCCAGTCATTGGTTTTCAGATTTTTTTTCAGGCTTTTATTCAGGGAAACAGATCGTGCATATGGTTTAGTCTCCTTGTTTTTAAGAACATGCGTAGCTTTAGGAGTGTGCTTAAACACCTTCTCAAAATGCTTTGTGATATGTGCCTTATCGCAGGCAGGCATAACTGCTTAGCCATGTAGCAGCTCACCCAAAAAGTTCTTAGTACCCACATGGCTCATTACACCTCTCTCTTGCAATCTCTGCTGGCTCCTAAGTGAAGCTTAAGGAGTGGTACTTGACCTAATGCCATGTATAGTTGATATCACTTGGGAAGCCATCCTTCTTCCCCTTTATGAAAGCCAAGAAATCACACTCTCCTCATGCAACGGTGGTGAACTAAGTTACTCAGCATAAAAGCTTCATGATTTGAAAAGGATGCAAGCAGGTAGGGAGCTCCTAAATATGTACATCTTGATGATACTTCCTGAACTGTGAAATGCAGCTTACCCCATCAGAAGCTATACCTGCTGACACGCCGCAAACCTCACAGTCCCTATTTCCAAAGAACTGAGAGGTAAGTGAACACATTATGTATGCCTGTCATTCTTACCCAGTAAGATTTTTTTCTCTCTTAGCTAATTTTAACCTTAATTTGACAGAAAGAGAGAATTCTCTATCCAAGTTCCTATGAATCTCATGAAAACAAGCAGCCGGCTAAAGGATGGGGGCCCACGTTACTGCCTCCTCGTGCTCAAGCTGTAGCACGACTTCAACTGACTTAGTGGTGAGCAGAGAATCCACGTGTCAAAAAATGAATGATGAATGGAAGAGTCATAGGAAACATGCAACTCATCGGGCACCAGCAACACCAGAGTTTTTTTCTCCTGAAAGACCATGCTGAGCACTATCACATGTTTCCTGCACTTGCTGAATCGTCGATGCTCCTGTGATTCTTTATCCTTTTTGGACAGTATTAACCGAGCATGACAGAGAAACAGCTAGAAAAAGGAGAAAAATGCCCAAGCATTCATTTCCGTTCACTTCTAAAACCTGATCAGTTAATCTCTGCATCTGTATGTAGGAGCCTATGTGTCACTGTCAGAATACTCTGAGAATGGGAAGGTGAAAGAAGGGAACTTTAAAGATGTATATATAGAGAGGAGAAAATTCTGTTTTCCAAACCTCAACTTAAAAGTGTCTTTAGTTGTTTTTAAGCATGATTTTGATTAATATTTTTGTAAGACAGACAACGTGTAACAAGCACGCCTGTGGAAGAAAGAATTCTTAATAATTATAACTCATTATCATCACTATTAAGCAGCACACCTTTCTTACAAACTGCTGTCAGGTATTGAGACTAGTTCACGTGTGTCAATTCTGGGGGTAAGAGTAAGGAATATCAACAGGTTGGTTGTATGTGACCACAGCCAGCAGGACCAAATACATTCTTTTATGGTATAAAACCATTAATCACTCCATTTCCAGCCCAGTAAAAGAACAGGGTAATTGCCCCCAACTGACACCAACGAATGAGGAGAACCGCCTCCCTCAGTTGTGTCTCCCCTGTACCTATCCTTTTTTGAGGAAACCTCTCCCAAGAAGCAAGATCCAGATGATGCTTGCAGGCTTTTGGCCCTTTCTGGACTGAAAATCCATTTAAACCTGCAAGCTGGAAAAGAGGCCCTTGGGCAAACCCCCAGCATGTGCTCTCAATTCTGGTACAGAGCTGAGCCAGCAGCTCTTCCAGGTACTTAAAGACTCTCTGTGTCTTGTTACAGTGCCCAATTCATTCAAATACAGGAGGGCAGTAAGGTGCAGTGTGCAATATTCCCCTCAACCCCAAAATGTTTGCACCCATAGCCTAACAAATTGGTCAGATGTAAGCTGAATTTAAACAGGCAAAATAAGCACAAAATCCTATTTACTTCTTCTATCAACACTAGACACTAACATTTTTCTACTGGCCACATTGCTTTCATAAGGGGTGAAGTTAATGCATGCCCTACTGGCTCCTGTAGTTAAGGAAAAAACTGGGTTTGCATTCCCAACAATGATATATTCACAAACATCCGCCCCAAGAGATCTCTTTGGAGGAAAGATGATGGCACAATTATTACATATAATCTTGCTTTGTTTGCCAAGCTGATTTGCTTCAGAGAAATGACTGAGAGATAAACTCAGAGTTTCCACAGGACTTTGAGCTAGAGAGAACACAGAGAGGCCAAGCCGTGCATCAAACGAAACATGCTGCTAATCCAAAACTGCTGGTGCTGGTTTCCCAGTGGCTCAGAGTGGGGCTTCTTCTCAACAAATTAGAAATGACAAATTTAGCACAAGTTCTAAGGGAATAGAATACTGTCACAGGAGCCAGGGCACCACATAAGCTCTTGTACTAATACCAATGCTTTGGTTCATTCAATGCTCCCTACACACAATATATCTCATTTTGTCATTTTTGCTCCTACCAATGGATCCTTCATGCCTCACCACAGGATACTTGATGTTATGTGGCTCTGTTCATTTCTCCTGGCTTTTTCATTCACATGTCAATCTACTACTTGCCTACTTATTCCAGTTTCCCCTGGAATTCAAAATTAGTGCTAAGGTCAGAGCTCTGTCAGGCAGAAATCAGCTCTGCTTCAGTGAAATCTCTAGTCAACCCAAGCTGTAATAGAGCAGATCGACTATATAGCTCTGATCAGAAGAGGAGCATCTCTAATCCTCCTCTTCACTCAGCCCATACTCCCTTCCAACTGTTACAAGCTTGACAGCATCTGCTACCACCGGTCTGAGAGCAGCTTTACTTCTATTCTCCAGTTAGAGTCTGGTTTTATGACATCTTATGACCATCCACACCCTGTCAACAACCGCCCACATTTCAGTATTGGACCTGGAATGTGAACTGGAAGGACGAGGCTGCCTGTGTTCCCTCCTTCACCGCAGACTACTGTCCCTCTTGCAGACCAGCTCCCCCAAAGGAAGCAGAGGGTGTCCCTTGAGTTGAAGCCAAAAGACAAAAAACAGGACTAGGGCTACACAAACCCCTCCAAATGTTTTCCACTAAAAATGCCTGGCAACACGCAGTCAAGCCCAGAAGAGTGAAGTAACACTGTGTGCTTCAAGCACGAAGAAATAATGTGAAAAGACTTTCAACAGAGAATTGTCTAAGGCAGAATCAGGGGCTGCCAAAGAATTAAGGTTCCTAATGGTCCTACTGCTTCATGACAGTGACATCTTGAATGAATGCCTGTATTTGATTAGATTATACTGTAATTGGTGTGCAACAACTTTAAGGCAATAGATCTTTGTATTTGTAAGTACTCCAAACATGAATGTATATGATCATGGGTAGCCTGCTACCAAGAGCATGCTGTCTGCACTCCAGCTTCAGGAGCTTTCAATCTGTTAAAATACCATGGAATATATGTCAATATATCCATGGAAAAGGGCCATCATACTTTCTATTACACTTCCTGTTTCATTGCCAGTCTCTTCTGGAGCCAGGGAAGGACGTTTCTTTGAGCATTTGTGTTTCACCGTGCCTTCATTTCCATCAAGACACCCGTAACACATATTGCAGTCTGTTGTAGGCTTCTTTATGCCCCGAGGGGAGAGAGGGGTGCGAGCTGTTCAAATCCAAATCCTCGCATAAACACGATGCAGCCTCCGAAACTGAGACCCTGCTGCCAGTGGGAGTCAATGGAAAAACTATTGAGCACCAAGCACCGTCGACTGCGAGAGGTTTGGGTGGTAATAAAATCCTGCGTGTAATGCCAGTGGTGGAGCTCCTGTCCAGATTTAGGACAGCAAGAGCTGTCGACTAACCTGGGACACAGCCTGGCGGCCAGGATGCTTCCTGTGAAGGCAGGAGACCTGGGTTAGAGACCTCAGGCACAGGAGGAAACTGAACCTGATTTTCTTTTGGCAGGATTTCTTTAAGAATCAGTGAATCACATTGCAGAAGGGTAATACTGTCACCTCCTTTTTGCACCACAGTTTTTCTTGCAAATCAGTTCTTCCCAAACTCACCTTCATGCAGTCCTGAGAAAGGCAGGACTCAAACTACCCCACACTGACAGGAGTCCTGCGGCCCAGCCAGAGCCCTGCTGGTAAATGCTGGTGCTTGTCCCATATCTCGAGTTTTACAATAATGAGCTGTATGAGCTATGCACAGCTTCAAACCTTGTTAGGCCTTTCTGGTCTTGAGTGTGTTTTAGCTTGGTTTTTGCTGTACCTGCAAAAGTCAAGAAGTTTTTGCTGCACTTGCCACTTGTTCTACAATCAGATGCCTACTGTCTAGTTTGGCCAGCTGTGAAGTAAAATTACCCTGTGATTATTTGCCTGCTACGGCCTGTGGTTTTGAATTTGGTTTAGTTGCATCGTTACCTAATTTACTTTAACTTTGGTTCTGCTTAGCTTCCCCCAAAAAGAAATCATGGTTTATATAGAGAAGGACTAGTAGAAGTAAGTAATTGTGGTATAACTAATGCTGTGAATCAACCTAAGAGTGCAACCTATGAAATACTGTGATGTTGAACCACAGAGAAAAAATAATTTTGAGTGAGCGGAAAACTCAGGAGAAGGAAATCCCCATCATCAACATGATATTCCTCTCACAAAGACCATGTGGTGCTGAGAACTCACCCTGCTATTGCACTAGAGGATGGAAACATAACATCCGAGGAAAGGACAGATAGTTGTGCACATAACTTTACTGTACTACTAATGATCCTTTACAGAAATTTGATGATCTAGATTCTTGTTATAACTGGTCTAATAATAAGCAGTTGTTGCATTTTGATTAGACTGGAAAGACATTAATTAGAATAAAAACAAATTCTGATTCTTACACTCTTGTATTAGATGTGTTCTTTTGGTTCCCTATATTTTGTATGGAGACGTTTGGAATTCTGTATGTAAAAATATGCACATGTATATATACACATAAAGTGATTTACAGAAGACTTTTGTTACACAGCAGTGCAGCTGTGGAAACTATCACAAGGTTGATTCATGAATTTAAAGTAAATCAGACCAAGTCAATTGCTGGAAGATCTGTACACTGCTATGAACAGCAGTAGATAAAATGCATAAAGTATCTGTGAAAGTGATCCTCTGAATCCCAGAGTTAATATACTTTTTTTAAGTGGACTATGAGGAATTATATTCTTTCCATTACTTAAAAATATTTAACTATAATTTGTGTTGCTGAGATCACTTCTCCTTCTTAGGAGAGATGATACAGGACAAACCAGAAAGCAAGAGCTGCTTTTATAGAAAAAGGGACCTTCAGTTCAGTGTTGTACTGAATAACGACAAAGCTCTGAATCTAGTCCTTACCCCACACAAAATTCTTATAGCAAAAGTCTCTTTTTTCTTAATGTTACTTATGAGTCTCTACCAAAAGAGATGCTAGTTAAATGAAAAATCTTACTGAAGATTTTCAGTGCTGACCCTTTCAATGTTCTTAATTTTTAGTGTCGCATCAATCTCACTCTCACTGTAACTATTATCATCAAACAAAGATGATCACTCTTTACAAGCAGTCAAAAGAGGCTTCTGAGGGTTGCCAGCAAAGAACAGTTAAGGGAAAACTTTCCCAATTAATAGACTATTTTCCTTTTCTTCCTGCAGATATAAGGTTATAAAATGTCCTTTAAAAATAGATTAAGGTGAAAAGATGTCTTTGTGATTATGGGGCAAATTTCATTTGAGGTCAATGAGTGCATTCTCAATTCATTATTAGACTACGCAGCAGAGGACCGGATGGTCAGCCCCCAGCTCTTGCCACAATCATCTATCACTCGGTAAAAATCAAGGCTTTCATTTCCCCTGTTGTTTCATGTTGCTCAGAGGGCAACGTAACAACAGTACAATCGTCTGCAGATTTGTTCTTGGCCGCCTCTTGCCCCTGTGAGTGATTACTAAAAATACTATAGAGATACTTTGCTGAAGGATTTATTCAGGCTTGCAAAGTGTACCCGTTTTACCAATGCTTTAACCACCAATTAGTACAAACACTGCTGCTATTAACTCACTACAGCTTTATCTTAAGTGAATAAAACCCTTCAGCTCGCTTTTGCTTTACAAAAAGTAATAGGAATGAGCAGCACAGGACTAGCTGAGCTAAACAGTAGCTCTGCTTTTATGAAGATAACCATGTCATGGGTTATATAGAAAGCAGCAGGCATTCCTAGTTTTCAGGGACTGGACAAATCGCTTCAAAATGCTTCAAGGTCAAAAATCTTTTAAAATACATTCCAGCCAAGCTCAAGATGTAGTGTGGCTTTTACGTTGTACTGTAGACAATTGCAGAGCAATACCAAAGTCATGATCTATGCAGACATAATGGTGAGCTGAAATCCTAAACCACTGGAGATCATTTAACAATATATGGTACAGCTGGTTTTATTACACCTTCTTTCTTTGTGTGTCGTCTGATTTCTATTTTATATATATCCTGGTGACTATTTCAACCGTGTTTTCAAGCATACATCTGACTTCCTGCTTCCAGCCCTATATCATCTCTTTTTATACATTTTTTTCCCCAAGGAAGGGGAATCATTCCTCCACTGACTAATTAATGAAACATATTCGCACAGAAATGCAATGCTCCATATAGCTGCCAAACAATGTGAAATCAGCATCTTCATCTTTACATTTTTGATATCCGACTAGTGCCCTGAGCAATTCTTGACTCTGCCACCTTCACTTTAACAGGGATGAGTACCAGATGTTCCTGAAAAAGTTACAAGAAGCCATCAAAATATGTACCTTGTCCACTGAGGAAGTTTCTTCAAACCTCCCTGACAATTAGTGGCTGGCTCTGAAGCATGAGGGTTCATAATTCTTGCTTTTTCTCTCTTTATCCTTCCTAGTACAACTGTGGATATTCTCATTAGATGCTTTCCTATTAAGTTCCATACCTTGAGGCCACAAGCAACACAGGTTCATTATCTGGCATTACTTCTAATTCTGATTGTTCAGTGCTTGAAAAAATGAACAGTAAAAACTTCTAAATGCCTTAATGACATGAGATTCTCTAAGGGTGCTCCTAATGGGAAATAAGCCACCTTTTTCACAAGGAATAAAGTAACAGCGATGGAATAAAGCTTACCATGACCAATGACTGTTCCTTACAAGCCATACACATGCCTTTACATTATTAATTTTTTCCCTAAACATTTGTTATGTGGATACGACTTCTCATCCTACATCTTTGCTGAAGATATTTCAAAATCATTTAAAGCCCTAACAGCTTTAGTTTCTTATTCTTTTTCTATTTTTGCAAGCAAAGCAGCAATTTAAGTCCACATAACAGACCCAACAGATTTGCATTAAAAATATGTGACTTGAACACAAAAACAAGGAGCCTTTTGACAAGCTCACTCCACAAACTGATGAATATACTGTACCTAACTGTGATGAAATATTTAATACTACAGGCTATTTGCAGTTCACTTATAAAAAGCCACTGACAACTCCGAGGAAACTGTGAAAAACATACTAAAGAATTCTGCTGATGAACTACATTTTCAAAGGGAAGAGTCATTCTTCTATTTTCCTAACCAACAAGGTTAGCATTAAGAAACTGCTTATGTGACTTTGACAATACCCTCCTGTGGTTTCATCCTCACCTGCCTTCACAAGCCGTGTGCTTGTGACTGTGTGATCCTAAGTACTGCACAAAGAATCACAGATGTCTGAGTGAGAAATAGCAGAATATTTGGTGCAGACGAGGTCTACAATGACTATTTATTCAGAAATTTATGCCAACAAGGGTAGCCTTAGCACATATATATCCAAACACAGAGGGTCCTCTCAGCTGTTACAGCTTCAAATTAAAGGGCAAATGTAATACCAAAAGAGGAAGCTGGAAATGACACAGGCAGGAGGGAAGGACTCAGGATACACTGAAAGAAGCAAGCTGTCCCTTAGACAGTATCCAAAGTGAAGCGGCACAGCCAACATGTTTTAGAAGAACGGAGCTAGAAAGGGAGCTCAAATGAGATGCAGGACTGCAAGGACAAGGATTGCACCCAACGATGGTTCAAGAGAGGCAGGGAGTAGGAGCCCTCTAACCAAATGCAGGCCTGTACGGTGCAGATCTCTACAGCTTGGTTAGCTCCCCAACACAAATTTACAGTCAATGAGGAATATCCTTCATCTTCACACGGATGCTTGAATTGGGTCTTGGTTTTTTTCAGTGAGCATTTAGGGAATCCTGAGGAACAAGCTCAAATGCAAGTATCTGTATTGCTGCTTTTAAAAACTAGGTGACATAAATTCCACTAAGAAGTCTTAAATTGCTCAGCAATGTAGTTGTTTTGAAAACAAGATGCCTGAGAAGCTGTTGGAAACAAAGTTTGGAAATTAGGAAACTGTTTCCAACTAGGAGCAATTTTTAGGAAATGCCAGTGAATTCTAAAACTTAAGACTCCTTATAATATGTGTTCAGTGCTACTTACAATTGCAGATTACTTATTAAAGTTTCCAGAAGTCATCAGAATGTTTATATAAATCAGGAAAATATAACCCAAAACTTTAATGTGATAAAGCAGAATTGGTCCAACCGCTAACATTTTAAGCATACAACCAGCTCTAAGAGCACAACCTTAACACAAGCCATGATTACATGATATGCAGAATTTATCACTGTTATTGACCTGGACATACAGCCTGGATATAATGATTTGAGTACTGGTAATCTGTCAGTGCCTTCAAACCATTGATCTGATTTACCTTGTCACATGCCTCATTCCATCGCAGTTAAAACTCAGGGCTGTGAATGCAGTCATAACAAACTTGTCATCTACAACTACTCAAAAGCTGTATCAAAATAGTGCATCAAATCTTCTCTTGAGCCCAAATAAATATTATATCCAAACCAAGACCATGGGCAGATGAAGACAGAGGTAACATCTGGGAAGCGGCAGGGATGAAAGTTTGTGCCACAGCAGGACCTGGATGAAAATTGAGGCTTGTGGTCCAGACAAACAGGTAGAAGACTGCCCTATCAGCTTAACTCAGTCTAACACCAGGCAGCCCATAGCAACTTCCAACCACAGTGTCTACATAAGGCAGACAAACTGATCCAGGATCTTTACAAAAGGGGCCAACACTGCAGCAACACATTATGAGATGTGTAGGCCCTCAAGCTATGAGCATCCTGGTGCAGCAGTAGGGATTTCTCAAGAGCAGGTCAAGGTCCTTTACTCTTACTCAAGCCTCTCATATGGCTTGTGCTCCCTCAAGTAATGCAAAACAGACACTGAGGAAAGGAAACTTGTCACCTGGGACTGGTCATCTCATGGTAGGTTTTTATTGACACTGAAACTACACTAGTTTTTGAGGAAGAAAAGGATGTAAATGTAAGTCAGCATTTCATGAAACTACTTGTGCTGCAGAACACACATCCTTACAGAAGGATGACCAGGAAACTGCCTTTAGGGATCGTGCGAAGTTGTCTTACATCAGCAACTTCCCATATCCAAACATTAGTATCAGGGAGGAAAAAGCCATATTACAGAGATACACAGTTTTATTTGTATTTATATAATTCAACTTTACATTTATGAAAAAACATGAAACAAAAATAAAATAAAGTAACACTAACTAATAATAAGAATTAACACATCTGAACAAACCTACCAGGGTCATTCTTCAATATTGTCTGTAAATTCTAGTCATGGGCACTTCAGCACAAGCACAGAAACATCACTGATTATAAAATGAGAGAGGGATTCCCAGGAATAAAAGCAAATGTAAGAATGCACCTGAGTATTCATTTATATCAAGAATAAACCCAGCAGATTTAGTACTTATACAGGATCCGTTACATGACTGCTGATATTCAGCTGCCTACAAATGCCCCATGCTTGAAAATATTTGTTATTTAACCTATCAATCTCTATATTTAACAATGACAATCTTGCTAGCTGTCTAGGAGTTATTTACTTACATGCTGCATGTCAGAATGGCTGAACTCTTACCCCTAACAGAGAAAAAACTAAAAATACCTTATTTGATGGGCCTGGTGGAAATACAAGAGACCCAGTGTTTGGCAGCAAGTCAGTCAGTAGCAAGACTTCTTTCTTTCAACCAGGTTTTAGAGATGCTTGCAAGGCAGGATGCTCTCCCTTTTAAGTCTTCTCAGGAGCTTCCTGACTAATGAAAATGGTCATTTCTCTTTGGAATTCTCTAGTGGCCTTCTCAAGGTCTATTTATATCACTTTTATAGCCTTCCTGTTCCAGTAACTTTGGTCTTTGAAAAGCCACAGATTCAGCTATTTATCAAACCAGTAGTCATGCAAACACATCTATTTTGACTCAGCTTAGGTCAGGTATTGTCTCAGTTATCCTAAAAAATCCTTACTGAATTCCTCATCCTAAGCATCATGCAGAGTAAAAAGCCTTCCATCATCACTGCCTTTTAAAATCCACCCTACTGTGCCATTATTTTTATTACACATTTTATTGCTCAGACACCGACATCCAGGTGAACAGTATGTTCAGAAAAACCCATTAATCAACAAATTTAGTAAAAGAATATGGAAGACAACCAGAAGGACTTTAAGAAGTTTTGTCCATTTCACAGTCCCAAAGATGGATCAGCAATACCTAAACCCTTCCCAACAGATATTCTCTTTACTACTTTTACTCCTACAGATACTCTCTTACTACTTTACTACTTCTGAGGATGTTTCATGGCATCTCATGTTTCATCACTGCAGTGCTTAGCTACCCTTATGGTTAAAGAGCTTCCCCTAAAGTTTAGCCGAGATCTCTCTCATTACCGTGACACTTACTGAGAAAATGAGCCTGGCTTTTTCTTTTGATCACAAGTCCAGTGAAAAGGTGTCATAAAAATTGATGTAAGAAAATCCCTTGGAAGCCTCCAGCCTGAATATCAAGTAAAGAAGAGCAGGAGTGATATGAGCTGTTCAGGCAGCGAAGACTTACAGACGGGGCAGCAGCATCACCATCTGCTGGAAGGAGCGAATTTAGCTAATGTACCAGTTGCCACCAAAGGAGTGAGAAATGCCTTTGGCAGATATGCAACATAATGAGAGGAACATGGAGATGCCACACGCTGCCCAGTTCACAAGAAATGAAAAGTCAAATGGCTTTCCCAGGCCAGAGAGCAGAATAAATCAACCCTGACAGTCTTAATAAGAGTAGTTTCAGATGTTTTGTATTTTATCTATTAAACATAGTTTAGATAGAAAGCCTAACCTTTTTAAAATTCACCTCCCTCCTGGTAGAGGCCATCTGCTATGGTGGAGGACTCCCGGTCCCCTCTGCCCAAGCAGAGCCACAGCAGACTTCAGTCAGTGAGAGGGAGGGTCGGCTCGGAGGGATCAGGCCAGCAGGCATGCATGTGCTTCGGGATCTGCCCATCAGTTTGTAGGAAGCCAAGAGCAAAGGGAGTGTGAAAGGCTGATAATCTCCTCGGGAACAGATTGGGCTCCTGCCGAAGAGGAATTTAGCACTTCTCCACAGGCACCGCCTGGTCAGATGGTGCTCCTTCATGCTGCAGCTCTCTGCATGCGGCCAGGCAGCTAATGCTCACAGTATCTTCCTAGTATCTGTTCTCCTCTTCACAACTGCTGCAGTAGCTCCGGGGGTCCTGCAAGAGGGGGAACGGGAGACGGACGTGGGACACCCTATGGCGGAGCTTAGGGGACAGCACTGGGGAGATGCCTCCAGGACCACTGTGGAAGCGTGAGGCAGCATAGTGCTCTCCGGAGGGACTCATGACATCACTAATGACTTCAAAGCAAACCAGGGAGAGAGCAGTGTCCCAGTGCATTTGGGCACTAGATTTAACAGCAACAGCTTGGCTCTCGGTGCTGTCGTTTGAGTCTTTCCAAGGGCTCACACTGACAGGGCAATCAATGGAGGCAAGTTTCTAACGCATCGACTTCAGCAGCCTGTGGTGTCATTTTTGGTAGTGAGAGCCCAGGCTCTGAGAGGTGTTGAAGAGGGTTACCACATCAATTAATGTCACCTTTCACCACTGACGAATGGTGTTGAGAGATGTGGTGAGAGGAAAGCCTGCAGACACAGCACAGCAACAGCCATCGGGGCTCTGGCAGCCACTTTTTATTGGGTTTAGCAGTAAAAACGGCTGGGAAATAGGGATGAGGGTAGGATGCTTATCACCAAAAGAAGTCATTCATGCTGCACTGCTTACCCCTCACCACCCTTTTATACCATCCAACCTTTCCAAAGCTGTGGTCACACAAGCCACTGCACTGAGCGTCAATAAAACTCATCCAGGAAGGCATATATTTTACCTGCAGGACAACCTGTGTAGTTTATCCCAGTGTAGAAATGAAGTGGTGACAAGGCCTTTCGTCTGCTGTGGAGGTATGGAGGATCACTGCTGGTTAACTTGCTAGCAAGCAGTGCAGGGAGGTTGTCACCACTGACAATTTTAGAGGAAAGCAACCACTGTGTGATAGCTGTACCTGGGGAAAAATAAAACAATGCATCTGGCTTTGTGTCAGTGGAGGTGGCCCTGGTGTCTCCTGCATACTCCTGCCAATGCAGTGTGGGTTTGCAGCGTCTTTTCCCCCACATTCTGGTGAACCGCCCCAATCACAGCCCCACCAAGCTCCAAGGCAAGCACCAACAGCCACCTGCTCTTCTGATAACACATTTCCTATCACAGTCTCTTCCCTACTCTTACCAGGGAAGTGTCAAGGATTCCATCCCCGTCCTCGAGATCTAACTATGACATGGCATTTAAAGTTTTTTGTGGTATTGAATAGCTGTAGCTATCAGCAGCCTACATTTTGCAGTCTGCTGAAAGCTGGCTTTGCACTTCACCGGTGTCTAATATTGGAGTTATTTTTAAGACACATTTGTTTCTTGCTATAAGAAAAGACCAAAACATCACCACTTAATGCTTCCTCAGAGCCCACAAGCAAAAGTGATTATCACCATGTGCCTGAAATTGCTATGTTTTATTAAAGCTGGCATGTCACATCAAAGGAATCGAAGCAAGCAGGCTGCCTCATGGATGATACAATGGTGGAATTGCAACCGTGAGCGTGGCCCCGCTCCACACGCTGCTAGGAAGGCTCATCAGATTTCAAATCTAATAAAAGGTGGTTACTGAACTCCTCTTACCCCTTACTGCTAACTGCAAAAAGCAGCACCACGCTGCTGACTGTGAATGCTTTGGGAACAACTACTCAAGTTCCCAGTTTCCAGCCTGTCATAAATGACATGAGATAAACCTGTTTATAGAAAACAGTAACTTCATCATCACCCTGACATGCTCAATTATTGTCCAAAAAATAATGGTCAAGTATGTCAAAATGTAGTCCTCCACCATCTACAGTTTAGATGATACGTCTGCGTCTGTATTGTCAACCACTGGTGGTGTTACCCTTCCGTTACCTTTACTGTCATGGTCTCCTGAGCCGGACTGGGCCCAATGGGCACTCTGAGGGTGGAAGGTGAGATACAGTAGCACCCAGAAGTGTATCACTAACACCATGATGGGTTACAATGATGTCCCATGCCCATGGCAGTGTTTTGCATACTTAGCAGCTCCCAGCTAGATTCAGAAGTACCAGAACTAAGTTCCCTCAGGTTTCATGTCTTGTGGTAGACAGATGCTGGTGTCTAAGAGGATGAAAACCTGTCAAAATGGCCTTGATCACAATATCTCAAACTCCCTCTGCTTTGCACTTTTCTACCTTTTGACATGATTGTCCATCATGCAGCTTTTCCAGTGTCCAATAAGTCACAAATTTACAGCACTTGCTTCTGTCTGTTCTTTCCTCCTGTCATTATTTATCCTTATGTCACCTGAAAGAACTTCATCATCTTTAAGATGTCTATCTTACTGCCAAGGTTGGAGCTGGTCAATGAATTAAAAAAAAAAATATTGGGGGTACACTCAGCCACAGAGACAAAGACACAAATCAGATGATCATGGAATAAGTCAGGCTATAAAAAATCACTGTGTGGTGGAAATATTCTTGATTTATATCAGCAATGATGTTCTTCCCATCAAACTTTTTTTTTCAGAAAGCAGACATAACTGATTTGAGAGATGAAGAGCATAAGGTGCCCTTCCAAATGTCACCACGATATTTCTTTAATATAGAGGTTTGGGTGTATTTAGAAATATCTTTCAGAGCAACACTTTGTATTTTAGCAGAGATCTCCAGAGAGTGTTAATTCTGAAAGGAAATACAGTATTACAGTGGAAGGTACTTGTAATTCACAACAGCAACTGAACATATTTTCTCTGAGTATTCACAGTTGCAGAAAAACATCACTCCAGAAATACACCTAGAGTAAGCAAGCCTTCAAACCTAGACTTTCAGTTGCTCTGCGCCCTGTACAGTCACCAAAGACAGTGAAAATGGGGTATTTATCATCACAAGACTAACTGAAGAATACATTGTGTTCGTTTCACAAGGGCATGTCTACAAACTTCTGGGCTCTGTGGCAACCGCTTATTCATTTAAGACACAGCTGATACCAGTATTCTCAGTTTGTTACTCTGTGGTTAAGAGGGCTCTGAAAGTCAGAGACCTTTGTCTGAAAATAATATACTTGGCATTATCTTCAACAATGAATACTCAGAATTGTTTTTCTTACTTCTTTCAATTGCATTATGTAGGTGTGACATTAAGCAATGACAAGCAGCAACACTTGTGACAGAAGCAGGAATTATAAACAGACTTAAAAAAACCCGTCAAACCCACAAACAAAGTGATATAGTAATCTCAGGTAGTGCCCCAGTGAATATGCCACTTAGGATAAGAGTTCACTTGCAAAGTTATTTATATTTTTGATTATCCAGATAGACATAATAGGATATTCAAATGCACTAAACCAAAAATGGCAATCCAGAGCCTAAGAATGCATCTTTAAGCACCAAAGTAACACCTTTGAAATTGTGGATTTTAGGCTTTCCTGAGATTTTTACTCACTATCCCTTTAGTTGAGCATAGTACTGGCCTGCAAAAGAGAAACCTCTCCTGGGAAGGTATCACTAATTTTCAAATTAATACTCTGCCCTGTTGACAAGGCTGCCTGGTGGTCACCATTACAATGACAACACCTTCCAATAATTATGACACTATGGTAAACAGGTCACCAAATATTCACGTTCTGATTTAAATGATTTTCAGTATGAATCTCTACTGGCATTACTGTCCTCATGAAACAACCATGTATTGTTACCCTAATCATACCAAGGAACCAGATAAGTGATTTCAGTGTTCCCACACATCTGGGAAAGAGATTTCAAGAGCAGAAAAAAACAAAGGACTAAATGATATATCAGCTGGAGAGAAGAGACTTAAAAATGAAGCAGCTGTTTATACATTCAAGTAATATCAAATGTCTGCTACAGAGGAAATGTCTTTACATGTGGTAAGTCTGACCCAGCCTTTCCAATGCAGGTCCCTAGAAGGTGAACTGATTTCAGTGATCCTGGACAGCTGAGGTTTCAGCTCTTGAAATGGCCATTTACAGGCTGCTTAGCACTGATGAAAACTGAACCTTGTAGTCTGGTGTCCACATACTGATAGAAGGGTCCACCAGTGGGACTACAGGTTCCCCCATCATCTTTCACACAAATTAAAAAACCTCCAACCCCAAATCTCTGCCCATAAAGAGTTTGTACTATGAAAAGAGAGAAATGTCAAAGACACTGTGACTTCCACTTAGCACTTTGGCTTGTGAAGGAGTTTCAGCAGAAATGATGGTGGTACCTACAACAACATTAAATTTGGAAAGTGATGAGTGACCAAGACCTGTTGTTCAGGTGAGCCAGAAAACAGTTCCCTGCACAGCCCAGGGACAATCAGTGGGCACAACACCTGAACAAAGCTTTCAGAGCAGGGGTTTGAATACAGCTCTCAGCATAAACCCATGGATCGGCAGTCTCGCTTAACAGACTACTTGAATTTTTAATCACTCTCTTGAATTCAGACATCAGAGCAGGCAACTAAGTTTGACACAGTAAATCATCTGAATATGAGCTTTGTAATTGCTTCTAATTTTGCACAGAAAAAGCTTGGATAATGTCGAGAAGGGTATCAGAGACATTTGAATAATGTTGTATTAAAGCAAGTCAAGCTCATGAGCAACAGAAAACACAACTCTCAGAAAAAGCAAAATGTGTAATAGTGTCGGGAGGAACCTCTTCACCAGAGAGTTCAGAGTCCCATTTGATTCAGAAGCCATTACCCTGCATCTGTATGTTAACGAAGCAGCTGTTACACTGCTAATTGCTGCTCCGACAAATTGCTTTTTTCCAATTAAGATTTTATTATCGGATTTATCATCGCAAACAGAAATAGATGTATTTCAATTTTAGAAAGACAACAGAATGGTGCAATTATCCACCAGTCTTCCAGCCGGGCATAAATCAGAATCTGTAATTCCAAGGTTTTACAAGTTCTTTAGAAGTTAAGCAGATATCTAGATATGCATCTTCTGTGAATGTCTGCCTCCACAAGGATGACCAGATTAGCCTTTTTAAATTGGGTTGCCTGGTTAAAATCCAGGCATTTTGAGCCTTATGTAGACATTTAGGTAAATGGCTTGATTTTTAGAAATGATGAATACTTACAAAACCCATCCCCATTTCAGTTTGGTAGTCTTATGCATTTGATGCCACAAGGTGAATTAATCTTGAAGTGATAGTTACAGCCTTCTTAGAGTCCTCTACTATAAGCCTGCCTATCAAAGTGATAACTAGACTTTCAAATGAAAATTAACAGACTTTTGAAACTCAATTCAGCACTACTTTCAGAATATGAGATCTGAAGAACCTCTAATAACTGTACATCTCAAAGTTCCTGTAACAGTCCACCATGGCTGCAAGTACATCTCTCTGCTTATGATTTCTAAACATAGTAACTTACAGAAAGTAATGAATACTGTGTTAACCACAGCAGAAGTGCAAGTGGGGTATCTTTGGATGGAAGATGGAGGCTTTGCAAGCCTTTGTCCAGTGCTGCACCAAGACCCCAGTTCATGCAGGTGCTTCATATTGCAAGTAGCTCCACTGAAGACAGTGGAAGAACTCCTGTGCTGCACAAGAACACACTCAACTTTGCTACACTGGAGGAAGCTGTGCAGGATACTTAAAATTGTGGGAGATAACACAAAAAATAACTAAGGAGGAGACTAAAGCATTAGGCAGCAAAAATTAAGAATTCATCAGCTTTATAGACTCAGACACAGGATTTTGGGAGGATAACATTTCTAAGACACTGTAGTGGTCTCAGGAGGAGGGGAGAAGAGAATTTCTAAGTCATCTATTTTTTCTATTTCTTCTATGAAGAAACTGTGCTTTACAAACATCTCCCTAACTTGCAGAGATGGCATAGAAAACTCATGCAATATAGAGGAGTGATCCCAAGCTTTCTGATCTGTAGTTGTGTACTATATGCATCTTTCAAAATACTGCTACCAGGCCCTAAAGCTGTGTCTTCACTGGGCTGGATAGATAATGGTATTTTTCTTCAGAGGAAAGACAAATGGTTACCATGAAAAAAAAGTATCATCTTTGAAGAAAGATATGAACACTAAGTCCAGTTCAGAAATGGGTGCACAGGCAAAGAGAATTTCAAGGGCATGTCTGCTTTGTACTACTGCTCATGGAAACTGTCTCTCTGAGAGGGTAAACAGGTAACCAACAATCATACAGTGATAGTACAACTACGCTAAGGATAGACAGTGCCAGACAGCTGCCGCTCTGTCACTGGTGATTAGGAAAGATTATGGCTGCATTTATTTTCATATTAATTGTTTTTGTTGTTGTTCTCTTTATGAACATAGAACACATTCCATATTTTTTAATTTCAAAACACTGTGAGCTTTCTAAAAAGGTTTCACTGGCTTTTTAGACAGCTGGAAATAACTCTGACAGCAAATTTGTAACGGGAAAAATAACTACTTTAAATACAAACAGGGCAACAACCATCCATCTATCAAGCATCAGTTTAGAGTAATTGGATTACAGAGAAGAACCACTTTAGTTAATCAGGTTGGACTTAGTAATACTTCTGTGTTCCATAAATAATATTCTAACAGCAGTTTTACTCTTGAAGACCACTCTGAACAAATGGTGAAAATGAGTCTGTCCTTTGTCAGAAACTATCAAATGAAAAGACACACTGATGGCTATCTCTGCTATTTGAAGCAAACTATTAGAAAATCAATCTTGTTAAAGATGACCTGCACCAGCCCTAGAAAAAACCTAGCAGCTTCAAAATCATGCACTGAATGTCCAAAATAGCAAGGCCAAAAGGGCTAAGTCACAGGGATGCAAATGTTGTTATTTTCTCTACTTAGAAAAAGGAAAAAAAAACCACACTAAAACTGTCAAGGTCTCAAAGCCAATGACTTGGGAATACAACATTCACCAAGGAACTCTGCTGAAGACTATGAGGGGTATGATTAAGTGGTCACGTAAGAATAGCATGCTTGGGTCCTTTTATTTATTTGTTTTCACCAGAATTGCCTGTAATACATCACATTGAGCTGAAGTGCAGCAAGGCCACCAACCTTCTAGAGACTCTAGAAAGTAAGTTTTTCTAATTAGGCAAAACGTTTGGCTCCCTAGGAACATCCTCTTGAGCTACCCTTAGGAAATCTATCAATAATGTAATAATAGCAGAAGTTAAAATGATGATTCAATTTATGGCAGAGGAATCCAGAAAGCTTAGAAACAACGTGTAGCCCTGACACCTTCAAGCTCCACATGTCCTTCAGGAAGAAGTGAGTGTGTTATGATGATCAGAATTCAAGTCATTCAATGAGATGTGCACTGCCAAAGAGGCATTCCCCTGACGGATAGCTACTACAGTGTTGAAGGCTGTAGGCAATTAGTAAACAGCACATCGTGCAAGACAAAATTTTGTCTAAAGTGATTTGGCAAATTTCTACTGTTACAGAAAGAGGTAATGGAGTGTAATGGCCACATATATCAGATGGGGTCTCAGACATTAAGATCTCATTCAAGAGAAGAAAACACAATAAAATGGCTAGTCTTAATTCACATAACAGGAAAAGATAAACACTGGGGTGATTCTGCCAAGATTTACATCTGCGGTTCCAGGAAATCAAGGTATTTTTGGCTTGACGTTTAAGGTTAACAATCAGTCTCATCTGGCTATTCACATATCATCTTTCATCCTGAAGTATTCTATAGCACTTAAAAAATAATATACAAATCAGGATCTCTACTCATTAGAGCATTCATTTCTACTCTTCATGCTCTAAGAGCTCCTAGCACATGCAAAAGAGAAATAATGTGCAGAGGCAACTTGATGTTTTAGGGCCAGCACAGTTCATTTTCTGCCACTGTTACCATTAAATAAACATATAGTCATCCAAGCTTGCTGGATGGCTCTTGGGGTTCTGCAGCTTTCTTTCTCTTGCTTGGACCACAGGCTATAATCAAAATGGAGACACAGTGAGATTACGCATAAATAAAAAGACAATCCTTGATTAAAAACCGGGATGAACACATCCCTGTCCACTGTTCTTGTATGTTTGAATTAGTCATTGCTACGGAAAAATGACAGCTACTCTGACAGATCTATTATGAATGCAACCGAGGTTGCATGGAAAGTCCATGCTGTAAGGTTAGCACTTCCAACAATAAAAAAGGATTATGAAAAAGATATTCTTTTCAATGTAATTGGTTCCTATTTCACAAACTATGGTTTTGGCGAACTCCGTCTGGAGCTAGCCACAAGGACTGCTAAATATCCACAGCCAAACACAACAGGGATGTATGTATTTTACAATAAACAATAAGCCTTGCATTCCAAATTACGTACATTTTTAATTCAAGTAACCCATATTTTGCCCTTCACTAATTTCTTCTCAGTTTCCCTGCTTAGCTGGATATTATCTCCCCTATATCATTTTTAAGACAATAACAGTCTTATTTTAAAGAACTGAGTGGTTCACTGAGAGTAATCTAGTATTATACTTCCAACAGTGCCCAATGCTGGATGCTTCCCAGGGAAGTACAACACACCTGTCCATTGAAGGCTAGTCTCCATGGATGTAAATAGTCTTTCTAATTTTATCAAAAGCATAGAATTATTTTCCCTTCCTCCCCAGAGCATAAAACCTGGAATCACTTATGATTTTTATCCTACCAAGTGTAACAGTAACACCAAGTATCTCTTTCTTTAAAAAAAAATAGTTGTACTTCACCAGAACTTCTGAACACAGCTCTGGGACACTAGTACTATTAGCCCTGTCTGAACAAAGGTAAAACCTTCAAGAACTTAAGAGTAAACCACGTCTTTTAAACCACACTCTGTCAACTCTCCCAACTCTTTCAGCATAAGAAGGAGGTCTGCTGGTATTTAATAGTTTGATCTGGAAAAGCAAGTGACTGAGGTTCAGACTCAGCTAAGAGTCACTGTTGGTTAAAAATAAACCAAAATTGTGGGACAGTGACTTTTTTTTTTTTTTTCTATGTTTGAATTAAAAAAGGCAAAATTCTAAATTCCACTACAAGCAGAAAAAACCTAGGAAACTGCCTTAAAGACATAGTTTGACATTTCATTCTCCAGCAAAGAGGAGAGACAAGGAATCATCTCTCCGCTAAATTCTGTTGCACCAGTGAAACAGACAGTAAATGTGTTCCTAATAATATAACTTTGCATCCAAAGCAACTTCCCTGGAAGTCAGCAGGATTTTTATTACCAAGTTCATTAGGAAAAGCTCAACCTGAAGAGCTGTCTTGATGAAGTTATTAATAGCTACAATCATGAGTTAAGGGAAATAAGCACTTTCTATAGAAAATGAGTCCATATTCACACTAAACAGAAACCTTTGGCTCAGTGCATCTCCGGAAATTCTGGTTAGCACTTCTGAACAGATTGCCCATAGGTATCTCCACTGGAAAATTGACCTGGGAAGATACATTTTTTTCTGCAGGTCCCAAGGTATCATGGAGATGTGTCTCTGTCCATCCTACTTGTGCTTATGCCATAAGCAGCTTGAGAACTCTGACACAGACTGGTTTTGGTCCTTTTTTAAAATTTAACCAGCACAATAATCTTCAGCAACAATAAATAACATATTCAAGGACACAAGTCATGATTTTTTTTAACCTACCAGAAAGAAAAAAAGAAAGAAGAAAGTCAAGTATATAGCAGAAGACCTTCCAGTTTTTAATGCAACTGAAAGATAATTCATCTTCCCATTTCAAATATATCAGGAAGAATTTGCCAAGTATGGCCTGTTTGATGGTGTGTTAATTCTGAATTATCTTGGATGAAGCTGCTAGCCTTTCTCCCTCTTCCTAATTCCACCGTGGAGGTAGTGTCTGAGACCTTTCTCCCCTCTTCTGACTCACTGTGCAACAAGGATGGAGGGAACTGAACACCTCCATGTGCTGCTTCCCTCTGATGCAGCAAAGCAATTCCTGGCCATCCCTGCACTTACTCTTGAACCTGATGGCTGCTCTTCTGAGACTAAACCAAATGCCTCATTTAATCCATCACTTCACTGCAACATGAAATTTCATAAGCATGCACAGAAACCTCAGATACAATAGTTGCCTGATAACGCTTTTGAGAAGTTATAGGGTTTAACCCATTTATAAAACCATTTTTTTTTTTTTTTTTTTTTGGAAGCAAAAGTGCTGTGAAGTATGAAGACCCAATAAATCCTGCTCATGGCTGCGTAGGCAGACCGCAGTAAAAGCTCTCCTCCTTTGCCAAGGCACTCTTCCTCCACCAGTGCCAGATCTGTGATTCATGGGACAGTGAACCATTGACTCCAGTGCCCCAAATGTTATCAGGAAACCTGTTTTGGAGAAGGTGTATAGGAGTTCTGCACTCTCATTAGCTTCTGCAAAATTGATTTTCTTTATTTATGCCTCCTTGCATGACAAATTGTTCTTGATGCAGAGCCTGATAGAAACATGAATGGCCTCAGTGCGGATTCTCTTTATTAAGGATGTATCAGAGGATACATGAGTTGTTTAGCCAAAGGAGAATGACTCAATCCCTTCTGACACTAACGTAAAAATCCTTTAAAGTGTAGGTCAGTCACTTGGTTAATTTAGAGACACTGGCAGCATAATATTGGTTCTTTAAGATGCAAGTCTTTGGTTTTGCTTTTTTTCTTCCCTTCAAAAAAATGCCCTTCCCTTGAGGAAACTCCACTTACTACACAGTAGGGCTGGATCCCACTAAAATACGTTTTTCAGGACCACACTCCAGCCATCCTATGAAACTGCCCCACATAATCACAGTATGTGATGAGATACATCCTTAACTGAACGTCCTTAACTCCAGAAGTGCCATTACTTCTCTTTCATAGGTTTGAAACAGAAGTACGAAGAACAGAGGACGGCACATTTTACGCTCCCCTTTGCATTACACATCACCAAATTTACTTATCAGAAGAATTATGAATGTTCCAAAAAGGAAAAAAATAACCTTGGATGTTTGAACAAAATCTGTGCACTTTCCACCTCTTTAAAGTCAGTCAGAGAGCTTCTCGTTTTCTTTCAGGCTTTATGCAACTGATATTAAAAAAACCTGAAGATTTAATTATGATCTCTTGTATTTTCAGTAATGGTTTGATGGAGATTAACCTCTAGGTTACAGCAAAAGCTCTCATGTCTTCATGTTTGCAATGACTACAAAAACTCTCCAGCTGCATAAGATTATTCCCTTAAATGAAACTGAAAAGGTAACACTAAACTTTTATCATATGGAGTCAGACCATACCATACTAAGTCATGCTAAACTGTGAGACAGACAACCATAAGCAAGGTGGGGGCAATCAAACAAACTGCTGCAGCTTACAGTTTTGTCACTGAACAACTGTGTGCATGCTCCTACTCTGCTGCAAATGCAAAGGAAAGCACACAGACTTTAAACTACCTTCATGGTGATTTTTGCATCAGAATGAGTCAAGAGCATTTGACGTCCATCACCATGCTCTGCTGATGAGAGTAATTCATTAACCACAGTAGCTGTAGGAATTACATCTGTCGATACCCTCATTCTACTAGTGCTGGGAAGAGTTGTCAAGGAAGGCATCATTGCAGTGGGGGAAGGACAAGTAAAACAAAAGACACTTCAGACCAAAAAAAAATAAAATCAATATGTAGGTTGAATAAAGAAGCCGAAGGAAACAGAAATTAGATAACTTGTGATACAAATGTACTTTGTTTAAGCAGAGGGAGATAAAAAGTCCTCGAGTAACTAGTGAAGGCAAGAGGACTCTGAAATTTAGTTGTAGTTTACCAGAGGCAGTTCTGTCATTCTGGGAGAGGAAATAATATCTCTGGACTTGGATTGCCAGTCTCCAAACTGCGCAAAATGATATAAATAGAAGTGACTTAAATCACCCATTTTAATCATGATTTAAATCAGCAAGCAGGAAACATTCATTTAAATAATCAATTCTAATCTTGTTTTGCAGCTGTACTTTTTAGTTATTTCCCTAAAGTAAGTTTCAGTCCAGTGGTTGATAATCATTAAAACACACTGAATTGTAACTGAACTGTAACTATACACTAAATTGGAAAACTTTTTCTAACCAGGACCATACATTAAATCTGCACACTTTAAAGCAGTTCTGTAATTTGCTATGCCAGATTTGTGAATTTTTTTTATTTGCTAGATTACTTTTATTACTTCATTTTATATTTTATTCCTGTATCAAAATGCACTGGGAGGCTAACTAGAATTCAATTAAAAAGTCCATTAAAAATATTTCAAAATCATGCATTACTTACTATGAAATGATAGATTAAGTATAGGAAAAACACAATATAAACTAACTGACTTATTAAATTAATGAAATGCTAGTCAGAGAATTGAACTGCTGGTTTCTAGTCACTGTCTCTGAAAATTGTAGATTTTGTGAATCTCAGTCTGTGCCTCTCCAATCTAGTCTCACATCATCACATGAAGTCCAATTTCTTGCTTTTTGTACTTCAGGCCTGTTTTAGCTGAACAGGACACCAAGCTGAACCACTAAAAAAACCCCAACAACCAACTAAAACCAAAACTAAAATAAAGGCTCAGGCTAACAAGATTTGGTCCCATTTACTGACTTGGTGACATTCACCCGCTCAGAGATGCTGGCAGCATTGACTATTGCGTTGCATTTCTCTGCGTTCAGTTCAGGTGTCGGAATGTGCTCAAGTCTTCAAAGCTGTGCTTGGGAGAGCAGGGGACAGTGCTTGGGCAGGAGTGGTCTGGGCTATCTGCTGCATGATGAAGACAAGAAGATCTGTTGGACAATTATAACAGGACAATGGAGGAATTTGTAGCTTTGTCCCAGGGCCAGTGCTCAGGAATGTGAGCTCACCTGACATGTGCAATGTTCTGGGGAAGGCAGCAGAATTTTGTAGCCCTCCCAGTGCCTGAGCATGAGGCACACCACAAGTTTTGGTACATTTGAGATGGATTAACTCATTTGGTTTCCTAATAAATTCATCCAAGGATCACTATTTTGAAAGGTCTGCCACCATACAAACTTTACTGGACTGCTCTAGGAGACAGTAAGAAGAACCTGGCAGTGAGATCAGTGTATAAACAGATTAATTATTCCAGAAATCACTGTCCTTTCATGATTGTGATTCCACACAAGGCGTAGACAAGGATATTGGTTTTCAGGCATCTATAAAATAGGGATGTTAGAGAACATCACAATTTTATTACTTATCTTACAAGAAGCTGGCTGAATCCATACAGTATTGAATATCAATAGATCAGTTTCACAGATTATAAATAGATTAGGATCATGTTGAATATTAGAGTGACATTGTGTATAAGGTATATTATGTGCACAAATTTATTCTTTCTTGCACTCAGTGTATCTTAGTTTAGAGACCACAGCAGCCAAGGAACAAGTACATCATCGACACAGGGCCAGCCTGTTTTGGTGCCTTACGGGCAAGCTGCAGCCCAAGGAACCCTCCCAGCCTCCTCCACTGCGCAGGGAGAGAGCATCCTCCTCACGGCCAAACAGCATCTACACTCAACTGTAGCCATTTAAAATGCAAATGTCATTAATTTTACTTAATGATGCACCATACTTCAGTTTGAATATTTACCATTTGAGTTCAATGTACTTAGTATTTTATGCCTCTGCTCTGAGCACTCAGCAAATACAAGCAGTGAAACATGTGAAGGGGCACAAAGGTTATGCAGTCTTGCTTAATGTGTGCTACTGAATAAATGTGACATAATTATTACTACCAAAAGAATTAACTATTTTACTATGAAAAAAATTATGCCAATTCTCTTTCACACATTAGTTATATGTTGGAAATTTCAAGTGCTTTTTCTGTGTATGCATAAGGTTTTTACCCTATTATGCAATAGGCGAAGATTCAAAACAGCTCTACAGCCATTAGTAAGAGAAGATATAAACTATGCCTTATCTTAAACTGCTGCAGAGAAAATGACTGACATGAGGTAAACAACAACAACATAATAACAGGATTTAACAAGTTGATATGTCATGAAAGATGGATTCTGCGCCAAATTTGGATCTGTGTGTAAAAACCAACCAAATAAAATAAAGCACAATTGCAGAGCATCACCTCAAAATGAAGATTTCCTGTAGTTCTCTGCCTACTATCCTATTAATTAAGTGTGTGCAGAAGCAATGCAGTCAGAAGGCACAAACAGCTGCCTGTGGGGTTTTTAAAAACGATCCCATGGTGTAACGGCTCTTTGGAAAATGTAACGCATTGTGCTCAGCAACACATCTAATAATGCTACTGATCATAATACTAGAATATCATAACTGTACTCATTCTGAAAGACAGTGGTAATTGTTGCCTCTTGTTCTGGAGTGGGACTAATCGACTTTTTAAATTGTGTTGGATCTAAACCTCTGGATGGGTGGCAGACCATAAAACACAAGGGGAACAGCAGCACGCTGGAACACTGCCTCTGCTTTTGGGAACTTAACGTCATCACCTCACTTATTTTCTGCTCAAAATGTGGTCAGAGCTAGATAAAACAGAAGGGATCAGTTCTGATAGTTTAAAAGTCACTCTCAGGGTGGCAACTCTGACTTTTAATAAAGGTAAAATATTTAAGTTAAATTTATCTTCAGTTATTAACTTATCAATGTTCTCTTCCAACTGCACTTTCTATAGAATACTCTGCATTATTAATGGAACGGAAAATTACATTTTTAATGTAAAGTATTGACAAGATTGAGGGGTTTTTTTGCACACATTCAGAATTATATGTCCATATATTCAAAACACAAATTACAGAACTATGCCAAAGAGAAATCTGCCAAAGCATAGGTTATTCCCATTTTTTCTCAAGCACTTTCCAATTTCTCTTCTTACCTTACAAAGAAATGAGTACAGTAATGTATACATATATATGTATATATCACCGCATCTTTTCTTTCCACTTCTGCTGTGTGACCAATAGACCAACTCTACGCTGATTTTTAAGACATATGAGCCTAACTAAATCAACTGAGTTACAACGATTTGCAGTCAGTGGAGAATTCAGTTTCCAGGCGCTGTGCTATATTCAACCTGTATTTCTTGTACACTCTTTTTGCAATACTCAGATCTAATTTCTGTCCTCATAAGTGCAAACACAGCTGAAGAGATTTAAAACTCTTAGACTGGAATATAGAAATACTTTCCCACAAAAGGGAGATTTTGTTCTATTTACTGTTTTTTAAAACATTCAGAGGGGAAGTGCATTCGTTTCTTCTGCTGGTTCTTGTTTCTTCTTGTGTGTTCAGCTTTGGCAACAAAATGGGACAGCACTATATAAAGTGATGGTAAGAAACATTATTCCAGCAGGACAGATTATTCCACAGACCTTTGCTTAAGTGGGACATTGTGTATTCAAATCCAAAGGACCTTGGAATAAATCCTCTCCTGGTATGAAATCAAAGTAAGAAGTGAGACCCTGAGGTCCTGTCTTCCAGCAGATGGGTAAGACCTAATTCAGAGAACAACCTCCGTCTGTCTATCCCAAATTCTGCAGGTGAGAAATATAACTTAATAGTAAAGACTCTGTAAAGACAACAGTGACAGTTTCCCATACTCATTCTTAAAAAATTCTGAGAGCCCAACCAGTGCTTTTCCCTTTCTTGTTCCTAACGGGTAAGATACCAGGCTCAAGGTACAGACGAAATTTCCTCTTCAAGGTACTGTTTTAATATCAATGGATACACTGGTTGCTGCTCTGTTGCAGGGTGGACATGGCATTACAGATGGCAGTGGCTGCCTCTGAGAACCACAGACTTTCCAGAATAAGTGAATGAATTAAAAAAAAAAAAAAAAAAAGAAAGAAATTGGTGAAAACAAATTCAAAGATCCTACTCTATTTCTTTCTCTAAATACTAAAGGAGTAAATGTAGCCTGCAATCCCACCCAGAACTACAAAAATACTATTGTGTTGCAGAAACCTTTTACGAGGACAAAAATATTGGACAGAGAACATTTCACAACTTTGGGGTTCTAACAGACTTCAGTGAAATGCCTTTTAGGAAGCTTCCAAAAAAAAATATACTCAACTGGATTTATCCAATTCATTTGTAGAACTCCAGTAGGTTTGCAGACACTGATATCCTTTACAAAAGCTACACTGATTGTTGTGTTGTGTTTACCAGCCTGAAATTCCTGGGAGCATCTTTTGAGATGTTTCTCAAGAGTGCTGCCAAACACTCTTAGGTTATGCGGAACTGAATTCTGGGTTGGGAGGTGTAGTCTTACTAAGGACAAAAAAAAAAAGTTTGTGATACTGAGGCTTGCAGAAAAGGTACCATGTACCACAGTGGGGAAAGCTATAAACGCCACTTCTGGTTGAGACTACCTTTGAGAGTAAATGCGTTAGTAACATTTGATCCAAAATAGTCCAATAACACCAGCACAGAAAAATCTGCTATAGGTGAAAAGACCTTCCTCAAATCAGAACCCAAAGGAAATCTGAAATAATTCCACCATTTATCTATCTTGTTAAAATACAGTCTCAGAGATGTCACTGTCTTGCACAGATACCCACCTTTATTTGAAGAAAAAATAAAGTTGTTTAGCCTACGTGTGGAACACATAGGGAACAACTAAAGTGACTTAACATGCAAAATACATTGTCTATCTTGTCTTGTACTGAAGAAGTGACTGGAATTCCTAATGAAGCTC
The DNA here is from genome assembly GCF_047716275.1 of Strix uralensis. Lineage (NCBI taxonomy): Eukaryota > Metazoa > Chordata > Aves > Strigiformes > Strigidae > Strix > Strix uralensis. Next base: position 127,917,554 of record NC_133973.1, read on the forward strand.
AGCACACCTCTCTCTTTCATATGCTCAAAACGCCCTACTTTCCTCACAGTGCCGCCTGCACTAGAAACGTCACCCATGCAACCCAGCTTCTCGCACCAAACGCACTGCACTCCTTTCCAAAAAACTTATCTACAGCAACAGATTCTGGTTTATTCACCCGACTGTTTTTATTGGATCCTTCTCTCCTTTATCCTCATGCATACTTCAGTTGAGAATAATGCACATTTGTACTCCGTACAAATGTACATTTCTCACCAGGACTTACTGGTACTTTCTACGTGCTGGCACCCGGGGAATATTTTTTGAAAGCCTCAGGCAAACTATCTCTTAGATTTAGACACTCCTTTTATATTGAAGAGTCTGTGTCTCCCCTTGAACAGTTCAACAACTGCAGTATAAGGTGTGTCTTTCGGTTGCTGTCTAGTAGCAGTTAATAAAAGTAAACCCAGAGAACCTAGATAAACATAAGAAGAGGGATTAAAATAACAATAAGAAAAGGTGTGCATATGCCTTTTTGATGTGTATGTCAATGAATTCAGAAGATAATTCAATGCTATTCTGAGGTCTTGCTGAACAATGAATTTTACAAAGCTGTTTCTCACAAAATACAAATACAAGTGCTAAAACGTCTTCCCTTGCGACATTTCAGCACCAGACTACCAGGTTAACTTTAATGTGAAACAATTCTTACCTTCTGTTTTATGCTTGCAAATATCCATTTTCTTCTTTTTCCAGTAAGACTAAATTAAATAGTTTAATATATAACACACCTTCCATGCATGCTACAGTTTCTGCAGTGAAACTCATCTATATCTGTAACACAGTCCTAGTGATCCTGTAACATTTCAGAACTGAAGTGCCACAGATTTAGTTGGTTCTGTAAAAGCAAAGACCTATAGAAAGTTTGCTCTCAAAACCCAGATGGCCACAGAGCTACAGCATACATTGAAAAAAGGCAGAAAACAGGACAAGTTCTGTGTATGGTGTGACATCACCGACTTTTCACAAAATCAATGCCTTTTAACGATGGAATGCCTCATTTTCTCTCACTCTGTTACAGAACACTAAACAAACTCTGGTTTGTTACAGAACACTGAAGTATACATTGCGTGTCAAAAGACTATCCATAAATAAATTGTTTTTAATTTAAAGGTCCTACAGATTGAGTTCTCCTTCTATTATGAAGAATAAATGAGGGGAAATGCTTTGACCTCCCCTACTGTGTCTTGCAATGAAGAACACAGACTACCTACCTTTCATGACTGCTAGTACTACTGCAAGGATCTTCATTTTCAGATGTCCTAGCAAGGAAAACCCTCAAACACATACTTAATGTGGAGCAAAACCATGCTGGTGCGCTCTTTGTGGCATGTGCGTGTGTGACAAGGCTCCACAATGACAGACTGGGAAGCAGCCGCAGCCTCCACTAACCCTCCTTCACCTTGTCGCTGAGACATTAATCAGGCTCTGCTCCTCTGCAAGGACTTCGGGATGTTTTGGTCAATGTCAACACTGGGAAAATGAGAAGTTTGCCCTTTTGTCAAACTTGCCTTGAGAGACATCTTCACCAATTATATCCAGGCGCTGTTCAGAAGAAAGCCTGAACTGTACGTGATTTGTACGAAGATACTTGACAGCATAAAAAATGACCAATGACTCACAGAGTTCCCTTTCCTGTGTTTTACTGTCTCTTTATATCTTGTTCAAAAGTACTATGCAAAGCTGTATTGTTCATCATTAATCCACCTCCTAACAGGTTACTGCAGAGCTGAGAAAAGCTACCCAGGGTGCTCTGAAGCTGCGCTCTTTGTTCTTTATAAGCCCAGAAGTAATTTTGATCAACAGAAGTACAATGCTGGGACTCTGGTCCTAGACAGTCATTTTAGGTTTTAATAGCATGAGAGGGCTGTTCTCGGCATGCCAAGGCAGAGCAGGTGAAAACTGCAAAGGACACCACTGCCAACCTAGAGAATTCAGAAACCATGAGGTTGCTCTAACTAGAATGAAATTTATAAACAAATGTAAGCAGCAAAACACATGGGGTGGACAGATAAGCTGTCTTCTCCGTTTCAATGATTTGTGAATACAGCCCCCAGACCTCATGACATAAGGAAGTTCAGCAGATGTTCCTGGTCCCCTTCTTCAGGCTCTTCTCCATCAGCAACTCCTTTCTGCACTACAATGAGGGTGAACTGAGCCTCGGGTGGATCTGTATCTCTTGCGCTGTGTCTGCTACAAGTTCACAGTGCTGGGACATTGTAAGTGAGTGCTACCATGCTGCTTTTGTATAGTTTGGAAGACTAAAAAGCTTCCCCTCCTCTCCCATCACACATCTTCCCCACCACCGAGCCTCCTCACTCATCACCCATCCCCTGGCCTTCTTCTCCCCACACCTACGCACACAGCCAAAGCTGAGGCACTTGCTGTGTGATATTTCTGAAAATGTTAAGCTCTGGTTCCAGGAGCGTGAACAACGGTAGTTTGTGTAGTGTTTGGATTTCAGCCCACACCTTATGCCTACACCTACACAGCCGTATTTAGTCAGGCTCTGCAATGCTCCCCATATCGGTAGTTAAGTGCTGACCGGCTGGCTGAGTTTTAGCAGCATATGATTTAAAACTCTGACACACACTTCATATGAGAATGGCAGAAGCTATGTTAAGGGAGTCATGTGGCGATAGCCCAGAAGTTAAGACAGTAAATATAACATGAAGTATTTGTTTTGTTGTTAGAAAACCACCGTGAGATGTCCAACGAAGTTGAGGCTAAGATGCAAGACAAGTGCCAAGCAGGACTGTCCTGAGGTTGTATATATGGTGCCTCCTTGGGCTGGCACAGAGATTCTCTCTTGTTAGACAAGTCCCTGCTGTGGAGAGGTCAGGGAATGCAGCTGAGCATCACCTACCACAAAAGCCAACAGGTTTTACAGTTTCTTCTCCAAACCTCTGGCTGACACTTGTGTGGAGGGTGTCCCCTGCCTCACACCTTTCTCCTCTTAGCTGCTGCATGTGGCCACCTGACCCCAGCTCTGCTGCCTGCCCCTGCTACACCTTCCCTGGGAAACACCCCCAAACTGCAGAAGGCTGAAGACAACATGATCTACAAGAGCCTTCACAGCACAGACTCCTGGAGAAACCCACACAGCCTATTTAGACACCAACAGCTGCAGCAGAGGCAGAACAGACTGAACACTTGCAGACTCAGGAAAATAGCACAGACTCATTTCAGGAGATCACTGTAATACACAAAATGTACAGCCCTTTTTATTAATCTTTAAAGAAAAAGCTTAATTGATCAATCTGCTCTTCAGGATGGCTACAACGTGTTCCTCCTTAATGACTTCTGTATAGTGAGCGTTTGCTAGAGCCCAGAGCAACTGTGGAGAAAAAATATTGAGACCCTGATTTAAAAAATGACAGGCAATTTTATTTGCTTCAATACCCGAGTGGTGTATGTTTGCAGTTGATTAGTCACTGCAGATTACTTTTCAGCTCATGTGGCAACAGTTGTTTTTTTTTAACTGAGAACAAGGAAAACCAGGCCAGAATGGTGAAATCTAAGTCTAATTTTCTGATGTCCTTACAGATATGAAATTGTCTGTTTACCTGTAAAAATTCAGCCACATATATTAAGTGTATTAAGATAAAAGTAAGAATTGGTGATTAAAATGGTACTTTAAAAAATATATTAGGATTCTTTTAACACACAAGAAAATGAAAAAAAAACTCAACTAAAAAACCCACCAGTGCCTGGCAGCATATTCCTCTCAGCTTTGAAATCTAATCATTAAGTAGCATCGGAAGAATATTCTTTCTCTGGACACTGTCTTCTGAAAGTCAATTTAAGTAATAAACAGATTTGCTATGTAAATTAAACCTTGATAAGTCTCACTCAACATCTTTTTTCTGCGTAAACTCTTTAGAAAGATGCATGCTCCATTTTACATTTTTCATTAATGCACTAAATCACAGGAGGTTGAAAAGGTTAAAGACATTTAATTGTTACTAGATGATAATCAGTCAGAAACTATATGTTAGCATGTAGCTAGCTGGCAAAGATGTTATATTTTCAGACACATCCCTCCTAATTCTTCATTTCCCTTTGGAATTTATCATTAAGCTGCATTTGTGTCTCGCATGACATGTACGGTCAGGAATCAATCTGAAAAGCCAAATCTGAAAGTTTCTTGTAATTTCTCATTTTCTGTGACCAAGTAAGGTAAAAAACCTACATGACTTCTTTGGTGGAAGAGACCAGCTTTTCTATATTCATCATTTAAACTATGACAGCCCTCAAAGACCCCAAATGTGGACCAAGACTAATTGTTCCAGACCCATGGCAAGCAAAAGATGAAAACAAGCTGGATACCAATATATATATATATGTATCTCATTTCACACCTCTCTTTCCTCTCTCTTTACTGAAAGTGTTGCTAAATTGGGGCTAGAAAGGGAAAGGACAGTAAAGGCACTTCTCATGCTACTTGTCCCGTGATGCCCAGAAGTGGTGGGAGATGGGGGAGAGGAGGAGGACAAAAGAGACAAAGTCATAGCAATTCCCACTCCAAAGTCTCCCCTTCCTTTTTGGTCTCTTCTCCTGGTCTGGAGCCACATATTCTACCATGCAGGTGGTGAGGCTCCAAACAACCTTGTTAAGGCACCTAAGCTCTTTCTCTAGGACCTTCAAAGAGCCATTCACCCCTTCCAACTAAAATGAGAATGAGAAGAACTGCCCCCTCGAGGGGTTTCTGTCTGTGCTTTCATTACAAAGGGATGCTGAAGGGTTTTTTTTAGCCTTCTGGTTTATATAAGCTCTAATGCAACTTGGGTATTGAACAGTATATTAATAATAATTTCTTATATAGAACAAGTCTGTATCTTCCTGAAGATGTTAAATGGATTGCTTAATGCATTTTTGAAAGGTATTTAGATGCTGTGGCATTAAAGGCTCATGTAAAAATCTGAATATAACAGAACAAAATGCAATTTAACAGACACTATAGTACAGACACTACAGTATTTCAGGCACCAATTTAAGTGGCAAATGGTATTTTTCAATAACCTTACATCTGCCTTTAAAAAAAAAAAAAAAAGAAAGAAAGAAATAGGCATAAGAGCACAGTAGCCTTGAAGGCTGCAAAATATATAAAAGGTCATAGAACTGGATGGAAAAAGGTCATTCAACTTGCAGGATATTTTGAAATTTGCTCTTCTTCAGATACTGAGTGATAGTGCAACATCTGCATAACTCTCTGTGAATACGTACAAGCTTGGGTCCTTTGGTGGGCTGGCAGGGGCATGGACACAGAGAGCCCTGGGACATGGCAGGGCCCCCAGACCCCACTTCCCCATGGAGAGCAGGGGCTGCCATGGAGCCAGTACCAGGGAATCAGTCCTGCAGGTTTGGACCCTGAGAACGCAATGAAATCCCCACGCTCCCCCTGCAAAAAATGAGAAATTGCTTTTTTCCTGACTGGTTATTTCAAACCACAACAGCTCCTTCTGGCCTTGAAACCTACAGCAACAGGTATCACATCCTTCTCAGACAGAGAGCAGACCAGGCTGTAAGAGGTAATCACTGCCTAAGAGCAAAGCCACAGTGAAATCTTTGAAAGCAATCACAAAAATCTGTAAATGACTGGACTCAACCTCAGGGATAACCCAAATAGTGTCACGGCAGCCTCTCATCACGGAGCAATACAAAACCAGGCACTGATGGAAACCAGAGGAAAAGGACAGGCGTTGTACCCCAAGGCAAATCATGTCATCCTGCACCAGGGAGCCCTAAAAGCAAAGATCTCAGTGAAAATGGAGGATGGGTGAGAGCAACCAGGACTGAAACCATGTCCTACCACAGAGCCAGGGGCTGGGAGGTCGCCATGCCGCACCTTGAGCTCCTCAAGAGCTGCTGAAGATGGAGCAGCAGCAATGCCAGGTGTGACTTTGACTCTGCGAGTTGACTTTGGTGATGGAGAGCATTTACACTGAATGCAGATCGCGTTTCCGTGAAACCCAGTGCCGCAGCATATTACATCCTTCTAAACAATATTATTAAACTACCATAATAATCACCCTGCTCTTCAATCCAAGGTCTCAAAGCACATTACAGCCAGTAATGAAATAACTCACACAAGACCAGTGTGAGGAAGAAGGGGATCATTACTGCTGCTGCTCGCAGTCACAAAGTCGTGCTTTCAGACACAGAATTTCATTGCGAGGAGCCAAGCACACAAGTGTCGCCATATACTTCACTCCACTAAAGTCAGGTACGGGTCCTGTCAAGGAGTTATCATTGCTTTCCTGATACTCGGTATTTTAGCTGAAGTTCCAGGTCTGGAGACTCTCGTAATTAAAAGAGACTCTCAGCTTTCGTTTACAAGAAACAAAAGGAAAACAATCCCCAGAAAAAAGCTGTATTTGTGGATCTGAAGTTGGAAATCTGTTCAGTCTACCCTAAGACAGAAGGCAAATGAAAACAACAAAAATGTATTTTCTTTTTGTGCTTCAGATACTCCCATTCTCTTAAGAAGCTGCAATATCTTCTTGGGGGCTGAGTCAGGATTTCTGTCCGCGTGTGGCCACCAGCCCTGCACTGCTGGCGTGAAGTCAGCTGGCTGGGACAAAATCCTGACCTCTGCGCAGGGGAAGCTGCCCCAAGAGACATTTCTAGATCACACAAGAGCCTTATGGTAGAGCTAAAGAGGGAATCCAGGCCTTAATTACCCCACACTTCACATTAACGAGGAACTGTTCATACACAAGCGAGTTAACTGGCAACTCGCTAGAGCAAACGCGATGCAACACCTTGCAGTTCAGACTTATAGCTGGAGTTGAGAGGAGCCAGCTTCAAACTCACGACTCTCCCACTGCTTTCCTTGTGTCACCTAAAGCCAACCCCTCGCTTATGACACCCCGTTTTCCAAAAGCACAACTCCCTCTGATTTATTACGTTGGCTTCTGTGCTCTTAGCAAGGTTTCGCTGGTGGGTAAGGAAGCGAGCATCATCCTGTACGTAGGACAGAGCCCACGACTGGATGGGAGAGCACCAACCAACAGCCCGGACACCAGCACTGGCACTTTGGTGGGCAAACGTGTGACCGGAGTGCTAAGGCGACGAATCACACTGGACCATTCCTCTTCTGCGCCACACAATATCCCTCATTGATTGTGGCTGATAAACCCACACCAGTCCGGCCTACAATGTGTGCAAATCTGAAATCAGTGGTAGGAAGGGGAAACAAATGGGAGTTTTTAAGAGCATCTGCTGTACATATTTGAAATATCAGAACTCGGTTCTTCATCTTATTTTTCATTCAAATATATATTATGAAATTTAGAAAGCTAACATCTATCTAGGTTCCCTACCCCCAAAATGCTTGCTATGTGTTTAGATGCAACACCAATTTTTCCAGCTTTTGACAGTAAAGGAAGCATTAAATGGGATGACTGCTCCCCAAACCAAAAAAACCTTCCATCTCTAGCCATAGAAACAATGGAGCAGTTTGTCCTTTGGGGGAGGGGTGAATAGCCATGGTAAATGACAAATGGCTAAGCCATATGCATTCACTTCCTATCTACACCAAAAAGAAATTAAGCAGCTATCAGCTTACCATGGAAGCCAGAGCCACAAGTGATAATTTTTGTGAATGGTAATCTGGCACATCTTCTCTGCTGCATCGGCAGCTGATGTTGCTCGTGTTGGGAAGGTCCTTGGAGCTACTTCAGACCCCTACATATGCACCTGACCCTGGTCTTTCCTGCATGTTGGGGACTTGGGGAGGAAGGATTTTGGAGGTCCCTGTGTTGGACTGTGACCATGAACAGCTTTATGGAGGCAGAACAACCTGTATTTTCTTACATATAAGCCAACGACAATCTGGCACTAATTTAATCAGTGCTTCCTTTCCCCTCTCTGCATTGAAGACTATACTGTTTAATTATTTAATAATTGGATTAATGCACATAAGTACCTGCACAGGGAGAAATTACAAGGGAGTAGATTGCTCTTTATTCCAGCAGAGAAAGGTACAACCAAAGCCAATGGCTGGAAAGAAGAGGCAGACAAATTCAATGAAAAATAAACCAGACAGTTCAAAGATTGCAGGAGATAAGCATTGGGAAAAAAAGGTCTTGTAGCCTTCAAAATCACTATCTTTCTGGAATACAGGCTTTAGGCAAACACCAGTCAGACATCTTAGTGTAGGAGCAATTAGGTGACGTTCTACAATTTGAACTATGTAGGCGGTCAGAGTAGGTGAACTAATAACCCTCTGACCTTAAGACTATGAATCTGTTCATTCACTATCTTATCACACTGCAAAACCTCTGCTTCCATCTCTAAAATAGAAAATAACACAGGCAGAAAAAATAGAGAAGCTCTCATGTGCTGTGCTGGGAGGTCTAGGAAAAAAAAATCACTTCCATCTGCAAATAAATAGAACAGTATTGCAATAATGAATAGCACAATGGTATCAAAAATTGTAACACAATAATAGTACAAAAATAATGGTATTAGAACTATAGGAAAAGATTTTTTTCCTACAGTTAAAATAACTCCTTAAATGCAGTAAACTTTTGAAGGGAAGAGAATTTAAAAACTGGCATTTTTTGATGTTACATTATAATCCCCTAAAGGGAGGAGATATATATGGGGGGAAGGGGTATTTCATAGTCATGACATGATTTATGGTCAATATGCTGGAAGGCCATGGAAACTAGCTCTAACTGTTATCTTTAGATGAGAATTTGTCTCTAATAGTCTCATATGAACCCAGCTAAATATATTTTCTCATTTCACACTCAGACAATCACTAAGGGTTCAATCCCACACCCATCTGCAGCAATGGCAGAAATCCCATTGACTTCACTGAGAGCAGGATAAAACTCATTCCTTGAAGGTGTTACAACACAATTATAGTCACTTTTTCAAAAGTATCCATAAGACAAAAGAATGGGGTTTGTTGTTTTTTTAAAAAAAAGATTAAATTAGCAGAGAAAATGAAGTTGGGGTTCTTCTACACCAGTTCTGACTGCACCTAAACAGCCTGGTGTAAGTGCCAAGGGCACAGCCCCAAAGTGTTCAACCTAGGAGCTACGTTATCAGACCACATGGAAATCTGGGAAGTATATATTTTCAAAGGCATCTAAAATGGATTCTCAAAGTCACTTCTAAAAATCATTCACAGGCATTTTTGATGATTTTACCTGTGGCCACTCTGCCACCTATCCTACAAATTAGCTTTGGCCAAACAGAATGAAAGACTGCAACGCAATTTAAGATGGGGAAAGGATAAACTCTAAAGTATTAAGGTCAGGCTCTTATGCATTTATGGTACTTTCACATCCTGACAGTTTCACAAATTCCGGGAAAGATTTATCTTGTCCTGACAAAATAACTTCTCAAGTGTCATGTCTCAAGTGGACCTCTAGAAGAGGCAGGGCTGAGGACTGAGTGCCAGGTGGGAGCTGGTACAGTGTGGTGTGCCTGGTTTCACACCACTGACAAGCATGGATGCAGTGATGGAGAGGGGATGTCTCTGTTTGGAAGGTGGGAAAAGTGATCCTGCAGTGATTCTGAAACCACACTAGCACAGAAAACACCACCAAATTGGAAAAATTTAGTCTTATCTTAAAAAAAAAAAAAGTATACATAACTTGCAATTGCAATTCAGTGAATATTTTTGGCAAAGACTCACTTAGAAAGGGCACTTTGTGGACTCTATAAACCATTTCTAACGCACTCAGAGTTGCATTTATACCTTTTTTCTTTTTAAAGGCAACTGAATATTCAAATGCAGTTTTGTATTTTAAGTGTAATTTCTAATTACATGCACAATTGCTAATCCATCTGTTTACTACATACTGTAAATGTCTGTAGTTATATATGCTTGAATAATTATTGAAAATTAAATATTGTAAACAGTCAAATTAATTTCTCTCAGCATACCAAATTGCAGGAAGGCTGCAAGATGATAAAATATTACATGCCCCCAGAAATGGAACAAGTCACTCCTACCCCACACCTCTCTGAGTGTGCCTATTGCTGTTCTGTAAAGATAGGAAACTTTTAAATCCAAAAATTTGTAACAAGAAGAGTCTGAAAAGCTCCATTACACTCTGCTATCAGTAAGAGAGTGATTTAAAATGAATGTGGTCTGCAAATGTTTCAGCTGTGCTGGAACAAGAAAATCATGTTTCTTACGTGAGGCGAGTTAGTGTTAATGTTTTCTAATGCTAAAGTTTTTTTAAATTTCCTTCCTGTCAGAAGCACCATAGGAAATATCCCACAAAATATTTCCTTTGTTGATTTATCTATAACATTGCACAGCAATAATGCTATTCAGGAAGTCCCAAGTAGGAAAACACGGGAACACACAATATTTCAATATACATTATCCATTCCCAGAAGAGACACGGCTTTTCCTACCAGATTTCTGTGCAAAATGGAGCTCTGCGATAGAGCCCCTCTATTGCTATGGTCATTTATGGCTTAAACATGGTTCATTATGCATTAATAGGTTTTCAGTCCAGATCAGATCATCTATTTTGAGTTCCTGGATAACAATAGCCAGGGAATTTCATTGCTGAACTCCTGTGTCTGGACCGTAACTTTAGAATAGCACCTTTACAGCTAAAATTATCGTGAGCCAGAAAAATAAGATTATTTCTTGTCTGAATTTCTCTGACTTCACCTTCTACTGACTTTTATGCCTTTTATCTGTTAGATGAAAGAAAACTTTTGTCAGAAACCCTTTCCCTGTGTAGGCACACAGAAACTGTGAAGGCATCATCTCTTAAATTTTTCTTGACAAATTACACAGACTGCATTTCTTTGGCTTCTCATGGTAAGGTGGTGTAAATTTTAGGTTTTAAAAAGGTGATTGAGACCCCCAGTGATGTGATCCTTTTAAGTAGATGGCTTAACAGAAGATTCAGACATGCTTGAAAAGAGATGAGAATCTGGCTCTACATGTTGGACTTCATCATTTAACAGTGAGTCCCACTGCCTACACAGGGGGGCAGCTGAAGAACATTTAGGATCTTAACTGCAGTACATGTGTCTATACACACACAGTTATCAATGAGAAATCAGGTACCCAGATGCCTTCCTGGATCCTACCCTGGTTGCAGACAACTGGCCTGTCTCGAAATCCCCTCTAGAGAAACCCTTGAGCTACAGTGTAGGAGGAAGGGATCAGGTTGCTCCTTTAGAAATTTTATTTTTTAACTGTGAGGAGGGGAGCCAGCTTGTCCAGAATATAAAGTAATTTCACCTTTCAGGAGCACAGCTGGACATCATGTTTGAAAAGTTCAGCCTTCCTAGGTGCCTCTGCCCTCAGACCCCTCAGTGAAGCAGCAGCTAAGTCTTTTTATTGTAAGATTGTCACTGTCTTTCTTTTCTCATGACAATGGAAAAGGAGATCAGGGAAAAAACCTAAACCTATACACATGTCATTAAAGGAAAAATTTTTTAAAAATCCACTTTGAACGTTTTTGCTGAAAAATCCTTTAATTTAAAAAAATGCAAAATAAACAAACAAACAAAACCCTTTGCACCTTGTGCAAAATTCTGGTAAAAAAAAATTAAATATTATATATATACACACACACACCCCTCAGATCTCTCTATAGAAATAGATGCAGGATGTATATATCCTATATACAATTTGGGGAAAATCCCCTGCACCCCCTCCCTTCCAGCTCTGCAAGATGCCAGGAGCTGCAGCCCCAGGACAAAGCCCATGGCACACAGGGGCACATCAGCACCTTGCCAGCAAGGGACCAAACTGCCTGCTCCTTGATTTTAAAAACCCGGTCTCCACTCCTTCTAGCACCACGAGCACCCAGGAACAAACTTAGCGCTGATAAATACTGCCTTGGTTTTTCTGCCGCATCCCCATCTGCTTTTTCCCATCTGTTGTCTCAAGCTCCCCTTAAACTGCAAGCTTTTCGGTGTAGCAACCATCTTTTACTCCACTTACCCTGCCAAGCACGGCAGGGTGCCGCCTCACGACTGCAGCTACAAAGGTGCCACAATATTACAAATAAATATTAAAAAAATAAGTCATCGTTTCAGCTTACCAAAAGGCAGCCCAGGTTTTGCTTTTCCTCACTGAGTTCTTAGTTCTGAATTATTTTTAATTAATAAATAAAAGGAAAAAAAACAGCACCCACCCCACCCCACCCCAATCCCCCTTCCTTTTATTGCAGGACTCAATGTGAAGAAGGTATCTTGTGGATATGTTTTGGGATTGTGGGTTTTTTTTTACCCAAAGGCACTATCAGAGGTGAGGGTGAGCATTCATGATGCCAAAAGCCAAGTGCATGCACATATATGGGTGAAACAGTCTTGAATGTGGAATATTTTCTGTGTGATGCAACTGTCTTTATACAGTCAGTTCAACAAAATATATATTATTTTCTTCATGTTTTCATCTCTTTTTCTCATGTTTGTTTATAAACAAAAACAACCTCTCTACATAGAAATTTCCTCTTCTCCAACATTTTTGTTTTCCCATTAAATCTGTGATTACATTCTCAGTGCTGCTCTTCTGCTGTTAACAAAGCAGCCAGGTAAAGAGGTTAGGCTGATGCCTTGCAGGGTGTTTGTAAAATCACCACTATTTTGCATAATGAATCCAAGCAGAAAGTAGAAACAGAAGTTTTGGAGGTGGAGAGGAAGCCTTTTCCTGCAGGCTGAATGAGCAAAAAGCCCTTGAGATCCTCTCTTCTCAACACCAGGTAGCAGGAGGAGAGGATGAACCAATAGATTGGAGCTCTGCTCACGGGCAGGGGGTGCAGCCCCTCTATCCAGCTGACCAAAGAAGGACTATAACCAAATCCTGCCTATTTGCTGCTCTGACACTGGGCTGTGCACTGTTTGGTAAAGGACTCGGTCCTCAGCAAGCAAACCCAAGTCAAGCTGAAGGGTTTCCACACATACAAATTCAGGTCATGTGCATGTTTGAGTCAAAGCTGCAGTGCGCCCCAGTAGACTACTCTGGTCATGTGGTTGCTTTATTTTCTTCCTTTAATACATAACATTCCCTTAATCAGTTTGGATTACATTGTCACAAGAAAGAAATAAAAAACCCAAGAGAAATCCCCCAAGAAATTATAGACTTACTTGAAAAATATCTACAGCATCACGCATATCTAAGCTGTTAATATCATCTAACATTTTTCCATCCCTGCATCTACTTTGGGTAATCTTGTGTGTGTTTATTCTCTGCTTAATCAATCTAATTTGCACCTACTCAATAAATTAAATTTAGCAACAATTATTCTCTGTGTCATTTGTAGTATGTTCCCAGGTCCTATCTCAAGAACTGCCTCAAACACATCAAATAATAAGAAAAAAGAGGAAATTCTTCATCTGCGGTTGCCTCTCCTAAAGGATCTCTCTGAATAATATAATTGATGGGCATAAAATGTTTTTTCAGAGATTTAAAAAAACCCACCTTGTTCTCACGATAACAAAAATAACTTGAACATCTTTGAGCAATGACAGCATCTTTCCATAATAATATCTTCTTAAGGTTATATGGTCAAATTCTCAGGCAGCACAAACCATATCATTCAGCTGAAGCTTAGGACCATAAGCACCTGTGATTCTTTTTTTTTTTTTATATACAGCACATTTTATTACATAGTGTCTGTGATTCAAACAAAGGTCAGAAAATACAAGCATATGGTGAATGGAAGCAAAATTAATTATAGCTAAAATATTCTTTTGCAGAGCAGACTTACATTTATCTTTTGGGTATTGTGACTACATTAAAAAATTGTGAATGTGCATTGCTGTTCATATGCTGTTGGTAAGTTAAAAGTTCAGAAAATAATACTTAGGTTTCAAACCAAATCCCTTCAAGATCTGAAAAGCTAATTGCTAATTACCATACAAATAGATCACTGCAGCACAGATTCCTTGCACGTAACTCATCTGACAAAACCATGAAATTTCTCTTAGAAGGCAACAAACCCACAGCAGACCATATTCACAGGACATAGCAAGCAAACACCTTCCTGCATGGAAAGTACAAGTAAATGTAATACTGAGAAAGAAAGAGTATGATTCTTGGGGGGCAGCATGGGACTTCAGGACTCTGGGTTTGCTCCTTTGCTCCACGACAGCATCAGAGAAGCTGCTTAGGGCTGTGCCTGCATTAGGCTGATGGAGAAGCGGTTTGCTTCACCCACTCAAGAGACATGAGTTGGCTCTGCCCTCACATTGATTGGGAGGCTTCACCAGAGCCATTCATGTCTCCTTGCCCCTGTGCAAACTGGAATCCTGCCTTGCCTGTGGGCAACCCAGGCTTGCTGAGAGAAAGCAAGAAGAGGAAGGGCTGAAAGGCAGGCATGGGAAATGGTGGGGTAACTGGAAACAGGAGTGACTGGGGCTCCCATGTGCCCAGATAACTTCTGCACACATGGTGGAGACTGCTGGTGCCGGGTCAGCCTTGCTTTCCAGGTTCAGCAGGACAGGATGGGCTGGACTCATGTCAGTAAGGCTTTGCATTGCATGAAGCCAGTAGCTTTGAAGGCAAATTAAGACCAAATCTTTATTACCGGCATAAGATCAGTTAGTCACTTCCTTTGCCTCAGTTCCCTGCTTGTTAAAAAAGGAACAGTGCTGCTCTACCTTACCATACAGTGTGAAGGACTTAGCTACCACGGGAGGGGAAACCACATACGCACAACAGGTGAGGGAGTAGAGGCATAGCAGAATCCACATGATGATCAATGTAAAAACAAGGTCACAAGAGCAGGGTCCCTTGTAGGGAGATGCTTCTTAAGATCTAACTTCAGACCTCTTAGAGCTCTGCAGAAAGTTTTGTAAAACACGAAAGCTGTGATTAGGGGGGTCTTCCGATATTTAACCCCCAGATCCTGCTTTATTTTTATACATATACATCTCCTGTTAAATTAAGCTCTGTGCGTCTAGACATATGGCAATGCGATCTGTACAATTATATAGATAAGGTCACATACTTAATTGGCAACAGCACTACTAACTTCAAAGAAGTTGTGTCAATCTTCCCAGGGAGAGAAAAGCTCTCTCATTAACATAAAGGGAAGGGGGAAAGAGAGGGGAGAGTAATTTCACAGAAAATAATTATCTTTGGTTATAACAGCATAACTCTGATGGAGATAGTCAGAGAGAAAAGGAAAAATAACACAAATCCACTGTTAACCTTGATTTTTCAACAGACCAGTTCAGCTGCACTGCAAGGTGACAAGGCTTTGGAGGCTTAGTAGGTGCTGACACCAACTCCTTTGTGACAGAAGACAAAGAAGAATTAATAGTTGGTGATTACTGACATCACGATGGCTTATACAAACACACCTGTCTTCACAGTTGCCTTCTCTTCGTATTCCCATTTCCCAGCTAGTTTTTTCAAAATTCACATGCACCATAGGTCAAGCTCATTCTGTCAGACAGGAAATATCTCCATCTTTTTTTGTTTGTACCAGCTAAACTATAGCTACAGTCCTTGCCTTTAACTTCCAATCCATAAAGAGATATTAGAAAGTGCTCACACAATAAGGTCAAGATACACCACTGAAGCCACTAAAAGTGCCTGTCCTAAGATGACAATATGAGTGTATTCATTGCAATGGAGCGAAAGGGAAAAATGCTGATTCAGTATTTTCTGCTTGGGTTTTGCAGGGTCCAACATCATAGACACACGTAGCACCTCTGACTGTTGAGCAAAGGTAGATACAAGTTATTTGACTAATTAAAGAGCAATATAAAATAAAAAGAAAACATAAAAACAACTTTCCCTCCACCCCCTCGCCCAAGCCTTCACCTCATCTGAGCTAACATCAGAGCTTTATTCTCCCCGGCAGCTCCCTCTCCACAGCCTTACCCCTGTGCCAACACCATGCTCACAGGCTCCACATCTCAGCATCCTTAATGCACCAACCTAATTCCCCCTTCCAGAGTTCAGGCTTGGACCACAAGCAATTACTGTAGCGCCGGGGCATTCACTACTATTGTCATCATAACGTACGGAGGGATGACAAGCATCCATAGCATATGCATTGTGCATACATTTAACAGGGTTGTGACTCAGTACACAGTTTCACCCAATCATCTCAATTATGCTTCTGTCATTGATAATAATTCTATCAAGAGTATTTTGCTACCTGGAAATGAATGCAACTGCCCTAATTACAAATTAGTGAAGGAATAGTGCAGCATATGAAAAAGGGAGATGGTTTCTTGACCAGCTCTGACCAGTCATGGCTTCTGGTAATTTATGAACAGAGAAACTGGACTGACAAGCAAGGTAGAAAAATTAGTTTCACAGCTAAACTGATAGCCGAAGATAGTTCTGAATAGGACAGAAGATCTGCTCTGCTGATGTTTTTGAAAATAAGAAATGATTGCTGTAATGTACGACAATGTAAATTTATAGGATTAATGGCAAAATCCTTGCTGTTCTAGAATGGGTGCTGGGGCAGGACAGGAGGGAGCTTTTTGGTTATCATGCAGTAACATTCTCCATCAGCAAACACTGTCTCAGTGGCCCCCGCCACACTCTTGCCCTTCAGACCTAAGTCTCTACTGAAGCAAGTGGGGAGTTCAGGTTTAAAACCGACATTGCACTGAATAAGTGAGGACACAATGGTCCAGTCAAGGCAATGGGGATACTACTGAAGCTTCTTACTGTGAAAGAGAACTAGAAAGGTCATCATGGAGATCTAAAGAAAGGTTAAAATTTCTATAAGCTATGTTTAAATCTTCTGATTACAAAGAAATGGCATTTATGAGAAGTATTGTATCTTCCAATGCCATTTTAAAAGAGGCACTTGATACCAGAGACATCCAGCAATCTCAGCTGTATTCAGTGCTTCATGAATCAAAACCCACTGCTAGCAGAAACCAGGTCTGTTCAGGAGAGATGATAAAGCTGGACTTATTATTTTATTAATAGCAGCATTACTGTAGCCTCAACTAAGGTGACACAGCTCACACCTTTATCCCCTCCACAGATAACACATACAGAGTAAGGAGGGAATCGCTGCCAGGGAGGAGGAAAGAGATGGGCTGGCTGAGCTCAAATTTTCTCATTGTCAGTGGAATCAGTGGTCTGGCACTAGACTTACTTAATCTGAAAAATTTTTATATTCCTCTTCATCCTACCATTTCAAAAGTGATGCTCCTCTTTCTTTGTATACGCCTATGAATACATGACTCTGTGAGGATGTCTATTAATGCTGAGATGCCTGAAAAATCAATAGCTTGCATTTCCACAGCCTGTTTGATCTGCAAACTGTCTACTGTGAATTAATTTCCAGGACAATCACATGAGGTAAGAAAATATTTCCACTTACACAAAAAAAGAAAAACAGTGAGGTTAGATGACTCACTCAAAGTCAAAAGAAGAGTTCATGTCACTGCTGGGCTGCAGCTCAGGAGTTAATTGAACATCTACTCCAGGGAATAAACGTGCCCTGGCAAGCAGATGGACTTGATGATTTACATCCTTTCCCTCCTGTTTGCTTTTTTTTTTTTTTTTCTTAATTATTACTATTATTATTGTTATTATGACAAGTTCCTTGAAGCAGGCTTTTAGGTCCCACTGTGATTAAGCACATAGCTCCAACATCGATCATCCTTTGATTTGCTAGCTGCTCACCCTGGGCTCAAACCACTGGAAAGACGGTGTCTAGTTAAGAATGAGCTACCCCAAAGCAGAAATTGAAGCTTTTAAAATGCTCAGAAGCTTGATTTTTAACAGTAAGCATATTATAAAGAAGTCATTAAGAGCCACACTTTTAAATAATACTGAGAAGTGAAAAAAAAAAAAAAAAAGAAAAAAGAGAGTGGATCATTTAGCATGTGTTGATAAGACATAAATTACAGAAAGTGGAAGCCAGATAATGTGTTAAGGGAATTACATTGTAAAAATCTGTTTTAGCTATATATAGTTACAGATCAGTGGCAGATATATTGGGCTGGACTCTGCAAGTGTTGGTGAACTCAGCATTTGTATAAACAGTGTTAGAGATCACAGAAGGAAGGGAGATCAATTTCTCACCTTTGATTGAAGAGACCTACAATCAGTGGTTTCATCCTCTGCAAGGTCTTCTTTGGTTTTGGACAGGTCAGTTGAACTGCAGGGACACTTATAGGATGAATGGCAGTGAGCATCATGTGATCCGCATTGCCAGTTTCCATCGCACACAGAGCTGCCAAACAGGGCTCCGTGGCCAAGGCACGTGTGGGAGATGCCACCAGGTGCCCTTCAGAAGGAGCCTCCAGTAGGAGGGAGGTGATCTGCAACACCCTCAAAATTCAACACATGCACTTCCCAATTTGTTCACTATAGCACCTAAAATGCACTCTGGAGGGAGATAGCAGGTTAGAGTACACAATCCAAACAAACAAAAAAGCTAAGGGCCTTCATTTACAAAACACTGCAGATCTTATTTCAGAGGAAGTTTATTAAGAGTTTTGCAGGATGCACAGCATAACTGCAATGTCAGGCAGGTCCCCCACTAATGCAGCCTACCCTCATTATGGGGTGGGAGCTGGGAGAATTGGTGGTCAGTGAACTTAGAAACCTGCCCATTCTTGAAGAACAGACTTTTAAAAAAATAAAAGTAGCATGAAATGCCCCTTAGAAGAACAGTGACAAACGGACCAAGGTAGTACTAAGTATAGCTTGATACTGATGATCCAATATCCCTTAGAAATGTCATCAAAAGTTATTCTGTTTAATCTTTTCAAATAGTTTGGCATTTATCTTTAATTATGACATGAAGGTTTTAAATGCCCCTTTCTCTACAGAACCAAGCTATGTTAGTCTTACTCCTCATGCAATGCAACTTGGGTTTAAGCCTGAAAGATGTGCAAGGCTGTTGCAGGGACTAAGTTGCCTATACTTCCATTCGCTGTCCATATGGCCTTTTGCATCACCTACAGCACAGCAGGAACATTAATAACTGGATTATTAAGATCACTGAAGTTTGCCTCCCAGAGTAAGCTGTGTCCCCTTGAGATGGTATCTACTGCAAAATGCCAGCAGAATTGAAAAATTCTGGACTATTTCGCAGATTTTGTTCCTCTGCTGGAAACACATGGCAAACATGGGCCTTGGAGAACAAGAATTTATCACAGTTCGAGTGCTCTCCTGAATATATAAACCACTATTCTTTCTCTCTCCTCTCTGGTATACCTTTATTTCTGGGCTGAGAAGAGGCACCATGTAGCCAGCAGCTGTACTGCTGGCAACCTTCAGGACAGAGCAGGAGCAGAGCACTGGATTTGGCTCAGTCTGTGAGAGCAAAGAACATGTGTGGGGATTTCTTGGGACAAACCAAACAAAAGCATCCATAAAAATCAGGATGTATTGCAGGAGGGTGAAGCACTGTTTTAGTATGTCAGGGCAAATGTGGCATTCAGCCCCAGAAAGATCCTATGCTGGCTGGCTTAGTGAGTGCACAAGAAAGCAAACCCCAGCCTACTGAGGAGAGTAGCTTTCATATCAATTAAATTCTGACACTCACTAACCCCATATTAGCTTATATAAATATTAATACTACTTCAGCATGAAAATATCCAGTCTCTTTCCAAATCTAGGTGCAGACGTGACAGTTCAGAGACAACTTCCAGAAGCTGAATCTCTGCGCTGGAAAGATGTACTGACCTACATGTACTATTTCTAAATCCACCAGTGCATCCTGCCTTAAATACTGCAACAAATACTATTTTGGGAGTGTCAGGGGTCTGCCTCTGTTTAAACAGTGCCAGCAAGAGACTAAGCAAGGTGTAACTTAATTTTTCATACACACCAGCATAATTTTAGAGTAAATTCATTAACATCAATGTGCAAGAGAGTGAAATTTGGTCTGCTGGCATGTTAGTTAAAATATCTCTTAATCTAATTTACTTAAGACTGAAGAGAAGCTTATTGGGTTTGTCCAATATATGTACAACACTAAACAAAATAATGTAATGGTTTGAATTGAAATTCATTGTTTTCTTCAGAGCACAGAAAAGTAATAAATCAACGCAGTAAACTACCCCTGTGCTGTGCTGTGAAATTAACAGCAATATACATGAAATAAAAATAAGAATTTACAGCCCTAATCAATCAATTTTTTTTATTAACTCCATCATCTGTTTTATTTACCTTCTTCCACATGCCTCTCACCCCGAAATAACTTGCTCAGCTTGGGGCAGCTGTGATACTCCCATGGGCTCGTCTGGGAGCCGGTCAGCCCAGCCACTCCACCAGCAGCTCTGTCTTCCTCCTCCTCCTCCTTCCTGGTCCCATCTCACACCACCCACCAAGGAGCAAATCCCTGTGACCCCATGCTCTGCCAAAGCAAGCCTGAGCCCTCCCCAACATAAAAGTCAGGCTAAGAGGGAAACCCCTGGCTCCCCCAACAGCCACACCAGGGCTTAGGCTGACCCGTGGCTGCTGGAGGTGCCGAGCACCGGGAACACTTCCATCGCTGCTGGGTGACATGGCGGGGAAACCAACGTACAGGGGATGCGTTTCCCTGCGGTCATGTAACCTGGAGAATCACTTCATCTATTTGAAAAACATGTTACCTACCCCCCTCACAAAACTGTGCCTTGCAATACCTCCTGCTCACTATAAAGAAAAATCCCAATTTGCTCTCTTGGCCCTGCTAAACTTAGGCAGCAGTCTCCATCAGACTGCAGAACAAGGCTGCCTTGTTCTCAAGCATGGATGGTTTAGGGTTTCACATGTACTCATGTGCTACATTATTCACTTAGTGCTTGTACCGATGAATATCAGCTCACGAGATAAAAGTGCAATGCTGAGGTGCAGGCTGATGTTTGGCTGTATGTTAGAAAAACAATCGAGGTGAGAAAACAAAGATTTTCATGGGAGGTTGCCCACGCTGCCTTTGTATAACTGTCCAGCTGTGCTCATGTTCCCATCCTCCTACCCCAGAGCACCCATATAAACCCTGAGCCTGCAGGGGAGAGCCCCTGCCACCCATGTGCACTTGCACTCCTGCAGCAGGGCAGCAAGAGCATGGGTTGCCCAGGGTGACTTCAGTGCCAAAGTCTTGCTCTGAGCAGCTTTTTAGCAGCCCTTGGCTCCTGCAGTACCAGCTCTTCCTCTCTCCAAAATCAAGAGAGCAAATAGCAAGTGATAATCCTGAAAGGTCTGAAGACTGCCTTCAAAGAGATCCAAATGCATGTGATGTGTTTGCAGTTCAACAGTACCTAAAATAGCTATCCAGAGATGTGCCAGTCTATAAAAATGTAGGAAGTGACAGGTTGTCTACTAAAAGGTTTCTTCTACCTACAGATACGGCATACAAGGAGTATCATTCCTTTCACTATCCAGATAATAAATTAACATTGTAAGATCTGGCTGCAATTACTGTCCTGTATCAGAACTGGGAACAGGATCTGAACTCCCTATGTCCCCACTTGATGCCTTGATCAGGTGGCAACACACGCAGTGCCTCCAGAAATCTGCATGACCTGCATGAGCTATAAAGTGGCTGAAAGTGCGTTCCAGAGGACAGCAAACACAGTCATTGCTGAGCTCCAGCAATCACTGAGGAGCATGAGACTGTGCAAAGGCAGAGAGGGGCATGCCAGGAGCAGGGTGCAGCAATGCCTGGGGCACTCCTCTTTGTGATGGCAAGGACCATCCCAAAAGAATACAGGATTACTCACCTTGGCCAGGCTGCAGATAACCGCATTTTCTGGAGTCAAGGCAGAAATGTCTGAAACACCACCCACCCACCCACCAGACACACACTATAAGCTACAACATGCCCTGTGCACTCTGCGCTTTGTAACAAAACCAACTTTGTTGGTACAAAGCACCAAGTCCTAAAAACAAGAAGGAGGGCACAGGAGTCCTTATTCTCCAGAAATAGTGGGAGATTTCTTGCTGCAATATAGCCAGGTGATCTAAGGTAGTGTTCTGTGAACCATGATCCATGCTGCTTTGCAGTGAAGGATGCCAAACTCCTCTCTCCCACCTGTCTTCCTGAGCCTCTGAATAATCTGGGTTTAGGGGATACTCACTTCTAGCTGCAAATCCAGTGACAGGTTTAACCCTGAGAACATTAGCAAAGCCCAATCAGTCAGGCATCAGAGAAACTTTTCAGTACCCCAAGAGCATCCGTACACTCCAGCCAACTCCCCATCTCTAGTGGAGGCCAACTTCTTCCTATTCCCATGAAAGGATGTAAAAAATGTGGGATGCTGCATTCGTGTTGCCTCTCAGCACCTGATTAGTCACAGGAGTGAGATGTCAGTTTGTTGGCACTGTTTAAACTTCCAAAGAGACACAGAAAGTAAAAGATCCCCTTTCTCACAAATGACTGCTCTCCCCCAGCAGCAGGAGCACGCTCGCTCAACCCACGTATGTGGCAATCGCCTCATATGTGGGTTCACATTAAACCTTTCTGTCTTGATTATACAGCACACTGCCACATTTAGGACTGCTGTGCAAAGCGCTACGTGAGTTACTGCTGTGCTGAATCCCAGTGAGCATATGGGGTCGGCAAGCTATAAACTTCCTCTGTGTGTGCAGAAGTTGCCTGTATAAAACAACCAGAGTGTAAAACGCTGTTTTAGAGAAACTAGTGCACTGCAGGGAGATGGCTGAAAGGAGCCTGGCCAGAGACCCCCAAGGGCACTCTCTAGGAAAATCCATTATGCTTTTATTCCTCAGACATCAGCATCCCATCTGGAGAAAGCCTCCTGATGTTGAGGCCAGGCAGGCAGACCTCACCACACGTCGACGCTTTCTTTCCAAGAGAGATCAAAGTCGTCGTGTTCAAAATGACAAACCTCTCTTTTGGCACAAGGCACCTTCATGCACACACGCTCTATCAGCCCCATCATTTTCAAAGGCAAAAACAAATTAAAAGAGGCTCCCTTGCCCGGCTCTCACTTCTCTGTGTTTGGCACCAAGGTGGATAGAAAGGAATGGTTTAACTCCTCTATGACAGATCCCAGCCAGCCACCAGCCTGAACGCAATGGGGGCCCTTTGGGGGTTGCCCAAGCAGAAACATTACTCATCCTGAAGCCTTTAAGTACTCAGACACCAATTTCCTCAGTGCAAAATGAAGATGAACTATCTTCAGTGTTAACTGTGGGGAAGATCTCCTTCTTTGGGAAAAGCATCCCTGCCCGCTGCTCTGGCAGGAGGAAGAGCCACCCCACACGCTGTGCTACCAGGCTTGGGTGCTGTGGGGCTGCATCAGGCCCACCTCTGGTCCTCAGCATGGCCTCAGCCTGGCTACCGTGCAGGTGAGAGGAGCTGTGCTGAGCAGGTTGCTGTGTGGGAGGAGCCGACGGGAGGGAAGCACGAGCATTAAACACTGCAGAGTCCTAACTCTGCTACTTTGCCCAGATGGGATTTATGAGGTGGGGAGGGGGAGAAGGGATGCAGATGGAAGAGCCATCTTCGGCCATTTCAAGTGTTAAAAATAAGTGAGATATGTGCCTTAGGGCTCAGCAGATTGAAGACAGTGATTATACATGCTCCATGATTCTTCACCTGGGCTTATGCTTGAAAAGATCCTGACCCCTTCTTATGCTACACATTGCAATAGGATTGCCCAGCCAAATGTTGAAAACCTATTTAGAGAATGTCATTTTTCTACATCAAATTAAAGATGTTCCCTCTCAGGTCTATTCTTTCTGGTTTTCTAGCTGTTTAGAAATTTGCAGCATACATAAATAAATTTTTTGTAAAAAATCAAAACCCCAGAGCAAAACAAGCATCACAACCAGAATGAGACCTGTGTGAATCCTCTGAACTACTTTGGTAAAGATCAGCCTATCACTGCGAAAGAGCCCCCTGACTCTTTAGCCCTGGACCATGCTGGATGGTCCCCACCAGTCAGATAAAGAGCAAGGGATGGCCAGGTACACACCGGAGCAAGGACCACCTGTGGCCAAGCACAGGTAGGCAACCAGCAGAGGATCCACAACCTTGGGCTATGTCTTCTAGGGCCATTTCTTCCTCAACTGGGCACTGGGGACGGCTGGCTCAGCAAAGACTCCGAGGGCAGAGAGATGCACAGGGCGGGTCTGCATGGGCGCAGTGCTCCGCCATGGCGGGGTCAGGCCAGCCAACAGCAGCACTTTAACTGAAAACTGTATCTGCCACACTGCACCCACAGGCTACATCCCCAGCTGTTACAAATCAATGCAAAACCAGATTTTTTTTTTTCTTAAAGGCCAGAGGGGCTTTTAGATTATATAAATGGTCTTTTTGCATAAAACTAGCTGTAGAATTACATCCAGCTACTGTACTGTGGAGCCTAATTACATGTGCTGGACAACAGTCATGCCACTCACTTCAGAGGTGACATGCCAGCTTACAAAGGACAAGACACCACTCCATGAATTACAACAGCTTGAATCTGCTTCCTAGCATTGCTCTGCAGACTCAGAGTAGCAAAGTCTCATCCCTATAGGCACAGGGAATAGGCAACAGTCAGAAGGTATTTGGTGACCTACAGAAGAGTGGCTGCTGCAGCAGCACATCTGCAGCACATCATCTGCCAGTGCGTTTGTGTACCGATGCACAAGAGAATGCTTTAGACACACACAAGATGCTTTAGACACACAACTAACCAGGAAACAGAGGTTTGGAAAGCAGTGCAACACCAGCAGATCCTGAAGGGGAGCAAGCTGATAAACATTTAAATTGCATTTTCCCACCACCGTAAGGCATCAGGATTTTGTTACCTGTTTTAGGATTGATTACAAAGAAGTTCTGAGGATTTCCGCTTGTAATCCGGTAAGTCAGTTTTTCATTAGTGCTGGAGTCAGGGTCCTGTGCTTGGATCTGAATGACAGATACATCCTTCGGGGAGTTTTCCATGACGGCTGGGTAATAGATAGGTTCAGAGGTGAGGGGAGCATTGTCATTCATGTCCTCCACTTCAATGTAGACTTCGATGGTAGTGTAGAGTGGGACAACACCGTGATCAGTTGCATACACTGTCAACCAGTAGGATCTGGTTGTCTCCCGGTCAAGAATATCTGCTGTGTAGATAACTCCTGCAGAAAAACAGCAAGCAGAGGATATCAGGAATGGGATCAATGCAACATCACAACTATTTTGATTTGGCTTTACTATAGAAATGCATTTGGCATATAACAAATACTCCACCTTAGAAAAATTAAAGTTGTGCATAAAATGAAAACAGAAACTTGAACTTGGGCATTGTTCCCTGAACCTTGTTCAACACCTCAATCCTTTGTCCCAAGAGATTCAGGGGAGATGTAAAAAAAGATGGCTTTTCAAAAGTGTCCTAATGTCATAGACAATTCTCTGCTGGGACTGCAGCTGGCAGAGTAATGGAAGAAACACCATCATTTTCTGCTGGTGATGTGAACTTGTATAAACCTTGGTAGAGAGGGATATCACCATTGACAATGAATTGCACAAGACAAAGTAGCTTCAAGCTCCTTTCCAGTGCCCTTTCTAAAGAAGAAAACCTAGGTGGCAGTTTAAAATAAATCCATTCAAGTTCAGAAAACAGATGGTAAATTTAATAATGAGATCACGCATTGCACAATGCCAAAAACCTGGATAACAAGCAATCAAAAGCTCACATAGTAGAAGCTCTTAGACAACCAGTATTTCCTCTTTTATCACAGAGAAAAGAAGGGTTTGGCCACTCTACCTATTGGTTTAAGAAAACACCAGATGGTTTCCTACCTGGTCCTAAGAAACCACAAGAGAAACTGTGTTTGTATATAACACAGCCACAAAGAGGCATGGCACCCACCACTCCATTGAAGTACCACCCCCACTCCCACATGGTTCCTGCCATGAAGGACGTCCATCCACCTCATTTCTGCATAAAGTGATTTAGAAATCCATCCTGCTCCTGAAATGAACACCAAAACTATGAAGACAACAGGTAAAAACAGATATAGGGTCCTTAAACCAGAAACACCTCTGAGGATTGGAAGACCTGTTTGTATTTGCGTAGTCTGAACGTCCACCGACTTGAACACTGACCATGAATGCACAGAGGATGAAATACGCCAGTATCACACACACAACCACACCAGCATCAAAATAAGTAAATGCACTTTCCCACCACTTCTGCAACACATATACCATTTTCCTCTCCTAATACAGCATTATTAAATCTCAGGCTACATTAATATGGTGGCTTTCAAGCTTGAGATATACTAAAAGGGACAGTTTGCAAACCATTATTAACTCATGTCATTAGTAGATGGAAACTGGTGGAGAAGTTGCAGGGCAAGACAGCAGTACAAGAAACTTGAATTTAGTCTCAGATGTGCTTGATGCTACTTAGAACAATGCTATCAGTTAATCTGAGGAAAGAGGTGCTTTAAGATCAGTACCAATAAGGGATGTGCATGCCTTTTGGCTTTTTGGGTTTTTTAAGTATCAGACTGCACTGAAAGTTTCTATGACAGTCTGAAGTCTTAGGAAAGTTTTGAAGACCCTGAAATAGGCAGAGAGGTGCTTCAGGCAGACTTTGGGCATTGTTAAGGTGCAGGCTCTGTGCTCAGCCACTCTGCAGAGCGCCGGCTGCCAAGAAGGGATCCTCCTCACGAGTCCTACCAGGAGTCCTTCTTAATGAGGTATGTAAAGTTTAGATGGAATTTATCTGCATTGCTCCTCAGCCTCAGTCTTACAAGGTTATGCATCAAATCTGGCAGTTAATTAATCCTTTAATGACACCGAATTCAGACAAGACCTTTAGTTTAAAAGTTAACTGGTAAGTCTATTCCATTTCTTGAAGAGCAGCTGTGAAAAATGATGGCCCTGTGCTCCTGAGACATCAGCAGAAGGGATGGATTTGAGCTTCTGATGTCTAATGCTATGAACAGCGCCGGTGCCAACCTCCTTGGACATTTCACAGCAGAACACATCCTATACTGAAGTTTACTGGCAAACTTAGTAAACTGCTTTCATGAGGGGTAGCAGCAAGCGGCGAATGATGAAACTTCAGTCTTAAGGGACTACCACCCCTGGTGTAAGACAGAGAAGCCCACCAAGTGAGAAGGGATGTTGCCTGTCCCCAGGGAGTCAGGCCCTGGCTTGTGACATCCCCCATCCAACTCTGGGCAGGAGGCAGCACAGAACTCACCACACAGTTACAGAGATACCTGATGTACTTGCACATGTCTTACAGGACACATCTTTTCTCAAAATTTTCTAAATAATTTTTTCAAGTTTGGGATTTTTTTGTTATGTTTTTTAATGCTAGTTTGAACCAAGTGTTTTCCCATAATTTGATCAACCATATAGAGAGGAAGGGGAAAGGAGCAGTACCAGTTCCAGCCATGTATGGGCTTAGGTCTTTTTCTAGTAACATCAGATCCATGTCCTTCTTGCTCAGATATATTATTCACCCAACAAAGGTGAGTAATGCAGCGCTGGAGGACAAAGGCAGAGTGTATTCTAAATATTCTTGTCGGCAGCAGTCAGTGCTATGTAACGACTTTCAGTAGAAACATGGGTGAAATATGTAGTGAACTGTGATGAAAATGCCTAGAAGTCCAGAAGAGAAATTACATTGCAGGGATGAGAAGAGCCCATAATAAATGACACCCCATGGAAACAGATAAATAAAATAAAATCCACGTGGGCAAGGATGAGGCAAAAAATGATGAACGTTAGAGCTCCTAGAGATGTTGATTTATTCAGAAGACAAGAAGAATTATTTTAGATCTTTAAACAAAATTTGAAACAAGTAGGGTTTTCCCCCAGTGAGAGCACAGAAGGTTTTAGCAGATTAACCTCTGTTTATGAAGCTGAATTTCACCAATACTGAGCTGATAATAAATCTACCTTCCGAGTCACTCCTTCATTTTATGACTCCTGGCAACAGTTACTTTCCATTTCTGTATTTCAGAAGGAAAGGATCATTGAACAAGTGTTAGCAACTGCCAACGGGTCTGCTACACTGGTTCTTCTTTTTACTTTTGATTTATTAAAAGGTCCCAGATATAAATTAATTCCTTTTGCGCAATATGTCTTGTCATTTCACCTGTCACCACCACACAGCAGCTTGATAAATAAGAAGGTCTTTGTTCGTTTTCAGGTTTTCCACATGGAAACTCTCACGTTGCCCCAGGAACAGCTTCTACTGTGCTCTCGAATGTCCTGCACAAAGTGCCTCCTTGCTGTCTAACCAAATATGGGTCTAAAGTGAGAACCCACAAGAACACACCTGCTGCTTGAATATTTAACCAATCTCTCTATGTAGGTACGTGTAACACCTTCCAGATGGATGTCAAACTTCGTCTTTGTATGAGGTGTTAACTCTGAAGACTAACGATGGCATTTGATTATCAGCACTGCTTCTTCATTACCATGGCATGAAAAGCAAAAAGACTGATAGACCTGGCACAAGGAGCCGTAAAATATTTCCTGGGGCAGTCCACAGTTAGCCTCTTATTCACTTTAGCTGAGTGAAAGCATGGGAAAGGCCAAGAATACCCCTGGATAAGACCACAACAAATTCAGAAAAGACCTCACTTACTTCAAAGCTTATAGATATTAACAGATACTAAAGAAAGACAGAACTTTGTTTTCAGGGCCAGGAGAGCAGAGGGGAGGAGAGGCCTTTGGGAGCAGCTCTAAGACTTTTCTTGGACAGCTTTTGTGGTGCACTCTTCCCAGCTGCCTGCTAATTAGAAGAGAAACATGAACAAGGTAATGACAACTAAGCTAAACAAATCAAGAAATAATAAGAAACACCAGCAGAGATCCCGAAAATTTCAAAGTGATTAAAAAAGAAAAAGTTCCAAGATTTTGCAGACACATTTCTGAACAAGGCAGAAAAACAGATGCTCCCGTCCACTGGGACTCTACGCCACGGAAACACTACTATTTCTACACGAGGCAGCTGAAATCCAACCGAGCAGTCTGTAAGTGAACTCTTTATGTGACCCTCAGCCAGATTTTACAGTATCCCTGCAGGACTGAAGCCAGCACTTCCTCAAGCCCAGGGCAGTCTCTGAAATAAAGCCAGCCATCAATCCAAAAAGCGGTGCCACCGATATGCTTGCCATTGCATTCCTCCAAGTTCATTTGCCCTATGCAATTCACCAAGCACCACATGCATTACGAACACTATAAGTGAAAAATAACAACAGAGTGCATTAATGACTGATTAAAATCCTGGGCACATTTATATGTAAATTAAGCGCAGTCCTTGGGCTTGGCAATGTGCCAGCAATGCAAAGGTTGTGTGCTTGTTTCTCTTAAAGGCATGCTTTCCCTCTTTCCCTGGGAAAATAATGGGATAATGTTTTCTCTATGGCTCCTGCAAGTAGCACACAGGGAGATGCTGCATTATAAAGGGTGAAGGCAAAAAAATAGGAATGTGAAGCCAATAGATATTAAAGTGGACAAAGAATCAGCCAACTGGATTTCCTTCCTGCCTCTCCCACTGATTTACTGCACATCTTTCAGCAGACCACTTCAAATGATGCAGTCTACTCAAAAATTATCTCAACGTTATGTATTTACTATAGTCATGAGAAACACAAGGGGCTCTTAAAACAAAAAGGGATTAGAGAAAAGCATTATTTCTTTGCTCATCTCTTTTTTGCCCCCTGTTTGTTTACCTTACGTGTTTGACAATACTTTGTGTATAGGTCATGTGATGAATGGACCTGCCACAGCTCTGCAAGAGAGTGTTTACTGGAGCTGTCAGCCCATGTGTTTACATAGGTGCCCATCGCCATGGATATCTGCTTTGCACATACGTTCCTCCTAAAAGTCAGATCATCCTTCATGAATACTCTCAATAGCACAAACATTGAAAAGAGTTCAATTCTGGTTAGGTTTTTTTCAAGGAAAGATTAAAAGACAACTTGGTGGTATCTAAGAAGCTGGGCAAGGAAAAGTAGAGGAGAGTAACAAGGCTCTTTAGTCTAGCTGAGAAAAGCAAATCAAGATCTGATGGCTGGAGTCAATGGCAGAAAAAGTAGAGTGCAAATACTCAATGTGGAGGATATCTGGCAGAAGCAACTGCTTCCAGGGATGGGCCAGAATCTCCTATCATGTGGTATCTTGGTACTGGGACAATATAACCTATTCACCTACCCAAGTTATTGGCCTGGATGCAAAAATAGTAGCATGTGATTTTGCTCAGTAGCCTGTGTTATAAATGTTGCTAGTATAAGTAGTCATACTCAGTTTCAGCAAATGATGAGCAAGATGCAGGGAGGTTCCTGCACAGACAGAAAGAGGACTGACTTGGAAGTATCTGCTACTCTTCCAAACACTTCTATCACACATAAGTATTACAGAAAATCCCTTAATTATCTCTTTTTCAAAATACTGCAGTGGTTTTGCAGGGGGACATCGTGCTTAATACCGTCAGCTCTTCCTAGTTGTTCAATTGTGAAGAACCTCAATAACAAGATGTTGTTAGAAGAACCCTTTTTCAGGAATATGAGGTCATTGTACAAATCTGCATCTCAGACTGGGAAATTAGGAAAGGCCGGATAAGGTGAACAGCCCACTTATTCCCAAAGCCTGACCCAGGAGTGGCCACAGAGGAGGGCAGGAGGAGTGGAAGGCAGCAAAGGCAGCCTGTCCTCAGCACAAGCTGCAAGGCAGGATGGAGGTGACACCTCAGCAGCATCCCCCAGATGTTCCCAGCCAGAGTGTAGCATGTCCCTTCCCACCCAAAGACAGCTCCTTGCTAGTGCAAATGTAAGGTTTAGTGGTTCAAGTAGTGTCCTGGGTTTGAGTGAGTGGTGGGGTTTTTGGTAGCAGGGGATGGGGCTACAGCAGTGGCCCCTGTGAGAAGCTTCTCTAAGCTCCCCCAGCTCCAAGTCAGACTTGTCTTTGCAACAAGGCTGGGCCAACTAGCTGTGCCTCTGCGATAATATATTTAAGAAGGGGAACCTTGGAGGAGAAGTGGGAGTTGTAAGAAGAAGTTGCGACATCTATGTGAACACTGAGGTCAGTGGAAGGAGGGAGGAGGAAGGCAGGGAGGTGCGCTGGTGCACCCACCCTGCAGCCTGTGGTGAGACAGCAGGGTCACCCCACTGCCACCATGGAGGTCACTGCTGGAGCAGATGCTGACCTGTGGCTGTGGAGGACCCCATGCTGGAGCAGGTGGCTGCACCCAAAGGAGCCTGGGACTCTGTGGGGAGAAGAAGCCCCCGCGGTTGTAGTTCGGCACTGGGAGGACTGCAACACATGGGGGTGACCAGCAGCCAGGGAAATGTTGCAGCCCATGGGAGGGACTCGTGTCAGAGAAAGTTTGTGAAGGACTGTCTCCCATGAGAAGGGAACCATGCTGGAGCTGGGGAAGAATGCCAGAAGCTCTCCCCCTCCTCCCCCGAGGAGGAAGAAGTGGCAGGACTGACCATACCCCCCATTCCTTGTCCTCTGCATCACCGGTGGGGAGGAGGTAGAGATATTGGGTACAAAACTGAGTCCGGGAAGAAGGGAGGGGTGGGGGGAAGATGTTTTTAAGACATTGTAATGCTTCTTACTGTCCTACTCTGTTAAGTGTTGTTGTTAGTGTCCGAATTAAAGCGATGTTCTTTTTTTCTTCCCCTAAGGAGTCTGTTTTCTGCCCATGACCATAATAGATGAATCATCTCTCCCTGTCCTTACCTTGATTCCTGAACCTTTCACTTTATTTTCTCCTTCCAAGGCAGGGGCGGGGGGAGGAGGAAGAGGGGAGTGAGTGGATGCATGGTGCTCAGTTGCTCTCTGAGCTCAAACCACGACAAGTAGCTATAAAACTATATAAACTTTAAGATGATTGAAGGACTAAGAGGGATGGATGCACCTTCCTGACTCCAGCCCCCAGGGCACCTGCAAACTCACCCTCAATATGTGCAAGGGCCATGTCAGCTTCTGCCATACAAAGCACTACAAAAATGCATTTCCAGAGCCCTAAATCTGCCCCTCCCTCCTCCAGCTTCAAAACAAAGACACTCAGTGCAAAACAGCTACAAAGCAGAAGCTGGTTTGTCCCCAAATTAAAACGACAGGAATGAGGCAGAGTCAGGAATGCCTACTGACAGCGAAGTACTCAGGGCTCTGTTTCATCCCGCAAATTCAAAGGAAGAAAAGAAAAAATCAGTGATTCTGAAATGCTACTAATTATTCATGACCCTCATCAAAGACTCCACAAGTCTCGTGGCAGTAAACACAACACTCTGCCTGTCACCGAGCCATCAGCCAAAGGTCCTCTGTTGCATTGCCTTGCTGGGAAAAAAATAATAAATAAATGCAGCTTTAGAAGAAAAAAGTTGAATAGTGGTATTTTTTTCAAAGCTTGTTGGGCTAAAATACAGAGGGGTAGAAAGAGTTTACGCACACCTCACCTGTCCTCACTGAGACGAAGGCTTTACATCTGCCTACCCCCGCTCCTGCCGCCGAGCTCCGGCTGGATCCTGCCTGCACACATCGTTGCACAGGGGGGCCATGGAAAGATTTGTGAGTGTAAATGCAAATGTCAGAGCTAATCTGGATTCCTTGCGTTGAGCAAAGCCATGATTTTTGAAGGACACTTAGCAGAGAGCTATCGTAGGCAGGAAAAGTTTAAAAATACTGCAAGACCATTATTCATCAAACCAACAAATGTAAAATTAACCAAAATGGCATGATTTGTAGACAGAAATTTCACACCCAATTAAAGAAGAAAATTTATGATTTCAAGAAAGCTAACGTTACGCCTAACCCATATATTTTTTTTATTTAGGTCCTTCACATAGAATGGCTGTGGGGTGTATAAAAGCAGAGTGCACACCTCTTTTAGCAGATATTTATTTAGTTACTTCCATTAAGGGTAAACTGTAAATATAATGCCCAAGATTAAACAGCTTTAGTGTAACAAAGACAGGAACCTGAGCACCGATGCCAGACGGATTCAGTGCACTGGGGCCACCAAAGTCAGTAGGAATCAGAATAAATCATACATGCTATTCACCTCTCTTTTAAGACCTCTCAAGCCATGAATCACCAGTGCCAGTTCTGAATACGGACGACAGTATCACAAACTCAACCAGAGCATGAAGCAGACCTATTGCTCATCCCCCCCTCCGCTCGCAGCCGGCAGCTTTGAATATTGGCCTCCTTACTCTGGTGATTAAATGCTATTTCAGTGCCTTCATTTAAGCCCCCCCATCGTGCAAAGTGTGGTCTCCTGTTTTTATTTTATTGCACAAATTTTCTAGGCTTTAATGCATATTAAAACGCAAACCCAGCTCCTATTGAAGCGAATGGAAAAATCCCCATTGACTTAAATGGAGACTAGATCATGCCCAGGAACAAGTCCAAAAGCTTTATTAACTTTGTGAGTCTCTACATATTTAGAACTTCCTAATATTCTTTTTTCTGGTTTAAATCTAAAACATATATAATAAACCATGCTTATCAAACAATGCAAGACAGGTAACATTCCTGTCCAGGGTTTAACTTTCAATTTTTGCTTTTTTACTGATATTTTCAATGTACAAATTTACTGTTACTTCAAAATGCAGTTTCTGCAGCGAATATTATGTCTGAGTTCCCAGAGCAGTAAAAGAGAATTAGAAAGCCAATTCTCAGCAATGCTATTTCCACCGACACTGGATTAGCCTGCAAATAGATCTTTTACCGTGTTATTATACACAATATCATGAATATCACAACCAGCCAGGATTGTGACAAGGACATTCAACATGTTAATAAATGTAATATATCTCCATGTAATAGATAAGTAGGTAGATAATGTACAGGTTTACAACTCTTACTGGACACAACATGCCACCATGTGCTTCAAGGGCAATTTCAAGTGTGGGCTATTTCCAAAGGAGGGACCACCACTGATGTTGTGTGCACAGCACTGGGTGTACAGAAGGGCTGTAAACTGCTCCTGCTCATACAAGAAATCACCACCAGGCAATGTTTTAGACCAAGCATGTCCAGTTGGTCTGAAATCCCTATCAGGTATGTATGGAAACTTCCTCAGACCTCTGAGGTCTCGGGCCAGCCAACAGCTCAGCCGAAGTCAGGGATACTTGTATGACTTGGATGCACAGTGCAATTGCAGATCTTGTCTGGCAGGGTTCATTAGATCAAGTACAGACCCATCAGCATGGTTTGCCTGGGCATGACCTTGACACCAGGCTGGGGATGGCGTCCTGCCTGAACACAGACC
Organism: Strix uralensis; assembly: GCF_047716275.1. NCBI lineage: Eukaryota > Metazoa > Chordata > Aves > Strigiformes > Strigidae > Strix > Strix uralensis. The sequence continues at coordinate 127,951,703 of NC_133973.1, forward strand.
TTGGCCAGCCTTGCCTCAGGCTGCAAAACACAAATATAAATTAATTTACTACAGGTAGAGGGGAAGTTCAACTAATTAAAGGTGATAATCAAGTTTAGGTCTGGCCATTGTCCCCTCAAATCAAAATAATAAGAATAAATATCTATGTATGTTAACATATTTGTTGATATTCATATATAGGAGTATATTAATATATATGAATGTATGAATATTTTTATATAACCATATATATATGAATTCCAACAAATATGGAGAGTGTGTGTGTATATATTTTTATATATATTCATATACATATATCTTTGAATGATGTGATCCAAATGAATACTGAATTAGCAGTGCTACCCACCATAGGGACTGGATTTTCTCAGGGGTCTGATCGCAGCTCCCTGGGTGTCCCAAAACAGACACCAATGCTGTAGGACTGCTTCCATGAGGACAGACTTCCCAGTAAAGCAGCACCTTAATGGCACTAAAATAGAGGCATACCTCAAATTAGGTGCTTGACCTTCCAGGTTACTTGTATTTTGAGTTTCAAGGCAACATTCTTCCTTCTTTACCTTCAAATGACTTAAATTAAATGCTGCTGGTTTCCTTTGCTTGCTTTATTTGGGTTGGGGGGGGAAGGCTTACAACTTCACATCACAATGAGCTATCACTTAATACAACATCTTCAAGGTCACTTACACATCAATTTTAGAGCAATTTTCCAAACATATCATCAAGACGCTGAACCAGAGGCTTAGTCAAATAAATTCTCTATCTTCTTCCATTTATGAATTAAATGAAATAAGATGTGCCAACATTTTCACCTGACTAGGCTTTATTATGGTTCCTGTATCTTCCATCACATCCCTCTACTTATTTAAAGAAATACCCATATTCATCTTGCTTTAATATTTTTTGCTTGGGTGAAAAAAAAATAAATAAAAATAATCTTACATGGATAAACAAAAAACACACAATGGACAACTCTGGAAGAACCAAATTGCCTTCAAAAGCACAAATACTATAAAGAAACCCTCTCATTTATGAACAATCTCTGTCAAAGCTTAACACACTCTATCACTGCCGAACAATGCAATAAAACCCTGCAGTAAAACCAGGCTGAGAGAAGCCATGAAGCCCAAGCAATGACTAAACCACTGCCATGTACCATTTCCTACTCTCTACAAGCGCTTGAGAATGATGGGACAAACTGTGACACCTCTCTGACACATGGGATGTGCTGCGAGCCCGCATGGCTTGAGCTGTATTGTTCAACTTTTATGAACGTGAGCTGCTGCTGGCATCCTTTTGACCCAGGTAGATCCACCTTCCTCTTCAGTCTCAGAGGAACAGCAAAATACGATGCCTATTTATGGGATGAACTTTGTGCTATTCGATGGACATGTGCAGGCTCAAATTTTCAGCCAAAGAGGCAAGAAAAACAAATGAAAAGTGCAATTTTGCTACTGTGGCAGGTGCTGTGCAAAATTCAGATACCTCAAGCTTTTTATAAAGACTTGCAGGAAGATCTACTCTGGGAACATGTGCTTAATGTAACTCAGAAGAACAACAGTTGATGGTATAATTTCACTATATTGAATTACACTTTTTTTTTTTTTTACTTTTTTTAAAGCACTTGTGGCTACTGGGTTTCCAGCCACACATGAATTACAAACTGTGAATTCTCTTCAATATTACAACCTCTCTGTATGCATTTATCCCTCTGTATCTATTTGTCCCTACAGCAAACTGAGGTCTGCCTTGCTTTCTGAGCACCACTGTGATTACAAAACTCTTCCATTCCTTGTGCCCACCCCTGAAGCCTTCCCAACCAAACCAAACGTGGGGATGGTACCAGCAGAAATCCTCACATTGCTAGCACCAACGACGAAAGCTGTTAAACCTCAATAATAACCTGTTTGTATGGAGGCATTTTTTCTCAAAGGGTCTGGCTAATGCCCAGAGTAACCCAGATTTTCTGTACATCCTCTTTAGTAGATTAATAAAGAGATCAAAGTCTGACCCACGTGTCCTCTGCTGGGAGGACTGTGAAGATATTTTAAAAAGAAGGGTTTGCTCCTGGTTATTTTAGAAACAAGATCAGAAGCGGAGCAAAGCTGAAGCAGGAAGAAGAGATGGAGAAAAAAGGCAAAGCATGCTCAAAAGGATTCCGATAAAAGTCTTGGCAAGGGACCTCTGTGCAGAGTCCTCTTTCTTTACACAGAGCTCTGTATCTTTTGTACTGCCTACAGTATGAGAGATTGTTCTGGGAACCCTTTTGCAAAATCTGTGCCGATCTGCTTCAACTGTTTTGTACTGGTGGTGAGGGAGGTGGAGGGAAGTGGAGGCAGCTCTGCAGGGGAGCCTGGTTGCTGGGGGAGGCTGCCCTGAGGAGCGAGTGATCCTTCATGCTGAGGAGGGTAATGCTGACCCTACCTAGGCTCAAGTACAACATAAACGGGCACTGGCTCTCCTGATGGATCTCAGCACTGAGGAGTGTTGGCCCGGGACGGTTGGCCAGAGCAGACATGGGACTACTGGGAATATTCCACCTAGTAAATGTCTTTCACCTTTTAGTTATATATATTACGCTGGAAATAGAATCATCTCGCTCCCCCCCTCCCTGCGCCCTTTGCTGCTGTTTCTTTCAGCCCACAGCAAGTGAACAACTATGAAAAGAGTAACAACATTAACCCTGAAATCTGCCTTTATCTTTCTCTCTATCCAAACATAAACCCAGAGGAGCAATCAAAAAGGAGAGAAAGAGAACCTCTGAAAGGAGTTTAATAGCCACACTGCACTTGAACATGAACAACGCAGGGAAGAGGGGAGTGTGATGCACAGAGCCAGCACCGGAGCACCATTTAACCCCCCTGCACGGCACAGCTGTGTTTCCTCTGCTTGGAGGTACTGTGCATGACTCTGGAGTATATTTTACAAAGCATGTCAAAAAATTGAAGAAGATTAAAAAAAAAAGAGCTCCACAAACAGTATGAGGAGCAGAGACAATGATTTACAGTAAGAGAGTTTAAGATTTCAATCTGCTAAGCTTATTAAAAAGAAGATGGAGAGGCAACTTGATTAGAAAATCCATGTAAAGTTCATGGGGAAATACCGGGAAGTAAAGGGCTCTTTAGTCTAACAAAATAAGGTGGAGCAACATCTAATGATTGGAAACTAAAGCCAGGAAAAATAAAATTAGCAATCAGCTTGATACCTTTATTATTTATTTTTCTAAAGAGGGTTATTAATTCATGGAATAATTTCTTCCTATCTCTACAGATCTGCAAATGAGGGGTATAGACTGTTGGGGAAGAAACATTTTGTGGCAAATGTATGCTATGCTTTAGTTAGAGAAAGATCACTCAGTAAAGATGTATAAAAGTGATATATAATAGAGATATAAAAGGGATGAAACCAAATGGTCTGCTCTCTTCTGGCTTTAAGCACGACAGATCTGTGAACACTGTCCAGCTGTTTTCTCCAAGGAGCTTGGAGAAAGGAGGTTCATTAGGTGATGCCGGGCTGCTGCACTGCTCCCGACCTGTCCATCCACTCCCATGGTCACTTTTGGTGTCCCAACAGCCTCTGCAATTGCCATCCCCATGGAGGGGAGAAAATACATTTAATGAAAACTAGCTTGTGGTATCTTCTCACTGTCATGTATGAGGGCATGCAAGAAACCAAACAGCCTGTCCTAGAGATGTGTGCAAGGTATTAGAAGCAGCACATCTGGTGGCCATGACCAACAGTGAGCCTGGAGCAACACCCACCACTGCTGTCCAGGTGGAGCACCAGGAGGAATGTACCTGGGGGGTGGCAGGCAGCAAACAACCTGGTCCCTTTCTGTGCTCGAGGAGAAACTCTCAGATTACAAGAGGCTCTCAGGCAGCCAACCTCATGGCTTTGTAAGAACAATCAATTGCCCTTGTGTTTCTTTGAGTGAAATTTCCAGTGGATAAGGGCTCTCCAGGCAGTACACACTTTGTCAATATTGTCCATGATGCTGTAGCAGAACGCTGCTATTTTGCAAGGCAACACACTGTGAAACACAGACTGGATGCATTGAAACCCATTTTCAGGACTCTCCTCAAGTCCATAAAATGAAAGTTTTTCCTCTGTATCACACTGGCTTTGTGTACAGGGGCCAGGGTACACAACAGTCACATGTCAAAAAAGAGGTGACTTGTTTTGAATCAGGACTATTGTTTTGAACTGCCCAGAAACAAAGCAGTTCGTTTTCTCTTAAGTATGCTTCTGGGTCTACTCTCTCTTCTCTAAAGAGGCTGAGGAAGAGATCCCACCTTTCATCCTTCAGGTCCAGAGGGTGTAAAACCACCTCAAGCTGCTGCTTCTGTTCTGGGCAGTTTTGGTGGCTGCAGCAGAGAAAAAAATGCAAGAGCTTGTCTGGAGACCAAATTTTAGTTCAGAACACCTGTCAGCATTGAGAAGATTAGGACCATCTCTTGCTGTTTGCTTCAGAAAGGACGGGAGTTCAGTTTCCCTTGTTGAACAGACACAGCAGCAGCAGTGGTCACATTCCTAAGCACAAGAATGGGTCTTACACCCCAGACTTCTTTCACCTCCACAAAGAAGTCATCATGAGACAGTCTTTGCATAGATTCTGAACCTCTGCAGGGAAACCACACTGGCATCATGTTTTCACCCACAGCCATTCCAGTATTAATAAAAGAGGGCCACAGCCATCTGCGGATGGCTGATAAACGATGGTTGAGAAGCTGATATCTACCAGTTCATACCACGAACCACACAGCAAACTCCTGATATCTTCATCTGAGCTGGCAAGCTAGAAGGCCACTGATGAACTGGGTGTGGCTCTTCCATTAACTGAGACCTGAATTTGCAGACCTGCAGAATTAGCAAAAAGGGCAGGACAGTCCTTGACTATATGCTGAATTTAACTGTAGCGCTACTGAAGTAACTGCGGAGTTTAGTCTTTCTTTTGAAGCCCAAATGGGCAGGCTGAGGAACTGCCTACTTAGAAATCATCAGCTTCTAAGTCGCTTTTTGCACTTGACTGGCTCAAAAATCCTTCCCTGAATGCAATTCAAACACTCTCACCTTCCTTAAAAGTTTGGGATTTTGCTAGTGGTCTTATTTTGTGTGTTAGACAGTAGGTTGCTCCCACAACTTTCTTTGAACCTCCTTTTCTAATTTCCCAACATATACCCCAACAGCATATATCTTTCACCAAAACTAGTCATCAGTGTTCAAAGATCACTCACAATTAAGCTGACTCTCTCCTAATATGGCAAAAATATCCACAGAAATTGCCAAGAGCAATCCCAGATGTTTCTAAGCATCTTGCTTAGGTCTTAGAGACAGCTACAAGCTTTGCATGGGAGGCACCTCACCTACAGCCATATCTGTGATTGCAAAAACCTGAAATAACTAGAACTCATTTCCATGTTGGATTTTTTCCAAAAGCCCTTGAGCAACCTCATGGTAACTCTGCAGGAAAAAACTGCACATGAACATTAAGATAATCAGAACTCTAATTTTCTACCTTGCATAGAGGAAATGGAGCTGGGGTTATAATGGCAAACCTAGCACAGACCCTGCACGAGCAGACCATAATTATACTTCTGTTTTACTCTCCATACTCTGTGTGATATTAAATCCAAGGTTCAAAGAGTATATAGGAATATGCTGGAGTATATTGGTGGAAAGTACCGTTCTTTTAACCTTGGGGAAGTGTTAGACTGACATTTATCTTCAAAAATCTTCCACAGGTAGGACACTCTTCTTCAGACAAGAAAACAGAAGGGAGCGGGAAGTGGAGATACACAAGGGACTGTGGCAAATCAGAGCAGTATAATAAAAGCCTTAATGCAGACAACCCTACCGTGATCATTGGGAACGGTGCCAGTGACTCGGTGGGTGTTTCCTTTTGGCTGTGAACAGAGTGAAGCAAATAAATGTGCTCTGGCTGCTGCTCTCCAAAGTGTAGCCTTTCATGTAAGACATAAACCTCAGCCCTTATCCCACCAGAGTTCTCCGAAGTCATAGTACTGTCTGCCAGCTTTCCCTACCCGCTTTTCCAGGAGATGTTGTGGCTCTACCCAACTCTGGGAAGCAAAACAGTCAGCCTGGCACCCAAGGGCTGCTGAGGCATAGGCACCCACCCAGACACTCCCTTGCTTATTCAGGGCAAGGCTCAGATGCACTCAGTAGAAGTACTGCATTCCCCAGCTGGTGTATACGTACGTGCACATAAACTGCAGCAGCTCAGTTTTAGAGTGTTTGATGATGAGGTGGACTAAGCTCCATAAAGAAGCTGGGAAAATCAACGTCTTGATAAAGTAAATGATGAAATGTTGCAGTACCAATATAGGCTGTGTGATGCCTTGAGGGAAACCACAAGCACAAGCCATAATGAAATAAGACACAGAAAATAAGGGCTTTGCTGTGGACACAACCGTTATTTCATGCACTGCAGTGACTTCTATCACTTTATCATACTTAATCATCTCAGTTAAATGTTGTATATATATACAGACAGATATATAAAAACATGTACACATTTACTTGCAGATACATATATTCTAAACGAGAGAGGCCAAAAGGAAAAGTGATTTATTTTCACTTCTGTAAATGGCCCGACCATAAATGAATAGTATGCTTTCTATGCAAGGATTGCCTTACAAATCCATCATTGTATGCAGTTCAAAGCTTTCATAAACACTTAGCATTTGAATTTGCATTTCTGTGTATTTTAGATTTTTAAAATGTCCTTGTATTTTAGGCTTTAAGTTCTTAAACAGTCAGTAACACCAGTGCGAGCTTTGCCTAGGGCTAATTGATGGGCTGCACTTAAGATAGAAAAAGTCTATTTATCTATTTATACACAATTTTGAAAAGGAGATTATATTTTCACTGAAATACATCAGTATGACCAAATCATAAAAACTGAATTTAATTATTTATTTATAATGCAACTTTGCTGACTGTGGAAGCAATAAACCCAACCAAACAAAAACCAGGAAATTATCAGATCCAAGAGCAGGAGGAAGCATGGTTCCCTCTAATTGAGTTTCCTTCACTCTTACCTTCTCAAGATCCCTTAGATTGTTTTCCAATTTTCATTTCCATTTCTTCTATTAAATGCCTCTAACTCATGACCTCCATCTACTGCCACCCATTTATCTTCTGTTCTTAATTGAGATGTAACGTGTCCACTTGCCCAGTGCTGAGCACTAAAACTCTGACAGCACGCTTGAAAAATACTGGCTTCTTCAGGAAAGCTTACTTGGGAAAGTGCAATTCAAAACTTGATTCTTGAATAGGTAAGTCTGTTCTATTAAACTTGAGTTTACCTTATAAACATATTGTGGTGAGGATCAAAACCCCAATAACAAATAATAATATCTTTGGGTTTATTTGCTACAAGATGGAATTTGGTTTGACCCTGGGAAGGTACAGGGTGACAGGACCAGTGGGAAGAAAACATATAAGGCAGCTTTCAGCAGCCAATCATTTTTTACCTTCAAACAGAATAATTTTAAATGCAGTGGTTTGCAATCAAACTCCCCTCCCCCGAGACTCAGTGTACAGGAATTTTTGAAGGATGGCATTGTTTAGAAAATAGTTAGACCTTATACAACATCACTTCAGGAGCTCTTGACAAACATTAATAAAACTCCCAGCAGTCAGTGCTTCTGCACCTATTTAACGGAGGTGTAAGCCCAGCATCAGAGAGTCAGAAATACAACAGAAGGGAAGGAGTAAAGCTCCAGCTACCAAGCAGTCTTTTTAATCTCATGGAGTAATGCTAAACTAAAACAGGAGAGAACCAAACAGCAATATCTTAGTCTCTTGAAGCAGTAAAGTCAAATTAATACAGCACCCCAGGCTACTATTAAACTGTAAAATTTAAGAAAACATATTGTGGTCAGGCATTCAACCTCTCAAAATAAATAGATGAATCACTCCATGCTTATTCTAAATGACTAACTGCTTGCACCAGTGGTACCAAGTAAAACACAGATTCACTGGGACCCTGAAGGCGAACATCCAAGAGGAAAATTTGTCATTCAAAACCATCATACCAGGGACTAGGCTGGAAAGCTCCATGGCCAAAAGGTCTGAACGGAGCGCATTTCTATTTCATACTCCAGAGGTGCGACTGCAAATGGTGCTGACATACCCCAGAGAGCTTTAATTTACGGTTAAGGCTTGGTACTGATAGACTGATAGTTCTGCCAGTAAGGTCTGGAGAAGACTACGTGAACTGCAGCAGGGTGGCTGTCCCCAAAGACCACCCAGAGGCAGCAGAGCCACATCGCTTCATGAGCGAGTGCCAGGCATCTCCCCAGACACTCCCAGGGTCAGTCCAAAGCAGAAAAAGGTATCCAAGGACAGTGGAGCACTTTGAGTAATGTCTCCAGGCAGCCAGGAACAGTAAATACAGGCTGCTCTATCCTACTTTCTGAAAAGTGACAAGCAAACCAGCTCTTCTCCTTGTTTTGCAGTAGTCTCCAAAAACTGAACTGAGAAGTATATTGTTACTTATGGGTGCTATTTACACACACAGCAACACTGACAAGCAGATATCTACATGGCTCCCAGCTGAGCAGAATATTAAACTTTATATTACAGCCATTTATAAGCTGAATGCTATGCTGGAATTACTCCTGCTATCTCCCTGTGTCTGGATGCCTGATGGCCACAATGAATCCCACCTCAAGACCATGTCACCTATCGCCTGCATGCCCGAGTTGACTCTCTAAGGCTTGTGTCTGGATAGCTGGTGGCACGGGAACAAGTTATTTGAAAGGATCTCTGTTAACTGACCATGCCACTGAACAGCAGCACAGACTTTGCCTTAATCTCAGTTTGCAGTTCCAAGAGGAACTCTGCTGTCAAGGTTTCTGATCCTGCATGCCACCAGAGAAGATTCTGGGATGACACGACAGCATTACTCCAACTCGTCAGTAATTATTAAGGAACACACTGAGGCACGCAAAACAAGGTCTGATGGAATGGTCCTTGCAAGGGACTTGAAGGCACAACCAAAAAGTAAAGCAGAGGTTGAGAATAAGGACAGACCATGGATATTTGTTGCAGCAAGCATTGCGCCGAGGACAAAACGAGAGGGGAAGCGGCAATGGCACTGCGAGGACATTGGCATTCCCGGCATGAGCACGTCTCAACTCGCTCACTACCAAACAAGCATCTGGTGCCACCTAATTAAAACACCAGTTCCAGGAGGTGACATCCAGCATCATGAATCAAATGAAACATCTGCTAATTCTTAGAACAGCCAGACAAAACAAGCCTAAAAAAGGCAAAACAAACACACACACACACACACACATTACTAACTTTGGCACTGACATCCCAACTGAACATAAGAACTGTTTAAAATTCCCACATTATTAACCAGTGCATCTTCAGTTTAACTGAACGACTGTGCAAATTTGCTACAACACATGTTCAGCTGCTCAACGGGCAAAAATGGATCAAGTTTTACAAAAGTGGGTAAACACGCCTCACCGCACAGTGCTGCACCACGGAAGGGAAACCTCCCCTGAGCTCGCGCAGTCTAATGGCACAGGCTATTAACTCAGATGATTAAAGGACTGGAGACTGCAGAAATCTCAATACATGCATGGCCTATAAGAGCAAAATGCAGGGTGTGTTTTCCCCAGTGACAAACAGATGCTTTATTTTTATTTCTGCTATAAATAATTGGGGTTTTTTTTAATAGGTATAGATAATCAGGCATTTACATGGTTTCCAGCAGAGCAGCAATATTAAGCTACTACGTTACAGCCATTCATAAACTGAATACCTCGCTGGAATTACTTTTTACTGTCATTATTATTCAACAATCTCTACAATATGTGTTGTTACCGCAGCAGTAAAATGATTAGATTCTGAGCATTGCTGGAAATCTGTAAGTAACATCACGGAGGTGAAGCCTTAGTGCAATCAAGTATTTAAAGAGAACTTCAGATGGTCTCTTATGCTGAACCCCATGGGCTCCTGAACACAGAGCAGGGACACAGTTCATGGACTCAGTTCTGCCATCTTTTACACCATTTTTTACACTAGCAACATTTCACATACATCATTTAACCCTACCAATGAGCCTACAGTACATGTGTGTAACAGCATTTCTCAAAGTGCCTCATTTCAAAACATAATCTCATGAGTGCTTTGTTTTATATTGCCTTCCCTTTTCCCATTACTCTTACACAAACTTGTTGCCTATCTTGATTTGAACTTGTCTTTTTTTTTTGCTATACTGTAAGACCTTACAAGCAGAGGCTGTGTTTAACCTGAATGAACCCTCCAGAATATAACTTCACCTCCTTGTTCTGTTACTGATTTTTAAGCACCATTTTGTATGAAAGAGGTAATCAGAACCTGAGCAAAAGGACAAAAGATATTCTACACTGATTCTAGAGTTCATTAGGTCAATATGGCACTAAGGTTGGAGATACACAAAGGCATTTCTGAAGTGCTGCAGAAGGAAAATCCTACAGTAACCTTTAATGACCTATCTATGCTCAAAGAAAAAGAGTTGGGTTTGGGTTTTTTCCCCCCCCGTGATGGAGAAGAAAATAGGAATTTCAGGAAGGGATAATACACAAGCTGATTGCAGCAACTTGCAAATGAACTAGCAGGGGGTGTCTGGGAATAGATACCAATTTCCATTCCAACCGGAATGGAAGTTTCTATATTAAAGAGTATTATTTCTGAGCAGCCAGTACGGAAGGAGAAGCTGATGCAGTAAAACATGTGAAATTTCTAAGTGATCAGAAAGAGAGAAGGAAAGTAACTGAGGCTGCAGCCTTGCTAAATACTAAGATGAGGGGGATATGGAGAAGATACAGCTGTGAAGCCAGTTGCTGAACAACACACTTCAGAGATAAGAGGCATCAGCCATTCTTTGAAGGAATCGTAGCTGCCAAAAGCTACAGAGAAAAAGAGTGAATTGAAGGGGATAGAGGGGTCAACTGCAGTGAATACAAAAACAAGTCAAGGCCAAGGACAGGCATGACGCTTTGGGATTTGGCCAGGAGGTGATAATTTGTGGGTTTAGTAAACTGCAATCTCAGTGGAGTAGAGAGGGCAGAAACTCAACGAGAAAAGAGAGAGTTGGCAGCGGGAAGATGAAGGCAGCCAGAATATAGAGCAGGAATAAGGAGCTTGGGTAGGAGAGAAAAGGAGATGGGGCGCCTGGCAGTGGCAGATATGCTTGGAGAATTGTGGGCTTTTCCGAGCCCAGGGACACAAAGGCAGATCTGAAAGTTGAAGTGATGCCAAGAAAGAAAACAGGGTTAAGTGAGGTGGCACAAACAACGGCTGAAGAAGGTCACAAGGGATAGAAAGAAAAGCTCGAGCGAGCAAGTCAAGAGCGGGAAGAATGAGGTTTGTCCATGGCAGGTCTCACATGAAAGAGCAAAGAAAGAGAATTTCCATCCCAAAACACCATCAGTCGCTACTCCTCAGCCAGGGGAAAGAGCTGTGCCCTCCTACTGCACCATCATCGGCTGATCCTCTGAGTATGTTTCCCAATATATTTCCCAGCAGTTTGGGAAAAGCTTTCCAGAATTTCTCAAAAAAGCAACGGCATCCTTTCACATTTTCTGTTTTAAAATCTGAACTAGATTTATATAGCACCTAGGTTAAACAAGGCACAGTATATTCTTATTTTATCTTCCTATCCCTTCCAGTTTAAGCACTGTCTGGCTATAAGAGGCAATGACTTTGACTTGCTGCCATCTGTGCTTACTATACTGACAGGGGAATAACACATACCAGTCCCAAGAAGTCTACTTGCCTGAATTTCCATTAAGACTACAGCAATAACCTCTCAGTAAATGTTGCATGAAATCGTAATGCCATTCACACCAATGCTAAATCTCTCATGCCCTCTGAAAAAATCCAGATCTCCCTCTCTGGTTTTAAAAGTCTACTGTAAGGGCAGCTATAAAACTTCTCCACTGGTCATGATATCATATATGTGTCAATCAGATCACTGTTCACACTTGATATATTTATTATCAACTTCAGGATACAATTTCTTATGCTATTTACAGAACGCAAAAATATGTCCTGACAGTTTATAGGGGAAAAAAGTGTGCTATGATTAGACAAGGACAACAGCATTACAACCACAATTAGGAAAAAGCTGCACTTACTGACCCCAGCAACAAAGGAAGAGTTGGAGGGAAATTCAGTGTAATATTTTATATCCTGAACTAATTAAAGATCTCATTCCCCAAACAACCAGATAGCAAACATAAGCAGTGCCTCCAGATGAAGGATTCCTATTTTGATGGTTACCATAATGAGCACATTCCCAAAGGAAACCGCCAATAAAAAGCATCTCCTATCTGGAGGATGCTGAATGGAAGTTGGACTTTTCTTAATTTTACAGCAATTCCTTATTGCACCATATCAGCCTCCACCAAAGGTCTCAGTTCAATTTTTCTGTAACGAATTTGGAGACTCAAAAGAAAAATTCCATCCCATCCTAGCTGGCTGAATTTCTCTCCTTGACTTAGAGCTGACAATGATTATGAATAAAATGCTGTTTTTACATCACTGTATGCAGTTTTAATTAAAATTTATTAACTTGAGAGTAACTATCTCCTTATCACCAACAGACATTAGAACAAAAATGCCTTTTATTGTGTTATTAAACTGATGTTTCAGACAGAACCATCACTACAGCACACTACTGCCTAGTGGCAATTAGACTGATCTTTTCCCTCTGCCCCCCCCCCCCCCCCTTTCCTTTCACATGCACTGTGCCTCAGGCAAAAAAAGATCACACTAGTGCTTTCTGCAAAATTTTATACCTACAGCCTGATGTGTCTGCTGAATCACACACAGCTTTCCTTATCAAATTGCTGGACCACTTATGAAAAATACCTATGTACCTTGCTCACCTCTTATAATAAGAAAAGCAAATAATAGGAGCCAGGCTGTGATGCAGCAAGCTGTGGACTATGTGCACTTTGAAAGGACCTTTGGAGTCACTAGTTTAGAAGTTGCAGCTGGAGTTAACAGAGCCAGAGGGAGAGCACAAAAAAGTAAGAAAAAATTTTAAAAATACTTTTAGAAAAAGAGAAAATTTAAAATGCCAACAAATATCACGATGGGGATTAGGCAGTAGGGAATGATTAAGGGAGATAGGAAAAAAAGCTATAAACCAGAACACAATACTCCAAAGTCCTAATGGAAAGAGTTGAACGTGTTGGGTATATTGGTAAGATGTTACTTGAGACGATGTGATGAGGTTACTAGTGACTTGACTAGTACCTTCAGTGAGAAGGAAGAAACATCAAAAATTAAGAAAACCACTCAGAGAACCTGTTTGAGGGACTTGAAGGGATGTGCTGGAGGTGTGACTACAAATGAATCTCCTTAATCCAGGATAAAAGTGAGGGAGGAGAGGATGTCACCAGAGCAGGAATCAGATTGAAAAAGAGACACGCTGGGGGAGGAGGTGAAAAAAAAGACAGAGATTTCCCAGGTTAGATGGTAGAAGAGAGTCATGGACCAAAGGCTGGTCAGCCAGGAGAGGCAGGATGGCGCATGGCTAAAATTAAGAATAGAAGGGAACCAGCAGCATTCTCAGCAGTGTAACTCTTAAAATATGATTTTACAAGTGGGTTTTATTCATAACATCTCTCTTGCATGGGGTGGAGAGGAACAGAGACCACAGACAGAGATAAATACTACCATCATGACCACTTAAATATTTTTTTTCTTAAGGAGAAAAACTGAAAGAAAAAGGCAGAAATGGCATGGTGGTGAAGGTTTTTCTCCTTTGTAGAGTGGAGACAGGGGCTTACTTTTGCAGTGGCTAGAGCACAGATGAACACAAAAAGGACAGGCTTCCCAGAGGAGGATGGGTCACTGGGCTGAAGTGGTTAAAGAGGGAATAGAAAGATTATCAAGAAAAGCAGAGAGAGGAATCAAATTGCTTCAGTGATAAAGGACATTCAAGGTGAGAGACAATACACTGGAATAGGTATTTACCGTAGCAGATTGAGTGGAGCAGGATCATTTACATGTGCTTTGAAAAACAGTATAAACACAGCAAGCAATTACACCACAGTAAATAAACCAGTAGCACACGTGCAAATGGGGACAGAGTGCGCATAGGAGATATGGCAATTGCCAGGAGACTCCATAATCGCTCCCCACAGCCCGACTTTGAGGGGCCCTCTGGGTGGAACAGGGATGTCGTCTCCATCACAGGCAGAAGGAAGCAAGTGCTGCCCTGCACAGCCCTTCCTCTGCTAAGCTGCCGCACACATATAGAATGACAAATGCCTAAACTCAGGAAAAAAGGGATGTTTTCAATTCCCTTTCTCACCTCCTTGAAGATAACCTGCAAAGTTACGCAAATGCTGTTTGTTCAGGTTCCCAATCACGAAAATCAATCCACCTCCCTTTAATGGAATTTGGCAATTAGCCATATCCAAGTTCCAGTAATTTTTTATGGCTTCCTAACCAGCTCTCACGCAATATTATAAAAGCACAAATATTCTCAAAATTGTAACCTTTCCTCCTGCCATGTGGTCTTGTCCCACCATTTACAGCTAGTACAGACTCAAGAACACCTCTGCCCGACATGTGTATTCCTCCCTGTTGATATGCTGCCAGCTGTTGTATAACATCTGAGTTTGGTCTCATGTAATACAGCTATTTTCAAACGTTATCTAAGAGTACCAGCTCTTAACTCACCTTTTCAGCTTGACCAAAAGCCCACACCAAACTCCTGACAATGTCACCACCAGGTGTTCTGGCTGGTAGCACTCCACAACACACCAGGCCATGTATCTTTAACAGAGAGCATGCTTCTTGCCACGAAAGGTTGAAAGTTGATAAAGACAATCAGTTCATCCTATTTAAGTAAAACCTAGGCACAAAACCACAGCAACATGAGCAAAAAACCCCCTCCTCTGTATCTCTACCCCTAGCTTGACTTCAGGAGCTCTCAGGTCAGGGCTAAAGCTGAGGGTGATCTCAGGCACTGTAGAGAGCATTTCCCAGTGAGAGGATGAAGTTTAATAAAATTAACACTTATTTTATTCAAAATCCATGATTTTTACTCCTTTTTGACAGGGCTGATCATGGAATGCAAACAAAACGTGTCCTTGAGTCCATGGCTTCCTTGGAATTTTCTAAGCAAGTCTAAAAACCTCTTTTATTTCACTACTCATTTAAGGCACTTCTTTATGTACTGGCTCTGCCTTTGGCTGCTTAGTGTCTGGGAGATAAATGGGATAGCTTTACGCCTAGCTGAAAAAAAATCACATTGGACCCAAAAGATGGACTCAAAGTGATGATTCTTCAACCCTTGTTGACTGCCTGGACCCAAAAGATGGACTCAAAGTGATCATTCTTCAACCCTTGTTGACTGCCCCTCTCCAAGCGCCGGCTGAATTGTAGCTGCATGGTTGCGCTGGAGCTTTTTGCAAACGATTGCCTGTCAGAGTCACTCCAGAGGTGTGCAGCGTTTCCCCTTCACTGCTGTCTCCCAGCAGCATCTCCTCCTAATAACATGCAATTTATACTTGCACAAAGCACTTACCCACACAGCATTTCTGGGACTCTCACATTTCATTTTGCACTGGAAGGTGTCTCTAAAAATTCCATCACCTAAATTAATAGCACAAATGAGTGTTTGACATTAACAGAACGTCTACCTACTTTTTGCCCATTTATGATGAGGCTGGGGGGACACCCTACCTTCTCAGAGGTATAGCCTATACACAGCTCCACTCACTGAGCTAAAGAAAAGCCTTTGTCTTCTTTACTCACAACCATCATGACTTTGTCAAACTGTCTTTCTCAGCTGAAAACAATCCATGTATTGATTGGCACTGGGATGGGTTTTAAAGCTGGCAAGAGGAAAAGCACTTCTCCACTTGTAAGCTCAGTGAATTTGACAAAGAAAAGTGCTTGGACAGCTACAAGTCTCTTTGTAAAAAGTCAGTTTTCAGAATAAAATCACCCAGTAAAGGCTTTTTCCTGACAGTCACAAATAATTCCAGCAGCATAGTTAAAAAGTGCCTAAAGATGGTTTAACCTGTCTTGAAGAACCTGTATGACATCTTTGGCTGTCAAGAGAAGGACAAGGATTAAAGACATGGTTACCGACACAAGGAATTACTCTTGGAAACTGGAATAACAGGCACACCCAAAAGATATATAGAAAAAAACCAGAAAAACCAAAAATCCACAGCTCTGGGAGCCTCTTGTGATGAGTCCCTGAAGCAGAGGCTACCAGGAGCTGGGTGGTACATATCCCTCATGAGAGATGAGGTGCTCATGTCCCCACCTCAGCCACACATAGCTGTGGAGAAGTAAGTGACACTTCATTGAAGGGTAAAGAAGAAACTGCAGCAATGCACTTCTCTAACCTGAATACAGCTGGGGAGAGGCATGCGATAAACTAAAAACTAGTCATTGTAGTTCAAACAACAGTAGTTTTAACCTGTTGTTAATCAACTGCTCAGCTCCTCCAACTGCAAAAGCCTCGCTAGGTAACATCTTGTCTTCTTGTCCCTCCAAAGCATGCATCTCCATGCTGACCACTAACATGCCATAGCCACCTAGCCACATCAAGTCCGAAATTCAAAACACAACCGTTCAAATCACAAACATACAGAAAGCCTGCTCAAGCTTATCATCATTACCTAATCACATGTTAAACGAGCTAAGAATTAACAGTTAACACATGAAAAAAGTTGGCTTTCCATCAAAAGCAATTATAATTAATTCCTAAGAAACGTATTTCTGGATGCCAAATCAGATGGAGGAATCAACTGGGGGATAGATATGCTCCTTCCATAGCTCCACTCGAAATTCTAATTAAGACCAGAAATACAAAAGTGGTTGTGGTGGAAAGGTTAATAGAAGAGGAGGAAATCTCAAGAGAAACCATGCCAAATATTCAGTCCCTCTTTTTGGCTCTTCCACACACTTTCCCTTAATAGACAGTCCCTAGAGACACAGATACACTCGATCACATGGATATTTTAGCAAAAATAAGATGACCATGAAATCATGTGCTCTGCCTTCCTAGCGATCTTGTGGACAAAGTAGCTTTGAAATTTTGTTCTCTGCTGCAGTCAAAAATCAACTGCACCAGAAAAGTTGATATCCTTGAGCTACCGGGGAACAGAGAGAATAGAGAAGTCTAGAACTCTGAGAATGACGAGCTTGCAATATGCTCCCTAAGCAACAGCGATGCTCAACAATTACAGTTCAGGCAACTGGATGATGGTTCATGGTTCAGAAGAGCAAGGAATGGTTTTCAGCTAAAAAGCCCTTTTCGTTTGCATAGATTCTCCTGAAATATTCATAAGACAAAGAGAACCTGTACAAAAGAAAGTAGCTTTCTAGACGAAACCATCTCCAGATTGGGAGGAAAAAAAAAAAAAGAGGTGAGTGTTTCCAGCAATGTTTCTCAAAGCTTATGGTCTCCCAACAAGGATGCAGAAGGGAACCTTCAGATGCTGAAGAGAAGATTTCCCTGACCTCCCTGAGATATGTTACCCTTACAAAAACCTCCAAGCCTGGGCTGGGTATCCCCAGCAATTTCTGACTAGATTTGCAAACAACCTGATTGCAGCACCTCTGAGCCATGAACTACCCTCTTCATTTCAACTGCAGGTATTGCAGATATTTGCAACACTTCCAACATCACTGCGGTGAAACCTGGGACTGCTCACCATGAGTAAAAGCAGCCTTGTTAAAACCAGGCCTTTTTGAGGACAACAAAAAGAGGTTTAGGGGAAAAGTATAAGAAAGATATTTTTTAACATTTTCATTTTGCATCCGTTCCTCCCATTCATCAATGCTGGAGCAGACTGGGAGTAACGAAGACATTTAAAACAATCTCTACTGCTACCTCCCAAATCCTTGCGTGTACGCTGCATGGTTGGGAATTCTCCTGAGGGCAAATACAGCTTTCAAAGACCTATGAAACCTTGTCCTGTGGGAAGGGATTTCACAAAGGATCATAGGACCAGGGTAATTTTTTAACTTCCACTCAAGATATTTTCCTCTAAGAAAGAATATTCTCTGGCAAATCACCCCAACATGGTCACTCAGACCCACCCCATGAATGGCATGAACAGAACCTGGGGTCACCTTAATGGCTCAAATTAATTTTGTAAAAAAACCCCCTTATTTAATGTTCTTCTTTTGACCACTCAAATGTCATTCATCTGGAAATAAAGTAGCACAGAAGTCCCACTGCCTGTGATTTCCATAAATATTTAGGCTGCTTAACGAAAGCACTGTGCATAAAGGTATCTTCAGGATTATTCTATACTTGTCATCTTATCAGCAGAAATGCTTCCCTTCCTATTATTTATCTTACATAAAGTGAGCCATAGTGCTGTTTTTTTTTTTCTTTTTTTAAGATTAATTTATTGGAAATTTTCTGTCTGCATTAAGATGAATTTAAGCCCACTAAAACTGATAAACTGTTGTTATTGGCCTCAATCCACACTACCTTTTAAATCTTTGGATTTTCATTCCAGGGCTCTGATGAAAGATTCATTCCAAGTACA
The DNA here is from genome assembly GCF_047716275.1 of Strix uralensis. NCBI lineage: Eukaryota > Metazoa > Chordata > Aves > Strigiformes > Strigidae > Strix > Strix uralensis. The sequence continues at coordinate 127,970,263 of NC_133973.1, forward strand.
TAAAGTAATCTCTACTTTCTACTCTCTCTCCTACACGCCACTCTTTTCCAGTATAATCCATTTTATGCTTTCAGTTATAAATACATAGTTCTGTCTACCTGGCGCTTTAGATAACAGAGGTCCCCATATAGCACAGTCTGACTCGACCGTGTTTAACGTCAATCATAGGGACCTTCTCTCTTATAGATGCTGGTCACCTAACCCTTGGCGTAAAAGCAGAGGGATGAAGTATTTCCATATTCAAGGCAGAAAGACAGAAATCATGACTCTGCATCAGGTCTCCACACCTCAGTAAAATGCCATAAATAAAACATTATAAGTCTATCAGTTTGGGGATCAAATCTGGTAAAAACTGACATCTAGAAAAAATTGACAAACTTTACTCAAATTGAGGTTATTTCACGCTTTATTTCTACTATTCTTTTAACTAACTGAAACAGAAAAGCCAAGTGCTATATACAGCACTTGCTGCCAGTGAAAGCTATGAATCCAAGTGGAGGGTTTCTATAAAACTTTTTCAACCATTTTTTTTTTCTTTTTAAATTAAAAATCTATGCACTCTGGAGAATTTCTGATGCGACAGGAAATAACTATCTGCAAACAAAAAGCCTGTCCAGCTTGTAATACACGCTAATGCACAGGCACCAGCATAGTTATACACTGAGAGTTTTAACTTCATTGGGCATATAGTTGAATTTAAGCATACAAAGGAACATAATTTTAAGCCAAACAGGCTCTAAACCTAAACTAATATTTAGTATCTTAGTGATGTATGGCAACAAAAAGCAGGTCACAAATGTAGAAACTTCGTAATACAATATTTATACCAATCAACTTTATTTTTTATGACACCTTGTGCAAGGCATAAATGCTTTAGAGGGTTAAATAATAAATGATAGGAAAGAAATGAGAGGGAGAAAGTAGTAAGGACTAAAATTTATATCATCTGATGAAATATAAACCGACATGCACTCACTGAGGGAGGAAGATACAAAGAAGCTGGCCCATATAGGGAAACCTGCAGAGGCTCTTTAGCGTTAATAGAACCTGTTTCTTCATTTTTATCTTGAATCTCATTTTCATTCTAGGATAATATGGTATTCACAGGCCATCTAAGGGGTAAGAGCTTTGTCAAAGAACAACATTTATTAAGTTATTATCAAATATTCTCCTATTCATGTTCTGTGGTGTTTTCAGATCTTTGATCTAATTTTTTTTTTTTTTTTTTTTTTTAAAACAAGCTTTGCAGCCAGCGGGTTGTCTGTTGTCACTGCACACAAAGGAGAACAATGGCACAGAGGCACCTCCCAGACCTCACGGGTTATGGGAGCATGGTAGCTCGGATACACTGCTCATAACTATCATTATGATATAATTTCTTAATATAGCATTGATTATTATTTTATTATTATCTTTATTTAGTATTATATCATTGATTATACTATTATATCATTGATTGCCATCTCTGCTGGCAGGATCTCAGGCTCCAAAATACCACTTTCACAGGCTCCATTTCACTGACAATCAAACTCCAAGAAATACTGCCACCAGATCCAGTGAATTACAATTATTATCAAACACCAAAATTTCCTACCTATGAGAGTATTAGACTTCTCACTGAAGTTTCAGCAAGGTGATTACACAACTTCTGCTGTGCTACTGCACACAGCACTCACAAGGTAATACTGCATAAATAACAAGTATTTTCTTAACTGGGTCTTTCAATTATTTAGAGATACTTGGCAAATGCGCTGCTAACAGCTGTTTTATAACAGATTTCATGGTACTGTACACCTGGTGCTAATGCTTCAGCATGTCTAAATGGTTTTCTAAAGATTACACAATCAAGCATCGTAAGATAAAATCACTGTAATTGGAGCCTTCATCAAAGAAGAAATTACTGTTACACTTTACAAACCGTACACACTACTTTCCAAAGCTGAGCAAAAGGTATTATGATGATGGCCACAGAACTAAAAGATCTCTCCTGATCCTACCCCAAATTTAGGGATCTCATTTCTTGCTGTAATTCTGTAACAAATATACAGGGTTCACACATAATATGGAACATAAAAACCATCTCTCACGCACCTACTCCATTTTAAGCGAAATAAAGATTCCATCTTAAAATCTAAAGCACAATACTATCTCAAACACTGTGTCACAAACCCCTTTTGCTTATCTGGTGGCATCTCTAAGAGTCAAAAGTTATTAGTGACCTTTGAGTCATGCCTTAAAAACTGATTTCCTCAGCAGTGACACTATGCTGAAAGCATTTATTCTGATCCCTAAATACTACATAAATAAGTGGATATTTTTTAGATGCTGAGTATCAAATCGGTGCCAGATAACTGTTAACTTCACCCAGGTGTTTTCAATAAAACAAGCTGGGTAAAAGTAATGCAATACAGATTTGGTGAATCTGATGATGGCTTCAGGGAATTTGCTATTAAAACAACACACGGGAAACACACGCGTATCTCCATGTTTATAATCTGCCTGGGAATCCATAAACAGGAAGAGATTTTTTAACGACGTTCATTTTTTGCATGTATTTAAATGCTGTAGGATTACTGTGTCTGTGATTTGCACAGAAATGGTGGTTCTGCAGGTGTTTAGGTGCGCAGATACCCGTACGGAGTGAAATCCTAGGTTTACTGAAACTAATACTAACCTTGATACTAACTTCAACAGGGGTTTTGAACACAGATTATGTTAGATTGCAGCAGATCAAAGACCACACTGAGAAAGGGGATGATTGATGGGAAGAGTCATGGACATGCAGCCCTGTGGGCAGCATCTCCTGAGCTCTGAAAGCCAGTAGGGTCAACTGGGAGTGTTGGGAGCTGGGAGCTCTCCTCAATTAATTCCTATGAAAAAGACCATGATATTGGTCAACAAGTGAAGTAGCCTTCTCCCTCCTCACAGGGGTCATTTCACAGGGCACATGCAGAGTGAAGCAGTAACCTTGGCGCAGACCTTTTCACCACCACCAAGATTAAACACTCAGTTCTTAGTTGGCATGAATGAAACCAAATGCCCACATGCTTCTCAGAGAGGCTCAGTAATACTGATCAAGTTAAAATAAAAGTTATTCTTATTAACCCCCTTCTGTTATCTTCCCCTCGGGGAGTTGCACTCCCACTCCAAAAGGCTGGAAATAAACTGGTTTTATTAAATCACATTCAATTACAACAGTATTTATTAAAACCAATAACTGCAACTGGTAAGAATCCCCCTGTGCTTGTTTCAAGGTATTTAAATTAAGTTAAATGCACAATAAACTTTGCATTGTTTCAATTTACATGACCCCAGAGTCTTTAGACATCCCGTAGGCAAAATTCACAGACTTATAAACTGCTATTAAACAAGAACATATGGTGGACTCAGCATCCTGTGCTGTTGCTGTTCTTACAGGAGGGTTGTGAAGTGCCTCGCTGCCTTTAAATCCACTAAAGCCATCTTACACCAAGTCAAAACCCCCCTTATCCCAAGGAAAGGTGCTTTATTTCCAGCGACAGCTCCAGTCAAACAGTGACACTCATACTGGTAAGACAGTCATCTTCCCTATGCCCTGACATGTGCTGGGCTCTGGAGGTATCATTGGACCTGCATTTTCCACAGCATATTCACCAATGTCGCAGTCATCTGGGCCACTACCACAACTCACAGACCTCAGAATCCACCAGGTGCTTGGATTTGCATGAGCTCAGTAACATGAGAAAGTCTCCTTATAAAATGATATCCCCTCAATTGCAGTTGAGGAGGTGTTTCTCGTCTTCCAGTACTGTCTTACTAACTGCTCTCAAGGTGGTACCCAGGATTCCTTACCCACTCAGAAAACCCAGCCGCTCGTATTCAAGAAGAGATTCCTTGCCTTCACTTGCCATTCCCCCTCACGCCTGTGTGAGCTACCGCTCTGCATCGCCTTTGCTTGGGCTTCCATTCAGAATAGAAGCAAATCACTGAATTTCTCTGGTCAATTCTTGACACCACTTTTCTTTCTGCCTTCTTCCTTTTGTAGGATTCAATTCAGTATCACATTTAGGAAAATATCCAGTTTCATTCCATTCCTTGGTAATTCTGCCCATAACATTTCTCTCAGGGTCAAAGTTTTCCCTGAATCACTTTTCACATCAAATTTTAACATTTTACACATCTCTCACAGTAGAAGTGCCACTTAGGTTACCTGACAAAGACTAGTTTGAGTCCTACACTAAAAGCAAAGCCTAAACTATACACAGTATAACACATCTTCCTTGTACAACAGAAAGTTCAAACAGTATTTACTGAGAAATCACAAATAAGGTAATTTGTCATTTTATGAGCTAAAATCAATTGAAAATGAGTTGGTAGCAACCTTCCTCAGACCCTACGCTAACCATATCTTCATCCCACAGGCACAAATTAAGAGGAAAACATCATTTTAAAAGGCCAATTTAATCTGTTCCAGGACTTTAAGAAGAATAAAACCCTATTATTCACTCACTATAATTATATAGATATTACATGACCTCAAGAACAGTACAGAGTCAAGATTCTTTGGGTGAACTGATTGTGCACTTCCATTCCTTAACATGTTTGATTTCTTTTAAGGTTAACTTTAACTCTAGATATACTGTATTTATTGTTTGTTTTGGAATAATTGCAATATCCCTGTGATGTGCCCAGCCCTAAATTACTTTCACATACTCTTAATCCTTATCTTCATTTTAACAAAACTTTAATTTTGGAATATGTTTTAAATTATCCCTTTGCAGAACACAAAGAAAATTTAAGTTTGCTTTGATGCTATGACTCTTAGGAAACCTTTAGTTGAAGCTGAATCACTTTTCAATGTGCCTGTTCATGTCTATTTTGCTTTGCTAAGTCCCTACCTCACTTCAAGGGTTTGAGAGTGTCCAATCAAGCTAATTTTTTCCTCTGAAAACCAGGACTATACTCTTCATACTTCTGCCATCTGCTTCCTATGTGGTTTTGCTCTCCTCCTAATATATAAAACCTTGCAAAAACTCATTCTACTTCTAGCAACTGAAATCAACACCATGATATTTGTGTAATATGCTGGTACAGAAGGAAGAACACTATTTATTCAGTCATCTACACGATTGCCTGTAGTACCTGAATTCGTCACTAATGGTCTCTCCCCAAGTGCTGATTAAGTCACATAGCGCTTATCTTCTGACAGCAGGCATTACATGGTAAAACTCAAAGAATGAAAATAATAATCCTAGCCCATCTCACAAAAATTTTAAAATGTCCTTGCCATTAATCACTACGCTCCTTCAACAAACTTTATCTGGCAGCAAGACAAATCACCAAAGCCAGAATGTGTATCTATATTAAAAATAGAAGACCACAGGAAATTTCCCCAAAGAAATCTGGTACAAAGACATAAAACTCAGATTCTACTTATTAATTTTGACATTTTTTTCTCCAGCCAGATAGTATCAAAACCATGAACTGTGCGTAACACATGTGGGCTATCCATATCTGAAATGGATAATGGCACATAATAATAGATTTTAAAGTCAAAAGGGATCATTAGATCACCTAATCTGACCTCTCATATAACACAGAAAACATCGTTTCACTCATCTGACCCTCTGACCTTTGAAACCTGGGCTATGCAGCTTATGTACTCCCTTAAAGCTTATTCTCCTGAAGATGCAGGGAGATGGGGCATAGGCTGTTCCAGTGGTGGCTCATGCTCTGACACTCAATCTCAAGTTATCTGGCTGCATCCTCCCCTCTTCTGGGTCTTTCTTTTCCCCTTTCTCTGCTGCAGTGAAGACCCCCCATAGCACCTGGTATTGTCTCTGGTTGAAGGCTTTTACCATGTTCACCAATCACTACTTCATCTGTTTTGATAAACGAAGCAGAATAAACTCTACAATTTTAAGATTTTTCTCTGAAAAGCAGTCTCCATTAATCCCGCAACTTCAGACAATTTTCTTTTCTTTACAGCTCTCCTGACTCAGATGGGGACACAGATATTCTCTCCAAGATCTCGTGGACCATGTTATAAGTCACTGATTATTTTTCTTCTCATTTCCTTTTGCTGTTAGTCAATGACCAATTATTTCATTAAGGTATCATCCAACTTAAAACTTAAACATTCAGTTCTGAACAATATAAAACTAGACAAAATGTAAGTATAAGTCTAGAGAAATAATAAGAGGGCTTAAATGGCTGCTACAGCTTGAGCCAAAAAGACTGAGACATTTCCATACACCCAATACCATACCATGTGCTACCAGCCTTCATGCTTGTAGACTTCGCTATCCTGTTTGATTCTTAATCACCAACCAACTTGGCAGGCTGCAGCGTCCAGCAGCTCTGAAACGCATGGGAAAGCAAACTAAAAGTGGGCTGCTGTCAACTGCTTTAGTTGACCTCAAAACCAGAAAAAAATAACAGATACTCAGTGTCGCATCCTGTAACACTAACTGCCAATAGAGAAGTATGATGAAAAACAAAGGTAAATTTATACTTATGGCGTGTTGCTTCTTTTTAATCTGCAAATGTAATAATTATGCAAGCCCCTCATTTCATAAAGTCTTAAGAGTCTGTGGCATTTGTTTTCTTACCCTCCGCTACCGAACCTCTTTGTGCTGCCATCTGCTTCCAAAGGTCCATGTCCCCCCTTCCTTGGACTGAGCAATAGTCTCCTGCTCCTGCCGGCCTTACTTTTCAGCCAAAATCCAAACCGAAACAAAAAAACCCTGGCTAGCTCTAATGCTGAGGTGAGGAAAAACCATCTGCAAGCTTTTAAAAGCACACACGCACACACACACACATGCAGATAAAACAAAGAAACCATTTCAGAGTGAAAGCTATAATAAGAACAGTTTGTATTAAAGTCAGAAGCAAACTTATGGCAGGAGGCCTGGAACAACCAACAACAAAGGAAAAAGCAACTTTTTTTTTTTTCTTGATAACTTAGATTCAAGCACAAATTTCTTATATATAAAAAAAGGGGGGTTAGCAATTGCTAGCTGCTGGGCGCAGCCATTAATCCAAGGGACCATGCTGATGTCAGAGGCAGCATTTTCCTCTGGTCTTGCTTCACGGAGGAGAGAAGGTGCCGCTGCTCATTTAGTCTCCAGGTGCTGGAGGGAAAGAAACTCAATGAGCTGGACCAAAAGCAGAATTGCTTTTGGGATGTTGCAGGAGATGGGTATTTTTTGACCTTTTAATTGAAAATTCTTTGCAAAACCAGTGTAATTAGCAAACACAAAATCTATACACAAAATCTAGTGTGTAGATTGACAAACACAGCGTCCATGAACTGACGCGTTCTTTAAGTACAGAGACGTATTATACTAAAATTATAATAATTGTATCTGGTGAAGTCAGCACGTACTATATGCAACTCTTTTGCTTCATCTCACTGATAACCTGGTGTAACAGAGCAGCAGGGGAGGCAGTCCAACCTTCTCAATGATCCCTCAGGGTGAGCACCATCCCTGTGTCTTGCCTGGGCTCACCCCATGATTTCCCAAGTATGCAAAACCCAACTGCTGCACTGCAAGTGACTCCCTGTTGTCCACACACAGTTTTAAGGTATCTTAGCACACTCTGAGTCAGCATGAGTCTTTTATTTGGGATTTTTTTACTGCTTTTCCGAGCTTGAAGTCTACCATAAAAGACCATGAAGAGGACACAGAAACATGGACATGGGTAATTGCCAGTGACTCACCTCACATGAGATAAATGATTAATATTAGCCCAATTATATCTTACAAATTTTATCTTCCGCTGCTTTGCTTTGCCAAGAAAAGGCAGATGGTAAGTCATCCTACAACTAAGATATGAAAAAAGAAAGAAAAAAACCTTCAAGACAAACAAGCGCAAACTGACCTACTTCCAAACAAGAGTTTTAAAGAGTTTTGGGTTTTAATTACTGTTATATTAAAGCAATGTTTCCTCAAAAACTTTTAAAAAAATTAGAAAGGACTAATTTAAAAGCTCAGGAAAACAACAGACACAAGGACGGCAGGACCGAACCAATCCATGAGTTCATTTTTGCTGCTGCTTAGAACCAGATGTTAGTCTACGGCATGAATACAGGGAGACCTCCCTGGGCAGACCTTACTGGTTTCTGGCAACCTCAGCCATGAGAATTAACTGTTTCTTGGTAAGTAACAGCTCTCAAAATCCATGACTTTCTGTAACCCTTTTGTGAGCCCATTTCAGTCCCCAGCAGGCAGAGCAGCCAGGGTGCAGAGTCATGCAACCCCAACATGTGGTGCTGGGGGAAACGTGCTCCCCCTTGTTTGCTCTGAACTTGCTGACTAGTTATTTCATTCGACATCCCTAGACCTTTTCACAGGCACACCCATGAAAAATCACTCCTTTCTACCTTCTCTATTTGTCACTTCGGAAATGCCACCTCTGGCATCCCCACCTATGTTACCTCTCTACAAGCCACAGTCCTCATCCATTTAATCTCCTCTAGCACAAAAGCCACTCCACACATGTAAGCATCACTGTCGCCTTGCTGCAGCTCCCTCATTGCCACATCCTTTTGATCTAGTGTCGGGTGTATTTTTACATGCATTTCTTATTTTTTCAGTGTCTCAGTGTCTTGGCAAAAGGGTGATACTGATGACTCAGCCTTGCACAGTGCACACACAGACGTATGCATTTGCTCACACGCCACAGAAGGGGAATGTGCACTTCAAGTCCATTCACTGTTAATGTACATACTTTCAGCTGCGGGACTCTGCTCCTCTGCACTTTGCCAAACTTAAATAATTCCGTATTTAAGCTTTGGTACTGGAGATTTGTATCACAACAAATTAATTATCATCACTCTTTATTTTAGGCCAAAGCAAAAGCAGCTACTATTTTTTTGGATTGAACACTTTGTTTTGTAAATTTGGTGAGGAAAATCTCAATTTTCATGGGATGAGTAGAGATGCATTTGTGTTTGACTCATCAGGATGCTCTTGGTGTCTGAGCTGCAGATCCAGGGTGAGATGTCCCTGCAACTCCTGCTCTGGCTGCAGCAGCGCCAATCACTGTGCAGGGGGGCAGTGGTATTTTTATATGGTATATAAAATAGTGAGTATGATCATCAAATCACAGAATCATTTAGCTTGGAAAAGACCTTTAAGATCAGGTCCAAGCGTTAACCTAGCACTGCCAAGTCCTAGCACTAAACCATGTCCCCAAGTGCCACGTCCTTTAAATACCTCCAGGGATGATGATTCAACCACTTCCCTGGGCGGCCTATTCCAGGGCTTCATCAGGAAAGGAAAACTTGGGAGCACTGGATTGGGAAGACAGAGATGGACTAGGACAGACAAATGAGATTGGGACAATGAAGGGTGAAGGCTTGTGACAATCTCTCTCGCCACACCTGGAACTGGAATCCAGAAATCTCAGTCTCACCACTTCAGAGTGCCTTCACAAATCTGCAAAACCCACCGGCAGATATTATCCCCTGCTAGCCCTGCTTTCCAAACACATAGAGGAATAATAACACCACCACCACCACTAAGAATTATAAGACTGCAAAGTCAAGTGGTCTAACTGAGAAAATACCAGAAACTGCCATCATACAAAGCTTAACTCATCTCCAGTTCACACATTTATTTTTTCCAGCAGCTTGTGTCTTATATTAGGCACCAGAGTGTAAGTCTGTTCCGAGACTTGGGTCCCACAGTATCATCCCACCATAAACATACGTGTTCCCTCACCACATCCATACTCAGTTTAAATTATCAGCACCATAATTCATCTTGCCTATTGCCTAGCACACAAAGGCATTCTGGCTCCTATTCCTATAAAAAGGAAAAAATAACAGGAAAAACAATAGAAAAACCCTATAAAACCTTTAAATAGTGCCTCTGTTTGAGAAGACAGCAGTGCAGTGCTATGCAAGGATGTACAGGAAAGGGAGCTGTGCGCACACACATGCGCAGAACTCCAGATAAAGGCTTGTCCACAGGACCCAGCTGAAGAAAAGAAAGGAGGCCAAGAAAGCAACTCCCTACAAAACAAAACTTACCGTCATCAATACATCATTTCTGCCACAGAATTACAGTTTTGTTGTTCCCAAGTTTTGGTTATTTTAATTTATCGTTTGAAACTGGGGAAGACGTGAGCAACCTCTTCTATAAAATGCTTCTGTGTACTATATTAAGAAGCTCATTTACACTTTAAAAATCCTGGTAGTGTTACTGGGTTTGCTTGAACTTTGTGGTGCAGAGCAAACGGAAGTCTCTCAAGACTTTCAAGAGTCAAATATAATTCCATTAGTTTTCAATTAGCAGTTTGCCCACGTACATGCAAAATAAATTGATTTAGCACCTTAGTCCTGAGATACCAAAATCTAAATGGAGAGTTTTTTCTTCCTCTATTGTATCCTGTCTGCAAATATTAGTTACCATAACAGAATATCACGTAAATCAAATAACTGCCTCTTTTTCATAATCACACTGGCAGCTGCAGTGCCATGTTTCAATGGCTATCCACTGGAACTCATTAAGAAAGCATTATGTATAGTAAATTAAAATGCAGGGTCTATGATCTGCAGACAAAAGGATGACAAAGCTTATCAAATGTGTGCTGTGGGCTTCTCATTAACTCGGGGCTTTAAACGGCATTGTCCTCTCTGAGCAGGTTACTGTGCTCGAGCATCTTTCTGTTTGTAATGAGCAGCCTGTATCTGGTCTTATAGAAACTGCTCTGAGGAAAAAGCTGCGTTCCTTAATCAAAATAAAACGAAATTTTGATTGGGATGAGATTGCACCCTGAGTCAACTACTAGAAATTCAGTCATTGCCATCCATGCATTTGGAAAGCACCAGCAAACAGTTTGACACATGGCAATGGGTGCTAAGCAGAGACAAGCAGCAGTTGTGAGGACTTGTCTTTGCAACCCCTCGTAACTTTAGGGAAGCCAGAACTGTGGCATGGCAGCAAATGCAAGGACAGTTGAGAGCCTGGTCCCATCAAAACCACCAGTAAACCTCCCCAAGTCCATAGGAGGGTTTCTTCTCCATCCTCACAGGGGACCATAGCCAGAATCTGACCCTTTCTATTTGCAAGACAATGGAATTCACTGTCTCTGCATCTCCTTTCCCTAACACAGCTCTGGGCTGCTTCAGCATTACACTCCCAATACTTCAGAAACAATGCTGCAAGGGATGGATGCACAAGGCTTTCAGAGCAACATGGGGAACTTGGTCATACACTGCACAGAGTTAATTTCATAGGCAAAGCAAATCCCATACTTGTCTTATAAAATGTCATGGGTTAGTTCCACACACTGTAGCAGTCTTACATTTCTCACTCTTGTACTGGGTTTGTGTGGCAATGTTTTGGTAGTGGTGGAGGTTACAGTGGTGGCTTCTGTGAGAAGCTGCTAGAAGCTTCCCCCATGTCTGACAGAGCCAATTCCAGCCGGCTCCAAGATGTACCCACCACTGGCCAAAGCCGAGTCCATCAGCAACGGTGGTAGCACCTCTGGGATAACATATTTAAGATGGGGGGAAAAACCTGCTATGCAACAGCAGCTGGAAGAGATGAGTGAGAATATGTGAGAGGAACAACTCTGCAGCCACCCAGGTCACTGAAGAAGGAGGGGCAGGAGGTGCTCCAGGAGCCAGAGAAGAGATTCCCCTGCAGCCCGTGGTGCAGCCCATGGTGAGGCAGCTGTGCCCTGCACCCATCGAGGTCCATGGGGGAGCAGAGACCCACCTGCAGCCCAGGGAGGACCCCACGCCGGAGCAGGTGGATGCCTGAAGGAGGCTGTGACCCTGTGGGAAGCCCACGCTGGAGCAGGCTCCTGGCAGGACCTGTGGCCCCGTGGAGAGAGGAGCCCACGCTGGAGCAGGTTTGCTGGCAGGACTTGTGACCCCATGGGGGACCCACGCTGGAGCAGTTCATGAAGAATTGCAGCCCATGGGAAGGACTCACATTGGAGAAGTTCATGGAGGACTGTCTCCTGTGGGAGGGAGCCCACACTGGAGCAGGGGAAGAGTGTGAGGAGGAAGGAATGACAGAGACAACAAGAGATGAACTGACCACAACTCATATTCCCTGTCCCCCTGCACTGCTGGTGGGGAGGAGGTAGAGAAAATTTGAAGTGAAGTTGAACCTGGGAAGAAGGGAGGGGTGGAGGGAAGGCGTTTTTAAGATTTGGCTTAATTTCTCATTATCCTACTCTGATTTGATTGGTAGTAAATTAATTTCCCCAAGTCAAGTCTGGTTTGCCCATGATGATAATTGGTGAGTGATCTCTCCCTGTCCTTATCTCAACCCACAAGCCTTTTGTTATATTTTCTCTCCCCTGTTGAGCAATTGAGTGGCTTTGGTGGGCACCTGGCATCCATCCAGGATCAACCTACCACAGCTCAGATTTTGTGTTACGGATGATTGTCTTTTACATTATAGATGGTGCACAAAGCATCTCACAACATGGTAAGCTATTGTGAAAACAACCTGAAATCCCAACAGCTGACACAAATTTTCAAAAGTTAACACAGGGATGCACAGAGCATTTGTCAGGGCATCTGACATGCATAATTAGCTTTGCCCATAAGCTTCACCATAATACTGCTGGACTTGCACTAAACATGACAGTGCAGACAGCACTGGTGTGCTTCAGTACATCTCTGATTTCCCCAATGACGGCCCTCTTCAAAGAACATCATTCATCCACCAGAAAATTAAAAAACACATCAACAAACTGCCCAGACCCTGGCAAGTGCTTAATTATCTACAACCTCTTTAATACAACTAGGGGCATCAACACTGATGTTCCTTGCCTAACCTCCAAAAAGAAAAAGAAATCATTTATTAAAACCAGTCATTGAATATTCATCTGGGCTGCAAAATTCACAAGAAGAAAAAGGTAGGGAAGGAATAAGTGTTAGGGACAGAAAGGTTAATAGCTGCTATTTAAACACTAACAAGTGAACATGTCTTAGACCTTAATAATTGAAGGAGAAAATTTTCTATTTGCAACAGATTTTTCTATCTAATTTCAATGCACCTGAGTAATTTCTTTTTGTTACTTTCCAATGGTAGGCATGCTGACAAGCCGTGCTACATAAAATACAGCACAGCTGAAGGAGAAATAGCACACGGCAATGTCATGTCTTAAAACTACCCAACACTTTGGCGCCTGTGCAGATGCCAACACAGAGGTTTCCCATTTGAGAGTAGCCACTGCAATGCCGGCAAAGCAATCTCCAGGAGTACCAGTTCCCAGCTCCATCAGCCTTCCCAAACTTGAATTAAGACACTTGCAAGACAAATGTATTCATGTGGTCACCCCATTTCCACGTGCTAATGCCTCCCTCCTGCAGGCTCTTATTAATCCAGCCAATTAATCCAACTGGGTGCCCACACTGAAGCGAATGCCTGAGCTCTCCCTGTTTTCCACCATCGGCTCTTCAGAAGACCCCGACCAGGCCTGATGCTGCCAGCGCCATCGTCAGGCATCCTCCCACATCACCTCAGCCTCCGCATCTCTGCTTGTGGAGTGTCATCACCCACAGGATGGACCTCCTAGAGCCCAGCAACACCAAGTCTTCAGAAATGCAAATGAATAGGTGGAGATGGGAGTGAAATCCCAATTCATTTAAATTTGCTCCTAACTCCACGGTGTCGGTATTTAGCAAGTATTTTTGTTCAACGCAAAGGCATCAGAGGCTCTCAGGTGGAGGATGCTGAGCAGATGCTTCCTTGCCCCAGCCTGCACACCACACGAGGTGGTGGGACAGGACATCTACCACCCAGGTCGCCCCCAACTTTCCCACAGCAAAATCAAATCTGCCCTTTAAAACAGTTGTAAGAGTCCTCCTGCAGTCAAACTTCTGGAATACTTTGCTGTGTGGCCAGAGACTATGTTCGAGTCTGTCAGTCCCCCCCAGAGGAAAGGGGACTGGTCAGACCACATCATCTCTTCACACCAATTATCTTCTGCTTCATCTTCAAAGACAGACCTACAAAAACCATTTCCTCAGTGCCATCTAAAATATGTTAATTGTATGATTTTTCCCCTTCTTTTTCCCCCCTCTTGTCTGTCTTTTACTGTGAGACTGAGAAGGTCTTTGTATTTATTCACATTTAAGGGAGATAACAACAGAGCTGGAGCTCAAAAAGGAAAATGAAGGTTAGAGCCGCCAAGCTTTACCAAATGAGTGAAGCTCATACATGCATTATAGTTTTCTCGACTGTGCACAGATGTGAGCAAGGATATGGAGTCATTACTGCTCTTCTTAAACACCGGTAAAGCATTATTAATATTGACTGACAGCATGGAGGCTACGAGACCCTACAAAAGCAAAGACAGCAAAAACGTGGTGATGTTGAGGCCCTGCTTCTGCAATTTGGTGTGTGCTTAACAATTCACATGTCCCATAACTTTCCAAGATGATTTTACCTCATGCCTGAACTGAGCTAAAAGATTTGGAAAATGTCAGTAATGGAGATAATTTTGATGCCGGCAACCTTGGAAAAACATACAAACTCCTGACAGCTTAGAGTTTTTAGGTAGCAAAGACTGTGAATATATCAGGACAGGAGAAAAGACAGGTTTTCCAAGACAACAGTTTTGACAGGATGGACAAAAGAAATAGAAGGTGGGGAAAAACTTGGTCAGCACTTGGTCAGCCTCTGAGTCGAAACAGGCTTCTGCATTTTGACAGGGCTATCAAGTTATAAGCATCCCCGTGTCCCTGAATCATGGGTGGAAAGCTGAGCAATGCACAAATGCTGAGCAGTGCTCCCAAGGAAGGAGGAGGAGGAGGAGGGGAGCCCGTCCTACTTGGCACTTCACTGGCATTTGATGTAGTGGTCAATTCTTTCCTCCAGGGCTTTTAGAGGAGATGTCCTGCTCCCTGCATCACCCAGCTGCACGGGAACCTGGCCAGGCTGCTCCCCAGGGAGGACCAGAGGTTGCAAGCACCCACCTGAAACATAGATACACGGTCCTACCATGACATCCTTCAGAAGATCAAAAAAGAGGAAAGAAATAGCTTGAGAAAAGGATGGGATGAACTCAAGGATACTGCAAGACCTGCATTTTGAGATTTTACATATATTTTCAAGACTTTACATTTGAGGACTTGGTAGGGTGTGTGCCTCCCCATGGACGGCACTGCCATTTGGTCCTGCTTGCCAGACAGAATGGGGCCCCTGCAGAGTTAATTGTCAGCCGAGGGCTCAACCTTCCTGATAAGCGTAAATACTCAAAACATTAAAAACACTCAGTCGTTTTAATCTGCACGGATCTCCTTGAAGATCTAAGGAGGCCAAAGCAAGGTTGAGCTGAGCTGTGCCATCAGACAACGATGGCACCGCTGTGCCTGAGGCATTTTATGGGTTATGACCCCAGGTCATAGCAAGCAGACTTTAAAAATATTCACATGCGGGGGTTGGGGTTTTTTTGTAAACATTTCCTTTTTTCTTGTGGGTGTCACTAGATGGCAGAGCCCATCACCAGGCTTCCTAATGACACATTCCTACAGCTTTCAATATTTGGATTTCAATTAAGCTGTAAATTCCTGGGGTTTTCAGTGGCTATCTCTGGGGTAATTACAAAATCAATGTCCTTTAAAACAAACAAAACAAGCTTATAGGTTAATGACATGCATGATCGACCCATCTTAATACACTCCATGTTTGGGATGATGACATAACTTTAACCTTTGACTCAAAAATTACTTAAAATATCATGCCTGAAGACTGAGAAGCCTCTGAAAAGGCACTATTTGGTGCCACTAAGTGGCCCAAAGGTCTGAACCTCCCTTGACACTCTGGAGCAAAGGCAGACTGAAAGCCCAAGATCCTCACACTGAGAAGCTCCACATTACCAATGAAAAGCAAAACACCCCAATCTAAGCAGTTAATCTGCAGGTTGGTTATGCACTGAAGTTATTGAAAGCAGAGGATGAAAATGAACACTCATCAGCATCAGATAACCTGGGAAGCAACCTGCACAAATCCCATTGTGCAAAGTTTGCAAAGGCTGTGTCCTGCCATTATTTAAACCACCTGGGCTGAAAACAGGTTTTAACAAACTGATGCTTTATTGTGTAAGACTCATTTAAAATATTAACAATATGGAGACAACTTAGTCAAGACACTGAACCACAACCTCGGCAAGTCCTGGCATCCAGAGGGAACCCTCCCACCACTTGGGGAAGGACCTTCGGTGCAGGACTGAGTGTCTCTCTCTGGCTCCAAATTTGGTCTCCCACACAGGGCCACGACTGCCAGTCACCACAATTTAAATATGCACATAGAGAGACACACACAGAGCTGTGATACATGTAGGAATAGAAGACAGCGGCTCAGCCACCAACCACTGCTAGGAACGATGAATTGCTCAAAAGCAGCAGACTTCTGCAGTGCATATCTCCAAGCTGTGTTTGTTTCTATCTATTTTCCAGTAAAGATTTCCCTTCATAATATAATTTACTGTAGGAAGCTATAAACCAACTCATTTCTAAAGCTCTCGGAAAGGAAGACAGAGGTAATCGTTATGTCAGTCAGAGTTCAGCTGGAAAATCCACCCCACCCCACCCCCCCCTAAAAAAAAAGAGGGGTCTACACAGCTTGTGGAAAATTGTTCTCCAGGAAATTACATTTCTGTAACACCTTCATTGTATTAGTCTACTTGCCAATTACTTCCCTCCCCACGATTACAACGTGCTCAGAGAAATGAACAAGTTGGTAAAATGACATGCACCCACTATACGTGATAGCCCATCATTACCCTGCTCATGACAAGCCAAAGCCCTCATGTTTCAAGAACCACTCCTTTTTTTTTTTTTTTTTCATAAATGCTGCCTTCTTGGACAGTCAAGCATGCCAAACCCTCCTTGGTCCCCGGTGCTGTGGATGGCCCAGGGCACTGGTGGGATGATGTTCTCCTTCTTACCCCAGGACACCTAGGACTGCCAGGAAGACTCTGCACACCAAGGTCTTCCCATTTTGGAGGCACTTCTTTCTCCACAGCAAAAGCAAAAGGGTCCCAAGGAATCCAATTATCCCTTAAAACCCATCAATTTGAATATCTCTGGTGTCAGCGAAAGCAGCACCATACTCAAATCCAGGGATTATAGATTCAGTGCTGAGCAAACTGGCCAAATCCAGCAATGCCACGACAGAAGCTCAAAGAGCCTTAAGAGACACTTGGGGTAGAAGATACACCTTTGAAGTCCAATCCTATGTGGCCCCTTAAGGATGCCTACATTGAACCCTGCAGGACATGACCAGAATCGGTCAACAGCATAAATAAATGGCAATATGAGACCAGTGACCTCAGTGTATCTTTGCTGCATTTGGCTCTAGTGGTCAGCATCACAGGGACCTACATCAATACCCACAGGAAAAAGGCAACTTCAGAAAAAAGAAAAGCCAGCTGTGTTACTGACTTTTTATCTCCCTCTCTGTAGAAAACTGCTGCTACAGAGTATTACTTTAGGACTATTTACTCTTATGTGCTGGCTTTTGATTTCATTTGCTTCAGCATCTCTTTTGCTGCCCAAGGCAGGTCTGGTCACTGGGTCTGGTCACTGAGTGCGTGTCATGTGATTATCTGCTGGAGAGAATCGTGTCTCTTTAACCTTTCTCCTCTTTTTTTTTTTTTTTTTCTTTTTTTTTTCTTTTTTTTTTTCCTTGTATTCAGCTCCCTCACAGGGCTCACGGGAAACACCTACGAGTGATAATTAAGCATGTAAATCGCCTTAGCTAACCAAAATGAAACAGCTCCTTGAATATGCATGATACATAACCATAGGAGCAGTTTTGGAGGAGATGAGGACAGCTGACAGTATCTTGAGTTTCTAAGTGCTGTGGCCATTAGAAAAAAATAAGTGTGAAAATGCATATTCAACATTTAATGGTGTATCAAAACCTGCCAGAACACCAAGGAGTGCAAGCATTTGCTACCAAACCCTCTGAGGAATGAATGGCTCAGTGAAATGATTGAAGATACTAGTCTTTCATCTTCCTGTCTGCTAGTCTGAACCCCCGGTTAGGAGCAACAGAAAACATAGCTCTCACAGGGCACAGGTGGTAGCATCAGCATAGACCTAAGCTGAAAGGGCATGGAAGAAATACTGTTCTTTCTGCAGGCTACCCTGCCGCGCTAAATTTTTGAGAGGAAGCATTGTAAACATTTGCTGTGCATTGATGACATGGGCCCATGTATGGGAGAGAAATTCTGTGAGCTGAGGTGTCCTTTTCCTTTTGAATATGAATTTCCTTTTAAATGTAAATCCAAGAACAGAAGGAAACTGTACATGTGATATATCAATGGGGTACCCTCAGCAAGTAATACCTCTCACTATTTGGATGTGAGGATAATGGTATCAAAGTTATCAGTAGTACAGGGTTTCTTCCTCCAGTGCACAGTTCTACATAGCCTTGCACAGAAGCCTCTGCAAACAGGTAAAGCTAAAACTCTGCAAGCTGCCATTAAACTGATGCCCCAACTGCTCACCTGGCACAAGCAGATTCATAACTCTCCCTGGGGCTGCTAAAGTAGGTTATTTAAGGATGTGGGGTTTTTTCTGTTTGCTCTGCAGGTTTGGAGGCTTATGTCAGGCTTGCAAGGCTCCACTGCTTTACAGAGGATGAGCCACAGGGGCAGGCAGTGCCAGGATCATTTGAGTAGAGTGTAGATGGACCGCAAGCATGGCTTAGAAAAGCAACCACCACCTTGATTATGGCTCAGATATCACTATTTCCAGATCACCTTTCAATGGCATAGTCTACTGGTTGTATATAGGTGTAGAAAAATCCTGTTTAAAGATTTCTTAATAAGTGGCATGACTTCTTTTTGAACAGGAAGGAGGACTTTTGAAAGATGCCGATATATACATTTCAGGTGATGTTAGAATCACAGAACAGCCCAGGTTGGAAGGGACCTCAAAAAATCATCTGGTCTAACCTTTCATGGGAGAGAGAGCCTAGATGAGATCATTGAGCACCCTGTCCAACCATATCTTGAAAACGTCTAGTGATGGGGACTCTACGACCTCTCTGGGGAGGTTGTTCCAGTGATTCATTGTTCTCACTGTAAAAAATTTCTTTCTTATATGTTTCAGCCTTTCCACCTGGCATCACAACTGCAAACGGAACAGCTCTTTCATTCTCTCCTCACCACCATAGCCCAACCTGCAGAAGACAGGTCCCGCACGCTTAGTATTTATTTTTACAAATACCTGCACAATTCTCTTTCAACTGGAATATGTGACCGTATAAAATATGAGACGTATTTTAAAACAAGAACAAAAGTATCAAATTGGAGTTTTCATTTTTAATCTTTTAAATGATGGGGTTTGTTGTTATTCACAGATAGAGAATATATAAAGCCACATGCATGCAATTATACTGTTTTATACTGCCTGTTTCCTAAATTATTTTCCCTCGGGACAGGATATTATACTGTTACTATATTTGTTCTCCCATTATTTATATTTCTTCAGATTTATTGTAAAAATCCTGCAACAGATTATAAATTTCTGGCTAGGAGTGGAATTTTCTGAAATGTTTTGTTACATTTTGTTAGAAGTGCAATTACAAAAATATAAACATGCAATTTACATACAATGGATATTAAAAAAGTCAGCATGTAACCCACTTAAAATATTTGGCAGGATGTTTATCTAAACTGTTTCAATTTAATGCAGATGTGTCCTAACAAATAAAATGTGTTTTGAAATCTGTCGTCATCCCCAGCCAGATAATCAGCTGTCCATATCCTTAAATTGCTGCATATTTAGCATTATAAAACATGTTGAGGACAGTGATAACAACACTATTAATCATTCTTGATTTACCTAATGTTCATCCCCCATGATATACCCCTGGTGATATACTCATCCAGTAAAAATTAGCAAATGCCCACCTAAAATTTAAAAAAAAAACCCAAAATATTAATTACACCCAAATAAATAGTATCAATACAGAAAAAAATAATAAAAAGTAAAAACAAATAAGTACTTCATCCTAACAGATGAATAACAGCTCTTTCAATGATTTTTAAATGGGATTGAATATAGGAAAATTATTTGAAGGCCTAGAATATACAGACTAACTTCAACACCTAGAAGCACATACAGTCAAGACCTATTTTTGGCTCTCACAGCAATGTTGCTGTCTCCACTGACCTCAGGTCTGGACCTGCATGACTTCAGCCATGCCAGTCCCTCACTGCCTCTGGAAGTGCCCTCTTAATTCTCAGGAGCTGCACAGGATCAGGAAGACAGAGGAAAAACCTGAGTTAATACAGCCTAGCTAAGGTTTTCACATTTCTTTGAACTTGCAATTTAATTCAGATATGAAGATGATAAAAAAAGAAAACCCAGCAAACCACCTCTGTATCCAAAGCCCGCTGAATTCAACACAAGTCTTTGCTCTGTTTCTGGTGGGTTTTGACATGAGCTTGTCTATGATTTTAATTCTCAGGCACATCTTCCAGCGGTTTTCTGGACTAACCCCTCCCAGCTCCTGCACTCCCGCATCCTCTCCTGTGCAGATGGGGGCTGCTCCAGGCAGCCCCATCCGCACCCTGGCCAGTGGGGCCCAGGTGACACCTGTGGCAGCAGCCCCCTGCTTGCGTTAAAAATGAAGGGCTTGATGAACCTGTATTTAATGAACCTCTATTTAAATAGTAACATATGCTCTCTTCCTCTATTGTTCCAACTTTCTGTTATCTCAAAAACATGGACATTCACACACTGGCAGCAATTTTAGTGATTTTGGGTTGTTTAATTTACCAAGACAGAACTTTCATGCAGTTTAACAAAGTTCAGCAGTACTGAACTCAGGCAAAGCTGCCCGACTGTGATGCCTGTGCCATAAGCATCTGCCTCAGGGGTTTTTACAGGTCAGCAGCAAATGCTCTTCAGGAATCTCAGTTACTGGCATCATCTGACAAGGGCCTGACTGCTGGGCAAAAAAAGGGAGAGGTCATTTTTAGGAACAAAAAACATTCTTTCACATTAACTTTTTCTAATGTTGCTATAAAGTCTTGTAACTGTCATGTAAAAATAAGGCAGACAAATTATTCATTTTTCACTGAAAAAATTCCACAGCCAAATAGCTTTGAGGGTTATTACAGAGCACATGCACTTCGGCTCAAATCCCAGCACATTTGTAGAAAGAGCCATTACAGACAACAGAGGTGCTTGATCAAACAAGTTTCCATTCGGGTCTCTGCAAAGACCACAAACCTTTTCTTGCTCCACACCCACAGCCTGCGCAGCAAGACCTGCAGCTGGTCCCACACAGGCTGGCCGTGGCCCTCCTGTCCCAGGTGTAGTGAGGGGCCACCCTCCCAGTCACAGTCAAAATCTGATGCAAAACTTAAATGTAACTTAACTGAAGCTTGGCTGGACAAGCCCAAGTCACCCATCTGCATCAATCATGGGGTGCCTTTCCAAGATGCTGGCTTACCAGCTGATGAGCTTGCCAGTGTCCTGGTGCAGTCAGCGATGATTTAAGGTTGAGGTGCAATCCATGCCTGGTGTTGAACGCTTCTGAGCAGCGTTTACTGTCTCCTGGTGATGATTTACAGGGCTTGATTACCCATTTTTCATTACAACCAAAAGTGAGATTAAAATGTTTCAGAGGCAACTGCTCATATTAATCTCTGCAGCAGAGGCTGGAAGCGGAGCTGTCACTCAGGGAAGGGATGGCATCCCAGCTGCCAGCACTGCTACAAGGCAAGAAGCATTAAAAGCAAATACCTTCTCATAAGATAGACTGGAGATGGGGAGATTTGCGGCCAGCCAAAGAGGGTTTCTGAACGGTAGCCAACACACACACAGAAGCAGCCAAAATTCACTGACCATCCTCTGCTGATTTAATCTCAGAAAAAAAAAAAAAAAAGCACTAAAGCAACACCGGTGCTTTGTATAAGAACATCACATGCACTTTAAATATCTGTATTTAAATCACCTGTTCCTTGAGCCTAATAAGGAGCAAAAATTAAAGTGCAGGCAGGATTAATAAACTGAGTTGGAGGGAGTCACTTTGGGAAGGCACCAAGAAAGTTCAGCTCCAAATATGGAGCAGTGAGATGTGGAGAGGCACAGGAGAGCAGCGGGCAACCTCCCTGCTCCCTCCCAACCTGAGCTGTCTCTGGCTGGGCTCAGCAGGGAAAATTTCTTATCTTTCCAGGGTGAAGAGGCAGAAAAAAAGAAAAATAACATCTAAGTAACTTCTTACTAGACTTCAAACTGCACAATAATATCCTCTTTATGTGGGGGGAAAATATTAAAAAAACCCCAAACCCACCAATCCACAAGTCACTTTGTTATTTTCAAGGGATTTTGCAAATACCTGAACAATCACAGTTATTAACACTAGCTACACTTTCATGCCTGATCCACCACAGTAAGAAATGCAATTCAGAGGGAGTTCAGTGTGCTGCACATCAAAACTAAATAAATCATAATTATAGACTGCTCTTCTTCATCACAAGGGGAGACAAACATTGCTTTCCCTGACTGTCTGTCCACCCCCCTACCTGACACCACTTTTTTTTTTTTCATTAGTGAAAATAAAAAAATAAAAACAAAAGCCTTTACTGTAATAATTTACTGCTGAGGTCAAGAACGTGCTCCAGGGGTGGTAGTGGCAAAGAGGAACTACAGTGGAAATACAAACAGATACTTTCCTCCTAAGCTGCTTTGATGTGCCATTCCTAGGAAGACTGGCTTTCTTCCCTTTATAGCTTTGGGCCTGTGAAGGCTTTACACACTTTTTTCTTCTTTTTTTTTTTTTTTCTACCAGATATCCTTAACGCAGAACCCTTTCCTGACCTCACAGTAATAACAAACAGGAGATGAAAAATCCATGTGCCACCTTATCAAAGCCATCTGCAGAATTTAAGCGTTCATTTAAAAATAAAAAATTAGCTTCTAGCCTTTAAAGGTTGTAGAGATAACCTTCTCTACGTGAACTGACCCACAACCATCCTCTATTTCTACCCTCTTTTGTCAGATTTTCCTGAGGTCCGTAAATGCTCCCCATAATCAAACTGACTATTCGGGGAATACCGTTTCACAGATAATGTTGGCTTGTCTTTCCCAAGTGAAATAGCATTGGTTTCTCACTGCTGATCTATAAAGTTGATAAGCAGAAGCAAAGCAAGGCTTTTGCTGGAATCTCCATAGATTCACAGGACCAAAACATGGACCTCTATAATACATATGTATCTAAGATTAACACCCATGAGTCTCATTATAGTTCACCAAAAGACCGCTTTTGGGTAGAATTCATCTCACCAGCCTTCAGGTCTGCAGGCAGAGGCAGGAGCTTCTAGGTGTGACTCCTCAGACACATTTCAGACATTAACCTTAAGTTGAACTGTTCTCAAGATGCCTGAGGCTGGAGGAAAAAAATGGCCACAGCTCCTACTAGAGACACGGCAGGGAAATGTTTAGGGAAAATACAGCAAAAATTACTGCCCCAGAAGATGGATGAGTTCTATTGCAGAGATTAATTTTTTCAAAGTTCTCTGTTAATCATGCTAGGGAAAAATCTCTTCTCCTTTCAAACAGCCATTGCTGTTATCTTGACCACAGAAACAAGCCTCCCTGGCCAAATTGGTAGGACCAAGCATTTGTTCATCATGTTTAGTCTCTTATCTCCAAATGAGGTCCCTCTCTCCCCTGGGAACAGACAAGAAGAAAAACTCAACCAACCAACCAAACAAACAAACAAAAAAAACCAGACAAAGAGATACCCAGCACATCCCCAGGTAATTATGTATTGAGAAAGAAAGCAGCAATTCATTTATTCTGACCCTGATAGACAACAAGTTTGAGAGGAGAAACGCAGAATTGATTTTATTTATCAGCAGCACAGAGAGCCTCAAGTATTAAGAATCTCCTGAACGCTACACAAGTAATCTTCACTCTCCTCAAGGGCCAGGATGAGTGGGTGGATATATGACTTCTAGATTTCAAGGTCAAGAGCATGAAGTGCAGCTGCACTTTAATATATATATGTTTTTCATTTACAGAAATAACTAATCCTTTTTAAAGTCTCCAAGCCATGGATCTATCACGTTCCTTTGCAGACATTCTGATATTAGTGACTTTTATTAGTCACTAGCAGTCCTATTTCAAAGTAAAAGATTTCTCACATCAACTTTCAGTCATTGGATCTTGTCACGCTTTCACCAGGAGAACCACATAGATGCCAGCCTTCAGTAACTCTTCTATGTGTCTCCACATGGAGGGATGAAGACACCAAGCAACGTTCTCTTTGACAAAAGCAAATACATTGAGATACTTGCTTTTATATCTTTTTGCAGTGACTGAAAGTCTCCTTTGGTCTCTGCTCAGTACTGCATTGCCAGGACCAGAACGTGATAAAAAAATTTTTGTTGTGGCCAGTTTGGAGATAGAATCTCCTCTCAGCTTCTTCTTTTACACATCAGAGGACTGAATTAGCTCTTTTTGCCCACACTGACAAATAACCTTCTAATTTTTAGCACCACTTATCTTTATGTCATCGGCAAAGATTTCATACCATTGTCTAGGTTGCTGCCAAAAATACTGAGCGGCATCAGCCAAAGAACGGTTCCCAGAAGTATCTAGTGAGAAACAACCTCCTCACCGATATCCTCCCCCTCACAATGACATTCTGACATACCATCATCAAACAGGTTTTTAACCCCTCTAGTATATGCTGTTATGTCTACACAAGTTGAATCAAAAGATCTGGTGGCACCAAGTCTAAAGCCTTATAGAAATCTAAGTACATCATAACAGCAGAATTTATGTTATCAAACACATCTCAAGCCTGGATTGGCAGAAACTGTCTTTATAGATGTAGCAGTTTCATAATAGAGTGATATCAAGGGACCTTTTGCTTTACCTAGCAAAATGGTGAAGTAGAAGATGACGCAGAAAAGGGAATTTAAAAAAAAAAAAATAAAACAAAACTAGTGCCAAAAAAAACAGGTGTCAACAACTGTGGGAATAAAGAAGAAAATGCCAGAAAATTTGGAGTAGAATTGAACACTTTATTCACAGTAAGAGTTAAAAAAAATCCATCATATTAATCTGTAAGTGGGTCCATTTTTTCCTAAACCAAAACTCTCTAAGCTATGTGTGTTATCATGAAGCTGAAGGAATCACCGAGCAATATATTGTTTCCATTATTCAGAAAGATGAATAATGGTCCTTTCAGGTCTTAAATTCCAGGACTTTATCAGACAGAATAAACCTATGCCTACATTAGCAACAGTATGATGCAATTGGAGCGGGTCTGTACAGCAAAGGGGTTCTGAGGAGCCCAAAGCCATACTCTGTGCTCCAGCCTGCTCCCACAGCTGCATGCCCATGCTGCTGGAGTGTACCAGGTGCGTACCTCCCAGTTCAGTTTTCCAAAAAGGAAGCAGATTTGGGCCCTCTGAGACCATTCCCCAACCTGAACCAAAAGCCCAGTAAGTGGAGCCAACCAGATTTGCTTCCAAAAATCCATCTTGATCCAAACATATTCATGCACATACATACGGCCCAAAGGCTTGAAGGAGTGTGAAAGCTGGATGCAAAAGGTGAGCAGAGATCACTAAAGTGACCAGAATGTTTTAAGAGTCAGGAAAAACATTTCTTTACTAGTGTGACATTTTAGGACTGACTCCATACTGACAAAATTTAAAGTTATTAGTAACAGACATAAGTAGAAGATCATCATTAATAAGCTTATCAGTAACAAAAATGCCTATAGAACACAACTGGCACTGGGTCCCATCACATCAGGCACTGCAGAAACAGTGGGACACTGCCTCAAAGGGACTGAACCGCTTGGTGATCTGATCTCAGGATATTAAAATAAAAGTACTTCTGCTTCAATCTGTCGCTATTATAGTTATTTTTGTGTCATGCATATCCCCCAGGATGTGCCCAAGAACTCCCTCCCACAGCTCGCCACCTCCTGTAACCATTGTGTAGGAGAGGAACGTGGTCTCACCATGTTAATGTAGATGAGAATGAAGCATAAGGCACTTACATGGGCTAAAACTCCCACTAAATACCACAGTATTTCCAAACACTTCTTCTCCCCAGCTTTAAGCCAATTTTTTTTTTTTTTTCTGGTACTCTTTGTCTGAAATTGTCTGAGTTTTGGCCAATATATTTAATTATTTCTATTTTTACCACAAACAAAAAAGGCATGATCCACAGACTGGGGCACACCCCCTCTTTTTTATTTTTTGGCTTTCAAAGCAACCATTTTCGCCATTAGATCATATTTGTTTGCTTTAGACTTCAGAAATAAATAGCAGATGACATTATGCTGCAGTTATTCTATGTGTTTGCTTTATCCATTTTTGTATTTATTGCAATGAAAATTTCCATGGGTGAATGTCTCCCCAAATGCTAACACACATCCTATTTATTATACACCCTAGAAATTATGCATCCCTTGTTTCTGGAAGTAACCCCACACCATTCCCAAACACTGTGGTCAACTGTATATGCTGCCCTTACAGTACTTAGGGGTCTGTCCTTATGTTATCTTGTTTTAATTCAGTATCTTTGCAAATTTGACAGTGTTCCTTTCACCCTGTCCTCCTTAAGGGGTGGGAAAGAAAGAGGCATGGGTTAGTATAAGCTGAAATGTTGTATTTAAATAATTCTCAAAGGATCCCACTGGAAAACAAAAGAAAACAACAAAACCCCCAAACAAAAAAAGCTCAGGCTTGCCCTGCTGCTAGTGCTCTTTACTGCTCTGTGATACAGCACACTCTAGAAACCTTCCCTGAAAAAATGGGAAAATAAAATTTTTTTTAAAAAAATCACAAAAAGCAAATATCCCAACACAGAACAACAGCCTTGAGGACTCTCCCAATGAAAGTCACTGATGGGAGCTCTGGCCATCCTCCAGACATGACTTTCTGCCATGGTAGTCTTGAAGGCTTCGACTCAAAGCAGTCAAAACCCTGGAAGAACTGAGGTCCAACTGATGGGCAAGGCTTCAGGCAATTTCACAGCAGCCAAACACCTATCTCCTTCAGGCCAGATACTGTGTGTGTGGTCAGGTGGTGGCAGCATCTTTCTCGTCGACCTCTCCACCCAGCATCCTGCTCCTCATAGCAGACTCCAGGTCTCAGACTTGTTCTTAGAGGAGAGAGAAAAATGTGTCCTCTTTCTCTCTTTCTCTGTCCTCATAAAGCAGGAATGTAAAAGGAGGAGCCCCATGTAGATGCTTCTCTTTAGTCCTGCATTTGCCCCTCCAGCAGAAGAGATGTGTCTACCATAAGAGTTAAATCAATGAGTGCTACAGTGACAGCACCCTCGGGGCCCAGTCCAAGACCACAAATTCAATTCCTCCAGGAATACAGGCATGTAGCAGGCATGCATATCTAAAATCAAAAAGTGAAAATGCTACCAAGCAAAACATTTCCCGCACGCACTCTGCTCCAAGCAGGCAGGGAATGAACCACACAATACAAATTCTGGCTAACTCACTTAATGCCCAGAATTATAGTTTTGAAGGCAGGAAGGCAGCTGAGACAGACAATCCAACGATACAATAGAGCATCATCACTAAGGTCCAATGCAAACACAAGGGGATTGCATCTCAGAAGTATATTTAGGTTGGAGGGGAAATAGTCTCACTACAGAAAACCTAAGGAATATGATGGGTAACAAGCTATCGAGCTGTACTTTGTGCAGTACGTTTGCATGCTATATGATCAGACTAATTTAATTTTATAGCCAACATACAGATTGAGGGGTTTGCAGTGGAGGGAGAAGCAGGAGGGGAGGGAAGGGTTCTACTCATTTTTATTAGGATGCATAATGGCTTTTGGTGCTAGAGAAATATAAATAACTGTATCATAATGAGGCAGAGATTAGATCTAAAATATTCCTTGGAATGTGAAAAACAGATTCTTAGAAAGCTCTGGTTTGAAGCATGTGGAATAAGGCCATTATTTGACACACTATCCAAAGAAGTGGCATTTTGTGGAGGAAAGATTCATGTGAGCACTCCTCTCAGACAGCAAAGACAACACTTTGCTCTTCAAGAAAGGAATCATATTACTATCTCGTCTGAAGAAAGAGTGATTTCACTCTTTAATATGCATGTGGGAAGGCAAATAGTTTGTCCTTAAAAGTTTGTTTGTTTCTCCATGTAGCAAATGTCAAGCTTCACAGAAAAACTATTTTGTTTGTGGTGCAGTTTGTTTGTGTGCTGCTTTTTGTTCTTCTTTTTTTAACAAAACCCCTACAACTGTCAATATTAATTTTCTAAGTGATCGGTGATCCATTTTATATCATCTGCTAAAGGGCAAAGCAGCCTTTGGATGAGCTTGTTGAACTTTAGCAGGTTCAGTATCAAAACCTTCACTGATTCCTTTTTCACCTCCCCAGGTGCATCCTAGAACAGGATAACTGGCAAGTTGTTAAGCAGTTAAACTGTTTTTCCTAGGATGATGAATCATAGTAAATATGCTCATAGT
This sequence comes from Strix uralensis, assembly GCF_047716275.1. Classification (NCBI taxonomy): domain Eukaryota; kingdom Metazoa; phylum Chordata; class Aves; order Strigiformes; family Strigidae; genus Strix; species Strix uralensis. Next base: position 127,998,721 of record NC_133973.1, read on the forward strand.
AAAAGCTCTGATTAATATTTTCTTCGGAAATCTCGACAGTGGCATTAATAAGCCTTTTATAACCTTGAGCACCGTGGATCCCCCCTCCCGCCTCACTGGCAACACAGTGCAATCCCAGAGTAGGAAGATGCCCAAACCCTGTTTTTAGCAGCAGAAAATCCCAGTCAGACAGTGTGGTCAAGCCTGTCACTCATGTGTGAGAGCAAAGGACTGAAAGGCAGAAAGGAGTCACAACAGCTCAATACTTACTAAAAAAAGCACATTAACTCTGCACTGCTGTACCTCGGATCAGCCTGATGGTTGTTGACATCTGCTGCTCTATTATTCTTTCTTCTGATCCACGCAATGAGAAAGGGTCAATTTTGAAAGCTCATCAACCCCTACCATCGTGACAAAGTATATACACTGCCTCCAGGAGAAAGGTTGAATTTGCAAGAGTATTCCCCAGGGGAGCTGATGTTTCATTGTCCCAACCAATTGACTACAATGGAAACACTGTCAAGCCTCAAGTGTACTCTTATCCTGAGAGGGCTCTCATCTCCCTTGTACTGGAGGACCTCACAACAGTCAATGCATTTATCACCAGCATCACTTCTGTAAAAAAAAATGCTTCTATCCCTGTTTGCAGATAGAAGCACAAACCCATAGAAATACTCTCCAGCAAACTGCCTCCAAGATCAGGAGCTGTCTATATACTTTTCAGGGGATCTGGACCTGCAGACTTGCTGAAAATCTTCCACTGTATCATTTGTAGGATAACAAATGGAGCTCGAAGCCCCCACACCGCAGTAGTTCATCCTCTCCAGGGGACCCACTGTCGCACAATCAGGAGCCTGAAGGTGACTGGCAGGGTGCAGTCCCTGGGTGCTGAGCACTGCCCACATCACATGAATCTACACCAAATCAGATCATGAATGCTCTCCACCCTAACCCATGAGCTGGGCAAAGAAGAGAGACATCAAAGTGACACCATCACCACAGGCAGGGATGTGTTAGGTCCACCCACGAGTTGAGCTAGAAACTGTCTTATTTGTTTGGAGAACATATGACAGCTTCATTCTCCTTCTCCACACGTAGGCTAGAGGACTTCAGACTAGAACAGTACTTCAACACTACAGATGAGCACTAGAGTCCAGAGTTGCATGTAGGTAGTTTGCTTTGTTATCCTCAGCTCAGCCCTGACCAGCCTTGCCAAGGCAGCACTTGCATTAAAATAACAAAAAGGTATAAACAGAAGATAAAGCGATGATGTTTGTAAGTTCAAATGGTGCTATAAAAACTATCCACTAAGCACACTGAAAGCTACCTGGCAAAAATGGATTACTCAGGTGCTATGTGTGAGGGTCAAGTTCTCCCCTGTTCTTGTACAATGCTGTTTCATTTAAGCTGCTCTGACTTTCACAAGCTGAGGATCTGGTCATGTACACGTAGGACATACACAGCACACAGATGGACGGATGTGGACAGTACATGCTACTGCATCATGGGTCATGTCCCTCTCATTTTGGTTCACACTCAGTGCTCCAGCTCTATCTAGTGCAAAGAAGGACATGGTAGAAGAAAACTAAGCAGACAGATCTCTTCTAAATGAGGAAGACTTAATAGTCTATTTAAGAGGTCTCAGTTTTGAGAAGAAAACATGAATTTTGAGGCAGAACCAGAAATATCAGGTAGCACAACTAAAAACCTCTATCTGGTATGAGTTGTTTGTTTCTACATTATCTATTTACTCATCATAACCAAGAAAAGATGGAAAAAGTCAAATAAAGACCATGAATTAATACTGTATACGGGTACCAAGATACCAAGGAGTGCCATTAAGTTTGGATCATACTCAAGCTTTCTTTATTTGTAGAAGTACCTGGCAAGTTACCAGTTCTCCATCAATAAGAAATAACTGTTTATACTGTATCTCTACTGGACGGTCAGGTCTTAGGCTTCCTCTAAACCAAAACCACCATGTATACACAGCATGCAGCCAACTGAAATATCACATATCAGCTATGGGTGATACCCAGATAGGATGCCAACTTCTGTCTTGCAACCAGTTTATGGAGTCCTCAAAAGTATCTGCTCCCAGTGGTCCTGGGAGACCTTTCCAACAAGGGGAAGTATACTGCATATACTGAAGTGTAAAGCATATTGTTTTTTATTGTGTAAATCCAATTATATAAAGTAGCATGACTGATGGAACCATTACAAAATCACCTCTAAAAAAATATAGTTGATGCTCTGCATGTTTTTTCCCCTCTAAATGAGCTGCAACAGACTATGCAGCTGGTTTCTCACTCTCCGCTCCACATTTTTTTTTTTAAATCACTTGGGGCAAAGCCAAGACTCTCAATGTGCCACAATAACCACGTTTACTTATTTCCAACTCCTGTCTGTAGTATCATATCGTATCAGCTCAACCTGGCATCAACGTGGTGCTCTTCGCCTGTGAGCCCAGTAAGGAATCCAATCTGTTCCTCATTATATGATGCTCAGGAGAGATGGGATGGTTAAAAAAACAGAAAGGAGAGAAGGGGGAGCTAACCAGGGCAGCAGTGGACAGGATGGGAAATATGAAGAAGTGAGTTATGACTGTGTGAAGGAGGAATGTGAGCTGGTACATAGAAAGAATGAAAAATAAAAAGATGAAGCAATGAGGGGATGGATGGGTGGGAAGGAGAAAAGCGACAGGACAGCCTGAGTCAGAGGAAGGGGAAGTGAGAAACCCTAAAGAAAACAAACCTTCCTGGAACAGAGTCCCGTCCCTCCATAAAGCGTAGGCTTGCTGAATACTTCTTCCCAGAGTTTAATTCACTGATGGAATTGAAAAAAAACCAACAAAAACAACTTTCAAGGCAGGTGAAAAGTGCTCCCACACCAACCCACTCCCAACAGGTCATTATTTCCTTTAATTGCAAGTGAATAATCAGGTTCCCCCTGGGGAAAATGTTAGTGAAAAAACAGAACAAAGTGAGCAAGGGAACACCTGCTAATGAGTGGATTTGCCTTTCCAGAAAGGCTGGTGTGTAGGTGCATTACACAGAGCCATAGCAGAGTTTAGGTGTGGGCGTGAGCTTACACAGTCAGTTAAGCATAATTTAATTACACTTAAATAATTAATAACAAAGCATATTATAACTGCATGTAATTTCTTTGTTGTATAATGCTGTGCACCTTGCAAAGCTGAACTCACAAGCACTCAGCAATGCCAGATCTCAGCAAGCCAGGCTGAGACCCTGTACCCTTGCCTTTGGATACAAGGTGCAATTAGTCCAATGCATGCTATTATTTCCTTCACAGCCCTGTCTCACAGGGCACTGAATGGGTACAGCTCCTGACATAAAACTGCCATTCAACATATGTTTTAATCTGCCACGCTACATTGTGGGGTGCCTAAAAATAAAAGCAGAGGCAACAAGATCCTGACTATCTAAACTGAGCTTAAATTGGCAGTCAGGCAAATGCATGCACTTCCAAAAGCCTGCTTGCTCCCTGGCACCACCTAAACCTAGAGGTGCCTCCCAAGACTTCCCCTCTTGGTCCCTCCACAAGGCTCCCTGTTCAGCACACAGATTCAAGGATCATTCATTCTTCAAGCAAAAACTTTTTTTTTTTTTCTTTGAATACGATACAAGAATCCAGATGCTTCATTTCATTTGCCTGTTGGAACTCCATGCTTACCGCTAAGGCTTTATTTAGCTATCAAAAGTATGTAAGTATGGCTCTTGTCCCTACGCTTTAAAGTCTCCCAAAGATTTTGAAAGCAGCTGCTTACGAGGTTTGCCATATACGGTTTGCATGATGGTGTGATTAATCCGGGTTTTCTTGGAACTGACGCAGGTTGGTTTCCACATCTCACAGCCAATTAATCAAGAAGCAGAAGCAGCCCTTTCAGGCCAGGGGTTGATACATATAGATCTGGAGCAGAGTGCAAGATAAGGGCACTGAAAGATGCCCAAGGCATCTGCATTACAGGGGAGTGGCTATTTCACTCCTTTCGGACACCATTACACTTCTTGTGCCAGCTGTGCCCAGACACAGTGAGGCTCCAGGTCAACTGGATGATGCCAAAACCCACTAAAACCAGAAGTAAGGGGGTCTCTGCACCAATGTGCGTGCACAAGCAAGCTAGAAATCAAGGGATGGGACATGACAGATAACTTGGGAAGAAGTATGGATAAGCATTTGCTGTTAAATTCACAATATTTAAGTTCAGAAGACTCCACCAAATCACGTAAATTGATCTGTGCGTTACAGGTAAACATACATCTCCCAGCTACTCCTGCACAGATCCCAGTAATTTGTGTTTCACTGAAGCATAGTTTTGTTGGGCTAAAACAAGAGTCGGCAAGGCAGCCAGCCTTAATTGGAGAACAGAAAGAAAAATCCAACACTTTCAATTATATTTTTTTCCAGTGGATTGTAACTGTTAAAAATGTGTCTCACTTCCCATGTGAATTTCTCTGCCCCAGCTTTCAGACACCCCTTCATGCTATGCTTTTCTCCTAGACTGAAGAGCCTTTTAGTGCTTAATGTTTTCTCTCCTTGAAGGTCCTTAATGCTTGCAGAGAAGAACTAGCCATTTGAGACAATTTTCCTTTCAAAGCCTGTTATTTCAGAGTAACTGCATACCAAAGTTAAAAATCACAAAAAGTGTCTAGACTAGTGTATTCCTTCTGATAATATGCTTACTAAGCAGGATTACTGGCTAAAGCTCAACTTAGCTGGTCAACTGTATAATAGTGTCTTGTTTATTTAATACTATTTCCAAAGGCTCTACAAATTGCCTATATAAAGCATTCTGCCCGTCACTGAAATTGTCCTCTTCACTACAAACTGGTAGCTGAGCAAGCCTGAGCAACTCTCTGTAATGGGGAGTGCAGGCGAATGCCAAGCTGCAGCCTGTCCGAATCACAGAGTGTCTCTACCCAACATGACCATGGACATCTCTGTCTTGCTTTTCTAGGCTACTACTTGAATAAAAATTAACTATCACAGTGTAATGACTTTTCAAAACCAAGCTGGTATTTTAACCTTAATGCATAGCACTCCTACACAAGAAAAGATTTTGTTCATTTCCACCTGCATTAAATGCTACATGTAAAATAACTGGTTGTGCTATGCAGGCACATGCACAAACCGACACTTGTTAGAGCTGGGGTTGGTACAACCACCTGGTGTTATGGTTGCCCAAAAGTGCCTTATACAAACACTGGTTTTGATGGCTTACTTGCTACTTGTCCAAACTGCAACTGGCTGAGGTTTTCCAGGTCAGACTGTCTGCACCATGGTGAGTAACTTTGAAATTTACTGAAGACAGAACAACTACTTCATTACAACTGAAAATAAATCAGAACTGTCTGAGAATTTCTACTGTCCATGGCTTTTGGAAGATGGACTTTGAATTGGCATGGGAGCAGCCTTCATGTCAGAAACGTATTTGATTTTTTTCTCTGTTAAAGTACTGTCCATTTTCTCCCACAAATTACAAGCCTTCAAAAAACTGTCGCTCACAAATGTTTGCTGCTCATTTCCTAAAAGCTCAGAGCTAATCTGTGAGATATTCCTGCAAACCACATGTGATCCACTCCGTATCCAATAGCATGTCTCATGCTATTGCTGTTATTTGCTGTAGCGGGCTTTGCTACCTTTGTCCTAGAGCTGAGCACAGGCACTGTACACACTGGTGCTTTCAGCGGTCTCCAAAGACAGTGAGAAAAAGAAACGTTTCCAAAAACGTACAAGAATCTGAAAAAAATTAAACCTGCAAGTGAGGATGAGGTGGAGGAAAAAGAGAAGAACAGGGAGAAGAGTTATGTCAAGGATGCTGAGGAGGAAAAACAGGGAATTAAAACATGAGAAGCAGGAAGAGGAGATTTGGGATTGTAAGTACAGGAGAAAACTGGGACTCCCAGAAAAACAAGAACACGGTTTGCTGGACATTAGAGAAAAAGAGGTCTATGACTTCAAGCCAAAGAAGGAAAAGGGTGCAGTTACAGAGTCCAGCAGGGAAGACTCAGGAAAGCAATAAACCCTCTACTGAGGAGGATGGGACTGGAACAAAAGCCTAAATAGGGCAAAGTACAAATCACTACAAGAGAGGACAGAGAGGACAAGAGAAGGAGATAATAAAGAAGAGTTATACCAGGGATAGGCAGAAAAAGCCTCTGCCTAATAAGCACAGTAATTGTCTATGAGGATGCTCCTGCCACTTGCTGCATGAGCTGGAAAGCAGACAGGGAGGAGGAAAGGGGGTTAAGAAGAACAGAAGCTCAGTTGAAGGCTCCACGGGCAACTGCATCCCAATCCCTCTTCTGCCATAGACACATACTCTGAACCAAGGGCTTCATGGGCAGCTTCTACCCACACAGGCTGCACTGCCCGCCTACCCCGGTGCCTCCAGATGTGGTGGCTCTCACCAGCCCCTGCTAGCACCAACTTTTCCCAGCACATACCCAGAGCTTTCTAACGGTATGTCTTCAGATAAGTCAGACACCTGAAGTCATCTACAGACAGATGCCTTTTGAGACTTTAATAATTGTCTATTCAAACACTGCTCTATAAACTTCAGTTTGAATATGGAAGAGAAAAAAGTTGAACAGTCATTCAAAGCCCAAGCACCACTCAAGGAGGGAACCGAATAAAGTAATCAGCTCGCAGCAAAAATGACTGTGTGATCCTTTAAAATCAAACCCGTGGATACCACAGGGCACAAGAGAGACAAGGAACCATGGGCAGCCTTTACTCCACCACTACTTTGAGTGCTCGCTCTCACCACCTTATTAATCTTTTTTTAACATAACTGTTTGCAAAGGATAAGCAAAGACACAGTTTGTTCTCCCAGTGACAGGCAACTTAGCTCCTTTATGACTGTGACAACTTTCTTTTTACTTTATTTAAACAAAATAAGTGCATATTAGCGTTTTGAAATTTACTTGCCCAAACATAGACACAAGTTGTGTTTGCTTTTACTATGAGACACTGTTTTCTAACAGGAAGGCAGAATTATCTGATAGGAAACACAGATAATGTAGCACAAGCAAGTTATTAAATGGAGTCCAACTGGGCACATGATGAGCAATCCCGAAAACACAATTCAAGGGGGTAAAACACCACCACGCAACTGAGCATAAAAACCTGCTTGCAAGGCTTAGAGACTGCGTGGGATAGAAACAATTTTAAATCAATTGAGTTACTGTTTCTTGGCAATTTGATAGAAAGGAGAAACAGTGTAATTGGCAATCAAGTACTCCTTTGGGAGCTTCCAAACAGCCAGCTGGATTTGTAAATGCATGTTAATCTGCTGGGGCCAAATCCTGCAGGCACTTAAAACAGTGGAGTAAATTGCATGCTGGGTGTAAATTACTCCAAACAGGGATGTAAGCAGTAAAGGAGTACAACTCACAAGTCAAAGGAATGCTGTTTTTGTCCCTAAAAGTAAATACAAACCTGCTTTCACTCTCCTGCCAAAACAGAGAGTTCATTGAATGTAATCAAGTACAGATCTACTCACCCTTTACTTGCTAAGCAGTAACCAAATATAGCTCAGGGACGAATACGCAGTCTGCATGATTAATTAGCTGGCTTCTTTATCTAACTTTCCTTCAACCTTTATATGCTTAATAATTTCTATTTATTAAATCAATGAGCTTATGTATAAACCCAAGTCCATTAGTTTATTTAAGTGACTATATATAGATGGGATTTCATTGCAGGAGCAAACAGTATGGGAAAACTTTAGCTATCAGCTGGATCAAGAGCCTGGAAGGACTGAGGGGGGACACAGATGTTGATCTCAACTCGAAAGGACACGCACTGCTACGGTCCTTTAAGGATTGTTTCAGGGTTTGCTTTGAAAAGAGTAACATTCCAACTGAACTAATTCTTGTATTCCTGGAAATAATTTCCTTCTAGTATTGATTGTCTTTATTTGAAAAACACAGAATGTACCTAATGTCCCACACAGTGAAGGAAGATGAACTAGAAGTTACCTTTCTTGCTTACCTATCAGACTGTTTAGATGAACAAATTCAAAGAGAAATTCTCTTCAAAAGGAAAGATGCTTCTTCCCCATGACTGCACCTCAAAACCATCCAACCATCTCAGGTACTCGACTTAGGAGTGATGGCTCTGTGTCCTGCAGAGAACTCTAGCTATTCATTATGGCAAAAGCCTGGACAACTACCTAAAATTATGCATTTAACTTCCAGATGGCTGAAGTCAGGTGAGGTGAATCCCACCCACCCTGGAATATCCCTGAAGAGAAGGCAGACCTTCCACAGAGAATCTCCAAAGAGCTTCACTTTAGTGGATTCCAGACAGAAGCCCCACTTTTACATAAAATTAGCAGAGGTTTCTTCTATCCTTTTTAATCCATGTATCTTCTCCAACTGTCCTGAAAAGAGAGACGGTGCTGAATCCTTGTCCCATCACTGTCTCTTGAGAGCTGTTTGAAGTCACACATAAAACCAGATCTTGTAGCTGTAGGAACAGGCATCCTGCAAATAAATCCTCCAAGGCTGCTCAGAGAGGCTGTGGGATGCCAAACGGCCAAGCCAGGACAACATCTTCTGAATGCCCCAGGCAGTCTGATACCACACTTACCCCTGCACAAGTGGTTTCTGGGGGGTTTGCAAGCCAATATGGGTTAAATATGAGCAGTTTAGGAAATGACAACTACTGTGGGACTGATACTTTTTAAGAAACACAAAAGGTGGGGAAGAATAAATTCTTCCCAGTTGAAGAATAAATATAACATATCTCTTGCTCCATGCATTTCTCCCCTAGCAAAGAACACACACTCCAAGAGGCAAAATTTTCTCTGGCCCCATAATATGCAGCTCTTTGTGTTAAACAAAGCAAACTGAAATTTTACAACTGCAAAATAATTGCTGGGGGGGGGGGACGGGACGACAGGACAAAACAAAACAAAACAACCCAAACCCCCAAGTTTCACATCCTCTGAAAAGCAAAATCATGTTGTCCAAAGGTTTAGAGTGAAATTAGCTGCCTCCAGGTGTAGCAATTCAGCAACACAGAAACTGAAGACGACTTTTGTTATTCCTGAGCCATTTGAGAAAGATCACTCCATTCTGCATCTGGCCTGAGACTGTTATCTGAATGCTTCTCAAGGAAAGTTCTGTAACGTCCACAACAAGCAAGTGTTTTAAAACTAAAACAGACTAAACAGTAAAAAATATAACGGAAAGTAAAATACAGCACTTTTTCCCCAGAGGTGGCTCTGTTACAGCCTTCAGTAGTGCAAAGTACCACAGGATCACTTCCTTTCTCCTGGTTATGATTAAATGCTAACTTGGAAAAATGTACCATAGAAAAAAGAAACCGTAAGAGTTGAGAAAAGACTCTGATGGTCTTAAAGTCAAGGCCAAATCCCATCACAATCAATACAAGCTGCTGGCTTCCTTCGTTTACACTTTCTTTTTCTTTCCTATGTCCATACCTTTTTCTGTTTCTTTGCTGGTAAGCCTCCAAATTGTTCCATCTGAACCTGAAGCTCTCTGGCACACCTCCAGCCACTCTTGCTTTACACATCACCTTTCCCATAAGCTAAAAGGCCAGGTAAGTAAATCTCCCTTGGCATGCCAGGAGCAGGGCTGCAGAAGCAGCACCCTGGGGCTCCCTGCTTTCTTGCAGACAAATGCACATGTGGGTGTCCAGGAGCAGCCCAGTCAATCCCCAGTTTTGGGTGAGCATTGGCAAGGTTCAACCAGGCACTTCATAGGGATGTAACCAGCAAGCAGACGTTGAGATGTGTTCCCTGGTCTCTGTCAAGCAAGGTGTAAACCAGCAGGCATTGGAGGTTTGGGATGAAAAGTAGGGAAATTAACTTTTTTTGTTCATACAAAGGACAGATACTTGCTAAAGACTGAACTGCAGCACGCCACCTGGAAGTGGAGCTCTAGCATGGGTTTATCGCACAGGAACACAAAACCCAGGAGCCTCCTGAGATAAGGAACAAGAGAAGAACTCCCCAGAAGACATGGGAGGAGAAGAAAGGAGTAGGATAAGACAGTTTATTTTTGGCTATGACTAATACAGCATTCAGAGTGCTTCGCACCCAACTTAAAAGAGGAAGAAAAAAAAAAACCCACACGCTCATTTGTCTCTATTAACCACCATAAATACAGCATTCAGCCTTCTCTTTGACTAAGGCTGTGATTAAAAGGTATATAAAAAGAGCCGGGATTTTACATTTGAACCTGAACAGCGGGGATAGAAAATGTCTTATTTTAGCTGTATAAAGATTAAGAAGTATATTGTAAGGTAATCATTTCAGTTCCCATTATAATTCCTGAAGAAAGAGGCCCCCTATGTGTGCCTCCAAAACACAACTTTTTGACCTACAATGTTAAAATGCTATGAATACTGTTGCTGCTAACCGAAGAGATGACAGTGTGAAACAGCTGAAGACTCGCCTCTCAGTATGGCAGCTATCTGCTCTCCAGAGAGTATATGACACTTACTCACAGCAAGCTCTACACAGTGGAGAAACTGGAAATAGTTTGGAAATTTACTCCAAAAATGTTTTGTGGTTGGACACACCTTTTTCTTTCTTTGTTTCTCTCTCTCTCTTTCTCTCTCTCATCTTTTTTTTCCCTACTAAAATTGCAACTAATTCGATGAATTCAGAATCTGGATGTTAAAAAAATTAAAAATAATAATAATTTTCTACTTCGAGAGTTTCAGAATGAGACATTCAGTTTCTCAGTTCATTGCAAAAGTTCAGCTTAAAATGTAACATTAACTGCAATATAAAAAAATTAAAACCCTGCACTGAAATAGCTGACTTAATCTTGTTCCAGATTTGCTGGATTCTTAGTTTGTGAAAATGTTCAGTTTGGGCTTTTTGGATCAATTCAAGAAGGAAGAGCCTTCACAATATCAAAGATACCCCTGGGTGAAACCAATTCCTACAAAGACGACACATCTGTGGCTTCTAGCCACTACACATTTGGGGCAAAATTAAATGTGGACAACCAATATTCTTGTTAGTTGCCTGGCTTTCCACTTCTAGAAACTTCAGCAGAGGGATAAAATAATAAAAACTAGCAGAGCTCCCTCCCTTGTCTAATGGGATGTACTAAGCAATCTCTGAACTCAGTCTTTCATTGTACGATGCCAAATGGACTGTGAAATTGTTTACCTTAATGGACAGTGCTAGTTTCTCTTAGAAACAGAATTAAATTTATTGGGTAATCTAAACCAAAATCACTGAATTTTATTCGTTTTTAGTGAAATTGCTTCTGTCGTTTCTCTATTCACATGGCCAGTAATTCACTAGGGAAGGTGAAACTTTAGCGGTCACATCTGCACCTCTGTCATGCACAGGCAGCGTCACTGCAAGCTGCTGTGCTTCGAGTAAGAGGAGTTCACCAAACCCTTGGCACTGACACCTACCAACACAGGCAACATGTCCTGCTAAATGAAATACAAGGCATAGCCTTTTAATTTCTGAAGCAAGAACCATCATTTTTCAGTGGCCACACAATTTTATATACTGAAATCTTCAACCATGGAAATAAAACCTGAAAGCAAGTAAACATAAAATAAACTTGAAAAATCACCATGTTTTCATTTAAACAGGATTAGACCCAAAATACCTCCAGTTTACTGGCCGCCTTGAACAACTGTATCAGCAGGCCCCTATAGAAATATATGGAATAATCTCCTCTTTTGAAAGACTGTACCTGGACGGCAGAATTCACACAATGGTCTAACCCAGAGCCTAGGAACCACAAGTAGGGTTATGGCAGTGACAAATGGGGTTACAAGCCATCCGGAATTCAATCTCATTTGATGTTTAGGTTATTATTAAAGTAACATAAGGCCACAACAGAAGATAATTCAGAAACCATTGGATGAAACTCTGAAGCACAAGATCCAATATCCCTTCCAAAATTGTTAACATCAATACTGATAGATTTTCATAGCTTTAAAAAAATCCCTTTTAAAATACGTGATACCTTCAAATCACTTCCTGCAAGTTATCAAGCCGATATCAGATGGCAATGTTATAAGCCCAGGGCTATAAATGAAAAAGTCTGTTTCCACAACGCCATAAGCCCTTACACATTTCATCAAATTTCTCTTTGGAAAATGTTGCCAGAAGTAATCCTGCAATACAAGACCAGTACACAGCATGCGAGGAGGAAACCTCCTCCATAAATCCAGGCACCTCCCTTGAACTTCTAAAGCAGAGAGCTGCGGCATTTGGGTTGTTCTTTATTTCATTTTATTTTTTGAAGGAACAGAAGAGGAAAAGAAATTTGAAATCAGTAAAACTGCTATAAATACCAGATGGAGAAAATAAGGCAAGCTGTAAAAGATGCAGGGTAGAGACAGAAAACAGGAAAAACTCCAGGATAAATGATTCTCTGATTCTCCATCCGCCCTGACCGTCCAACACAATGAAAATACAGGAACCCAGGAACCTCACAGCGTAAAAAATAATGAAAATGGAGAGCAGTTGATTTTCAGTATTATGTAAATGCCACAAATGATATTCTCTAACTTCTGAATAAACAAGTTCAAATCCAAGGAAAATTAGAAGGGAAGAGTTAAAGCTCTCTGCTATTTATTCTCATATAATTTATACAAACAATTTACAGAACATATCCCAGCCGTTCTACAAGCTTTGTTTTTAAATCTATCTTCCTTTCAAATTAAAAAGGAAATAACATACTTCGACTTCAAATGCATTTAAATTAGGGTCTTAACCTGAAATCTGCTATGGAAAAAAATGCAAGACCTTATCTTGAAATCTACTGGAATAAAAGCTCTTCTTTACAGCTCAGAAAATTCAAACATGATTCTGGGTGAAAGAGGAGGAAAGAGAAAAGATTCCAAGGACACAAAACCATAAACCAAATATTTTTTCAGCAAAAAATACTGAAGTTTCTATAAAATTTACAAGAGTAAAATTACCTGTATGCTATCACCACACTCCTCTATACTGAAATCTTTTTTTTTTCCTATAATTTCAGAAATGTGAAACTGTTGCCGTCTTTTACCAAGATTAACAACAAAAAAGAGCCCATAGTGCACCTAAAATCATGGCAAGAAGAAAATACAGTGAAGAAGAAGAGGTGAAGTCCATTCAAATCACATGGCAGCAGAACCAAGAGCAGAACAGGCAAGTACACCAGACCTAAACAAGGAGCTGGTGGGAGAAACAGTTGACCCTTGACTTGCTAACTCAGGGTTGACTGACCGATGCGCATCATCCTTAAATTTCACCCTATGTCTCCAGAAGGTTAAGAAATTTCTGGATGATATTCCTGCTACTCCCATCGTTTGTCCAGCACGTCAGCTCTATCAGACACACTGCTCATCCTGTCTTCACCTCAGAGCCCAGCTGGGCTCCCTCCATGGACATACTGCATTTTACCTGGTCAATATGACTCGGCCACAGCAAAATAATAAAGATTAATTAAGACTGCAGACCACAGAGCCTAAAAGTACAAATCAAAAGGTTCCTGGGCCTGTTTTCCTAATGAAAGAAGCAAATGCCAAGCACAAAATCGGTGTCATTTTCTGCAGTCCTGGAAGTCAGTTTGTATTTGATTTAAGGGTACAATTTCTCTCCAACTATCCTTACATGTCTACAAATTTGGCATCTAGTCCAGTCTGGTCTGATAGACTCACTGTGCAGCCCGTGGAGAGACACAGTCATTTCCAGAGGGCAAACCACCCACAGCATTTCAGAAGGGCCTGTTACAGAGAAAGCCCAAGTGACTAGATTAGACACAACATGCAATTTCTAGACAAATGGCATCAGGTTAAATAGGCACTAAACCATCTGATTGGCAAAACACAACACCAACAAGTGTATCAAATACATAACACAGAGTAGGCTGCAAATAAACCTATTCTTCATGCACTCTTGCTCCCACAGCCAGGCTGAGCTTTAGTCCCTCCCACCCCATGGAGCTAAGACCAAGCTTGTACTCAACACAGAGATGTTAATATCAGTATCAGAAGTTTATAAGAGATAAAAAGAAAGTGTGCTGACACTTAACCTCATACCACTGTGAAGAAGGTTTCTAGTAAATATGACAACTATTTCAAGTAACTTCAAATAAAAAAGAATCCTTCTGCTGATTAACAACAAAAACTCTCATTACAGACATCACAAGTCACCTTTTCAGTTCAATGTTATCTTTACAACCATGTCTGCTTTCCCTTTGCAATCATTACATTTCACAGCAATCATTAAATGTAGTTTATTGCTATACATAACTTAGGGAAACAGCCAATTTGCAAAACTGGAAGTCCTCACACTTGGCATTCTTCTCATATCATAAACTAAGTGTACACATGTAATTTTATAAACACATTTTATGAGCTTTGCTAAAATAGTGGGGCTGTAGTATTGACACTAAAATTGCTAAAAATTGATTTCAGAAGTATCTCTCCATTTGTTTGAAAGTTTGCCCTATTTCTAAACATTTTTTCACTAAACCTTCTATACCACATACATGCCTTCAACTCAACCTTTTCCTATAGTTCAACTTAAATTAATAACATATTCAAGAATTGCACCAGTGAAAAATATTTTTAAATGTTGAAAAAAAAAAAATCCTATGAAAGGCCATAGCATTTCCATTACTCACAGTGGGAAAGGGGTCAGAAATAGCAAGCAGGTACAGCAGTAACCAAAGTTACTGGAGAATTTGGTCTAGGCTGCTGCTGCCCGGGCTGGAGCCCACTGCAGAAGGCAGGATTAGGGAGGGCGTCCCATGCTCACAGAGGGAGCAAAATGTGCTCAGGAAACAAAAGGCAGTGTGAGGAATTGTCAGCCAAGAAGAAAATGCTGTGAGGGGGAAGAACAGGCTCAAGTCAGCCTTCCCACCCACCCAGGAGCACTTAGGGAGCTGCTAACGGGATGTGCCAATGGGATCCAGGTAGTTAAAGCAGGAGCTGGCGTGCCTGCCAGCTGAGAGCCTGTGGTGTTGGATCAGCATGGAGGCACCATGCTGGGCATCTGCGACTGACTGTCCTCTAAAAAACCATGAGGTGGATGGAGCTCTATTTCAACTGGAAGACAGCTACAGACATAGGTTTTGTGCTCACAGTGGATCTAGCATGGCCAAATCAAAGCTTTACTTCAACAAAGCTTACAGTACGGTTTTCTATAGTCTTTGTTGCCTAATTTAAGGGATCTGGACCAAATGGGTACAAGGAGGAGTAACTGGCTGGACTGTTGGGCTCAAACAATAGAGGTCTGCAGTTCAGAGTGTCCCTGGCTCATCACACATCCATAGGTTCATCGTGACCAGGGATCCTAAAAGGTCAGAATTGGGACCACTGCTGTTCAACCACAATCTGGATGGTGGGATAAAAACCACCCTCAGTGAGTTCACAAATGACACCGGTTTAGAAGCAGCAAAGGATGTGGAGAGCAGGGCTACTCTTCAGAGGCAGAGCAATAAGATGGAAGAACGGCTGACATGAAAACAGTTGACAAGAACAATCTAAAACCTCAACAAAGACCTGTGTCAAATCCTGCACGGGGATTCACTATTCATCAGTATGGGCTGGGGCCTGGGGGGAGCAGCTCAGGAGAAAAAGTCATGGTGGCCCTAGTGGGCAACAAACTGAGCATGAACCAGCCATGTGTCCACACAGTGATGATGGCTGATCATACACTGGGCTGCACCACCACAAGGGTAGTGAGCAAGTCAAGGGAAGTAAGGCCACACCTGGAATAGCAGGCTCCGTTTTAGATGCCCCAGTGCCAGAAGATCATGACAAACTGCTGCCTATCCAGTAAGACTGTCAGGGGGCCCAAACATACAATGGATGAGAAGCAGGTAAGGAAACTGTGTTTGTTTAGATTGAAAAGAAAAGGTTAATGGTGGCAGAGGGCAATCTCACTACAGTGTTCCTCACCTAAAGAGGCTGTAGAAAAAACAGAGCACAGAGAGAAAACAGTCATGAGTTGCAGCAAAAGAAACCCTTATTAGAGGTAAGTGAAAATTCATGGCCCTAAGTGTGGTTAAGCACTGGAACAGGCTGCCCAGAGGCATTTTCTCAACCAATTCAGACAAGGCCTGGAGCAACTGGACCCAACACTGAGGTTAGATCAGGCTGGAGCAAGAGGATGGGCTAGAGGACCTCCCCACCTAAAAGTTTCTGCAACACTCTGATGTGCTTTGAAATACAGATTGCTGTATTTTCTGAAAAATCAGCCCTTAAAATGTCTGCATGTTTTCTGTCTTCGTTTCTTTGGGCCTTCGCTCCCCATCTGCAATGTGTTAATAACATTAACATCAAGGATGGGGACCAAGTCCAGATTCAAATTCCTAAGTACATGTCTCCATGTGAGCCAAACACCTACACTCCTCTCATGCTCAATGAACATCTGAAAAATCAGTTCCCTCCACACTGGCATCTAGTGCCATTTAAGGTTCCCCAGCATATTATCTGAGACATCCTCAAGAGACTGACAGATATGACCGAAATTATGCATGGACTGATACTACTCTGCAGTTCTACTAGGAGACCAGGTAGGCAATGCTGGGACATATGAAATGACCTTGCTAGCCTTTCAGCTGACCAAATGCAGGTTCATACTCAGAAACCCCTGACACCAAGCCCACGTGTCTACACTTGAAAGTCTCAACTTGGGGCTGAATCCTAACCATAATCTCCACAGTCAATTAGGGTCGTGATGAAACGGGGAGGAGTGAAGAGCATCAAAGGAATCCCAGTTAAATACTATGGAATTTATCCTGTCAGAGAAGATGCTCAAGAATGTTAAAAAAATAGTGAATTGGGCCACCATAAATAAGGGAAAAGCAAAGTAATGCACAGTCTCCAAGAAACTGTGCTTTGAATAATCACGATCATGCAAAAAATACTACTACTACTACTGATTGTAAAATTATAGACTGCCTGATAATCCAAACAGAGTGGACAGACTAGATTCATAGAGGCATTTGCCTAACTTGCAAATTTTTTGGCTTTGCAACCTTAATCATACTCTTTTAAGGCACTTTCAGTGTGCCGTACTCCAGGCACAATCATGAGTATATGAATACTAAAGGGTGAAGTTTTCAAAGACACTCAGTGTTGGATTAACAATTCTCTCCCTGAAGACCAGGGTAATTTCTTTATGCTTCTGACATCTTCCTCCCCCTCCTCCCCTCCCCATCTTGAGATTTATAATGTAATTTTATACAGCCTTACTTTTTCTTCCTGAAATCATTCCTGCAGCTTTATGAATTACGTCCATAACATCATGTTCTGAACACCTATTTTAAGGAGTTTCTTTTGTCCTAATAGTTCATACAGAAAATCAGCTGAAGCTGGCAACACTCCCATAAAATCCCCATTCAGTTACTCCATTAAGGAAAAAAGTGAATACTTTTGCATATGCACTACCCTACAATATAAACTAGCACATAGCAGTGAAATACTGTCATTATTTTACAGCACTGATCTAATTTTCTACTGAATGCCCTAAAATGAAGGGTTTCTTCAGAGTACAAAATACAAGGACTCAAACTTAATAATGATAATTTGTCAGCACTTAAGTCTTTTTATAAAAATTATTTTATTTCCTATCATATTAAAAAACACCAACTGACAAGAGCTCTATATGCTGCATGAATCCAGATGCACTTCCTGACTGTAAAGAATCAGAGACATATAATGTGGCAAGAGATTGGTATTGTGCTCATTAGATCACTAAGCAGCAGTGCTTATAAACAGAATATTTAACTAGACTCTACAAAGATATTCAAATGTAGCTGCCAGAATGCACTTTGAAATTTTCCACCTAATACAAAAATGCAAGAGATGAGAAATTATCTCCCTTTAAAGGAAAAAGTTCAAGGTGAATGTTACCTGATTAACCCACTTTGTTACTAATTAAATTCAATAAAAATCCCAGATATGGCATGACATCCTTTATTAGCATTTCTGCAGAAAATCATGCTTATCAGTCAGCCAACAAAATTTAGTCAGAATTAATGAAATATCAAAGAATAATAACATAGCTGAGGAAGGAGTTAAGTTCAAAACATGACACTAAAGGGAGAAAAAGCAGTATCTCCTAGAGAGATTTATAAAGAACAAGAAGAAAAGTATTACTATGCATTTTGCATATATTTATTTATACATATAAAAAATTTTTATATATGTATACTATCCTGTTACAGACTCTATATCTACTGCATACTACAGGAATTGTAATTTCTTTAAAAGTGATTGAGGTATTTTAAGGGGGAAAATGCTCATCTAAGAGTGAGAGGACATCAGAAACATGGTTCCTTACTCTCCTCCCAGTCTCAACGGGACTTTGGTTATTGATTTAGTTGTGCAATTCTTATCTCTTACCATACGGTACAAAGTTTCATTTATCTGTAATATGAATTTGCCAAGACATGGCCTGGGCAGTATTTGTCTGTGAACTCACTCCAGTTTCAGCACTCACATTAGCCACCTACCACACCTTTTCAGTAGAAAAGAGAGATTCGTATTAGCATGGAAACTGGGCAGCATTGCCCTATTCACTCTGGATGTTAACAACAAAGTACTCTGATTAGCCCAGGGAACTTGGCAACTCTGCTGCTCTGCCAAACTTTTGGAGTATAAACCCACAACTACAGCCCTCATAGCTGTCTTCTTTTAAACAATGCAGAAATGAACATTTATAGTCCATGTAAAACTATACTTCCAAATATACAGTAAATTAAATTAGTCGAAAACATATTTTTTTTAGGCTCAGAAGACTTATTCCCCAAGAAATTGTTCCCAGTAGAAGGAACTTTCCATGGGGTTCAACCTTCTTCTAGCATTAGGACAAAGAAGGATCTTTCCAGGTATTTGGGTGGAAGATGCAATACAGAAAGACTTACTTCACCATTTAGCAAGAATTAATGCCCACTTAATACAAAAGCATTGCCAAATCTGTGACTTAACAGAAAGCTGCGATGGGTATTAATTGATGTCATCTGTACACAAGGAAGAATCCATTTGTGACCCAAATGTCATGAAAATCAGCATAATTACAGACTTTATCATTCGGGTGATTTTTTCATTAAATTCAGAGTTCAAAGTGTGACTACAGTTTCATCATTTGATTATCTTTGTCTCATGGTGAGCATTTCCTTCCAGGTAAATCCAGAGAGCAATGCTGAGGGTTAAATATGCACAAACTGCAAGACACATGAAGGACATTAAAAGCTGAAATATACCCTTTTTCAAGTTTAGGAACTGGTAGTCAACAAGAAGGTACCAAAAAGCTACCAAATTATACCATATTGCTGGAATATAAGAAATAGATAGCTCAGACAGGGAGAATCGTACCCTCAAAGGACTGAGACGACCATCAGAAGAAACACTAAGGAAACTCCACCCTGTCTCTCCTCAAGGAATGAGACTATGGTAGCCTCCAAAAAAAGAGAAAACTCCAAAAATGTGAGATTTGATTCAAAACATAAACATGCCCCAAGCTAAACAGTTATGAAAAATGTTCCCAGTAAATTTATCCGTGAGACAAATCCATCATTCCCATGCAGCATGAAACAGATTGTATTTGGGAGACAGAGAAATGAATTCCCTCATGGTGCAAGTAATTTGGGAGGCACCATGGTATTTACTTAGGGAATGACTAATTAGGTATGAAGACAAGGGGGAAAAACAAGAGGGGGCCCTCTAATGTGCTAAAAATATAATTATTTTTAAAAATGCATGAACTGCAACTAGAAACATGGTCTCAGGGGAAGCCCAGGGACACGTCAGGATTCAGCTTCAGCTCTCTGAACTAGTGGTGCATGAAAGGGCTTATTTGTCAGCACGCCAGACACTTGTATGTCACGAAAGTAATGATGAGACTGAGAAAGAGAGGCCAGAGTGGCAAAAAGAAAATCCCTCTTAATCAGTCCGACGAGCACTGTGGGAAAGAGGGGCAGGTATCTGAGCATGAAGTCACCCCAAGACAGATGCTGAGAAGGGAGAAGGAGAATTCCTGTGACGGGGAGGGCAGAAGCACTCTGCACTTCCACTGAGCATCCAAAAATATTTATAAGAAAAAGTAGCATGTATTTCTACCCTCTGTCCAAACACAGTCACACATCCCTGTGCTAATGAAAGTCTTGCAGGGTGAATGTCCCCACATCTTGGACATTTAAAATAAGGGCCCAAGGTCATGACGCAATGGGTCAGGAAGAGCGTAAAATGACCTGCGAGGTCAAGGTAATTCTGATCACTGATTTTTATGACTTCATCAAGTACTCAAAAAAGTCAGGAACTGAATTATTTCTATAAAAAAAATACACCGTTTGCAGGTTTCTGTACACCCACACATGCACTTATCCGATGTATTAGTCATGTACCACTACCAAAACAGAATAAAAATATATTTTAACAAATTTTGCACAAAGTCAAAACATCATTCCTTTACAGATATGTTAGTCCACAAATCTGCTCTTTCATTCAGTTTATGCTGCCAGAATCTTTTATGGACATCTATTACACAGATCTGCCAAACCCATAATTCACTTCTTGACATTAAGTAATAAATATATAATGCAGACACACATTTGTCCTTTTCAAAATTCAGCTGCAATCCATTTCTTTAGATAAGAGCATGACCTGTCCAAGTCACCTTCCAAAATTCAGAAAAATCTCTCTCCACTGAGCATACACTCCAATCTTCACGTCCTGGCTCCTACTTGAAACAGGAGCTACGTACATCCAAGCATTTGACATTAAAATAGGAATTTATGACTGCTTTGCGTGCCATTGGCATGTGGAAGTGCCATTCATAAAGCAGATACTCGTGGCGGGGCTCACTGCACAGGCAGAACTGGAGGACACCAAGATCTGTAATTAAAATTTTCACAAAGAAAATACCATTCAGGCTGCTCTTGAGCTTCATTTTAACATACTTAACCTTACATGATTTCTACTAGCCTGGAGAATGGTGGCAAACTAATGGTGAACTTTGCACTCTGCAAACAGTTACACTCAAATTGCCTCCTTAAATTTAATTCTAAGAAGGGATGTTGATGATGAGACAGAAGTTCACATATAATATCTGGATCTGTACTGCTTAAAAAAATAAGTGTTGCCTTTTGGGGGCTGATGTAGCTAGAAAGGGATCTGTACTATACAACACTTACAAAAACTCATGGATACCAGCCCTGCTGATTAGTGCTTCAATTCTGTAGTCAAATGGAGGTCACTGCAGTAGGTGTTTTTCAAAGGAAATGATTAGGATGGGGAAGGATGTAGGGAGGATTTGCAAGAGATGAAAACAAATGACACTGGCCTTGTAATAAAAATTCTGAGTGCAGCAGGGAGGGGAAGATGTATCATCATTAGCTCATTTACCGGTTGTGAACTAGCGAGGGCTCATATCCATGAATCTTTCCACACTGCATGCACATTTTTAAGAAGGCAGCGAGCTCTAGCACGCACCCGTAAGATCAGACCTGATGATCACACAAGTAATATGCACCCAGAGAGAAAAATAACAGTTGAAGTTTTCTAGCTGGCGTACTTCTGAAGTCTGCTGCACTTCAAACAGAGCAAGAGCCATGGCAGACACCTGCAAGAAATGAGCCACGGTCTGTCAGGGGACTCTTCCACTGGAAGAGGTAGAGCACGTGCCAGCTACTGCTGGGCAAAATTAGGACTAAGCTCAGTGATGTACTTAGCCCTAGTAAGTTCAAACACAAATTCTGACCCAGAAAGACACAAAATTAGGCATGTAGGAATGCATGAGGGCATTGGTGTTCTTGTGGCTCTTGGTCTTACTACACATATAGAAACAAGGCTGGATTTTCAAAGCTATCAGAAAAAAAGATTTAGGAAATCTGACTTTCAGTGGCACTTCTGTTCCTTCATTATATGGGCTACTCTGAAGAACAGCATCAGTACAATAAGGCTGAGTTTAATAAAAGAAAGAGGAGACTCAGTCCATGCAAGGCAAGACCCTTTCAGGGGGAGCTACCACTCCATCTGCCACCCCTGGGAAGAAAAGCCTGCGACAGAAAGAGATCATTGCAAGAGACAATGCAAGGGTCTGGCAGCAATCCAACTCAAAGATTTATTGGTCTTGTTTTGTGAGTAAAGGCAGAAAACATCATGGTGCAGGCCCCTTGTATACAAGGAGTAAAGACTTAAGGATCATGCAAAGGAAAGAGAAGAAACAGCAGCTGTGAAAGGAGGAGGAGAGGATGTGGAAAAGAGAAATCATCCTCACTGAGCACATTTTCCTGTTAGGTGATGTAAATTAAAACACTGTCATTTACATCAAGGCAAGGCTGGTCATTAACTTCTTACTCCCATGCTCAATCACTTTTCTTCCTTAGGTAGGAACAAGATTGTGCTGGTGAAGAGGAGAAGACAGAACCAACATGACAGGCCAGTCCCGTGCCTGGTTCACTGGATGTGAACTCTGGCAATAGGTGTGTGGTGGTTTAGTCCCTGCCGGGGTCTGAGACCACGCGGCTGCTGCCCCTCCACCACAAAGGGAGTGAAGTACAAAGCCCTGGGGCTGAGATAAGGACAGGTTTAATACAACAGTGCAACTGCAATGCAACAAACAACAACAATAACAATAAGAATAACAGTAATAACAATGAACAGAGCAAAATCTCTACCAATACAGCAGTGAGAGCAGAGCCAATCCCACAGTACATGCGGTAACCGACTGTCCCACTTTTTCCGCGCCAGGATGTGACCTCCACATGGTATCTGAATAACCGGGCTACAGCTCCCCTCCTACTGGTGGGGAAACTTAACCCTATCCTGGCTAAACCAGGACAAGGTGTTTGGATTTACAGTGGAGTTTAAAAGCCTAAACCATACCAACAGAGGGCTCAGTATACAGTGGCTGCAAGCTGTGAGCACCTCTTTCTTCTCAGTGGCATCTTCTCTCTGGCTCAGGTCTTCATTTACACAACTGTAACATTACTTTCATAAAGGGCTGAGTTCAGTAAAGCTAATCCCATTCCAAAACACTCAGACAGATATTTAAAACCCACTGGCTTCATTGTATTAAAAGCACTTAGTTGAATCAGGGTCCCAATGCTGGTGGCCGGGACAATAAGAAAACCCATGACAGACAGACAGAAGGAGAGGACATACCATGGTATGTATGAATTTGCTAGAGAAGGTTTTGGAAGATAATAAGAGAGAGAATTAAAAAATGGGAGAAAGCTTTATAGTTAATTGAAGATTAAGAAGAAGTAGAAATAGTGCAACACAGCTGAAGGTATGATAGGTTCACAGCAGAAGGCAGGAGATTACTTAATAGTCTTACACAATTAAATTAATTCCTTTTAATCTTTTTATACACATTGTAAACAAGATCTCTCTATCCCATGAAAACTACCTTTTAAAGGCTGGGTAAATACATTAACTAATCCTAAAATCCCAGAAATCCCTGTTTAATTTTTTCCTTTTTTTGAGAAAACAAAAGCCAAGCAGGGAAGAGCTCTGTAAACAATTTTGACCTTCAAGAGAGCCTGGCACTCTGTTTATTTATTCCAAAAATGAAACACTGCTTCAAGCAGCTAAGGAAAAAAAAAAAGGTCATTTAAATGGAAATGGCTACACCTCATTTGCAGTAACCAAGAGGATGCACCCTAAACATTCACGATATTACGCAAAACCCACAGAGCAGATAATTGGTACCAGCACCTAGAAGTAAATTCAGGTGGAAGATAAAACTCTCACTTATCTTTTTTGGAAAACAATTTAAAAATCAGTCTAAAACCATCCGGCAAGACACGGCAGTAGAAGCAATTTTGATGATGGCTCTGAGTTTACTATAGACAATTACTTAAATGCTACTATCCCTCATGTGCTCATTGGCAAATATTCTAATTTCTGCTGGTAGTAGCACATACCTTGTATTTGTGCCCCATGTGAAACAGCAGCACCCTGCACCAGCAGGGGTGCAGGCCCAGTGGGTGCTTGTGCACCCATTTCGAATGTTATGGAGAAACCAAGGCCACCTTCGAGGTCCATCACTGCTATGGCCTGAGCCCCTGGGACTGCCAGCCCATGACTGGACCCTGTGCTGGTGGGAGAGGGAGCCCGCACTTTCCCAGCCACCACCACCACCACCATGCAGTCCTCTGAATTGTCTCATTTCATTTTCACTGTGTTTTTTCAGAGCAGAATATCCTGATGAATAATACAAATACGCTACACTATTTCTTTGTAAATTTAATTAAGCAATTGAAAGGAGAGTTAAAACATGGTCATGGAGTGTAGTAATCTACAGCCGCTCTGCCACCTCGTGCCTAGGAGAGCAGAAAGGGAAATTAACAGCCACAGAGAAGTTTTATAGTTTTGTTTCCAAATATCTGCAGTGGGGAAAATAAAAATCAAGATAGCAGAATGTGAGACTTAAAAAATACTGTCAATATTATCTAGCAAAAAGTATGTAATATAATATAAAGGATATGTTTTACTTTGGTCTAAACATGTAGATAGGTCTACTCATTTTATATACAAGAATTCTGATTACAGTCTAAACAGTTCCTGTTCCATCCTAACATCAAGGGCGTAACCCATCATGCTCAGCAATACAGAAATCTCAACTAACAACAAAATAGAAACATTAATTCATCTAGGAGTTTTTTCATGAGAACAGAAATATCCATCTACTGCTTACTGCCCAGTTCCCATTCAAGAGAGAAACTGTATCTAAATAAATAACTAGAGATGAAAATGCCAATGTGTCCCAGGGTGAAGACCTCTGAAGGCAAATCATAGGAAGGTTACAGGACACAGATATTGCCACTGATGAGAAACATGTTCTGGAGGATTTTGAGTTGAAGTTTCAGGACAATAAAACTCAAATTCAGCAGCTGCTGCCACAGTAAAACAACTGGCAAGACAGTACTTCTTTTTTTTTAATTTCTTTTTCATCTGTGATACTGTACATTTTGCTGCCATGACAACTAAACATTTTCTGCCCATCTGTATGGTGACAGAATAGATATATACATCTGTTCATGAATCTTGTTTTTAGAAGACAGATAATATTTTCCCAACTTTTGTATGTTTTTAAAGCTCTCTTCAGAATGAGGGAGAATATTGCAGCTTCTCTAAAATAGTGGTCCATAAATCACACCACACAGGCAGTATGTTGCCCAGGAGACACTCTTAACATTGCTCATCACCACCACAAATGAAAAAGTCGAAACGGAGGCTGGTGACAAGGACCTGGGAACATTACCTTCAGCGCATGTTCCCTCCCCGTGCTGCCTTTGCTTATCACCATTAGCAATATCACTACCTAGAGACCTACTTCCTTACTGGCTGATTAGAAACACAAAGCCATTTTCACCAAAAAAAAGGATGATATATGAATGATTAGGGACAGGGAAAGGCATTTTATTGCTGTGTAGTTTAATAATTCTTTAAGGTCTTTGTAATATCTTCCATCCCAAGGCTTCCACATCTTTAGAACACATAACTCAATAAATAAATTAACTTCAGTGACATCAAGCAACTCAACCAAGGCTATAGCATCACTAATCTTTCCGTTTGCCTAGTCCTTAGGCACCTCCATTAAATAAAAATTCCTTTTCTGCACTGCCGAGCCCTGATCCTACAGCCAGACCAGGCTGTGACACTGGCACATGAGATTGTTCCCAACCACAATAAGCAATAGATTCCCGATATCTTCAGGAAGATTTCCAGCCCTGTGCTTTAGCTCCAGGTTAGTGAAAAATTGAAAAGAAAACGTGGTTCTGGAGTTACAGCACTGCAATGTGGAGGCGAAAGTGGTTTTGACGGGGAATAGCTTGAAATTTAGATTGTACTGGGAAAGAAGACACTTCTGCACACTGAAGTAAAAAAAAAAAAAGAAAGAAACAAAACCAATAAAATCCAAGAAAAACAGAGAAGGTCAAGCATCACGGGAAAGAAAGGAGAGATCTGCAGCTCTGCCTGCGGTGTAGAAGTTGGTACAGTTATTGAAACAGAGTGGAGAAATGGGAGGAATACAAGATGGCAGAGCATCCTTCCCTAAAAGAATCACTGCTGTCTTTTATGCCACATAACCCAGCAAACGTTTTGGCGAGGCAGTGAAGCCACGCTAGACACGTTCGTTCCTTCAGCATATTTTTGAGCCAAAATATCACGTGTTGTAGGTAGTATTAATCTCCTTCCCCAGCTTCTGCATGCTGTCTTGAACCACCTCGAACCCAAAAATGGGATTAATTCCTGTCACCTGTCTGGTGAGTCTTGTACTAGATTTAAAACTAGGACACCATGGCAGGGCTCCTTACTGACATGGAAATTAGTATAAGCAGGCAAGTTAGCTAATAGCTGCTGAAACTATTCATTAAGGTAAGTGAAGAAATAAGCATCGACTGAACTCCTTGTGTGCCTTGTGCCTTCCCACCTTGCTATGCTCACCCTGCGTGCATCAAACCATGGC
Organism: Strix uralensis; assembly: GCF_047716275.1. NCBI lineage: Eukaryota > Metazoa > Chordata > Aves > Strigiformes > Strigidae > Strix > Strix uralensis. Next base: position 128,025,149 of record NC_133973.1, read on the forward strand.
ACGGACACAGAAGTTGCACATTTCTGCCGTGCTTTGCTGTTTGTTGTCCTTCAGCCAGGCATGCCAGCGGCTGTGCAGGGGTGGAGGTCCTCCTGCTATCCAGGGCATACATAATCCAGCACTAAACTTCTGGTTCTGGCTAGCTGCGGAGCCCCATCTCACCCCCTACCCTTAATAAATTATTTATGGTATCTCAGAAAGTATCTGGCTCAGGAACATCCAAGCGCCTTTTTCCCAGGGTGCCTGAGAGACAGGAGACAACTCCTCCAAAATCTCCTGAGTCCACCAAAATGGTCTCCCATTGTTTCTTACAAGGAATGTTTTACCAAGGCAAATGTCCAACATCCTTTTCCATCTCTGGCCATCAGCTCCACAACTGGCAAGAATGGCTAAAAAAATCCTGTAGACCCATTTTTTACCCTCTTAAAATGATGCATCATAGGACTACCTACCAGTCCCTTGGTTAGGCCAAATAGAGACACGACGGTTACAGCAGGCAGGGAGCAGTGATCTGTGTCACTTGATCCTGTAATTTATTTTGGATTTTGTTTCCACCCAGCACAGCAGTCAGCCAGGTTTCAGAGCATCACTCACCCTGGAGGACTGAAAGGAACGATTGAGCAACCTGAGCACATGGCTGTTGGGTATCTCCAGTGCAGTCAATGTAACATTTCGATAGTTAATTATTTGGAATAAATGTACTAGCTTAAATAGGTCACTGAGACGCTACAGATCTCCTTGGAGAGTGGACTGGGAAAGAAGTGACTCCTGAAAGGACTTCTCCTTTAACACCCTCCACCTCCACATATCAAGTAACTGCATTACACACAACTGCTGCAATGCACTTTGATGCGTATTTCCATCAAAATCACTCATAGCATTTTAAACCCATTAATCATGCGAGCATCACAAGTGGCACAAAAATGCCTTTGACAATGTGATGATCATTAGATTTATTGTACAGACAGGTAAAGCGAGGCATGAAAAGGTTAGTCATACTGCCATAGGGATTTTATCTCTCTCTCTAACATGTAGTAAGAAGCTTTGTCCGTCTGATAGTTGCTCTGACTTGTAATTTCAGCTTGAGGCTCAGGGGACCACAGCATAAACACCACGTAGCAAATAAGCATCCTAATCAGCTAACACACTGAATCCCTGTGTTAGCACACATCCTGCTCACTCTATCACAGCTGCCTCTTCCACGCCAAAGCCAGGACAAAGCAGCAGGCTCTTGCCACATGTTATTTCCAAGACATTCCTCCATCTTGCTAAAAATCACTTCTGGTTTATCAGAATGACTCTCCATCGAGCAACCTCTGCAGAGCAGGGAATTACAAAGTTCCTATATGCACAAGCTGTAAATGCTTATATATGGCTCAGTATGAATTTTGATTACATGAGTTATACCACTGCAGCTCCGTGCACAGATGCTCTCAAATCCATAGGGTCATAAGCATCAAAAAGGCAACCAAACCCTTAGTTTTGTACCTGATCTTCCTTCCCTACCTCCATCAAAATGCAGAGCCCATAAATCCAATCAGGGAACTGATCTCCTCACTCCTTTTCTCAAAAAAAAAAAAAAAAAAAAAAAAAAAAAAAAAAGGATGAGTACTTCTCTCATTGCTTTCTTGAACTGGCTCACCAATCACAGCCCTATTTGACTGAAAAGATGGGATTTGCAATTCAAGTTAATACAGTAAAAGCTCGGGGTGGGGGGGGGTGGTGGTGGGGGTGGTGGTGTGGGGGCGTGTCTGAATAGATCAGCCCTTTAGGAAACCTGCTGGGGAAGATGGTATCTCCTGGATGCAGGTGACTAGGGAAAAGGGGTCACACCTCCTTTGCCAGAGGTTCCCATGACCTCCAGGGACTTTCCAGGAGAGTCTAAACACTCTTGACAAAGTGGACTGGATTATGATTGACAGTGTAAAGCAGCCCGGTTACCCTCGCTGTGACCACACGGTTATTTCTGACCATGTTCAATGTCTAGACAGAGCTTCCAACTCGTATCAGAGGATTTTTAATTTGTGGGTATAGAGAAGCAGATTTTCTGAGAATTAGCTGGATTTTATCTTTGCCAATGACAGATTAATGTTCATTATGAAAGATTAAGCAATTAAAGGAAATCCCCATGAAAGAGCTGAAACATATACAGAAAGTTTCAAACACTGGTATGTTTACACAAAAACAACATGAACCCTTCTGTGCTCCTAACAATATAGGAGTACACCACTTTGCATTGCAGTAATGGCTACAGTCACTGATATCCATCAGCAGAATGCCTTTTTTCCCCTCTTTCAGCATCAACAAATTCAATCTTTATAGTTCAGATAATTCAGATATCATTTAGATATTACCTTCCACCTTCAAAGAGAAGCAGCAATGGGGTTTGATGATAAATTGATGGGGGGCCAAACTCTAGAGTCAGCAGTCATTAGGTCACATTTATTAAACATATTTTGCCATTTACCCTTTAGCCAGCACAGCTAAATGCCAGTCCTGTTCCTTCCTCATAAACAGTCCTCATCTCCTCTCAAAATGTCACCGTAGGAACAGTCTTCCTTTTAGATTATTTTGCCTTTCTCCAGAAGGACACATTGCACCTCAGAAGCAGCTTGCTGCCCACACTGAACAACATGTTCCTAAAAGGAAGATTCCTCATTAAAGGTAGAGCCACACTGGGATGCAAAGGAGTCACATGCTTGCAAAAAGCACCTTATCTCATCAGCAAATGGCTGGTGTAACTGCTCCTCACAGAGATGAACACACCATTAGTTTGCTCTGCATGTAGGTACCGAAGGTACAGAACACAATTCCCCATCCCTGGTACTGTGAGAGGAAAAATCACATATTAAAAGTTTGTGAGGCTTTTAACAGAAGTACCTCATGTGGGCTGGATCTTGCCGTATTCAGGATTTCCTTAAGGAGAAGGGTGAGGCGGGTGTCTCTGAAAAGCAGTGCTGGGAAAGGTTAAAGCGAGGGAGGCTGCCCCATCCCTGGGAAGGACCCACATCTGCTCAGAGCACCCACTGCTGCTCAGAAGAATCAGCTCCAAAGTCCCACTGAGGTTTCGCTCCAATCCCCCTCTGGCTGCTGGCAGCCCAGGACTCTGCGTATCCCTGGATCGGGTCACACTGCTGGTGCTTGCCACTAGTCAGTGCTCTCCCTGAATAGCAAAATATAAGGTTATCATCCCAGAGAAAGCTGCGTTAATCACTGACAATGGCTTGGACTGTGGTCTGCCATCACCTAAGAGTTACTCCTTAATGATAGCAAGGTAATAAACCCCATCGAATATAGCCAATAGAAGTAGTGCAGCACCAACCAATTCATCCTTAAAGACCATTTCGAGAAGAAACAGTAAAATCCAGTCCTTTTAAAACCACCTCCAAGAGCCTGTATAGCATAAGGGTGGTCTTGCATGGAAAGACATGCTGCGAGTCGGAAAAATCTGTCCCATCTGTATGCTATGGCCACTGTATGCCACAGCCAAGTACAGCTTCAGTACAGAGATGCAGAACAGCTCAAGTTCCCACTGGTTTTAATGAATTTCTACATTTTCATCGCTCCCCCCCCCCCCCCCACAAGAATCAAACTATTAACTTATCTATACCTCTCACACCCTTTCAGTAAAATGGGAAACTACATAAACATTGTACATCAAAGAGCTTCCTTCATTAAAATGTGAAAAATAATTTGTGTACTTTAGATTAAAGCTGTTCTGGGACTGTGAAGTATTCTGGCAAATTTAATTAAATCCCATAGTTATTCTCTCCTAAAAATAAAGCTTTTGGGGAAAAAAAAAAGTTATTAAAAATTTAACTGATTCACAGTTAGGGTTTTTTTTTCTTTTTGTAAAATCTTTACCTTATAAACTGAATCAGTAGTGAGAAGCAAAACTATTTTTAATGACCTGTGTGTAAAGTAACATTTCCAGAACACAAATTCTCAGTAAAACTTTCAAATGAAGAGGAAAAATCCCTAAATAATTATGCATATAATTAATTATAGGCTGCAATGATCTAAAATCAAAAATGAATTTGCTATGCTAATTTTAGTAAAACTGAAGAACTGAAGGCTTCACTTGTGAAAAATGGGCAGATCTAGCTATCACACTGTGGAAGGAGAGAGCTATTGAAACCACATACAAATCAGATTATTCTCAGGCCAATGTAAACACTTCATAATTAGTTCTGACATAAATTAAAGCAAGAAAGTTTAATTTCATTCCTTATAGTCGCTAGGATGATTATTCATCAGTACTGATGGCCACAAGCTTGGGTTTATAACTAAGAACTGATTTTCACTGGCAAAAGCAGCCACCTAGCTCAAGCTAGACCTAAACCACAGCATCTCCCTAAGCCCCAGAGCTGCACACCTCTCCAGTCCCTCACCTTGGAAACCTGTCACTCATACATGTACAGCGAGCACATTATGCTCAACTCCAAAATGAAAATACCATCTAAATAACTGAAAAGCGTTTCCTAAGAGAAGCAGCTTCAGGCTGCCTACCTCTTGTGTGGGGTTGTAGTAACCAGACCGTCACCAGTGGAGAACAGCTGCAAAGTTGAGATGTAGCTGGCTACAAAGATATTTTTTTAGTTAGTATCTTCAGGGCACTGTACAGACATAAAACAGGAAAAAATCAGCATGTGCATCTAAATGGAGGGGCAGCTAAACTCTGCAGCATGTCCTGATGTCCCCAGTCATTTAGATGGGGATGCACCGGAGGGTACCACAGCTCTCTGCAGACCCACGCTCCCCATTTTCTTTCTTGTTCCCCCGATGCAGAGAGCACGGAGGAAACCAAGCACAGTCCTACATCTTCACACATTTCCCGCTGCCATGGTACACTGTAGCAACGCCTGCCTGAGCAGAGGGCAGGTACCACCAGCAGGACTCACCTGACCACCTTTCACCTCCTGGGGTAGGACTCACCTCACCTTACCTGAGCACCACATTCATGACCAACCTGCGTGAGACATTTAACCAGGGGAGTGAAGTCATATGAGATGAACACTGGCCCATGTTACATGTCCAACTTCATACCCATGTCACCTGATTACAATGCCAAGGAGGGTAGCTCAGGGCCCAGCGAGCGATGATGCAGCTTCCCACCCCACGTCCCTGCCCTGTGCTCTGCAAAACACTGGAGGTGTAGAGCCTGCAGAGCTGTCCTAAAAACATTCCCAGAAAAAGAGAAAGATGTGACAAACTCCTAACCACAACTGAAAGGATCTACTCCTTTTTTATTAGCCACAGACAAAATGATCAAGTCAATGCCAGTGGACAACTTAAGTCTGAGAATCACAAAAATGTATTAGTGCGAACACCTAATGCAAACCAACTGCAATGAAAACTCCCTCCCCACACGCACTCCGCTTGGCTTTCTCTCAGTTATTTCTTATTGGCAACACTTCAATGCTAATAAGACACCATAAGTGTATAAAATGTAATAAAGATGTTTACATTAAACAGCAGACTACAGATTAAAAGAATCTGTTCCGTGAGCTATAGAAGCTCATCTCCAAATATCTATTTTCAGGTAAACACATACATATGAATAGAAAGAGATCTGACAGTGGAAGGATTTTTTATTTTTATTTTATTTTTACCTTGTTAGCAAAGACCTAACAAGTTCCAAGACCTGAACATTGAAATTAGCCAAACAGCCTTAAAATATGACACAATTTTCTAGCAATGAGAGCAATGAAAGATTGGAAGAGCTTTCCAAGCAAATGCCTGATGTACCATTACTTGTAGTCCTTGAGCTGCAAGCAGCTTCATAAAAGGTACCCTTTAATCCAGCTTCCAGGGTAAATCCTGGAGCCTACCTATGTACTGAAGCAGGGGAAGAGATACATGGACTTGTATTTTTATTCAGTTCAGTGTTACAACCTGTCTCTGCTCCAGACCAGCCCCACAAATTCCTGGATTAACTCTGTCAAGTTCTACTGCTCCCTATAAAGCTGTGCAACCTGCTGCAAGGGTCAGGCAGCAGGATGTGTCCTCAATGTTATTGGCCACTGGAGATTCCTCTCTCTTGGACTTGTTTCAGAGAAGGATTAGTCAGTACACCAAAGTGCCTCCATGTAATCTTAGACACTGTTGAAACACCCTCCTCTGTATGTTTCAGGAGGACAGGACTGTTTGTATTGCCTTTCGATTGCACGCTCATAAGCTTTCAGTTTAGCATTAACATTGCTTCTCAATGCCCCTGGGCTTCTATTGGTGCTTTGGAAGAGTTAAAGTGGATTTTTCTCCAGTTTCCTCTGAACTACCATGAATTGCTTGCATGGAAAGGCAGATCATGGTCTGAAGTGATGTTAGGATAAAGCTGATGCTCAGATGCTCAGACTGAACACCAGATGCTGGAAGTCAGTTTTCCTCTAGTATCATCTAACTGACTACCTTGTGGCTTGGTCCCATCGCTGGAACTTTGGGCATAAGATTTCTGCTTATGCAGGAGCACCTGGATATAATCTGATGGATGATTAATGCTGCACAGGATAACGTAGGGGTCACTTCTGGGCTTACACACTAGGGGAGAGAGTAACAGAATACACAATAATACAAAACACTATTGGAAACAAATCTTAAGGGTGACAAAGGTGACAGGAGGAAATACAAACTTCACATTTCTTTATTAATAAATAAATTACTTGGAGATTGAGACAAAATGTTGTATCATCAGAAGCATTCTGAATAATAAAGGAGATTCTCTAAACATTTTCCAAAGAAGGGAAAACATGCAAATTACAGCTAGCTATAAAAATTGTACATCGTGAGCTATTTTATGGGGTGTAAAGCCAAGAGAGCTGAACAGCTTGAACGGAAAAATTCTGCACGACTGGCCTCACTTAGTAAACTTAGGAAAGTATGTCAGATGATACTAAGGACCCTTTAAAGTAAATATTTTTGTAAGCTGATGCATTGTTTTAGGGTTCATATTATTAAATAAAAAGTTAAACAAATTCATTACAGTGAAACCAAGACACGCCTTGTCCCTTTACTAATTTACAGCTACAAATGACAGGGAAATTACAAACACAGAATTTATAAAAAACCCTTGGTTTTCCACCACAACTAATTTTAAAGGAAAAGAAAAATGTTAACAATTACTTTCCTAAAATTGAAAATCATAAATGAAGAAAAGCTTGCACTATTAAAAGCTGCCAGAGATAACTCACAGAACAACGATAACGCAGTACCACAGACTCAGAAATAGCTGCTCCCAGGAACGCTTTATTCATCCCTGACACAGATATGGGATGACAGACCAGATTTTAGCCAGGACCATGCTCTGTGATCCATCTGGCACGCTCCTTCCCAGAGAGGCTGCTCAGGAGAGCCACCATGGGCGGGCTGAGGACCAATGATCTCCAGTTCAGAGTGGCTGCTGCAAGTGCCTCCCCTGTGAGCATCCCCCTTTCCTGAGCCACCTCCCAGAAACACCCATTGACACTTTTCTTGTTGTATGTCCTGAATTTACTTCGAAATCTGGTTTTAGAAGCCTGGGATAATTAAGTGGCTCCAAAATACTGGCTCTGGGCAATGAAATTTGCCTGCACTTACTAGGAAAATGAAGAACATCTGTAACACTAATGCCTCAAAACTCTACAATTAATTCAATCCTACCTGAGTCTGCGCAGATTTACCCACTAGCTCCTACATGCTTTCATAAAATTAAACAAGAAAGGGAAAAAAAAAAATAAAATCACGTATCACAAACCATTTTCATTTTTACTTCATTTTGTTTCAAGGAAATGCTAGACATGGTCCCACATAAATATTTATCAGACCACTCATATTGTAATAAATGAAAGTATCCTTCAACTTGCACACAAAATAACCGAAAACTGTTTCAGAAGACAGCAACAAGATGCAAGGAGTCTCAAGCAATAAATTTATTCCCTTCTGCTAAACAGATATAACAGTGCAGGCAGGTCTGCTTTATTGTAAACTATATCATCTGGTGTTTCTAGTTTCCATTATTAGTCATTTGAAGCCATGATTAGGGTTTTCCAACACTGACTGGCTTCTTTTTAGACTCTAGCCACAGTTTGTCAGGAATTTCTATCACTCTTGAGGTATCTTAAAAGGTATCAAAATAGAAGATCAGACTGCTATCCTTGGCACCAAAAATAAATCCATAGAGTCTGTAATAACTTGAACTCCACCTCCATTTAATAGTATCTTCAAGATTTCAGCACTGTGAAAGACAGGCTTGGCTTATTCATTTGAATTTCAGGGCTGAAAGCACCTAAAGATAACAAGTTAATAAGGTCATCTCCAGCTTGCGTTCTTATCAGAGGGCCTCTATGGGGGTGGAAATTAGTGCCAACTAATGCCTAAATTTAAAGTCCCAATGAAAATCAGGGGACTCAGACTCCTGAATAACCTTAGGAAATTAGGTTAGTAAATTTTGCATGTTGCTTAAGTCCATGCTTATAGGCTTTGCAAGAACATTAAAGAGCCCCTAAGCATTTCATTAATACCACTATTTTATCTCCACGTTCAGTTTCAATGGGATTTAAGAAGATGTTTCAATCCTTTCCCGAGAAGCAGCAAAAGCCTTATTGCTTCACTTTTCCCACTTATGCAGTGGAGTTAGTCATTCACAGAATCATCTAGGTTGGAAAAGACCTTGAAGATCATCCAGTCCAACCATTAACCTAACACTGACAGTTCCCAACTACACCATATCCCTAAGCGCTGTGTCAACCCTACTCTTAAACACCTCCAGGGATGGGGACTCCACCACCTCCCTGGGCAGCCCATTCCAACACCTAACAACACCTTCTGGAAATAAATACTTCCTAATATCCAGCCTAAACCTTCCCTGGTGTAACTTGAGGCCATTCCCTCTTGTCTTATCGCTCATTACTTGGTTAAAGAGACTCATCCCCAGCTCTCTGCAACCTCCTTTCAGGGAGTTGTAGAGGGCGATGAGGTCTCCCCTCAGCTTCCTCTTCTCCAGACTAAACACCCCCAGTTCCCTCAGCCGCTCCTCGTACGACATGTGCTCCAGACCCTTCACCAGCTTCACTGCCCTTCTCTGGACACGCTCGAGTAATTCAATGTCCTTTTTGTAGTGAGGGGCCCAAAACTGAACACAGTCATCGAGGTGTGGCCCTTGCATGCTGGGGCACTGCCACACCAGCTCAAATCAAGCCTACAGAAGTCTTTGCAGCAGAAGATGCTGAGTGCGTCTAGTCTCTCTGCTCCTCTAGAGTTCATTTCATTCTTTTGCTATTACTAGTACATCCATGGGTAGTGTAGGGGTAAATATAGAAACTCTTCGAGTGCCAGGCTGTTACATCAACTCTGCACAGAGTAAAAACACATGCCAGACTAAGAAGTGGAGCTCGAGTCAAGAATGCTGTTTAGCTGAACCACAAATCATTTAAAAATGAGAAGGAAGACATCAGCATTTAGGCTAGGACTGATCTCATCTAACTCAACCTTTGAGAAGTCAGGAAGCCTCACTACTTGTCCGAGTCCCCACTGCAGCCAGAAGAGGTACTGCTAGATGGTATTTAGTCACCCAAGGTAGGTGGTATCATAAATCCATATGCGTTTGTTGGACTCACCACTAGCTCCTGAGACAGCAAAAATACACCACTCTACTGTGGTATCAGTACTATGAGGGTGATACCACAGTAGAGAAAACCAGAGCTGAGAAAAACCAGGTTTTTAAGAGGGCAGTAGAGGACCTCTGACAGACACCATTTCCAGAAAAGTAGTTATATCTATTAGAGCTATCACTACGATGAAAACTCAAGAGTTTACTGTCATCCCACAAAAATCTTTAACAGATCTCTGCTCATTTTGTGTTAGAACAATCTAGAAATATGGAGGGGTTTTTACACAATTCTCTTCTAAGGAACTGCAATTAGCAGACTGGCAAGGAGTGTGGAGGAACATACCACACAGGAAGCAGTACTAGAGATGAAGAAATGGCTCAAGCTTCTCCATAGCCTAAGTTGCATAAAGGGAAGATTACCACCCACTTCCACAGGTAAGATCAAAGCATCAGATCTTGATGACTTTCTATAAATAGAAAAGAGGGTGGGATGCTTTGTCTAGCACTGTATTCTCAGAAAATGAAAAATCATAAAATATTAGTTGCATAACTCTTATCTCCTATACTCTCAAAAAAACCTTCTTTCTACTTCTTATTACTAGAAAGTACATTTATGTGTGGGTTTCATATTGAGAGACAATTCCCTGAAATTAAGCTAAAAACACGAAGCTGGTAGAGAGGAATCGTCACAAATTACCTGTCATGTGAACCTAAGAGCATATATTCTTGTTTATGGTTGGTTTACAGTTAAGAAGGATGGGTTACATCTGACCAAAGCAAGGTGTTTAGTGTAGACCTCTGCCTCTGAGCTAGTCATACAAGAACCTTTGCGCATTTTTAGAGCTTGATTCATCCAACTTATTCCATATTTTAACTTTAGGGTAAAATGAATCATGTTTCTCAATTGCCCATTTCTCTCTGTTGACTATGAGGAAAGCCTGCAGTGACTAGTTCTGACTGTAGATGACCATATTTCATCATATATATTACATCTCTGGAGTCCAAGAGAATGAGAGGGATGCAAAAAAAAAAAAAAAAAAAAAAAGTGGTTCTGAACAGGAGACAGAAGGAAAAAGGGAATCCATAAATGGCAGCATTACATGTCCCTCAGTGCAGAGATCTTAAATGGCAAGCTTGTGACATTTATATCAACAGTCAATAAATATGCCAATGAAGACAGAAAATCAGTAAGTTTGAACTGTACACCTAAGCTGGTGACAAACTCAATCTCCATTGAGCAGGAATCAACAAATTAAGAGTTCTCTATTGAAAAAAAAAAAAGCGTTTTTTTGTTTTTAACCTCTAGAAAAGTCTTAAACCAGTTTTTTAGCTATGAATCATGGATTGAGTTATAAACCCATGAGAAATTTAGTCTGCTGGCTAAGGTACTAGTGAGAAACCAGGGATGGAGTTGGAGGAGGTCAGGAACTGCTGCCTTCTACTTCAGGAGAGTTTTTATTAATTTACAAATTTGAACCAGCTCTGCCTCCTGGAAAAGTAAAGTAAATCCACTGAAACCAACTTGGAAGTGATTCACAAGGTTGTGGGGCCAAATACATGCAAAATTTCACTTCATCGAATACTTCTAGCTGGCAAACACTCCCTATGTTTCTGGTTACCACATATGAACTAGAGTTTTTAGCAGTGAATGTTGTAACACAACAATGATAATCCTCAAAACCAATTCTCTACAACACAAAGCAAGGAGCAGAACTGTGGGAAGGAAATCCCAGGCTCACCCCCATGGTACATCTCTTATCAAACTGCAATAGCACCATGATTTGCACATATACCTTATGCAAAGAGATCTATATTGGCCAATATGGAGGAGACTCCCAAACTCTATGACCATAAACCACTGTTCAGACCTGAATGGAGAACAGCCTTTTGTGGAACCCACACCAAAAGCCATGTCAAGCTTGGTGGAATTAGATGGATATAGATTTCTATATGCACCTGTATACATCTATAATGGAACAAGAACAAAGCCACCATGCCAACAAGCATGCAGCAGCATGATGTGGTGTCGTTCCCACCATGCAGGAAGGCTCCTCCTTGGGTATTGCTGCACCGTTTCCCCTCCTTGGTATCAACATGCAGCAGCAAGCACAGGCATATCTCACTCAGCACACGGGGTGACACCATTAAGATAGAATATTGCAGAATAAAAATAATGCACTTGAGCAGAATTTTGCTGAAAGCCCAGACTTGCTTGGAGTCCAGACTGCTCACATCTCAGGATGAATTTGGCCTAGTTTATATCCTAATGATTATAATGGATACTGCAGTCTTCTTTTCATTAAGGCAGCAGCCAAAAATATTGATTTGTTGTACTTCGTGCTCCTGCTTACCTTCACAAATTTCAGGGGAGACAGTGCATAAGCCAATAGAGTTGGTCAGTTTAAAAGTGACAAATTAACTGCACTGAAAGTAAATAAACAGCTATCTCTTTGTAAATTAATTCAATATGTGACTTGAGCTCTTTTCTACAGCTAGAAAGCTGATTCATCATTCAGCAGCATTTAAGTTGTCACCAGTTCAATAACAGAGTATTAATGTTGTGTCTTATTTGACACAGCAGGTCAAATTTTGCACTTGGGTTACAACAACATGACTCAGAGTAACTCCTGAACCCCCAAGCCCTGTCTCTTCACATTGCCCTGGCTGCAGCTATGCACCCAAGTGTTCTCCAAGTGGGTTTTGAGAAGGCTTAAGTTGTATTGAACAGTTGGGGAAAACAAAAGAAGAATCCAGAAGTCTTTGATCTGCTGGGTTTTCAAGTGTCTTCTGGGATGGTTTAGTGAAACAGCACAGGTTGATTCGTTTTCATGAAAATACTTGTGAGAGAGTGAAAGGCAGAAAAAATATTTGCAACTTTTAAATTTCAGGGCTTTGTGGTGGTTTTTCTCCCAACAAAATAGGCTTCAATTACAGAAAGAAACTAAGCATGTTTAAAGTGGAATATTGAGTACAATTCCCACTCATGTCAAAACATGATCTGTGCTTTACTGAACAGGGGCCCTAACTTATTATAGCCTATCGCGCCTACTAGTCTAGGCACAGGGTAAAAAACCTGGTTCATTTATTAATGAGCAACACACACTAACTTACTCTCCTTACCAATTCCTTTCACTTCAATAGATGTTGAATGCGGAGATTTCCAGAACAATACTGCAGCATTTGGACCACTCTGCCATTGCTTTATAAAGAACCCATTTAGCTGAAGTTGATTGCTACTCAAGAAGCAGGTAGGCCAAAATTTTCAAATGCAGGAGCTTAAAATTGAAATTCATGTTCAACTGCCTGAATAATGTTGCCTGAATGCCTTCAACTGCTATTAGCACTGTAGGAAATGCGAGTTCTTAACGTTTCTGGAAATTGGAGTAGGTGCCCTCTTGACTTCTGACACAAGTCTGATGTTTCTGGACACAAGGTTTTGACTGTATCATCTGTGCACACCTGCAGCAGAGAGACTATAGCACAAATAGAATAAAAATATTTTTCACTGCTTATGTTCAGACGCGATCCACAGCATTTGTAATGTCGTCTGTTTTTCATAATGTTCAGTTTAGAAAGTTGACATTTGATTAAACAGTTTGAATTTGCCAAAACATACATTTTAATCTTATGTTTTAATACCACATTCTCAATTAAAAGCTTTAGAAAAAGACATACAAAGTCTGCTTTAACCACTGTAAACGCAGAGACCTGACATATTTAATACAATTTCTGAAACTGTTGACTAATATTTTCTAATTTCCTCACTACTTCTAGCACCACAGCTGCACCATTGTTCCCAACAGCTATCAGACATTTAAACAGCCAGTTTGTTAAGTGTTTTACTAGATAGTCTTTCATACTTAGTATTTTCCACATTTTCCAACAGGGTGGCATGGTAGTGAAATTCAACATCTTGAAAACCTTTACTTTATTGTTTTCTAACATTGATGTGCATAATACTACCGCCACCAAAGGAAAGCTAGCACAGTTGGTTTATAGTTAAGCATCTTTCCCTGTATTTCTACCTTTACACAAGTGTGACAACACTGATGAACACCATGCTACAAGAAAGAGTATTACACAGAATGGCATATCATTCCAGACTGCTAACTCCCATGACAAATTACTCCCAACAACAATAAGAACAAGACCACAAATAGGTTTTAGGATTAAATAATTCTTATTTCATGCTCCTTATTTCCTTTCATTGGGTTTAACACCGCATTCAAGGTCATAAGTGTTGTGAGTCTGTGGAGGTGACCTGAGTAATTTACAGTGATCAACAGATAATACAGTGACTGGAAGCAAGTCATTCCGTAACTATCACTGCTTTCCAAATGGAGTCATCACAGAGCTGCTGAAGAGGAATGTGTATTATTTCACAACTACAGACTGATGAATGTAACCAGGTAATTAAGTCATGTCATTGCTGTGCCTGGAAAACCCTTATTTATAATTTTATCTTGGCTGTTAAGAAGAACTGAACTTCTTGTTAAGGGTAGAAAATAATTATACCTAAGCCTTGCTTTTGCAAAAACCTCTACAAAGGAAAAAGGAAATCAGAAACAAAACTCACCAGTTTCTTCATCTATGCTGAATCTCCCCAGTCCGCTGCCATCCCTAATTGAATACTGGATCTCTCCATCCCTTCCAGAGTCCTCATCTCGAGCAACAACTTGCAAAACACTCGTACCAATGCGGGAGTTTTCCTTTACAGATCCAATGACGGCAAAGTCAGGAAAATACGGGGTATAGAGATTTTCGTTAACATCCACCACTTCAACTTCCACAAAAGAAACAGAAGAGAGGGAAACTGGTCGCCCTTTGTCCTTTGCACGCACAGTCAGGTTGTAGAACTGCTGCTTCTCGTAATCGAGCTCTTTGTTCAAGCGGATAGCACCGCTCGCTTTGTCTATCTCAAACCTCCCGTTGTAATCATTCACCAGAGAGTAACGGACTTGGCCTCCCAAGCCAAGATCTGGATCGTGAGTTTCCAACCAAGCTATGACAGTGCCAACTGGCAGGTCCTCTAGGACCTTCACATTGTAGCTGGATGGTATAAAAGCTGGAGAACAATCATTGACATCATCCAAAAAAACCTTCAGAGGCACAACAGAAAACTGCTGATGGCCACTCTCTGCTTTGTCCCTAGCCTCAATCTTCAGTGTGTAGTTTGCTTTTGATTCCCGGTCTAGTTGATCAGCCACATACACCATTCCCGTGGAACTGTTGATAGCAAATTGCTGGGTGTCTGTCAGTACTGAGTAGGTCACTTCACCATTAGATCCTAGGTCTTTATCTCTGGCTTCTACCTGGATAATCTCTGTACCAAGACTTGTACTTTCTAAAATATTAACTGAGTAGTTGTCCTGTAAAAAAACAGGCTTGTTATCATTTGCATCCTCCACAGTGACAGTCAAGAGTCTCCACGCAGATTTCTGTGGATTACCTAAATCATAAATTGTAATATTAAGGAGATAGAGCTCTGTTTTTTCACGGTCCAAGGGCATAAGAACATTAAGTACCCCTGTCTCCATGTCAATGTTGAAACAACTATCTACATTACCATCAGAAATTGTATAAAGTACTCTTCCATTAAAGCCTGAGTCTGCATCGTAGGCTTTTATCCTCAGGATGGTGGCACCAACTGGCAGATCCTCTGAAACCTTTACATCAGTAGGGAAGGATTTGTCAAAATGCGGTGCCTGCCGGTTCACCGAATAAAAATCAAGAAAACCATCTTCCAAATTCAGCTTCACGTTTGCTTTTGCCTTTTTGAGTAATTTTTCTGCTAGCTTCTGAGCAACTCTGGTTTCTCTACAGCTAAAGGTCTTTGAAGACACTTTCCCATGAACTACTGAAATATTAACAAACATAGCATCAGCAAAGTTCTCTCCATCAGTTGCCGTTATCTTAAGGCCAAAATTGCTGTTCTTTATGCCAGAATTAATTAGAGATTTTTTAAGTTGCAGGACACCAGAGTCAGGATTTAAATAAAAAATGCCAAGTTCATTTCCAGAGATTATTTTGTACTTCACAAGCTCTAACTCATCTATGTCTATTGCAGAAACAGCAGTGATGTGACCACCAACAGGAAAATCAGAAGAAATCACTCCCTGACACGCCACTTTTTCAAAGAGGGGTTTGTTATCATTGACATTGCCTATGTATATGGTGACATTCACCTCGCTTTCATGGCGGTAGGGAGAACCCCAGTCAGAAGCTCTCACAATGAACCTGTAGCTTTCTGGTGAGGACTCAAAATCCAGTTCTTCAGATGTGCTGATGACACCTGTAAACTGGTTTATTGTAAATGGTAGTGAGTTCAGACTGGCAATGCTGTATGTTATATATCCATTTTCTCCCCTATCTTTATCAACTGCTGAAACTGCCAAAACGCTAGACCCCACAGGGACGCTTTCGTTGACAAATGAGCTGTAGGAGGGCTGCTGGAACTCCGGTGTGTGATCATTGGCATCTTCTAACCTGACAGTAACCTGTGCTTTTAAATCACCACCTTTGTTTGTATATACTTCTAATTCATAGAGATCCTTCTCAATGATTTTCAAAGAACGAGCAGTAGTAATAAGGCCCGTGTTAGGATTGATCTTAAAGTACTCAGCTTCCTCACTTTGAGATATTCTATATTCCACACCCTGTGGCTCAGGCATCAGCTTAACTACTGCAACCACCACACCAGGAGGTGAAAATTCACTGATCAAAATATCGTATGCTTCCTTTTCAAACTTCATGGGGATAATTTCTTTCCTGGGACTAGCAATGTGGACCAGTTTGACTGCAGAAAATTTCTGAGGAGATCCTTTGTCCTTCGCTTGTAGAGTCAGGTTATAGCCATATGGAAAGCTGTCCCAATCAATAGGCTTTCTTTCTTTGACTTTGTACTCATTCATCCATTTACCTTCTTTAGTCAGAAGGAACTGTTCTAGTGGATCTCCAGCCACAATGGAAACAGATTCTATTTCTCCATTGGCTCCTTCATCTAGGTCGTCAATATTAACAACTGCATAGGTAGGCTCCTTGTCTGATGGGAAGGGAATATGGGTTACTACATTTATTGTTGGGGCATGTTCATTTATACGTTCAATGTGAACATAAAGCTTGGCAGTGCTGCTTACGCCATTGTTTCCATAAAGCTTCATCCCACGGTCCACAGCCAAAATCTCAAGATCGTATCTGTTTTTCTCATCGTAGTTTAACCGGCCACTTAAGGAGATAACACCACTCGTAGGATGAACAGAGAAGAGATCAACTTTGTTTTTGAAGTAATAATAAAATTCACCATTGGACCCAATATCTGCATCTGTTGCAGTCACTTGTGCAATGCTAGTCCTTAAAGGAGTGCTTTCCGCTATCGTGACAGAGTACGTGGTTGGTGAAAACAAAGGTCTTAAGTCATTCATATCCAAAACCTGGATGTTCACTTTTGTCCATGCTTCCAAGTCCTCTCCTCTGACAGACCCTTTCACCATCAATAAATAGTTGTCCTGGATTTCTCTGTTCAATATAGCAGAATTCCCACCTTTAGTCCTTATTCTTAGGAAGCAAAAGTCAGCAATGATGACTTCCTCTGCTTTAAAAAAGCCCTCATCATCACCAGACACTATCCTGTACTTGATATCCCATGAAAGGTCAGCCAAGGTAATGCCCATCCTTGTTTGGCTGTTGACATAGGTCCTGGCTGCAGAATTCTCATACACTGTAGCATTGTAAGTGGAATGTGTAAAGTGAAAGCCCAGTGGGGCAGTCCCATGAACTACCTGGCAAACAGAGGCCAGGAGCTTGACAATCAGAAGGGCAAGGGATGACGGAGGTGGCCGTGAGCCTGACCAGCGGCCCATATTCACCTCCATCACATCATTCTTTCACCCTGTGAGAGAGAAAAACCAGGAAACAGTTGGTCAAGAGATAAAAACTGTGCTGTGAAGTGTTATGTCAAAATTACTTATTAAATTTCTAATTAAAAATAAAATGTAAGTAATAACTAGTCACTATATATTTAACAAAATAGAATGGAAAAACACTATACACACACAAGCACACCAGTTTTAAACTATATTTTTACATGTGTGTAATATGTATGCATGAGCATACACATATACAAAACTATATATATGTATATACACTTTTTCAACATAAAAACCCCTATAAGACCTTGCACATCTATACACACATGCACGCAGTCCAGAATAATAATCACAGTGGAAAAAAATTAAAATCAGATGCACACTTTGGAATAAGTTTATACAAGAGGAGGAACACATACAGAAATTATTGTTTTTATTTACCAGTAGCTCCAACTAGGCCTAAACTTGTTTGTTTTCAGATCATATTGGAAAACTCATCTTTTAGTCCCAATGTTTGGGAAGGAGACAGGATTTTCATTACATACATAGCACTGTGATAGTCAAATGTTACCAGTTTTTTTATGGACAGTTAAGAAAGATCAAACGGTTGATGAAATTTGAGCCACCAAGAACAAAGAGTACATAAAAGTCACTACCCAGCCATTACTTTAACTACAGACACCTTCAGAAATTAAGGAAGAATTATATCTAATTATATGCAATTGCATACACATATATATATGCATCCACATACCCAGATACTGAGAACAGGCTCACTACAATGAAGAAAATAAAACTGCTTGATAAAGCTTCCAGGTGAAGACTCAGGTTAGGAAACAGCACAGATGAGATAACCTGTAGGACTGAAGCCTACCCTTGCATATGTACCACAATGTATCTGCAATACGGTCACCACTCTCCACCAAATGCACTGGGTGACACACCCTAAATGGGGCCACGGATGAACACTTTTTTCTGTATGTCCAACAAATGCTCCATTTGCTGGGTACTACTGCCATCCCGACCTAAGAAAGGTGAAAAACCCCTTCAATCTATTGCCTGTCCTGCTGTCAACAGGGCGCCCCAGCCAGCTAGAGCAGGAATGCACCCTTGCTCAGATGGCGTGAATTCCAGCTGACACCACATATCACTTTGTCAATCCCAAGCAGAATTTGGTTACAAATAAGGCACACAGCTGCATCGCCATCAGTATGTCTCAATCCACTCTATCCCACTCCAGCCACCTCAGAGAAGTGAGAGCCTTTCCATTGATTTCAAAAGGCTTATTATACATGTAAGTATTCAAATACAATTAATAAGCAGCCATTTGGGGAAGATTTGGAGTTCCTCCATGCAGTCCTGTTGTGGAATAGCCCCAGTGCCTTGCTTCAGGGATCTAAATTAGGAGGTTAAACGGAGACACTGGCTGAAGGTTGCTGGAGGGTGCTGCAGAAGCTGGGAGCCATGTCCAGCTTACTGCTTCCCACTGAAAGGAGAGGAAAGGAGCCTGAGGAAACTAGGCAGGTACTTACAGCAAGGCAGTGTGAATAAGCTTCTTTGTTACAGAGTACATTTGCTGCTACTCATGAAAATCATAAAAATCAATTTTAAAAGGCAATTATTGAAAGACCCACTGCACACATACATTGCTCTCATTGTCATTTAAAAGCTGCTTGAGAACGTCGTTTTCTCCAAGCTAGAATACAGAGTGGAAAAGGATAGGAAAAGTTGTCGATAATGGCAGGGGTTAACTTAAATTTCCAACATGATTTCAACATCCCCTAGGAGATTTATAAATTGCATGAAAGTTTTGGAATATGAATTCATGTTAGTTATCACTTCCAATATAACTGAATGACTATTGCAGTTTTAAGTACTAACGACAATCAATTTATCGCACTGATGTTATAATGTTCACACAAAACACTTAACTTCCTGATCCCACAGTCTATATCCCATTGCTTAACACATTAATCAATTTGATCAATTCTCCCAAGTGTTTGTCAAGGCACTCATCTTTCAATACACTTATTTTCACATGCAGTTTTCTCCCCTTTGTTTCCTTCTTATTTTCTTTTCTACTATACCAAGAAAAAAAAAAAAAAAAAAAGAAACTTTAAGATTGTATCACCTTCTGGACCCACAGTCCCCAGTACCAGGCAAATCCCAACAGAACTACATGTGGCTGTTCCTTTTCTGAATATGCAGACTCAATTGTTGTGCACATATCATGCGAGTCCTGGGATTAACATTTCATCCCATACAGTTTATACATCAAATATGCAGAATTCTCTAATATGCTTTGTGTACGTAAGGGACCAGGTCTCCCCGTGCTCTCCTCATGCTCAGGTTGATCCCCAGAAGACCCAAGATGGAATTTTTCTACTTCAGCTAGGAAAGGGTTTTTTTTATTGTTGTTGCCATTTCACTCAGCTAAAAGATCAGAGCAGTGGCACCTTATTTTTCAGCACAGCAAACATTCATCAACTTAATCCACCAGTGTGAAAATATCAAAGTCCCTTATTTTCATGGGGCTTTATGTGATCACTTTAATACTGCCACTAAAAGCTGCTGCTTCAGCCTAGCATGGGAGATGATGCTCTCAAGTAGAAAATACTGCCAATATATGGTACACCGCCGAGGAAAAGCCAGCCAAGAGGAATGAGAAATTCTAATGAGAGAGACCCAATTCATAACAAAATAAAGGGCTGTGCCTCTTCTGTGATGTGGCATTATTAAAATACTCACTAGACAAATCACTGTATTGCTGCCTTTCACCAAGAGCACTTCAGCATCTTCCATCTGTACTGAAACACCAGCCTCTCTCCACTGCTGAAAGAAAGTGAATTTTTGCTGGATTACGATGGAGACTGATGTTACGTTTCATATGAGCACCCACACTTTATTTCACCACAGCTCAGCAGTTTCCCAGAAATAGGTGTCTCTGGAGTAATGAAATGAATCGTATTATCCTATTTACGTCTCATTTGGTGGTCTAGTTTCTCCTGTCCACACCATAGTTCAGCCTCAGCTGTTTTCTCTGTCATTCATGACCATCAACATCGGGTTTCCAGGTCCACTGTAATCAGGAATCAGTTTTCCTGAGAAATGTATTGCTACAAGCAAAAATTATTTAAAACTTTACCTTCAGGTTAGCCATACCCAAGGTTACAGACTCTGTCGTGGCAGACAGGCATCAAAGTAGACATTTACAAAGCTGTGTGATTAGGTGAACCTAATGAAAAAGTTGTGCATATTCCAGGCAATATAATATGACAACCTTACACTCCCATTCCATTAATCTGTTTTTAGAGAAAGCCAGGGCTAAAACCCAATCTGAAATACACTGTTGTAAATCCAGTCATGTCAATAGTCTACAAAGGTTTAGTGGTTCAGTACAATCAGGATCAGTGCTGACACTAACTTCCACCTAGAAACAACATATGTATATGTCTGTGTGTGTGTGTGTTTATGAATGCATGTTTTGGTTATCTATACATATGTATACACAAACACACAGTTTGTGTATTTTTAGGTATAATTTCAGGGTTGGCACTGGAAAAAATGGACCTTCACATCAGGCAGCACTTTCAGAGTTTGATTTCATTTCAGATGTGGTATGCAGAGTTGTAACAAGCTCCTCATTGAAGTTATTCATCTATCCATATATTTATATGGCCATCATCATTATATTATTTGAAAGTCCCAATGGATGAGCTATTAAACTGCCACTTGGGCTACCCAAGAATGTTTTATTCATTTACTGAATTCCTTTCTTCTGGGATATTTGTTTTTAAGAGCTCATAATACATACATACTCAACACACAGGAAATGTAATGCGATAGGTTACAGAAACAAAGTACAAAGCAACCCACCGTAAATTAAGAGGCATTTCTTTAAAGGCACTTCTTGTCAAAAAAATGTTATGGTTTCAAGTGAAGAGAAAGTTTGTGATTACTTTTGCTTGATTTAGAAACGTTTCGGCAGGAGCTACTCAAAAAAAAAAAAAAAATCCCCTGGTACTGCTCAACATGGGTTAGTCTGAAAAAAAGAAACAGCTCTAAAAAGAGCAGATACTAAAAGAAAAAACCTCCTTCTAACTACGCAAGAAGGTAACAAGATAACACAAAATAGGAGTCCAGTATCTTTCCACTTTAGCTCACACTAAATACTCTGGCCTTAAAGTGGGAAGGACGGAATAAAGAAACAGAATGGTGTGTCTTGGTTTTTAATACTCTTTAAAATAAACTTGAACATCATGGAGGACTCTATAATTTCACATTTGGTTCTCCACTCAGTCACTTTCCTTTGCTCCTTGAACAAAGATTAACTACGTGACCCAAACCTTGCAGAATAGCTGCAGGGACCTGTAGGTGGCTGGTGCTCCTTAGAGCAATTGAGAGAGGTATAAGCTTGATTCCTTTTTCTCATCTTGGCTCTGGCTACCTCTAGTCTGGGCTGCATCCAAACATAACACCCCACCAGACTGAGAAGGAAGGCTCAAGTCCCAGGAACTGCCAGGATTCCTGCACACCAAAATTGTGGCTCTAATTCAACGTGCAGATATGAAACAAGTACTGTGTGATCCTTTGTTTGATTCCTTCTCCCTAGGTTAATTCTTCTAATCCCAAAGATCTCCATACCAGAAAATACTTGAAAAAGAAAATAATGCATATACTTCATGGATAAACTCAGAAAATATTAAACAATAGCCAAAAGAACTTTTATAGAATATAAAGAATACAGCGGGTAAACTTCTTCAGCAAGCATGATGAATAAGTTTTTAAGCAGGCCACAACAGGGAAAAGAAAAGAGTCTTCTCCTCTCTCCCCTTATGCTCCAAGCCCAATTACATCCTATGAGATAAGCATTTTTCCAGTTGACCATCAGCTAAATTAACTTAGGCAATGTGACTAGCTAATACAACACAACTACTTAAGACTTTCTACAGGTCCTTTGAAAGAGAAAGAAGAAACCAATCTGTGCTTTAACTTCCATCTTCACCACAAGGAACCAATGAAGCTCTTACCTATAGGGTCCTCTGAGCTGGGAGAAGAAAAAACGGTTTCTCAATTTCCAATGACAAATTTCTGAGAGTCAAGGTATTTATGCACCTGTGTGCATAGGGAAAAAAAGGTCAAGAAACCTTGACTTAAAGGTTTTTACTTTAACTGGCATTTCTCTTGGAGAAGCTGGGAAAGGAAGGACACCTTCTCACATGGGACAGGAGTGGTGACCTCATGGTATGGAAAAATACTACAATTTGAAATTGTTACTCCTTTCTTAGGAGAGTTGTTACAATTCTCTTTCAAAAGGTAGCTATTTAAATTCTATTAAATAAGCAGCTTTACAGCAAAAAGGTGTATTTGAAAATATAAAGGTCTTTTTAGGAGGCAGAAAAATATTAACTTCACATGCACTTGAAGTCTAAATAGTATGTAGAGAAGTCATGCATCTGCAGCTCTTGATGTTGTTGGAAGTAGCCTCAATCTTACAAGGAGCTCCTTCCTGTCACTCAGTGTCAACATGTGCAGTAGCCTATCTATTCTTATGGTCTGAATCATGAAAACACCAAACTTACATGCTTGTCACACAGGCAAATCCATGCACCTGAATGGAGCCTATTATTCTCAGTGCTATTTTCTATAAACAGCAATCTGGCTACACAAAAACTTCTGCATGACCAGGCCATGAGGACCTGCAAAAAGGATGAAATGAAGGTTACAAAGTATGTTGACTGGTTTGCAGTTATTACCTATTTAAGGCTTATGTCAAGCTGCATCAGTGATAGGAAAAGATGTTTTTCACAATCTGTTGTCAATATTGCAACAAAGAGGTGGGAGCCCATGTACATCAGTGTCCTGCCTTGGAAGAAGCCTCTTCCATAGCCCAAAACTATGGAAAAAAACTCTTCCAAATGCATGGAAATTTACATTTAAGGCACATGGAAGATACCGATCTAGGAGTTTAAAGACCAAGGCATCATTCTACCAGCCATGGATTTTATACCCTCCATTACACAGTCAATATCACTAGCATGTTGTCAAATGAGAATAGGGAAAAAAGCACATTTAAATGGCCCTTCCTCTAGTCAGACATCTTCCTGGAGTTGCACTTCACAGTAATTTACCCAGCTAGGAAAGGCTAACAATTTACTGGCCAGGAAAAGAAATCAGAATATAGAATAAGAATTTGTAATTTGTGCCATACAGAAATGAATTAAAAACACACGTTCAGCTCTAGGCAGGAGGGGAAGAAAACCTGACTGACACCGATAGATTTGCCACAGGGGATATATTCAGGGGGCTACCTGCTCCCTGATGAGCACAAAGATATTCTTTTCCATAGATATGATTATATGATGATGTGTTTATCCCAAAAAGAGAAGATGAAGACAAAATGACCATTTCTGCAGAGTAAGCCCTTGCAAGAGACAGCGCTATAAATCCTAACCTTTCTTAGAGCTGCAAATCCTCCTGCTGCCTGCATATAATTTCACACAGGAGAGAGGCCGCTCAGCATGTAGCAAGTGTAATTCAGGCTGTCCCTAGGAAGTGAAGATTTAGCCACCCAGCCGTATGTTATGAATAACTTTGTTTTGCTAGCAGGTGCTGGGGATTTTTTCCATACAACACCAATTTTTGCCAAGTATCAGTTCATCAGCAAATGCTTCCACTTGTGAGCAGGAGCCAGGCATCATTTGTCTTCCTGGGAAGCGGGTGCAAAGGGTCTGTTGGACTCTCCCTTCCCCCTCAAGGATGAAACATGGCTTGGGGAAATGACGGGGGGAGAAGGGAGGAATAATTTGCTGCCATGTGAGATATGTCAAAAGGGAATTCCTGGGAGCCACCTTACAAGGGATTTGAGCTTGTCCCTTGGTGGTCTGCCCCCAGGGAAACAAAGCCTGATATCCAGTTTTCATGCTTTGTGTATCTCCAATCCCCCCAGGCTCTTGCTTTTTAATCACTGTAAAATGGGGAAGCTTTGGGGCAGTTTCAAAATGAGACAGTTATTTGCAAGGGGGCTATATGCTTTCTTATGAAACACACTCAAGGACGCTATTTCTTGTTTATCTGGCTTTTTTTTTTTTTCCTCCTTATCTCATAAATCTACTTTGACCCCCATCGGAGAAGCCCTGGCTTGAAAGCTCTTTCTAGGTACAATGTCAGTGTAAAAAATCCAGGACTGGTGAGTCCCACTCCTGTCACTGCTGTTTTTTCCCTGGATCTCTCTTCACCACATGTTAATTTGGATCCCCCCAGATGGCCAGTTCTTCCCTGAGCTGCACCTCTAAACCTCAGGGGCAAGGGCTCTGCTCACACACCCGAAGGCTGCTGAGGACCGGCAGGCAGGATCACACCCCACCATGCAGCACCTTCCAGCTGCATACACTGGGACTTGAATGGTGATGTGACTGGGCTCTTTGCAAATCTTACCCTTGCTCCAATACAAGTAATAAATACAACTGAGACCAGAGAGCCTTTTGTACAAAACCCCAGAGCACAACCTAATCGCTACTTATCACAATGCCCGGTGAAACGCAGCAGTGGAATAAGCACTACAATGGAATAAGAGCTACAGTGCAGCACCAACGTGAATGTGGTGTCCCTACAGCTGAAAAAGCATCTTCCACCTTTCCCACACAAGGCTCAGTTCTCACCCTGTACTCTCTTCCATGGTACTTCTCCTGCAAACCCACCCCTGCTACTCCCTGGCACTGCTGGTCGCTGCCGCCGGTCTGCTCTGTGTTCAGGATACTGCACATACTCCTTCTGACAGCTTGCACAGGCTTGTATAAACTATTTGGATGTAGTTTATAGTAAGAAAGAAGTCTATGAGATTTACAACTACTGTTTCCAGGGCCATAATAGGTATGTAGGTGTAAGGACTGGGGTAAGCTGTTATTCCCAGAGGAAAAAAATACTATAAATCTCCCTCAGACACTCTGTGTGTGGAGTCGGGGCAGCTCAAATGGTCCAGACCTTTATATATGGGCAAAAGGAGGGTGGTTGAAAAAGAGATGAATATACAAAAGCTTCTTCCCAGCTGATAGCTCCATCTAAAAAAACCAGCATAAAATGGAGACCAGGGGAAGAGACTGGCGGGTTGGACCAGATGATCTTTAAAGGTCCCTTCCAACCCAAACCATTCCATGATTCTATGATTACGAGATGCCAAGTCAAAATAATGACAGTCCAGTAAGGATTTTACAAAGGGGCTGTGAGATCAAGCATTTCACTACACAACAGACCTTGGGATAAGCCCATCTCCAAGTTTGTCCCAAAATGATTTACTGAGTGACAGAGAGGTGGTGTCAGTGGGACTGCTTCCTGCAGCGGCAGTTAGTGCTGAAAAGGCGGGTATGGATGGAGCCAATAGGAACAAGAAGGGACAGTCAGGACAGGGATGAGTAGAGACATGGGACCTGGTCAGTGAGGCAAGCTGGGAGGGCTGGTGAGCAGCACTGAGGTACACATCCCCCTAACCAGCACAGTGCCATTTACCACACACAGAGACAAAGGCATCTTCTTGCCCACAGCACAGCAGGCTTGCTGTCCAAAGATGCTGCCAGGGTTGCTGATCTCCAGTTTCTACCATAACTTGATGGTATTCGGTCCATGCATGAGCAACACTCAAAGTGACCTGAGAAAATGGTACTGCCTGAGCAATTCGGGAGGAAGTCTCAGAAGACGACATACGGATGCATCCAGGTGCCATTAAGAAAAAAACCCAGAATTAAACAGAACTACCACTTGAGAAATACCTAAATCTTATGATTCTAGAGGGACAAAGAAAGAAACAAAATTTTTCTTGAGGCCAGCAATTGCATTATTGGTTTTGCAATGCCATTTCTCTTTGAGATGGCTGTGACACACTTCAATAGGGAGAGATCATGCTTGAAGTGCAAGGAGCAAGTATTTTTATTGAGATTCTCAACAAGTTTGAGATTTGAGAACAAAATGTAGATTTAGCAGTGAACATTTTTCTTTCAATAGGGCAGGAATCTTCAGGGTGCTGGCACCTGCTGCTGTGCTGCAGGCATAACACAGAGCTGCTGCCGCTTCTGGAGCAATCCATTTTGAGTTGTCTACAACCAGCTAAAGATGTCTACATGGGTCTGACTTCCAGGCACTGCAGAGCAATCACCTTTCTGGAAAACTACTCCCAAAAAAATGGCCCTCTGATGAAATAGCCTCTGAAAACCTGGACCAACCCTAAGCCCACAACTGTTCACAGAAAAACAGAGAAAAATGCTCATTAATAAATAAAATGGCTGCTTCCAGAGTCTTCCTATGCAAAAAAAATCAGGAAGGTTGCCGTTTGTTCAAACAGGCAGCATTTAGAGAAAGGGCTATTGCTATTTCTTTTTAAAATTACATCCAGCTCAGGCCATTGAAATTGGTTAACCTGCCTAAGTAAGAAGCAATGCATGGACACATCAGGTCAAATACATCACAGTTTCTCTCAGATAAGTGGAATCCACACTGCAGACATCATGTGGAAAATAGAAAAATAGATGGAGTCAGCCTTAACCCAAACTTACAACAGAAACCCAGAAATTTCCTTTCCAGCCTTTATGTTAAGGCCCAATCACTACAAGGATGATGGAAAGCTATCTAAGCTGTCCTTGGACCACTACCTGCATTGGAAATACCTGAATCTATACAAGATGCTGAATCCAATTATTTTGAATGAGATATAATAACGTTATTTTCAATGGACACAAGGGAGTGCTGGTGGCGCTCAGACAGACAGATCTGCCTTGGCTGCCCAGAAGAGCCTCTGGTACCACCTCCACCAGGTACCCGCACCCCAGCGAGCAGCCACCACAGCAAAGGCACAGCACTGAAAGTCTTCTGCATGCTGAAACTCCCACCACATTCAAATGAGTTACCCATACTGAAACCACGCACACTTTCTGCCCCCCTCCAATGGCTGGCTCATGCATAGATATTTGAGACGATAACCACTTTTTAGCTAACCAGACATTAACTCAAACCACTACGGCTTCAGTTTTCCAACTCAGACAGTTCAGTTATTGCAGCTGGGAGTCCCTCAAAGCCTGTTGCGTGTTTGGAAAGGTCCAACTTTGCAGGCACAGCCCAATTAAAAGCTCCATAGAGCAGAGATCACTATTTAAAGTTGAACTGTTCGCTTTTGTTTATTTATAGCAAAACCATTAATTGCTAATCACATATTTGTTTGCTGGAAAACCAACGCTCCAAAATAAACACCAAGTTTAAAGACCATTCCCAGAACACTGAACGGTATCAGGAACCGCGCTAAAAATGTAAATCAGAAACATCAAAACACATCAGGATTTCAACTGGAGGAACAAACAACCCATTATTTCTGTGCCAGAAAAGAGGTTACCCATAAGCCGTCAGTTACCCACACAGTCATCTACAGTCCAGCAGTTATTTATGTCCTGGAAAATGACAGACACCACTGCACAGTATCTGTTGAAAATACCTTCATGGCAATCAGCATATGCTAGATTAAATGAGGTATCTCTTAATGCACAGTTTCGATAATCGCCTTGGAAAAGTGCCTTTTAAATATCTGGCATTAGAGGCAGAACCTCAAAAAGAGGAGCATTTTATTTATGAGCCACTTTCAGATGTCAAAATCATACAACATTAAAAGGAAAAAAAAGAAAAGTTAGGGGTTTTTTTAGCCCTCTTCACTAACATAGCTCCATGCTTCCCTTGGGAGAAGCATGTTCCTTCAAATATC
Source organism: Strix uralensis (assembly GCF_047716275.1). Taxonomy (NCBI): domain Eukaryota; kingdom Metazoa; phylum Chordata; class Aves; order Strigiformes; family Strigidae; genus Strix; species Strix uralensis. The sequence goes on from NC_133973.1 coordinate 128,053,335, forward strand.
TACAGGAGTCCTGCATGGAAAACGAGGGAAAACAGCCTTACAGAGCTACGATCTGCCCTTTCTCTATGAAAGGCATTTTAAACAAGCACAGCAGCCCAGGCTACATGGAAAACCTCACCACCAGCCATGCTGGGAAGCAGTAACAACTCCACAGCAGACTGCTATCTATCTCCTGAAATCCTTACGGGTACAGGACTTTCCTGAAGCAACCACATCCACTAGCTGTCAGAAAAGCTTCAGGTGCAAAGTGCCTACACCTGCCCTGACAGCACGGCGCTCAAGTTCCCTGATTTTCATGCATATTTGAATGCCAGGTAAATGCACATGCTCAGCGCATTTCCAGATTAGGAAACAGCAGCTCAAGCCCTTTGCTGCAGGCCGTGTAGGTAGGAGACACCACCACGTACTCCAGCTGCCAGCTACACTGCCCTCTGTACCTGCATGACTTAGGGCAGGAAGGTTTCCCTACAAAGCAACACTCGCCAGCATTACTGGCCTAAATTTCCAGAAGAGGGGGTCACGCAGTTATGTTTTTCACCACCACTGCAGTGGATACCATTCAAAACTCATCACTTATTCACAGTTCAGGAATTTCGGTCCAGTCTTCAAAATTACATCTAGATCTTGCAAAGTTAATTGGAGACACTGATCATGAAATAGAGGCCAATAAAGTAGGGGCAATAACAACAACAACACCAAGATTGCATTATGTCGTTGAAAACGGTAGCTACTAGGAAGAACATGCACATCTCTTCCATTCGTTCTCCTGGAGTCAGTATCATCTGCAGCACACAGTCAAGTTGCAAAGCCTTTACTCTCAAATTCCGATCAGAAAGCAAACACCACGTGAACACCAAACACTAGTTGTGGTAAATCACCGAAACATAAGACAGGGTCAGGCTCAGTCCCTCTGACCATGCTTTCATGAAGTCTCATCCCAGTTTGTTGCCTGCCACCTTGGACTGGACTTCTCCCTACTTGCTGGGAACACATACAGTGGTGGTACCACACCAACCCCCCGCAACCCCAGCAGATAAATTTTCCTAATGGGAGCCACCCCATCCCTTACACACTTTGGCAAGGAGAGAAGTTGTAAGCAAGGTGGACACCTCACATCACAAGATGTTGAACATCCAACTTGGTGCTCACCAATGCAAACAAGGCAGGTCACACCTCCCAGAGCTGCTGATACACATCCTGGAAACACAAACAGCTGCTGACTCCACATCTTCTGTTCATGCACGGGGAGGGGAGGAAGCAGTGCCGGCAGCCCCATATCATCCCACCAGATACCTCTGTGCTCCTCCAAAACCCAGGTGTGGCTGTGCCAAGCTGCTCCACCACTCCTGCCCTGTGCCAAAGGTGCCACGCCAGTGCGCAGCTCCCAGGGACTGTCCCTGCACAAAGCACGTGGATGTTCCCTCTTACAGCATCCCACAGAAGGAAACCCACACCACATGCTTCCTAGCCAAATTTTTGTTTTCCCCACTTTTTTCTTCTGGCAAGAGATGGGGAAAGCTGCTCACCTGAAATAAAAGGACTCCAGCCTAAACAGTAAATATTAGCTCATGGCCAGTGAGGTTCACTGATGCTGAATTTTAAAAGCCTCTATTCAAAATGAACATAGCAAGGTGCTACTTGCATATAGTTCTTGTTCCACAAGCTCCTCCATGCATTGACTGAAAGTCAGCTGCCATTTCAATCTGATCCCTACAACTCTCCAGAAAGGTAAAAAGAGAGCATCGGGTCAAAGACCAAAGTCATCAGGAATAACTTTGCCTGATTTGAAGCTCCACTATCATTTCCTCTGTATTTTTAAGATGAAAGTATAGATCAAAAAAGTACGAGTTATGAAACAGCAATACATCAGATTACCAAAACAAGCCCAGCAAAATTACAAATCCATACAGAAGGGGGTAAAAAGAAGCATGTCTCGCTTATGAAAGTATAATGGATAAGGAGAAAATGTCTGTGGCTATAATATATTTCTATACCACTTTTATAAGAAAAGGTTCTGAATAGCTTTTGGCATATGAAAGTCACTACGAGGACTGCAATAAAACTGAGTGTACTGTAAAAGAGCCATCACACATGCATCCCTAGAATTTATGTTCAAATCCTACTGTATTAAATTCTGTATTCTGTGGCTTTTGGAAAAATGATTTTATTTTATTAAATGAACTATACAATATATTGTTTCTCTGAAGAAAATGTATCAGTAGGAACATAAATAGTTCTTTCAAAACTAAAAAAAAATGGTTCAAACTTCAAAAATGCTTTCAGTAAGTGAGAACACTTCTAGTGTGAGTGGGGGTGTATTCTCACAGACGTACAGCCCATTTCATCATGCCCAGCTGCCCTCATACCTCATGTCACTACACAGCCTGTGACAGTTACAGTCATTTAAGAGTTTAAATCCTTGTTGCTGTGTTTCTAGGCAATAATCCTAGGTCCAATGAGGTCTCAAAGAACATGAAAGCATTATTTTTTTTTTTTACATGCAAAAATATTGCTCCCAAACAGACATTCCTCAAGTGCATATAAATGCATCCTTTGCAGCAAGTGGAACAAGCAGACATGCTTCAAGCCGTGAAGGTAACACACACAGAGCTGCACACTCATGTGCAGGATCAGCGATGGGCCACAACGCGTGGTGCATCACCGCACATCACCATACAAGCCCGAGCATCACAGCCTGATGCCCCTACCAACTTCTTCACAGGAGTTGCAGACACTTTGCACAAGTAAAACAAATTATATTCAGGCTCAATCATTTCATGCCACACCCTGGTGATCACTTTACGGCAGGATAAGCCACCGTGGTCACCAAAGCAGCTGTCCTGGGCTAACACCCCCCCCCCCCCCCCCCCTTTTTTTCCCCCCTTTTCTTTTCTTTGTATTTTTGTTGATTTTGTTCTCACTGGGGATTGAGCTGCCCTATTGCAAATATGCCTGCGAACAAAAGGGAGGGAGGGAGATGGGAACGGGTGCCTGGGGCAGGCGGGAGGGATCCTTTCCATGTCCATGGCAGCTCAAAATGTTTGTCAAACAACAGCCGGAGTTGAAGCAACCAAGATGGTGTGTAAAGAGCAGAAAGTACCTTCGAGAAACATACTGAACACTATCAAAATACCCAAGTCTTAAATAGACACATGAAGTATTTAAATGTTTTCACACCCATAACAAATTTTGTTTACTGCCCAGCATTTAAACAGCTTTTTCTTTACTATTGTAAGATTGTTCCCAAACAGTGTGAATTTGATGTTGCAATGAATAGTAGCACTTCAACTCCTATTTACAACCCATTCAGCAACATAATTCCACAAATAGCATGCAGGATTTCCACGCTTTATGAAATAAAACCTGTTCCTGGCTCAAAAGAAGTTGTGCAAATTAGCTGACAAAAATCAATTCCTTTTGTTTTTCCTCTCTGATACAGAAAGTTAAAGGAAAAGGAGAATCACTAACAGAGTAATATGAAAAACTTTATTAAAACCATTAGAACCACCAAGCATTGTTAACATCACACTCATAATTATATGCAAAATGCTTAGTATCCAAGGAAACAGCGTAGTAATGAAGCTGGAGACTACTGTATAAATGCACCTTCTAAATCACCACCAAGAATGTCTATTCCAGAGGGACTGGCCAGTTTATTAGTGTGTGACACCCTGATTGCTTAGACATGCTACAGCTTAAAAACAAAAAGCTAACAAGCTACTTTTGCATAAAGGACCCTTTTGTCTGTCGTGCATGAACAGCCCCTTCTTAGCATCTAGTTACAGAGTTCCTCTACAGAGTTGCAGATTTCTCTAAGCCTGTATTCACCTTCATGAGAGTTGTTCAGAAATCTGTAATGATGGGCACTAATTAAACTGCATAACCAGCAACAAATGAAGCAGAGATGCTGTCCTTTGCTCCAACCTCTCAGCAAACTGAAATGTGCAATAGGAGAAATACTGAAATTCTGCTCTTCTCCAGAGCCCATTGATCTGAAATCCATTTCATTAGCACCAAGCACTAACACAAACTGCCTTATGCCCACATTATTAAAATTAATTTAAAAATGAATACTTATGTTCCAATATCAACATCTCATTCTCAGGGATGTTTCCTAGGAATACAGGCAGGTCTACAGTAAGGAAGCCAGTGCAAAATTAACTCCTGCTTTTTGGTGTTAGCATTTAAAACATCATGCCAAATCCCTAGTTTTTAGGCACAATTTCAGCAAGCATTCATTTATCCTTGTGATTTCTGTGGCAGCTTGTTCCACCCAACAACCACTGAATATAAAGCTGCTCCAGTCAGGTTCAACCACTTTGTGGTTTATCCACTTCATGGATGAACTTTGGTATTCCTCCCTTCCAGTACGTGAGACAGCTTTATAGGAGCACATACCTCAACATCCCTGCTTCTTCCATCGGATGCCCCTGTAATCTTTCTCTGTGACCTTTACATTCCCTTTGGCTCATTCTTTTCCATGACTGTAACACCCTTTATATAAGTAGATAGCCTAAGCTACACACAGTATTTCCAGTGTGGCCTCAGGCAGAGATAGTCGAGTGCTAGAATAACCCGACTGCCAACTTCTGCCCCACAGCACATACAGTTGTACAACTCTTTCACTTTTTTTTGGATGCTCTCAGGCACTGTGCTGATTTGGTAAAAAAGGCTCCACTGTCTTCATGTTGCCTCCTCTTTTGTGTGTTGTCTCTTCGGTTTTCACAAACTTTACCCCTCTCCCTCTGTAACCCTTATCGCCTCTGTATGCAGATCCAAGGCAACTTATCTGCCCTTCTCTTTTCACCCACACTGCTTTTGGAGGTCTTGCATCATTGAAACAACATTCACATCTTCAGTAAATTCTGTCGCTTTTCTTACACCTCCCCTCTTCCATATTGGCATAGGGCTATTCCTCATTTCTTACAACCACAAATAGCTTCATTTCACAAAACACCTCCCTGCTTTGTCTGGTGCTTTCTCCTCTCAAGCTCTGAAGCTCACTTTCACACACCAAAATAACTGATCTTGCTCAATTAACCGTTTTAGCTGGCTTCTATAGAATCACAGAATCGTTTGGGTTGGAAAAGACCTTTAAGATCGAGTCCAACCACTAACTTAGCACTGCCAAGTCCACCACTAAACCATGTTACTAAGCACCACATCCATGTCTTTTAAATACCTCCAGGGATGGTGACTCAACCACTTTCCTGGGCAGCCTGTTCCAATGCTTGACAACCCCTTCGGTGAAGAAATTCTTCCTAATATCCAATCTAAACCTCCCCTGGTACAACTTGAGGCAATTTCTTCATGCCTAAGGTGTTTTCTTAAAAGGCTATAGAAATTAGGGCCATAGCTTTCTCTCACTATTCCTTTTTTCTCTCTCTCTACTCCTTTTTTCTCTCTCTCTGTCAATATATCCCAGTCATACAGCATGCCCTAATAGCGATTTTTCCGTTGTATCGGTTTATCTGCAAAACTGGCTTACAGTACCATAATTATCTGATGCTTCCCTAGATCTCTCTTTAGATTGCTTTTCTCTAAGCCCTCTCTAAAATTTCATAAATGAGTTAGCGGACTGGCTAATAACTTTATTTTCTAAAGGTGTGGTCCAGTACTCCTGTACTTGAAGCAGTTGCACACTCAAAGCAGTTAAGCAAGTGAACCTTCTCATTCCCGCTCCATTTTACTGTACTGCCAGCTCATCCAGTTCACCAGAAGTGTTCTTCTCTTGTGCCTGCAACCAACAGTGATCACAGCAGTAATCTTGAGAATATCAATCCTCTCTCAAAAGCCACATCAGAGATGGAATTACTAGAAACACTACACCAAGGAAGTCAAAACCCAGCAACGGTCAAAGCCTGTCAGCATGGTGAGAGTTGGTGCACATTCATCAGGTGCTTTCTGCTTAATGCAAAATGGTATTTAGAAGTCACGATTCCAACCAAAGCTGGTTAATGCAGAATACTCATGTCTGGAAAGGTAAGTCTGTAAGGGCCATTTCAATATCCTTCCAAGATGCTGCTGCTTATGCGGACTCACCAAGAACTCATCAGCAAGAAAACATTGAGGGGATCTGAATTAATCCGATCTCTAAAAGGCAAGTGCTGGATGCAAAACTGCAAATTATAACTGCCTCCACAAAGTCCATCTCCAAAAGGGTAGCTCTCCTGGCCAAATCACCAGCAGCTTCATTTCCAGAGGTTCAAGGCACCTATAATGGGACTGTCACTATTCACTACCATGGGAAAGTTGAGCTCTTCATCCCTCTTTGTTTTATTGTGGTTCATGGTCATCTGCCTGCCGTGAATGTCGCAAGGTTTAATTATTTTTGTTCTGTAAAATACACTGAGATCCCCCAGAAAAGTTGTATATGCATTCACAGTAGGATCCCTGTAAGATAATTTTTTTGGCATCCCTGGAGTAATCAGCACAAGCAGCCATAGGACAACTCCAAAGATGAAGTGCTGGAAGCACTAAGCTGCCTGCAATCCTGATCTGTATCTGGAGGATCAAAAGTTTCAGGGGCAACATTTTGGTGCAACACATGCTGAAACTGATGTGGGAGTTAACAGCAGTTTTACAGAAGAGTGCTGGCAAAAACATTCTCATCAGCATCTTTCTGCAAAAATGAAGTAAAAAAAAAAAGGCCACCTTAAAAGGGAAATAATAGGCGGAAAAAAATGGAAATCAACAACACTAACAAAAGCACCATATGGGTTTTTTAAATATCCCAAACAGCTTAAAGTTGCCCAGACTTCTGTATTCATTATTTGCTCAGGACACAGATTTATTTATTTATGGCTCAGAAAAGAATTCCCAGCTCAGAAGCTTTCCAAAGAACAACCCTCCCCAGTTCTGCATGGCCACCTCGGCCAACTCGCCCTGCCGTTTCTTATTCTGATGCTAATGAAGTTCAAACAACCCAACCCTGCATTTTTTATCTATGCAATGAGCCTATCTTTAGGTCACTTAGTTGTGTTACTTTAAATCACAACATTCCCACATAGAAAAATCCGACAATTTTATTTACTTCTGGGACAGAGAAAGAAGGAAAAAAAAGTTCATTACAAAAATGCTTTTTTTTTGTTTGTGGTGACTAATTGAAAACTTAAACCAGCATGAATTTAAACAGCAGGTGAACCATGAGAAACGACACAGTCTAATTAAGACTTGCACAGCTACCTTCAAGACAGGATACCCTGAAAAAATATATATAGTTATATAATATATATATGCATAGGCATATCATATTATATAATTATATATATATATATTATTAGGTCTTATCCAAAGTCTGCTGGAATAAAGGACAAGATCCCATTGATCTCTGTGGGCTTCAGATCTCTCGTTTGTAAAATAAGCCTGGATTCTTCCACTCTGGCTTTCACAAGCATCCACATGGGGATATTCACACGGCTTCTCACAAGAGGGAAAAACCATGAAGTTGAAGCCATTCATGAAAGGTACTGGATTTATTCCAGATGTGGAACTGTTTTTAATTAATTTGGAAGCATTTGAAGTATTTGCTCATTAAATATGCTTTGCATTTCACACATGCACGTAAGAGAGTAAGAAACTGCAAAATTGAAGCCAAAATCATAACGTCTTATTAAAAAGACTCTGACACTACTTTTAGCAAAATTAGGCTCACATGAAGACAAGAGTTACAGCACTGCCATAACACACCACACCAATATCCAAAGCACACAGTTCCTGCACTGCCTGTCCCCAGGAAACCTCACCTTGACCTGGAGGACTCACTGGTGGGGACCTCTCTAACCTCCACTCTGCCCTGCACCTCCCTGCACAGCATACTTCCCAGTGTGCCCATCCCCATCACTCATCTTTAAGTTCAAGATACCCGTTCTCTAGAAAAGGATGAAACAACAACTTATCTATGTGTCAAATCACTATTACCAGTAAAAATTTTGTGTATGATCATACAGAGGAAGATTCAAGCAGCCAGGAAGGGAATAAAAGCCACTTCCTTCAACTTTTGAGGTCTTGAGCCAATACTTACCAGCCACCTGTCACCATTCAACTCCAACTAAAACAACCTATGAGCATACTTTGCGAGAAGCAAACAAAAAAAAAACTTACAGCCTTCTGCTTTTGTCAAGTTCATAGCAAAAGCTCCACGACAGAGACACAAGAGTGAATTTGGACAGCTGCACCAAGGCTGGGCCCACTCCCATCCAAGACAGGCAAGAGGGTGGTTGTGCACAGCAGCACTCAGGCAGGTCCACACGCAGAAAACCACAGACTCTCGAGGGCAAACGTAGACACGTTTCTGCTGTATAAACTTGGGACACCAGTCACCCCAGAAGCGTGGCGCTCCTTGAGGAAGAGGACCTGTATGGCCCCACGCAACCGCCGCTGGACGCTGCCAGCACCCAGAGCATCCAGGTTAGGTCAGCTACCTCCACTGCACACTGCAAACCCCTACGTAGACATCATCGTATCTGGTAACTCCGTGGAAACAGACATCACCATTACGCAGCTCTTGCCTCCCCTCTAGTGGCTGTCCCACCACAGCCGCCTCCGTGTCTTCTGCTGCCGCTGCCAACGGCGCGGAGGGCTGGAACTCGTCCCCTGGCAAAGCCACCGCAAAGCTGAGCTCCGACGGCTCCCAAGCCCGGGCCCAGTGCCAAGGCCAGGCAGGGATGGTGTTGCACAGGGAAAATGCACAAGGCAGAAACGAGCACATCTGGGCACAGCTCTTCTGCTTCCACAGGAGCCCAAGACTCCTGGTTTTGAGATGAGGTGAGCAAAATCGCCATTTAGTATGAAGAACCACAGCTAAGTTCAGAACACAGTTATTTTTTATTACTATTTCTCAGAGACCTGAAAGAATCAGATATTTGGTGACTATGAAACACTCAAACTCTTCCTGCCCAAAGACTAAGTTTTATATTGGACAACAATGGTTTTGTCATCAAGGGTCAAAATTAATTCAAGAGATCACCAAAGAAGTCAGTCTTTCAGTGATCTCTAATCAATTTTACCAAGCACTACCAAACTGTGTGTGATGCTCTCCTATTCAAAACCAGCATACAAACATTAAAAAAACACCAACTTCACATTTCTTCACAAGTCTTTTTTTTTTTTTTTTTTTTTTTCCTAAAAAAACAAGCAGGAACATTCAAGTTTCTTTCCTTTGGTTGCCAGTGCTAAAATATGCTAACAGCATTAAGGCAAGGGACGACTTGCAGAGCTCACAATCTGTATTCAGCATAATTAGCAGATGCCAATTTAACTTATTACTGCTTCTTCCTTTCTATATTATAAAAAGGATGTCAATGAAAACCTGTTATCTAAATGACTGTTTTCTCAGTGCTGATATAAAGCAACAATCATGGGAAAATAGAGTCACAGAGCATGTGTTAGGAAATATCTGATTTTGAAATGACATAAACAGCTACAGTAAAGAAAGAAATTAATGCCTGCAGACAGGACTCCTCTCTTCCTTCACACTTTGCATCTTTAGAGTGTTTTTAAACTAATTACATATTTGGTGGCATTCCTAGTTATTCAAATAAGCAATGCAACCTTCAAGGTAAAGCGGTATTATTAAATGAGGTTGCTCAACTGTCTCAGGCACTGATCATTTCAAAGCATGAGAAATGAACACCCTTAAGATGTATTTTCTATGCAGAGAACTAACAGCTAAGAAGTAAGAACACAAATACCTGCAAAAGAAATCAAAGCAAGCCCTAAAAATCAGCCTCTTCCACAGTGCCAAATAAGGGACAGTGTCACAGCTAAGGGGACAGTTACAGAGTGCACTTCTCCTGCCTGCAAAGCTGAAACACATTTTATAAAACAAAGCCCTCTTGAACTAAGAGGCTGTTGAAAGATGCACCAGGCACACACACACACACACAAAAAGCAGTGCACACCATGGTTGTGAGTTAAACAGGTTTCTAACATATAAACAATATAATGATCCAGTCCAGGCATCATTTGCTGCTACTTCTGCTTGAGGCTGCCTTCCAGCTAACATTTCTGCATATTACAGTGCAGTGCAAAAAAAAATATTTTAATAAACTATCTTCTGACTCTCAGGGATAAGTTGAAAAGCCTTGTAAGGCTATGCTTCTCCACAGCTTTAATCGATTTCAGCTATAACTTCATTTGTTATGCCTAACCGACAGTGTAAACTTCACCCTTCCCAAGAATTAAGAAATAAATAACATTTCATGCTCTCCCATAAGCAGTATATGTAAAGCACAAAACAGAACCGCTGCACACATACCCCCAATTAAACTGGTCTCTGTGGAAACTAATAACTTTCCACAGTATGCACTGTAATCCAAGTAATAATTTTAAACAGGCATAAGCTGCAGTGTGCTGAACTAAGGCATTCTTACCTTGCAAAGAGTGTTTGACGACGTTTAGTTACAGTAAAAGAGGAGAACGTGCACGTTGCCAAGTATTTCCCATGTAAAGGGGATATGCTTTACCCCACACATGCGCACGCACACACTAACTGGGTGCGTGTGCTTCCTAGGTAGAGAAAGAGGACCAGAAAAGATAAGCAGAAGCAATAATGCCCCAGCTTTACTCGCTACTGATTGAGACATAAAGCTGGAGGAACCATGTGAGATGAAAAGGAAAAAAATTCCAAGAAATAAGATTTTTATTCTCCTCTGAATGCAAAGGGCTTTGCTTGGGTGACCAAAAATACCTTAACACAGAGATCTTCATAACCCACCTCCCTCCTGAGCCAGTTAGTTGCACATGTCAAATGACACTGCACAAACAATGCACAAAGACTTTAACAAAAAATATTAAAGAATCCCTTACCTTTTAGTCAGAGTAAGTGACAGATAGCAGGCATGAGAAACTCAGTTGGCACAGTGGCTGTACATATTTCTCTGTGGACTTCTCTTTAGTGGTCCCAAAAGCACTGAACATAAAAAAACTCCAGCCTGCCTGCTTCATTCTTCAGCAACAGAGATACATGCTGTCACGGTAACGCGAAAAAGCAAAAAGAACTACAGATCTTAGTTTTTTAAAGCCTTTGTGCTTATAGGGAAGAAAAAGAGGGAGTGGGGAAAAGAAGGAACAGAGCAAACACTTTTTCTAAGAGAAATCTGGTCTTGGCTGTAGAGGTACCCACAGCACAGAATCATTCAGTTTGAATTTCCCTGTTTGCAAGCTCCTTGGGAAAAATAAAAAAAACCCCACAACAGTCTTTAGGGAAAAAAAAAAAAAAATCAAATGCATGGATGGGGGGAAGGGAGAGGAGGAGGGTACTGCTCCTATGTGACATACATATGGAATGAGCATTAGAACAATGCTGACAGGACAGCTAAGCAACTGCACTCTGGGGCAGCAGTTTTCAAAGCAGAGCTTTTGCAGCTTTGCAGAAAGGAGAAGAAAACAATAAAAAAGCAAGCCCTCTGCAAAGGGAAAAAAAAAAAAAAAGGAAAGAAAAATAATAGAAAAGAAAGGAGCTGTTAATTCAAGAACTACCGGACTAAAAAAAAAAAATGAGTTGCCTAATTTCTGAAAGGGGGGGCGGGTGGGAAACGCCGCGACTGCTTTCCAGCTATGCAAGCAGAAGCCTTGATGTCTAGTGCACTTACATTTTATGCAGCGCACAGTGGGTCCCCTCCTCCCTGCCTGCCTCCCTCCTTCCCTCCCCTCCCTCCGCCCTCCCTGCCTAGGAAGCTCTCCCTCCCAGGGGACAAGAATTCCAGTGGACCCAATTAACACTGTACTTCGCTGGCTCCTTGGTATGATCGATATTAAATAAGCTGAGTTTTAGCAGCACTGAAAAATAAAGCAGCCATGTAATGTGTGGCTGATGGAGACTGTGTTTCCCCCCCCCCCCTACTTCCCTACTCCTCCAGTCTCAAAATGATCCAACGCAGCAGAAAAAAAACTTAAAAAGCATGTGCCAACGCCAGTGATAGAAGCTGCATCAGATATTTGTTAGTAACTTGATGGAAGACGAACGTCAGTTGCTCATTTCACTAGCTTCGGCAGTACTTTATTAAAGTGGATTTACAAATCAATGGAAGGAATCCAAAGGTTCACAAACAGGCTCTTTCATCAGGTCTGCTGCCTGACCGAACAGCAAGTTTGCTGAAGGGGTCTGGGGGCTGTTTCACCAGCACACTTGCTTTCAATGGACTCCCGACAACATGACTTGTTTGGTTTGGTGAAAGAAATGCAGTAAGAGGTTCACTGCTTTAAGGGATTGCAGCCTAGTGTGTTTCCTGCTGCATTCCCGCAGTATGTGTAACAAGGCATCCTACAAATTGCAAATTATTTTAATTTGAAGGGGGAAGTGGTTGGGAGGCAGTAACCTTCTTTGGTCCTGTTTTCCCTGATCTATCAATCACAGATTGCCATGTAAAAACAATCTACTACAGGCTCTCTCTATAGAAGGAAAGCAATTACTAGCATTAACTCTTGCCATTGCAAATTAATACAATATAGTCCACAACTGATAGAGTCTTGCCTGCAAGCCATTAATCTAAGAATAAATGGGTGGTTTGCTTAAATCCAACTGGTTTGAAATTCTCAGGTCAAGAGCTCCCCTTCCCCTTTCCATGTTTCTATTTGTGTTTGTGAATCTCAGTGGAAAGAAAAGAAAGCCATATTTATTTGCTGAGGCCAGTACAATTCCAAGCTAACGATATCCATTAGTGAACCTGCCCACAAATACAGGATTTCACCACCAGTAGCTGCTTTTCCTTTTTTGTTTCTGGGGTGGCCATAATCTTCAAACGAAACCCAATAAATAGCAATGAGCAATATCCTTGATTGAACAGCTGGGTTGACCAGTGACTTGAATCCATCTTGTTAAATTAATGTGAGATTGCATTTCCATACAAATAAGATCAATTAAAAATACTCGTAAAACCATGCTAGCAAAGGCAGTGAAGAGTTAAATTAATTAACTCAAAAAGCCTCCAATTAAATAATGTTAAGGTTATGATTCTCCCTCTAGCTGAGGGAGAAAAAAATCCAACAGCAGGACAAAATACTACTAGTTAGCAACTGCTAATAGTAGTTCCAAATGCCACATTGTTTGTCACAAATTCTTTATGATGCCTGGTAACATCCTTCACAGTTAGATAAATGTGGAGTATGCAGAAATCCCAAGCAGTGGTCAACCACCCCAACAGACAGCACAAACCAAAGGCTTATTTACATGGGGAGACCCAAAAGAGAGCAGGTATATTGCTTATGCACATGAAGTCCATGTTTCTTGAGCTACAGTAATTCCCAGCTCCTGTACTCGTGATGAAGGTGCTGCACTTTACCTGTATTGACTTCACAAATGTAATCTAGCTGACATGCCAGCTAACACCATCTAGTGGAAGGTGTCCCTGCCCATGGCAGGGGGGTCAGACCTAGATCATCTTTAAGGTCCCTTCCAGCCCAAACCATTCTGTGATTCTATGTTTCTTTGATGCAAGAAGGGTCAGGGAAGAAGTACCCCTGAGTAACATGGCACTAAGAAGGGCAATGCTGGGTTGCAAATTGAATAAGAGGAAAACACAAAAACATTCATAGGAAATCACAGAAAACGATGCAGATCATCATGCTTCATAGTCATTATTAACCCAGCACCACAGCATGGCAAACATACTGGATTTGAAATGGGACACAGAGGTTGCTGGTAATCCCAACCTGATCCTCCAGAGTCTTCAAAATTACATTCCTCTTTCAGGGGGCAATGTCAACTGGTTAAGGTGTCCCTGAAAGTGGCCTCAATCTTGTACAGAATGCTTATCTTAGGCAGGGGATCAAAGCACTTGGCAAGTGCTTTGGGATCCCATGTGAGTGAAAGAACATATACATTCCATCTGCTACAGAAAATGTACCCACCTTCCATTAAAGTGTGATACATGAAGCCAAACTTCAGCCAGGATTGCTCAGGAAAATCTTGCAAAGAAGGGAAACACCCTCAAAGGGCACCCAGTAACGGCCCTCTTCCCTGCAGCTACAGTCATCAACCGTTAATAGCTTCAAGCCCCATCTGACAAAAGGTACGGGAAATTCACCCTAGCAATCAAAGTATTTACACAGAAAAACATTGTAATAAGGGTATAATCCACTGAATATATCCAGACTGAAAAGGTCCAGTGGGTAGTAAGGCATTTTGGGAAAGGTTGAGGTTTACAGCTGTAGAGGGGATCGTAACTACTCTTGGAATCCATAAAATGATCCATCAGTCGATCTGTCATCTCAACACTCCTAGGCACTAGGAAAGTCTTTATTATCCCCATTTTAGAGATGATGATTTGAACACTGAAAGCCTAAACTGCCTCCCCAAGGAGATGCAAGAAGTGCTGTAGAATAGCGGGAAACTGATTCCAGGCTTTTCAAGTCCCTTAACGTGAAGACTGTTCTTGTTTTAAACACAAGCAACTGAATATGACATATTTTGAAAGTCAAGCTATTTGTTCCTTTTAAAAAAAAAAAAGAAAAATCAGCATCATTCTAGTCTACTCTCAAGCATGAATCAAAGCAAAGTTCATGGTATTTAAGGAGCTCCTGTGCTGCTTAATAGATCCGCATGTCTATACACTGACAAGTTTTATTCCAAGCAAAAATTCATAAGTCATATTATTTTGCTAGAAAATAATTTAAATATCATTCCACAATTAGAATTACAGTCCCAGTTTCATAGGACTTTTCAAGCCAGTGGGAAATTGCATGGATGGACACCTCATATGTGTGAGGAAAACAGATTAGAAAACATTTTCCAAAATAAGAAAGTACACCAGCATCAGACCAGGTTACCAGTTAATGTCTAGTTAAAGGAAAAATTCTTGAGTGCCATAGTGAAAGTCCCAGTCCCTAGCTGTCAAGAGAACAACCCTTGCTGTTGCTGGAGGCAGGGAAAGAGGGATGTGTTACCTGCCCTGACCTGGCTGAGAGGCTCCTACAAAGGGTCTCCCATGCATGGACACCTTGGTGAGCTGCCGGCGCTGTCTGGAGTTCCTGCTCTCCCACGACAGACCTTGCACACACTACCCAACACAAATGGTCCTCAGGGATCAGCATCACCCAATGTATGGGCCCACCAGTGCTGTCACCGACAGAGATGGCGCCCTGATGATACCAAAAACATAATCCACAGAACAGCATATTTTTAGCTTAAAATAGTTTGGAGGAAGAACATATGCTTGTATTGTTCTCAGAATTTTCTTAACTCGCGTGAAAGCCAACTCTACAGGAGCTGTAAAGAGTACCTAACAGAAGTCCAAGCTGGAAAAATATATCTAAGAAAAAGAGCTGCTACCAAAAGAGAAAGAATTCGGTATTTATTACTTGAGGGCAGGAACTAATGACTGCTAATGGGGCAGTACCATATGACCCAGAGGAAAAGCTATGAGGATTTTTCTCTTTTCTCCTTCAAAAACTATGTTGCAAAGTGTCAGCATTTACAATACTCTTTGGAGAACTATAATCTACCTGGGTGCTCCCCAAGAACCTATGACCAAAATTGCAAACATGGGAGATTAACTATGTAAAGATACATGGTGTAACACAATTTGTAACAGCTAATCCACTTTATTACAGTCATCATCAACTCTGTTCATTATCTAAACCTTCTATTTCAACTGTTCTCAAAGACTAGAGCCTTTGGCGCTATTTAAAGTTGCTTACATTTTCTTTCTAATGTACTCATTTTGACTATTAAAAGGCAAATAAATTGGTAGGTTTTTCTCTCTTCATTTATATTCAGTTTTGTACAGTACAAGAAATACTAGAAACTACAAAAGAAAAATATTTAACTAAATAAACCCTGGCTTCAAAACGTTGATACTTAGAAACAAGGGTGAACACATGGTGATGTGGCCTTTGCTCAAGAATGTGAAAAAATGTCTGTGGATATTTTAAATATTTACCAAATGAAGGGGATGTATATCAGGTTGCAGAGCCTGGATTACACACACTTTCAAGAGATAATGATTCATGTTAATCTACATCAGTAAGGTTGGAGGTTTGCTTTGTTCTCTTTAATTTCTAATTACATTTTAGTAGTAGAATAAACAGAAAGAACACATGAAGCCAGAAACAAAAACTAAAATAAAATAAAGGAAAAACATCCTTTTAAGGCACTTAACATCAGAGAAGGTTAGTCAGCCAATTACGATTTACAACTGCACAATAAACCATGGTGAGGTTCAGCTGACTAATGCTCTGCACCATTATGTAGCAAGTACCAAAGATAAAAGGCCAATTTCCTATTTGAAAATTGGGTTTCAGTAATGTGCAGCCGCCAGTCTGTGGGGCCGGGTGATTGCCTCCAGAGCAGCATCCATCACCGAGGCCCTGCAAACTCAAACAGAGCCACAGTGCCTGTCGCATGCACTTCCACACCGAGCTCTTTGGGAGGTGTGTGTACCCCCCAGCTAGGCACGAAGGGCTCACTGCACTCTATGCCAAAGCCACCATGCTCCCAAGGCACTCCTGAGCCAGGTGAACTGGGATTTGAGAAATCTCATTTAAACCCTCATGCTGCCAACAAACTCTCCAAAGGCGAGATCTGCAGAAGCAAGTTTTGTAGTGTGAAACCAGTCCCTGGCAGAATTTTGCACCAACAAAGTGCATGGGCCAGCAGGCATGTACGTGGTGCACATGAGGTCCCTCCAGCCACCAGCACCTCTACATTGTTCCTGAAGCTTTCCTTAGGTCCTGACATCTTTTTAGGGTGCCTGATTTTCACTGCTAAACACAAAGGCACTTTATTTCAACTGACCAAACAATCTTGCTGGATCTAATATTCACATCTTTTAACTCCTTAGTCAGTGGGTACAAAACCCTCCTGAGAAAGGTACTGCAAAATAAGATGGAGCACAAACTTAAAAAGCAAATGCTATTTCTCACCATTCCCACCAGAGATGCTCTTGCTCTGTACTAGCAAGTTGTTGATGCTGTACCCAAAATCTGACTGCAGTACAGATAAGCAAACCTAAAGTAATTTTAAACTAGACTGAACAGCATTGCTGTTCACACCAGAGAAGCTACAAATATCAGCACAGACCACATAAATCTAATCAGGATCCAGGAGACTCTGACCACTGACCATACCATGATAAAGTATCTGTTACCATGGCTTCACGGCAGCCACAACCACCCAGGCAAGCTTGGCTAAAGCTAGCTGGGACACTTTTCACACTTCTGACTACAGCATTAGAAATCTCTGTAACTTACTAGGGAGGAAGGAGCTCCTTCCAGAATGAACGGAAAGAAAAAGAAAAAAAAGTTGGAAGAAATTTATACCACTTGAGTTCTAAGTGCTTGGTTGTGGCTCACAGGGCTACCACAGGTAATGCAGGATGGCAGCTGGAGCACCTGCCTGGCCCTGCCGAGTGCACAGTCAGCCTGGGACAACGCTGCTGCTAACTTGATGCAGCCCATCCTACCGTGTGTTTATGGTTACACGATATACATCCCACCCCTACAGTTGATCCTGCTCACATTGAGCACTAACACAGGACAGCTCTTCTCAAACAGCTTTTCTATACAACCCCTCCAGTCTCTTTTCCTAGTGCTTCAGTTCCTCCTCTGCACCAAGGAAACCTTCCCCCATTGCTCCAGCTTGGCAGCTTAGGCATGAGTGTCCTGGTTTAGCCAGGATAGGGTTAAGTTTCCCCAGCAGTGGGGGGGAGCTCTAGCCGGGTTATTCAGATACCATGCGGACGTCACATCCTGGCAGGTCACATTTTTCCTGGCGCGGAGCGCGGTGCACTCGTGGTTTTGTACATCGTGCTTCAAACTGCTGTATTTGGTAGCTATTTTGCTCTGTTCATTGCTATCACTATTACTGTTATTGTTATTGTTGTTGGTTGTGTTGCTATTGCATTGTTGTATTAAACCTTTCCTTATTTCAGTCTTGGGGTTTTGTATTTCACTCCCTTTGTGGGGGAGGGGCAGCGGCCGCGTGGTCTCAGACCCCGGCAGGGGCTAAACCACTACACATGAGTCTGGCTCAAAGGCAGAGACTTGTTTCACAACACGTAGCCAAAAGAACTCCCACATTGGTCAGCGCACACCAGCAGCCATCTGATAGAAAACCAACAACATGGGCCCAGATAGTGAGGCGGGAAAATAAGTATGAATAAAAGCATTACAAGTACCTAACGAAATTGCTATGTCGTGGTCTGTGATTCCACAGAGAAAAACACCAGTTTACATGATGATATGGCTCCACAGCTAATTTTGGTTACTGATACGTCAGGCCTTTCTATAGGATATTGGCATACAACGTGGAATATATTTTAAGTGTCACTTTGCTTGAATATATACCTCCAACACATGTTAATAACAGTTTAAATGTAAAACCCTGCCACGTCACAGCTGCTCACATCTATTACTTTTGAAGACAGAAAGTAACTGCTAAGCATCGTTCTTCAGAAATGGAGAGAGAATGTGGGAAAAGAGATGGATGGATTTGGCAAGAGATAGCAAATGCCTAGGATTTCTGTCTCCCGCTCACTGCAAGCTTGCATACTTTACTCCTTCTCCAGTTTTATTTTAGCACCAACTTTTCAGAGCATCTTTTGCAAGCCAGCTCAACCCAGCACAAAGGGTGTTAGCATATCTACCACCACAACCATCACTGCAGTCAAGTGGTCAAAATCCTCATCAACACATTTTCAGAATATACATTGCGTCAGAGTAGTCAAAAGCACTCCGTTATATGTGGATAACCCCTCTGAGAGTCTCCTCTGGTACAGTCTGTCTGGTAAAATACAGCTTGCAGGGAATCTTCAGGCACACCGGGAGGGGATGACTACTGAACTCAACTTCCCATTTCAGGGGCATCCCTGATGGTCAAGCTGCAGCTTGTACATTAGTCCCAGACTAAACAGGCAAAATGACAATTGTGTCCTCTGAAGCCTTGTTTTCCACTGGTTTGGTACCACTTTTCTCAACAAAGATCTCCGCCCCCCCCCCCTCAATACTTCATATTCTGTAATTTGCCTGTACAGGCCTCAGTTACCCCTCAGAAAAGAAGGGAGAGAAAATAAATAGAGCAACCACTCTGAAACACTATTTCTAACATGTTTCCAGCATGGCCAGAGTGATGAGCCTGCTATTAGGAGATGGTGGATTAGTGTAATTGCCTTACAATTTTAACAGTTTCTGTCATCTTCAGAAAAGAGTTCTCTGAGTTCTGCCCCATTTGCTAAATGCTATCAAGTGATAATTCCTATCCATTTTGGGGAGGACTCCTGAAGCAAACTGCATGGGTCTTTAAAGAGACTTGTGCTTAGGACTACTTCTTCAAAGGCTGCAAGGCTGGTTGTCATGGTTGCTGGAGGCTAAACCTGGCAGGGCTGATGTCTTTATCAAAGCCAAGCACCAGCTGTGGGAATGAGTCCTGAAGGCTGTGGATGCTCCACAAAAGCAACTTCAGGGCTAGAGGTCCTGGCAAAGGGAGCAGGAAAGAAGCATGCCAAAAAATGCAGCATGTTGATAGAAAAAGGCAACTGGGACGGTCTAATCTTGGTGGACTAGTAGAAGTGAGGAACTTCCCAGTAAAAGGGGAAAATAATAATCAGGTATCCCCTTCCAAATTAATTTCAATGGAGATGACTCCAAGTTTGTCATAGTAATAGATAGGTATCAGCTCTCTGATAATTCTGGGACTAAACATGGGCTTCAAATCCCACAGGCAGGGAGGATGGTAACTCAGCACATACAGTCTAATTCTCAAGGTGACCCTCAGCCAACAACCTGGAGGACCTCCATACTGTTGGTTTACTATCCCCAGCAAAGGTGTAAAACCAAAGCCCAGGAGAATCCATTATCCTTAGACAAGTCCATGTTATTGTTCTAAGAGATGAAAATTTATAGCTTCATCCATTTCCCTAGCATGCCTTCAACTCCCTAAACCAACACGAGGAAGAGGGGAGAAGAGCTGGGATGGATAAATTTATGTTGCCCTTGCTACATCTTGGGAAAGACAGTTACCATCGTCCTAAGCCATTTTGAACCCATCCTTGCTCAGCAAGTGGAATGGCTAAGAGTAGGGCAGCCCCAAAGCACAGAGCAAGTAGCAGTACTGTCTCCACCGTGTGTGCCATGGCTCAAGAGTGCTAGGGGCCAATGGCCTCTACTCCAAAACTCAGGTTGGGGTCTTTAGCTTATACACTGCTATTACAATACAAGCCAAGACTTTATGGCGCCTTAACACTGATCTTGCTCTTTTACAAAGAATAAAAATGACAGAGCAAAGGACATCCACGTCACCTGCACTGAGCCACCTCCCACACCATCTGAAGACAGTAAAACCCAGTGAAAAATGTGACAAAAGTGAGAAGACTGCTGCCCACAATATCCAGCACTACACAAAAATGAGGGCAGAAAAAGACAGAGTAATGGGATAACACACAGCATATCCTGAGAGGTTCGTGTTGTGGCAAACGATGGAGACAAGAGATCAGGGTTCAGCATATAGAAAGCACAGACTTCAGTGTAATTGTTACTAAACTACGTGCTACATGAGTAATTGGGTTTATGGATGTTCCTGGCAGAAACAGAGGGGAGCCCATCCTCTCAGGGCAGCTAAGTGCTTGACTTCTGTGTATTTTTATGTGTTTGTCAAACACTTAGACACTACAGGCACTTAGAATCCTTTAAATAAATAAAATGCATTGCGTTAGTTCAGCGCAAAAGGCACTGTATCAATGCATGTTAACTACTTTCAATGGAAATTATAACAGGATATGGGCATAAGTGCAGCCAAAAGAAAAGCCTAATAAAAATAGGGGAGCAGGGAGAGAGGGGAGGAAATGTGAGGCTGACAGAATTGCAGCCTGAAAGTAATCAGAACAGTAGATCTGAGAATAGCTCAGATCATAAGACAGGGAGGGAGAAAAAGCACCTCCCGTTTTACTATGTTGGGCCAGCTTACATTTCATTACAGGGAATCCAGGATAGGCAATTGTGTAATCAAGAGCCAGACAGCTTTACTCATTTATAATTAATTCAGAGTACTTTGAAAGTGAGCTTAGAAAATAGCCAAGTGCTTCCCTTTAAGGAAACCTCTTGTAATGCTTCTGCAGGGCACCGCAAGCAAAGCAGAAGTTGTTCAGCTGAAGACAAAAGGTTTTCTCCTGACATAAATGAATAAAGTGCTACCACAGGCAGTGAAGCAGAGAACATGGCCCATCTTGAAGGAAGGCTTTCATCCAAGCACTGTAATTTTACAGCAAGAAATACCATTCTGGACTGTTTTACACCATTTTAAGGGTCGAGAGAAGTCTCAGTACATTATGGACTGAGATGCAGACTATTCAGTCTTCTATTTATTGTACATAGTCAACTGCTCCCTTAGAGGCAAGCATGATTTTTGGCTCCAAAACCACAACTAGCACTTCCATCTACTCACAGCACTTGCCAGAAGAGTGGGCGTTAAAACCCACTACAGTTGCATTGCCCCTCATACAGTCCCCAACCCTCCCCAGGCACCACACTGCAAACTGTGTCAAAGCAGAGCCCCACATCCTGGCACTGATCGTTTGTTCAGATCCTCAGGTATTCATTAGGTGTCCTGTGCCCACACAAATACTTCAGAAAGTTAAATGCCGCCTTCTGTTTTGTGTAGTTACTAATTTATCTACACTTAGCTTTTTATTTGTAATTCACATTGACATTAATGGAGAGACAAATATGTGTGTAACAGAACGGAGGCAGACCAAAATAAATGAGAAAAAAATGTGGTCACCAGAAACCAATTATACATTTAAAACTGCATAGGGGAAACCCCCGGAGTGTTGAAATCAAGTGAGGAGGAAAATGTACCAAAAACACACTTGGACTGGGGGAAGAAGGGGGGTGCAGGGACAAAGTTGCTAGCACATACAATCAGTCTCAGCCTCATGGAAAAGGATATAAATATTTAGACATGAACAGACCTCTTAAAATACAGTTGCAGAGTCTGCTGGCACATGGACAAACACACAATAAGCCCACCAATGTGGAGACACAAATCAGGTAAATCAGACATGAAATTGGCAGGCAACATGTGCAAGATGCATTTCGTAAAGGCAAAAATGTGTTCACCACCAAATATGAAGATGAATTTTCCAAGACAATCTGAAGCTGCACAGTAAAAGAAATAAACATTAAATATTTAAGGCTGTTCACCTAAATGCTATCACTTGGAGCACATGGTGGCTTTTTCCACTACCAGCATTCTTCTCGCTACAGCAAAGAAATGAAGGCTTTAAAGAGAAATACTTGAACAGTCTTGCTACTTTGAAAGTTAAACATCTTCCCAGACTGTCCTGAAAGAGTTAACTGCTTCAGAGCTCAGATATTCTCCTTCCCATGTCTCACGATAAGTACTAGAAGATTTATGTGCAATGAATTTCCAATTACTGATCTGCACCAGCTGGGCTGTCAATCAGCCTGCCTATACGGTGCATGTCTTCACCTCCCCATGTTCTCCTTGCACGTAGAGGCTCCTTCTGCCCCCACGAGCACACACAAAAGCATGTAATTCCCACATTCCTATCAACTAGAGTAGGTTGAATGTTGCTTTGGACTTCTCTTGCTCCTCCAGTCTAAGACAGACATTATTTTCTCACCATGGCATCCAGGAGAACAATTCCAGTGATGACTCTGAGACATCAAAGAGTATTTTAAAAACAGAGTGACATTTCCTCCAAGGCTTTTCCCATTAGCAGTCATTGGCAGGGAATGCAGGGTATGAGGGAAATCTGGGAGGGAAGCCCTAGGATCAGGGCACAAGGTCCAGATACAAGGATTAAAGAGATGAAAAAACGCACCGCTCTATGGAAGTCTTTAATTGTGATTTTACCCAGTTAAAAAAGTACAAAGTTGTCAAACAACCAGATATGGTAACTTTAGGGTCTTCAAAAAGCTCCTCAGATTCACCGAAAAGGTATTATCTCCCAATAAATACTAAATTCCTTCACAGGTGTCTCATAGTTTTAGCTCAGTATACCTAAAGGGTTCATGAAAACAGGTGTCCTGCTCAGGGTCATCATCCACCCCATTTTAATGGATTATCACTTATTTCTTTAATACTCAGTCACTCTTAGCACCACCACACAACCTTTACTTCATTTCTCAGCCACATGACTAACGGAAATGCTGAATCAATAAACCTTTGCAGAGCCACACTAAGCAATATAACCAGTAATTAAATCTTGTTTTCAATGTAGAATTCAGTCTGAATAAACATAATTAAAAAAAACTAACCACAAAGCTCGAAAAAAAATATTTTCATCTCCTGTTTTCTAAGATTTTGCTAAGCTATATCCCTGAAATAGAAAAAACACAGACATGGCATCATCCTTGAGACTTTGCCTGTTACAACACGATATTACTCCAGGCTGTTGTTTTTGCACCTGCATTTCACTTCCTAACCTGGGTTACAGAGAAGATGATTCCTGAAAGGTTAATTAGCAGCTATGTAAACAGCAAATACTTGCTATGTATCGGAGTGAACGTGTTTTACTGCAAAATCTGAGGAACCTGCGAAGGGCAGGGCTTTGAGACACAGCATCAAGCCAGATCCTCTAGCAGGACCCATAAGTTTTTTGTTCCTGTAGAGGCCTTACCAGAGCTCTCTGGAAATTTTCATCCAGGCTCGACTGCCTATAAATAGAGAGCTGCAGCCCCCGGGGGCTGTGTGGCTCTGTGCTGCTGGTGTGCTCCGAGTTGCTAAGGAGATGGCACAGCAAATGCTTGCAAACTGCGTGGGGGAACCGAGAGGAAAGCAGCACCACTCTGGGGTTCGGCTGACAGCCAGGGAGGTATCCTCCTGCGGGTATCCTCTGGATCAGAAGTAAAAAAAAAAAAAGAAGAAAATAAAGGATGGAGATTCCCTCTCAGCCTGACAGAGGCCAGATGCTGGGAACATCAGGGCAGGCATTCCCATTGACAGACTCCTGATAATTGTTATAAACCATCAATCGTCTGGGTTCTCGCTGCATCCCTGTTTTCTGAATCCAGACCTGGGTTCTTTATCTCAGAGGAGAGTAATTGTAGCTTATATTACACGGCACCATCCAGAAGGAAAAGGAATTTTTGAATCCTTTTATTCACTTCTGTGTAGACTTGTAAACAAGACTGATATGCAAAAAGACAAACTTTGAACTGTACGACTGGAAAAAACTACCTAAAGGAACTGAGACAAGGATGACACCTTGTACACAATCTTTTTCAGATCTGAACCAATTCATTTATCTTGGGCTAGAGGATGCCTGGATGGAGTCTGGCTCAAGACATGGGAGGAAAATAAGGGTGATCCTGAATTAAGGTTGTATGTGGATACTACTGTCCATGCCAGCAGGTCAAATTACATCTCTAAATAGGAGATGACTCACATCACTGTGATGGTAACAAACATCAGCAAGACTGAGTACACACCCTGAAAAGGGGAGGTTTTGCATTTCCAGCGTGAATGGAGATACAATTTTACAGGCTCAAAGTTTATGTAGAAGCAACTTTGCAATTGTTCCTGGTGGACTGGGAAACCACCTGAAGATAAAGCTAACTATAAGAAAAATTCTAGAGTGGTTTCTAAGAACAAAACCCTCAGGAAAACAACAACAGGTATAGGAATTCCTCAAAAGAAACAGGAAAACAGAAAAAGAGCCAAGGTCATTCTTGCAAATGCAGCAGAAATGCTCTGTGGTGTTAACCACGGTTTCTCACACAGATCACTTGGTTGTGATAGAAAATTAAATGCTTTTGTTTTCCAAGACTCATCCACAGTTAATGATACATCTTAGCAGAACAAAGGCAGTACCTCTTGCCAACAGCATATAAGCTCATCTCTCACTGAAAAAACAAAGACTTAGAAGAAAAAGGTGTATTTTTCTCTGCGGCCACCACTGTTCCAAGCCACAGAAGTATCAAAGTGTGTCTGACAGTTGCTCATCATTAGGCAGGTGAAAGAGAAAACGGAACTTTTTTCTTTTCCCCAAGACAGCAATGAAACTGCATTAAGAATATTTGAAATAAAAAGCACGTTGAACAACCGTATGATTTGAACTTTTACTGTCTTCCTAATGCTAACACTAACTCACTAGCGACAAATCGACGGAAAGAAGAGGAACATATGATCACGGCTTATTTCCCAGTGTACATATTTCTTAATATAGAAGAGTGTATGATAGATCTGCCACCATCTGATCTTGATTGTTGTAAAACCAGTCATTCTGCCTTCATCTGCCAAAAGAGTTTGAGAATTACTGGGGATATTTTTGGCAGCCTTAAGCACACAGAAGCACTGAGGCATATTCCCCGAGGACAGCTGAAAGTTTCTTAATAATTTCCATCTATTAGATGCCACTTTTGAACATTTCTTGAGGATTGTCCAGTGCGATTTTAAGTTAATTGAGGACGATGGAAGTAGGGAAAGAGACTTCAGGTGTTACTGCTGTTACTGCATTTATTTTTTCCCCACAGAAGTTTTTTTTATTACAGTCTTAAAATATCAGAAATCTGATCCTGTATCTACTCAATTTTATGACATAATACATTCACCGAAGAGACAACTTACAACAAGGATCTGATAAAATATTCTTTGGCCATAAATATAACCCTTAACTGGAGGGGGAAAAAAAAGAGGGGAAAAAAAAAAATCAACAACTCCCTCACGTATAAAAACCTGGGGAAAAAAAAGTAGTAAGAGTTCTTATTCAGTGATATACACTAGCTTTGAAAGACCTGAAATCACAATGTGATTTCCGCAAACAAAATTATTTCTACTCTAATTCTGCTACATTCCCTAAAAAAAAAAAAAAAAAAAAAAATCTTAATTTTTCAGGAACTTACAAGCACAACTGAATCAATATAATTTGAAAAAAGGTTGAATACAAATTATTCTCATGAGGATTATTATTATGGCCAAGAGGCAATGGGCACAAATTGAAATATAAGAAGTTATTTTTAAACAAAAAAACCCCACAACCATCTTTCCACCGTGAGGGTGGTCAGGCACTGGCACAGGTTGCCTAGAAGTTGCGGAGTCTCCATCCTTGCAGATATTCAAAGCCCAACTGCACGTGGCCCTGAGCAACCTGCTGTTGCTGACCCTGCTCTAAAGCAGGGGCTTGGACTAGATGACCTGCAGAGATGTCTTCCCACCTCAGCCAGTCTGTGATTCTCTGAATACTAAGCAAAGATTCAAATTTACCAACTGTGTTAAGGCTGAATAACAAATTTAAGCTAATTTCAGCTATACAAATAAAGAATTTGGTTTTGGAAGCTTAGGTCATAAAACTGATAATAAAGTGTCATTTTAAACGAACAGAAGTCTTAAGTGACCATATTGCATATTTGCTAGCCAATAGAAGAGTACATCCAAAAGAAAAACACCATTTCTTTTTACATACCTTATATTTCCAACACATGAAGTGCTGTGCCAAGAAATTCTCCATTTTCCAATCAAAGGAACAGGTTTGCAACATGGATTCTGGATTTCTCTCTGCACATTGCTATAATAGTGTTGATGGCTATGACCCCTTTTCCTGTCAATCTTTATTTCCATATGTCATCTGATTGACTGTCACACTTCCTATATTTCCCTTTATATTTCCTCCATTTCCCAAGCTTTAAACACATTTTAAACTTATCGGAAAACAATACCACAATAAAGCAAATAAACCATGCAGCCCTTTTAAAGCAATGGAGAGCTAGCTATAGAAGCCTCTTCAACTTCCAACAAGTCTAAAAACGCCTTTCACATCACTAAATGACGCTCCGTCCAGCACTGACTGTGCAATTCTACAACTATTACTTAGCCATCACTGCTAATGAAGAAGGGAGTTAGAACTAAACAACATTAGCAGTTTTGCCATCAATGCCACCCATTCGGTAGATTCACAACTCTCTTGGACAGATCTAAGAGGTACAGGAAAAACTGCAGGAGTTCAGCCTCTGCTATGGAGCACAGGGCTAGAACACAGACAGGCAACCAGAATTTTAAAAGCTCTGAGCTAAGCTGAACTGCAACAGCTGAACAAGCAATATCGAGACGCACACAAATCTGGATGATAAGAGTGAGCACAGCAAACGCAATGGTGCAAGTCACTATAGCGCAGTGTTAGAGCAGGCAAGTATTTGAGGGCCAGCAAATTAAATTCATAATCATCTGGATTCAGGTATTTCTACAATGCCAGACAAAGAAACCTTTCAGGCAACACAGTTTTCCTTTAACACACAGATGTTAAAAATAATTAAAAATGGTGAAGGGGATGAGGAAGAGTCAAGTTAAAATATATTCAAGATAATAACGTCTCACATAGATTGTACAAACTCTTTCAACACTCACCGTGCTGGTTTACTCCATACATTTCTCTCAGCCAGGCTACTGGGAGAGGGGGAAAACGCAGCCAGGCTCAATGCAACTTTCAGCTTTGTGTGCATTAGAACTGTTGTAACATCCAAGCTGATGAGATGTAAAGGGTTTATTTCTCTGCTGAAGCAAAACCTCTCACTGGGTTAAAACTGAATAAAATTTCCATAAATGTGTGGAGTCATACAAGCGTGCTTGATAAAAAGTCTACACTGAGAAGCCTGGACTCCTCCTGAGCATTCACTGCCATCTCTCCAGAGGTTCAAGTCCCCACTGCTGCCCCGCTAACAAGTCAGGGGAAAAATGGGTGCAGCAAATATTGCTTTGCTGAAAATGGGCTCACAGAGCTTTCAGAAGCTTATTGCTGTGACTGCAAAGAGTTAAACACTGCAAGGCATTGCTCTGATCTCACACATCAGTGAAAAATCAGCAGCAGCTCTACCCAAAGTAATGCTGCAAAATAAACATGAAGCTGAATCAGACCCATAAGCTCTTAAAGAAAACACTGAGCTAGATACACATATGGATTTCCCAAAGTGAACCCCTTTTGTATCTATGCAACCTCTAAATAACATCGTTTAACCTTCTTCAGGATTTAAGTTTGATTTCAGGCTAACAGCCGCCATTCAGATGAACCATACAGGATGACTCTGCAGAGCTCCCAAGTACTGAAAAGGGATGGGAAAATCCACCTGAAACAAACATCTTGCCCAACCTCCACAGAGCTGAAAAATAAAATTCCTGTCAGCAGAGTGGGATCAACAATAGTGACACTCTTAGCGGTAACACCAAAGGATCCATTTGCCACCTGAAGGCTAAGGTGCCTTCACCTTAGCCTGGCACCTTGATAAAGGCTAAGAAATTAAATGATGAAAATTTACAGGCACACCTGGGGTGACGTGACAGTGCCGCCATTTAAGCTACAAATAAAACTCTTAAAATTTTTTGTAGTATTATCACTGCCCATCTACAGTTCCCACAGGGTTAAAATTGGAAAGCCCAACTCTGCTTCTCAGTTTGGAGCTTTTTGCCACCGTGACCAGCTGTCAGAGCTTAGGCCTATCGTCAGGAATCCAGTGACACAGCAAAGGTCTGAATGCAGACATACATTTCTGACTCACAGTAAGCAGAAAGCGGACCAAAAAATTATGCCCACGACTAACAAGTCCCATCGTGCCTTCTAAGCCTCTTCAGTATAAACTGATTTGAGAAAGTAACAGTGCTCAAAAACATTACCTTTTCTTAGAGAACTTTTTTTTAAAGTCAAAGTGAGCTTTTTTTCTTTTTTTAGTTAAAAAAAATAAAGACACTCATCTGTGATAGAGACACAGCCACTTGCAAAACAACTTGATCCTGTTCTGAAGCTTGCAAATATGACTACTCTTTCTTCCTGCATTGCTGTAAGGTGCAAGCAGCAACACATTTTTCTCTCCAAAACAGCTGTTACCTGGGGACACAAGGCACAGCTCGGCCATCTGGATCTGCGAAGCCAGTCCACCTCCATGCACTAGGGCGGTGGTGGAACTTCTCCATCCACGGGGCTCATGAGAGATGTGATGTGAAAGCAAGGGGGGAAAACTGATGGGGCATGGAAAAATGAATAAAAATTAGTATCAGGGAATTAATATCAAGCAAGAGGCAGAGATTTTATTTCTTTCCTGTTTTTCTTTATTTTAACTTTAAAAACACTGCCAAGAGAAGGAAGAGGAACAAGTGGGATGAGTTAGCATGACAGCATCACATTCCCACAAACTAGGAAACTGGCAGCCCAGATGATGCACCAGGGCACAGCCCAGTCAGGGACATGGCAGTGGGTCATGGTCCCAGCCACTGGCCATGCTGCAGCACTCAGGGACACCTTATAGAAGCCGACAATGTTTCCTCACAGAGCTGGGCCAGGCTACCCCACAACTGACAAATAAAATCGGGTTTTGAGTGTGAAAAGTGGGTCACAGATACATAAAGGAGGACAAGCCCAATGCAACAGCAGTGCACAGTGATGAAGGAGCAATCGGCAGAGACCCCGAGGCCTTTGTTAGTGGTGTTATTATGCAAATTTGGCAGCACCCATCAGCCTGTCAGCCTGGTAGCAGTGAGCTGCCCTAAGTGAATGCCATTCAATGCCTCTTCCCCAGCCTACACTTCCTAATGCTCCTGCCCCGCCCGGTGGAGGCCATGCTCCTTCTCTCCCAGCTCTGGCCTTCTCGCCCCAGCCTCCTGCCTGTCCCCCATCCCAGCACTCTTCCATCAGGGTCCATTTTCAATCCCACATCCCCAGACATCCCCAGCATTGAGCAAAGAGGTGGTTTGGGACAGGGGACATAAGGATAGGCTGGCTTGGTCCCCACCACCCTTGCCCTCGGCTTTGCCTCTTGCAGAGCTAAGGGACAGGGGGGCCACAAGCACGGGCACATTGATAAGTCTACACTCTTTTTTTTTCATCATTCAGTTTTTCCCCCAAAGGTTGAAGTCCCCAGATGCATCTGGCTTCCAGGGAAAGCACAACCAGGCTCCTGCAAGAAGCAGGAGGGCGTCTGCCTCCATGCTGGGACGTGTGCCCGAAAGGACACAAGCACTGCAGTGAACGCAAGCAGTGCTGTGCACAACAGCCCTGGCCAAACCATGTGTTTTCCCCGTTGTCCCCTTAGTTATCATTATAATCTTCACACACAAAAAAATCTGGACTTTTTAAACAGTGCTTAAATGATTCTCTCCCCCAAAGAATTAAATTACCATTTACAGCCTATTCTTCCTATTAAAAATTTATCAATTTATTCATCACTTCTAGGACTGAGACCTTTCATTTGTTTTACAATGAAGAAACCTTTGATTTGCAATTCTCCAAGGCTACCATTTTTTATTCTTTAGTTCTTCTCATTAAAAATAAAATACCTCTATTCTCCAAAATGCCTTGATGGCATTCTCAAAATGCCCATTTTAACAATGAGAAACTTCTTCATCCTTACCTTGTGATAGGCACTTCAGAAGTTTAAAAGGCTTTTTTTTTTAATCATAACAGTACTGTACTGAAAAAAAAATGAGGTTTTACATCCAAGAATCACCAGGCTGGAATATTGCAAGCATGCAGTATTTACAAAGTGAGCCAGAGGAATGCCTTTCTCCCAAAGACACAGAAGCAAATAGCAAAAATAGAGTTTCACAAAATTTCTTCACTTGGAATGCTGAATTAGGCTAACCTGAAATGAGTTTGCCCTGGGACACCTAAGCTACACCCCAGCCTTGCCAGCCTGCCTCCAAGGGACAACTCCTAAAGGAGCCCAAGACAGAGCATGCGTTCAGACACAGAGGTACAACCTGCAGAAGAACACTTGGAAACCATATTTTAGCATTTTCCCCCCCTTGTTCATCCTGTTCTCCACAGCTCAACACACAAAGACCCCTCTCATCAAAACAATCGTTAGCGCTCGGGTGTGACTGCAACTACAGAAAGCAGATTTACCCCTACCTAAGCTGATAAATGCGTGTTTCACATCAGGGGCCTCAAGCTGCTCCTACCAAGAGTAACACAAAATGTCAAAGTGGAATTGTCTTACTGTACTCCTGGTACAACTCACATCTCACCTACTCCAAGGACCATACACTTTTGCATTAGTTTACTCCGTAAGGTCTTCTCCATTAAAGTTATTAGAAGCACACAGGTTACACGCTACCAATCAATAAAACAATCAATACAACCTCAGGTTGTGGGGCACAGCCTGGCTGTGTCCAGCTACATCATACTTTGGCCCCATATGAAGTGCTAGGACATAACTACTACGGCTCTTAGGTTTCAGATCAAAAGTCTGAAATGAGAGTTTTATCACCAATGCTTGGCAGAGAAACACCTTCACACCCTGGAGAAGGCTGCAGGAGAGCCCCAGGGTGCTAAATCATCAGCAGGGATTTGGTCTTGATGCTTTCACCCCTTCGCCTAGGGGGAATGGCCCATGGGATGCAGGACAGCGCTAGCTGCTGCGGGCCAGGCAGCAGCCTAATACATCTTCAAGCTTGTTCTTCATATTTACAAGTAGCGGTGTCACAGTAAGGGTCACACATTGCTGCTGATCCAGCCTAAAGCTGGCATGCCTAGCACCAAGCTATTCCCTGGCACAAGAGCACCTCGTGGACTCATGCTGGTCCACCCCATGCAGTTCTGCATTGCACCTTGGTGAGCCACTGAGAGTTTGCAGGGCTTCCACTGCACGAAAGTTTCTGAAAGGGGATTTTTCAATAGACCTACTCAAGAATTTTCTTTCAAAAGCATCTTTTCAGGAAAAACTGGATTTTTATCCCAAATACACATTTCCCCACATTTGCTCTCCACAGAAACTCTGATGTCTGTCAGAAAGAGCAGTGCTTGAAAAGCAAAATGTGCTGTTTGCAGTTTGATTTTTAACAGAAAAACATTTTCTATACAATGAAATCCTATTTTCTGTGCACCTCTGTTGCAGACAGCTGAAAAACAAGCTAAAGATGAACTCCCAACAGAGACCAGTCCCCATTTCAAACCTCAGTTCAGCTCAGATGCAATGCTGAATCAAGCCCACAGTCATCTTCTGAGAGGTCAAGGAAAGAAACCTAAACCACCCAATTCCCAACACTTACATTCAGCAACACCAAAGCAGAATGACCAACTAACTTGGTAGAAAAACAATAATATACTCCACTACCAAAGCAGAGCATATCAGAGGATCAAAAACCACTTAGTGTCCGAGCCTCTGTTTAGTGCAACGTAAAGCCTCCAGCTGCTACAGAGAGAGAAGAGGCAGCTTTTGCCAGCAGACATATTTGTGTAGGAGCCCCAGCTATGACCACAGGAAACTGCCACGCGTACCTGTGCTTCCTCCTCCTCATCCCAACAGTCATAGCTACCTGCATCAGGAGGGCACAGAGGGGGAGCAGAGCCAGCAGGAAGCACAGAAATCCAGAAAACTGCACAATAAAATAGCACGTGGCTAAGTGCAGCTAATTACACTTTTGTCACCAAATATAAGATGGACCAAAAATATTACTGTCTTGTAAGTCACTTGCATATGCCAGAATATTTCCACTCTGCATAAATGGATTCCATTCAAATATTGTGAAAATGAATTCATCCCAGAAAAACACAACAGGCCTAACTGCATGTCACCAGATGTCACCCAGGCTATGATACAGCCACTTGAGTATGCTCTTCACCAGCATTGCATAGGAGCCGTGAATGTCTGATGAGCCCCAGGAATGTGGGCTTGCCAAGCACTTGTCAATCTCCAGCGCGTGTTATTCCTCTTCAGTAATCTAACGCCGGCATCTTGTTCCTGTGTACATAAAAGCTTGCTCAGCGTGTTCAAATTGCTATAATTCTGACAGCCTAATCATTTGGCAAAATGCTGCCATATTAACAGATAACAGCTTGCCCTCTCTGCAAACAGGAGGCTCCTACTCTGCATCACTTGTTTCGGGGAAGAGGATGGACGAGGGGTTTTCACCTCTTGTTCCTGTTGGCAGGATAATATTAATGATATTTAATGCCCACTACCCCCAAAGCAGTGCCCAAATACATCGTGAGGGGCTGTTTTACTTAGGCGAAACAACACACACACACACACCAAAAAGATGCATTATTTCCATTTTACAGAGTGCTTCACAGGGACAAAAAAGAACTTTATGTGACAAAGGAAACGTGTGGGCTGAGAAGCAAAACTGAATTCATCCCACCCAGTCATAGTCCAAATAACCATAATATTATTAAATTAGCGCTCTGCTTAAAGTGAGTGGAGATCAGAGGCTCTCGAAGCATGGTTTGCAGTTAACCTTTGCTCTGTGAGTCACAGGAATGACTGACAGAGGTCAGGCCAAAGGTTTCCCTAGCCCAATATCCTGCCTGATAGTGGCCTGCAACAGATGCGTATGGAGGAGTAAAACCAGGCAAAATACATTGTAATAACTCTACACAGCAACATAGTGATTTGCAGCTTCCACATTTCAGGAACTGGAGAGGATTTCTCTCTTTTTAAGCACATTTAATGGATTCGTCTTCCATGAATTTGTACAGATGCTGTCTGTTGGCATAAAAACTTCTGGCATCCACGAGGTCCAGTGGCAGTGAACTGCACAGCCTCATTACAGATCTCCATCAGGTCATTTTAAGCCTGATGCCTCAGACTTAAAACAGCTGGGACAAAGAGTAAATAATCCTTTGCTTTCCAGCTAAGCAAGTTTTCCTTTCTGATAACAGTTATTTTAGATCCCATTACTGTTCCTACAAGGTTACGGTTATTCTTTGCATAACTTTGCATTCAGGTCCACACTGCAAGAAAACATTAAATTCTGATCAAAAAATGAAGTAAAGTTTTAAGTCAAATGGTATATTTTTATGGTTTGTTTGGTTTTGTTGTTGTTGTTGTTTTGGTTTTTAAATGCAGGAAAGTATTAATGCCTTCCCGCTTCCACAGGGTATGACCAGTCAGGAATAACTCCAATCACAGCAGGAGCCCTGCAGCAGGTCCTCCTAGTACAGTAACCCTAAGGAAAGTGCTTGATTATTTAGGCCAATGGTTCCCAAATCATCTCTTCTAAAGTGTGAACAACCTTCACCCCATAGCGCTTCTTTCCACAGAAACCTCTCCATGCATTCTTCCCTTAAATAGGGGATCAAGTTATTATCAATCCTCTCCTCTTGTTTCTTTGCATTTTCTCCACAACTCAGATATCCACGTTAGTGCTCACAATATTGTTGTCAAGTCTGAGGCCTCTCAAAGAGACCAGTAAAGGGAATACCTTCACTGTATCAACAATACATTGATCACTGTACAAGCTGGTTTGTACAGGAAATAAACAACCTCCATCCTGATCAAAGGTCCTGAACATGTAGCTTGACAGACTATAAGGAAGTGTTTTAAACACTGCAGGGCACTATGTTTGTATTTAATCTTTTCTTTTTTATTACTTTCCTTCTTTTTTAAAACATTTTTCCCCAACCTGTCTGTGTTTGCTTTCCAAGATTTGTTTACGCTATGTAAGCTGTAGGTTATTTCTGTTAGAGGCCCTAATTTCCTTCTCTGCTGGGACTATGGCGATAGCCCCAAGGAAGTTTACACTGAGAGAGAAGAGCATGAGAGGCAGTGAATTAAGTGGTTCAGAAAGAGATTCAATTAGCTTTCTCAGTGGAGGAAAATGAAGATAAAAAAGGAAATTCTTGGCAGTTCCACTCTCCTGTCTCTGTCTCAACTTCGGCAAATGGACATCAAGAGACAGTCAAAGAAAGTAATCGTCAATATTTGAAGTTTAATATGACGTGAGATCTATTGACACAGGACTAATACCAAAATCTGTCCTTTCTTTCCTTTTTTTTTTTTTTTTTAGATTCTTCTTCTTGCAGGTTATCACATAACATGGAAAAAACCTCCCACTGAGTATCCCAGCACCAGCTACAGCAGTTGATCTACAGGATCTGACCATTAACACTCCTTCTCATCCCCAAACCCTTCATGAACATAACCTTTACAGACATGCAGCACCTCCCTTGCCTCTCCCCTATGCCTCCTGTGGTGAGGACCAGCACCAGGTACAGAAAGGAAGTGATCCAGAACAGATGTGATGCACATAATTAAAAATATAGTGGGAGAACAGCCAGTTACCTGCAAATGACAATATGCACTTGTCACCACCAGACCAGCTAGGGGCTGGAACAGCCCTGGGCTGCCTCTAACGCACGTGCCCCCCACATCACCTCTCGTTCTCACTTTCCAGAGCTTTCAGGGTCTGACCCACAGCCAGGGAGAGCCTTTCACCTCTCTGGGTCCTGCTTTACCAGGGTTCGAGCTCTCCTGTCAGTCCTTGTTCTTCCCCCTATCCTCTTGCCGAAAATGTCTGTAAGTTCCAGCTTTTTCCTTGGCAACCCTCTCAAAAGGCAAGAGCTAATGGAGGAGCTCCCCCCCACTTTTTTTTTTTTTTTTTTTCTTTTTTTGGTAGCCAATTCCCCGGCTGGCTGAGTTCAATTCATTTGTTTCTACTGAATGTTTGCTTTTCGAGCTGCTGTAAAATTAGATGGCAGGAAGCCTAGAGCTCCTGCGTAGGCATCTTCCTTACCATCTCCTAAGCTGTGAAGCGCAGAAATGGTGTGCTTGTTCCAGTGAAGAAAGCCTGGCCAACATTTCCAGAAGACTTAGAAATGCTTTGAAACCCAGCGTTGAAAACTCCTGGACTGACTGGGACTCGTATCCTGCAGGAGAAATCCCAACCTAACAAAACAATAACGCCAGTATTGAGAAGGAGCCAGACCCTGAGAGGTGTTTGAGCTCTAAGTTTTGAAAACGCCAGATATTTCTAAATCTGATGCCTAAACTACTAAGCTGTCCCATCAGGCATTAGTGGAAGTATTTATTATTTTTAATACATGCTGCCTGCCGGCAGAGGCAAACAAAGTAAAAGAGAAATGACAAGTGCCCCTTCAAAGGGACTGCCAGCTGAAACAAGAAAGCTGTATGTATAGTTCAGACTTTGTACTTTCGAATGCATGTGCACCTACAAAGAGAGACAAAGCATTACAATCATGCTATTCCTGACTCCAACCATTTCTTTGCATTTAAAAATACACAGAATGCCATGAACATTCATTATTCTTTAATGGCACACTTTGGCCAGGAGAACCGAATGCAGGAAAATGAAAGACTGGGTTTGCTATTGAAAACTGAAGGCTTCTCATTAAAAGTTTTAAAAAGAAAAGTCTAATAGTCAGGAGAAAGTGTCTACTTTTAACTCCCTTCTCTTGTTCCTCCCCAACTGTGCTCGGGGCCATGAAGATTAAGAAAGTATTAAGAAAGAATGCTTAATAAAGGTGGCTTTTTCTTAAGAGCAGATTGCAAAAACTGTAAGGGAAGCTTAATCTGATTAAAATAATAATGACATTTACCAAACCAGAAACATGCTTTTTAATAAGGAAGTCTACATGCAAAACAATAATTTTCATATTTTTGTGAACAGAAGACTATTTTATGATAGACTATAAAAGGCTGTCTTCAGCTGTCCTTGGGATTTACAAGGTGCTAATAACAGATCTCTCATAGCTTGTTTACCACACCAGAAATACATTCAGATAAATGCCATCATGGTAGATGAGTGATGTTACTCTGAGAGGGCTCAAAGTACCCTGGAGTCAATGCACAACCTCTTCACAGTCTTCCTTGGTAATGTCTTATGTGAAATAGGACAGGCATAAAATTTAGATCATATTAGTAGCAGCCCAAGACATGGCACATCCACTTCATGACAACTAATGCATGGAGAGACAGTAAATTACTCCCTAGTCAATCTGTTTTGTGCACCACAGAGTTTTGCACAACCAAAGCTGGCAGTGTGCAGCACAAACCTCCCAGGACTGATCCCAGACAGCACAGCAGATGCCCAAAGCTGGACCCTGTAGTATCCTAAGGACTCTGCAGAAGGCAGCAGCTCTTAGCTTCCACTTCATTTCTACTGGCACATGCAACCTTTAATTTAGGGGAAAAAGGCTACAGGGTGGCACACCCTGACTGAAAAAGTGCCAACACCTGCTTTACAATAGTCATTTTAAATTCCAGGATCTCTTCCAGCCAGTTTCATCTGACTTCCATTTCATTTTATTTCTACAGTCTACAGCCTCTTTGCTCACATACCTTTTAAGTCATTATTTCCTGAAGTGAAAGATAATGTATCATTATTATCCTATATCTTAAGAAAACACAATACAATACTAGATCGATATCCGAGCCTACTATTAAATGGCTGCACAGCCAGCCACAAATCTTCCTGTCCTTATCACTCAAATAGCAAAATACCTAAGGTTCTTCTCTCCCACAAAAAGCTCTTGAACATTCAGTGTTTTTCCACTTAATGGCTTTATTCCTTCTTGAAGTCAGTTGCACATATTCTAATAATGCATTTCCTCTATTACTTCTCCATCTGCAATTTATGCATTTATATTAATTTAACTCTGGTGAACAATAAATTCAGAGACAGAAGAAACAGTAAGCAGCCATTGTATGAACTTCTTCAAACTCATCTGTCTTAGTTTTGGGACAAGAGCAATCAAACATCCAGTGCTCGGTGGGGAACCATCCTCTCTTCCAGCTGACATACCACAAAGTCTCTAACAACAAGACCAATGAGAATAAAATTCTCATCTTTCTTTTAGGAAAAGGATCTTGAACTTTTTTTCTGCTCCATCCATCTCACGTGGGCCAGAACTGCCATTCCGTGGTAGCAACCTTGATCCAGTGCTCTCCCAAGTTAGGCTTGAAGTGGCCACCAAGGACTGAGCTGCCCTACCCAGATGGTATCATTAAACATGAAATCACAAACTGGTTGGGGACGCACATAAGTATCAGACCTCCTTTTATATACAGCTTACTTGGAGAATGGGGCTCTTTTGGAGAGGAAAAGTATGGAGGACATTTCCTATCATAATACTATTACAACAGTATCATAAAAATTGAGAACAGTGGTCATGAGGTATGATTCCTACCAGTCTTACAAGTTACCAGTACCTAAACTGTTTCACTTATTAAAAAAAAGAAATCCTCTAGATAAAATGTGGTTATTTTGTTTTAAATAAAAACATAGCTGGTTTCCAAGGACATGCATTTCTTCCTGATCTGAAGAGTTTTTCCAGTCCTGGCCTTTTTTTTTTTCCCCCCTTTGCTTTTTGCCCAGCTGTTCACAAAACCATATAAACACAGGGGAAGGTCAGCAAGGAATGACAGAAAGTGATAGATCAAGTCATCAGGTCATGAACCTTTCCACCACATGGTCCCAGCAAAGCACAGTCTTAACATGTCTTTAGAAAACCTTCATAGTTTCCCTATTGCCAACACAGTACAGCTACTCCTGGAGAGTTTATATCCAAAAATTAACAAACAAACAAACAAAAAAAACAAAACCAAAACACCAGCCCACTTAAAGGAGATTTACAAAAACCAACTAAACAAAACAGAAGAAAAAGTATCAAGAAAAGGCCTTCCTCTTCCTGACAGCTGTCAGGGCTGTTCAGAGGGGAGGGCTCACGGGATGAAGGCACCAGTTGGCAATGCCAAGCCCTCACTGTGGCTAGCATAGCCAAAGTTTACAGAAACCCTCCACCTCTCATGAGGAGTCAATGGTGGGACCCACAGCTGGGCTGGGGAGGGTCCCTAACCCAAAATTTGCAAATTAGCACCAACATCTCTGCAGCACTGCCAAGCATGTCAAGAGGAAGGGCCCCAGCCGTGTCAGGAATAGTGTTAATAAAGCGGAACAGCTCAGATGGCTCCCTCAGCCTGCAGGAGGCTGTGTGGGATCCTGTCACCAATGACAGTAAGTGTGGAGGGAGGAGGAAAGGCGAAGAAGAGGTTTCTGGTCTTTGGTGGATGGGGATCAGCCACCCAGAGAAGACCCAGCACCACCGTCATGCCTGTCCCTCTTCACAGGGGCAGGGCTTCCCAGCTCCAGGCAAAAGAGCAAAACCTTGGCTTGTTCCTCAGAAAAGTATCACTATTCTGCATTAATTCAATGTAGTATACATCCCCTGTCACCTAGGAGAGTATGGCAGGTGACAGGCCTCCCCTCAGGCTGTAGGCCAGGCTGGGCATGCACCACTGGCCATGGCTGCTACCTGCCCCAGCCATGGCTGCCGCTTGCCCTGGCTGCAGCCACACGCTCTCCCTGTGGATTTCAGGGATAGGGGAATGGGAAAGTGGGGGTTCATACCCAACTCCATGAATCAGGTTCTGATCCTGTTCCCCAAGACGGTGGGGTTTCTATTTGACCAAGAGTCACCATTATTAATGTACTGCGCTGATGTCTAACTGCAACAGAAAAAAACACAAGAAAAATCCTGCGGTATCAGTAAAGAGTATTATAACACGCAAATTTCAGGTTACTTTACCTGGGAGTGTCCACGTGGCATCAAGGGGCTAAGAGCAGGTCTGAAGCCCTCCTGCCCTCTCCTCCCAGCTGTCCTTCACTGAGCCCAGGCACTGCCAGCGACACAGCGTGAGCTCCACGGCCGACAGGTACCGTCCCAGGCAGAAGACCTCTAATTTTGTTTCAATTAAAAGAAACTATTTTGAAGACAATTCAATTCCAGTTCCAGACACAGTAATTTCCAGCTCCCTGTTTTAGAAAACTCCTCTCCAAAAACTGCTGGTCTCTGGCCGCTGCACAAGCAGCGCTCTTTTTAGGCTGCGGACGTTAATCAAGCTGCTCTTTATTTTTAGATTTTCTTCATATGACTTTACGCCACAAACTCTATTAACGTTATGTCTTGGAACATCAAAGTTATTCACAGATCAATCAAAATGACAGAAAACATTCCTCCTGCTTTGGGAGAACTGAACTCAGCTGGCTTTTTAGTAGGAGAAGCTGAGAGAAGAAAAAAAATTTTAAAAATACCCCACACGCTATAAATCAACCGATTGGACATCCTGGCTATGAATGAAATTTCTCTGAGGAGGCGGGAAGGGAGGGAGCAGAGCAGCAATTTTTCCCCACAGACGCCTGCGTGCGTAGGTTAACTGCTTGTCTGCGTGGAGTCGCGTGAAGGTGGTTTGACTTAGCGCAGTGCCCAGTGGAAGCTGGGGAGGGAGAACTTACCTCTGCTTTCCAGCCCATTTAAAAGCATGCTTTCTCTCACTCTTGTTTACTTTCTCTCACTCTCAATATACTGGATGATATCGCAGCTGCAAGACATCTTAACCCCAAATCCCTCCGCAGCCTAATAGGAACCTTCTCATTCACCCAGTTCAAAACGCTGAATTATTCAGCTAACATGCTCTGACCTAGGGCTGCTGCAGGTATGGTGATCTCTGCTGCAGGGAAAAGGGAAGGACTGCAACCTTACATTGCACTCCAGCCACCCATATAACCCACACCATAATCAAACTCTTCATTCTCCATTTCTCCCCACAAGCAGGATTAAGAGAGACTGAAAATAAAAAAGACATTTACTTCAAACCCTGTCTTTTCTGTTTACTGTACTGAAGCCCGCTCTTGAAAACATCCCGACTCCCTCTCTCCAAAAACAGAAGGAAGTCACAGGTCAGCAACGTGTCCTATACAAGAAGCTGAATTTTATCTAGATTTCCTCATCAGCACTCAGAAGTAACTGCGAACAAATGTAGATTTTTGTTGGCACCTGGAGGCACAGGTAAACCATTAATCAGGAAAATCTACTGCTGCATGTGCCAACTGATGGAAGAGTGAAAAAACCAACAAAACTCATAAATGCAAATTAAAGATTAAAGGTATAATGTCAGCTAGTACTTCTGATCGGTAAATTCTGACCTGCTACTGTCACCAGTGTTAGCTTAGACTACGTAAAAGGAAGGCTATTAGACACTTAGTTCCCCCCCCTCCATCTGCTTACTCTGAGCACAAAAGCAGAGCCACAGACCCTCCCAAGCCCCATGCAACAGCTCACATGATGCCACAGGCATCTGGGGTGAGACGCAAAACCAAGAAGTGAAGTTCTAGCTTCTATAGATATCAACAGCTGTAGTATCATCAGAAGTATGCAGGGAAGTGTTAGCAGTTACAGACTGCAAAAATCCGGGGCTCACTGAATATTACTATGCACATTTATTTCTTTACATTCAGTGGGAAGTACTGAGTATTTCTGCCTTCTTTGCACCCCTCAATGTGAGACACCAAACAGGCTTGTGCTCTGCTACCAGAAAAAAAAAAAAAAAAGCCAAACCAAGCCCCAAACACAAAACAGTAGAAGAGGATAAATATTAAAGACATTATCCCAATCTCTTGCTAAACTAATGCAGGCTAAAATTTCACAGCAAAAAAAGGATACAAAACTTTGACTACGGAAACCTTCCTCTGTTTCAAATTTCATGCACTGACATGTAATTGGATTAGTTTTAAGATTACAAAAATTTAAATGGCAACTTTTTGTAAACAAACTCTGGGAAAATTCTGTCATCAGGCAAAGCAAGGTGACATTCTCCAACACTTCTCCAGTTTCACATTTATAATGAAGGGGACTGTCCTCAAATTTCTCAGTGTGAACAACTTCACTAGGCAAACCACAGTCCAGAACAACATATTGCTATTCTAAAGGTGTTATAACTGATCTTTTGAGTTATCCTCTAATCCAGCAAAATGAACCAAAAAGCAACTAGCAATAAGCTGTATGTTCACACAGCCAGCAAAGCTCCAGGCGTGCAAGAGCATCCCCCCTCACTGCCTGCACCATCCTGGACAGGTTATCAGCAGGATCCAGCACACAAGCCACCATCGCACCACTGACCGGTGCCACACACCAGGGCCCCAGACAGCACATCTACCTTCCATTCTTATTTTCCACATAGAAGAAAAACTATAGTAATTGTTGGCAAATACGGAACTTTTACTGACAAAGCACCATACCTACTGATGGAAGGAGAAAAAAAGAAAAAAAAAAAAGAAACCTAACTAAAGCTGGGCTTACGATTTAAAGACCAGAAGACATAAATTTAATCTATGAATATTTTTTGCCCCATTACCAGTGAAGAATTACTGGTTCTACCATGTCAAAACACACAGGGCTTTTGTTATGCTTTCTGAAGTGTTATATTTACACAACATGGTTATATTTTTTTCTGGTTGCTTCTCTGATGCTTAAGGAATGATAAGGATTCCTTACTGCATTAAAGGGTTTTAAAATGCAGTGCACAACCAAGCAATTTGGGAAGCAATCGCTATGTTTCTAAAGTGAACTTTAATCTAGAAATGCTCATAAAAATCATATTATGGCATACGGAAACAATAATGTTAATTAAATAATTTGCATTTACATAGCAATTGGTCCCAAGGGCCAAGCATATAGTAGCACAATTCACATGAAGTACACCACGTGCTCAGCAGCAACAGATCTTAGAGGTTTGACCTGAAGAAACCCAAGTGCATGCAACATCTCCTTTCCCTTACACCTTCTACCCTCAGCCCTTACAAGTCCAAAGGCAGCCACCATTTTTCAGCTGCCTCAGATTATCTAGCAGGGCTTTCATGCTTGTTGGTTAGCTGTGTGAGAAACTCTGGAACATTCTGTGTTTTGTTTTACTAAGCCATACACAAGTATGCAAGTGACAAGAGATCTTTGTGTAACAAGGAGATGCTCTAGCCAAGCACAAGCACCTTGCTTAACCTTCCCTGCCAGGCCCTATTCAGCCAGCTGGGTGCAGAGCTGCTTCCTCTCCAGGTAACAGAAACACACAGAGGACTGTCCACCCTTAAGCCTTCTTCCATTTGTTCAACACAAGCAAAGATAACTGTGGAGATACTTAACACCCACAAGCCAGCTCTAATTCAATATTCTTGGTCAGACAGGATTTGTACATGACAGAAATAGAACTAACCGCATTACAAGAGAAATGAACTCTTTCCAAGATCCTGCCCATTTAAAGAGCAATGCCAAGTTCCTTATATTTATGTGGGTCTCTTAACAATTTAGGAAGGAATTAGCAGTGGCAAGAACCAGAAACACTAAAAGCACACTATTGTTTTTAAATGAGGACACTGTCAAGATAAAAATATATACACACACACACACTTAAAAATGTAGACAGCCCCATTTTCATTTGTGTTTTTTGTTAGATTTTCTGCCCCATTTATTAGCTCTGTCGGGGAAGCAGCACTAGCTAATTTCATTACTTGTTCTCAGCCAATTTGACTTTTTGGCTTCCTTCCTATGCGCTAACAGAGTTGCTCTGTTTCCAAAGAAGGGAAAACAGCCATTGCATTACTGGAGATTGGATAGTTTTCCCAAGTCCACTCTAGCTCCGTGGGAGGAAAGCGTCCCGTCAGCAGCAGGCACTGGCACCTGCAATGCCACCTCCAGCCAGGACAAGAGCAGGACATGCTATGGGAGAGCTCGCTGGAGCTGCTGGATGAGTGGGGAAAAAAAGAAGAAAAAAGTGATTTGCAAGACTGAAAAGTGTCTTGGTAAATCAGAAGGACTAAGAAGTGGAAGTATCTAGGCTACATTTCAAACTGGAACTTGGTTCGTGGAGATGATTTTGCGCCGTGGGACAGCAACCCTTATTTCCCATGGAGGCTGGAGGCCCAGGGCTTTGCTGGGGGAACATCTCCAGCCCTCACCTTCTTCCGGCTGCTACACAAACACACCATACACACAAAGGGGAAAAATTAAACACCTGCAGGCTTTCCTCATAAGTGGGCACTTGACATTGCATGAAGCTGAAAGACTTCAGCTAGTTCCACATAGATGTAGCTTTGATCTAAATCACACAGTTCAACCCCATTAAATCAAAAGGATGTTTTAAGTAATGCAGATCTTTGAAAGCCTGAAGATCCAGATCTTTCATAACCATGCCTATTTTGCCTCTTTGTTTCTGGGAAAAAAAAAAAAAAAAAAGCCCCAAACCCTTAAAAACAAATTAAAGGATAAAGAACTAATAAAAGGTAGGCCTAATCTAAGTCCCACAAGTTTCAAAGGGACTTGCACATGACCCAGTGCTGCCATAGTATTTTTCACATCTGTGGGGCATTAAAGGAAATAACCAAATCTTGAAATTAAAGTTTGGTGTCCCTTGTGACAGTGCTGAGAAACTAAGCCTTTTTCCTTGCCCCTTCATTTTCTTTTCATCTTCAATTTTGTTTGCCACTGCTAACTTAATATACAGGAGTTAATTTCTTTCCTGACTCGAGGTATCACTAGGGGAATATTGTGTGTTACTGTGGCAGCTGGAAGTCATTA
The DNA here is from genome assembly GCF_047716275.1 of Strix uralensis. NCBI lineage: Eukaryota > Metazoa > Chordata > Aves > Strigiformes > Strigidae > Strix > Strix uralensis. The sequence continues at coordinate 128,097,356 of NC_133973.1, forward strand.
CATCTATATAAAAATTAACCTGTGGCACTACTCTTTTTTCTTTTCTTTTTTCTTTTTTTATTTATACAAAAGCACCTGCCTTATTAATACTGGAGTTGGAGCACTTGCTAATGCAAATAATTGAAACTCTTAACTACATTAAATATGCAAATACAAACCCCTAAGCATTTCCCAAAATCAATATCAAATAAGATCCTAGACCATGAGCTGCAGAAATACAAGTTATCCTTAAGCAATGCAGTGTTCACCAAGAAGAGATTGGTTTTCTATTGCACCCACCTTCATGATAAACCTTTGATATGAAATAAAACCTCCTATTTAAGCCAACCTCACAAGCAAAAAGGGAAACTAATATTTATATTTCAGAAAAAAATAAAAGACTAAACCCTTAAGGAAACAAGTTAAATGGACTGAAAAAGGAAATGATGGACAGAAAACAATTGATGTTGTTGAACACATTGAATATCATGATTACATAAATTCAGACATTCAACACATTAATCCTTAAACACCTCATTTCTGAAACGAACTCTTCCATGCTCAAATACATACCAGGTCTAAACACAGCAAATACATACCAGTCTAAACCACATCCCCAAAGCTAGCTAATTGGAGTATTTTTATATATAACACTCTTCTTCCAGAAGTGTTATAAGTATGTCTATACTATTTTCCTAGAAGTTTAGTGCACACAAGCAGCAGGAAAAATTAGCCAGTGCTGAGCTCCATGCTGCCATTGCTAGACTGCAGCTAGTCCCCAATGTATCATTTAAAGCAAGCTGAGGTGTTTCTACACTGCAGTGTATTTTTGGGACTGCTGTAGTCGTACCTATGAGGTCACCCAGTAAAGAAGCAAAACTTTCAGGCATGTGCTCATCCCAGAACTGTGTAACAATACCCAGCCGTTGTCCATTCAAAACCATTTCATCCGTTCTAGGGACACAAAAGGCACAAAAGCTCATTTTTCAAGATTCAGTGCCCACAAAAGATCTTATCAAGAAGCTTGGCATGAAGAGATGCTGTGTATTTCCACCTCCCCTGACACCAAAAATGTACATGATGATGACAAAGCATGGACAGCAAAAACATAACAGAAGAAACCCCTCAAACATGCTGAAAACTGAACACTTTCCAGATGTGAACAAATTATGTATGGTGCCATCCCTAAGGATTACAGCAAACTTCCTAATCTACTGCAGACTGCAGTTTCTCACAAAAGTATGTTCAAACCAATGCCAAGGAACTGAACAACTTTTAATTGGGAAGGGATAATTCTCACTTAAAATTAACCCATCTGAATACTAGTCTTGGGGAAAGCTCCCACCCTCATCAGTGGAAAGTAACCAGCATCTTAGCAAGGCAATGTGACCCATCCCAAAAAGATGAGACATACCTCAAAATATGAGACAAACCACTGCTGAGTACCAACCTTCTCTTTCTACAAGCTACGGAGGGGAGGACAGCATGCCTGGCTCACACTACGCTCCCAGTTCATGAATACTGATGTTCAGCAAGATGAAGCCCAGCCTGGTGGACAACCCACTCACTCCAGCAGCACTGCGGTACAGCAGTACTCTCCATATAGCTAGTATTGACTTCAGATGAAAAAATTAAGCCATGGGTCACTGGAGGGCTGCTAAATGTTTTCCAAAAAATTGACATAATTAAAGCATAGCTGTGCAAGAATGTGAGGTAAGCAAAAGTAGGAAATTACAGTGTGTTTTTGACTGCTCTTGTGTATTTTGCTACACTGAGATTAAAGGGCAGGTCACTTCCCTGCCAGATCTGAGAGAGAGGGATATGTATTTACCAAGGCAGTTACACAGAGCAAGTTACAGCTGGGAATGTAACGCACTACCAGTCACCACCTTGGTTTACCTTCTGGAAGCCTGAAAAGTTACCTGACACTTAGAAACTGCAACTCGTACATTTGCCAGCCCTGTACTCCCTTCTCCTGCATCCTCCTTCACCGTCCACTGAGCTCACTTGCACAGATCTGTACTTTTCTTAAACTGGAAACTCCCCCAGCCAGGGAACGCATCCCTCTCCTCTGAGCATGGCATGACTAACACAACAAGTAACAGTGCCCAGACACAAATTAAAGTGCAACCCAAAGGCCATCTCCACACCAGACCTGCAGGGAGACAGGAGTCTGCACCCCCAGGTGGCAGGGCAGCTGCAGGGAGACAGGAGTCTGCACCCCCAGGTGGCAGGGCAGGAGGCAGCTCTTGATCAAGTGCTGAGCAGAGATGCTGCTGTCGGGCCCTGTGGAGGAACAGGGTGTTTTGGTCAAGGCTAAATGCTGTACTTACCTGATTCTCTTCCCTCTGTTTTGGCATGTGGCTAGAAGGGAGCTTGCAGCAGCCTGCCATTGCAAGTCTTAAACAGTCTGAAATGCATCCTTGCTGTTCTCCTCTAATGCAGTAGTATTGCTATCATTTATAAATTAAAATGATCAGGCAGCAGTTCAATAGTGCATTTTTTTTTTCCCCTAATTTTGCAAGACCAAGATTTTACACATTCTATTTCAGCTAAAACTTTGACTCATTCACTGTCCTGGGCATCTGTACTGCAGCAGACGAGAAATCAAACACTGCAGCACCTAAGCACCTTGAGGCTAGAGTCTGAACTTGAACCTGGATGCTTTCTTCTCCTAGAGCCATTACCAAAGCAGCTTAAGAAGCAGGAACTTTTTAATCTATTTAATTTTTTGCATCCTCCTCAAGCCTACCTCCCTTCAAAAATACGATCCTACACAAAAACCTCTAGGGATCCCATCTTCTGATTTATTGGAATAATACTGTAGTGCAAAAGTACAGTGTCAGATTTTGGGGACATGAAAGATGACACAACTTCTGTTCCACTGACTCTCCCTTTCCTGTAATAAACTACTATTGCACTACCCAAAGATAATAAGACAGTTCTTCTCCCACTATTCAAATTGTTTAGTATCCATCCACAAAAACAGAGATACCTCTTTTTACTCTTGTTGTTTAGTGTCTTTCACACTGGCACAAAACTTGATGAATTCCAAAGTATTTCTTAGATTTCATCACTCAAGCCACCATTAGCAGAATTTTGATCATCACATAAACTATTTATTTATTTTTGCTCGATTGGGTCTAGTTATTGCACTCTCTGAGTCAGTCTCTGAGGCAGCAAGGTTGCTACTGCTTGGACCCAGCAGAGAGGTAAAATAAGTCAAGCAAGGACCACCATGAATGGCAGGGAAGACAATTTTTGTAACGACCTGACAGTACTGGGTTTACTTAGGGATGATGCTTAACCAACAAACAGTTTATTAACTCATAACTATTTTCAAAGATGCAGAAATCCAATTTCTTAATTACTTCATTGCAATCTGTGCTTCTTTATCATTTCAGAATAGGTGGCCATCACAGAATCACAGAATCATCTAGGTTGGAAAGGACCTTGAAGAGCATCTAGTCCAACCGTTAACCTAGCATTGGTAGTTTCCAACTACACCATACCACTCAGCGCTATGTCGACCCTACTCTTAAACACCTCCAGGGATGGGAACTCCACCACCTCCCTGGGCAGCCCATTCCAATGCCTAACAACACCTTCTGGAAAGAAATACTTCCTAATATCCAGTCTGAACCTTCCCTGGTGCAACTTGAGGCCATTCCCTCTTGTCCTATCGCTTATTACTTGGTTAAAGAGGCTCATCCCCAGCTCTCTGCAACCTCCTTTCAGCTAGTTGTAGAGGGCAATGATTCTACATAATCTATCCAACAAAAGTACTGTAGACTGTGGCATCCATTTTATGAAATTCTACTTTGATGGCTTACAGAAAGCTGTGATAAAGTCTCCGTCTTTTCCTCTCCTTGGTTTTGACAGAAGCTGAAGATTTCTGACATTGGGGTTCAGAACAAAGCTATCCCGTTCCATATTTAGAAAATGGGAGCCTCTGTTCAGATGCCAGATCTGCAACATGAGCATCTTCTCTTGCCTTCCCTTCTGCAAATACCTGACTTACAGGCTGCTTGTCTGGATCTGTAACAACTGTTCCTTGTGCATCCATACATACCTGTGCAGCTGGACTCGCTCTGGATGGGAATGAGAGTTTGATTCCACTGAAAACAAGAACACTCCCTTTCTCCCAGAAAAAGACAGACAGAAATTTGTCCAGCTCAGAGCACGGTCCAACAGAACAAGAGACATCAAGTGAACATGATGGGCTGAATCTACCTTGGAAGAGTTATAGGCAGGAGAAAATTAAACAAACCAAAAAAGGTCAAGCTTTGAGTTCTTAGTACACCGGTACTTAAAATTTCAATGAAATGTACAAATGCAGGATGTATAAACTTCCTTTTTCTCTCTAAAAATGACCTGCCAGTCTGATAAAAACATCAGTATTTGTATTCAGCTCTACCTTTCAGCACGTAAAAGGTTACAAAATGGAGGAGGAAAAAAAGAAAAAAAAAAAAAAAAAAGGAGAAGACATAACAGACTGCCCTTCTCTTTGTGAAATCCCACAGAGCTCCCTCCAGACCACAGAGACAGTGGTTTGTGCAACCAGTGCCCCCCAGCACTGAGGGTCCCTGGGCCACAGCTGACAGGTGAGACCCTCTGATGCTCCTTCTGGATGCAAGAAGCATCAAACCAAAGCAATGCCTGGGTCATGGCTGAAGGAGCACCGTGCTGCTTGCCAGGTGCAGCTTGGTTGGTGATGCTGCCCAAATGTCACGGAAGGTCAGGATACACAGCAATGCTTTTACTTTGATGGTACTCAACTTTCACAGAGGAACCAACTGGAAGGCAGTGACAACTCAGAATTTAAAGACCTCACAGTCTACATTTAAGATCTAATCCCACAGACTATCACACAAAATTTCTACTGGCTTTGACAAATCATGTATAAAATGCAGGAGCTCCTGGTAGGAACAGAAAGCACTGAGTTCAGGGTGGAGATCTTGGGTGACCCTCATCCAGGGGTTTTATGCTCTTTCCTTTTGTTGGCTGATTTCAGCCTGGAGGCTCACAAGATCAGTTCTGTGGGGAAAGGTCATTGCCAAGTGGTAGCTAAGCAACAGCTGAAGAGTTGTGGCAGTCAGAAAAAGCCACAATGTTTTGTTTTGTTTGTTAACTTTTTAAGAAGTGATGGACAGTCCTCAGAACAGCCAGTGACATCCCCTACAGGAAGCCAGTTCAGGTGACTTCTTTTTATTTCTTAAGTAGTTTGCATATTTTAGAAAAATTAAGCCGGGAACTAATCTGGAAAAATATTGAATAAACATAGAAAGCTACTTGAATGACTCCCTGCTCATGTTTTATACTACACCAAAAATTCCAGCTTCCACAAGACAACACTGGGAGGCCAGTGCTGTTGCTCGGAGGAGAGCCTGCTCTGTGCTCCCTTCTGTGTCACGTTGCAGTCCCCATCTGCTCCAGCCAGGAGAAGGAAGAACACAGTCTGTCCACTGCTCGCATGGCACAGGTGGAGTGCTCAGGGGCACCAGCCCCAAACCCTTCCACACCACGGAGCACCGGTCAGTGTGGCTGGAGATCCTCCACTCTTCTCAGCTCCAACCGCTGATGCATGAATGCGGATGTCAGTTATGGCTGCACATCCAAGGGTTTGCCCAATATTCTTCCGATTATCTGGATAACAACTGCATTAACCCAGTCTTTGAGAGACTTTGGGCATGTGAAAACCTCAAGCTGTATAATGAAGGTAACTCTGCTGTGCAGTTTCTTAATAATTTTTATCCTTTATTTTCCCTATCAGTGAACACCCCAAGCTTTGTTACAGGGTTGGGTTCCCACTTTGTTTGCTTTCCTCCCAACCCTTAGATCGCTGGCTACTGCAGCTTTAAAAGGAGGAGCAGGGGATGTCCACACACCATGCAACATCCTTGCTGAAATGAAGGTGCTGCTATGCTGTCAGTGCTTCTAGGGCTGGAAGGCCTTAAATGGGTATCCTAAATCACTTTCTACAATTCATGCAGCTAGATACTGAGCACACACTTCAGCAGCTAAAAATTTAAATGATCTTGTGCTTCATCTGTGCTTTGACTCATCCGCTTGAAGCATTTACTGGTGCATGGGCAGCGTGAACAGTCTGTACGTCTGGTGTCCAATTGTACCAAAAACCTCTGGGCCCTATTGAAATATTAATAATGATAACAGGGAAGTCAACAAAACCTTCCAGCATCTCTTCCCCAGTCAACTCCCATGCCAGAAACAGAGACACAAAGGACAGTGGTGAGAAATGCATTCTGGCTGGTTGGATCCTTGGTGCCTTCAGCTCTCAACACGGCCCTACAGCCGTACAAACGCCGGCAGGGCAGTCTGTGACCTACTTTCCCTCCCTCACACGGAGTACTGTGCCATTGTGAAACTGCCACTGAATTTCAGCTTCATAATGATGACGAGAGGGATTTCAAGTGGCCACACGCTGTGTGGCTAATGGTGCGATGGCAGCCACTGCCCCAGCATTCACGCCTTCTGCCGGGGAGCCTCCGCCATGCCGGGCTCCAGCTGCCGCAGGGGACAGAGGCGCAGCCCTCCGGGGCAGCACGGCAGCAGGCTCACACAGCAACACACCCGCGTCCCCAGAACTGCTATTTCTCCCTCCTCCTCCTCAACATCTGCCTGGACAACTATCCCTAAGTGACTGCACTGAAGTTTCTTGCACATCCTCTCTGCCTTTGAAGACCTTTATGCTGCTGAAACCACCACCGCCACCCTCCTGCCTGGCACGGTGATGACTGTGGCATTAATGCCACGGACAGGCAAAGCATCACAGTCCAGCTATGACCACTGGCATGTGTTGCTTATAGTGGTCCCACAGAAGCCATGCCTACAGCCAGATGAACTCAGACACAAACAACTATTTGAGCAATTTACTTTAAGTAGGAAACATTGGTGCTTAGCACAGCTCTGAAACGACCTAATGGGTGCATAAGTGTGGATTTGAGAGCCTAACTTCAAGCACATGAGTTTGACAAGGTTGGCTGAGGGCCCACATAAGGATCTCAAAACCAGCTGTGCAGCATCTGCACCACATGAGAGCTCGCACCAGACAAGCTGAGCCTCCTCCAGGCGTCAGGAGGCTGGTTCTGCACAGCAGCTCCCCTGCCCGCTGTGCCCACATCACCTCCAAGCAGGACATTTTTGGGCAGTTACTAAACGGTGCTATCCCTGTGACACATCCACCAGACCAGAGCAAGTCCACAGGCTGAAGAAGGTGAGATCAGCCCGTTTGTACAGACATGCCCCTGCTGCAACTAGTGTCAGCAGCTTGTACATAGCAAAAATGCCTCTCCTTTGTCTGGGCAGGTTTGAACTCAGGCTTACGGAGACCTGGCCATTTCGGATTCCAACTATGGAAAGGATGAGCTGGCCAGGCAGCCTTTCCTGAGGGCTGATAACAGTCTTTCCCTGCATTACCACTTCCCATTTATCCCTGCAGCCCTAGGGAAGCCTTCAAGTCTATACTGGTTAAAAACCAGTTCAAATGGGGGTCTATTATGTTAACTCCAAGGCAAGCCTCATCCAGTGCCTCCATTATAATATAATGTTAAATGAAAGGGGAATATGGAAGGAAATCTCCTCCTTGTCTTACAAGAATAGATTGATCCCTAGATGTTTTTCTTTTCCCTCCTATGACTACAGAATAACAAACAGCCATAACTCCCACCAAACATAGCACCTAACTATCCTGGTTCAAATGCACTGAAAGCTATTTTAATATTTTGATAGCTTGATACCTACTGAGGGTAGCACAGTCCCCTGTAGCACTCCTCCTCCTTTTTCTGCAAAGGGACTCATTGTGCAATAACATCTTGGTATTGCACAATCCCTTTCTTAAAAAAACCCACTATGCTATTAATGTAATTAGTTGATTAATCTTTTCAGCCCCCCTCAGCATTAAATAATCACCTGGATGCAGAATGCTTTCTCCTCAAAGAGAGTGCACCTCAAGTGTTTATCCAGACACTAATGCAAGGAATACCATCAGCAGTCCAACCGGTGGTTAAGAAGGAAAGCAAACAGTACTGCTGAGCATGCTGGGGACAACCAGATACTGAGAAATACATCAAAGCAAAAAACCACAATACTCATCCCTTTATACTTACCACCTCCTCAGGATGAGACAATTCCCATTTTCTAACCATAAAAGAACTTTAAAAGAATATATTGAAAATACACACACAAAAGTGATTCAAGTGTCTCACAGAATATAAGGTCAAGAGCACACTGCTTGACTCATCAGTTCAGGCCATGAACAAGTTCAGGCCAAATGGCTCCTGGATCAAGTGCACCGTTCCTAACAGCACCTCTCCCAGAGAGGCACCCAGTTGTGAAAGGAGGTGACAGCCAGGCATCACATTTCTGGCTGAATTCTTCCCAATGGTTAATTGCCCTCACTGTGAAAAGACAAATTCAAGTGTGCCTTATTTCCTTCAGCTCTGCTTTCCAAAACACTGGGTCGCATTACACCTCCACCTGACAGACTGAAGTACCACCTAGTCTCAGTAATCTTCTCCTATGCAGGTACAAACAGACCATGAACAAATACCTTTCTCATTATTACTTTCACTTCCCTTCCATCTGAGAGTGGGCTGTAGGGGGATTTTTTTTTTTCAGTTTCTCTGAAAAACAACGCCTACTTTCTGGCTTGCAAAATTACAGGGTTTGGTCATCAGATGACTTTTCCTTAAGCTCCCAATTTTCGTTCACATTGCCTCCTCCAAAGCTTTTGTTTTCAAATCACTTGCTCATAAATGGTGTAAATGATATGAGATGCCAAGACCCTCCTCCTATTTTCCCTCTAACAAAGATGAGTGGAACATGCGCAGTGATCAGAAGGATATGGAGCAATATGCAAACAAGTGAGCAATGCCTGCTACTCATCTTTAATAAAATGCTGGGTTTGTATATGTCTTCAGAGAAGTGAAACCTCCAATACCTTCACTGAAAGATTTGCCTGAATCAATGCTCAGGATAAGGTCCTGATGCAGTGTTTTAAACCTTACTGTGAAGCTCTTAATAAAAAAAAAAAACACCAAAAACAAAAGCCATAAAAACACAAGACAGCTAGAAAGCATACACATTCGTCCTGCAAACTTCATTAGGAAAGGATAGTTCAAGATAATTATTGCCAGCCATACACAACCAGCGTACCAGCACTTTCTGCTATTCTCCTCTCCTGGGTTAGGCTACAGCATAACTCAAATGTCTCTTGTAACCTTAAAACAAACCTGCTTTCCACTTTTAACGGACTCTTAATAAGACAGTCAATATTTCAGACAGGAAAGCTCATCTTGTTTCTCCTTTCACTTCAACCAAGTGTCAAGGAAAGAAATGAAGTGAGAGTTAAGTATCCTGCCACTAGGACAGGCATCACAGAGCATCCAGAGCACTCACACACCTCTCCCCACGCCCTGAGAATATGACACCATCAATTACCAACATTATATTTAGCTTATGTAATTAATTTAGCTACACACATAGGCCAGTAACAGTATCTTCAGAGCAGAACTCCCTCCTGCCACTCATATAGGGGAAGAAAAAGAAAAGTTCGTATTTATTTTATGATTGTGTTTACAAAGCAATATGCACCAGAACAAAAAAAGTTTTAGTGATACTCAAGCAAAAACCTGCCCCACCATTTTCAGCATTTCAAGCAAAGCATTCAAACAAACAAAATCACATTCTCCATCTTGTCTCTGGCTATTGTTGTTGTTGTTAAGTTCCAGCAAAATCCCTTCAGGCATATCAGAATGCTGCAAGGGCATAATTAAGCCTTCAACAACCATGAAGGATATTACCTTTCACAACAGGAATGGGAAAGAAAGTCCTATACTTCTCTAAGGACCAGATCTGCTATGTGTAACACTTAACCAGCCCCTGACTTGAGGGGACTTCATTGTGTAAATGTGTAACTAATGGTGATTAGTACTAAACATACAAGATGTAATGGAAACCTTCATATGCCAGCAACACTGGGACACAGGTGAACCCAAAGGACTGCCAAGGTGTGCTACCATGCATACACACCTCTTGTATTTCCTGCAGAAATTTCCTGAGGTTGGCAGAAGCTCCCTCTGCCCCGTAAGAGATTACCTCCTACCTTTCTCCGAAACAGTGAATAGCTCAAAGACAGTATCACAGTGTCTGTGTAGTTAGCATTGCACTGATTTACAGACTCAATCTGGAGGCTTTTCCCTGATTTTTTCTCTCCTTTCCATGCTCATAATCAGCTAGGGTGGATGGTCTCACACTATGCTCATGGTGCTTTCCTGCAGCCCGAGGAACCTCCTGGGCACTTCTTGCATCCAGCCAAAAATCTATCCTCCTGGGCACCAGAAATTAAAAAATACAAAACAAAGCCAGCCTATCATGCCTCTTTCCATAGGGTGATTTATGAACTCGTAAAATTTGAGAACTCAATCAACAGATAATGAAGTAAAACAGCAATGATGGCAGGCCGCTCAGCTGCTGGCCACTCCCGACATGTCTGTGCTGAAAAGATTCAGTTCACTTACTCAGAAGAGCCCTCATCCTCTGATCAAGGCTGATCGATGTGCAATGCAAACATGCAGTCTGGCGCCTAAGCTTTAAACTCTTTTTATTTCAATCACCTCCTTGGTTATTTTTTTGTTATAATTTAATTCCTGAATCATGATCTCTCTGTGCATTAGTAAATTTTATCTTGATTTATTCAGGCTTCAACCAGCATATTTAATATCTATGCCTATTTGTTGCCATTACTAGTGCCGAAATCCTTGTAGCCCTACACACTTACTGTCAGTTTAGTTTAGTCAACATGGTGGATATAATGAGGCACGATGCACTTCAGGGTCATCTTAACATTAGAGAGAGCCTCTGCTCTACATAATCACTGCAGCACACAGGCATATCTGCGATAGCGATTAAATGAAGGAAGATCTAAAAGGCTGGACTCGACATATCCCCAGCTTCCATTTATACTATCAGCACAATCATCCGGTCATCTCTCCTTTTCTTTGACAGCTGTAATATCTGCAATTAAAATCTGAATCAGTGGGGGCTATTTTAAGAACAAAGAAGGTATTTCAGCTTGGTGGAGCACTGAGAGATTGGGTAGGATATGCTACAATTGGCATTCGAGCTCATTAAAACAGCTTTGCCGTGGACTGTTCGTTCTGAAAGTGTTCTGCAACTGTACATACACAACACAAGAACCACTCTTGCCGAAATCCAGACAGCTTCATGTGGCCCTTGCGCATGAAGGAACTTCTCACAGCAGCCCTTTGGGGTCAGATGAACAACTGTAGCCAAGAAGAGTTCAAGGGAGGCAGTGTGATTCCTTGCTGGGGACAGGGAATGGTAATACCCTCCCCTGTTGCATGAGTCATCACAGGAACATTGTTCTAGCAACCAGACATGGTCAAAAATTTGGTCCATGCTGCACCCAGGTGGTACCATATGAGGTGATCTTGCTTCTCCCCCTTCTCCAGAGCAACAGTTACTGCTTTCCTCCTCCAAAGCCCTACACTGCACACTAAAGCCCCATCGATAACTGCATCCCCCATAAGAATAAAAACAGGTGATTAAGACAAAAAATTTCAGAGCTACTTAAGAACCATACTTCAACTAGATTGAGAGCTTATAGTTCAGGATTTCAGACCCTAAAAGCACATCTGCAGATGGAATCCTGAACAGATCCCCAGTTGGGAACATGGCATGAGGCAGATGTGCCCATCTCTCTCCTCTGAACACACCTCCGAGTTGTGGTGAGGAGGGATTCAGCACAGGGCGTACTGCTCACCTTGATCTGAATGGAGAGACACACCAAAGCGTGTTGTAGATTCAGCTGTTTCTGAAGGCATGCCTGTATACGTCAGGACCCAGATATGCACACAAGTTGTCCAATAAAACTGGTTTAAAATGCTACAGTATCTTTTGTCTGTAAAGATACTTACCAAATGTGGAAAAAAAAGGTTAGGTCTCGGGAAAAAAGCATAAGCTTGCTTGGAAATATTTTTAAAATGGCATTTAGGAGAACACACATTCCCATTCAAGAAGGGTGAAAACAGGTAGATCCTGTGAGCTGCAGGAATTTGGTGCAGCTCAGGAAAAAAAGAAAAAAAAAGAAGGTTAGGCTTAGCTTCTCTCAAGTTGGGTATCCAAGACAATGAGAGAAATCAAGTCACTATTTGTATACGTTTACCTATTCTACCTGTTTTGAGAGATGTGTTCTCATAAGGCCTAAGATGCAAACTGCCTACCACAGTGCCATAAGGCAGAGATATTTTTTTTTTTTAACATTTAAAAGGGGAAAAAAAATAATAAGAAAACCCCAAACCACCAAACACCCCCTCCCCAAGGATACTTGGATTCTTCTCTCATTTAGTGTTTGAGCTCCTTTCATTTATTTTTCCAGCTTCCCTTTGCTAAGATTTATTTTAACAATATCCAGTTATTAAATGCACCAGATAGCATGAGACTAGAGATAAGTTTGCAAGACATGACAGCAAAGCAAATTAAAATAGTGGAAGCTGTCAATGCACACCTAACTCCTGCATAATGCCAAACCCCTGTCCTGCTGCAATGGTATGCTACTGAAGAATTAGATACAAGCACATCCCAATGGGATTTATCGCAGTGAATTTGTTTTAATACATTGCTACCTTTCAACTCATCTTTATTGCACTTTCTCCTAAAAAATAAAAAATATTCCAACTTCCTTAGCAATGGATATATTGAACTAGCATAATGGATCAGTATCAAATAAATTTCTGTTTTTCCAGGAAAGAATGAAAAATTGTGAAGGAACCCCACTGCATTAAAAATACAGACTGCTTTTCCTCCTCGCATATCAAGCTATCACCTAATTAACAGAAGCATACAAGAGTTTCAGCTGCCCAAGCATGGGGGCATGGTGGCATCTTAGATGCATCTTGGAACCTAAGAGAGATCCATGCCCTTCTGTACCAACAATGATGTGCTACCCTAAAGCTCCTAACATCGCAGTAGATATCTCTGTTTAGGCGATCCAACTCCAGCCTTCATGCCTATTTAAGCATCACAGTGCTCAGTGAGCATTGCACCAGTTGGCTTTGGGCCTCAGTCATTTGTGTGCTCTCCGAAAAGAGGCCATGGATGCTGCCAGGACAATGGACACTAGTGAGAAGCTTTTCAAAGGAGCTGAGATGGAAAAGGAATACAGACTGCATCCAGACACTCTCAGAATGACAGACAGCTGATCAGATAATTCCTTAACCCAAAGGAAAATAAAACACTCATGAATTTTCATACTGCATAAAGTCATTACAAAGACCAAGATTGGGAGTACATGCTCTCTGCCAGCGTGGGTGTACTATTTGGGTCCCTGTATTTGGCACCAGCTACTGCACCCATCACTTATCTTCTAGGAAGAGATTAAAAACCGAAACTCTGAGGACAGGCTTTCACTAGATTAGCTCACAAATTCTCTTTCGCTTGCAGATCACATCAATTAAGTACAAAGCAAAGAGAAATGTACTGACTTGGGATGCAGACAGCCCAAATTCAAGCCCCTGCACCACTTGATTCAAAGTAACTGGGATGAGAAATCATGCTTGAGTCAAAAAGGCATCTTAATTGCACTATCCTGACACTTCTGATTTTATGGTAAGGAAGGAAAGCAGAGCGCATTCTGACTGGTACAGAGTAAAGTGAGATTTCAATATTTGCAAGTTACTGAAAGCCCACTGCATTTCTCCAGTCACCTCGGCACTTACCAGCAGAGTTAGCACAGATAAGAGCACCTGGGACTAACTCAGTCTTGCCAAGTTGCCAACAGTCACATTGTCCATATGTCTATATAACCTTCTTTGGCTTCCTTCGCTTTTAATGTCCCTGAGTGAATAATCACAAGGACTTTTTCATTGCTGTGTCAAGTACTTCTCCAATTCTTTGCCAGCAAATTAGGAAATTCATCCACTCTTTCAGGTACCCGAGGAAAAACGCAGGAAAGCTCTGGAGAGCTTACTGGTACTCAGCTGGATTTTGCCCGAGTCCTCGCTGGGAAGTGGGAGAGTTACCAGCTTGAGTAAAAGCAGAATATGGGCTCTGAGTCAACATCAGAACAGCCAGCTTGAAAACATCACCACACGCAAGCAGGGGTTTTCTGCGTGGGCACAGGAGGAGTGAGACTGAGGATTACGAGCAAGCAGGAGGCAGCACATACTCTGCAATTTAAGCACGTTACCTGTGAGCTGGGCCACCCCTGCTGTTTCTCAGCACTGGTTGCAGAGAAGCTGCTTAGGCTTGGTCAGCACAAGCAATAGTACTGTGCACCTCAGTTACATCCTGACCTCGTATCCCAGGACTAGACCTTGAAGCCAGAAAATCCGATTCCAGCCCTTTTCTCTACAGCAGCAGTCTCACTTGCAGGAGAATAATAAATCGGCACAGGTGATGCTAGTGGCTTTCTGATGGCGAATGTTACAAGAGAGGCCAATGCCATCAGGCTGAATGCTATCTGTTCATGGGCAGCTCCTCAAGTAAAATATCAGGAATCTTGTTTAAAGAACGAAAACAGTGAGAAACAGAAGTGTTTTCTTTGTTTGTTTTTTTTCCCAAAAGATATCCTTAGTTGATGTCAGGCAAATCTTATTCAATGCCCTGCCTCCCGGAGCAGCTTTCTCACCTCCAGTGATATCCCCTCAGGTGGTGCTTAACAGTGAGGAATTAAGGTCACAGTGCCAATGTATAATATGTTGGCAGCAGACCAAGCACTGCAACAGAGAATGCATAATGTAAAATGAAGAAAGACTTTTTGGCATTATATCATCTCAGGTTTAAAAATATGAGGTTTTATTCTGAATGATGGTATGAGTAAAGTGATTTGCCTGAAATAGGCTGTGTATGGCACCCCTTTACATGGAGGCTTTGAGCATCCTGCCTCACTGCTATGGAGGTAAAAAGAAAAAAAAGCAGCTATTAATAAGTCATACACACAGTATATTCAGGGTGCAGAGGAGCACAGGAAAAGGCATCACACTACACCTTCAAGTTCACACTACACCTACAAGTTCACACTCCCCCAAAAGCCACCTCCTGTCAATCCATTCACAGTGGTATCCAAACTGCTCTCTACATTTCATCAGATTCCGAGACTTGTGTTTTAACTATACTTCAGTGATGGACTAGAGAGGTTCAGTGATTCTGAGACCTTTTGGTGCCTCATGCAAACAGGAGCCAGCACTTGCCTATTCAAAGACAACATAGTACACGTGTATTCATTCGTCTTTGGCAAGAGGAGAGGTGGCAGGCATACTCCTGACAAAATTCAGACTCCATATCTTCCATAGTCTTCTATGCTGGCCTCATACTCATACAGAAAGGAAATAGTTAACTCTTGCATTTGTTCTTGACAAGTGTTTTGGACTAAATTTTGCTACTGCATGAAATAGCCGACCTCTCCTCATCTCATTAAGGCTGTACTGATGTGCAACACAGTCACAGAATACAATTTCACTTCTAAGTCTTGCTTTATTTTCAGTCAATGTTACACCATGCTCAAATTTAAGGTCACAATGCTTTCTCCAGCACAAACAGAAGTGAGGAATAACTTAAAAGTAAACTACAAAACCAAAATGTTATTGCACTTTTCTTCTCTCAAGTCTAGCACTGTACAGTAACAAAAAGTCTGGAACATTTTCACAATGAGAATATGTAAATTAATTACCCTCTTATGTTGATTGATGCAAGTTATTTTGGTTGAGAACAATGCAAGTCACCCGCAGTTTACAAAACAATATGTCAATAAAATGAGCTAGACCTGCTGAAGAAAATATTTGTTGTAGCCTAAAGCTATTTTTGCACATGCATAACCTTGAATTACAGTTTTAGAAAAAAAAAAAAAACACTTCCACGTTCTCATTAGCAACTAGTAAGTTGAGACTTGCTTCTCCTCAAGTACTAAGGAATCTATTAATGTACCAGACAAAAATACACTGAAGAAGGTTACAGAGGGCATATTATCATCCTTCACGATCCCAGAAAACGAGAAGTGACAAAACTGAAAAATTTACAAAAAAATATTTTTATCAAGAAAATAAAAATGCTTCAAGGCATCAAGTATTACTCTCTCAGCATGTTTCCTCCTCCTGCAACTCCCCCCTCCCCCAGCATATCTGCATGAAGAAAAAAAAATAACCTTTATAAACAAGACATCACTACAGATAAAGCTTCGCTTTGCATCAAACCTTTAAAACACTTAACAGCACCTTCTGGAAGGGCCAGAGCTGCTTGCTGCTCCAGTCTGACCTGTTACACCCATGCCTACTCACCCTGGCTGAGAAAGAACATACAAATCATGCTGGAAAGGGCAAGAGGGACTCAGAGGTGTCAGTACGAAAATGATTCAGGGTTGGAGATAGCGGTGGTTAAAAGTCCCTTCACATTGTTTGAGGTGTGACATATCTGTAACCATCCATAAGATGCCAACAGTCAGGACCTGCAGGTACATCACCTCCTGAGATATGGGTAGAACAAGTCAGACCTTGCATTGAGGAGCCCAGCTCGGGGCATGCAGGTCTTGAAACCACTACAACAGGGATTCCATAAAAATTAAAGCTTGCTCTTTTTAAGACTTGGGCAAACTAAAATGAGTCAGAAGTACCAGAAAGCTTCAAATATGCAAATATACACTGCAAAGAATCAAAACATTTACCCGACACCTGCTTGCTGGAGGATTTAACTCAGTCAACAAAATTCTCGGGTAACTCCCTGCTGAGTACCCAGCTTCTTGTCACCCTCTCAGCTTCTGGGAATGAAGGTTCTGGGATTTCTGTCAGAAAACTGTCTCCCAGTCCTATCTATTTCTTGTGTTAACTTTCAAGAGCAAGATGGGAGAAAACTGTGAAGTTTCACATTCCTCTACAATCCAAGTTGCTGGAGAAAGCTCACTCTGTCACCTCCTCCCTCTTTTCAGAGCTTTTCCTGAGACAGAACTACAGGAAATCTGATTTTTCACTCCCCTGAACTTGTAGCCTCCTATTTTACAATGTCTCTCGAGGATAACTCTGGCATCACTCCATGCTGCTTGCTGCTCCCCAGAAGGACACCAGCCATGAAGGGGAGCTGGGGGACAACCGTCACCCCCACTAGTCACAAAGCTCCCAGCATCAGCTGTAGAACAGACCGTGGGTCCTGCTAACTTCACTCTGCAGCTGCTAGGAAAAGTATTTCAGCTGCTGATCTGCATTACATTAAGTTGTTGCCCTAGAAACATAAGTGATATTACAAATTCAAGCTTCAAAAAAAAATTATGTTTTACAAAAACTTTTCACTTTTTGCTATACCTTTCCACCTCCCCCCTACTTCTTAAAAGGCCCAAAAGCTAATAAATGCAAATAAAAATCACAGAGACACATGAAGAAGCCTTCCAATTACAGACAGGGAGCAATTTCCAAGCACTAATAATACCTGCATCTTATTGGACATCATATTGAGACCTAGCAAACTAAAACAATTTTTGCAACGGGGTTACATTATTCAGGTCCAATTAACAGTGGATGTAAAACTGAAATGAGATAAACACCACTTTATGCTAGCAGTCTTACTGAGCCTATGACATTACCAAAGATCAAAAGAAGCAAGCTATTCTCACTGCAAAATAAATAAATACATTTTAATGAGAAGGAAAATATCCTGTGCGTCAAGAATTAGCAACTTGAATGTAGAGCAAGTCTGCCTGACCGTAATGGAAAGGAGACCTTAAAACCATCAGATTAGCTAGAAGCTTGCCACAACAGCTCACTCCATCAATTCTTAAAGCTCAAAATACAGAAATAAATGTAAACTAATATATATTCTATTTTTGCAGGACACATTTTTTTCTACTCACCTGCTTATAGACGGATATTACTTCTGCATAGGTGTATTATCTCTCTGTATTTCTATTTCCAGAAAGTAATAAAAAGAATTGTATTAATCTGAGAGCAACTCAGAAACAGGAAAAAAAAGAGTCCCAAAAGTCACCTCCCCGCCTCCTCTGAACTTAGACCAGATATATCAGAATGAAGATGCTAAATCAGAAAATTCAAAATTTTAAGAGGCACATGTGACATGTGATGGTTTTTCTCGACTTTTATAAAATTGGGAAAGCAAAGGGAAAACCTTCAGTCTCTTAAAAAATAAAAGTCTTGAAAAATTAATTCCAAAGATGACTGAATAAAATCTCAACATATAGGTTATACCTTTACTGTACAAAAAGCAAGAAAGAAAAAACAACCAAAATATATTTTGGAGCTCTTTCTAATCACTGACTTGCTAAAGCTATGAAAGGCAAAACCAGGCAACAATCAACTTAACTGCAACCTGGACTTGCAACTGGACTTGCATTAGAAATACTCATACTACATCAAAATAAGTTCCACAGAAAAGCATATAATATAATTATTCTTTATCCATTGAGCTGATGATGGTTCCTCATGAAGTGAAATACTGTACTGGAGCTGTGCTATAAAACTAACGATATCACAGACTTCAGTTTTGCTTGCTTCATTTTCATGAACATGGCAAGTATTTTCCTCTTTCAGTTTCAGGCTGAGATTTCACAGTAAAGCTAAAATTTCTCTCAGACAGTTTCATCTCATACTACAGATTTTATCAAGCCCGCTTTTCACTTCTATTTGCACGCTACCACCTAAAGCCAAATGTTTTTGCACAAACATACTTAAACATGAAGAAACCCCCCAACCTGATGCAGGAGTACCCAGCCTAAGGAAACTAATGCCATGTGAGTGAGAGATGTTTCCAGCTGGATGCTACTACCCCTGGTTGAACATAAAGTACTGATGGGGGGGGTGGGGGGGGAAAGACAAAGGAAAAGGCACACCTTTTTTTACTGTAAATTCATTGCAGCAACTAACAAAGCCACAAAGACACACAAATATGACACTCCAAAATCTCAAGTTTATTTTGAGACAGTTGTGCAATGAGGTAGTGCTAAAATCTCCCATAGGATGGGCTGCAGAAACACGAACCTATGCCAGACACAAACTGTCACACCCCTCCAGAGGCAACAGAGCTAGATCCATGCCTCTAATAATTTCTTTAATGTATAACTTGGATTAATTTATCCTACCACTTCTATGGATTCATTTGATAACTTGGAAGACGACTGGATTTGTCTTTTAGTCGACGGGTTGACTTTTATTACTCCTGCAACTCACTCCAACATACAACTGTGTATTAAATAAAGAACAATTTCTTCTCAGAAACTACCCACTCCAAAACATAATCCTGTAATACACCAAGAAATTATTTTAAGATGTCATACTCCTTTAGTACTGCATCACTAGTTTTACATACCTCTGGAAGACTCTAGAAATTGTTTGTGTAACTTCCTTAGCCTGCAAAGTAACAGGATGACTCAGTTAATTTACATTTTCTCTAATTTGGCATTTGAGCCCCTGGAGACATTACTTTGTTGTCATCTCCACTCAAATTCTGCCTTGTTAGCGTCTAGAGAAATCAATGCCATGAAGCACTTCATTTTTATAACTTCATCTTCTTTCAACCTAGAGCTTCATTAATGTGAAAACTAAACAGGTACACAGCTCGCTGTCTCTCTATGCGTTAAGTAAATTTATACAGATATAAAAAGAGAAAAATTAGGTGAGGATGATTGTTAATTCTGTGCATGCTCACACTCATTTTTTTATTAAAGTGTCCCATTCAAGTTTATGAACGTTTTTTAAACTGTTTGGAGAATAACTACAGGTTTCAATGTGCAACAATCATCTCTTGTTATTTCTCTTCCTCCTTGTCCCCTAAAGAATGGAAAAAAATATTGGAAGAGTTGGAAAATGGAAGAAGTACACTCTTAACTTTTAAAATGTTCCTTAACAACTCCATTTCAGTGAAAATCCTTTTCTGTCAAAACCAAAGCAACCAAACAAAAATAAGTAAAAATTTAGAGATTCCGAAGCCTTTTCAGAACAATGGATCACTCAGGATTTCCCATCATATTTTCCACTGAAATGGCAGACTGGACTCCCCAAGGTGCTGACAAGTCTCCTCTTGCAGCCTGGTAACCACCAGTCAGCCCCAGAGCACTCCTGGCTGACCAGTACCAATGCATATCCCACTCACTGCTGTCATTTCAAGAGCATCCCATCCCTGTGCAATAACACTTCAGTTCTTCCAGTTGTTTCAAGTCACCTTGATTGAAATACCACTCTTTTAGTCCCTCATTTAGTAAGCATTAGTCTGCATAAAGACAGGTTTGAAATTTTTCTTCCTAAAAAAATAAAAGAGGATGGTTACTGCTAATAGATTTGATTCTTTTTTATATTCTGACCCATGAATTATTCTCTTCTGTTAGTCCTAGGTTGTTTCCAAAAAAAAGCTACGCTATACAGTCACACTCCCCCCCCAGCAACCCCTTTCCTACACCACCTTATGTGATCCCCAGATATACCATGACAATTGCTGACTCCTTTCAAGCCCTTAAAACCACAACAGCCAGAACTTCATTCATAACCACATAACTAAACAATGAGGTTTCCTAGTGCAAAATGGAATCACAAGAACGCTCCCATTTTGTCCTGCCAAACACCAGTGCCTCTTTCAGTGACCTCCTCATTATGTGCAAAATAATTGGAGTCTTACCCTTGTGTTCATCAGGGAAAGGGAATTGGTGTCATCACTTGCTCATCACGCAAACAGCTTTCTGCGGGTCCCAAAACAGGGTACCTTGATCCCTGCGCACACCCCGTGACCACAGCCCTGTGCAGGGAGGTCCTGCAGTCCCTCCACCACCCATGTAGTGGCACGGTTTGTCTTGCACGGGACACACACAGAAACAGTGCCTCGCACCAAGGTCAGCAATCACATGCTCAGCAGAATAATCTTGTACAGCCTCAATTAATCTGCTTTAGCCCCTCCATGCATAAAACCCAAAGACAACAGGTTTGGCTATCTCTGCATGGGAATGCAGGGCTGAGACCAGCTTTATTTCCAAAATCCGAATATAAGACATTTTCTGCAATTTTGACTATGTATCCAGTACTCTTTGCTTTACACCACCAAGCCCTGCTTAAATCACCACCTCTGCTTCATCATCTTTCTTCCAACTTCGCTGTGTGAGAACTGCGAGTCTGTCTAGGGTCTTTCTCAGCTCGCTGACCTACTTACTACCACAAAGACATGCATTAATAGAATTTTCTTTCTCTTTTAACTTCTATTTTGTCCTTTCTAATTGCTGCTTCCTAACTACAGAGTCTCTGTAAGTTGTGTGCTTACATTTGTCAAGAACTTTTATCCAAAAACTACCTTCACAAAACACAACACCCACATACTCTCAATAGCAGACATCACCAGCAAAGTACATTAGCAACTGCTAACCATCCTGGGTCTTCAAATTAAAAGAAACATAGTAGTGACACTGTCTCTCTCTCATTATTTTTTTTAATCTATAAAGACCTTTCTTTACTCTTTTCTTTCATCAATATCCTTTTCTAACAGGCACTAGTGTGGTGGCACTACCGGAGGTCACTAAACCAACCCAAAATTATAAGTGGGGAATCTTTCACATATGATTTCAGTCAGCTAGAAGTTATGTATCTAATCTAAGTTAGTCAACTCCATTGCTGCTGCAATCCATAAGCATGGCATGAATCACCCTGCCCAAGTGCCTTGTCAGATGCCTAGGAAGGAAGGAAGGAATCCCACCCAGAAATGCTTATCATTAACCACAGAGGAAGTCTCTGCTACTAGGCTACGGTGACCATACGTGGAATTCTTTTATCTCCAGTTCTGCTGATGATAAGGAGCCCAGGAGACCTGTCTTCTTCATGGGGAGGTGCCAGTTCAGAGCCTGGACTCAGATAAACTGCACCTCTATGAAGGCTCATGGGTGACTTCTGACTACCTTAAAATCTGGATCTCTTTTCTCTAGAAAAATACATAATTACTTTTATGCTGTTATTAGGTGTCTCCTACATGAAATGGAAGAGCAGGAGGGAAATCTTGAGTTAAATCACAGCATCCTAACTGAAATGACTTACTTCAATACCACTGCAGAGCTGGGCCAAGCTTATGCAATGCACAATCAAGGATGTAGCCAGGGCTTGCACTCCTGGAGGGACTGAGGAGCAGCAAGGCAATAAACTGGGATTTCTTCTTCTTTGCTCTTCCCTTATGTACTCCCTGCTATACACCTAAATGCACACTCTGCACAAGGACAGTCCAAGACAGTGAAAATTAAATAAAATGGCAAGAGGCAAGAAAGCCCCAAAGGCTGAAATCACAAAGCTTTGGTTTTCAGAGAAAATGCAGGTGATTCTTGGTTGCAGCTAAACTGGATTAACAGAAAAAAATGGTGGCAGCAGCAGAATGTAGATCAAAAACATCTTACACCCGTCTCTGTGCTCTTCTGATCCTGGACAAAAACTGAGCACATTAGATACTGGTTTAAATGAAGGAAGTTGTTTATCAGACAGCCTATGGCAGAAGGGAGAAGAGAATTATACCCAACACAAAAGGAGCTTAGGGGCCTGCAGTACCACCAAACCCATCTCAGGACTGGTCTCCTCCTGGGTCCACCAGCTCTGTATGGTAAGTAAAAAGCTCCCACCCAAAGGAAACCACACAACTACTATGTAGTGTCATCTTCCTCTTGGGCAGAACTACTGAGCATGGTCTGCTGCTCATCAAAAATCTGAGGACAGCTGGGTGCTGTATCTCACTCAGCCACTAACCCTTGTGTGGCCATGGAGCAAGTCAATTCATCTGCCTCTGCCTCGGTTCCTTCATTTCTAAATGGGTGTAAGTAAGGATCCCGTCCTTCCCTCATGAAGCCTTCTGGTATTTATCTGTGAAACAAACTACATGTTTGAGAGTTGAAGCTGCATCCCCAGTACATAAGTGCAACCAAGCCTCCAGAAGGGGCTGGCTGTGAAGACCAGCAAGACCATACCAGATAGCAGCAGTTCAGGGCCATTCAGCAGCATTTTGACTCATTATCAGTCATTCCTATCAAACTGCTCCATAAGCTCCCTCCTTCTGAAGGTTCATCTTCTGAAACACCCACACACTAAATACCAAGATATATTAAATGTTTTCTGGGAACTCATTAGAGAAAGCTATCACTAGAACAAATCAGAATCCTGTGTCTCTGCAGTACCACTGCAGGTGGAGCACAAGTCTGTCTATTTAAATGAAGCGTGAAGACTTGTTACTAATCACTTCCTATGAGATACAGCTTTCAGTCTTACCGCTGAGGGTGAGACAAACCCACCAGGTCAACACCTGCATTGAAAACTTGACCCCCAGAGATTTTACAGAGTTGTACAATGTAAGACCTGAAGGTGATGGGCAGTAACATCTCTCTCCAAATGAATTTGGGAAATATTCCCAAACTTGTTAGAGTTTCAGGATTTCCACTTTTCCCTTCAGTCTCCTGTTGCAGTGGGAAGAACCCCGGTGCATTAACAAGGATGGTAAAACAGTTTCCCGGGGGTAACTGTTGGTCTCCAGACTTATTTCTTCATTCCATAACTACTAAGTGAATATCTCTGGTTGGAAAGCCTGCGTATTACAGAAGATGCCAAAACTTTATATGTTTCACAATGCAGCCAGCAATGAAGTCTGCTCTATTCAGGATCCAAACTCTTAGGGAGGAAAGAGGTACTGTTTTTGGAAACGGTGGTAAAACCCACACTTATTCCTGTTGTTGAACCAGTGGTCCAGTGTCAGAGGCAACTCATGAATGGCCATGGAAGAGATGCTAAGAGCTGAAAAAGAATCAGTACAGGAAAACAAGCTAGGAAAAGGTTTTTCTTTAAAATTAACAGATTGACTGATAGTTTCAAAACCCACAGTCTGGTATGTTTTCAACTTAATTCTGTGGTTTTGTTTGGCTTATGATAAAATAACATTACTTCAAATGAAAGGCTCTAACTGGCAAGGGGAAAGAAGAGATGAGTAGAGTCTACAGCATTTCTGCATGTAGATCTCCACAACCTCCTGATTCCTCTCAGCTGCACTTGGGGTCGACCTGCTGGAATAAACAGTTGAAGTACCTCCATTTGCAAAGAGTGGCATGCAACTCTGAATGATGATTGGCTTTAAAATCCTGTTCTGTAAATAGCAGTCACTCAGCAATCACTGCAAAGGGCTCTGCTCCTATCTCCACCCAGGAGATGAGCTTCAGCCTTATGCTCATTGCATCACCCAAAGAGAAGGAAGGAAAGAGCAAACCAACCAGCCACTTCTCCCTCAGGAAAGATGTCCAGAATTAATCCAACTTTGTCATTTTCACACAATCTCAGCGCTATGACTTCCTAACAGGTATCTGAAGGGGAGATACTCAAAGACTTGATTTCTCCTTTGGATGTGGAACCTCGCAGTGATTTTATTAAGGCATATTTGATCAAATGTCATGCCACAGGCAGCTCTGGCTTTAGAAGGCTGTTTTGATGGACCTACAGCTGAATATTACTGCAGATAAAACTACCCTAAAATCCAGCCCTGAGCTGTCAGCCCCATTACTCTCGGAACTGTATAACCAAGCAAGGCCTTAAATTACAACCCAGGCTTACGTTTTTAAATATTTGTTATAGTTACCCCTGGATACTTTGCTGTGAAACTTGATCAACGTGTTGATATATGCAGAGATTAAGTCATCCAGCCTCTACTGGCAGGGAAACGAACATTCACCAGAAGTCACTATTCTTTTTGTCTGAAATCCAAAGAATCAGATTCTAATCTCAGCGTCACTGCAATGGATTGAAAATGACTCCACAAATGCCGAGAACTACTTAACCAAGAGGACAGTACAAATTAGGACTTCTGCTAACCTTCAGCAACAAATATAGTTATGCCATCAGCACAATAAAGATAGCCCACGCATAAAGTGCACCCTGAAGGTGGCCAATCCTATTATGAAAAACTTTAAAACACCTAAGAGCAACATTATTTAAACTCTGTAAGGATGTACCACAGTACCAGTCACAATCCTCAGTGTACACATGCACTGCAGAAGAACTTCCACTTCACACAGCATAATGACCTACATAATTCCTGCTTAATGATTCCTATTAAAGCCAGTGCATATCTCCATATAATCCCTGAAGGTCATCTGCAAGAATGGCCAAGAGCACAGCATACTCTGTGGCCTGCCTTCTGCACATGGCTGCTGGGCAAGCCACCAGCCGCCTGGGAGCACCAGTGGCCACCACGTGTACTTGGGTTCACAAGCTTCTGACTTGGTGGAGGACTGACCTCTGGCTGCTAGAGAGCAATTCTGGTCCTTATGGCAATATCTGAACCACCCTCAAGATGCAGGGTTGACATATCCAACAGGACTACTCAGCTGAGTAACTGTGCTCCTAAGACTACAGCAATGCATCAATCGGGAGACAGATTACTTTTGACGTAAAAGGCTTAGCTCTCTTCCATGCTGGCACATGGACTGGGGATGTCTCACTGTGGCTGAGCACTGGGGGAAGAGCACACAGTAGATGAAAAGGAACAAAAGTGAAAAGGGTAAATTATATGCAGAAGAGATCACTGCAGGATGCATCAGATTCCCCCCTCTTGCCAATGATCCTCTTGATGCAGATGTGAGCCAGGCCAGTACACTGGGCAGACCAGCCCCTTGCAGGGTGTACACCACAAGCAGACTGTGATAGATCTGTTATATCTGCAGGAGTGATGGGATGCTAAATTCATTTTATAAACGCTTGGTCTAAGAAGCACTTGCACAGCAAAGAAATCATTAAGCCAAAAGGAAATCTCTCAGAAGAGTTAGTGAGAGAAGTGACGTGAATTTCCACAATAAACATGCTCCTTTAGCTTTTGTCTGCCTATCACAATAATGACTTATTTAAAGCTTCTGGGAATAGGTAGTAAAATTCCTTTAATTATTATCATCATCGTAATTTTTACAGATAAAACAACAAACCAATAATATAAGGGATGAAAAATGCCCAAAGTTACCAACACTTTGGTAAGAGTCAAATCTGGTTCGGTCTCAGCCAGATGCTCCATACATCACTGTCTCCCAGAATCTATGTGCAGACATACTTTCTGCTTGTACATGCAGTTAGCTAATGAAAAACTAAGTCTGAAAGCACATTTTAGGCTTGTCAATCTAAGAACACCAAACAAATACATTAAGTATGTTGTTTTAGCCCTGCTGAAAATCTCAGGTATTTAACAGAGCTTAAAAAAACCATCCCAGAACCAGTTAAAGTAAAGGCTAATATAGCTAGAACTCCCTATCCATCATTCTCCCTCTCCCTATTCCCCTGTCAGGTACCTAGCATAGTCCAGAACCCCAAAACTTCCATGTTCCTTTACTCAGTCACCACCATCAGAAACCAGCACCCTCCCACTGTTTCTTTTCCCATCCTTCGCTCCCCAATGCTCGTTAACCCACGCCCAGACATGGAAGTACCCTCTACTCACTCCTTACTCATCTTGAAATCCTCTCTCTCCTCCCTTTCACCTTCTCCTTAGTCTTCCCACACTCACACCCTACACCTGAAAAAGTCAGCAGTGAATCAACTGATATTTATTAATGTTCAAGAATCATTTGAGCTTGTCACCAAACAAGCTCTGGGAGGGATGTCTCAGGATGCAATTTACAGAAACATCTGAGGAAGCAGAGAGAAAGAAACAAAACCCCACATCCTGCTGCTTTAACATAGTATGCAGGTCTTTTCCCCTATACCATATTAACCCATAGGGAGTCACCACAGGCTTCATTTCCAGCAGGCCCTTCAGGCTCTCTGTGTCTATGTTATCCGCTGGTTTGCTCCAAAGCAGCACCCAAGCGTGCACTGTGCAAGCTCAGAGAACCAGGACCCCAGCATGAATCCAGCTAAACCTCACCGTGTAAATTTGCCCAGACAAACCACTGCCAAACAGACACATCACGTATTGGCGAGAGGCAATTCTCAAAGCCCCATCAGCAGTGTACATGCCTCGCCATTTATTCCTGACCTCATGATATGGCTGCAAAAGCACACAGAATATTTGCTTATAGTCCTAATGATCTGTATCACAATGCTTTTTACTAATGCAATAAACCACACCAAAGGAGCCTTGTGGGCATCTTTAAATATTCCCTGCACACACCATGCTGGGTAAAGAACCTCCCAACCAGATGTTGCCGTGCGAAGCGGAGGGAAGCGGGCCAGCAGCCTTCTGCAGGGCAGCAAGGCCAGCCGGAAAAACCCCATCCAATGCATCAGAGGTGATCCAAAGCTCACACATCATTTGGAGAAAGCTGTGTCCACACGTGGAAGGTCAATAGGAAGACTTTAAAACCAGCCTGCTCCATGAAAACTCACAAGAGCTCCAGCATTATCCAACCTCCCTGCTCTGGGCAAGCAGCAGATGTGCTAGGATGCTTTACCAGCACGCTGTCCCTCATCTGTGTGTCATCCCTCATGTCACCGTCCAGCTATTCAGTACTTGATAACATTGAAGCCTTTTGACTACTGGGAAGTAGCAGCTGCCTTTTCACTCTGTTTGCATCCTGGCCCTGAATGAAAACCTCCAGCTTAAAATAACAATAGTAATAATTATTATTACCATTGTTCCACCCAATCCTCTAGCTTCTTTGCCAGAGGAACATTTCCTTCTGGGTAGCACATGCTTTTTCTAGGTCTGGACCACTACAATAATATGGACACCCACTGTCAAGGGCAAAGCAGTAACAGAAAATGACATTTTTTCCAAAGTACGGGAACCAAGAAAAAGGCTGGTCTTTTCCAAAGGAAACCAGCAATCAGGCTCCCTTGAAGGAGCCTAGCAGTGAACAACAGCGTCTGAATTTTGACTGAAAAATATCATAGTAAGCCTCTGGAAAAAATGTTCACATAAAACCTCAGCTCTGGGTTTATGGACTGCCAGTGTATCCATCATATGCATTGCACTGCAGAGAAAATCCATAAAGCTAGGTCACCCCAACACAAGCTGGCAACTCCACCTTGCATGCAATCACAGCACAAAGATGCACCCATGCAAGCAGCAACTTAACTCACCTGACCACAGCATGAGCTGCAGTTATTTAATCGCCATTTAGAGGATGCAAATGAAAGAATTTCAAACACCAGCTTTCAGAAAAAAAAACAAACAAAAAAAGAACCCCACATCCTCTTAAGACTTTGGGTGCTGTGATTTGTTTCAGCAATATGGGACATAATCACATTTAATATTAGAAAGATACCAGTGCCACACATCTGATAGCAAAACTGACATTTATGCTGTCATTATATGCACTTGTCGCTAAATTTAATCTGCATTATCATGAGAAGTGCTCAGATGGTTTGAAGGCAAAAATATAATGTATGTTCGACGTTATTTAGGAATATTAATAAGCTCCTTTATTTTTAGATGTAAAACATTAACAGTTGTTCTGAAGAGGGCTCACTTTTAACCTTTAACAACATTCAAGTGGCCGTAATTTTTATCAGATTGTTTGGATTTTGATTTAGCTCAAGTCCTGAAGCTACAATTAAACTTGCAGCTACCTTCTCTCACTAGGCTTCCTCCAACAGCTGGAATAATCTTTGAAGTCTCTGAAGACACAGAAGAAATGTTATTTACAGCCAGTTTGCACAGAGCAAGCAGAGACAAGTTGTGTTGTGCATTTCCAAGGCTGGTGACAGACCATTTCTCACCAGCACTACAGGAAGTCTTCGAAACTATTTTCCCTCCCCAGATGCTCTACAGGACCAAGCTAAGAATCTGGATATGCTGCAGGGCAGGATTTTAAATGCCCTGAATGGTCCAAAACCAACTCTTGTTACAGTCAGCATTAAACACCAGCACCAGCTCCACTGAAGACAGAAGTGACCTTACTCAGCCTGTTGATGGCCACCTGCCTGGAAAGGCCAACACATCTCAGGATGGGAGGCTAAACCCATTTAAAAATAAAAACTAATTTTAAAAAAAAAATCACACATGCCTTTTAAAGCATAGAAAAAGCCACTCAGTAGTGAAGGAAGGAGGATTTCAGCCCAGAGGAGCCACCCCACGTGTTGCTGCGTCTCTCCAACCAGCTCTGCAGCCAAGGGACGGAGCCACGGACTCTGCAGGAGTGGAGGACCAGCACCATCAAAACCCTATGGCAGAGGCTGCACTGCGTTGGCATGTGTGTAATGACTAAAGCAACACTCACTGATGTCAAAGGAAGTTACATTCACGCACTGAAAGCCATACAGTTAGTAGTGTCATCATCCAGGAGAAAAAAAATAAAATACTGTTTTCTACCCAGCAAAGCCACTAGTGTTTTTCATTTGTGTTAACTGACTGTAAGTGCCTGCGGGGTCCATGCTTTGATTTACTGTGGATGATGGGCAGTACAGGCACAGACACGCTTAGGTATAATTATTATAGTAGCCAGGCTCATGCACCAAGAACAGCAGCAAAATCAACAGCAGCTCAATAAGACAATGGAGAATTTTCCAACACAAAACCCTACATGCCTCACATCAAGGTCTGCTCTTGATTCTTTCAAGAAAAAAAAAAGTAAAATCAGGAGGTTTTGAGATCAGTTGTAGCCTTGCTACTAATCCCATGGAACACCAATTTCACCCAAAATGACTCTCTAGTTTGCAGTTTTCATATGAAGTGAAGCAAAATACAAGCTAAGAACAGTGAGTCTCTCAAACCATCACATGGTGCATATTCTAGTCCAGGACCTGGCAAGTCCTGGCTCCAGCTCCCGGCACAGCCCTCAAGTCCAAGCACTAAAGAGAATACAATACTTAGGTTTTAGACAACACACAGAGCAAAGGATATATCAGTGGTTCTCATCAACTTTTTGAATTGCATTTATAAAAAAAACCAACAAATCCAGAAGCTGGAAGTCCATGCAGATCCCATAGCAGAGGTTTGCACGGCAGCCCAGTGGGGTTTGCTCGGATCCCTCTTCACAGCACTGCCATCTTTTGCATCCTGACAGTACTAACAGCACCCAAAACTTACTTGCCGTTGATATACTCATCCAGATTTTAACATCACTAGTATGACTTCGGGGTCTGATTTGATGCCTGTTAAGATATCTATAATTTTTTACACTGGGACAAAATGAGGCCTATGCACTTATCTAAATTAAATGAGAATTAGGACTGTTTTGGTTTAGTTGCATAAATTCTCACAGCAAACAAGCTAAGAGACACTAACAAGGTATAATTTATAACCATTTAAGATATTCTCTTTATTTAAGTCTCTTATACTAAGGACACAAAGATGCACATGGAAGACAGGCTACTCAGTTCCACATTAATTTATATTTTCATACCTTTTGTCATCACACATGAGCAAAATACCTAAAAGTCTGGGGTGAATGCACGGTAAAACAATGCACTGTAAAAGAAAACTGTCTGCACTGGAATTACAGACACCAAAGTGTTTCCACCGTAAAATAAAAATTTAAAAAGTATCAGACAGATCTAAATACCTCAATTTCAGTCAACATTTTTGTTGTATATCAACAAGTCCTCTTCTATGCCACTAAATATAATAAACTGAAGCAATGCATTCCTGTTGAAAAGACCAGTGTTGTTATTTTATTACATGGCCATGACCTGGACCAGCTTTCAACCAGCACTGACTAAATGCAAATTCCAATATTCTGTACCACACACCTTCCATGCTGTAAAAAAAGTATCAAATACTTCCCATTTGTTGCTGTCATTTAACATAAAAATGTATCTGGATGCTGGATATATGAAGTGTCTCTGAGAACAGCTCACTAGATCACATACAAACAGAAAACTCACTCAGTGTGCACAGGCTAAGTAGGGTTGAATTAATGAATGTACTGTTGCTTCACATATTGAATGTCTGTCACTAAACCAATAATTTGCAAATGCAGAAGCAGGGACTGGGGGATGCACTGGCTGCAGGCACTGACAGCTCCCTTCACTGCAGTCTCAAGAAGCTAATCTTTCTCGGTTCAGAGTGCTTGATCCATGTTCCTGGGAATGACTCAGGACATGAGCAACGAGACAGTCAGCTTGTGTGCACGTATGGGGTTTTATTTCCACTCATATCTGCCCTGATTTCCTTCCCAGGAATGCTGTGCTTGTGAAAGGCACAGCATGACATCCTAAGAGACTTACATCTTCTCTGCACTAACAGACACAGTCTGGGTGGCAGCAGAAAAGCAAAAGCTTCCCTAGAGCATACACCAGGATTACCAACAAGAAGGGAGGACTACTTCTGGATTGAAGCTTTGGCCCATTGTCATCTATGGCAAAGCTCCCACTGAAGTCAGCGTAGCCAGGATTTCACCTCTGTCGCAGTGATTTTGACTCCCTGCCCATTCTGCCTTGGGACTTCCAGCCAGCACAGTAAGGGTCTTAACAGTGCCAGCAGCTTTTGTGTTACGAACTGCAGGCAGAAGTCGTGAAACCCTTCACATAAGCAACCAAATATTCATCAGTTAAGAAATTTAAGACACTACCAAACTGTAATGGATTCAAACCTGCATCCAGAAGTATGATGTTTCACATTGGCACACCATGCTAAAACAAACCTTATCCTAACCAACTTTCTGTCCTTCAGAAAAACCTGACTGTAAATACAAGCGGTATGAGTGCAGTTGGCATGTGTCAGAAGACATTTGAGAACTCAGCACAGAAATACATCTGTAGTGGAACAGCAGCTACAAACTGCTCCTAACGAGCAATGGCTAAACACCCTAACTCTCTCCTAATTGCTCATTTCAGTGTATTTGACAGAATCCCTCAACCAGAGTACATCAGGTCACAACAGCACAACTTGATGGTAGAAACCATGACAACATAACCTGGTGGAATAGAAGCCCTCGTGTCAGAACAGAGCAAGCCAGCACTTAGGGAAACTGGGGGAGTTATACCCCATCGCTGTCCTGCACACGCAGGGTAACAACACAGTAACGTAACACAATTGAGGAAGCATCCCGCCTACCATCAGCACACAGGTATGGAGCACAGTCATTAAGATGCCAACAGATGCTATGTCAAGAATCAAGCTTAAAAAAAAAAAGGAGCAAAAGTAAAGAAAAAGACAGTATGATTTACTGCTTCAAGGCAAGTACAGCCAACCTGCTGATTTTCTACAACACTAGCACCACCAAAGGATCAGGCAGAGGGATATCCATAGTTTCCAGCCCTGCAGTACACTGGCTCCTACCTGGCTTTCTCAACAAGACTCCAGTGTTTTTTGAACGCTAAGATCACACCTGTAAGCTCTGTCTCAGCAGCACTCCCCAAAGGGAAGCTGGCTCTGGAGGGATCGTTCCTTCTCTCCTCGCATCCACCACCAAGTCCTCTCCAAACAACAAAACTAACTTTTTGTTCAACTGAAGGATAAAACCCCTGTATGTTAGCAGAAAGCAGAGAAAGAAAAAAAAAAAATACAGCCAAGAACTAGCCAGGCTATTTTGCCTTGTTCTGCTTTCCCAGATAACAGTTACACCCTCCCCTCAACTGCTTCAGAGCAGGAATAAGCCCTCAGTGAAAGCACACAGTCCAGGCAGTGACTAGGAAATGTGCAGCACTTCTGCTCTGCATTTCTCATAGCTCACCCTCCTGATTTTTAGTTCCTTTGCTGAGAACTCAAACCAGATTTCATACAGCAAAGCATTTGCTAAATGAGAGAGAAGTTAAAATGCCTGTGCCTGTGGAGAATTTTTTCTTTCTTTCTGCTGGACAGAGATTGGTTAAGGATCCGCGAAACCCTGATCAAACGATGCACCTCTCTAAGCCTGTCTGACAGCGCTGCAATGGGAAAGCAAATGAGTAAGAAGGAAAGCATGTATTTCCTCGAGTCTCTTCCATTTAAACAACCTTGATGCTTTAGTGCCTCTGTCGGGATGCCAGCGCTGACTTCCCTTTATGTCCCATTTACTTGCATTTATTTTAATTGGATCTGGGACTAAGGACACTCGGCAACCCTTTACCCTCCCAACAACAAAGCAAGGGCACGAAGTCACCACGAACAATAACTAAAAAAAAAAAAAAAACCAACAAACCCACAAGGAAAAAGACACCCACTAACGCGTTTCTCGGGGCAGCGCGGTTCTCTTTTCCTCCTGCAAATAGTCCAGCGGGGTTCAAAAAGTGAGCAGGACAGGCTGGATTATCTCCTTTAACAGCAGAAGATAGAGGAGGGAAGAGACCCGTTTAACCCGTGCCCAGCCGGAGCAGTTCCCTCCAAGCGCCCACCATCCCTTGCACACACACACACAGGCACGGACACACACTCACTGGCACTCCCACACGGTCCCAGTTTCGGGTGTCCCGGGGATGCTGAGGGCTGAGGGACGGGGACCCTCCTGTCTCTGCCCCGCTGAGCCCGGAGCGACCACCCCAGCAGAGCCCGGCAGGGCTGGGGGGGCCACGGCTGCTCCCCCCGCCCGGCGCAGGGCGCTCCCCCCAGATCCAGCCAGCGCCCCGGCGCCGGTGCCTGCAAGCGGGGAGAGCAAGGCGAGCCTTCCCTTCTAAACACATCTGGGAAAAAAACACATATAACGAGAGAGAGATAAAATACGAACAGGCAGGTCCTCCGGTAACATCCCTCTCTCCCCAGCCCAAGCAGCTGCAGCCAGTCCCCAGGCTCAGCCGAGAGCAACTGCAGCTGAAGAGCAGCGACAGACACGCACACCCCCTTTCCCCTCGCCCGCTCCCTGCGACAAAAAGAAAAAAATAAAAAATAATAAAACACAAAAACCAAACCACACTTAAAAAGCAGTGAGGAAAAAATTTTAAAAATGAAAACACAGCTCTTGCCTGCGTGCGAGCTAAAACCCGGTGCGAAGCGGGGAGCGAGCCCGGGGCAGCCGCCCGCCGCTGCACCTTGCAGGGCAAAGCGGGAGAGCGACCGGCCGCCGGCGGGGAAGGGAGCGGGGGGCGGGACACGGCGCTCGGCCCCGCTTCCCCGGCGGAGCGGGGGGGCCGCGGCGGAGCCACCGCGGCAGAAGTTTCCCCAAGTCGCGGCCGCCGCCCCCGCGCACCGCCGCGTTCGCCCGGCGGAAAGTTTCTCCGCCAGCCCCTCCGCGCCCCTCTCCCGAGCCCCAGGCGGGTACGCACCGGCCGGCTCAGCTCCGGGGGCTGCCCCGCGGCCTCCCGCGCCGGGTCTCCATGCGGCCCTGGACGCCGCTGGGGGCCGCGGTGGGAGCGAGGGAAGGAGGGAGGGAAGGAGGGAGAGGGGGCGATGCCCGCCCGGCCGCTGCGCCGAGCCCAG
The DNA here is from genome assembly GCF_047716275.1 of Strix uralensis. Lineage (NCBI taxonomy): Eukaryota > Metazoa > Chordata > Aves > Strigiformes > Strigidae > Strix > Strix uralensis. The sequence goes on from NC_133973.1 coordinate 128,131,556, forward strand.
CGCAGCCCAGCGCTGCGCAGCCTGTCGGGAGCGCGGCCCGCGCCGCCCCCCGGCCCGCGGGGAGGGACCGCGCCGCCGCCGCCGCCCGCCCCGGCCCCGCCCGCCGCGGGGCTCCCACCGCCCCGGCCCCGGTCTGGGGGGCGGTCACGGAACCGCTCCCGAAAAGTTTCTCCCCCAGGGGGCTCGCCCAAGGTCACCGGCTGCGGGAAAGGCGCCGGGCCGCCCGCTGCCCCCGTTCCCCTCGGGGGTCACCGCTCCTCTCCTGCCGTCGCGCCGCCGGAGGAAGGCGCTGGCCGGGCGGGCCGTGCCGGCTCCGCGCTCCCCGGCTGCCCTGCCCGTCCCTGCCCGCCTCGGCGCGGCTTTCCCTGCCCGCCGAGCGGGGCCGCGGGAGCAGCTCTCGGTGGAGGCGGCTGGAGGAGCCGGGTCCCCCCTTCCCCCATCCCCCGCGGGGTGACCCCCGGTGAGCGCTCTCCGAGCGCTCGGCAGGCTCCCGGTACCAGCGCCCTTGCAACTTGCCTGTAAGCACAGTTAGGCTGCGGAGCCGCAGGTCTGTGAGACCCCGCTGCGAAAGCTACACCTCTCCAAAGAGCGGCTCGCTTGGGCTTTACTAGCCAGGAAATATATTTAGTGCCTTCTGCGCCTTTGAATTGAGGTCCGAGTTCCCATTCTGCCTGTTTTAATAGGTGTTGTGATGAGGCACCTGTTTGATCACCCCTTCGGTTCCTTCTGTAGCGGTGAAGTCCAGGCCCCTGCCTGACCAAGTGTCTCGTCCAAGAGAGAAAGAGGGAGATCACTTTCACATCCTTTTTTATTTCTTTTTTGAAGGTGACTACCTTCAGCTATTCCCTTCTCTGCAAGATCTTTGAAGTGCTACTAATTTTTGTTTTCTAGTCTGCTGCTCTCTCTTTGTCCATGCCTCTCACTTGGCTGCAGGTCACAACTGCTAAACCGAGTACAGGTAAGAAGTTCCCCATGAGGACCAGCAGCATAGTGCCCTTCACCGATTCCATTAAACACTCACATGCCTCAGTCAATCTGCTGCTGTAATTTAGTGTGAAGGTGAAAAAACAAGTGAGCAAACAAAGCCAACCAGCAACTGCACGCTAATCACAGGGACCAGGGTAATAATCACAAAGCAGGAGGGCATGGTCTGCGCTGTGAAAAACGAGAAGGAAAATAAACACAAAAACTGCTTGTAAAATTTACCATCTGAAATTAAAAGTTCTGCAATGGAAGTGTGTAATAGATACCAGCTTGACCTAAAATCTACAATAGATTTAATGATTCTATACCCACCACCTGGTTGCATTGGTCATAGATGGTGATCTTGTGCAAATCACCTTTTCTAGCAGGTTATTATCAATTGCATTAAAAAACTATCTGTAAGTCACAAGAAAAGATCAGAGCCTCATTGTGTCACTCACTAAATAAACACAGTGAGGAGATGTCCTATTCCAAAAAGCTCATAATCCACATCGACAAGACAAATTTAGAGTGGGAGGAAAATGTATTATGCTGCAGATGGTACTGAGAAAGAAACCGATTTGCCCAAGGTCATGCAGGAAGTCTGTGGCAGAGCCAAGAACTAAACACAACTCTCCTGAAACCCAGTCTAAAAATAGTGCTTGATAATTGCACATGAACTCCAGAAAACACACATTACACAGATAATCATCTTTTGACCAGTATTTTGGAGGTACTGGGCTCCATTTCATTGTAATTTTCAACTGCACTGATAACTGAACGGTCACTTTCTAAATTTAAACCACATTATTTGAAAGTTCTCTATCCAGAAATTCATATCGTGGAACAAAAGGCACTAACAGATAGCATCTGGGCCAACACAGATGCTTTCTGAGTGTGTCTGCTTCTGCTTCCCCCTTCCTAAGGGGAACCAGAAGGGTGTCCAAATCTGAGCCTTTGTCTTGGGAGGGGGAGATCCTGCTCCTCATAGTGGTTTCCTGAGGCTCCAAGGGGGTGCATTGTCCATACCCACACTCTGCCTGGTAGCTGTACCCCAGATTTGATCCCATATTCCACCATCCCCAGTAAAATATTCCCTGGAATACAGCTTTCATTTGCTTTTATGGCAAACCTGTCTCAGGTCTTGAAAGGTGCCTTCACTGTGTCCTCTTCCTATTCTGTGGCTCCCTCTTACTGGTTTTCTTAACCAATGCAGAAGCATTTCTTGCAATGCAAAACACACACAACCGGAAAACAGCAGTAACATTGTGTTGCACCCTTTAGGCACCCTTACTTGTCACTTAGGAAAGCTATTTACACATACATTTAGTGAATGTTACAGTGTATAAATGCTAATGAGTATTAGTAGAAGTAGTTAATGCAGTTTTCCTTATTAATCAATCCTACCAGCATGATAATGATTTCTGTTGTTCTTCTGGAGCTTCCTCCAGCAGGGAGTGAGCTCTGTTGATTAGCAAGACCATTTTGCATGTATATAACATTTTTGTTCATCTGTAACAGTCTCATTATCGTATTTTTTTCTCAAGGAAGTGAGCAGTTCCCAACTTATGCTTAAGGAATAACTAGGGCAGAAGGAATTGCATTGTCTCCCACACCACCAGGTTCAGTAGAATTTACACCGCTGTGAAAGAGCAGGAGCAGGATGGCTGACATGCCCCAGATCAGGTAGCCAGGAGCAAAGCTCCTAGCTTCACACCTCACAATAATTTGTGATTTCGCAGCAGATCTTTAAAGGTAAACAGTTTCAAATGGCTGTTGGAAAGACAGTAACATAAGTATCGTGTCTGATTAATAATGTCATCATGCTCTGCAGATACAGACCAGGAAACAGCTTTTAGGTTCCCGCATCCCGAGTAGCAAGAATAATTTCTCCTCGTTTTCCTGCCAAGATGATCAGATTCAAAAATATGTGAGTAAACCACTGTGACAACGGAGTATTTCACTTTCTCTTAACTCAGTAATTTACATTGAAATTATTGTAAATAATTCAGCTGGTATAAATAAAAATAAATCCAAGCAGAAAGAAAAGGTTTTCCCAAAGATTCAAGGTTCAGAAGACAGGAAGACAGCTTTTAGACCTGATGTTAACTGAACCAGTAGTGAGCTATTGAAGCTGAATCTCAGCATACTATCATAAATTATGAAACATTGACATTTCACTTTGAATTAATGCAAAGGGCTATTTATACAGTGTTTTAGAGACAGTTGCCTGGGTAAATTAATACAGTTTTTCCTTCACCGGGCCAAATGTTAGCAACACTGCTATTTTTCAAAGTATCAAACTATTTGCATATCGAAAATGTTTTAATACAGTCTGTGCCCTGGGGCTGCTGTGTGAGTCACTTTGAAAAGGTAATCAGTCATAATTCATTGGCTCCTTGATTCAAAATCTAACTTGATTCAAAATACTACCAATGATTTTCAGTGTGAGAGGTTGCTTGTTATCAGGCAATTGCTTTCAGTTTGTAGGGCCACAGGCCACCAACATGGAAAAAGGTGTTCAGTGGGCTACAGTTGCCTTTCTGGGCTTGCTACCAATAAAAGGTCTGGATAGCAGTTAGAAGTGGAAGAACTAGGCATGAGCACATAACAAAAATATTCACTGTAGCTGCTTGAAATTCAAACTTTGGAAGTAGCTACGTATTGAAACATCAGTTTATTGCTCACATGTATTGGGAATGTTTTTGTCTTTTTTTTTTTTTTTTTAAAGAGGGAAAATTATAACACTCCAAAGTAACTTTTTGTGAGACTACTTTTTACAGATCAGTGTTTTAGGTGTCATTTCAGTCAAGTATTGGTTAAGAGTGTGCTTCAATACATTAAGAAATAGTTAAATTTACAAACTGTGTTTAAGTGCTTCACTAAATTGGCATTTCAAATAATTAAAATAAATGTTAGAAATTTCATCCGAATGCTAGAAAAATCTCTTAGTCACCGTTTGCACATTCCATGGGGTTTGGGTCCATCATTATGAACAAGAAACTGTGGTATCCATTGCTTAAAGCCTTTTCTCAGAGGTAAAATCTCCCGAATCAGAAGTGCCTCAGGACTGATGTGAACAAATCACAGTCCCGTATCCTGCAGGTGGGTTTCTCTCTGGCTATCTGATTCCATGTAGAGAGGCAGCCTCCTGGTCATACCTGGTCATACTTCTGTATAAATTTCTTGCAGCTTTTTTGTCACTTCTCACTTCTCATGGCAGTGGGTAACAGTAGCGCAGTGTTAAGAAAGTTAACAAGTAGTGACAGTGCTCATCATAGACTTCTCTAGAAACCTGATGTGGCAGCACAAGACAGCCTAGTGGTGACGACACCAGAAATTTTCTTCAAGGCCATTCTTTTCATTTCCTCAAAAAGTGATTCCGACACAACTGTTATTCAAGGGCATTGCGTGGCACTGCTCTGCAGAAGGGTCAGCAACAGAGGGGCTGCAGCCTGGAGATGCTACCAGACGAATAATTAAGGGGATAGGTATGGCAGATAGCTTATCGCTAGCTAGTGGTGCCTTTCAACAAGAAAGATCTCCTGTTAATGCAGGAAACATTGCATTGGAGTTTTACCACATCTCTCCATCTCGTTTAGAGACTGCAATGAGATCACACAGAAAAAAATCAATTTTGACAGTGCATATTGAAGTATTTCTCTTGTATTATGCCAGATTGTGCCTTGCAGCACAAAACTATTAGCATTTTTAGCAGCTGAACGTCAAAGGTTTGACTTAAACTCATAGAGTGATGTCATCCTGCGTAGAAGGGAAACATTCAAGCTGGTGTGTCTGCAGTTTCCACCATTGGAAGAATACAGTAATATTTGTGAAGGACTGCGTCAGCTTTGATTGTTTAACTTTGATTATTTAAGTTTGCTTTTCTCTTTGCTCTGTTTTGCTCATCCCAGCCGTAGCTTGGTCTCATTCGAGCCCGTCTGCATGTAGTGCCGACTCCAAGAGGAGTGGATCACATCCACAGCCTCCCTTCACAGAGAACAGACCTGCCAGTCAAGGAGGGTTGCGGTGTCATCAGTGAGCTGAAGGCAAATCACGGAAGGTACCTCCATCAGGGTAATACGCTGCAGTTGATGCCTTGATCTAACATATCAAATCCTGCTTGCAGAAAGTTGAGAGCAGGGGTTTGTGGCTTTTTTAAAATTTTGTTTCATTGAAACAGATCTGAGAGAGGAAGGAAGTGCTGTGTGGAGCCAGAAGTTTCACATTCGTCTCAGTTCTGCCAGTGAGTTTCTAGGTAGCTCTTGGCCTCTACCTTAACCTCCTTGAGTTTGATTTCCCATTTTGAAAAAAGAAAGAGTCACTGGGGATCATAAGACAAGAAAATATGATCTTTTTGTGAATTTACCAGATGAATTTCAGTTTGATTCCCTATTCTGCTATCCATATCTTGTGACACTTTAGAGAAATCATGGATTATCTCTGTGCCTCATTTTTTCTGTCTGTGGTACGAAAACACTTTAGTATTTGTCCTGGTTTTAGACAAATTAATATACCTGTTGTGAGGTATTTTACAGCGATTTCCCTCCTAGAGGTCTGACTTCAACTGACGTCCTTCAATTTTAATAACAGAGTACAATAAATAGTTTTGAGATTTCTCCTTGGAGCACTCTGAGGTCAGTGGAAAGATGCCGCTGAAGAAGTATGTTATGTTAGTTAATACACAAGAAAGACTAGAATGAAAGCAACTTGAGTTTATAAAAAATTGTGAAAGGTCCTGCAACCAGACAGTAGAAAGCCCTAAGGATTCAGGATACTGTGCAGCATAAGGGAAGGACTGATCTTACCCACAATGGTTTTGTATAGCTTTTTCTGTTCATTGTACCAAGAACCAGCTCCAGTAAACATTTAAACATGTGCTTAACTTGATAGACATGAGTGGCTTTTTGACTTCAATTTTAATGCACATTTAAGCTTAGGCATGGCTGTTTGCGGGGTGGGGATTTAGTGTGGGATTCCCTGGTCCTTTACACACATGATTTCATTAGGTGGTGTCTGTTTCTGTAGCACTGCCTTAGGGCATGAGCCAAGCCCAGCTGCAGTCAAGGGGGATCTCTACAGATTTTGATGGCAGTTGGATTGGACCCTTTATAGGAAACAAAACCAGATTTTGTGGAACATAAAAGCCAAAAAAAAATCCTCCTAAATTTGTGGGGATGAAATACTCATTTCCTGGTTTAGGACTAGAGACTTTATAAATCAAGCTTCTAACCAGAGCAAAATTTTACCAGCTGTACTATAAGCTGCTGAAAATAAGGGGGAAGTATAACATAGCAAACCCTTAGTTTTAACTGAGCAGAAGGCATTGCTTGGCTGTGCATAACAGTTCTGCAGGAGGTAATGATCATGATTTTTTGGGTTCTCAGGTTCTTTAGTTGTTGTATGCTTTCATGGTACCTGGTTTGAGAAAATGTCTATAGAGAATATATTTACAAATGCCAGCTTATCTGTGGTTTCATACCATAGCTGTCATCTCACATGAGGTGAGATGACTTTCAAGTTGCCCTGCCAAGCCATCCTAGCTTAACTTGTATCACAGCTTCAGTTTCTGCTGCTGGCATCAGCTCGTAATAGAGTTACAGGATTAAAAACTTGTCATTCCTGAAAGCCTTCTTGGTAATGAGCAGAGTTTGAGATGCACATCTGAGTCCTAGTTGATTGCATTGTTATTCTCCTTCTTTTGGTGGCCACATTAATGACAGGTTGGCAGGTGCAATTCTTACTTCCAGTGATGGCTTTGCATGCTGCCCTCTGCCCTCTGCTTCCAGCTGAGTCATTCCCTAACCACAGTCTCTGGTGCTTGCACTCGGTGAGATAACAAATAGAAATGATGGAAAGCAATGAGAAAAGAGAGGATAAGAGAGAGGGGGAAAGGAAAAAAAATAGCTATCTGCTAGTCAATAAGAACATCTAATATGCCAGTGGTGGATGACTTCAGTAAAGACAGGTAAAAATAATCAACTGTCTAATAGGACATAAAGAGGAAACTAGAGACCATAAAGGAGAAAAAACAGCTGAAATGAAAGAATAAAATGTGATAAAAATCAATCAAGACAAGTATAGCATTGTCATCTTGGAGTGTCATTGTGTTTTGAGTGCTGGTACCTGCTGAGTGCTCGTTGCCTTACAGCTCCTCAAAGTACCAGCTGGAGCTGAGAAGTCAGAAGATCCAGCTTTGGAAGGCCTCTATTTTTAACTGATACATTTTCCTAGTTTCCTGGAGATAGCTGCAAAGGTTACTGTCACTACCAGTTACACACCCAGAATGTTAGTCTCTCTCTGTCTGGGGGTTAAAGAAAGATCCAAAGGAAGAACAAGGGCTGAATATGCTTAAAAATGCCTAATTACAGGTGCTTCAAGTTTTGGAGGGAAATTTGCAACAACTAGAAAGGAACCTGGTTAATTGTTGGGTATTCAATACCCGCTGAAAATCAGGAAGCTCTATTATTTCCTTCCACCTGGGAAACTGAATCATAGTTGCAACTCTTATCCTGGGGCCACAAGGGCAGAAATGGATTCTCTGGTTTCTATTAAGATGCAAATTGAGATCTTTTCCACTTTAGAGAGGCGATGATATCTCTCTGTAGAGTGAATTCATTGGTATCTAGTAAGTCTGTTTCAATCTTTTTATTGTTTCTTGCAACATATTTTTACAAGTCTTACAGGAATTTAGTACCTGTGAGATCCCTATCCTTCTAAACAGAGATTCTGAAGTTTTGGGAGCAGACTGACTGATAGGCAGTCATGCAGTGTGGCTGAACAAGGTGTTTCCTCAGCAAACCAAGCTGCAAACACAGAAAGCTTAAAGGGAGCACTGCATTGGGATCTGAACTGGGGAGACCCTTGGGTTTGACATTTGTGATTTACACCTAATGAAAATAGGGCACTTCAATCAAGTCACTTTGCTTTCAGCCCTACGTCATTGATGAAACTGCTGTGATCTTCAGTGAGACCAAGCTTTTGTCTCTTAATTCCCATAGAAAAAAACTTCCTATCACAGAGCACCTTGCCAAACCTATATTAATGCAATGTTATAGGAGACTCTTCATCACAAACCACACAAAACAGCAGCTCTTCCCTTTCCTCCCACCCAAAAGTACCTCACCCAGCCATCCCTCTGGAGACTCATCTCACCCAATAGACATCTCATCCTCTTCCCTCATCAGCACCTTTTCAGACAGAAAAGTGTTTCAACCTGAGCAGGTTGTGTGATGAGATTATGGCTTTTTCTGTCTGATGAAGAGGTAGCAACCCATGGGAGAGGCATCCCCTGAAAGTAGCACCAGCTTCTGTGTTATATTTAGGAGGCTACCTTACAAAATAACCCAGTAATCTCAATTAAAGAGTGTGTTTTAACGCAAACAGTAATCTTATTTCTAGTAGCAAAATTTCAAGCCTCTTTAACGTCTTTGTTACACTCTGCTGTTGCTCCATATATTCCACAGAGCTTCTGGTGCTGTTAGGGTGTGTGACATGGATACAATAAGGTTGTCAAATTTCATGTTTGTCAGCTGCTGGGATTAACTACACTAGAGAGAAGTGGCAAGGACAAACAGCGAGAACCAGCTAAAGGCATGGTTAGGACAACAGGAGAGTAGAGGATTGGAGAGAGGAGCAGAGATTTAAAAGACACACTTAGGAGACAGCTGGAAAAAATGAGAAAGAAAAGAGTTTGAGGAACACAGGTTGGGACTGCCTGGCGAATGATGTGAGAGACATGTTAAAATGTTAAAAGAAAGTAGAACCTGAGAGGAGTGGTTGAGGCACTTGAGGCATGGCCTTTAAGAGGACAGCACCGCAGATGGTTAGGAAACCTGGAGGTTATTTGCAGGGATCTGTGCATCCGCAAGATTGGTAACGCAGTGTTGTGAGACAGAAAATGCCCAACAGACTTTACTGGAGTCCCAAGGCAAAAGCTGAGACTGTGACCCTCTGGACTGCAGGATTCATCATATTGTTAGGGTCCTCTTCACCATCTGAAAACCAGGAGCTTATTGCCGTTTCATCTGCTATTTGAAGTGCTTGAACATAGCAAGGAAATCTCCTGAACTAAACTAATACAAAGTTGAAAATAAGATCTATATATTTGTTTTAGGAAGCATAAATTTCATGGGAGAATTCCTGGACTGATCTTCATTGGAGATCAATCATCTGATAAAGTGAAGTGCCACACTTCATTGCAGCAAGAACAGGGGAGTTGCCAGACTGGACCCAACCAGACACCGGTGGAATTCAGCAGCCTGGCTCTGAGAGTGTCTGCCTCCGGATGTTTTGCAGAGAGAGGCAAGAAACACCCTAATAGATGATGAGGGAATAACTTGTGGACAGAAAGTTTCTTCTGGATAACTCCAGACAGTCATTGATTGGCTTCTGCCCTGAGGCATTACAGTTTATATTCCTAATATCTTTTTATATTGCCTAATAAAACTGTTGGCTGTTGCCATTACATAGGTAATGGACATTTATATAAAACTCTTTATGAGCTGTAGATGGAGATCATCCTCTTCACCACACACATGGAGCCACCTCTGGAGTAAAATGCAGCAGCTGTTTAATAGTCTGGCACTATTAATAAATCCCAGTTACATCGAAGAGGAAGAAAGACTCCTCATCAAGTGGAGACTGCATGAGAAATTTAGAAAACCAGATTTTCCTTCTCCCAGAAGAGGCTAGAACAACACAGGGCCTTTCTGTGCTTCCTGGAAGTCATTAGCTCCAGGCAGTTGGGGTTTCTGTTGTATATTGCCTTTAGAAAGAGAGAAAACCATGGCATTTCGAGTGTACAATGGAGGAGTTCCTCTCCAAGTGTCATCTGCTGTGGTTTGAGAGGGACAGCAGATTCCAGCATCCACTGAATTAATCCAAACATGTTTTTTCAGTGAGATCTGATGTAGAAAAAAAATGCCTGCTTGAACACGTTTGCCTATAGTAATTTATTATTTTGTAGTCTTCGTCACTTGAAATAATTCTCCATGTTTTTCTTTTAATTTTGCTTTTGCAGATCACAAGATATTGTTCCTCTGGGAATGAAGAAAAGTCATTGTTGAAACTAAAAGTGATAACTGATTGCCATTTCCTTTCACAGAACCATTGTTCAAACGAAAGAGTGAAATATAACTACAGAAGATATGAAGTCCTTGGTCTTGTCAAGGGAAAGGACTGTCTGAGAGAGATGTAAATAGCTAAAATGTAAAAAAAAAAAAAAAAGGCAATCCAGGAAATATTTGCAACCAGTCTACATAACATTTCAGACTCTGAGAAGAGAACAATTTACAGTTTGTTTGGTTTACACAGTATATAACATTTGATGCAAGAATCTGTTTCAAAAATAAATTTTTTTCCTCTCATTGCTTTTGTGTACTTTATAGTATCCAGTACTCATGCAAAGATTTCTATCTTCAAAAGATGAGAATTAGTTAAAAGCAACTTAAAAAATTGATCTCTGTAATCTCACAAGGATAAATATTCCCTTCCTGTCGCATTTGAGGAAACTGAGAACAGAGTTTAGGTGGATTGCTGAGGGCTTCCTGTACCTGAACTTGTGTTAGAACAGCAGAGTCCTTGTCTCATGGGTTTTCCTCCTAAAAAGGTGGAGGGGGGTTGTACCCATACCATTAATTTCCCTGTCTTTCTTAAATACATGCCATCATTATAACATATCTTACCCATTTGAGTTAATCGGATAGAAAACATTAACTTTTGCAGAGGTATTAGAGCTTCACCAAAGAGCACTCACAGATGTTACAGAGTAACATCAAAATTAACATGGAAGCAATTTAGTCCTTCAGTTTAAATGCCTTCAGCAAAGGATTAAGATTTTCCCATCACCACTCAAGCACTTCCTTACATACTCCCTGCTTATCGTGCTCCCCTTACTTACTGTGCTAGTTACCTTTTTAACATAAAAGTGATGCTGGGAATCTTTCCTTTGGTTCCTGACAGTTTCATCATTCAATTAAAAAAAGAAAGTGCCAGTGTTTTTATCAATGCATGGCTTATGGTTTTCTCTAGATATTACCTATAATATCCAGATGACTTCTTAATATTTGTGAAGCTTCCCCCCCTCCAGGGCAAAGACTGAAAATAAATGCTGGTATGAGAAGGATTATGGGAGGGGGAAGGCAGCATTCATTAATACATCCCAATCAAGCCTGATGAGAAAGCCTTGCATATCGATGCTGTGGATTGGCAATGAAATAGGATAAACCAAACATTTTCCTGCTGGTAGATGTGATAATGCTGAAAAAGCTGAGGGCATTTTGGCTTGTAGCAAATAATCTCCTCTTCTCTTGCAGTGCACCACGTGAGAGAAAGTTTTCTACTGACAGATTGCAGGAGAGAGTAGAGGTGGAGGTGAACAGCAAATGTAACCATCAACACGTTTCAGCCAGAGAGGCAATCAACACGAGCTTGGTGCGTGCACCCATGCCCCTTTAGATACGAAAACATGCATTTTTCAAATATTTGCAAACATTTCATGTGACGCGTTGATCCCATTCGCTTGGACCCTTTTTATTAACCCATTGCTATGTCTTTCTTTTTTTTTTAAGCAGTACTGCTTGTGTGGTGAATTTGTGACGCGGGAGAAAGTTACATCTGCTTGGAATCTCTTGCTGGTGGGAAGAAGGGAAAATGAACTAGCTGAAGTGAGCATCAGATGCCAGGGTGCCCTGGGCTGAAAGGTGAGAGCACTTTGAGTTCAGAGGGACTCAGAGTACATACTGAAGCCTGGTCTTGGAGAGGTAACAAGATTCTTTTGTGTGTCTTTTGTTGTTTCTTTCTCCCAGGAGCCCTTTAGATTAGCATAGGTGGTAGGAGAGCATAGACTGGGAGCACTGACACAGCAAGTGTTTCAGGGAGAGCTAGAGACTGGATTGGGACAAATAAATGGGAAGGTGCAGTCAGGAGTATAGTCCTGCATGGCACAAGAGAGGAGATGGGGGGACGTCATGGCAAGAGAGTGGGACAGGAAACGGATGCAGGAAGACTGGAGCCCACCTCAAGGAGAAAACAACCATATAGCAGAGGAAATGAGGTTTAGTCAGTGCTTGGACAGGCATGTTAATGGGCAGGATCCCCATTACTTTATTGTTTGAACTAGATATCTTATACACCTACAATTACTTATTGAAATTTGGACACCTTAATTTTGAACTGAATTTGATCCTTCACATCTCTGAGCTCAGAGTGGGAGCAGGAGCTTGTTAAATCAACAGGAGGGGTCTTCTCACTTCCAGAAAGGGACATTCACTTGGTGGGTGGTCAAAGCTGGTGGCTCAGTGATGAGGCAAATACACATTTTTGAGACTCAATTGTCTCAGCTGTAACATGGCTGTAGCAGTTCTCTGTGGTTGGGAAGATACCCTTGGTAGCTGGGAAGGGGCCTGGAGTTTGGGGTCTGACTGCAGAAATGCAAGAAGTGGAGAAACAGGTTTGGAGAGAGAGCTTAAATCAGAGCTAGGAGTGCTTGTGCTGTCCTGTCTCACAAAATTCTGCCCATTAAAAAAAAAAAAAAAATGTGTATAACAGCTTGAGTTCTCTTTCACAAGGAGTCCATGGTGATGTGGTCTAGTGTTGAGGCTGGTAGGCAGCCCTGCCTTATGGTTTATACTTGGATATGATGTTGCACATTGCTAATGCAATCATTGACTGACGCCTGTAAGGCACTTGAAAAGTGCCAGTGCACAAAGCTGGGGCTGCCTTCAAGGTACAGGGCAAGTTTGATGTGGTCTGGTCTGCTACCAAGGGGACTGCTGGTCTTTCTCTTGGGCTGTACTTGTAAAGATTGTTGAAGAAAGAGTGAGGGGATCTATATATGGATACTTCTTTCCCATTTCTCCTTTCCCAGGTGCTGTCCCAAGCTGCACAACATCAAATAAGTACATCTGGCAACGGCGCTGTCAGCAATACATGGTATTTACATTTCCCCATGGCATCATCAGCCTTTGGTCTGGCACTGGCCTTCAGTGCAGAGCACATGACATTCCTGCCTCGATGCTTGCTGGTGAGGTCAGCTGGAGGGCCACTGCTCTGTCAGGCTCAACTGTCTACAGGCTATTATATTTTTTCTTTTTTTACTGGGAGGCTGCAACCAAGCTGTCTGTTGGTCTTTGGTCCGTGCCTACGCCTGATCCGTGGCTGGGAGAAGCTACTTGGCCTGGGATGAGTGATGTCAGGGACTCTGACAAGTTAGCAGTGTAGAAGAGTGAGTTCCAGCACTTGGGAACATTCCTGGCGCTGTTTGTAAGCAGAAGTGTATATAAGTTTATAAGCATATGTGTAAGCATACTCTCTAACTACTGTTTCCCCACAAACCCTGTCATTTTTCAATGATCCTTCATTTATTCAATCCAGATAGAAGCTGGTTCCTTTGATTTACATTTTTTACACTCTTTCATGCTCCTGCATATTTTAAATCTGGAAAGAGTGTTTATGATCTTCCAGTCTGATTGCCCACGTAACACTGCATTTCCCCATCAGTCGACAAAAGTGATAGTTAAATGGTTAAGGCGTTCCCTTTATAAGCAAACAACCTGTTCTTTTGGCGCTTTTTGGTGCACTTGGAAATGTTCACTGATAGATTTAAATTAGCAGAATACCACTTTGAAAGCAAGTATACCAGCTTTTAGCCTGCTTTCATTTTGAAACAGGGCTTCTGTGCTCATATTCTCTGTGCATCTATCTGTCACTCTCTTCCCCAGGGATTTTTTGGCTTGTGCAATTTCAATCACATTTAGAAATGGTCCCAAGGAGATTATTTTTTGACAAGTTCTAATATAACAGAGTGTGGATTGATGAGAGAGGCACTGTTAATATCTTTGGGATAAGGACCATAACATGAACTCAAGTGTTATTAAGGCATCAGAGTACAACTGCAAGGTACAGATCCATGGGAGACCAGGCATGCCCAGTTACACTGCCTGCTGATAAGCATGTTGTGTGTTTTGTCCATATTTACCAACCTGACCATAATATAGATCTCCTGGATTTTTTCCAGTCTTATTTTCCAATTAACTCGCAATGGGAGTCCTAGATATATGGGATTCCTGCTTTTCCCACTCCTATGCAGATGTAAAGATATTCCTGGACTTGATCCCAACAGGCCTTTTTCTTTGAAAAATGAGTATGATCTGAATATATGACTAGCATCAACAGGCCAGGAAACCTCAAAACTTTGTTTTTCGTGTGAATGAGTAAGAATCTTTCGGCAATTTTCAGCTTGAATTTCTATTCAGTTTATGGATCACAGCAGAGGGAAAAAAAGTTATAAAAATATTTTTGGAATTGAATTAGAAATGGAAAAGATGTTCCAGAAATCACCTCTGTATCACTCATGGTCTCTGGCGCTGGCACACTGTGCCTTGGGAATTGCTGCTGGGTTTTTGAACAAAAGCTGTAAACTGGAAAATAAACCAGGTTGCAACTCCAACCCTGCAATGTCTATGCATTGAACTGGATCCTACAAGATGAAACAGTCTTCTCCTGTAGCAAATGACAGAATATGAAGCAGCTGGTAGACACACACACACACACACACAGAGCAGGAAAAAATAGCAAGAAAAGAAGAAGAAATTAGAAAAACCTCATGCAAACACTAGTGAATCATTCCCACAGGCTTTCTGCTTGCCCAGTATGTTTCCTGAGTGCCAAGACCAAGGAAAATCACACCATTTTATTAAGGTAAGCTGCTTTCCAAAGACAAGCCTAGCATCTGCACGCTCTGTTTGAGGGAGGACATTGCAGCCTTAACCACCATGAAGATGCCCAGAGGATGGCACAAGTTTTTTTGGATGAGCAGTGCTGCCAGAGTAATTGCAGAGAATTTACTGTCCTTCCCAGCCCCACTCTGATGACGAGTAGATTAACTCTGTTAATGCTGTTAGATTAACCCTGCTGTGGTCACACTGCTGCTGGATTGACAAGAGAGCCCCAGCATGCAGGGAAGCCTTGTCCATGAATCTGCTTTCTCACTGTCTATGTATGCAACAGACACTGTGCAAGTTCACCCAGATAACACCTCACTTCAGGCTGTACCCACAAGGTTCATAGCTGGCACATGGAGAGGCACTTGTGGGCTTTTGAGAGCTATTTCACCCAGTTTGGTGTTGAAAAGAAGATAAGAATTCATTTGATAGCAGCAAATAGGGTGGGCTGCCCTGCAGTGGGATTGCTCTGGGAGGTGCAGGCACTGTTGCTGTAAATCAGCTGCATTCAGCAGGAAAACTCTGGTCACAAACTGGATCTGGGAGCATACGCTTGCTATGTTGGGCAAACATACAGGAGAAGGCTGAACTCAAACTAAGTCAGAAGAGAAACTAGGTTGAATTTTTGGCCTTTTACCCTAATGGAAGTATCTTGGATGGGAAATGACAGATGTTCATCATCTGTCCAGTGCTAGGATCAGGATTGCTTGGGAAAAATTCATTCTCACAGTTGTTATCTCTGAGGGCACTCAGCTGGTTGCAAGCACCAAAAGCACAAATGATGGTAGCTTAAAAAGGCATTCGGTGGGTCAGCTGAGATGGGGATGGTTAACACTTGGTTAACTAAGTGGGTGGGTTATATCACCACTCTTTGGAGTCAGTCATATTTGTTGACTTGATCCAGCTGCTTTGTGTAAGCAGTGATGCAAAGCCTGGTTAAGCGTTGACTCTGAAAGATACTCCTTTTATTAAAGGCATCATGGCTGGTTAAAAAGGATGCATCTGTGCTGTGTTTGAGAAACGTTTATGCTGCTTGTATGCAATGGTGATTGCAATAGAGTTCAAATACGACAAGATTCCCCACCCAAAATAAATACTGAGAAAATATCCAGATTTTGGAACGTGCGTTGTCAACAAACACTACTCCTGACACCAGAAACAAATCCTGATGAAGTTGCTGATACACTAAAATGAATATAGAGTGAAAGAAATAGCTTTCCCTTTGATACCACTGAAGTTTGCCGCTAAATAGATTCTCAGTTTCTGGAAATACGTAGCTAATTATCCTGAAAAATCATGATCATTTAAGAGTATAAATATCTTTAAACAGCAATTAAAAAATAATTATAACTCAAAACCAATCATCAAATTTGAGAAAAAGAGAGTCATCCTAGCTGGTAGAATACATGCTGCAAATTAAGGAAGAATTTGCGTTTCAGATTTTGTGATAGTTTTTTTGTACAAAATTTGTCTACTGCTATGGATTACCTCTTCAATGCCTGCCTCTTGATCGTGTTTAAGTGACTCATGCCAGCTGAAAGGCTCTTGGTGTGCCCCTGACCTTTGCAGCATGGTGGGAAGTGCAGTCTGGTTTCTGGGATTCACACTTGTATTTTGGGTTGCAGACACTGCAGTGGGTTTTATCTATGTCAGTGCTTTTGAAGAAAGTTGGTTTTCTGGAAAAGCATGTTTTTTCTGCCTGTCAGATATACTGAATTATTTTTTTGAGAGCTAGACAGGCTTGAAATTAAAGCAACAAACAATATATTAGCAGGATTAACTGCTTAATTATGAAATTGGTAGCAAGAAGAAGAAACCCATGGAAGGCAGCCCTTGACTATACTTAAACCCATGTGCCTCCTTAGCTTTTTTCAGTGTCTCAGCTAGGGACTAAACTAGGAAGCTGCAACAGCATTGGATTGTGCCCACCACTGGTCTGGACTGGTTTAGGAGACCTGAAGCTCCATTTGCCTCCTTCTTTTATTAAGGATAGATCCTTCTTCGCTTTCGCTACCTATCTTTCTCCTGACTTCTAGTTGTTCTAAATAAGAATATAATATTAGCATTTATACCAAATATGATTGTGACAACTCACAATTTTCTCTAGGACTGTGTCTCCCTGCTGTGTACTATCTTCTTGTAGTTGAATTGGAAAATACAGACATAGCAAGCTGGGCTTCCTCACTGCTCTCAAGGTGTTTCTCCAAATTTACTTCTTGGTTATATTGCACAATTGCCTAGATTTTTGCCATACCTTGTAAACCCCACTACAGTTTCACATTACAAAGAATTTGGCCTCAAAAATTCCTCCTCCCTTACACAGGGTATTTTTAGCATCCCCAGGCTGTGGTGTGCTGCCTCTCCTCCTGCTGACAGAGCTGTTGTGGGATCGTCCTGTCAACTGCTTCAGGAAACTGGGTTTCTTTGCCTGTGCAACACCATGCATTGTGAAACCACATACTTACATGTTATCAAAGGTAACCCTATTTCAGCCTTTTCTAGTTATTTTTCCATCTCTGTGATCTGAGAATCAAGCAAAGAAAAGATGGACAAGGTTAAACAACTTGTATGTAGATACAGAGCTAATTTGAAGTGCATGTAGGTACATAAACTCAGAGTCTAAAAATGTCTCACATTCTTCTCAAAACTTGCATGCAATGCTTGATTTATTTTTGAGGTGGGGTGATCAATACTCGAGATCAGTCTGACATGCTTCATAGAGCCACATACATAAAAGTAAGGAGGATTCAAGTCCTGAATGGAACTACGATGATTTATGTCTTATTTTTGAAAAAGTCTTGAAATGGCCACTGTCCTGTTTCTCACAAGTTGTGGGTGAAAGTGTTTGAAAATGACACTTGAGATCCTTTCCAGCCTTATTTCTACAATTTCTATTATCTCCTTAAAGTAATTTCCCAATTTAACCTTGGCTTTTCTTTGAAAAGACACATGCTGTATTAATAATATAAATGACAGATAAAGCATTTTGAGTAATTTTTCTAAGTTACCTCCTCTCTCTGACAAGCACTTTCTGTCAGGCTTGGGGTCCTGCTGTCACAGCAATATCCTTCAAAAAAGACAAAAAGAAATGGCTCCAACTTCAACTGTAGATGCCCTAAAAATATCTCTGAAGCCCAGACTGCATGTATATGATGCCCGCTTTGCTTATGTGTCTGCTTCAGTTTAAGCTGTGAGATTCATTGCTATGGGCCAAGTTTGGCCCTAACTTCTGCCTGTCTGTCTGTCTGTAAGAGCCACTGAGTAGTTTGGCCAGGGTGTTGGGTACTGAGCGGCTGAAAGGTAAATTGATTCAGTAACATGCAATGAAAATGTCCATTGATGGGCTAGGTAGCTTGAATCGAGGCTGTCTGACAGCAGGTAAAGAAAGATCAAGTTTTTCCCAATGACTGGAAAAAGACATGGACTTGAATGTGGCTGTGAAAATAATGACATCTGTATAGCAGGACCAGAAAGCAACAAGAAGACTTGAGAAGAATAAGGCTGTGGGTCAGAATAGTCTGAGAAAGACTGGAGGCAGCAGAAAAAGGTTCAGTGATACAGCCGCATGGATAAACGACACTTAAACTGATATGAAGACCAAGTGGCTGATTTTACCATTTCAGCTTTTTGAGCTTTGACCAGGAGGACTGACTTTGTGTTTGCCATATGGCTGCAACTGTGCTGACCCTACAGGACATGCCTGAAAGTCAAATTTGCCATTTAGAGCTGTGTTGTTCCTTACATTGGAGAAACTTCACTGAGGTGTGGTATCAGTGTTTAAAGTCAGGAAAGCGCACAAACTTGTCCCTCAGCCTTGGGCTCATGGCAGCATGGAGGAATCCCCGTAGCAAGGGTAGCTAGTGCTTCTGCAGCAGATATGGTATCTCAGTTAATGTTGTGCCTTGCTGAATGTGTGCTCCAGGATGGTCTCAAGGCCTGTGGAGCTGGCAAAAAAAAAATCTATATTTTGTGCTGCTCTCTTTTACATTGAAATGGCTGCATGAATTGCGTGACAAAATATGATATGGAAGATTAATTCCTGTAGACGTTATACCTACATGCAAATGCACAAAGGTAAAAAAGAACAGCATACTTCTCAACACAGTGTTGGCCCTTAGTAAGGCCATAGTTATGAGCAGCTGAATGCAGAAGGCTGAAGGCAAGGTGGGACCATTAAATCACCGAACTTCCTGCACATAACAGGGTATTGCATTTCACTCAGTGACCCTGTATGGAGCCCAAAACTTGTGTTTATCTGAGGCACAGATTCCAGAAAGGTGCAGAGTCCTGCTCCAAAGGCACTGAATGATGGAGAGTTCACCACTTCCTTTGGTAGTTTGTTCAGGAGGTTAAGCACTCTCAGTGTATTAAAAATGTGTGTCTTACTGTATTTTCATTTTGTGTTTTTATTCTTTAGCTTCCATGAATTCATATTTTGCTTATTTATGCTAAGATGAAGAGGTTTTTATAGCTCATGTTGGGTACCCTTGTGGAGTAGTGCAGCTTTTATATCATTTCTCAATTATTCTTTCTGATTAGTGGATTGAACTTCGTTATTCTTTTACCACTAGACATTTTCTCTGTCTCTCAGATAATTTTGTGTGACCTTTCTAATTCACAGCATAATATCTGAGCACTAGACCAGAATCCAGGATGGTAGATGCTGTCTGGCTAATGCAATGCATAGAAAGAAAAAAAAAAGTCTCCTTACTTCTCTTGTGCTTATCTATACAAAGATTGTTAAATGTTTTTATCAAACATTGTTTCAGAGAACAAACCATGGTCCATAGCAAGGGTATAGACTGGCTTATGTATACACATTTCAGGGTGATGCCCTCTAGAGAGAGGCCACATACCCTTTACATAGTGCTTGGTTGGTCTTTCCTCTAGACCACATGCATTTTTTTCCTATGCTTCTAACTATGCTGCAGAGAAATGGAATTAAAAAAAAAAAAAAAAAAGGCTTAATGCCTTCATTTTAAAGAGGAAAGAAATATTTTAAAAAATATGGGACGAGAAAACAATTTAAAGCCAGAGTAGATGGCAAAATGTAAAAAGGTGCTGGGGACATCAGCCCATCTGAAGTGCATCTACACCAATACACACAGCATGGGTAACAAACAGGAGGACCTTGAAGCCATGATGCAACAGGAAAATTATGATGTAGTGGCTATCACAGAAACATGGTGGAATGTCTCTGGAATGTGCCAGTTAATGGCTACAAGCTCTTTAGAAGGGATAGACAAGGAAGGGGAGGTGGTGGGGTGGTGCTGTATGTTGGGGACTGTTATGATTGCTTTGAGTACAAGTGTAGTGAAGACAGGGTGGAGCGTCTTTGCGTTAGAATCAGGAGGAAGACCAACAGGGCAGATGTTGTAACAGGAGTCTACTATAGGCCACTCAACGAGGACAGAGAAGTGGATGAAATATTCTGTAGGCACTTCGGAGAAATCTCACAATATCTTGCCCTTGTTCTTGTGGGAGACTTTAACTTCCCAGACATCTCCTGGAAATACAACACAGCAGAGCAGGACCAGTCCTGGAGATTCCTGGAATGTGTGGGAGACAACATCCTGACACAGCTGGTGAGTGAACTGACCAGAGAAGATGCCCTGCTGGATCTTCTCTTTGTGAACAGAGAAGGACTGGTGGATGATGTGGCGGTTGGAGGACAACTAGGGCACAGCGATCACGAAATAATAGTTCTTTATTGTTAGAGGCCAGGAGAGGGCTAAGCAGAACTGACATCCTCGACTTCCAAAGGGCTGACTTTGTCTTGTTTAGGCAACTGCTTGACAGGATCACTTGAGAGATGGTCCTAAAGGGTATAGGGGTCCAGGAAGGCTGGGCATTCTTTAAGAAGAAAGTCTTAATGGCACAGGAGCAGGTTGTCCCCAGGTGCTGTAAGAGAAGCCGGTGCCAGAGAAGACCACCCTGGCTGAACAGGAAGCTTTGGCTGCAACTCAGGGAGAAAAGGAGAGTTTACAGCCTTTGGAAGAAGTGGATAGGCACTCACAATGATTACAAAGATGCTGTGAGGCTATGCAGGGTGGAAATCAGGAGATCTAAAGCCCAGCTAGAAACTGATCTGGCTTCAGCAATCAAGGATAACAAGAAATGTTTCTATAAACACTTCAACAGAAAAAGAAAGACCAGGGAGAGCCTCCATCCCCTGCTAGACGCAGGAGGAAACATGGCAACAAGTGATAAGGAAAAGGCTGAGTGCTTAATGCCTTCTTTGCCTCAGACTTTAATAAGAAGACTAGTTGTACTGAGGGAATCCAGCCTCCTCAGCCAGAAGACAAAGACTGGGAGAACGATCCCCCCACAATCCAGGAGGAGATAGTCAGTGACCTGCTGCATCATGCAGACATACACAAGTCTATGGGACCAGACGGAATACACCTGAGGGTGCTGAAGGAGCTGGCTGGGGTGCTCGCCAAGCCGCTTTCCATCATTTACCAGCAGTCCTGGCTGACCGGGGAGGTCCCGACAGATTGGAAACTGGCCAATGTGACGCCCATCTATAAGAAGGGTCGGAATGATGATCCAGGAAATTACAGGCTTGTCAGCTTGACTTCGGTGCCCGGGAAGCTGATGGAGCAGCTCATCCTGAGTACCATCACACAACACATGCGGGACAACCAGGGGATCAGGCCCAGTCAGCATGGGTTTATGAAAGGCAGGTCCTGCTTGACAAACCTGATCTCCTTCTATGACAGGGTGACCTGCTTATTGGATGAGGGAAAGTCTGTGGATTTTGTCTACCTTGACTTTATTAAGGCCTTTGACACCGTTTCCCACAGCATTCTCCTGGCAAAACTGGCTGCTTGCAGCTTGGATGCAGCTTGGAAGGGCACACGCTTTGCTGGGTAAAAAACTGGCTGGATGGCCGGGCCCAAAGAGTTGTGGTGAATGGAGTTAAATCCAGTTACGGCCGGTCATGAGTGGTGTCCCCCAGGGCTCGGTTTTGGGGCCACTCCTGTTTAACATCTTTATTGATGATCTAGATGAGGGGATCGAGTGCACCCTCAGTAAGTTTGCAGATGACACTAAGTTGGGTGGGAGTGTTGATCTGCTCGAGGGTAGGGAGGCTCTGCAGAGAGATCTGGACAGGCTGGAGCGATGGGCTGAGGCCAACTGTAGGAGTTTCAATAAGGCCAAATGCCGGGTGCTGCACTTTGGCCACAACAACCCCCAGAAGAGCTATAGGCTTGGGGAGAAGTGGCTGGAGAGCTGCCAGTCAGAGAGGGACCTGGGTGTGTTGATTGACAGCTGGCTGAACATGAGCCAGCAGTGTGCCCAGGTGGCCAAGAAGGCCAATGGCATCCTGGCTTGTATCAGAAATAGCGTGGCCAGCAGGGACAGGGAAGTGATCTTGCCCCTGTACTCGGCACTGGTGAGGCCGCACCTTGATGACTGTGTTCAGTTTTGGGCCCCTCACTACAAAAAAGACATTGAATTACTCGAGCGTGTCCAGAGAAGGGCAACGAAGCTGGTGAAGGGTCTGGAGCACATGTCGTACGAGGAGCGGCTGAGGGAACTGGGGTTGTTTAGTCTGGAGAAGAGGAGGCTGAGGGGAGACCTCATCGCCCTCTACAACTCCCTGAAAGGAGGTTGCAGAGAAATGGGGATGAGTCTCTTGAACCAAGTAACAAGCGATAAGACAAGAGGTAATGGCCTCAAGTTTCACCAAGGAAGGCTTAGACTAGATATTAGGAAGTATTTCTTTCCAGAAGGGGTTGTTAGGCGTTGGAATGGGCTGCCCAGGGAGGTGGTGGAGTCCCCATCCCTGGAAGTGTTTAAGATTTGGGTTGACATAGCGCTGAGGGATCTGGTGTAGTTGGGAACTGTCAATGTCAGGTTAATGGTTGGACTAGATGATCTTCAAGGTCTTTTCCAACCTAGATGATTCTGTGATTCTGTGATAGATCATCTGTAGATGATCATGAGTAACTTTAAGGATATATTGAAAGACTGTCAATCTGAGCTGCAAGAGAAGTCAGAGTGATTAAAAAAAAATGTATTTTCCTTCAAGTTTTGATTTTTTTAAATTGCAAGCACAGTATCTCAGCAGTCTTTGTACAGATTTTGGTCCCACCAGTTCATCTTCATCTTGACATTAGGCAACCCATCACAAGTATTAATCACAGCCGCTGCCTTCTCTGATCATTATAGTTTAACTTTTCTGTAAGCTTCTGCCATTGTAATATCACATCATAATAGCTGGTAATGCAAAGAAGCAGGATGCCATTGCTGCTTTCACGGAAGAGAAGCAGTCGCATTTACCTGTTCTTTTGCTGTATTAGGAAGGCCTATACCTCTGACAGTGGTAGGGGCTGGATGTATTTAATGGAAAGCCTCACAAGTGAAGGAAGAAATAAATGTATCTTCATAAAAACGAAGAAAATAGTGAGTGAAGAACACTTGCTCTTTGTCTAACTTCTTCCAGTTACTACATCTTTGTGCTATCTGGTGAAGCCTCTCCCCATGTGGCAGGAAGGAGCTTGGCCTTATCAAGACCCAGAAGGTATACCAGGGCCACCTACCAGGTGCCTGATGGATAACACCAACCACACAACTGCACAACAAACCGGCCCTGTTCATACTATGGATGCTGGAAGCAGTATAGCCACCGACGGGCAGCTTTGGGCCCAAGTGCTTAGTATTGCATAGCTGTGGATCAACTCTTCTGGATTAATTACTGTACTGATGTATCTGAGCTGCTTCTGCTTCTGGAAAGGGCTCACATGATATTTCCACCCGACTCAGCACTGTCCCGTGGCAAAACATAGGAGTGGACGCATGAGTCTGGTTCATCGGCAGCATATGTACTGGAAAGCCAAACAGGCTGCTCCTTTGCAGGGTCTCCTGGGCATTGCTGAAGGACGATGGAAAAGGGAAAGGCACTTAGCACAAACTGTGGAGAGCTTCATATGCTTTCTGCTATGCTCTGATGGGCTGTGAAACAGTTAACCATGTTACATATAAGCATCTGAGTTAGCATCTTTGCTGTGAGGAGTGCAGCAGTTTATATTTCTTGGAGCAATTGTTTCAGGCTCCTCTGCTGTGCCAAGCCCACACCGCTGCTCTAGGGAAGCTCAGCTTGGGTTTTCTTCACAGTTGTGACAGCCAGAGATGTCTAAAAATACAGAGAGCTGAGATTCCTCAGAACAATTGTGACTTCTGCCTCCACTTTCTCCCCACCTATTCCTTCTGCTTGCCTGAGAGAAAAGTTGGTTTTGGGGGACTAAGAAAGGGGTCCATTTCTTTCCTTTTTTTTTTTTAAAGGTTGCTTTTAGATTAATGGAGAACATGAATGAAATCAATGGACTGATAGATGCACCATCTATAAATATACAATGAGTGTGACACACAAACAGTTTTGGAGATTTAATCCACATTTCTAAGACCTACAAAATCCTTGAATTAGTATGTTGTGTTGGTATGTAGTATAATATATAGCTACACAGAAATAAATCTGAAACCTAATGTTAAAATTATATAGGTCATATATATTTTAAACTTAGGAAGGAAAAGAGATGCCTTTTTCTGAGCAATCCTTGTTTCCAGTGATGTAATGACTTCTCAGTCATGGAAAGATTTTTCTTCTGATTCTATAAACACCTTTGTTTTGCCTTTTCTTTTCTTTTCTTTTTTTTTTTTTTTTTTTCTTTCCCCCCTGCAAGCCATATTACCATAAGCCACGAGCTTTGGTTTGCTGTTTAAGAGTGGCATATGGTTCCTCCCTTCAAGGAATTTCATAAGCATATCACTTGATCTTTCATGTTTAGTAGGAATTCAGGAAACAAAAGAGATGCCAAGATGCTGGTTGCTAACAGAGGATCTGTCACTGGGTCATTCCTCTCTGTTTATTATCAACGTTGTGACGTAGATAGTTCCCAAGGCAAAAGCAGAAGAGCAATAGGGGCACAGAGTGAAAGAGACTGCCCAGCTGGTTAGAGGGAGGATGGGTAAGTGAATTCCCGTAGGGCTTAGTCCAAGAATGCTGAAGTTCATGCTCTGTCATGATTCCTTAATGTTAATAATCTTACTGCTTTTGGGGCAATTGTTACTTTATACATTACTGAGCCATAAAAAGAGATGTACTTAAAAAAATGTCCACCCCCAAGCAAAAAAACGAACACTTGTTTGCATTTAATAATCACTAAAAACTTGAAATTCTAAATTGGATTAATTGTGTCTATTATAAATTGATGGGGGAATAGCTATGCATTAGCCCTGAATTCTGATTACCTGAGAGGTTCCACTTGTAGTATAATTAAGAGCAACTTCATAATAGTGGTAGGTGTATGATTGAATAATACATGCATCCCCTGCTGATGAAATTCAAGGTAAAGTGTTCATGAAGAGCTTTTTTTTGTCTTGTTCCTGCACTTAAAATGCTGAAGGATTATTGCAATTACAGCCCATGTTTACACTATTAGCAGAGACATGCCAAAGCCCTTGATGCAAACACCTTCAAATTTAAGAGGGGTTGGCAAAGAATCCCAGTTTTGTGGCTCAGCCCTTGTTCTGCATAGCATGGCGTTCCCGGGTGCCTGTGGTAGCTGGTTTAATTAGGAACATAGATCAGACTTTGAAAGAGACACGCTTTCCAGTAATACAAGGGGCACCACTTTGTTGACAGCTCATTGCTTAATACATATGCCCACTAGATGGCTGTAATTGGTGTGGTCATTTGTTAGTTATGAAATATTTTGCATGTTCCTGTTCTTGAAGCCTTGTTTACTCCTGCTTTTTGATGGCTTCCTGTGCTTTCTCAATATTTAAATGTACCTTCTCAGTGTGTAACCCCCCATCACCTTGCAGCTGTTTACCAGATTGAAGCTGAGTATTCATAGGCTCCAAGACTGGATGAGCCCCTTGGGTGCTCCAGTCTGACCTCTTGTACAGCATGAGGTTTCACAGCACTGTACCCACAGACAGATGTGATTTAAGTCTTCCATCCCTCCGATGAAGGAGGCAGCCCAGCCACACGTGTGCTTCACTACAAGTGAATCTCTGAATAATCTCTGTCCTTGGTGAAATTGTTCCTGTTCGAGATGTCAACCTGAGATGAAGAGAGTCAGAACTAAGGGTCTGAAGTGATGGGAGAGGGGAAAACTGAACCGTAAGAAGGGGACAAACTGCGTGGTGGCACATGGAGGATGTGCACCCCTAACACAGAACTGTGCATTCCTCAGTGTCATGCTCTGAGCAGTGGTTCCAGCTCTTCCTTTTCTACTGTTCTGTCTGTAGATGTTTAATTTTGAAATGATGCATTTGTCATCCTTGTCACTGCAAAGGCTAGACATTCAGCTAATCTCTTCATTCACCATATATCATTACGGTGAAGGGCTTATCATTAGTGTGGAGGCACATCTAATCATGTTTTACTGATACCAAAGTGGGGGGAGTGGGGGAAATACTTAGCAGTTTTGAAGCCCCACTCATGAATTATAGATAGAGGGGCACAGAGAAGTTACCTTCATGTTGCTGCTTTGATTTCCAGTCTCAGTGTCAGAATCCATGCCCGACAGTGATGCTGCATGGTTTTGTGCTGGTTTAGTAATCCCAAAACTGTAGTGTGGTGTCCCAAGGGAAATATTCCACTGACACCTTGGGCAACCATTCTGAGCAGGATTTAACACAACTCTTTCAGCCCAAAGCTGAATATAATGGCACATGCAAGGGTTTTGAAGCTCTGTTGGCCCAGACAGTTTGAGAACCACTATGAGTCTTTATAAATGTATGTTTACACTTGCCATGTACATACAACAAATGATCACCACTTAGGTATTTGTGAATTCAGCAGGAAGAAACCTTTCCTCTAAAATAAGCACGTTGTTGGTCATGTGGTGCACCGTCTCCTGAAGTGCTGATGACCTTAACTTTCTGTGACCTTCTTGGCATTTGATGGCACTGTGGTCCTGTCTGAACAGTCATGTTGACAGTGCTAAGGTCACCCTTGAGGTACAACACCAAACACCTACACATCCAATACCCAATCTCACTGTAATCTCACCTGTTACTGCTGTTGGTTTTAGTGCAGGCAGGGTAAAACCTTGGAAGGCTCCAATCAATACATGAGTTCTGAGTGACCCTGCTGAAGATGAGACACTTGTACTTCGAAGGAGGTTGGCAGCCGTGCCTGCATGATCATTGCACCTTCAGTAACTTTGGCAAAGCAGTGTCAGGAAATGTCATATTTTCTGATTTGCTTTTCTCAGAAATCTTCCTGCTTACTCTCTGCAGACTGAAATCTCAGCTGAACTGACAACTTCAGCTTTAACACCTCACCCTGGGTTCAAGCATGGTGCTTTCCAGACAGACATAGGATCTTCATAATCCCTGACAAATAATCCTTTTTTCTGTATATAAAACATTTTTTTCAAAAGTATATTTTTCAGCTACCTAAAACTTGCAAGTGATCTGTGCCCTAAGATTACCTTTTAACTACTTATCCCTTATGTTGTTGGCCATATATTTCACGTACACAAATGAAATAGAAAACAAAACAAAACAAACCCTAATTTGAAACATTTCCAGAGGCTAATTATATCATGGCAAAAGCTTTCACTTTGTTTTAATGGGCTGAAGCATTTATTTTTTTTTTTCCCCCTTTTTTGGCTGGAAATGTGTAATATGCCTATCACGAATACTGTGACAGCAAAAGCCAGCCAGCACATTTTCTTCAGACTGACTGGTTCATAACCCAGTGGTACATTTTCCAGTGTTTTTGTCTGAGCAGCGAAAGTTGAAATTTGCAAACAAGACTCTCTGTATCTTCAGCATATGAGGATAGGAAGCAGTAGAACAAGTCAGCAGCAACTTGTTTGTGAGAGACAACATGCCATCAAAAAAATCCTTACTGTCTGTGTGCCTGCAAAATGTTGCTTTATACTCCTTTTACCACATATAGTGAAACAAAAATATGGTCCCAGTTTTCTTGTATGGAAGAAGAAAGAGTCCCTGTTCTGAAGAATATCAGGAAGGGATTAAAAAAAGGGGAAACCTTTTCTTAGTTGTGGGGAAGTAAGTCCAGCCTGATTAATTGACTTGCCCACCATTGCACAAGGAAGCATACACAAGAAACCCTGGAAGTAGACAACTCATGTGCTATATCCAACATCGGTCCTGGTTCTCCTGCCTTGGGAACCTTGCACAGCACCTCTTAGTTCCCTTGCTTTATAGGGGGAAGGTCATTATCACCACTTCAGTGGGATTTCTTTAGAAACATGATGAAATATAGTTTATTCCTTGAAGAAAGTGCTACATCCAAAAGATCTCATCCATTCCAAAGCCAGAACACTGTCATCTTTCTCTGAAAAATCTCGTGTTTCCTACCCAGCCTAAGTCCACTAAATTTTGACCCAACACACACTTTCTCTCATGGCTATTTCCATGTTTTCTTGTTCTCCTGATGAGCAAATTGACCTCACTTGGTAGCTGTAGGTTTGACTGGGGACATTTAACTGGGTGGGGATCAGACATCCTGTGGACAGTCTACTGCAATGTTGTCCCCTAAGCAGTTTCTTATGGCAGTGAGAAAACATCACTAGCCAAAGTGCTCCTTATCTCTGGAGCCAGGAAAAAAATGAAACACACTCCTTGCAACATCTGCTATGGCCAAAGCAATGGAGATTGCAGCTGGGACGACTGTTGGAGAGTGGCCACTCCTTTGATTTGGGGATCAGCCCTTGGAAATTGATATATTCTTGTCCATTTTAAGTATGCCAGTATCTACACAAGGGATTAGTCTAACAGTAAGGGAGAGGGATGAAAGTGGGAGGATGGTTCAGCTTGTTTCTTCCTAAACACGTCCAATCTGTTTGGAGTACATGTATCTTGAGCTGTTTAAAATAATTCTCCCACCCCAGTGCTGCACATTCTGCACATTCAAAATCTAGGATTCACAGACACCCTCCGAATACATGAGATAAATGCAGGAGGCTGCCAGATAATTGAAAACCCAATTCTTCCTCTCACCTCCCACTGTATTCTTGGCTTCCTTTTTTATTTGTCTTCATATTTTTCAAGCTTCAAGCTTTCTTCTTCAACCATAAAAAACAGAAACATTCTTAAAAAATGAAAATAAAACTGACATATAGTTACCAGACCCAAGGAGCTGCGACTTTAAGTAAATCAGTAAATATCTCAAGCCTCAATAAACCAACAAGAGTTGGCAGCCCTGGGGCACTAACCATGCAACCTTATTTATTTTCTGTTATTTCTTTTCTATGCATGTGTCCAGAAAGCATCACAACGTGCTATAAGCAGTGAAAATCCTTCGCTCTCCAGAACCCTCAGTGTGACCCATTGTAATCCCATCTTCTTAATAGGCAGATGTAGAGAGAACCATGTCACTGACTCAGTCAAGAGCCCAACAATTTGGGTGCCTGAGTTAACAACAGTCATGTTACGCTTCTGTTACCATTAACAGTGAGGTAGGTCAGTTTCTTAAGCTGTTTTGGATGATTCAACACCACATACATATAGGGCCAAAGAACACTGCATTCATTTTGACCAGCAACATACAGATGTACCTCTCCTTTACTCTGTATCCATGATGCCTTTACAATGTGTTTGCTATCATATTTCAAAGCATATGCTTTTTCCTAGCATGGACAGAGTTGAAGACAGTTCTGCCTTCTCAGTTCTTCCTTGAACCTGTGCATAAGCATGCATTTCCCCTGGGAGAGGGAAAATATTAGAAGCTACTTTTATGCACTCTCTGCTTTGGAGACACAAGGATTTTCGAAGTTTCACATGCTGAAAGGTGATTTATTGATTGTAGAAAATGGCACATCCCTTGACATTTGAATAAGCTAATGGTCATTTCCCTTGGGCTGTCTAACATTGGGAAAAAAAAAGGAATTCTGACATTCAACTTGTTAGAAGTGGAATTACAGATGGTTGCTGAACTCATTTCAGAAATGAGGGCAGGGTGTAAGAAGGAGAATGGCACAGCAGCTCCATATTTCCTGCTGATAAAGCAGAAGTCAGATCTAAATGCTATTTAACATAGAAATCTCCTCCGATGTAAAATGAAAGAGTCCTCCCCTTTCACCCAAAAGATATTAAGGTAAAACAATTTTGGAAGTAAAGTGGGGGGGAAAGGATATATTTTCCTGTTCCAAAAAATTGGGGCAATCTTTGGTAAGCAGGAAGAGCTAGAATGTGCTGTACCATATTTAAATAATCCAATCAGTCTTTTTTCTGGGGGAAAAAAAACCCAAAACAATTTATTTGAGCAACTGCCAAGTTCCAAGAGAATAGGTTGAAGTAGCCAAAAATACAATTTCTAATTGTTTATAGAAATGTTGCTGTAGTTTCCCTTCCTGGGCTACTCAGAGGCTAGTGACAGAACCATGTAAACTGTTGTTTCTCATCGCAAGTTGAACTGTGCAGGTTTATTCTCGAAGGATTAATTTTATTTCCTTCAGTTTCCACAAATCTTCCAGGTAAGTTCCTGACCTCCAACCTATAATGCACACCTTTGTACAGGAAAAAAAATCAAAACTTGCTCTATAATAGCTTGTTATAAAATGTTTATGTCATTTTGAGAAGCTTGGGGAAATTGTACCAGGTAAAACATCCACTTCATGACATCTCCTGAAAGATGTGAAATTCTGACAGTAGTAAGATAATCTTGGCAGCTGTATTAGCCCTACTGCCTCTTGGGCAATAGGCACCATTTCCATTACATTAAAATCATAGGGTAAAATCTGTTTCCGATAATGTTACTGGATTTTGTGAGGTTGAGAATATGCCCCAGATGGCGTCACTCTGCAACATGCAGAGTATGTTGGTCTTGATCCAGCACCGCACGTGAAAAGCATGTTTCTATAAATATGTGTTTAATCCCTATATTCAATGCAGATGAAAGGCCTTCATTATCTCTCAGCACTGAAATTTAAGGGAACAATCCTACTGCTCTTGAGGACAGTAACAAAATGCTACAGATTTAATGGTGAGAATGTGGTCTGGAGTCTAGCCTTAGATGTACTGAGTGGCCCCAAACGACACCAATAGAATAGAATAAAACTAGCAATTAAGAGCTTTATAGTATTTCGTTTTATCCAGGATTTATCTGGAAGGGGTTTATACTTTCCCATTTAAGCTGGAGATACCATGAATGTTGTGAGGACTCTTCTTAGATGAGAAGGTAGATTGCAATTGATTTGGTATACTTTTTCTCTCCAATGGGCACCTTTTTCAGCTGCCCTGAACAAATCCTCCCCATGTCTGGGGCACTGGGGCAAGTTAATGCTGTTAGAGTATTCCCAGATGTGAGCTGTCAACCTTTGTCTTACACTGTCAAGTCTGTCTAAGATCATTAGCTTAAAGTCCAAGGGAAAAAAAAAAAAAAAATTGGTCCTTCTTTGAATCAAATGCTTTTTTAATCCAAGGGTAAATGTGAATTGTGTGCATAGGCTGTGTAATTGAAATCTCTTGACTGAAGAACTCCTATCGTAGACAGAAATGATCGTTTTGTGGTGAAATGAATGGGTAAATGCTCAGGAGACTTGCTGTCTATTCCTGCTTCAGCAACAGATGTTAAGAATGGTTTGAGACGCGTTACTTAGTATCTCTCAACAGCCTGTAATATCCTAAAACCAGGGTGGTGGTGAAAGTGTTTGAAGAGGAGGAGTTATTTAACTTGTTTGTGACAAGTGCTGTAACAGTGCAAAGTGTTATTGCCATTACTGAATTTGTTTTGATATGTTGCTCCAAAGTAAGCCTGTGCAGAAGGAAATGATGTCATGAGCTGGAAAGAGAATACGGGCATTTCCTTTTCTTAGCCACTAAATATCTGCAATGTTGAGTTCAAGTTACAGATCTTCAATTTAAATGCTATTTCTACCTTAACATATGGATGAAAGCTGGACATTCATCAAAGTTACAACCATATGCATAAGTGACAGTGAAGGCTGTAGAAAAATACTAGGTACTAAATGGATTTCTAAAAATGTTGAAATTCATCAAAGAGTTCACTAACCTTCTTATCTTTAAGGTTATCCACCAAATATCTGTGACATGTTAAAAATGAACCTGGAGTCTTAGTTGTGGGAGATGTGCTGTTGCACATCTGAGAACCAGAGGGGAAGGGTTGCAGAATTTCCTTTGATTTCCTGCAGAGAGGAATATAACAAGAGGTATGACTTGCAAGGTGTGTCTTAGAAGTGACTGGCATGACAGAGTCTTTCTGTCCTATGCAAACAGACTCTTGTGAGACATAATCTGTACGTGAGGAACCTCTATCTCCTTCCCTCTCCCTGTGTCCCCTCTAAGTCCCTTCTCCACACTAGGTGCCAGGAGTTTCTTTCAGTTCCTACCACTCCTACAGGCCTGATGTCTGTTTTTCTGTGTATTAACAAAAATGTGCAGTGGGTTTGAATGTATTTATTGACATTCCTTCTTTTCTTCTCCCTTTTTACAGTTCTGAGAGCAATACCTTGTCAGGCAGAAGGATCCCAGTTCCAGCTCTGTGGGAATTTGTTCATTGAAACATTGGTAGTATTGTGATGAACTTATTGAACCCAGGTGGAACCATGTTCTGGGGGGGTTAGAACTAGATGATCTTTATGGTCCCTTCCAACCCAAACCATTCTATGATTCTGTGCTTTGACTTCATCAGAACTGTTTGTTCAGCCATATATAGAAGATATCATTGCAGTTAAAACATACTTTAGTATACACATTTATATACACACATTTATGAAATCTCGTATGAAAATGGACCAGTGTAATAATCTATTCTGACATCCTTACCAAGACAAACCACAGACCTTCTCTGATGTTACTGATGTTCAAACTGAAGATCATTCAAAGACCAGAAGATCTACTTTTAGTTTAAAAGCCACTGGTAGCACAGAGCCTGCTATAGCCACAGCTAAGTTGTATGAACAAGTAATTATCCTTGCTAGTAAAAACACAGCCCCTGTGTTTGAAATCATCCACCTTAACACTTCAGCCAATGGTGTTCATTTTATCACTGTGGGACTGAAAGCATGTTATCAGTGTTTTGTGCAGATATAGATAAACTATGGCCAACTCACTCCCTGATCTTCTGATCCCACTGCTGTGGTTACAGCCAGTCCAGGTTTCCTTTAATTAGAGTTGCCTTCTAATAGCTAGACAATTTTCAGATCTGACAGAATTACCAGCGTAATCACTTAATAAGTTGTAGACATTTATTTTCTGGTTCAGTCAGATTTTTGAGCTGATTTTTAGATAATCTTTAGCAGTATTTCTTAACTATAAGATACTGAATCTAAACACTCAGAAGCATTTTATGATTCAGTAAGTGAAAAGGTTTTTGTTTGTTTTTTTCTTTGTTTTAAGTAAAATCAACAGTTTTGATGCTATTTGTGAAGGATTGTGTCTGGAACTGATTGAAAATTTGCAGTTGGGAAAGTCTTTGCAGGAAATCAAGTTTTAATGAAGCAGAGATTTTTATGAGTGTTATCTGCTTTCCATAAAAATTGTGCATGTGTTGTGGTAAGAACATTGAAAGTAAGTCCTGAAACACTGTGGAACTCATTCAGACATCTTCTGGCCTCTTGTGTGTGCCATGCTCCTGCACTGGACTTCGTTTCCTGATACACAAGAGGATCATTTTGCTCTTAGTGAGACAATCTTTCTACTCTTTAAAAAAATATAATGGTAATCTGAGGTGAGAGAGTTTTTTAGGCAGCTCAGCTGCTAAAGGAGTATGGGAAGTTGAGGAAGGTGGAGAAACCCATGCAAAGTGCACCCGGGGTTTGATTTCCACAGCACTGCTGGACACCCATGCACAAAAAACTGTCAGTGGTGTGCAACCAACTCTCCCCAGTACTTCTGTCTTCCCGCTGTGTTTTATGTGGCACCTGGTGGCTGTTGATATTCTTCCCCAGTCTGACAGCCTGATTTGGTGCCCTTACACAACGTCCCGATCCCCTGGGGTCCACTGCCAAACGTTATTGTGCTTAATTGCTGAACGATGTGACAAGGTGTACGATGCTTCTGTGACAGCGTGGATGTGGGAAGGAGTGTTGCAGAGTGAACTGGGAAGGAGTGTTGTAGACTCCTTGGAGACTAAGGAGAATATACCTAAAATTTCTGAGAGTGGGGAAATGCAATTTTGCTTATGCTTATTGGGGGAATCTGTTCATATAACAAAGTCCTGTTACCTTCTCCGAGGTAATTCTTGTTTGAACTGGAATAAATGTTTCAGAACAAATTTACTAGTGGGAGAAACTCACTCCAACTCTTGTAAACTGTCTCAACTACTCTCATTAATGAAATGAGATATCTCACTTCTAGCCTGAATTAATCTATGTTCAACTTTCAGACAGTGATGACCAGCATCCTGTTATCTGTGGGACTGTGTGCCTGTCACCTGAGTTTTATTCCATCAAGTTTTATTTATAAACAATTTCTCCTCTGACAGTTTTGAGCACATCTCTGGGGACAGAGCGGCTCAAAGCAAGATTATTGCAAACAATGTGGAAGAAAGCTTTCAGTCACAACATGGGGAGCGAGTGAGGCCAAGAGCTGCTGTGGTGTGTTGTTGCATGAATGAGCTGCAGCAGTGGGAAGCTCCAGAAGAAGGCAACCCAAGTGATGGGGCAGCTTGGTCACTCACTGGTATTCATGGAGAAAGTGCAGCAGGTTCTCTGGAAAGTTGGAGATGCATAGAAGACCTCATTAAGGAAAACAAAAATTTGAGGGGAGTAGAAAAACATAAATATTACAAAGCTACTATTAGCTTGTGTCAAACCTGAGAGCAACAGGAGACCATCAGGGCACACACTTAAGTTACCAACAGACACTGAAGGCTTTTAAGTGGAATTTCTTGCCTGGGACATAGTTATGCGGGGAATGCACTCGCAGGCAGCAGCGGAGACTACCCGGATAAGTAACAAGGGGAAAACACTGGAGAGTGGCATGAGAGGGACAGCTGAGGTCTTTGATCCATCCTGGCATTTAAACACCTATCTATCCATGACCACTTGAAGACAAGGAGACTGCTCGTGCATTTGGATACAGTGCTTAACTGAAGGTTCAACCCAAAGCCATTCAAGAGAAATGTTGGTGATATATGGCATGTATTACATATATAATTTTCTATAAATTACATCTATGTTTTTTGTTTCTCATTTCAGTATGAACTTCCCTTTAGCCCATAATTTTTCCTGTCTCCTCCAAGTCCCACATATGGTTTGGAGTAGAATGTAGAGTTTCTCTTTTTTGGGCACCTTTCCCCCTCTAGCAAAGCTCTGTGTCCGTATAGCTTTGGACTGAACAATGCATCACCTGTTTCTCTGATGCTTCCCTTTGGTTCATTAATTCCCTTGTTGTGTTTTGCATTCTGCAGTTCCAGTTTTTGTCATCCCTTATATCACTTTCCACACACACCTAGAAAACAGAACTTCAACATTTTTCTCCCTAACAGGGAGAAAACAGGGTATGATAAATAAATAAATAAATGCATAAATTAAAGTCCTTGGGAATCAAACTTGGCCTCTGAAATGTTTTCCCACTTAACTTTTTTCCCAGCATGAAGAGAAAAGGTCCACTTGTGTCTCCTTTCTGTGTGCTTAGTGCTTTGTGCAGCCAGTTTTTGATAGAGCCAGAACCAGCAAGTTCTCCTGCAATATTCATTAGACATTAACCTCACAAGGAGAACCTTTCTGAGTACGTACTTGAAGCTGAAAGGCTCCAATGGCTATTGCAACGCTTTTGTTTGTTTTTAACTCGGGCAGTGGCATAGTTAAGACGTTTCTGTGTTTAGCTGGGGTGGGAAACATATTCTCTTGTTTACTTTGGAGGAGTAATAAATTTCTTTCCTAATGGTATTTCTTGCTATGTCTCTGCTGCATTTGCAGAGATTACGAGATGTCTTGGACTGATTTTGAGAATGGTAGTCCCAATATCCATCCCAGTGAGAACCGATTGTTGCACATGAAGCCCCAGTATACAACCATAATTAACTGGACATGCACCTTATGTATATGCCTTTTGCAAAAGAAGTTATTGAATATGCACACTCAATTTCTTAAATGTTTCTGAGTTGGAGGCTTTTTTTTTCATGTATGAACAGCCTTATCTTGTTCAATCAATGCTGTTTGCATGTAGTTATTATACCTTGCTTCTGAAGGAGGTTAAAGATAAAAGGCACCACATTTGTTTTGGTGTTAGAAATTCACAGGTTTTGTGGTGTTTGGGGTTTTGTGGTTGTTTTTTTTTTTTTGTTGTTGTTGTTTTTGTTGTTGTTGTTTTTTGTTTTTTTGTTGGTTTTTTTTTTTTTTTTTTTAACTTTTCCCCAAGGAACAGGAACAAGAGAAGTCATATTCCAACTAAAACAGGGTTTTCATTTTTAGGCTCAGAGACAAAATGTACATTCTATGAATAACAGAGTTGAAGAAGAAAATATTAACTAACAGACACACAATTAATGAAACGTTCTGTTACAGTATCTAGTATTCTTCATCTCAAGTGACCTCTGCATGAGAACAGAGACATTTAAATTGCACGTGTGGTCTCTCCTCATCCACCATTGAAACTGATCTGTCTCTGAGGGGAAGCTTCTTAAATATTTGACAACAGTGTTAAAAACCATCAGAGAAGGGTATTTTAAATATGGAATACAATTGGTTAAGTAGGAATATGATCCAACATCAAGATGGAGGCTGCATTCTTACATAAAATATCCAGGGATCTTCAGTGACAATTACCAGAGCTATGATTTTGTTTCATGTATGAAGAACGGATGTTTCATCTCTTGCTTTCTCCTCTCCTGGTGACTTAAAGTTTACTTTAGAAATTCAAAGAAAAGCAAATCACACAAATCTTCACAGGTGATGAAACAAAGACATAAGGCTTGTCCTGCTTTACATCCCATTTATCTCACAGCATCATATACACCTGTGTAAGGCAAGTGCGCCTAACCAGGCTGTTCTGATTTAAGGACCTTTTGCACTGAGCCACTTTGTTGCGGCACAGAAAAGACACAAGGCAGAGGAGAATACAGCTTTTTTTTCCCCAAATCATGCAGATCTCTGGAGAAGACAATCTAGATAACCAATTCTCTGGCCTATGAGATCAGGTGCAAGAACATCCTTCGTTTCTTCTTGGAGATCTAGAAGCTTAAAAGCCCATACGGTCTTATCTGAGGATCAGGCAAGTGGCAATTTTGGCTGATGTAACCTGGAAGCTAGTATAAATAAATAAGAATGAACAAATTCTTCTCCCATTTTGAAAGTCCCCGTCAAAGTCCCAGATAAACTCAGGGGATATATAGTATAAGTGCAAATGAGAGACTTAATGTGATTTCCCAGTCCTCTCTGCAGATATGTAAGTGCAAAGGAGTAAAGGAGAAACTTAAGCTGCTGAAAAATTCAAGGAGTCCCTGAACATTTAGACATTTCCCTTTGGGGGGGAGGGAAAGAAGCCCTGAGCCTCTTAGAGCTGCTGAGAGCTGCGGTGAGAAATAACGGTTTGGTCCTTGTCTGCTCATATATGAAAGGCAACCACACAGAAAATCAGCAGAAGAAACCTGGAGCTGAGAGAAGGTGTTACTTTCTATTTGTCATAGGTAATGAGGAGACAGATGGGAAAGAAGATGTATTTGCTGTGGATTGATTAAAAATTATTTTTGGAGAGGAAGAGATATTTCTTTCTCCCTTTCACCTGTCCCCTCAATATCTATGGCTGTAATTCACAGGGACATGGGTGGTTTAGGGATGCATTGTCACAGCTGATCTCTGTCTCAAGAGCAGTTCAAACCCATCTCTCAGATCAGAGAAGCTGCTGTGCTGTGTGCACGTATGTGTATGCATATGTGCAGTGTGAAATCCAAATTTAAATCCAAGTTCAATTCATCCCATCTGTGGTTTTAACTTATTTGGATGCTGTTCAAACCCTACAAAAATGAAAGTCTTGAACAAAGTTTCAAGAAGTAGAGGGTCTGGCCCTGCCTGTGCTGGTTTTGGCTGGGATAGAGTTAATTTTCTTCATAGTAGCTAGTATGGGGCTATGTTTTGGATTTGTGCTGAAAACAGTGTTGATAATACAGAGATGTTTTCATTATTGCTGAGCAGTGCTTATGCAGAGTCAAGGCCTTTGCTGCTCCTCGTACCACCCTACCAGTGAGTAGGCTGGGGGTGCACAAGAAGTCCAGAGGGGACACAGGTGGGACAGCTGACCCCAACTGACCACAGGGATATTCCATACCATATGACATCATGCTCAGCATATAAAGCTGGGGGAAGAAGAAGGAAGGGGGAGACATTCAGAGTGATGGCGTTTATCTTCCCAAGTAACCATCATGCGTGATGGAGCCCTGCTTTCCTGGAGATGGATGAACACCATCCTGGTGATGGGAACTAGCAAATCAATTCCTTGTTTTGCTTTGCTTGCATGCGTGGCTTTTGCTTTACCTATTAAACTGTCCTTATTTTAACCCGCAAGTTTTCTCCCTTTTACCCTTTTGATTCTCTCCCCCATCCCACTGGGGGGAAGTGAGCGAGTGGCTGTGTGGGACTTAGTTGCTGGTTGGGGTTAAACCACAACACAGCCCCTTCTGTGCAAATGGTCCCCAGAGTTTCAGCCCCATGGGTCGCCAAGACGGAGGACTGCAATATTGCCAACACCTCCAGCTACCTGGTCTGGCTTTTTCAGCTAGTTAATGCCTACACAGAGGAAGAAGATGCTCACACCATACTCTTTCAAAACATGCTACATCTGCTGCCAGGGTGCCCGCTGCTCAGTGCTCCCCAAGGGATCTCTCTGAGTCATGATTCCCACCCCAAACTTGTGCAGGGCACTACTTGTGTGAAATGCAGAGCAGCAGTTATTTTCACGTGGATCTTATCATTTGAACAAGAGGGAGTTGTTTTTTCCCTTCACCATAGATGGCTGTAAACAGGAATGTTACCCAAATGTGCACCAAAACATCCATGGTGTGCAAACATGTATCCGGATCCCAAATTGCATGATCTTTCTTGTCCCCTAGCATGTGAAGAGCTTCACCTGAGTAAAGTGACTGAGATGTGTAACTATGGAGGTAATGGGGTACTAAGTGTCTCTTCTGCAAGGGCTCCTTTGCAGATGGAGACCTTCTCTGGGAGGCTTTTTCTCCCCAGCTTCTGGGCAGTGTAGTTATTAGGAGCTGTAGTTGGTGGCTGCCATCCCGTTTTGAGATCCCTCATTGTGTACAGGGGAACTTGATGCAGGGGGTCACTGAGTGGGAGAGAGACCCCAGAGCTGCGATTCTGCTCTGTGGGGAGGAATAAAGGGGAGGAGTAAAGAGGAGGAATAAGGAGGAATGTTGCAGTTCCTCAGCCCAGCTTTGGCAGGGCTTCATGTGTATGCGCTGAGTGGTTGTGTCTGTGTGCACCTCCAAGGATTCACTATTTGGCAGACATGATTTAGCTCCCTTCCTCTGAAAAATCTGACTCCGATTTTCAAGTAAAAATAGAATATTTTTTTCCTTTGGGTCTTGCATTTTATATGATGTTGCTATCAATGCCAGATGACAACATTCCCCCCTGCCACTGGGGAATGAAATGAAGCAGAAAATGTGGAGACAAGAGGAAA
Source organism: Strix uralensis (assembly GCF_047716275.1). Lineage (NCBI taxonomy): Eukaryota > Metazoa > Chordata > Aves > Strigiformes > Strigidae > Strix > Strix uralensis. The sequence continues at coordinate 128,170,831 of NC_133973.1, forward strand.
AATTGTTTTGATCTGGAAGCATTTGTTAATGATTCCCCCTTTGGTTCCAGGCTGGGCTGATTTTCTTTGCTGCTTTACACTTATCTAGGTATGGAGAAACTGCATCAGGCAGCCCGAGTACCTGGGTTACCATAATTTGACAAGACAACATTGCAGAGATACCATTAACATTCATGATTATCAAAGAGACAGTGGAAAAGAAATTGTCTTACTCTTGTCATATGAATAGATCTATTTCACAATTTTTTGAAGATAGATACGAGGCAATCACTTGCGAGGCTGGATTTTTAAGTTTTGCTGCCACTCTGTCCTAGTTTCATCTGTCACTTGAGACTTCTTGTCCCCAGAAAAATAAAAAGAATTGTAAGGTGGAAAAAAATTTCTCCATCACTGCTGAAATGGCCTCATATCTAAGTGTCAGTGGGGATGTTGCATCACTGATAAATTCAGCATTTAACATACTCAGAGTTACTTGCCCCGGGGAGGTGGGGGAGAGAACAGGTTATTTCACCTTATACCATCAGATGATGATTTATGGCCTACTATCTTTTATTTGACATTTATCTAGGGTTTTCATTGTTCATAACATTACAAAATGCCTATCAGGTTTCTCTTGCTCTTCTGTGGGTGCAGCAGATTTTTAAATAAGAACACAATTAAATGGAAAGCTGAACGGTAGCCAGCAGGATGTTCACAATAATCCAGTACACTGGGGTGCTGTGCAGTATTGATCTTCTGATGTTTCAGTGGGAGATGACTTAAAGCCAAGCTTCTTTATAAAGGTGCAGCTTTTTCATCGAAACCTCCCTTCCATTATAATGGTGAGTTGTGCCAGGTTCTAAGTTGAAATAATTAATTCTGATGCAAAACAGAACTTTGAGATTAAAAAAAAATCTGCCTTGATTGTTATTTAACTTTGTTAATGACTAAGCTCTGTTGGTTCTGACAATTTCCACTTGTTCATCAGTATTTAAAAAAAAAAAAAAAAGTAAACCAAGAGCACAGCCCTGTTCAACTTAAAAACAATTACTCTCTGCAGACAGAAAAGGAGTGAGGAATTAATCCATGCAAAGATGTGTAAGAGTAGACCGTTTCCCAAACAACTTACTTTCTACCTCAAAACTGAGAAACTGCCAAGAAATAAATTGGCTGATGCAAACTGATTTAACTTGTCTGTATAAAGGCACTAAACTCACATACACAAATATTAGAATTTGCACATTTTCTAGATTTATTCCTCAAATGTTGGCACACCCAATAAAGGAAGGAAAATACTGCATATCATGGAGTATAAATCACACCTAGGGCACAAACTGCTTGTTTTTTCATTATAATAAACCAAAGAAAAGGTAGGGCATCATCTTTTATTTTTCAGCCTTTGAGGTGCAGGTCAGGAGATTAGTGTGCATAAAAAGAGGGTCCCTTGTCTTTCAAGAGATGTAGCACCTAAATTGAACTGTACCGTATATTTGTGGGAGGGGGAAGGAAGGTGGGGAAAATTCCTCTGCAGATTTACACCTCTTCAATGGACATGTCTGTGTGAGAAAGTCAGTCTTGAATCCCTGCCTAATAAAAGGAGAGATGAGCGGGAACCTCCAGGGTGTGATTCATCTCTTTCTCAGGTGGTTGTCTAAAATAGATGAGATGAAACACGTGTTGGCAGAGGCAATTTCTCTCCCATTTCCAAAGGGCTCTTGATGTGTGACCACAGATCCATCCATCCATCCATCCATCCATCCATCCATCCATCCATCCATCCATCCATCCATCCAGTGCATCCTTCAGCACATGACTGTATGATTTCAACATAGGGTGATTCTGTTAAGTCAGAAGTCAGAAGTGTTCATGAACATAGAGTCATGAGACCAACAGCCACAGCTGGGACATACCAGCTCTAGCTCAGATGTAGAAGTCTGAACAGCAGAGGACTAGGAGATAAATTGCATCTATGTGCTTGTGGACAAAAGTCTTGGTTTAAATGAAGCAGCTATCTTCAATCTTATTTCTGGTAGGTGCAGATCCAGTGAATCATGATGGAGACAGAGGTGAATTTGGCTTCCATTTAAAAAAATATTTTATGAGTTTTCCTTGAATTAGTTTTAAAATAAATAAATAAATAAATAAAAATATAAATAAAAATGAATTGATGACAGTACCTGACCTTGTTCTGTTCCCTGGTGCTGTTGGAATATAAAATCATTTAAGTTCTCTCCATGCTGAGAGTGCATTCAAGACTTTAAATTGCCAATGTCACCTAAGACTTAGGAATTAGGAGGATATCCATCTAAAGATGCCAAAAAGCAGGAGGAGGATAGGATCCTAAATCTTTTTCTTTCAATGGCAACTAAAGAAAAAAAAAGAGAGGGTGTTAAAAAATGGGTCATAGCCACATCATAGAGTCCCTCACAGCTTCAGCTGAGTATAAAAACAATGAATAGAGTGCTTGCAATGACAAGATCAGAAACACGGTTAATGCATCCCATTATATGGGATCTAATCAGTCAAATGGCCACACTTCTGGTACTGTGATTAATCACCTCACTTGCTGCTGGGTACTCCTGCCTCTGCCTATGCTGATACAGATCAGCAGCCCTGATGTCCAGCTGCATCTTCCAAGGTTCCCTTAGGCTCCTCAAATGTCCAGTTGCATCATGAACATCTGGTGGGTTTCATTCAAGAAAAAAACATTGACCTGTAAATTTGGATGGACCCTGGCACAGGGAATCCACAGATTAGTATTCTCTTTCTTAGTTTCCAGGCCTTTTGTAGATGTCAAACCTTACTATGTACACCTCCGGCAACCTGTTTCTCCTGAGCAGGTTTGAGAATGGTCTTGTCTGCCAGAGTGTTCTCTACAAGATAAAGTTACCTTAGGCTGGTGGCACCAAATGCTCTGGAAGAAGGGTGCCAAATATAAACTCCATTAGTACCACTTAAGCTCAATATATGGTGGGGCTGCTCCCACCACATGCCTGGGATTCAGGGCAGGTGTTTCTTGTCCCATGAATGCACATGAAAAGATTGCATATGTCAAAAGCTACCATCTTGACCAAATCTTTGCACATTCCATTAAGAAGAGGCCAGATGTGTGTCCATCACATAACCAAAACTCTGCCCTCTTTTGTCACAAGATGGGCATGAGCGAGGCCCTGTGACAGGACATGCAGGCAGTCTTTGTTCAGTGTGGTCCAATGTCCACGACGACTTCGGCTGTGTGTCTGCATGGATGTACACTCAATATACGTTGAGCTCTTAGCAACATATGCCAACAGACACTTTGGAGGAATGGATGAATCTACAGTCACACAGTTGAAGAGGCTCTGAAGAGCCCTCAGGAAACAGAATGATGAAGACCAGGCTGAAGGCTGCCTAAATAATTACTCTGGCTTGCAGCTCACTCCCAGGTACATACAAGAAGCTGTTTAGAAAGAAGGCAGCTAGTTTGGGCTCTGGACAGATGGTTTGGCCCTCTGGCAGCTTTGTGCTGGTACTACTAGAGGCTGCAATGATGCTTAAGAGTGAAAACTCAAAAGGTTGAGGTTTTGGAATGAAGTAGAGAGATATTTCTGATATTACTTTGGCAGCTGAGTCAGATATTGATTGATACTTCAGATACTCAGGGAAAGACCTGCATCTGTAGTTGGAGGAAGACATAAATCCAAGAACTAGCTACCCTACAGACCTGAAAATATGACTTGAGTATTTTTTTGCATTCCTTTTCCCTATTTAAACCTAGGACAGTGGATGATCATGTAAGAAATCCTGTTAGAGGCTTGGCTTTACTCATGTTCTTGAGACTTGACAAATTTCTTTACAGGGGTTATGGAAACTGCAGTACGACACTCCCAAAACAGGCTGCAAGATTTCCTGAAGTTACAGAATCACAGAATCATCTAGGTTGGAAAAGACCTTGAAGATCATCTAGTCCAACCATTAACCTAACACTGACCGTTCTCAACTACACCATATCACTAAGCAGTATGTCAACCCAAATCTTAAACACCTCCAGGGATGGGAACCCCACCACTGCCCTGGGCAGCCCATTCCAACGCCTAACAACCCCTTCTGGAAAGAAATACTTTCTAATATCCAGTCTAAACCTTCCCTGGCGCAACTTGAGGCCATTACCTCTTGTCCTATCGCTTATTACTTGGTTCAAGAGACTCATCCCCAGTTCTCTGCAACCTCCTTTCAGGTAGTTGTAGAGGGCGATGAGGTCTCCCCTCAGCCTCCTCTTCTCCAGACTAAATAACCCCAGTTCCCTCAGCCGCTCCTCGTACAACATGTGCTCCAGACCCTTCACCAGCTTCGTTGCCCTTCTCTGGACACGCTCGAGTAATTCAATGTCTTTTTTGTAGTGAGGGGCCCAAAACTGAACACAGTCATCAAGGTGCGGCCTCACCAGTGCCGAGTACAGGGGCAAGATCCCTTCCCTGTCCCTGCTGGCCACACTATTTCTGATACAAGCCAGGATGCCATTGGCCTTCTTGGCCACCTGGGCACACTGCTGGCTCATGTTCAGCCAGCTGTCAATCAACACCCCCAGGTCCCTCTCTGACTGGCAGCTCTCCAGCCACTTCTCCCCAAGCCTATAGCTCTTCTGGGGGTTGTTGTGGCCAAAGTGCAGCACCCGGCATTTGGCCTTATTGAAGCTCCTACAGTTGGCCTCAGCCCATCGCTCCAGCCTGTCCAGATCTCTCTGCAGAGGCTCCCTACCCTCGAGCAGATCAACACTCCCACCCAACTTGGTGTCATCTGCAAACTTACTGAGGGTGCACTCAATCCCCTCATCTAGATCATCAATAAAGAGTTTAAACAGGAGTGGCCCCAAAACTGACCCCTGAGGGACACCACTTGTGACTGGCTGCCACCTGGATTTAACTCCGTTCACCACAACTCTTTGGGCCCGGCCATCCAGCCAGTTTTTTACCCAGCAAAGCGTGTGTCCATCCAAGCCATGAGCAGCCAGTTTTGCCAGGAGAATGCTGTGGGAAACGGTGTCAAAGGCCTTAATAAAGTCAAGGTAAACTACATCCACAGACTTTCCCTCATCCAATCAGCAGGTCGCCCTGTCATAGAAGGAGATCAGGTTTGTCAAGCAGGACCTGCCTTTCATAAACCTATGCTGACTGGGCCTGATCATCTGGTTGTCCCGCATGTGTTGTGTGATGGTACTCAGGATGAGCTGCTCCATCAGCTTCCCGGGCACCGAAGTCAAGCTGACAATCCTGTAATTTCCTGGATCATTATTCCGACCCTTCTTATAGATGGGCGTCACATTGGTCAATTTCCAATCTGTCGGGACCTCCCCGGTCAGCCAGGACTGCTGGTAAATGATGGAAAGCAGCTTGGCGAGCACCCCAGCCAGCTCCTTCAGCACCCTCAGGTGTATTCCGTCTGGTCCCATAGACTTGTGTATGTCTGCATGATGCAGCAGGTCACTGACTATCTCCTCCTGGATTGTGGGGGGATCGTTCTCCCAGTCTTTGTCTTCTGGCTGAGGAGGCTGGATTCCCTCAGTACAACTAGTCTTCTTATTAAAGTCTGAGGCAAAGAAGGCATTAAGCACTCAGCCTTTTCCTTATCACTTGTTGCCATGTTTCCTCCTGCGTCTAGCAGGGGATGGAGGCTCTCCCTGGTCTTTCTTTTTCTGTTGAAGTGTTTATAGAAACATTTCTTGTTATCCTTGATTGCTGAAGCCAGATCAGTTTCTAGCTGGGCTTTAGATCTCCTGATTTCCACCCTGCATAGCCTCACAGCCTCTTTGTAATCACTGTGAGTGGCTAGTCCCTTCTTCCAAAGGCTGTAAACTCTCCTTTTCTCCCTGAGTTGCAGCCAAAGCTTCCTGTTCAGCCAGGGTGGTCTTCTCTGGCACCGGCTTCTCTTACAGCACCTGGGGACAGCCTGCTCCTTAAGGACAGAACTGGCCAGTTCATCATCTAACCTGACCTCTGCTGTATTCATCCCAGGCTAATGCACTTCATCCAATTTCCATTGCACAGTCCCAGTAACTTGGATTACGCTAAAGCAGATATTTCTGGTCAGGAGGTAAATGACTGCTGAGTGAAGCTACGTACAATCAAGATTTTCTCTTTTCTGGATAACTGTGTGATGCTGATGTATTTTGCTCCATTTCAGCATGGAATGAAAACAATGTGCTTGTTAAAATAATACCAATAAACCCCCCTTTTTAAAAACAATCCCAAGCTTCAGGCAAAGCATTTAATATAAAGAAAACAGGAAGGATTTGCTTTGATAACAAAATGTAAAGCATTTCATTTTTTTAAAGTTTCTTCACTTGCTTAATGTATAATACAAAAGTTAAATATGGAAACAAAATGTCATTGGAGGTCAAAACGTTCTGTACCATTTTTAAAGTGAAGTCTCACTGAAATCACGATGAAGCATTTAGATGTAGACAAAGACAACATTAAAATCTTTTAACTCTAGGAGCTTAAGATAATTATCTGGCCTCCTGCTGAACATTTTGTAGTTCTTGGGACAGAGAAGATGAGTCAGAGATCAGGGGAACCTGCTTTTCTATGCAATATAGGTAAAGCTGCAGTAGAAATTACATAGATAAATTGGCCCCAAACGGGGTGCTGTGATTACTCCCCTTAATGGTATTTTTGGATAGTAACCCAGTCACTGGAAAATTCCTCATCAGTCCATCTGCTGAGCTCTCACATGAGTAGTTCTCAGAAATACAGAAACCTGTGGTCATTTGGCATAAAAATGATGTAGGTGGCATATCTCCATGGGGTTTTATTGTATGATGCTTTCTCTTGCTCTTCCCACGTAATGTGATGCACTTGGGTCACAGCAACCCCATGCATCGCTACAGGCTTGAAGAGGTATGGCTGGAGAGCTGTCTGGAAGAGAAGGATCTGGGGGTTCTAATTGACAAGCAGCTGAACATGAGCCAGCAGTGTGCCCAGGTGACCGAGAAGGCCAATGGCATCCTGGCTTGTACTAGAGATAGTGTGACCAGCAGAAGTAGGGAGGTGATAGTCCCCCTGTACTCTGCACTGGTGAGGCCACACCTGGAGTATTGTGTCCAGTTTGGAGCACCTCAATACGAGAGGGATATTGAGGTGCTGGAGCGAGTGCAGAGGAGGACAACGAAGCTGGTGAAGGACCTCGAGAACAAATCCTATGAGGAGCAATTGAAGGAGCTGGGACTGTTTAGTTTGAGGAAGAGAAGCCTAAGGGGAGACCTCATAACTCTCTACAACTACCTGAAAGGACATTGTAGAGAGGTTGGTGCTGGTCTCTTCTCACAGGTAATTAGGGATAGAACAAGAGGGAATGGCTTTAAACTGCAACAGGGGAGGTTTAGACTGGACATCAGGAAAAAAATTTTCACAGAAAGAGTGGTCAGACAGTGGAATAGGCTGCCCAGGGAGGTGGTGGAGTCACCATCCCTGGATGTGTTTAAGGGTTGTTTGGGTGAGATGTTGGGGGATATGGTGTAGGGGAGAACTTTGTAGAGTAGGGCTGATGGTTGGACTCGATGATCCCAAGGGTCTTTTCCAACCTGAATGATTCTGTGATTCTGTTATTTCCTCATAGGTCAAAAGGATGGATTACTTAGTGGTTAACAAGTGTGGTGATCCAAAGACATCCAACACATTGCTGTATGAGCTGTGACTTAGTCCCTGTTCCCTTTCTCAGCCTATTGACTCAGCCAAAATGATAAGAGACTGACCTATTGCAGGGGAGGACAAGAGTTAGGGTCTATATTCCAGACAAGTCCCAGTGGCAGACTCTCATACCTTCCTTGATAAACTGCAGATTATTAACAATAAACATCATACAATGAAACTGCATTACCCAAACTGTATTAATGAAAATGCAGCATGTTATGTGGTGTTAGAGGACTGCAAGTACTTACAAGAAGGATGTGCCTTTTAAGAATTTACATGTACCTAGAAAAATGGCACCATATCTTAGTACTTACCTTTTCAAAGGTAAATCACGAGATTATTAGCAGCCAGACGAGAGGAGCCATCATGAGTCAGGGTTTTCTTTGCAGTTCAGCTTTCCTGAGGGTTGTTCTAAGTTTTTCTTTAAAGGGGTACATCTCACACCAGGAAATCACTCTAAAAGGGCACCCAGGGAAGTTCTGCGGCTTCATTTCTGGTTGGAATATTGATATTTATGCAAGCTAGACACTTTATTTCCCACAAATCTGCATTTAATATTCCACCTGTCTCTTAATTCAGTTCTGATTAGTGTCTGAAGATGCCTGATGTAGAGTATGTTTCATATTAAACCATTGTAAACACTTTAACAATTTTCAAATAATTAAATATGATAATCTGTCTGGCTGTGAGTGTTGGTCTGTCCAGAAAGCCAGTGTTTCACTGAGAACCACCAGAAATGAAGACTGAAAGGGTATTTTCATAAAATGGGTCTGTACTCTATTCCAAAGAACATCTGTGTTTAAGTTGAAATACTTTTTTTTTTTTTTTTTTTTTTTTAAATCTATGAACAAAACCAACAAATGCTCATAGAGAATTCCTATTTCATATGTCTGGTGGTGCTGCTGCTGCTGCTCTTTGGTCTTATCCCTTTGCAAATAAGAAACAAAGCACCATGAATATTGATCTGGGCAAACTTGGGTAAAGGAGTCATGACCTACTCTCTGGTGTCCTCTATGTGTGTTTTTGATCAGTTATTAGCCAGGCACACAGTGTTTCACTCTGTGTGGTGACACAGCTCTATGGCAGGGTAATGATGGGTGAGATTAGACCTGCTGTCCTGCCAGCCCCAGCTGCTCTCCTTGCCACAGGGAAACCCAAGCAGAAAGTAATATTTTGAGGTTGATGTTCAAGGGGAGGGGGGTTGAAGAACCCTTTAAGAGGTGCCTGCCTCCCTGCAGAGAGGAGCTATATAAGGAGTGTAGATTATGTGGTTAAAGGTTAAATTTGTAAATGGGCTCGTTAGAAGGGGGCCTTGAATTCTAAGTACATGCCTGACAACAGTATTTTCTGGGGCTCTTCACTTACACCTCAGTCCTCTAAATATCTTGGTCCAGGAACCACCAGAGGAAGAGTTGGTGCGCTATTTGTTGATGCAGTTTGCTTTTTAAATTGAATTCTGTTCAAGGAAACATATTTCCTTTTGTTGTGATATGGTATCATTTTGCTGGACACATCCATACAGATCATTAATATGACGTGAGGAGTTCCTGGCTGAAGTAAGTACAAATTAAATTGTTCCAAGTGAAGGAAATCCATGCCTCTACAGGAGTTCAGCACAGGACCTATTCACTTCTTACCTTCCATTTATGGTAGCTGGTTTATTTTTTAAAGCTTGTCATATATAGGTCACAGAATAATTTATGAGAGTAAGAAGATAATTTTCCCATGTAGAAATGTAAAGCACTAGTACAGGGTTTTAACATCTTAGTAATACTGATTAAAGAGCTCACACTTCTGAATTTTAATACAAGGACCCTGCCCACTATGTGAAGACAGGCCTCAGGTGGTGTATGGCGATATATGAACCATTTATTTATTTATCTTCTGTAACAGATGAACTTTGCCTATCAGAATTACTGAAGAGTAGTCCAAGTTTTAACTCAGTGTCTCATCTGTGCACCTAATTTTAATTTCATTATTACCAGCATTTTGGAGTCTGACTTGTTTTGATATTAACAGCAAGCATTTGTACAGTAGTCTTCCTAATTAAACTGAAATGTCAACTTTATGCCTGTATGAGATTTTATTTTCTAATTTAAAGTTCTGTTCTGCAGGAAATGCTTTAATTTAAATAACTCTCTTTGGGGAAATCTATTTCTTTTGTGACTTTCAAGTAAATTATTGTATTTTAAATAAACAAGCCATGCAATAGAACTATATTGTCTCAAATGTATGAAATGGAAGTTGGACTGTTGCAGAGCTGCAGACAAGGGATGTCTTGACTGAAGTGTGACCAAAGTCCTGACCAAAGGGCAATCCTCCAGATGGACTGCTGCAGACTCCATAGCTCCACAGGCTGTGAGGCTGGGGATTTTAGGACTTCCTGGCTTTGCTGTTAAGTAACTGCAGAGATTAGATAGGGAGTCCATAGATTTCTCTCTTACAGACAATCTTTAAATATTGGAACTTTTTTCTGGATCTGGATGGAATTTAAACATCTCTGCATGCCCCCATGAAATATGATGACCTTTTAACACAAAGTTCTGATAAGCACTTGCTTAATGCTTTTCTGAATCAAGACCACACAGGGAGAAGCTGAGTGCTGGGACTGTTCAGCCTGGAGAAGAGAAGGTTGGAGGAATTTTATCAATGTCTATTAAGTATTTGATGGAGAAGATTAAATGATGGAGCTAGACTTTTCTCAGTAGTGCCCAGTGAGAGGACAAGGCACAATGGGCATCAACTGAAATACAGGAAATTCTGTTTAAACATGAGAAAAAATCCTTTTCACTGTGAAGATGGTCAAACACTGGCACAGGTTGTCCAGAGGGGTTATCTCCATCATTTGAGATATTAAGAAACCAACTGGACACAGCCCTGAGCAGCCTGCTTTCACTGACTCTGCTTTGAGCAGGGGGATGGACTAGATGATTTCCAGAGGTGTCTTCCCACCTCCACCATTCTGTGATTCTGTGAAACTGGAGGGACCTTAGTCCCGCCTCACCCATTCCGAGCTGGGGATGGTGCAGGAAAAGGGCCTTTTTGATCTGGGAGCTGATTTTCGGTCTTCATAGCCATTCCAATATGATACTGAGGATGCAGTGCTGTTGCTTGCATGATGCTTTTGAAGTGGGTGTCTGTGCCTTAAGCATTAGATCTTTTTTTCACCAGGAGATTTGCTGAAGTTCCCAATGGTCCTGCATTAAAACAGAACGAATAGTTGAAATACTGCCCCCAGACAGATCAATGGCAAAATTCCCAGCAACTTTAATGGAGCTAAGAATTCACCAAAGACAAGGTATTTGTAACAGCAATACATTTATGTTATATCTGAAGCTTGTTTACAATCTTCTGGAGTACTTATCTTTGACAAACAATATTTACAGAGTATCTGAGTGTCTAACTGCCTTGAAGCAGAGCCATTTGCAAGTGGTTATTGAGGACTGTATTTAAAAATGAAGCAATGTCATTCATAGTGGGACTATATGCAAAAGCTGCTCTATGTACAGTGATAAGAAATGCACCAGACATTCCAAAAATTACAAACTTTTCCATCTTTGCACAACTGAAAGACTTACATAAGCAGCTTGGGAAATCTGAAAGACAATCCCAATATAATCCTGACAGCTGGATGTTAATATTACATCATAATAAACAAGGCAGGGAGGAATATATTTAAAATAATGGTTTTGAAAAGTTTGTTTCCCTAAATTCATACCCAGCATTATTACACCATGTTCTGCACTATGTGTTTCTGAGAAAAGTGCTATACGATGTATTAATACAATGTTACCAGTGAGATTAGCTGTGTTTTCAAATTGAAGGTTTAGAGATACAGGATTTGCATATAAATTATCATTGTATGTGCAGTGATAATGCACATGTGCATTCAACACAAAGAGTTCAATGCAGTGTAAAAACCTGTCTTAATTGTGAGCATCCTTTGGATTTCAGGGTCTTCAGGTTCTAAAAGTGAGGTGCTCAATGCATGTTGATGGCTGAAAATCTAATCAGCTTGAAGTCCTCCTGGAAACATGTAATCCAAGCATAACCCAAGCATACTCTATACAGAAAATTCAGTGTCAGGCATTTATTAGATAATGCTGCAGAGAGGATCCCTACCCAAAGAGGAACAAAATTAACTTTGTTTTCAACTCTATCTGGTGACAGTTTATTGCCAAAAATTTATTAGGCAATATTTAAGAATTATAAGCATTAGAATAAATAAATATAAGAACTCTATTCCACTTTGTGTAAAAGGTGAAGCTCAGAAACAATGGAAGCTTTGTCACAATATTTGTTTCTTGCTTCAAGCCAGTGAGATCAGCTGTGGTGCTGCAGAGCAGCCACAGTGTCTTGCGAAATGCTGCTCTCCGTAACCCAGGCTTGATCTGCTCCCTTGCCCTGACAGCTCCTCTAGCCTGGGCAGAGCAGGCAAGCCATTTCATCCGCCTTGTAGTCTTCTATGTCATTACAGGAACAGGAAGAGGCTGTATCACAAGCAAAATCAGGCCCTTTTTGTTCCACTTCCAGATATGTAACAGTTAGAAAGATTTTAATTAACTTAGTTGTTTGCACCATGTTCAGAGAAAGAATTCTGTATTAGAAAATGTTTAGTATTTCCCTTTTTGCCTGCTACATCTCCATGAGATGTGTTCATAACACTTGCTTTGTGGTTGGGAGCGGTGGGGAGATATAATCTATTTGACAGATATTTTCTTGAGCAAGATATTGAACATCCATAACAATTCTTCACAGTTATTGCATTTAGTCATTTCCAAAGAACAAAGCAGTGGATTAACTTCCTCGTTAATTTGTCTCATCTTTAATAGCTTCTAAGATATTTTTCCATTCCAGGTTTAAAAAAACTCCACAACCCACCCATGTTCTCTAGAGTAATATTTGTAATGTTGTTCCTTACAAAGAGTGACAACGCCAGCAGTTGTTCCTTGGCTGTGTTCCCAGCAAGTATAATTTAACAGGTGAGACATAAAGTATGTGAGTGAGATAACAGTGTGATACTCTAAATTTAGATGATATTGAGGGCTTTTTTGTAAATTGTAATTATTCTTTTTGTTTTTCCTCAGAAGGCATGGAGAGTCTTAGTGTCATCTTTATTAAAAATGAAGAAAGTTGTGAAGTTTGAAAAAAACCCAAGTCCTAGCTTTTTACATGTTGTTATAAATCAAAGAACAAATTTTTGTTTGTTTGTTTGTTTTTTTGTTTCACAATTTTCTTATGAAAGATAACTGTTTTCAGGTTAGTGTTAAGAAAGATAGCCAGGAGCAGGGTGTTACTGTAAATGATGCTTATAGATTATAGTTGATTAAATTCCCATTTTATCTGGCTGAAGAGTTCATTTCTGTTCTGCAAGAAGTTTGCTGGAGGGTAGTGAAGACACTTGGCTTTCTGCCTTGACTCTTGGCTTGGACAGATCCAAGAACATTAGGTCTGCCCAGTAAGTTCTGGAAAACCTTGCTACCTAAACACCTTTTTTTTTTTTTTTTTCTTTCTGCGCTTTGATGAACTGGCTGTGTGCTGAGATTCTGTGTTGTCTTGATTTTCTCAAGCCCTTGTAATGGTGTTTTGGAAAAGAGGAACATCAGGTGGGATTTGGGTATGTGAAAAAGCAGAGAGTCTGTCCTTGTGCTGTGATAAATAGACAGCAGATATCTGTCTGGTAGGTTTCTGTCTGGTTGTTGAGGTTATGGTAACAGCAGGAAAGCTTGTTTGGCTGGCTCTTACACAAAGTAACCCCAGAGGTTCAGATCATTTTCAGTGAAGATATAAGGTTCCTTTTACTTGAAAAGGCACATTTTACGACACAGCAGAAGACTCTGGTGTAGCTAACTGATACAGCTAAAGGTGGATTTAGACTTCATGAATTTAGGATTCTGATCCTGTGTTCCTAAAAAGGCAAGAAGACCACTTATCATCAGGGCAAAACCTGATGTTAAGGCACAAGGACTTACAGTCCTACATCTTGTAGATACTTTTGGAAGTCTTATCCATTGTCTCTATAACCAAGAGTAATGATGTAGCAACTGTGATTATCAGATTTTTCCACAATATTGATACAGCCTGTTCATAAAGAGATAATGATCACTGTTTTCTGAGACTGCAAGAATTTATCTGATCTTATGTAAAATGCTATCTGATCTTATATGTAAAATGATAATTGTCATTGCTTTAGAGAGGAAGTCAAATCTCCAATATTCTACATCAGTATCCCAATTTCATTACAGTGAAAGATAGGATGTAGCTCTTCATTAAGCATATCATGTTCATTTCCAAAGGTTGCAGAACTAGGACATAAAAAGAGTCTCTAAAGGATGTCTCCCTAAACTTCTTTTAATGTGTCTGCATTTTGTTAATTTATTTGGAAGTGAGTTTTTAAAGCCAAATGTTATTACACTATAATGTGCAATACTGAGCTTCTTTGATTAAAGATATGTTATTGCTTTGAGCCTATTAAAAAAAAATTAAACATCTCAACCTTGGAATTTGATTTGAAATATGTAATGATCCATGTATTCACTGCTCTGATTAGCCTGTTAGTCGATATGGATTTCAATATTCTTATATTTTAATAACTCCCTTTCTTACCTTTTTTCAGTATTTGTCATTTTGATGGTCTCCGTAGATGTCTTAAAACCTAAGCACCTACTGCAAATGTTATATTAAAAATATAATAATAAAAATCAAACAACAGGAAGTAATAAAAATTATATTAATGATTTCTTTCAGTTTTAATGAGCCAGAGTTTGATATTCTTCTTTCTCCACTATCTCTTTACTTCAGGAGTGATCCCAATGGTTTTAGTAAGAATGTTTGGAGAATACTATTCAGTGTCAATAAAATAACAGAATATAGCCTCAGAATGTAGTTATTTTCCAGTATTTAGTATTCCTACTGTAAGTCTTTTTAAAAATGGGGAGAGACAAAAAGGTACAGGGAAATAAACTTCCTTTCGTATTCATGGAGAAGATAATGGATAAAAGAGAAGTTGATCACTGAGACAATGTGTTCAGTGCTAGCCATCTTTTATGTTAAAAAGAAAGAAATAGCTGGTTTAGTTTCAGCCTCTGAACTCTTCTTGATGACGGCTGCCCATTCAGTTTAGAATATCAATTACTATATAGTTATACAATTCATCACTGTTACTGAAATTAAATAGAAGTAGAATTATATGACTTAGCATTTCAGAATCCTTCAGCTGAGTTTATAGTTCAGTATAGTTCTTCACAGAAAATGACTGGTTATATATCAGGCTGAGAAGGAGACTGGATCAGAGCTAAACTAATCTGTGGATATCTTGGCAATGCTTCCCTATTGGCTTCAACCCCAAAACAATCAGTTTTGGAGATTCTACAGTTTTGTGAAAGCAACTTAAGTGGAGAAAGGCAAAGGACATGAAGCTTTGAAAATCCATAGATAGACACCACTCCCGATTTTGACCATCATGCTGAATGTCAGGGGCAATGAGTTGTAAAGTCACACAGATTATTTGTGTCTGTGGCTTAGAGAACTGTGTTGTAAGCAGTGTGATCAGTCTTTGCTCTGACTGCTGAAACTTTCTGTAGGTGGTTACACTTTATTAACTGGCAAGACAATGGTGTGTTTCCTTGGGAAGGAGCAGAGGAAATTAGTCTGCCTGTTGATACTCCACACAGTCATCTGGAAAGAAAACAAAGTATAACCACCTCTCCTCTGCAGTTCTAGTAATAAAGGGTTGAGAACTGTACGCTCTAGGAACTGGCTGTGAGAATATAGTGAGCTGGTATATTGATCTTGCTGCTTATCTTGCTGAATGCTCTTGTTTTATTATAAACTTCTAAGTCTTACATCTACATGCTTCTGTCATTGTGTAGCTAGGGTTTGCACTCAATCATACAAGTAAGTACCATGTAACCACTACATGCATTAAATGCCTCATCTATAGTCAGTGGTTGGTCTCTGACCCACCAAGAGGGTTCATCCAGCCTGTGGCCTGCTACTGACTTGCTTGTGAAGGCCTCCCAAAAATGGGCAGGTCTGCAATTTAGTGCATGTTTATCGAAAGCTTTTGGGGAAGAAAATGCGTTATTCTGAACAGTGAGATCAGCTGCTCACTCTACACACAAGCCATCAGATGACTCATCACAGCAGGAAATTAGGCTAAGGTATGTCATGGCAAGGAGTTTGGGTACTGCTGACTTTGCACCAGGTAGATAAGGTCTCCTGGCTCTGTCACAATTCAAATATTTAATGTCACAGCTGACCACAGATGTGAGCTAGGAAAATAAATATTCATAGAGCTTATCATAGAGAAAGCCAGACTGTCAAAGGAAAGGTTAAACAGAACTTTACTTGAAATTGCAAACATTGGTATGATAAGTGGCTCCAAAATAATGGAATATAAAACATAAAATGGTCTACCTATGAAAAAAATATACAATCTATTGACAGCAAACAAGAGTAAGAAAAACAAACATTTAATACACAGAGGATTCAAAAGTCCTCCTTAGAAATCACTGATAAAGTGGTTGGCCTATTAGGAGACAAAGGAATATTTTTCAGGAACTGAGTTTCAGGAAAGGTCCTGAGGCATGTATAGATGGGAGTTTCTGTATGAACATGTTCATTTAAAGCAGAAAATGATATAAAGCTGTTAACTCTTGATAGTTATTTGTGCACAGGCTTGTTTTCCCAGTCCTGATATTGGAAGATGTCAGCTTATCTCTCACTCTTCACATCTCTGTTCTCATGTTTTCGTGTTACTTTATGACATGACAAATGTGAGTGGCTGTGGGGACTTGGACTCCAGCTATCTGCCTTGTGCAGATCCACAAAATGGCTGATCCTCCACTGGTGCCTGTTCTCAGCAGCAAGGCCAAAGGCTTTGCTGCCAGGCTTGCCACCTCACTGGAAAGGAAAAGTGGAGCTGACAGGAGCTTGTAGGCTTGACAAATGCATTGGTTTCATGATGCTAAGCTTGCTGTGAAGAAAGAGGGGGGAATTTGTGGGAATATTTTTTGACAGTCAGCTTTAAGGTATAAGAAACATTAAAAAATTAGTTTTATTGAAGCTCTCTAGTCTAACTTTCAGGCACGTGATTTGAGGATGGTGACCTTGTTGGGATGTCAGTCTGAGACAACACAAATACTGGGGTATAAACCCACTAATATTACTGCTATAACCAGGGAAAGAGTCATTAAGGGACAAAGGAGCTGAAGTGACTGCAGCCCACCTCTGTTAGGAGGTGGATGTTCTGCTCATGGGGTGGAGAAGCAGCTGAAGAGCAGAACCTGGTCCTGCTGTGTCTGCTGCTGATGGCACGTGTCTTGCTGGAGCAGTGTTGAAGCCTGTCTGTAACTGTCAAGAGTTTGTGAGTGTTTCAGTTGTACCGTTTCTATCAGCTTCGTATTTTTCCTCTGGAAGAGTAAACAAACCAAAAGTTTCTGTGTATTAGGGTGGATCATCTGCAGTTAGGAAGGTCTTCTGCACCAATAGTTACAATTAAAAGCAGTTTCTTTGCATTGGGAGGAATGTCTGAGCAATGGATTTTTCATCTGTTGGGTAAATTTATAACATTTTATTTTATCATCATAGATATAAAAGACATGTTGAGTAAGCAGGTACTAAATAGAGTTATAAACCAGACAGAAACCTCATCTAAAGGGCTGGAATCAGTAACTCAAAACCAAATCTCTCAGGGAGCTTGAGGGACAGGCAAGTAGGTAGTAAATCTCAAGGACAACCCAACCATCCATCTCCTCTGGGCACTCGCCTAAGAGATATCAGCTGCTCGCTGTCCACATGTGTCAAAATCCTCTGCCTGACCCCTTTCCCACCCATATCTCTTGCCCCACTGTGGGGAGACAAGCTTCTGCACAAGGGCCCCTGTGTTTTCTCCTGCTTCATCCAGCCCCACAGTTATCTTCCTGTGCCTGGTGCCCACAACCCTTTCCATAAAATGCTGGTGGGTTTTTAGGTGCCAAAGTGCATGATGCACAGAGCAGGGCACCAAGATCAGGTTGGCAAGATCAAGCTCTCTTCCTCACTCTGCAAATGATCTCTTCACGCAGTGCCCCCATTTCCCTCATGCTTTTGTTTCTTCTTTTAGACTGATAAATCAGTGACTGAAAAATGCTTCTAAAAACATAGTTAATGTAGGCCCATCCTAAAGTGGCCTTGGAGCTGGCTGGAGCCTTCAGGAACTATGGAAACACCAGAAATAATTATTTTTCCAGCTGCAACTGGAAAAAAGCACAAGTGACAAATACTTTTGTTAAGGTGACTGATCTTCATGCTTGAGAAAGAGCTGACTGGTGAGCCAGTACTCTCTCTTTGGGAGACATACTATTTATGTAAGCAGTAAGCAACACTGACTGTCAGCTATTTATCAAAAAAAAAGGAAAAAAAAAAAAGAAAAAATCTTCACAAGCTTTGCACAACGCAGCCTTACAACATTCTGGGGAAAAGAGGGAAGTTATAAATGCGATACTGCAGTCAAGCATGTGATTGGGACCCAGTAGGATATTTGCTTTTAGTAAACCAGCTTTTGGGGCATGAGTTGCTCATACCCAGGAGCCACATTGTGTGCGGTACTGTGCCTCCTGTTCTGGAAAGCCAACACAAAGCTGTGGCTGGCTCCAGTCAAAGATGATTTTCCATAGGCCATAGGAACAGAACATAAAACTGTGGAAAATGGGGAATGTCACTGAGTAGCTCAGTTTCTTTTACTGGAATTAATCATCAACTGATGTACTCCTCGCTTCAGTTTGGCTACTGTCCACAGACTTTGAAGGTGCTTATCAGGTTGCACTCTTCATGCTTCCATGTGTCTTTATCTGACCCCTTCCACTACTGCAGCTGGTTTACCTCAAAATAATAGATAGGACAGCACGGTTTAAGAATTAAAAAAAAAAAAAAAATCCTCCCTTCCCAATTAAAAATGATAAACTATGACAGATTTATTATTAATTTGTGAGAAGAATGCTTAAGAACTACACTTACTTTAGATACTCATGCAAAAAGCTTGTAGCTGATTTCATCCAGCCACCTTACAAACATCATTCTTATTTCTTGTCAGTCCCTGTTAGTTTTCATGACCTTCATGCGATGATTAAGCTGGGTTTGGAAAGCTATCATAGTGAATTCAGCTATCATAGTGAAGAGCTGTGAAGACTTATGTTGGTGCATCAATCAAAATCACTAGAAAGTTTTTTTGGTTTTGTTTTGGTGTTGTTTTTTTTTTTTTTTTTTTTAAGATTTGGCCCGTTGTGACTTATCTGAGGATTATTTGTAGGGTGTTTTATTTTATGTCTGGTTTTAGTACCTTTTTTCCTAGGGACTATGGGTAAGTGGAATGCAATTAAGCATAGTAGAAACACTTGGGTAATATTGCAGTCAGAAACAGTCATGTATCTGAATACTTTGCAGGTTGCTCTTCTGTTCCAGTGTCTGTCTACAGACATGGTTCATTCAAGATTGCTATAAAGCTGGAAATGTCTTAAAGATGGTTAACTAGTACACTTTCCAGAGCAAAGGGACATGAGATGAAAATATATTCAGTTCATCAGAACAAGGAAGGAAAACATGGGAATCTAGAGAGTTGGTTTTGGTTGAATGTCATAAGTATACAAATGGTAAGACTTGGAAATAGAGGAAAGAAAGAAAGGAAGTGATCCTCATGGCTCCAACTCAGAAGAAGAAATCTTCCCTTAAATTTGCTATTCTTTTCTGACTGCTGGGTCAGTGTAAGAAGCTGGTGACAAGTAATGAAATGGATTTGTGGTAATAACTATTAATAAATATGATAGTTGCAATAATGTCTAATTGCCCTTGGTATGTGTTTAATGGACTCTTATTGTACAAATACAATGGAAAGAAATAGGTCTTGTACAAGAAGTATCAAAACCATAAATGTAGTGGCATTCCTCAAGCATAGCTCTGAAGTACAGGTTAGTGTGAGATAAAAGGATTAAAAAACCTTAGAGTATTGGGGTTTTTTTTCCCCTCCAGTGTTTCAGCTGGGAAATTCACACTTGAATCAGAAGGGAAAGTTACACAGTGTGGGTTAAAAAACAAGCCCCAGAATTACAAGGCTGAGTTATGCCACAAACACTTCCCCACATGATTAATTAAATGACACTGTAAGTCCTAATAGGCCAGTGTCAATTTTACAGGATCTCCTCTGAAGCTAGTTGAAAATGTCTTGTCTCAATTTCATCACTCAAAACACTTGTGTTGTGTTTCTCTTGCTGCTAAAAACTGTTTGCTTTCTCAGGATACATTGTTGTACTTCCCAGAACGTGCTCTCTCTTTACTGGGAGCAAACGGTCCAGGGGAATGAGTGTTCAATGTGATGGGCAACATATGGGATCGAGTGAGACATCCAATGAATGTGGATGCAGTAAAAGCTGTTCTTTTCCTCTGAGTGAATGTTAATGATGTTTCCATGGTTCATGAATAAACTCACTCAGAACATGAAGTTCTCGCTGAAAAAAAAAACAACCTCTCCTATTAAAGAAATATGCCTGTGTTGCTACTGAATCAGAAGCAAGCAGTAGCAACAACAGTTGCTGACAGCATATAAAAAAATAATCAACTTGTGTAGTTTTTTCGTACAGTCCATTCAAAGTCCTAAAGATATCAATGCAGAAATATCCTAGCTCTGTACACTGCCAGTATGTGGTCCAAGCCCACAGGATCAGGACATCAGCCAGCTCATATCTCTGGCTGTGTCAAGACTTATTGACTTACCTGGATTCAGATCAGGGTTTTCCTGGCCACATCATATACCCAGATTTTCTTTCTGTGAATAGCAGGGAAATGAGATGTGCTCCACAGTATTGCGTCAATATGCAGGCCATCAGCAAAGCTGGAACATGTTTACCTCCCACATCTAACCTCTGCTTTCTCTCCTGTCTGACCACTGTGACGTTTCATCTATGAAGGTCCCCCATAAAAACACCCTTGACCTCCTCAGCCCTTCCCTCTTTTTTGGATGTGGAAGTAATGAATGAACTCCCCTCTCTAGGCATCAGCAAGAGGCTCTCTCAGAAAGATGCATCTGTGCATTTATAGCTTGGAGAAAAAAAACATTGGGTATGGAATTTGGACTTTGGTGTGAAACAGCCACAGTCTGGAGCTGGTGAAGCTTTTGGTATCATGGAGCTTTGGTCAAATGTCAGACTGGTCATATATTATTGTAACATAGATACCTAGAGATTACAGTCATTGTTTTAACTATTATTATCATTATTATTGTTATTAGTATTGTTGTTATTGATGATGATGATTATTATTATTATTATATGCTGCTACCGGTAAGAAGTATCTTCATCAAATAAATAAATATAAGTCCTTTAAAGGAACAAAATAGGGAAAGTTTTTCCACACATTTTGATATTGCTGCAAGTGCCACCAAAACAGCCATCACTGCCTTCATTGTGAACAGCCCTGTCAAGGGCAGCTCTGGGGAAGCTACAAGAGTGCAAGTCCACACCAGCACCCTTTTCAGGAAGAGAGGTGAAGATCTCACATGAGCTCTCACAAAGGTGAGCTTTGAGGATACTTCTGAGTGCTGCTTCATTTTTGTTCCTACAGTGGACAAAGTTTCTGAACACTCTAAAATTCAATGCATAATTCTGACAGGATTGAGGGGGTTTGGGTGGTTTTTTTTTAATCCCTACCTGATCATGCTGGTGGCAACACAACCCCACTGGCCCTGCTATGCTTTGGTTCCCATCTTGCAGCTGCACCCACAAGGCTGTGCAGGCAGTGTGTCACATGCACATTTGTTTTCCTATCATACACCAGAAGAAGGTAAGAATAGTAAAGACATAACAGCTTGCTGTGATCTCTTAAAATGATGATCATCTGTAAATGCTGGATTTTGGGATAAGTCTGTTGCCCACTTGTCTTTCAGGTGTAAGCGTTATTGGTCATTTTTGAAAATATTGTCCAAAGTCTGCTTTTAGAGAGCACGCTGAAGTTCTGTGGTCTGAAGAGTTAAAGTGCAAAGTATTAGCTCTAAGTCAAATTCCTGAGATTTCAATTCATGTCCACTGTGATAAAAATATATTTATAAAAACTCTACTGCATATAAATTCATTATGATAGACACCAGCTTTGTTTTCTTCCTCTATAAAAGAACAGTTTCAGTAAGCAAGTATAGAGTAAGAATGAGCTTCCAGAGCTATAATTTACTGGAAAAGCATGCTTCATGACGAACAGGAGATAAAAGCTGCCTTGAACAGCCTACAAACTAAATAGACAGATAATATATCCAGAGACAGACTCAATCATTCAATAAAGGGCCAAAACCCCCCCTTTTTATTGAGTGTGGATTTGATTTTACTCAGTGTATTTTCACGTTACCAAGCCATTCACATGTGGTTTTTTGTCTCCTTATCTGGATTATAGAATAAGACAAGTTTTCCTAAACAGGCTGCTAAAATTCTCAGTGCAAAGTCCTGCAAAGTGCCACAAATACTTCATTATTGGACACATCCTTTACCATTTCTGAAACAAAGCATCGGATAGGAACAGGAACACTGCAGAGCATTTTAGTGATGTTTTTATTAGACAGAAAGAAAATATATGTCTAATTCTTAGTTGGAATTGCTCACAGTTATGTAGTTAACTTCTAATTTATTGCCAAAATTTATTTGCTGTTAGGTGACATTGACTCTGGTGACCAGTGCCTCAGATTATTTTTTAAGGAACAATTTTATAGCTGAAAAGACCACGTATTACAGAGCCATTTCTAGTTTAAATGTCTTAAGCTAACAATATGTGATTGCACAGCCAAAAGTGAAAACATTATGGCTTGCTAGGAGAACTCATAACTCTAATACATGGTTATGAAATTGGGCTTACAACAATGAAAACACAGCTTATGTCAGCACACTTCCTCTAATGAGGCTGCAATTGTAATAGAAATCTCTGTGCTTCATCTTACCTAGGCGCTCAGCTTATGCCTGTTCCCTGATTGTTCTGATTTCATGCAGTCACACTATGAAGCTTTTGTATGAATATTTAATACTGTGATTTGCATTACATTGGTGCCTTATTGTGCGAGGGACTGTACAAACCACATAGTGAGAGCCAGTCTTGCTGCAAAGAGTTTAAATTTTAAATTGACAAGAAGACAGAGAGAGTGGGAGAGGAAAGAAAAATATAGAGAAGGAAAGAGGCACACCTACGGGCTCCCTGCAAATATGTGGCAGAGAGACAGTACTTCTGAGTGCTGTGTCCTATTCATTCCTTCTCTAGGAAGCTTATTCAATCTTTGAGTTGTGATAACAACATTAAGCACTCTTAATAATTTACATCTTTACTCATTAAGTAGGTATTGGCTCCTTCAAAGTGTTTGCATCTGTTTGTGTAGTAAGGGATGTATCATCACTGGCAGAAGCAGTACAAATATTTCATTCACAAAAGGAAGGCCACGAAAAGCCTGTTTTAAAGCCACAGAACTATCACCTCTTTTCATGCTTTGTGGGCTTTTGTTCTTGGTCTAACCTACTTTATGTCCATTTTTGCCTTATCTTGTGCTCAACTACCAGTACGGAGTGACACCTGCAATTTCACAGCAAGGTTATGAACCACTGAAAAATTTAACACTTTTTATTTAGATGAGACCCATAATGATGCCAGTGGTTTCTATGCTAAAGTGATAATCTTTTCTTCACTTCTTTTTAATCAGCATCATTCATCTATGTCATCGTGAATGCTAAAACTACCTTCAAGAGCAAATTTATTTTGGGAACTAGGTACAGAAATTTGTAATTTGCTATTCCCAGCCCATATTTTATTAATGGTTTTGATGTTGCCAGTTATTACTTCAATAACCTTCCATTCAAGCAGTTAAAATGCAGATGATATATTTGTCTCATAATGGTTCTTCATCAATTAATTGGCAAAGCTGGAGATGCTTCGAGCCAAATGATAGCCAAATGCTCTGATGAGCTGCAATATCAGGACACAAATGCAAGTGAGAAGTATGTGTTTGTGATGTGATATATATGAAGAAAAGTCAATTAAAAGCCATATTTCTGAAACGATTTCAAAACACATTTGGATTAAACTTCAGAGTGATATAGACACAGCAGTTCATATACTATTTAATTTTTGTCTGTGCATCCTGGTGCTTATATTGTGTATTCAGATTGAGGGCAAACTCAGGAGCCTCACTGGCTATCTAGAATAGGATAGGATAGGATAGGATAGGATAGAATAGAATAGAGTAGAATAGAGTAGAATAGAATAGAATAGAATAGAATAGAATAGAATAGAATAGAATAGAATAGAATAGAATAGAATAGAATAGAATAGAATAGGAATAGTTCAGTTCTAAGGGACCTAAAATGATCATCTAGTCCAACTGCCTGACCAGTTGAGGGCTAAACAAAAGTTAAAGCATGTTATTATGCTTTCAAATAATTTTATTATTACACTATAGAACAGGCTTCCTAGAGAGGTGGTTGATGCGCCATGCCTCTGGTGTTTAAGTGGCATTTGGACAATGCCCTTAATAAAATGCTTTAGAGGTACACATCCTTGCAGAGAAGTGTATATGTTTTTGTGAGTATGCATGTATGGATGTAGCTGTCTATCAATCTCTACTTCTGTCCACTTGAAGATTTTAGGGTTGTCATTTTCCTAAAGGACATGACCACTTAAAACTTCACATGGACAGTAAAGGGAGAGCTTGGTTCATAGGCAACACTAGGCATCTGGATAGATCTAATTCTTCCTAGTAGAAGACAGTGATAAAAATGCTTTGTATTACTATTTTTATATATTGCTATAATATAAATATATATTTACACCTATACATGTGATTCCATATATAAAAGGAGGTGCTCCAGGAAGGTTTTTCAAAGTCTAATCTAGGGCTGGAGCAAAGAGTTGTGTTTACCTTTTATACAACTGAAACAAAGGAGTTTTAGGATCCAGCCCTGTAGTTCATTTCTCTTAGCCATGTAACTTCTAGAGAGATGCTATTTACATCCTTTCTGATTTCTAACCCATTTTCATAGTAACACTTTGAAATGCACAGGTAATGACGTTGTGCTTCTTTGTAATAAAGTCTTACCAGATATTCAGTTCTAAAACACTACCCACACATACACACACAAAAGATCAATGTTTAAGCTGAAAGAGCAACCATATGTGTCGAGGTGGAAGAACTACTACAGGAATTTTCATTTTAAAGAATCTGTAAGAATGTGTTAGTTATCAAAAATGTAAGTTGTGTCCCATTCTAGGAGAAGGTGCCTAAATTGTTGGTCTATTCTTGACTTTCATGTATATTGTTTTAACTGCTTCTGCACAGCAAGTGAAGAGTATTATCATCTCCAGGAGGAAAAAAATAAAGAAAAAAAGAAAGCCCAACAACAACAGACACTTCCTAATCATCTTGCTTGAAGAGAGATGCTAGCTGTGAGCCATTAGTGTGTGTGGAGAGAGATAATTAGAAGAAAAGCAGAGATTAAACAAGAAAATTTAATTTATGTGTGAAAAGGCAAATGCTCTAAGATAAATGTTTAATCCAGAATATTTAACTATTTCATTGTCCATCCTCAGTCTGCTAGCTGAAATGAAGCTGAATGAAAAGAAACAGAGGTTCATGGTCTCTTTGTGCTTTCCTGACTGAATCCACTTCTTGTCTCTTGTTTTCTTTTGGGATGATGAACTTTCAAAGGTAAGGCTCATTTTTACCCCTTTCTTTAATACCCACATCAGCTAATGTATATTGAATTCCAATATACAAATGCATATGCGTATTTATAAAGTTGCAGACTAGCTACCCTTTGTGACAGTTCAACACATTATCCATACCTTGGGCAGCAAGTAATTTTTTCCAGGAAAGTCAGATCCTGAAGTGGAAAACCAGTCAGAAAGGAGTCCTGGAGAGTGTGATATCAAGTGCCTTTGGAGAGATTGATGGTCCCAATGGCCTCCAAGCCCACTGTGGCTTTGTACTCCTTGGCTACTGAACTCAATGTCTACTCTTGACCCCACAGATAATTTTTAATTTTTTGGAAGAAAGGTGCTCCTGCAGTTTCAGAAAGACTGAAAAACTGAAGCTACAGTATGAATATGATGCTGTTTTCTGTACATTCATAGGGTGTGAATTATGGAAACTGTTCAGCTGTGCTGCCACCATGCTGGTTGCTGTTCAAAGACCATCCAAGGAGTGGGGTGCTTCCCTCACAGACATCTGCCAGACAGACAGACAATAGGCACAGGTAGATCCTGATGACAGAAGATATTATTGAGCCAGAGAGAGAAAACTTTGGACATCTAGCTACCTAAATGACATTTTCCTCAATCAACTCCATTGCCAAAGAGTGAATATTAAAAAAAAGCTGAAAAGTGTCAAATTCATGCTGAGTCATATCCCTACAATACAGTAACAACACAGTGTCTTGGCATCTATTTATTTTACCATTTCTGTTACTTGACTGGAGGCTGATTCTTAATCAGCTATACCAAGGCTGCTTTATGCTCTTCTGTAAAAATCTAAGATTATTCAGTAGTCAAACAGTGTAAGCATATGACACAAACACACTGACAGCATAAAAATACTTGCAAAAAATGGTGAGATTCAGGATATTTAGGGCACATAGGGTCTTGAAGTTTTGGGACATGAAGCTTATACAACCCCTACATTGGTTCCAGTATTTTTCTTGACTATACTGCTTCTGTCTGACATTATTGACCAGGTTGTGATTTACAGCAGTGTAATCAATCAAACTGAGAAGCCATAGTCTAGCAAGCTCAAAACACAAAGGCTCTGACTAGCTCTGAATCTCAGCACATCTAGTACTTTACTGTTAAGGGTTTTTTGAATATTTATTGAGAAAGGGAACACATTAATTAAAAACATAATTTTGGAGCATAATAGGTGTGAATTTGAAGTCTGCCTGGAACAGAAATATCACAGTTCTCCTGTCTGGTCTTGTTGACCTACTAATGAAGTAAAGAACAATGAATGTAAGGTTTTTTTGTTTTGTCCTTTTTTCTAATTTCATTGAAGAAATCTTTCACTAAGGCCTGTTTAAATATACGGCACACTGACACACTCAAAACTGCAGGGGAAAACAATATGCTGAGAATGCACTGAATTGCACTTTTTATCCCCTGCCAAGGGGAGGGTGACTGGTTCAGCTGTAGATGCTGCAAGTAGAGGTCTGCTCTCAGTCAGAGGAATCTCACCAAGAAGGCAGTGAGATCTGAGGGCCATTGCTTCTGGGCATGGTAAAATCTGTAGGGATTTCCTGCTGTCAGTGTATTAAACATGAAAAAAGTGGATTCAGGACTCAGCAGGGCTGTGAGATGCAGTGATAGGAGAGTGACAGGAACGTATTGCTACATGTGTTAACAATTAGCATCACTTGTAATTTCAAGTACAAGAAAAGACGAACAAGCAAGGGCTGTTAAAAATCAATAGTGATTCCAGGTTTAGTTGTATGACAAAGAGGAATTTTTCTAAAACCTGACATATCAAATCTGCTATTATAACTGAAATCAACTGCTAATATACAAGGATAAAGTATCAGTGCAGCTAAAGAAACTAACGTGTACAGGTCATAGCAAGCTGTGAAATGCAGGAGACGTGGGTTTGTCACACCTTTTTATGCCCTCAGTACAACTTAGATGGTACCAGACTGGAGCGTAGGGAGCAATTCTCAGCAGCAGCTCATCACACAGTAGATGACTATTTTTGATCCAGATTATCTCTATAAGATCTACTCATCATATTGACTCCATTCACTCCATATAGATCTCAGTTAGTAATGGAACCAAAGACACTATATTAGCCATCTACAAGGATAGGAACTATATCTCAATTAATAATATAGGCTTTCTGTAGCCTGATTGGAAGCAAATCTATGACACCAGTTTGGTCTTTTTTTCCTCTACAAATTAGATATTTAAACTAAACATTGTTAATATGCTGGCACTGTGCCATAGAAGAGCTGTCCATTAGGGCATGTGCCTGCTTTTAAGTAGCCCAGTAAGTATGTGTGTAATTAAGGCAAAACTCTGTCTAGTTTGTGCAGGTGCATTATGCAGGTGTCCTGAACACTGCAGAGCATCACCATCTGCAGGTGGTGCTTTATGTGACATCTGTCAGAAGCAGCTCATTCTCTCCTGTCTCAGTCTCAGGGCAGAATTGCATGATGACTGACTTGTTGCAATTTGCCTTTTTTTTTTTTTTTTTGTTAAATAACATTGTTTTATATGGTAAAGGAATGCCCAGGCAACACAGATGTATTCTCAGCAACTGAGCACCACACCAATGCCTAGTGCTCTAGAACATGTGAAACAGAAGTGGCTGCAGGGACCATACGGTGATGAAGAGGCCCAGAACCAAGTTTCAGAAGGAAAACATGTTTTTTTAAGGTAAGGGGAATATGGCCCCTGCTGCTTTGCAGCACCATGACTTCTCTCCTGCTCTGGTACTTTATGCATCCAAACCAACAAGTTCTAATCAGGCTGTGAAACCTGTGACCTAACAGCCTTGCTTGCAGGGTGCAGTAAGGGAAGCATGTGTAGAAGCAAATATTGGACTCCAGCTGGATGCACGACTGATCAGGCCTGAGGCATATCTGTCTGGAGGGGTGCAGACAGTTGTGTCCACATCTTTCCCACATGTGCTTTGAGCCATCTGGACTCCAGCCAGCTCTGATATGGAAGCCATGCAATCACAGTCAATAAGACAGCACCTGAACCAGAGCTGGCTTGTGTCCAGCTAGCTTTGAGCCATGAATGACTGCCGGCACCTTCCCACACATACGAAGCACACTTCTCCTCTACTCTCCTTGTAGAGTGCAGGCTATGGAGTGGCCTGTGGGCTTCTTTTGACAATTTTGTTCCAGAGATACAGATCACCTTTCTTAAAGCTTCCTCACCTTCAGAGCTAAAGATCACCTCAGGGTTTAACCCTCTGTGTCTAAAGGGCTTTCTCCTTAGACGTCTGGATGTACAAGTCTAGGTGAATAGAAATTCTGTGGCATTTGTGAGTTTGGATGAGCTGCCGTCCTTCAGGGAAAAACTGGTGAAAGACCAGGGCAGTGAGCTGCCTTCTCCAAACCCAAACAGCAGCCTGGTTCGTCAGCTATGGTATAGCTGTGCCTTCTTTAAGCTCTGCAACAATTTCCAAGTCCAAGGATGTGTATTGCCTGCTGTCCATTAGGTCTATGGATTACTCTTATCCCTAAGCCTTTAATAAGGTATTTGGAAGAGGAGAAGAAGAGCACTTTCTATACTCTTCTGCATGTCCATACAAGGGCCAAGGACATGCTGAGCTGTTCCTTTAGTGCAAAAGGAAGGTCTCTGCTTAGACATCTTACTTGAGGGCCTTCAGTGATAAATCCTTGAAGTCACCCTCCCATCTAGCTGTTTGTTTGCATTTGATAACACCAAGTCAATGCTTCAAGTATGTCCTGTCAGTATTTGTTAAGCGCTGACAATGGTTTTGGTAGCCTGTAAGGAATAGCAGATGATGCCATTATCTGGTACTTCAAAGATGGGGAATGTGGACAAGGGGCAACTGGCTAGTTTTGTCCTTGGGCTCAGTTCTGTGTGCTTCTCACAGCAGTAAATGTGATATCAGGAGCAGTATATTTCTGAAGCACTGAAACGTGGAGCACTGTAAGACGTTCATTGGATGAGGGAAAGGCTGTGGATGTTGTCTATCTTCACTTCAGTAAGGCCTTTGACACCGCTTCCCACAGCATTGTCCTGGTGAAACTGGCTGCTCGAGGCTTGGATGAGCACACGCTTCGCTGGGTAAAAAACTGACTGGATGGCCGGGCCCAAAGAGTGGTGGTGAACGGAGTTAAATCCAGTTGCCGGCCGGTCACGAGTGGTGTCCCCCAGGGCTCGGTTTTGGGGCCGCTCCTGTTTAAACTCTTTATTGATGATCTAGACGAGGGGATCGAGTGCACCCTCAGTAAGTTTGCAGATGACACCAAGTTGGGTGGGAGTGTTGATCTGCTCGAGGGTAGGGAACCTCTGCAGAGAGATCTGGACAGGCTGGAGCGATGGGCTGAGGCCAACTGTATGAGCTTCAATAAGGCCAAATGCTGGGTGCTGCACTTTGGCCACAACAACCACCAGCAGTGTTACAGGCTTGGGGAGGAGTGGCTGGAGAGCTGCCAGTCAGAGAGGGACCTGGGGAGGGGATTGATGGATAATGAGCCAGCAGTGTGCCCAGGTGGCCAAGAAGGCCAATGGCATCCTGGCTTGTATCAGAAATAGCGTGGCCAGCAGGGACAGGGAAGTGATCTTGCCCCTGTACTCGGCACTGGTGAGGCCGCACCTTGATGACTGTGTTCAGTTTTGGGCCCCTCACTACAAAAAGGACATTGAATTACTCAAGCGTGTCCAGAGAAGGGCCACGAAGCTGGTGAAGGGTCTGGAGCACAGGTCTTATGAGGAGCAGCTGAGAGAACTGAGGTTGTTTAGTCTGGAGAAGAGGAGGCTGAGGGGAGACCTCATCGCCCTCTACAGCTACCTGAAAGGAGGTTGCAGAGAGCTGGGGATGAGTCTCTTGAGCCAAGTAACAAGCGATAGGACAAGAGGGAATGGCCTCAAGTTGCGCCAGGGAAGGTTTAGACTGGATATGAGGAAGTATTTCTTTCCAGAAGGGGTTGTTGCGCATTGGAATGGTCTGCCCAGGGCAGTGGTGGAGTCCCCATCCCTGGAGGTGTTTAAGATTTGCTGAGGGATCTGGTGTAGTTGAGAACAGTCAGTGTTAGGTTAATGGTTGGACTAGGTGATCTTCAAGGTCGTTTCCAACCTAGATGATTCTGTGATTCTGTGATATGTTACCCATGATGGAGTCAGTCCTTCAGCTGAGACTTTATGGTGGCAGACTTGAGGATCTGCCCAAAGACTTTGAGGTTTGCTATTGCAAGAGGACTGCCAGATCCAGTTGGAGAATCTGAGCCCTAGTTATTTTTTGTGGAAAGAACAGTCCATCTGTCATCAAGATTTATTTGGGGATAAATATTAAAATTCACTTCTGATCTGAAAGGATACTACTATCTGTCTGGTGTATATTTCCTAAGGATGGCAGTCTTGCTAGATGTCAGTGTGGTCAAAAGTTGGCCTGTTTCAGAGAGGGAGCAAAAGGAGAGGGATATACTGATATATATATACACACATATGCATATATGCATATGTATATATATGTGTGCATTCATGTAGGTGTAAATATACATATAAATGTTTATCTATACATACAGCAAGCAAAGTCAATGTTGCTGTCAGTCCTATATATGTTGAATATATGGAGGGTGAAAACATTTGAAATCTTTCTTCCCTGGCCATTTTTTTTTTTCTAAACTCCTCTTCCTTCCACAAAACTACTGGACTGACAGAACAATCCATCTTATTTCATGCAAATAGATATTTCTTCTAAAGAAACAATAAGACGTACCTTGGGCTTGGATATGGACCCTGAGTTGGGATACCCTAATTAATAGAACTTCGATTGCTATGACAATTTACAGTTAAGCTACTGCCTTTTATTTTTATGTTATTTGATTTATTTTGAGCAGCAGTAAATTTTAAATCCATCTCCCCCCACTCTTTTTGTATTCTTGCTATTGGTGAAAGATATGTTTTTTAAAGACTACAGGATTTAGCTGTTTAAGCATCACAAAATGAATCTAAATTCATCATACTGAAATATGACCTTTTTCTTCTTAAAAAATCTTAAAATAATTAGGTCAAAGTTTTTCTTGTTGATATTTGTGCTACAGTAATTCATGGCTGATAATTTAATTGAATTTTCATATGTATGAAGCAGATGTTATAGGTTCTGTGCTACATCACTATGGTAGTGTTAGTCATGCAGATTTATAATAAAGCAATCCCTTATTGTTCCTTCCCACATTTATCTACATTTTGTGCTGCAGCTGATTTTGCAATTGTCTCATTTAATTATGAACATTGACATCATTTACAGGATTTATGCATCTAATTAAGTGGGCTCTAATAGAGAAGTTTCAGAAATAAAGCCAAGAGACTAATATATGTTTGCTAGTGGTTACATTGGATTCTATTGTTTCTCTTAAGCAAGAGGAGTGAGAAAAAATAAGGTCTTTGTTTCCTGATATCAGAAAGAGTCTTAAAATAAAATATTTTCAGTCTTCTCAGTCACATTACATATGAAGGAATATTTTAAAATGTTAAATTGATTGTTAATAGTAAACATTTTGTAAAAGTAACAGAGCAGAATACAAAAACAGAAGTGGTAGTGAGAGCTGAGAAACCATGATTATAGGCAATCTGTTGACAAAGGAGAATTTGTAACAACTGGTAAACCATTTATTAAAGTGTATATTTATTAATCGAATAAGCCTTTATAAACTATATGTGTGTGACATTAATAGAAAGTGTGAACATTTTCATTTTCCAGGCAAAGATAAAATGAAAGAGATTCGTTGATTAATGATCCTCTAAACTGGTGGAATGGCCCAGCAAGGTCAGGGATAAGAAAAAATCCAGTTCATTAGTCAGCAAGTTTTCCTCCTCATGGTTTTATTGCTCAAGCTTGCTTATTTATTGGTCAAGACAAGGGGAATGAAGAGGAAAAAGGCCAGCTAGTGTTATAGCTCATCTCTGTAACAGGCAGATAGGGATTCCTGCCCTTCAGGAGTTTCCATTTTTGCTCATCCTCCAGCCATCAACTCTTGGTGTGGTCATGATTTGCTGAAAACCACAAGTAATATTAGCTTAGTCTGACCTCCATCGTAGACAGGGCAATAACCCTGTTTGTTGATTTCCATAAATCTTTTTAAGCTTGATGATCCTTCCTGTTTTAAAGCCTTCAGGTGAAGGGAGAGTCTACTATGTCCATAGATGCTTTGTCTGGTCATTTATTCAGGAGCAGGCTCATCACCATGAGCCTTTTCTCTTTAGAGATGACAGTGAGGTAATTGTGATGCCACTGGTGGAGGTGAAGATGTTCAGAGCAACCTATGTGTGATAAGTATTTCCTATCTCATGGCAATACCTCATATCTTAATAAGTTTTAAGAGGGTAGTGGACATTCAAAAAGACTTGAACCCAGCGTAACCCATAGCTGATGAAAAATAATGCTTGGTGAATCATGAAGCAAAAGAATTCAGAGGGATACTAGCCATCTAGCCCATCCCTCTACCTCAACTGTTATTCCTCTTTATATATAATAATAACCTTCCTCTTCTCCCGTCTCAGTCAGGAAATTCAGCAGTCTTTCTAGGCAATCTGTTTGCATGAGTAAGAATTGGGGAACTGTGAGTTTAAAATAATTCTGTCTTGTATTGATTTAATCCATTCCAGAAAACATGAAAAACAATTTATTGCTTTCTTTTACATATTTGAAGGTAAGTATGTCTCCTTTCAATCTTCTGTAAATTGAACAGGATTAATTTTTTTCTAATAGGGACTGGAGAGAGAAATTCAATACCCATGGATCCATGGATGGAATACTTATGTACAGTATTTTTTAATTATATAGCTGTCATCTGCCTCCCCCAACTTTTCAGCATAATTGTAATGAACAGTATTTCTTTCCATTCTGATCTTTTCGTCAAAATCTTGTTATGGCTTTTTGTTTATTTTCATTAAATTCACAGCTCCAGGAGTCATGGGATTATTTGAAACTTTCAACTTTTTTTAGAAGAACTTTTCAGAGAGAAACATAGCACAGAGAGGGAAAAGAAAAAGTTAGTGGGCCAGCATGCACATTCTTCTTCTCCCTCCTCATCCATATAAAAGATTTTTTTTCTCTTTAGAAGAGTAAAGCGGCAAAAGCTCTTATTTTGCTTATTTTAGCAATTCACGTGAAAGAACATTTGCTAACATTGTGTTGGTTAGCAGACCACACAACAGCTGTGAAAGCTTCCCAGCACCTACAGTCAAGAAGGAAATGGCTACTGTACTAGTTGACAAATGGCAGTGTTTTTGAGAAACTCATTACCTCCAGAAGAACTGTGGTATCTTTCTCAGAAGGGAGGAAAATCTGATGGCTAGAGTATGGTATTCTTCATCTGCATGCTTTCAATTTGAATAAAAAACAGATGCAGAGGTACTAGCTTTCATTCCTCATAATATTGTCACTTTTATCAGTAAGCTGAACTGATAATATGTTGAAAAACTGTAGCTGGGTGACCATTACATTTAATCCTACAGCAGTTATTTTTGCCCTGTTGTTTTTCACCCTTATGAAGACTGCCTTACAAATACCCCACGGTTTATCCACTGCCACTGAGCACATATTTCTGGTGGAGTTCTTCTGTAATCACATGGAAAGCAGATCAGGCTAGCTGTAAAATAAAAAATGGATAAGGTTGTGTGAGACCCACAAGGTGACTTTACAAGAGCACTATCAAAGAAGGAGAGGTGTGAAGAGAATTAAGCAGAAGACAGCTGTGGCAACAGGGTGCCAAATGACAGGATGGAGTCGTCTGTCTGAAAATATCTTAATGTCTACCACTTAAGCATACTCCAGGGCTTGAATAAGTAATTTATTAGAAAGTTAGAGTATTGCTCTTCTAGTTTGTGTTCCTCCGCACATTAGAGGAAAAGACATGTTTCATCTTAATATGCTGAGTATGTTTTTCTTATGTCCACAATCCACAGTTAAGTGATTTAATTTTCATGTCTGCCTTCTATTTCTTCCGCAGAGCCAAAAATGTTACATCTATAATGGTCTGATGCAAACTCCTTTAGAAGTCAGTGGAAAGTCTTCTTCTGACATTAATTGGCTTTAAATCACACTTTAAATCAAAGTTTAAAGTGAAGAACTGAGGTGGTAGCATCTGTATTTTTACGGATTAGCTTATTGATAACATTGGGCTATATTTATAGGAACTGAAGATTCACTTTACGATGTAAAAATCAGCTAATTGCTCTTCTATGTGCAATGTCTGAAAATGAACATACTCTTTTCTGAAAACACAGTGGACTTTTTTTTTTTCTCTTTTCTTAATGTGGTTCCATCGTGTTAAACCAAAAGAAAAATTAAATCATTTTATTGCTATAAGATATCCATATTGTTATAATCTGTCAACCTTGGATATTCTTTAAAGGGATGGTGAGAGTGCGGAATGAACTCATATGAACTCAACAGGAAATTAAGGAGGTACTTGCTAAATTAAATGAGCTACAAATAGAAATATTTGCAAAGACGGAAACAAGAATTAATGGAGGTAGCATCTGGAAGTACAGAAGAAAGAGTTTATTGGTCCTAAACTATGGGGCCATGCCCAAAGTAAGGATGAGAGAGGGTAAGTGGGATGTGGGGACTTTGTTCTTTGCTTTCTCATGGGATCTAACAATTACTCATGCAAGGGATACATGAGGTTGGCTTCCTGCATGCTCTAGTGTGCTCTGGTTTTGGAAGTGTGTGAACTGCCAGCAACTGTCAATCTAACAGAGGTTTTTGCATTCCCCTTTTCTGTCTTTTGTGAATGCCTATGAATCTGAAGACTTTTGTTCTTTTGTAGGTTTTGTCTTGTCTCTCTGTAAAGGGAATAGAGGGGAAAAGAGGTGCTTGAAATATACTTTAAAGACAGTGCTTGGATAGAAGAGCTGAGAACAGGTACTCCTGACGCACATCACAGACTCTCATGTGCTAGCACTGCTGTATAGCAGTGATAGCAAAAAGCAGTTCACAGCTTTTCAAGCTTCCCTCCCCCCATCTATATTTATACCAATGGATAGTCTCATTCTGTTGAGAGAACCATATTTAGAGAGATGATTTTCACACCTGTAATTACCACTCTTTGTTCCCACCTTGGAATAGAAGTGCTAACATGTGAGGACATAGACTACATTTGTGATTTTTTCCAGGGGCCTAATGAATCCTTTGAAAACATTTCCAAGCATATTCATACCCTCTACACCATGCATACAACGTATACACACAAAGGAACGTTTCTGAATAAAGTTGTATCCTTTATTTTTATCCAAACAAGGTAGTAGCTCTGTGCAAAACACTGTAAAAACCTTCTTTGTGCTTGATTGCTATCTTGTCTGAGAAACAGTTTTTCTTCCTGAAACAGACTCCAATACCCTGCTATGCTTCCAGCCTTCCTCCATCAAAAGCAGGCAGACAAGGTAAAAACCAAATTACCAAAGGAAGCAAACCAGCCCCTTGGAAATGGAATGGCAGAACTTGTTAATTAGACACGAGGCTGCCCATGATGCACCGCGTCGTTCTGCAGTGTTGAGTTCACTCATCTCAAATCTCTAAAAGCAAACGCAGGTGAGGAGGACGTCCATAATTCTGCCATCTCTAAGTGATATACTGTGCCTTTACCACACACGCGTGCTCCCTGTCTTTGAAATGAATAGAGTGGGAAATGCCTGTTGTAAAATACTTTCCATGCTCTGAAAAAGCAACAGATCTGCTAATATTTATGGTTTTTCCATTTCCTTCTGTAATCCCTCCACCCTTCACACACAATGCCCTCTAACGCCCCTCTTTCATTTTCCCAGGATAAACCCCACAGATATCACTCATCTCACATTTAACGGATTATAATCCCCAAAACAAAAAGAGAAATTATGCTAAGCTTCTGGCACAATCTATTCAGCACGTTGCTGAAATGAGGCACCACAGCCTCTGCTGAGGTGCATTTGCAGCTCTTCCTCTCTCCACATACACAGAGGATGCCTGAAGCACTTCACATCACAATCACAGCTCTCCTGATTGCTCCATATTATCTTCAACCCTTCAGGACACTTACAGCTAATAAACTGGGTACAGCTAAACTACTGGTAGGTGCTTCCTCCTTTCTATCACTTCACTCAGGGTCAGTAGAATTAAAGCTGTTTGAGTAAATAGTGTATGTGTATGGCTTATCTCTGTCATTTCCTGGTTTTCAGAGGTCTGAGATTTAGGAGCTCAGTTGCAGAAAATACTGTTGGTAGCTGCAAATAGCTCTGGGCTTTTGGGAAGTATTATATGTCCTGATGACTCCGAGTGTTTTCACAAGAAAAAGAAACTTCTCCCTAATTATACACCTTGAATTAATATGCTGGGCGTACTTTGGACTCCAAGGGCAAGAAGGAAAGGTATTTTCCTTCCCTGTTTGAGCTATAGCTGAAGTCTATATGAGGAACAACATGATTTTTGTGTGAGGTCCTTGTCTTGCAGATATTGTATGGAAAGAGGGAAATTATCTTCAAGTTTTTGCCCTTCAAACACTACTTCCAGGCACCATGTTCTCACATTATAAACTCTGAGAGTCACTTCTACAAAATGCTGAATATTTCTTTCAACAGCTGAGCACACCCTGGGTTCCCTTTTATCTTAGCAGGCATTAGGGAGCCTCAGCAACTTCCAGAAGAGCCTGCAGCAGCACTGACCACCAGTGGGATTTCTGCATTTGGGGGAGCCCAGGAGGAGCATTGCTTTTTGTGGTGCTACATACTGTGCCTGCACAAAGGTGCCCTGTGTTAATGCCTGTGGCTTCAGCATGCAGCCTCCTCCTTTGCCATTAGCAAGGTACAGAAGAAGATGTTTGTTAGGAGGTTTACAATCAAAACTATCCCTTTAAGGAAGTGGGACATAATGTCTCCTTAATTAGTTTAACAGGTAATTTATTTTACCTTATTTTCACATGAGTTAGCTAAGTGTTTCAGGTCTCCTTAAACTGCATGAAAATCCCACAAAGCTTGGATAAAGTAAAGCAACCATTTCTGCAAAGCTTCTCTTTTGGTGAAGAGATGGTTTTGATTAAGAGATGTTTTTAACCTGTGGTCAGAGAGTCCTTAATAGAGTTGTACTGAACAGCATCCAGAAGCTGAGTATCTTTAGTGTATGCTCTTCAAATCCAGAGTATATCTGTACCAGTTCTGCCGTGTCCAAGACTGATCTCCCTTCTCACTCAAGGCATATGTAAAGCCAGGAAAATGGGGCATGTCATATTTTCTATATGTATCTCAGTATATAGAAATATATTCTATCCTACTTAGCATAAACTGACCTTCCTCTGCATCTTCAGAAGTAAAGCACATTTACCTGACCTGCATCTGCAGTTGTAGCTCTAAATACAAATTAAGGATATCAAACTACCTGACTTCCAGGAAGTCTTGAGCTACTATATTCCCATGTATCACTGATGTGGTGGCTGTCTGAAGCCATACACAATGACCTAATTTTTTATTTAATATAAATTTTCCTATGGATTTAGCTGGTGCAGGAATTTTTTTGTGAGGAAATGAATTATGCCAATATAAGCAGAGTCCTGTCAGTAATGTTCATTTAGTCCATATGAAGAAAAACCAGAAAGTCCTCAATTTCTAACAGTAGCCACCAAGACTCTGGCTTTTGCTATAGCTCTGCTGGATCACTTTTCCAGTCCTTTTGACTGATCTTTCATATTCATGTCCTTTGTGCTTTCAAAACACTGTTGCAGTTAATTTTGTGTGAGTGGTAATTCCCATGATTCTCATCTCACCCCTACACTTCTGCAATTACTCTTGTTCCTTCACTACAGAGAATTAGTCTCACATTTTTATATTATTTTTGAAACATCTTGCACACACAACTCTGCTTATGTCTGCAGATTTAAGACCTGTTCCAGCTTGCTGTACTTGTCCTGCCCTTGATTTACTATTTGAAATAATAAATGCGGAGCATTTATGTTACACTTCGACTATGGAGGCTCCGCGGTGCAGAACAAAGGCAGCAGGTAACACTATCCCTGTTTTACAAGTGGTAAAACATGACATAATGGCGGTTTCAGGCAGTCCTAAAATTAGGGGGAGAGTTCAGTGGAGTTATACCAGTATTAGACCTGAGCAAATCAGTGTTGAACTGAGTATTTATAAAACACCAGTCCTGTGATATCTCCTTTCACTGACACAGGGCTGAAGAACAGCCGTATTGAGATGAAGGGAGACAAAGTGCCAAAACAAGCACCTACCACCGGGCACAAGTATAAGCTGAGAGAGGAGTGGCTGGAGAGCAGCCCTGCAAAAAGGGATCTGGGGTAGTGGTCGACAGCAGGGTCAATATGAGTCAGCAGAGTGCTCTGGCAGCCAAGAGGGCAAACCACATCCTGGGGTGCGTCAAACATGGTATAACCAGACAGTCAAAAGAGGTGATTATCCTGCTGTATTCAGACAGGTGTTTCACATACCTTTACCCTGCCCTTTGACACCCCTGGTATGTATATGGAGATCTTAAGCCAGCCTAAAGCAGTGTAGCTCTATGAAAGCCAACAGAATGACACCACTTAGAGACAGCTGACAGCCTTGGTCATAAACATCCTTCCTGTGAAGAGAGAGACAGAGTCAAGCTTGCTTTTTAAGATGCAGATGGGATATCGATTGAAGGAGATATGAAGACCACCAGGATAGTTTTGTTTCCAGTATAAGCATCACTCTTCATTATAGATTAAAAGCAGTGTATCTATGCAGTGGCTCCATTTCTCTCATCATTTGTTTTAATCGCTGCTGGCTCATTGTTTTGCCTCCAGTCACTTTGCTGTGACAACAGTGAGTGATAAGGATAATTCAGAAAGATATGTTTTTGGAGAAAGTAAGATTTAATACCCTGGTAACAAACGTATAACTTACCTTTTAAAGTGAGAGGTCTAAAAATAAATTAAAATTTTAAAAATATTGTCCATTCTGTAAGTCATGCTGTGCTTTTACGTGACAAGCACACTGTAACCCAACCATGCTAATGAACCACTATATAGTTTACACTAAATAATTAGAAAGAAATGGGATACCATATTAAAAATGTGCATGGGTTTCATTTTGGTTAATAGCAGGCTATTTTCAAGACTAAAGAATATCGGTAGCAAATGGGTATTCTGCAATTCCATGTGTGGTTCCTGTAGAAACCACGCTCAACTTGGAAATGAGGCATAAATAGAGGATTTTCAAAGGAATTAATAACAGCCATGGACTGGAATCCAAAAATCTTTTTAACGTTTTACATACCACCTGATGTGACAAAGAATAGCCACAACCTGCTTCTTATTTCAAGAAACAGATGCAAACCATGAATTGCAAAGGTCTTGCTCTATTTTGTTTCAGAATTTATTATCTCACTGGCTGAGACTTATAGCATTATCTTTTGCAGCTAAGATTCAAAT
This sequence comes from Strix uralensis, assembly GCF_047716275.1. Lineage (NCBI taxonomy): Eukaryota > Metazoa > Chordata > Aves > Strigiformes > Strigidae > Strix > Strix uralensis. The sequence goes on from NC_133973.1 coordinate 128,210,594, forward strand.
AATATACTTCCTATGCCACACAAGGCTAAATTTTCAGCCACATTCAACTTCTGCTAGTGCAAACACGTCAGCCTGGTGTTTTGTTTGCAAACGGATGTTTGCATTTTCCATAAGGATTATGGGAGTAATCCATTCAATATTAAAGACTGTCACACAGAGCTTGGACAAAATTTCCAAATCTAACATCAAACTTCTAAACTCTACACAAATAAAACGAGATTAATTTTCAGGAACACTAGAAACCTGTCACTGGCGTTGACCTTAGCAGGAGTTTAGGGTCCTCCCCAACTTGGAGAATGAAGCTACTTTTATTTAACTGCCTAGATATTAATTTAGGACCTTAATTTAGAGGCTTGGTCTATGGCTATCCCACCAAGTTAAACATGCTGGGGAAAGCTACTATATGTGGAGGCCAACGGGTCTGGAATAGCTCACATGTACACTAGTTAGCTGCTCTAGCCACCAAGAGAGAATAACTAAATGTCAGCTATCTATTGGGAATGACGCCTCGGCAATTTAACACCCAGGATATAGCTGGGATTTCAGTAAGAGATGCTATGAAAAGCCATACGCATAGCGGGGAACAGTTTAATGGTTTATTGGCAAAGATGACCTCGATCCAGGGTACAGGGACATACCTGGGCACACTTGGATTTAATATCATAGGTGCAGTGTTTTGTTTCAAAATTTTGCTTGGAGATTTTAGGAGAGTCAGGTTTAAGTTAATGCATTGGGATAATCCTGTGGTTTTTACTCTGTTGAGAACCTTAGCTTACCAGGAAGACGATTTTAGAAACTTAAGTCCATTTGGGTACTTTAGGGTGCTCAGCTACTTGTTGGTCTAAACCTCTACCATCTCTGTGAGGGACCTTGCTTCACTCCATGTGATACGCAATGGGAAGCGCTTGTTCAGCAATAAATGATAAAAATGGTGGGCAGGCTGCAGTTGAGCACAGAAGCTGTACATAGAAAAAAGTGTAAGAATTTATGTTGAATATGCTGTCAGTGATATTTCCCATCCTATCTCATCAGGCATCTCACTCCCTTGTCTCCTTCTCCTTTTCAAACACAAATATGGGCTCCTCGTGTGGTGTGGGGCCCTACTGTTTCATAGTCTTGCACTTTACTGAGTGCCTCACCGCCACTTTCAGGCTGGCAGCGAAAGCGGAGCCTTTGTGGGGAGAGCTGTTGGCTCCAGCTCAGACAGGCTCCCAAGGCAGTGTTGCCAGGGTGGATTCTTGCCTTGGCTATGGCTGAGCAATGGTGTGATGGAGCTGCAAGGTAGAGGCTTTAAAAGACTGTTCTTGTTTTTCTTTTTTTCTTTTTTTCCCCCCTCAACAGTCAAATTGGGGAATCATTGCAAATATTTAACAAAGGGAGTGAGCTAATGTTCAGGGGCATTTATTTGGAAAGCCCATGTTTTCTATTCTCTCTTTTAAGGTTGAAGTCAAAACTCATGACATAAACATCTATTCATCTTGTACAAGGTGGGGGAGATGCAAGTCAAGATCACACTTCTTCCCCGCTCTTCTCCTGCAGCAAAACACCAGAGCTGGAGTGGCAAAACCATTCCCTCTGTAGTTCATTTCTTCTCAGTCCACTAAGCAACAATGTGATGCAAACAACAAAGTTTGCGTAAGAGCAGTAGGTAATGCTTAGTGCTACCATTGTACATGAGAGATGAGACCCACTGCTACTTCATATTTGAATTCCTCAAACTGAATTTCTCCCTTCCTTTGCCCCTGTCTTTAATGATATATGATTTGTCTGCAGTTTATTACCAAGTCAGAAACATGCCCATAATGCTGGAGAACTGTTCAGCACCTGTTCATCCAATGGTCAGACAAGTTATTAGCTTCCCCATCTGAGAAAAAGCATAGTAAAATACATCCCACAATGCTCCAAAGAGGGCATGCACACTTATCTAAAGTAGATCAAGAGAACACACGCAGCTATACCACATGTTCTCTTAAGTTAACAAACACTTTAACAGCACAATAACTTGTATTCACAAGATGCAACTGAATGGAAATCTGACTTTAGACTTACTGAAAACCCCTCTAATGAGAAATTAAAGCTACAGAATGATGTTATCGGAAAAGATTCTGAACACTTTCCTTGGACTGAGAAACAAAATCCCTGAATGCCCCTTTGTGCTCAGAGTCCCTGAACGTTACTGGCTTCTTTAAGGGACGTCTTTAGCTGGCTATTAAATGAGAATAGAACCAATCAGACAATCTCTTGCTGATGATTTCTGGAGTAATGCATGAAAAGAACTAGCGAATTTGATCCCACATTTCCTCTTCTGGTCCTTTCATTTTGTTTAGCTCTGCTCCCTTTTTCTTGTGACTGATTAAACAACATTCGAATATCAACAGAGGGAAGGAAGGTGGGATAGGTTTTGAAGGCCTTGACCAAAAAGAAAGTTCATTAAGTTTCTTTTCAAAAACAGCTAAAGACCTCAGGGAGAAATATCTTTGTTTTTTGAAACACAGCTCCCTGAAAAGAGAAGAAAGCTATATTTCCTTGGACACAGCCAGCTAAGGAACAGTGAGAGGATTATCAGAGGAGCACTTAGAAGCATAGTTTCCATGGACTCCAATATGTCTGTTCAGTTTTCCAAAAATCTTCCTCTGCCAGAAAAGGAAAAAGATATTTGTCAGTCTTTCCATATATGAACCAATAAGAAAACTGTTAAGAATACTCAGAGTTACTCAATTCCTCTCAGAGAGGAATTTCTGAGGTAGCAATGCACGAGTGTATCAGAAACACTATGAAATGTGCCTCACCAAGGGTTAATAGACCAGGCTTGAAAGAAGACGCTGTGCAGAAGAAGCCAGAATTTGGATCTGTGGAGCTTGCCACAAGCTCCATCAGGACCGAAATTTAGCTGGCCTCTAAAATGCTTGGGAGTGTTAGTGAAAAGCCTATGAATTCTGAGCTGCAGATTTTTCCTGGCTTCATAACACTCAGGAGGTATTTCTTCAGGCTAAACAGATGACTTACAGACCTCTTAGAAGTACCATAAAAACAAATATTAAGAAATAATACACTCTACACTATGTTGGCTTTGTGTAACACATTGCATAATATTTCTATGCACAGTACACTTTCTTTGTTGTGTGAAATATTCACAAGCTTTTTCAGAGAGATATAATTTTGGTACTGTGGCATCAGCTGTGTAATCAATGTTTTATTGGCCAACAAGATTGAAATGCAGCTCGTTCAATATTATTATGTGATTGAGGTTAGAAATCCCCCACCCCCGCCCAAATAAAGTATTAGATAACCTTTATTTAACATTGTAGTGGTAATTCATTTCATCTGGGTACCTATAACTGATACTTTTATAGCTGTGGAGGTTGGGACAGTGGCACTGCACATGTTTAATTCCTTATCATCATGCTGATCAACAACGTTTGCTAAACGCAAGTAGGATGGAGCTTGGAATGGTAGAGATTGACAGCAGTGACAAATCATATACAATTTCCACTTCCTTTCATCAACAAGATCCTGGGAAAAACCTACAAAAGCATTGGATCACTTCATATCGGGTTTGAATGCCTGCTCTGAATAAATCTGTGTCTGAGCTAGTCAACATCAGCTCCCTTTAGTCAGTGGAAAGAATTAGGCATTTAAGGGCACAAATTAGATGTCTCATTTTAGGTGTTCCATTTTAGATGTGTAGTTTAGGGTAAAGTAACCCATCCTATTTCAGTGCCTATTTATCTCCAAAAACTGTAACGGGAATCTAGGAACCTATCTTGTATGCTGAAGTCTACACTAAAGACATTTAGTCAGGTGAAATCCAGCTTACTGAAAAGGCCAAAATGAATAACAAAAAGCTCTTTATAACTGTATAGAATATTGGCAAGGACTCAACAAATCATCTTACAACTAAGACCAAGAAGTAAAACACTGTCTTTCCAGTGGAAGTGGTTACTACACACTTCTGTTTGTGTTTCCTGCTTTGTTGAGATGTTATCACAAAAAATGGTAGAAGAAAAAGAAAGAAATTAAAAGTATATAGTGGAAATAATTTCTATAATGTTATGCTCATTGCAATCTTAGACTGAAAGTTTTTTCCGCAAAAGAGTGCAGAAATAGAAAACTTTGCAGGCTGCTGTGCACAAAAATAATCATGTTGAGTAAACACTCATCGCAAATTCTTTCAGTGTAAAATAATTCACGAAAAGAAACACCTTAAGGTTGTAAAACATCTTGTCATGCATCTTGAAACATGTTGATGTGACAAGTTACAAGATGAAGCAATTTGGCAGGTATACATTAGGACAAGCATTATATCATATGTAAATACTTCACTGTTTTCAATAGAATTTAAGTTTCTAATATTCAAAAATGCTTTTGAAAAGGCCACACGAGCCTCTTTAGGCAATGTGGGCACAAATGACTGTGTTATTCCTGAGAATGAATCTAAAGTTACACATGATGAAATGCAATCAAGCCATGGAAACTCAGAAAGTTACCACTCATCATCTGGGCTCCTAGCACTAATTACATGTACCTTTCTGGCATACAATCAAGAATGATTGAATCACTGTGGTGTAAGAAATCATTGCCCAGCAGCTGGGTGGTAATAACCAACTCTTCATGCTTTTTCCCACCACTGAGGAAACACAGTTTGCTTCATCTAATATATTCCGTTTCATTATTGGAATAAGCCAGGAGGCACAACTGGCCAGCTGTGGGAGCTCAGCTGCATAGTGGCAATGTTTTCACCCATCATAATTCAGCCTTGTTAGATCGTGTGTCCACACCTGATGTGCTATAGGCCCTAGACCCGGTTCTTTCAAAGTGGACCTTTGGGTTCTAAAATGTAGAAAAATTTTGAAGAAGTTTCCCTTCTGCATCAGTCAAACAGAATTTTTAATTACACTCTAACCAACACAGACATTTCAATGACAACAGACATAAATAAATCCTTCCAGCAGTTCAATCTTCTGTCCAGTTCTTCTCAGGATTTGGTTTGGAGATTGTAATCTTTTCTCGTGGTGAAAAGTTTCACGAGAATGAAGTCAGAGCTAAGGTATTAAAAATTAGTTATGCTTAAACAGTGATGAAATCCACATGTAATCTTTCTTCAGAAACATCAATACAGATGAAAGAAGGATCAGAAAGCTCTTTTTTTCCTACTATTAGCCCCAGGAGAAGATACTGATATGGAAAATTGGGCTGTCCCTGTATTTTTATGGAAAGGTAGTCTTAAACTCATGCTCTGAAATAACCTCAAACCATAGAAGTTGTCTTCAATCTGTTTTCTTTTGCATCTTCTATTTCAGTAAACATCATCAGCAGATTCTTTCTGAAAGTCTCAGGGACACTAGAGATCAAGTAATTCCTTAAGACTGTCCTTTGGGACACAACACTGAGAAAACAGAACAGTGCAAACTGTAGGAAATGTTTTCTATAAAATACATAGTAGAGCAGCACGGCAGGATAGGACTCCATGAATAATTGATTTATTGGTTTGGCTACTAAATGGAAGAGGAAGTTTTATTTCAACTTGCAACTTTTTTTTTTTTTTTTTTTTTTTTTTTTTTTAACTTGTCTAATTTAAGAAAAGGTAAAAATTCAATGAAACATTTGAAACATTTCATTTGACCTGAAATGATGAACCTTATTCTAACTTTAGACATCTTTAGGAAAAATGATAGCAATGGCTCTGGAAGACTGTTTAAAGCCCTTTCCCAAAACAAAGGAAGAAAGGGAAATGTGTCCCTTCTAATCAGTAGCACAATATCAAGGGAAATTTTTCAGGAGCAGGAGACTTGAATTCAGTTCCCTACTTTGTCTACGGGAAGGAGGACTCACATCTCCTATGGATGTTTCTCTAGTTAACTTACTATTGGGCTTTTTGGGTGGGTTGTTCTCAAACTGTAGTTTCATAATCGGTAGGGTCAGGTGGAAGATTACACTGTTGATGAAAGCTACAGGATTTTTTTCCCTCTGCTTTGTCCTTGGATGGCTGTTCCCTTTCCCTCCTTAGTGCTGCTGCTAACACTTGTGTGGCCAGGTATGGCCTGCCTGCAAACTAAATCCATGTAGAATCAAAAAATAATTGCTTCTAACTGGATCCGATCCTGTCTCCAGGCTTGCTGCTCAGATGCCCAAGGGCTAGTGCTGGTGCAAAGGAAAGAGTGTGACTGCACTGCTGGAGACTGTGATAGAGCATGCAGCCCAGGGTTTTAGTTCTCCGTGACCCAAGGCCTGGGTTTGTGAAGCTGAGCTCTCTGATTTCAGCTTAGCTTTACTGAAAAAGAAGTTGGTGTTGAGCTCTAAGGGAACATAAACTAAAGCCATGCAAAGTAAGACAAGTAAAAACACAGACAGAAGCAAGATCGTTGAGCCATAAATTAAGTACTCGTGAGAAAACTACTGACATGTGACAGTATAAAACTCCAAGAAATAAAATGAGAGCAACTCAGCAAGGTCAGGGTTCAGTCATTTCCAACAAGGAGATTGACGCAGCCCCATCTGACTGATGGCTGCCTGGACAGCAGATACTCATGGGGTGCCTCTATCACAAGCAGCGAGTGTGCTTTTGATGAGCCTAGTAGCCTGTTAGCACTGGCTGCCTGCTGTGTCTATTAACTGAGAAATAATTGTTGTGAGTTCTTAAATTGTTTATAGTCCTGCTTTCAGTATCTCTGCACCAGGCAGGCTACAGGGCCATCCACACCCCTGCTTCTTCTGACTCTGTAAATACAACACCGCAATGTGCCCGCTGCAGCAATGTCCACAAGAGAAGCTGACAGCTACTCACCACATTGTCCTGTGTAATGGGACAATTAATGCAGTCAGGGAGATGTTTTGATCCTCTCCAGCAGAGCTGGGAACCTAGCCTGGGTCAAAGCCCCGGCCACTGTGATCCTGGGTAAAATGGTGTGACCATCAAACCCTGCAAACAGTTAATTCACCGTGCTCTGCTGCAGCCCGGCAAGAGTCCAGTGTGATGTGTCCTCTCCTGTTGCAAATTAGCACATGGCCCACCACCAGCAGAGACAGACATCGTACTGCTTGTAATTGACATGCGTGGAGCTGTGCCAATCGACACCAGCTGAGAATCTGGCTTATGTACAACTTGCATTGAATTTATTGGCAGCTTGGTTTGTGCACATAGGCTTTGTCTTCAGTGCAGAGAGGGGTGTTTCTGCAGGATTTACAGCTACCTTGCTGTAAAATACTAGTAGAGACTGATGCTGGTAGTTTTTGCTGGAAATAAGTAGCCAAAATCAATTGCAGGTGAGGATTTTAGGGCTGAGTTCATTTAGTTTTACTGAGGTTATAATCTATGCCTTGTCATTAAGATTTTGCAGCAAGAGTAATCTCTGCATAGAAACAACCATCACTGGAGTGAAGACAAGCTATAGCCGACACCAAAATTCATATAATACATCGTGTTTCCCCCATGAAAAGAGCACATGCTGGGATGAAGACGAAAAACTTACTGATACATACTATTTGGTTTAGTAAGAAGACACATTACATCTCTTTTGCACATTATAGCAGTGAGCTAAATTGATCCTAAAAATGTACTGGTCCATACAAATGGGAAAGCTGCTGTATTACTATGTACGTAATAGGCTCATCCCTGCTGGGGAGCTAGCAATAGGTTATGGGTAGTTGAGAATCGACATGCCTAATTGCTTCACCTTGGTAATCGGTAACAAAATGTGGGGCGAGAAGCAGGGGGAAAAGTAGCAGAGGTGGCTATCAGGGAGACTAATGCATTATTCAGCTATTTCTCCTCATGAAGCTTCGTTTCCAAACTAGTGATCCTCACTGTAACTCCCATCCTCTTTTTCATTTGTCTCATTAGACCCACTGGACTCATTTACACCTGTTCAGATGAGTTAACTTTCAAAGGCGATAAATGAAGAGGGAAATGAAAAAATTGCCTACTCCCCAGGGGTGTTTTTGTACTAACCCATTCATTACTGCTTGACTAATGTCCTGAAGCATGAGATCTTATACCCTTTACACGCTTTTATTCTGTTTTATGCAACTAGCTGATATTATCCCTATGCCTAATTAAGATTCCCATTCCTTAATTCTGAAACAGAAGAGAATTGCTGCTGTATTTCCCCACATAAAACTATTTTATGAGCTGGCAAAATGATCTTTGTTCGCAACCTGTAAAACTCTTTGTGCTTCTTGGGAATGAAAAATGTTAGAGAACTTTTTTGGAATATGGGCGTTGAAAGGAATATATTGGCATTTACAGGCATTTCTGTATTTGCAAATTCAAATGAGGGATTTGAAATCAGTCAGTTGTTTAGTAGTTATAGGCAGATAAATGAGTCTGCCGCCTACCTTTTCTTTTTTTTTTTTTTTTTTTTTTTTTTCCCTAAGAGGAAGTATTCAGATCAAGAAATAATCAGCAAAATTAGCAATCAGTAAATGTGCCAAGTAACACGGTCATTGAGTTAAACTCCTGAAGATACATTGCTCCAAGGCTGAAAGCTTACTTTATGGCCCCCCTTTAAAAAAATATTCCATCATTTTTCATGAGCTCTTTTAAGTTAACTTTATTTTCAACCACTCTTGTGGTTTGAAAATGCAAAGAAAACCTGCATGAAAACATTTGCAACCCTTTCAAAATTAGCCCTACTTTTGCTCACATGTTCTGAGAGAAGCCTGTATCTGCTCACACAATGTCTTCTAAAGGCTTTACAGAAATGTATCATATTTCTAAGTTTCCTGATACAAATTTTGTACTTGTTGGAATTTTTCATGGACAAAGTTTTTGCTTGTCTATGTTTGAGGCTTCTTAATTTAAATATTATAATAAATGGAGAATTTTGCTATTATGAAGAACCAGATGGAAAGCAGTACAAACTTTGTGGAAGAAAACTGTTAATTTTTATTGCTATAATTTTAGGATTCCAGTGCCAGTCTTCTGTCCCAGCTCTTCTGGCACTGCTGTAGTGTACAGCTCATTAGTATCTCCCAATGCGTTTTCCTTTATAAGTGTATTTAGTCTACAGAAATGCAGATGCTCAGAGTCCTGCCCTTTCATTTGGTTCTTATTCTTCACTTGTGCAGGCTTATAATCATACTGTCCCAGAATATATCTTTGATCTATGTAGGCTCTGACTAACGCTAAAATGGTAGATATTAAGCATCTTTTTTGTGTGTCGTGGTTCTCTGGAATCTCCTTTAGCAATTTTTTGATAGCAGCGCCTGTATAATTTAAAGAGCATACAGGATATGCTAATGAGGTGTCGAAAGTATTAACAGCATTTGTGAAATTAAGAACTGGAAGTGAATCTTAAAAAGAGCCCTTTGAATTTAACATAAATTTGCAAGCACAAATGTACATATTTTCTGATAGTGTCTTTGCAAAAAGTATGTTCTCTGGTGTTTACAATGTGATGAGACTTTATTTAGCTGATAGGAATTTATCAAAAAAGTGTGGTTGTTTTTTTACAACATTTTGTCTTGGGATATGAGAGGACAGGAAATGTTTGAAGATATATTTTCACCTCTCCATCTTCTGCTTGCAGAACATAAAAGGGCCCAAAGTGCTTGCCAAGAGTAAGACTGATGGGCAACCTTTGTCTTTAGACTCCACAACAAACCAAACAGTTCTCCCACAAAAAAGAAGACAATAAGAGATGTATTTAATGAGCTCCTGGCATCAACCAGAACAGGGCACCCTCCGCTCCCTCCTCTCTCATGCTGGCCATCATCAGCCAGGGAAGACCCCTGGTCTAAGGGTGACTGTCCACGCAGTGCCTTGTGTACAGCACCTGCCCTAGTGCAGGGACAAGAGGGAGCTGGGAGCACAGCTGGGGACTCAGCCCCTGTCCAGGAGAAGCCAGGGGATGTTAGCTGCTTATTTTCCCTGTATCTGGCACTAGCAATATCAATATTTCTGTGTGCGAACACACCATGTGCATGTCCCTATGTTGTATAAGAGGAGTTTTTGTATAGCTGTGTTAATGTCTAATGAAACCTATTATAGCAACAACTTTTTCACACTGGGGCAGCCCTTTCAAAGAGAGATGAAACTGCAGAGCATGTCTTTATCCATGCATTTTTTGTCTGCATCCTTACTGTGCCTGATACTGATCATAATTTGCAAAATCCTGGAGGCTCTTCTGGTTTTCAGTGTGTTTTTACTTGATCTTTTTCAAATGACCATCTATCTTCTATATCACAGAGTTTTCTATAGAATCCATCACTGTTCAATCTACACACTTCCCTGCTAAATCAATTCTATGTTGTGAAGTCCCTGCAGGACTCTGCGGCTGTTTCTACTCAAGTCCACAGTCTGTTTGGGGAATACTTTGTTTTAAATCATCATCATTCTCAAAACCTTTTAAATTGTGCCAAAGTACAACTGTCTTTCTAGTATGGACAAAAAAGGGCTTAGTAGTGTGTGTTTGGAGGGATATGAGATAATTTAAGAGATGTGGTTTTGGTCAAAATGCCAAGACCTTTTTTTGAAATCAATTTATAGGGAAATAATTCTTTCTGTGCAATGTATATTGAATCTACATTGCCTTGTGTGGAATTCTTCACTGTTTCAACAGGGGCTTTGCTAAAAGAACTAGGAGAAATAAGAGAAGAAAGAGAGAGATGTTGTGGCTGAAGGATCTGTTTAACCCTGTCTTAAGGTTCTGGCAAAACAAATTCTGAAATACAGGTAATTGCTGATTTGAATCCAATCGGCCAAATTCTGCTGTCAGTCACAAACTCCGGTGAGTTGTTAGAGAATAAATATGTGAGCACAAATGCCAAAAAAATACTGCTTCAGATGCAGTTGCTTCACCACACTGCTAATGCTCTAGCAGGTATTCAGCAATACTCAGTGCCGAGGGTATTAGTGGAAAAAAAGATCTGGTGCCTGGTTTTGATATTCCTACCAACTGGATGTGTGGGGTAAGGCATATATCACTTAACCACTCCATTGGCATAAAACGTCTGCCCAGGATTTAGTTTCTGTGCACATCTCATCTACACAACCACCTATTCTTATTGCCATGACTTTAGTTTTCCTACCCTTCCACTCTGATTTCTGTTTCGTTATCAACCTCTGCTCAAGTTGGCTCTGACTTTTGCAACCGTGGAGGAGAAAACTGCTGTGTCTGCACAGAGCCCCTCTTGTAATCGATAGAGAGCCTGCACAGGGAGCGGCACATTGCCAGTCACCAGGATTTAGCTTGAACTTAAAAGCTTTTGGAGTCAGGGCTGTCATCCTGCTGTTCATTTGTTCCAAAAAGTTGTAAAACAAATTGAGCTCTGATCCTGGACAGGACTTTGGGTAGTGTGGCCTTGCAGACACTAAGGAGAACCCTGGGAATCAATGAGAAGCGGTCTTCAACTCGGGGGAAGTAATGCAGAACCAGCTTTAGTGAGTGATTTGAGATGTCTGGCTCAGGTAAAAACAAAACAGTGCTTGTATCAAGATTTAATTGATGTACAGTATGTTTAAGGGGACTTTTCCTTGGAGGGGTAGTTTAAGTTTTCCTTGACTAATAATAACCAAATATATTTTCATTCTAGTGTGTCAGATAACTGCTTCCCACTGATGAGTAAAAGCTTCCACTTCATTCATTTCTAACAGAGCATTTTGTCCTTCCTGCCCAAGCTCACTCTGAAATATGACTCCCTGGTCATATTTACTCCTGTGGAGGATACATGATGATGAAACAGGTGGGTGTACCAGGAAAACTCCCAGCCCTGCACACCCAGCGTTACGGGAGAGACAGGGTACAACCCTGTGAATTTATTCAGGGCTGTCCAAGAGCTGACAGCATTGTGAGCCTCTGTCACGTATCAGATGATAGCATGACAAATGCTTGGAGGCTGAACGGGGTAGTGCCAAATGATGCACAGAGATTAAAACTAACACATGAAACAAGATTGGTCTCCCCATTAATTTCCTTTCCTATCTCATATTCCCACCTGTTGTCTCATCTCCCTGTTGAATCTGGCCACCCGCCTGTTCAGTAGAGTTTCTGTGTGGGAAGGGGTTTCCCATTGGTGTTGCCCTGTCCGGTGTGCAGCCTGATGGGATGGTGATTTTTGTCTCTGGGTTGTTAATCTTTCCTGCAGTAGGAATGAGGAGTGATAATTCAAGAGCAAAGCCTGGGCTGTGGGGTGTGAACTTGCTGTATATTGAGTGTTTTGCAATAATTGTCCACAATAATTTGTTCTTTCTCCAAGACAACTGTTTCTGACATAAGAAATGAGAGTCACCTTTCTCCTCTTACATTAGTGGTTCAAGGAACTGGTATATGATGTCAGATAAAAGCATGTCCATAACCACATCAGAGACCAATTTATACTCTACCTAACAAGTTCACAGCCAAGATTATCCAATGGAATCCGTTCATACATCCCTGCTCTAAAAAAATACTTCTTTGCAGCTGTCTTAATTTCCAGTTCGTCTTTTGGGCATTACCAGTAAAGAATTTTTCTCCCTCTGAGAGTCAGTGTTGCATTGTCATTAATGACTGAGTAATATGTTTGAATTGTAGAGAAACAAATATTTACAGCTCATAGGGGTATATAAGAGAAAGCATTAAAGAATAAGACTCTGTTATTGAGGCTTGCTATAATTATGTGCTCCAAATTCATATAGGGTTGCCACATTTTAGTATTCTTGGTGAATTAATCCCTGTATTTAGAATGGGAAACACCATGGAACCAGTAATATTGTTAGTCTGTGGGTTTTTAAAAAAAAAAATGAAAAATTTTTCAATTACTTTGAATGGTGTACAGTTACCCAGAGGGTATGAAACATCTGCTTTTCTGCAGTGAGTAAACAATAACTCCAGCTGAGCATCCAATCACATAATTAATCTGCATTTTATGGTCTATATGAAAGAGATCAACAACTTACACTATTTTAGATTATATAAGGCTATGTTTTAAAGAAATTTTGGAAAATAGTATTAAAAAATTCAATAAAACAAATGTCCCAGTTAAACATTGGGACTAAATAGTCTGTCTGATTTTTTCCAAACTCAAGTTTATTGTTTTGCTGGTAGAACTTCCACTTTAAACTGAAATGAGAATTCATTTTGGTGATACCTAGGAAAAAAAATAAAAAGCAAATAAATCTTTATGCAAACTGAAAGGATGGGAAAGCACAAAATTCTCAGTCATTCAGTTCAGGTACCTGTTCATCTAAAAAGATACGTGTGACCAGGGAACTATGTTCCAATAGCAAAGAACAGGGAAATGAAACTGACTTCAGACAGAACCAAACTGACAAGAATTGCATTTAATGGTGGAAAAAAAAAAAGAGTTAAAAGAAAAAGCAAACAGGCAAGCAAAAAACAGTGGAAGCAAATTAGATGTAGATTTTGTTTATCTGGAGAATGTTCCTTTATACAGGTTATTTTAATTACATACTTACTATTTGCTTCCAATTATTCACACTACATTTTACTTATAAGTTTCTAGAAGAATGGTTCCAAATCAAGTTTTCTTTTCTTTTTCCTTTTTTGGTGTTTTTGGGTTGGTTTTTTTTTTTGGTAAGTGAATATTGATTATTTTACTCTGCTTGCAGTGGAGCTTGAAATGAATATTTTTGATAGTTTTCTTGCTTGTGCACCAGTGTTATGAATAATCCTGGCAGAACATTAGGAAGGGGACGTGAAACCAGGCCCATGTACCTTGATTTGCTCGATATAACTGTAATGACATAAGTAGTCTTACTACTGATTTATACTAATGTGGTTAAGACCAAGCCCTGTAAAAGCAGAGTAAACATTGCATTTGACTAGTCTGACTTTAAAGTACCAGGGCCTATTCTTGGTGATGCTCATAGCAAAATGCTTGGTAATTATGGGAGACCTTGGCTGGTCCGAGGGATCAGAATGTAAGTCTGATATTGACCTTGAGCAGATAACCGTGTACCTTTAAGAGGCTTGAAAGTCGCGAGAAGAGCCGAGTAAACAAGAGCAAGGAACTACCAGACCGGAACTGCCTGACCGCAAGGAAAGGAAGGTTATAGAGGTTGCAACAGAGAAGAGGTCATCCAATCATGAACTGTTAGTCTCTAATTAAACCAATCATATAAGGACACACGCTCTTAATAAAGGTATAAAAAGGCTTGTTAGAACAATAAAGTAGCCACTTTGCACAATTCTGTGTTTGTCGTGTCCATCTCAACAGCGACAGGTAATATCAGGACAGGCTGGTCTAGACATGTTTTTTTGTAGTATCATTCCTAGCTTTAGTGAGATACATTTTCTTTATACTGGACTCTAACAGAAATCCTGTGTGTCCATGATCTTCAGCTGATTAGAACGCAGATATTCCTCCAGGTGGATGCTTTAGACTGGTAGAATAAAGTTCTTGTCACCTACTTTTAGCTGTCTAAATTTAGGCTAGTTGCCTAAATATCCACTGAAAACGAGAGAAAAAAAGTCACTCCCAGAAAGTGATTCAGGCCAAGACAGGCATTTCAGAAGTGACTCCCCAGTTCTTCTTACCCCACCTATTTTCCTCCTTTGAACAGAGCAATCCAGACTCTTTGAGACCATCTCAAAAGTTATAGACATAGTCCCTCCTTCTTTTCCTTCTAAGACATATTGTCTTCTTCATTTCAGGGTATAAGTAACATACTACATGATGGAAAAGGTTATTTCTGTTGTCCATATCTGTAATGAACCTCTCACATGTGCTTTCCTGTTCATCCCATCTTTCAGAGGAACATTTTCCTCTGCTGACTTTTGCTTCTTGCCAGGGCTTTCCTTGAGCCACACCAAGCTGTACATCCGGTGGAGGTCAATAGCCGTGTTGTTTAGATGGGTGGTAGCTGTCAGTCTGAGGCATGCTATAACATGTTGGGCCACAATTTCTCAATTTCAGTAATTCCAGAGGTTTCAATATGACAGGGTTAAAACTGCTTACGAAAAGTAATTACATTTTGATTTGAACTGGAAGAAATGTTACAACAGATAGGAGATTCTGCATTTCAGGCCAGTGACGAGAGGAATGAGGAAGATGGTTATGTGTATATAAGAGAAGCAAAATAATTATTCTACTCTACCTAGCACTGCTGGGATTATAATTGGAATACACCAGTCTATTACAAGCATCATCTTTCAAAGACAACACAGAAAAATTCGGGAGAGTTCTGACGAAAAGTAGCAAACACAGATTAAGTATTGTGAAAGAAAACCTCTCTAGGTTCTCCAGAGAAGTTCAAGAGAAAAGGACCTCTTTGCATACAAGGAAAGAAGGCTGAAAGGAGGCAGACTAACTAGCTATAAACACAAAAAATGATAATACAAGCTGTGGTACTTTGCCC
Organism: Strix uralensis; assembly: GCF_047716275.1. Lineage (NCBI taxonomy): Eukaryota > Metazoa > Chordata > Aves > Strigiformes > Strigidae > Strix > Strix uralensis. The sequence continues at coordinate 128,225,889 of NC_133973.1, forward strand.
TCATGTAGCACCTTAATATTGTTGTTTCTCATTACAGTTGCTCGGCTGGGGCCAGCCTTTCAACAGGTCAGCCAGCATGATCTTAATGAGTGCTTCAGCCCCTGCAACCCAGGTACCGTGCTGTGATCTGCACAAATACAGAAGAAAGCCTGGAAGCAGCCAAAGTGCTCACAATTTTCCTCCCAAGGATCTCTGTGTGTTTGCAAACACATAACCAGAGAAAAAGTAATAGAGTATTAAACATCGTTACCTACAATTAGTTTTTTTATGGTGGTTCAAAACATACATGTTTTTCACTCTATGGCTCACAGTGATGAAAAATACTAAAGCAAAGCACCATGGAAAGACAAGATTTTTTCCAACACTGTCCATATGAAATATACTACATTTTTTTTTTTTTTTAAAATCCCTATAAATACTTATCTTTCTTTGCTCTTCTCAATCAACCTTTTTTCTAAAGCCTTTCTGAGCCCTGTTATTATCAGTTGGAAAAAAAAAAAAACCCACCCAAAACCATTCCTTCTTGTATTTTATTGGGTTGGCATTAAGCTCTTGTCCTGGTTTCATCCAGGATAGAGTTAACCTTCCTTGTGCTGGGAGGAAGCACAGCTGGAGGGCCAGGCCCGGATTTGTCATTGGAGTATTCCATATCATGTGGTGTCATGCTCAGTGTATAAGGGAGGCTCATGCTCTCTCATTTCTTCTTCTGGTCGACATAGTGGGATCTTTGCTGTGGCCAGGATCGCTGCTCAGGGCAGGCTGCGTACCATTTGCCGGGTGGTGAGAAACTGCATTGTGTGTTACCTGTTTGGACTTACTATTGTTACTGTTGTTTTGTACTATTACTAAACTGTGGGGTTTTTTTATTCGACCTACAAATTCTCCTGTTTTTTCCCTCTCCTATTTCACCAGGGAGCAGGAGGGAAAGTAAGTGACTGGCTACGTGGTGATTGGCTACTGGCTGAGTTCAAACCACAACAGCTATGTTAAGTGAATCTTCACATAAAGCAGCTGTATCAAGCACTGCAGAAATATTCTTGAATAAATAGGTGAATATCTTGAGCTGCTGTAGATATTATTAATTAGAGATGAAAACAAGGCTGCAATGAAACCTCTTCTATTAATATTTTGACTCACCTTCAATTTTCTCCAAAGTATCCAATTTTTTCCTGTTGAAACTCTTAAAAACTATTTGAACTGCTGTTTGAATTTATGTCACAATAGGCACCTGACTGGTGGCCAGAAATCATGCAAGTGGCAGGCTTGATCTGCTGGGCAGAGCTCCCTGTGCACATGCTCCAGCCTGTGCGGAGCTGTGTGCGTACCCAGCAAGGGGAGATCACTCCTAATGGCTCCAGCATCCAACCAGCAGATCTGGCAGTTCAAACACACGGCACGTTTAGTGCTTTGTTAACTTAATAAGCAGAGGCTGAACCAGCATATGTTGCTTTATTCTGCTTGGCAAATGCTGTCTGATGCTTCTGAGTTACACTCCAGGCTGAGAGGAGAGATTTTAGTCAACATCTGCCAGTCCATGCCCTTCTCATTGCTCATGTCTGGGTGCATGGTGCAGCCATCCCCATGCAGGCATGGACTCATGAGCCACAGGAGCATGTAGGGTACCTCTTACTGCCTTCCTGAGCTGCTTCTGCCACTGAGTGGGGTCATCCCCATTCCCATTACAGCCACATGTATCCCCATTTTGCTTTATTCCCTTTCTTTCAATCTGTGCCAGAAAACCACTCAGTTTACTCATTTCAGAGGATGGGATATCCAGATGACTGAAGGAGTCTTACCTAGCGATGTATGTGGGGTTCTGTGAATTGATTCCCTCCCTCCCTCTGTCCTGTTGCCATCCTGCCTTCCTGCCTGAACAGCTGAAGTTTCAAATCGCCTCACCCACTGTCATTTCACTCTACATGTGGTTTGCACTAGAGCTGACCAAGGAGACAACAGTCAGTTCTGGCCTTACTACACCAACCACCCTGCCCATTGCACTGAACAGTAGCACAACCACCTTAGTACCAGCCGCAGCCACTGTTCTTCCTGCAGATACCAGCCGATCCCCAGTGGCCCCTCAGAGGAATATGCCTCCTGGTATGTGGATACAGACCACTGATGCTTTCCTTGCTCACAAAGTAACAGCACAAACCCCACTCTGTCTCCTTGAATATCATAATTGCTTGCTTTATAAGTTAGGAAATTAAAACACTTCTGTCTCAAAGATGACCTCTCAGAGGAGAGAGCACTTTGGGCAAGGAACAAAAAAGGGGTCTTATTTTTCTGACTGTGAATTATCTCAACCTGAAAGAGAAGAAAGCTTCTTTATTTTTCTTCCTAATTATATTTCATAGATGTCCCAGAACAAGCCATTTCTGCAAAGCCCCTTGAAAGTACACGGGGTGATGTGAAATATGGTGTGCTTTCCCAGAAGAACTATTGGAGTGCCCTTTCTTTGGCAATACAAAGTACACACTTGAGCACTCAAGGGGCAAGTGCTTCCCTTCAAATGTTTCCCAGTTGAAAAGGAGGCACTGAAAGAAAAATTGTTTCTGTGAGCTTTGACATGCCGTGTAAGGCAAAGAATGATCCTGCAGAGACTTACTGGACTCAGGGTATATCTGCACTGCCCTCAGAGCCGCTCACAACACTATATCCTGGAAGCTTTCAGCTAAGTATCTTGGGTGCAACACACAGCTTAACCTCTGATGAAGACAACTCAGTGCTGCCTGCAGCCTAGCAGTCATCATCTGGGTGGTTTAAAGTGAATTTCTCTACATATATTCTCTGCATACATCTCCCCTGTGCTCATGAGAGGTAGGTTCAACTCCCTATATCATTAAAGCAGAGTTTGCGACCTTGGGACTGTCACGATGGGCGGAAGATGTGTCCCTGGACAGTCACTGATGGAAAATGAGGCATCTAACCCAACCCCATGGCATTTATGTGGTGCTCAGAGGCAGATGCCTCTATCAGCCAACCTGTCTGAGCATATAAAATCATTAGATTGAGATGCCCAGTTTGTGACCAGCTAAGGTGAGAGGAAATGAATCTGAAATTAAACTTATCCTCAGCGTGTCTGTAGAGCAGGGGAAACTGTACTCGCAGCCTTCCTTCCTCTGTTTTATCTGCTTTTAGTTAGAAGTATTTGGGCCAAAATAACTCATTTTTTGTCCTCTGGAAATCTAATCTTAATAATGGTGTTTTGAGACTTTCCAGTGGGAACCAAATCTATTTTCTGTATTTGTACAAGAAGGTCATGGTCCTTTACTCTGTCTTCTGGGCACTGCTGCAGTCAGACAGGCTCAGAGGGACCATACTGTAGAATAGATCTTTCATTAAAACTTTTACTATCTTCAGTTTAATATATGCAACTTCAGCATATATGTTATGTTATCAGAAAACAATAAGTACTTATAATAAATAGGTTCTTAAAAAGATAAAGCTGATCCTATTTCTCACGTGTACACTCTTGAGATTACCAGAAGCAGCTCACTTCTTAATCATCTGGAGCTAAATCTAATGCAGCTCTGAACTTGAGAAAAAAAGTCAGACTGTCAGGTTTAGATGGTCACAACTGGACAATCTACAGGTGAAGGTAGACACCTTTATAAATAGGAACTAATTTTCAGATCTCCCGTGCCCTGCTTTAATTCTTAGAGGTAAGTACCAAGACCTCCTGAAATTTGGTCTGACTTTGTTTAAAGCCTTAGTTTTGGACTTAGGTATTTCAGTTCAAGCACTGAACTAAGTAGGAAACACACCTCTTTACAGCCACTCCAGCTTTCCTTTTGCGAAGCAAGGTCCAGTCCCCATACTGCTAAAGTCAAAAGCAGGGGTTGCATTGATTTCCAAATGCACAGGTTGATGGCCATAAGGCCTTCTCCAGATGATCAAAAGAAGGGTTCATTTGCTTCGATGTCATGCTTAATTTGCCACCACTATTAAGTAGCGTTACTAGCTATCAAGAATTGCACAATTGTGCATTTGGCCCCCTAATTGCTACTTCATTCTCATTTTTAACACTCATTTTGTAGGAATGTAAGTGAAATTAAACCATAATTAGGGGACCAAATACACAAATGAGCAATCCTTTGGTTCGATGTCATGTAGGCCAATGACTACAGGTCTTGAATAAAAATGCCAAAGGAAGCATGAGCACTTCACCATTTTTGTACTACTATTTCAGGCCTTGGGAAATGTATTCAAAGATAACTGTGTTATTAATCTTCCTCTTCATCTATAAATGTTAGCAACAATCCACCTTAAAAGGGTGGTGGTTTTCAGTTTTGCATTTTTTGTGTGGAAGCCAAGTCTTTTGATAAATGGCAGATATCTTAATTTGCTTGCTAACAGAGAGGGAACATTTAGTGTAACACAGTGTATTAATTTTTCTGGACAGTGAACACTTAAAATATGAAAAGCTGTGAGACTTACAAGGTGTGATGGTTTCCGATACCGGCTTTTGAAAATAAATATCCTTTACGCTTAAAATATATGTTTGATCCATAAAAGCTTTCATCCCAACTAGTCTAAAATATACACTATAAATCACACTGTGCTTGAAGATAACCAAGATTTTGTTGATAAAGTATAATAGAATATTCACTTGGCAACAAAAGGAAATGAGCAGAAAAACCTCTTTGATGAACAAGCCAAGAGAATGGCTCAATTTTTTTTCCATCCTACTCTTTCTGCAGCCCCAGGTTAAATCCATCACAAGGAGCGCTCCCAGAAAACAGACTGATAGGTAAACCCCATTAATAGAAGATTAAAATGACTTCAAACTGCCCTTGTTCGAGGAGGAAACATATGGGGAATCCCAAGTGGAAGAAGAAAGCACTTGATATTCCATGGATGGCAGCTGGAAATGCTTCCTTTTGACTTCATGTGCATGCATTCAAATAGGCATGACCTTGGGTATTTTTGTCCCTTGCAGTACACAATTAACACTGTCCAGAATGATAGTTTATTAGTAATTTTTAATTGTGCAGAAATTGTGGTGTTTATAGTGAAATGGTGTGTCACTGAATTACCATAAAATTCATAGTAATTAAATGCTTTATACCTTTTAGCAATTAAGGTTGTGTAATAACCTGTTGCCATTTCCTACTTTTATATTAATATTTAACCACACATGCTCTGCAGGCACAGATTTGATTTCTCCTATGATTACTGGAGAGGGAGGGAAGGGGAAAGTGGGTGGGTGGGTAAGAAATAGTGATAACAAAGCTTTTATTTCATCCTGCAGGTGACATTGAAGACATATTGCCATCTGGCATGATAAACATTATAATATATCAGTGCTTGTTTGCCAGATGTTTCTAGACACAAATAGACAGTGGTTCAGATGCATAGGGATGATTTAGCAAAATGAATCTTGCTAAATTGGAATATCTGAGTTGCCACGTTGCATCTTACTTCTACTGGCTAGGTATGTAAAGCGGGAGGGAAATCAGAGTTATTGAGAATTAAGCAAACTGTATAGTAAAGCCAATCTTCTATTGCAGATCAACAGAAATAAGGCCACTCTGTGTAATAGCTAGTTCAAATTGATATTGTCGTTGAAATAGGCTAGCATGTGACAGTGTGCCGTGCCAACACTTCATACATTCATACAAGCACTTTTTAAACATAGATTGCAAGATGAATAAATGTTTCTACCCATATTTCTCAGTTTTTCAAACCAGAACTTTTTAATTTCCAGTGTGTGCATGTGCCTAAGTGTACATGTAGGTCCCTACTGTCTGGGACTTTTTTCCTCCTCCCTAGACGAGACCAAGAATATCACAAACATCAGTATGCCCTTCACACAGAAAATCAGACATTTTCTGTCTTGAGTTGCTTGCACACTGAAAAAAGCCAAAGTGGTAGGGGACCCTGGACCCTGTGAAAATTGAAGGTGAACATTGGTAAGCATTGCAGAGACTGGAAGGAAATCTGAGTGGCAAGAATTCTACATTACCCTAAAGGTACGCTGTTATTTTCATCTGTCTTATAACTATGCTAGGAATCAAGACAAACTGGAAAAAAACCCCAAACAAACAAACACTGGAAATTTCCTTCCTAATTTCAGCCTTTTTGTATCAACCTCGTGGGCAGCCTATAGAAAACACAGGAATGAAACGTAGGAATGAAACAGGAATGAAAGGTCTCTTCATTCTTATATCTTCTGTATATTTTCATTTCTCCCAGAAACATTCTGTCTGTTCAGGGTAATAGATGGAGGATGAAAACTGGGAGAGTTAGGAAATGGCAAGGAATCTTCCACCCTGATAAAGCATCCATCTAGGTCTAGACTGCTGTTTTGATGTCTTGGTGATACTGATGCTATAGTCCAGACTGATGGATGATATCAGGAGAGAAGAAGAAAAGAATAAATAAAGCATTGCTATAGAGATGTCTCAAGGCAGGGTTTATGTCACATTATTTTATCTCTTAAGAAAAAATTAAATGCCCTGCAGGGTTAGACCAGTGGCCCACATAACACAGGCTCTGACTCTGACCGTGGCAGAAGATGAGATTGTGCAAGGAGAAAATGTAAGCCCATCTGTCACCTGCACTATGCTTTCCCTTCCCCTGTACGTCCCCAGCGTGTACTGCTGCAGTCAGTAGCATGTTTGTGGATTTGCTACCTATGTCTAATGTGTTTTTGAACCTGTTGATCCTGACTGCTTCCAAAACTTCCAATGGGGACAACCTTGTGACTGGCTACACAAAGAAATATATCTTTTCAACTGTTTTAGACCAACCTCTTACTAGCTTCAGTGAGTGTCCCTAGTTCTAAAATTGTGGGATTTGATGAATAGTACTGCATCCCGGTAATCTACTGACTTTGTGATTTTTCAAATTTCAATCAGATCTTCGTTGAGTCTTCTCTCCAAACTGAAGAGCAGAGATATTTTTAATCTTTTCAGATAAGACAAATTCTTCCTTATCATAATTTTCTTCTCTGTATCTTCTCTCTCTCTGCAATGACCTTCTGGAGGTGTGGAGATAAGAGCCATGCACAGTAATCAAGATGTGGTTGTGCCAAGGTTTTATACAGTGGCAACATAAAGCTCTGTGTTTTGTTCTCAGAGCCCTTTCTGATGATCCCTATTGCTTTTTGGTCCCAGAGCTGATCCTTGGAGGACCCATTTCCTGATTTTTCTCCACTCTGTGAAATGACCATTGAGCCCCTACCTTCTGGTTCTCATTGTTTAAACAGTTTCTTGTCCATAAAAGGGCTTTTCTTCCAACCTTTATCACTGCTTCTTTGATGGTGTTTGGTGAGGAACTTTCCAAAAGTCTTTCTGGGTAGCCAAATCTATGATGTCCATTGGATCCCCTGTATCAGCCTACAGACACCTGCATTGAACTCCTCATTGAACTGAGGCAGGAATTCCCTCTACAGGTGTCATGCTGACCCTTTTCCAACAAGCTGTCTTGATTCACTTACACTGTGACCTTTCTCTGTACTACAGACTCTACTACCACGTTAAGGCTGGAAGTCAGACTTGGCAGTCTGTGCTTCCCAGAAAGGCTGCTTGACCCTTTTCTGTAGACAAGTTACCCTGACACCCCACCACTCCTGTAGCACAGGAGATCCTAGCTGTGACGTATTTGACACATATGAGCTATGGCTCTGCAACTACACAGTTTCTTCAGTTCTCCCAGGAAAATATTGTCCAGTCCTGATGGTGTGTTAATTGTCTGTAGGGTTTAAAGCACCCTGTGTATTCACCTCTATCCTGTCAAGCCTCTCTGACCTACCTACTACAGAAAAAGCTGGATGTGGGCATTTCCCCTGCATAGTAAAGACTGATGCAAAGAATTCATTGAGCTTTTCCACTGTGGACTAACCATCCCTGAGTCCCTTTTTCATACTTTTGTCATCAAGCAGTCCTGCTGATTATCCCACTTGCTTCCTGCTCTTGAAGTATTTAATGAAATTGTAACTATCAGTAAAATAAACACCCCATGCAAGGCATGCTTTGCAGTACTTCTAACCCTTCAAATGACCTGTTTTACTTTTGACCTATTTTCCTTACTTAAGCAAGCTTTCCATTTTTTAACTGCTGACCTTTTCCCTGTGACAGCCTCCTTAACTTTCCCATTGAGCCATGCAGGGGGTTTATTAGATTGCTTTGTTTTCTTTTTGAATTATGGCACATATTTTATTTGGGCTTCTAATACAATATTTTTCAAAAGCCTTCAGGATGCTTATAGACTTCTTGTTTCTGGACTACTCCTTTTAGGTTATGTTTTTATTTGTTTTTCTAGATCAATTGCCTCATTTTGCTGTAATCTCTTTTCTTTTGTGTTTTATTTATGAGAAACTGATTCTTTTGAAAAGTTAGTAGGGTAGAGCAGGTCCTTGCTGGAGGTCTGAGTGGATGGATAAGAACCAGCCAGGTGCTCTGAGTCACTCACAACAGCAGAGCAGATATTGTAACTATCAGTCTCCTTTTTATTGTTTTTTGGATCAACCCAAAACTATTTTTTTAATATTCTCTTTTCCTCCAGTGTCATGCTACGTCCACTGTTCATTCAGACATTCCCTAAATAGATTTTAATTTTTATATATATTTTACTTTTTCTAATCAATGGTAATCCTTCTTAGCATGCTTTTTCCCTAGAACTCTTGGAAAATTAAGAATCCCCTTTTTAATGAAAAAGCTTTTGGGAAGAATATTTTAATGAAAATTTTTGGTTTTCTTGAGATTATGCATTTTGATGTTTTTTATTGTTCATTCTTCCAGTTTTCTGAATTTTTACAGTGTTGTTTCATGCAATGATATGAAGCATGTCTAGCCTGTTACTCTGTCTTTGTCTTTTTGGTCCTTATGTATTTTTTCTTTCTCTAAACCTCTCTCAGTTCAAACTCCTTAGCTCTTTTATTTGCGAAATTTATCTGTGAAATTTTCTGCACACCAACAGGAAAAAAATAAAATGAAAAAGAGGATGGACCTTCAAGTACCCTGAACAAGATAGACAATATTTATTATGTTTGCTAAGTGATGGAGTAAGAAGATGGGCATGAAGAGCCTTTACAATATTTCATCAATAACTTTCAATTTCTTGAGCAGTTCTGGGTTGATTTTTTTTTTCATATAGTGTTTTTTTTATGTCTCCAAAGTTGGCCCTTTTCTTGCTCTTGTTTCAATTTTCTGTGATACATCATTGTTAAGTGCCATCTCACAGACAATGAGTATGTACCTTTGAATTTTACTGTTGATGTATGCAAAACTAGGAATATCTGACTATCCAACATAGAAAAGAAGGTATTTCATGTCAGAAATCACTGCTATAGCCTGTTTCTTTTTCTGACTAAACTGATTCTTTTCTGTATAGTTAAAATAGCCACTCCTCATAGCCACATGTCAGCCTGTATTTCATCCATAACATGAAACAAAGGTTTGAGTCACTGGTTTTCACTTAAGAGACATTACTAGAGTCTGGTATAAATTAGAAAACATGTTTCAGATAGCACTGTTCATTTGAGGAAATGTCATTTAACTTTACATGGTGCAAAGAGGATTTCAAGGAAACTGAAATGAAGAAGGGGCTGGTGAAGTTAGTGAAAGATTAAAAAAATTCAAGGAATTCCATATGAACAAAGAATTAGAAAGCTTATCAGAGGTTAGTGACTTCCACTTGGGTCTTCATGAAAGAATAAAATCTTCTGTATGTGTTCCCATACTGTTGTCTGGAAGCCCTTTGGTTTGCCTTTGCTACTGCAAGTTTCTCTGTAATTATTAATAAGTAGTTGACATGAAATGAGACAGTGAGATAAAAAAGAAAATGATGACAATACACTAACCAGTGCAGGACAGTCTATCTTTAATGAAAACCTAGAGAAAGGCAGGTGTGAGAGCTGATGCAATCTCCCATCACTACTATAACAGGCTCCTGCTGAACTAACCTTGGTGGCTTAATTTCTTCACAGTGGTGAACTGCATACCACTGATTTCTCTGAGGTACAGTAGGGCCATGAATTTTTTGTTTTGGAAAAAGCTAACTAAAAATAGTCTCAGTCCTGGACTCTTCTTTGTGTGTGTCTCTGCAGGAGATTCATGAACAGTTGTAATGCACCACACTCACTACTGAGAAATACGGTCAAGGATGCTCTATTTAGTTTAAAACCCACGTGGTCACAGAAAGAGCCATCTTTCTTGATGACAGGAGAAATTTGCACCCACATGAGCTATGAAATGTAGCTTGTTTGTTTGCTGGGTACAGTCAATTACTTTGGTTGTTCCTTTTGTGTTTTGCATTCTGGAAAAGACCATCTAGCTACAAGGAGGATCATCTAATGAGAATGATAAATGCCTGCTGGAAGACTAGTAACTTTCTACGACTTTGGTAGGTACTTTACACATTCTTTAGCCAGAGGGTCTGAGGGACGTTAAGGTTTCTTCTTTCGATAACGACTGCTAAGGTTGTATGCCCCATGCAAATATTTAACAGCTGTAATAACTGATCTGATTATCACTGTCACTTAGCAGTTCAAAAAAATCAAGGAAAACTGAGTGTGTATGGCACATGTGAAAATACGTTATCTTTTGATTTGACACCCAGATTTAGTAAATGTGGATTGTAGCAAGTCATCCTAAACTTTCAGTAGAGGGAGAATGCATATAGGATTTGTCAGATCCTCCTGAGTGACCTCTGCTCACATACCCTGAATGAACAAGCTCCTTTTTAGAGTGACATAGGAGGGAAACTACTGGCAGGATCATCTTCTTGTCATGCTGTATAACAGGCAAGAGTCAGCCATGAAGAACACTTCTGATCCATCTGTTAGTCTTAGTCCTCCAACTCTTGTCCAGACTAAGATCTAAGTGACTTGATTCATTTTTTTATTCAGTACATGTATTACCTCTTAAAAAAACATTTTTGTGGCTGGATCCAATTGCCCTACTTCCCTTCAACTTGGCAGGTCTGTTTACTTTTCCTAGCCATTCAAATGAAATTTATGCTTATTTTTAGGGCCAATACTTTTGTGAAACTGAGTTGTGCAAAAAAATTTAGAGGCTTTTGGTGTTTTGGGGTTTTTTTTGTTACTAAGTAAAAGGGGGAAAACTAGCAATGGCTATCAGTACATATAAATAGGAAATATTACTGTGTTGAGATAAAGATGCACAACCTCTCTGTCACACTAATGCAGCTGATTAGTCATAATTCTTGCTATAAATCAGAGGCAATGAATTTGAATGATATATGTGATCTCCTGGGAAAGCAAGCCAGCATGCATTGTACCTCTGCAGATCAGCTGAGCGGTGAAAATGCACTCTTAGTGGATTAGAAGCAGTTTCTTCCCTTCTTTCTAACCCTGGAGAAGTAGCAGTTTTTAACAGCTCCTCTCTGTAAAGGCACTGCAATGTCATAGTAAGAATATGCTTTCATTATAATCAATGTAAACACCTGGATTGTTTACAGGAAAGAAAAGGGAAGGGAAAAAGAAAGAATGATCAAATTAGAAACATGCTGAAGCTGAATATCAATCTTGAAGGGACAGGGTTTTGGTTGAAAACTCTAATTTGTAATAATGGGTCCTGTACTCATAGCTCAAAGTTAAAACAGGCTGAACAGCTGCCGTTCAATGTAAATGCTGGAGAAAAGAATGATCCTGAAACAAAGACTGGGTTTGAAGCAAAGATTTAATAATTAATAGGTGCTCAGTTTGGAACCAAAGAGAAACATTGGGCTTTAGCCCAAGAGGAGACATGGAGGGAGTGTGAATGAGGGGGATGAGATCCTTCTCCCAAGCACCAATTCCTAGCAGTCTGGTCAGCGGAAATGTTGGTGAGATAAGGGACACAACACACAAGTCTGCATGGCACTGTATTTTGGGGCATCTGCAGTTTTGGAGGAAGGATTTCAAGGGGTGTTTGTGCTGGACTGAACATCCAGGACTACCTGGCACCATGTTGGAAGAGTTTGAAATGTTGGCTAATGGAGGTAATAAGGTCCCCTTAGATCTCCCAAGTGGATCTAGGTAGCTTTAAGGGATCCCTGTACAAGGTCCTGAGAGAATACACTAGAAGAATATAACTTCTTAAGTCTAAATTCAAATGTATGCTTAAGAATGTTGGTATATATTTAAACATGATGCTGGACTCAAACTTCTTTATAAGCACTTCATATTGTACTGTTCCTCCTACAATATCAAATGGAATTTTCAAAAAAGCCAAAAAGCATTAGAACATACAAGGGACAATTCTTGTTACAAACTAGGGTAAACTCCTACTGAGTACTAGTTGAGAGAGACTAACTTGGGTTGAAAGAATTTTTAAGAATTAGAAAAGAACTAATAATTTTCCTGGAACATAAATGAATGTGTCTAGGAAACACGTTTCACATTTCATTTTGTTTTGTAATAACACTTTCACAGATCATCTGAATTCTGTGAAATGTTGAGAATCTGGGTAAAGTCAGAGGAATTAGTAGCATTTGTTATGACATTGGGTTGGGATTTTGGGTTAGGGCCAAAGCTGGTTTTTGATTGTTTGCAGCTGAGGGTGTTAGAATGAACTGCTTGACCAGGATTGTTCTAGAACAAACGCATTCTGGTGGAAATAAGGCGATAATAACAACTAATATCAAGTCCTTCATAGAATGAATTCAGTCTTTTTTGATGTTCATGAATTGTTAATGAGCAGCCTGTGATTTTATTTGAACTTCTAAGTTAATTCATTTTCTCAATATTTTTGATAAACGCTTTTCTTTTTCTGGATTGTTTATAAACAATTAATTGCAAGTACTCCTCAATTAAAATTTCACTGATGTTCATTAAATTATATCACAGACAATGTTCTGTGTGTTATATTTAGAGCTAGGCAATAAATGTTCCATCTTTTTTTTTTTTTTTTTTTTTTTCCAGATTTAAAAAACCCCTATTTCCTGGTAAAACTAGACATTTAGAAATTTCTCACAAATGAATAACTAGGCTGTCATGGTACCCAAATGGTATCCATGTGAACTGTATAATTCCTACATGGAATAAGTCTTTGTTTTTTATATTTTGAATTACAGACAATCACTTGAGATATTGGTTCTTTTGGGTTTCTCTGATTGTATTTTGACCTAGAATTTTGGACCCAAGAAATCTTTCTTGTTGAAAATTTTATTGTCACCAGGAAAACTAAAGAAAAATGTTTTAATTTAAGCAAACAATATTTCCAGGAGAAAGTGGTTTTGATGAAAAACTCTCTCCTAGCTCTAAGGATAACACACATTTTAAAATAGAAATGGTATAAACTTCTCAAAATCAGGGAAAAAACACCATCATCTGTTATTTCTTCATTTCAGCCTTCAGAGAATAAACCAGCCTAACTATTTAGCAGCAGAGAAAAAAAACTTTTCCAGTAAACAACTTTCTATTTGCCTAGAGCAACAATTTTTGTACCCATGAGTAAGGTAGGTGAGGTGGGGTTCATCTGGCCAAATGGAGCTGTCTAAACCTGAGTTAGTCAACTGAGGAACCTTCTAAAGGACATTATTTGTCTTATCTTAAGGTAGATGTCTAGAATAGGTAGACTGTAGGTGGCATGGCAGTATTTTGAACCAAAACCTGCTAGTATTATCTGAAATGGTCATTTATATGTCTTTTGCATTAATGGATAATCTCTTAAGAGTCTTTTTCCCAGAATAAATGTTCTCATTTGCAAGTCCCTTAATCTCATGCTCTGTGAATTCTTTTAATATTCATTTAGAATGAAGCATTTCTTCAAATGCGCCTTCCAGCCAATTTCTTTTCTAAATGGCTCATGAAAAGGAGGGGACGCGGTGTGTGTTTGATGTTGGGATGAATCGTGATCTGGCTAAAGCCTTTGACACGGAACAACTAAATTTTAAGACGTGTGTGCCAAGAAGCACCAAATATTTCTAATCTCTAAAGCTTTTATGGTATTAGAACACAAAATAACAAGCTACCATGACATAACTCTTTACATAGATGATACTTGGAGTGAGGCAGATGAAATTAAAGGTTTGAAAGAAATCTGTCCCCTTCCCCTACCCATTTTGTCCTTGCAGGGTAGGTCTTCTTTTTCTTGTAATCATTTGTGGATGGGAGCAAACTCCACAGTACTCTCAGGATCCCTTGGAAAGCCTCCTTTCTATCACTTTTCTAGTTTGACTTCAGATATGTTCTCTGCTGTCAACAGCCCTCCAACTATGTTCAGGAGTTTCCTGTTTTGCATTTGGACTCACTGTATATTTCTAAATCCTTTTTTGTCCTACTGCATTCCAGAATCCCAGCTGTGATTACTCCATTACTCTCCAGGAGGATGCTATTTCTCCTCTACTCAGAGCACACCACAGCATGTAATTAGCAAACACATACCAGAGACCAATGAAATGGTTGTACCATCTATTGGAGATATGAAAGCAAGTCATGATTTGCTGTTATATCTCCCTCTGTCCTTTGAGCTCTTCCTATAGTCTCCATCATAGATGTACTTGTGCAAGGGAAGTAGTAGTTTGTTTTATTCTGGAGCTTGCGAGGTCTGTGCTTTTGCACAGCTATTGACAAACTTGTGACTGCAGTACATGCTCTTGCAAACATACAGCTTCATTACTCTGGTAACGTCTTTGCAGGGCTCCTCAGTTTCAGAGCTTGTTTGGGATGTTGCAGCACAGTTGGTCTTTGGTCTGAGTTGGTAAATAAAAATACATACACAGACAAACGTACACACACACAAATATATACTTGTACATGCCTGCCTTGCATTTTTTCATCAGCAGACTTGATATCAGCCAAGATTGCTGAGACAAGTCAACAGAAAATAGTGTCTCTGATACTTTTCAGATCTTCATTCCTACCTAGGTGGTCCTACTGTAGTTCGAAGACTTGTTTCAATTTGCTTGACGCTTTATGTTTTATTAAAGAAAATATATAATGATACTTGAAAAGCAAGCTTGCCATGCTAGATAAAAATGTAAAAGATTGACAAGATTATTCCAGGGAATCATTAAGAAGGTCTATAGTTGACCAGACAACAGGATGCCAACAAATTTACAAATGGAGATTTCTATAGGTTTAGTTCTTAGCTCATCAGCCTTAGGGGGAGGCCTTTGTCAGAAACCCCAAAACTCAGTATATTATGACAATGTGTAGTTTCCTCTGATTTTCCTGGGAATTAAATAGAAAGCATGTAACTACTGAAGAGCACATGAACAGTGAGAATGAACCTTAGGAAGTGTCCATTCCTGGTAGAAAGAGTCATGAGGAGGAAGAATGTGTAAAGACACTAAATTTGTCTGTCCTACTAATTTGGGTCTCTGGGATGGTAAAGTGGTAAATAGTAGTTTGGAAGAACATAGGTGTTATACACAAACATGTGAGCTATGTGACACAAAGAAACTGAAAAAAGACAGCAAATTAGCAGTAAGACCTCCGTCCTTTCTTCCAGGAAAAAAAAAAAAAAAAGGACAAGAGATTGTAGTGTTTGTCTTCCTCGAGGCAGAAATAAACATAAGGAAGTGGGTGTTTGTTTTCTTATATTTAGCTGGAAGCTAAAGAAGCCAAAAACAGATTGTTCTATCTATAATTGCAGTAGAGCATACATACTTGCAATAGCTGACTGCCTTTTGCTACTTCAGTGTGACAGTACAGATGTTTTATTAAGTGAATTGTAATATCCTCTCACCTTGAGAGTTCAACATCATGTGGTGATGTAACAGGATGTTCTTTCTTTTATGTTCTTTCTGATTCTTTTTCCCCTTTTATTCATTTAAATGCATAGACAGGTGGTTTGAATAAGTCAGGAGTACTACCTTTTTATGTACTTTCTATCTCGTATCCTATGTTAAACTGTTTCTACTGAGTAATAGGAAAAGGGGTAGTCTTTTGCATGAATAGATTTATGCATAATAATCCTACTCTTTGGCACAAGGATGGGTGGGTTAGCAGAGATCTGTTCCAGGTCTTTTTCTATAGTTGCAGGAAGATGATTTTTAGATGATTTGTTGTTTCAGACATTCCTGATACCTGCATCGTGGATGGACACAAAAGAAGTGTCATTTGTTTGAGAATTTTATCTGTCTTTATTTTTAAATGCAAGCTTTTAAGGGAGAAGGGATATTTTTTTACTGGACCAGCTGACAGAGGTGGGGAAAAATGAATGATATTTTAGGCTGAAAAATTCTTCTTTGGGTATCTGACTAACAAGAACTCTGAATGTGAAGCCTGCCCATTTTTTTTCATTTATATTATTTGGTTTAGTAAAAGATACCACATGTGTCTAACGCTTCTGCTTTAGTCCATGGTGGCTACCACATCTTTATTTTGCTTTTGGCATTTTGTTTTCTGGCTTGTTTGTACGTGGCGATTTGTCTGCATCAGAATCTATTCTCATTTTTTGCCCATTTCCTCTCTTCATTGCAATTTTCATCAGCTTATATACAAGCCCTTCTTAAAAACCTTCTTGCCTTTGTTACATACAATATAGAATCATAGAATAGTTTGGGTTGGAAGGGACCTTTAAAGGTCATCTAGTCCAACATCCATGCAACAAGCAGGGACATTTTCAACCAGATCAGATTGCTCAGAGCCCCAACCTGACCTTGAATGTTTCCAGGGATGGGGCTTCTACTGCCAATCTGGACAACCTGTTCCTGTGTTTTGCCACCCTCACTGTATAAAAAAATGTTCCTTCTACCTAGTCTAAATCTACCCTCCTAGTTTAAAACCATTACCCGTTGTCCTATTGCAACGGGTCCTACTAAAAAGTCTGTCCCCATCTTCCTTATAAGCCCCCTTTAAGTACTGAAAGGCCGTTAAAAGGTCTCCCTGGAGCGTTCTCTTCTCCAGGCTGAACAACTCCAACTCTCTCAGCCTTTTTTCATAGAAGAGCTGTTCCACCCCCCTGATCATTTTTCTGGCCCTCCTCTGAACCCACTCCAACAGGTCCATGTCTTTCCTGTACTAAGAAATCCAGAGCTGTCATGGTACTTCATGTGGGGTCTCACCGGAGTAGAGAAAAGGTGCAGAATCATGTCCCTTGATCTGCTGGCCATGCTTCTCATGGTGGACCCCAGGATGGCTTTCTGGGCTGCGAGCACACATTGCTGGCTCGTGTCCAGGTTTTCATCCACCGGTACCCCAAAGTCTTTCTCAGCAGGGCTGCTCTCAATGCCTTCATCATCCCCCAGCCTGTATTGATACTGGGGGTTGCACTGATCCAGGTGCAGAACCTTGCATTTGGCCTTGTTGAACCTCGTGAGGTTCAAATGGGCCCACTTCTTGAGCTTGTCCAGGTCCCTCTGGATGGCAGATAACTTCCCTAAAATAATACTTCATATCTATTTACTGCTTTTATTATGTTTGCTATTCAATTTTTTTTTTTTTTTTTTTTTTTTTTTTTTTTTTTTAGGAAAGCTATCTAAATGGTCATCCCTGCTTTCATAGTAACAGTTTTCATATATTGCTGAAAAGACTTAAATAATTGATCTTGTTCTCCATATAATTCACTGAGTCATACAGCTACTGAGCCACCACCGTTCTTATGCCAGCTTTTAAACATGTCCAGAAGTGGGAGCATAGAAAAATTTGCATAACATGCTCCTTTATAATGAAAGGTTTATTGAAAACTACTTGGCAAGGAAGGAATTCTGTAAGATTTCCAAATACACAAAGGACCATCATCTGATCCTGATTAGACCAATCTCTCAGCCTAAGCATATGTCCACTGAAGGTGTAACAAAACCTCCTAATACTATCAAGAATATGGTTCAAAACCTATTGCTTAAGCTAAGGACTTGATCTGACTGTAAAAAAGCATGTAAATAAATCTGCTGTGCCTGTCTGAAATCCCACCAGCACTGATGGGGGGTTTTATGTCCAGCACAGTTTAGTTATACATTGCACTTTGGTGAGGAGAATAAGCTGTTTGACATTAAATCAACACAGAGACTGATCAGTCTGCAGGAAATAAACAAACTCCCCATCTCTCTGTGAAGCTACACAGGGCAAGGCTAAGCAGCACTGGGAAATCCCGGGCTTCAGATCAAGATGCATGTCGGTTGTAGGGCTTTGGAAGCAGAAATCTGAGCTACCTCAGCTGTGACACAAGAGATCACTAGTGTGAAGAGCTCTGGAAAACAGCTCAGCTGCAGTCGTGGGTGGCAGCTTGTAAGTGAATGAAAGAGGTCTGAGAGTGTGGATGACTGATGTTAATAGTGGTTAGAGTTAAGTGCATGTGTACAAAGTATTGAACTTGTTCAGAATTCAGAATTCACAACCAGCAAGAAAGTATTCGGCCATAGACCACCACACTTACAGTTGGGCTGGTGAACAGTTTGATTCTCCTGTGCTGTTTGAGTACCACTGTAACACATTTCCTACCTACCACACTGCCAAAAGAGGAGCATGTAGAGTATCTGGTGCAGCTTGTGGGTCAGTTCATGTCCATAACAGCTAACAGGTGAATAACGGATACACATGGAGATAAGAGGGATCAGGACTGAGTCCATGATGCCATTTGTGGCTCACCTAGTGCACTGTTTAAAATCAGTTTGGAATAAATTGATGTTTCTTTTGTGATCCTTGATGGAGATCAGGGCATCTTTTTGGCAGATGTGGCACACACTGAACACGGTATATATTTGTATTAAGAAGTAGCTTCAGCCAGGGAACGTATCTCTCTATTATCCCTGTATTCCTATGATACTCTGAGCAGCCATGATCCTGATGCAGCCAGGATGTACACAGAGAAAGGTCATTCTTATCTTTCCTTGTGTCTCACTGTAAATACTGACTAATGCCTTGGACAGTGACAAGAGATGAGTCACCTAGGCCTTTTGTCTAACCCCAGGTGACACAATAGTGTTCTATGATTTTTCTTAAGTCATGCTTAGTAAAAGTAACATTTTTGAAAGCCCAGACTGACTTGGGAGGCAAAGTTTTATTTCCAAATCTAGTTATATGAGTTCAAGTCAATAGTATGTCTATGCTCCCCGTCCCATCCCATCCCACCCCTTCCCACCCCATCCCATCCCATCCCTAGGGCTCATTTGCTGACTGCCCGAGGATGTTTGGTCTGGCTGTACTTGGCAGCATGCTATACTGACAGGAACTTCTGGACTCACAAGGTCCCACATGCTTCTTTGGCCATGAAAGGCTTCCAAAGTTTCCTTCTGAATGGGGAACCAATCTGGTATAATTTCTATATGAATTAGTTGCCCTAAAAGTGAAAATTTTGATAACATTTTCAAAAGTACCTTAAATATTTGGTGATGATCAAGCATCAGAACAAGGAAAAAAACTTACTAGTCCCTAAATGCCCAATCTCCCAGCCATTGGCTGGCCTTCTGACAGCAAGTAAAATTTGGTCACATAAGCAAAACTGTGGGCAATAAACAAAGCCCAGGAAAACTACTCAGATTGATACACACATGTGTGTGTGGCTACAGATACATTTTATTGTACCCACAGGGTGATGGCCAGTGCATAACTCCACTCAGATAAAACTGTGTAGACCTCCCAAGGGGTTTGGGACAATCTTAAAATATTGGTCTCCTTTGTTCTTGTCTCTTGTGGGTTTTATATGAGCCTATACACTGAATGCTGGATCCACATCTGTCCTGCTTTTGGAGGTTCTTTGCCTAGGAAAAGCCCTTGTTTTGCTCCCCTCATCCTCAACCCCTTTTACAGCCAAAGTATGGTTGGTGGGTTTTGCAGATGTAGGAGCTCTGTATATCTGTTAATTTAAAAGCCCGGGGACACAAAAAAGTCTGGCTTTGATGGAAATGAGATATCCTTCATGATCTTGTACAGAGGCATCATAATTGATAAATAATGATGTTTTAAACTCAGTTGATAGGCAAAGGTCCTTCAATTCCATTGAAGGAATTGTCTTTCTATCAAGATATATGTAGAACAGCAGGACAAATCTTAACAGTTCAGGATTTCTGGAGACATGGCAGTGTATCTAATACACAAGGCATGTGAACAGAGACACAGACTTATGTTACCATATTGTAACATATTATACATATATGGTAATATTATATTATACTATACTATATCTAGGAAAGACAGGCATAACCTATGTACCTGCTATAGGCATGCTTGCATTCATCTAGCATATAATGGTCTTGCTTACAGTCTAGTGTGGTTCATAATGGTAAATGATTTTTAGTTCAGCAGTTGCAAACTTTGATCCCAACATCAGACAAAATCTCAAATACACGTAACAAAAGTGCCACTATTTTTAGACCGCAGCAATTCTTTTATAAGGAGACAGTTCTTGTACAGTGTATATTAACTCCTGAGAAAGCCTTTCCACGTGGTAAAATAGATTTGGAGAACAAAAGCACTGAACATTGCAACTTGAATAAGAAGACGGTCTTTTATTGTTAGCTTTGAAGCACTGAACAATGTCTGCGACTTGTTCTGCAAAAGAAAAAGGGAGAAATAGAGACTTTCACCTCCATTTACATTCTAATGTTCTCTCAAAATAGAATTCCTCTCTGTCCCTTGAATAAATACCATGCGGTAGCTTGGGGATATTGCTTTAATTTATGTGGCTGGTGACAACAGAATTGGACACAAACAGTTCTCTTTCTCAGATGTTTATTGCCACTGCTGGGGTGGGGGTTGAAGAGGGAATAAGCATTAAGGTGAAACCTTCCACAGTAAAAGGGGCTGCGCTGGCCTGACAAATCACTGTGATTATGATTATTAAAATGATAATCTGGTATGGCTGGCTCTAACAGTAGGCTTTCTGCAGGTAATAAATCCCATGTTGAACGGGCAATGCTTCTCATCCGACAGTCTCATCAGAGGTAGGAGCTGGTAGTGGTGGAGATGGCAGGGAGAGGGTGGGGAGGGGGCTGGTTGCATGGGAAGATGCAGCAGATAATAAAATGTGACTTGGGGTTAGGGTGTTGTCCTGCTGTTTAGTTTCCTGACAGTTCATTTGCTTCTAATCATTTGTTTGATTAGCAAACAGAAAACCCAGCAGAAGAGAGAGAAGGAACTCCAAGATGAAATTAATTTGCTGACAGAGGCATGTACAGTTTGCGTTTTGTTACAGCTGAATCCTTTCTTCTCACAACACACATTTGCATACTCTGCCTTCTGCAGAATATCTGCTTTATATCTACCTGCAGCTACTTAACCCTGCATGCATGTATCTGAACTGCCGTCATGTTGCATCTAGCCAGCAGCACTGGGACAAAACAAAATGTGAAAAACTGTCTGCCCTTTTCTTACTGTGACAATCTATGGACTGTTTGGCTATTATTAAAGTTGTCAGCATGGTGCAAACAGCTCACTGATGTTTTACCAGGGTTGTGATTGTTCTCACTTGGCATTACTGTCGGCACAGGCATATCAGGGAAAAGAAGAGAAACTTACATACTGGCTTAGGACTGCTGCTTTTAAGCCAATTTTAATTTAATATGCGTGAAAAAAAAAAAAAAAGTCTTTACCCTGTATTCTCAATAGCAGTTCAGTAGGAAGTCTACTGGACACAGAGAAAAAGTGATCAGGTAATCTCACCACATAATATAGACTACATGCAGGCAACATTTAGTGTTTATTTTTGCTCTATGGTTAGTACATTAATACAGGTAATCCTGGGTGTTTTCAAAGCTCAGTTCAGGGTTTTCTACTGCACATTGCAGACCAATCATTGGGCAAATTTGATGCTGTCCAGAAAAGTTGCTTTTATAGTCTCTGGGTCTTCTAAAAACAAATGTTTTGGCAAATGCCATGCTACCCAGTCAAGGGTATGTTTTGGACATATTCAGAAAATCATGCTAAATTAACAGTTCCCATTTTATAGCACTGAATTGGCAGGCTAGACAACCAGAAGCTTTAAGATTCACATGGCTGTTTGACTCATTAGTCTTTCACATGTGTGTGAGTGTGTTTGTGGGAAAAAAAGAGAGAGGCTATGTTCGGATATATACAGAATTTGTTGTCTAGATTGTTCTGCATGTTACCACCTCTCACCCCTGCAATTTGGTTTGGCATGCTTTTTATTGGCACTAGTGAAATGGTGACATGTATTTGTACTCTTTCATTTCATTATCTAAGACCTTAAATCACGTAGCTTGCCTATGAGAGTTTCACTAATGTAAAATGAAGATTAAAAAATAAAATAAAATAGGGGTTTTACTTTCCTAAAAATAATATAGAGAGCATCATAATGGATTTTTATTACATATTGTCATAGAAATTCAGTGCCTGCAACTTCCTTAATACCCCAATATTTTAAGAAGTTAGAAATAGTAAAGGAATATCAATATTCCTTTAGAAGTAGTCCTATGCAATATGAGATGACCATTCCTAACTTATTCCATAACATTTGATTGATACCAATCTCTCCTAAAAATTTTATAGGATGTTAACTTGGCTTTATATTTAGATTCTATTAATAAAACATATGTAAGGGGTTAATAAATGATTGATAGTGACTGTAAATGCTTTATAGATTTGGGCCATGTCTTAGTTATAAACACATCAATAGATGACAATATTGAATGTTATAAGAGGTAATCAATCAAGTTGTTGGACTGCATAAAATGTACATCCATTCTTTACCCATTTCTTTAAAGCTGCACTTGTCATTTATTAACCTTTTATAAACCAGTTCAAAGTGGAATTTTAATAAGAAGTATAGCATGGTGTGATTTAGGGACACCTCTGACACTTTAAAGACTTTGAGAATATTTTCTTTAAAGCCCCTTTGATGCTGGTCCAGGTGCTACCCATGGTACCTGCGGTTAGAGAAGACTGGACATAATCATTAAGAAGTTCCCTTCCAGTCCTGAGTACTGCACTTACACTTCTAAACTTCCATGGGCCAAACACAAACTGAATATGTTTCATTAAATCAGCGGAATATCATCAGGTTCTGACATCTGAATAAATGCCATCTTTGCTTCCTTCCGAAGACAGTGACAATTATCTAAAAGACTTCTTCAGATGATGAAGCTATTTATATGTGTTGTACACTCCTTTCTTGTTACACAACAGAATTTTATAACTGAAGACTGGAAACTTGTCCCCCCTATTATTAAAATACACTCTATAAGATAATCACCCTAGGTATTCTTCAGACAAGATAGTGGGTGTAAAACACAAAGACAATACACTGAAATAAATCAAGTAAACAAATTCCTAACTTAGTCTGAAAACAGTCAGGCACATCTGGTGTTCTTTAAGATAGAATTTATGAAATTTGAGTATTAGTTTGCAAGATTGGTCTACAGTTGTGAAGCAAGCAGCGACCTGCCTACAGGCCAGAATAATATGTTTGAATAAATATTTAGATATCAGTACAGCACTTCATGTCTTTCTTGAGTTGTTGACTTCTGAAGTGAAGTTGGTTGGAGAGGGTAAAATTTGGTTTGTTATTCACGGTGATGTCATGCCTGGCATATGGCATAGCCTTTGATAAATCCTGCAACTGCCAACCACTGAGAACACAGGGCCAGATCAACAACCAGCTCACATATGTTTGGCTTTATTGACCAAGTACTGTAGCTACCAGTCAGCAACCCAGTGTACTGGGTCTGGCTGAGCCAGAATTAGTTTTCCCCTATAGCAGCCCTCATGGTGCTGTGTTTTATGTTGGGAGCTGGAAGGGTGTCGATAGCCACTGGTGTTCTGGCTACTGCTGAGTGGTGCTTACACAGAACCAAGGCTCTTTCTGACATTCCCCACCCCCCCCTCCCCCCAGTGGGATGGGGTGGGCAAGATCTTGGGAGGGGACACAACCAGGACAGCTGACCCGAACTGACCAAAGGGATATTCCAGACCATATGACGTCTGCTCAGTATAAAGCTGGGAGAAAGGAGGAAGGGGGTGGGGTCACCCTTGGTCCTCCGAGGCAACCACTACAGGTATGGGAGCCCTGCTTCCTGAGAAGGCCCGACATCGCCTGTTCATGGGAAGTAGAGAATAAATTGGTTTTCTTTTTTTGCTTCCACACATGGACTTTTGCTTCGCTTTGCTTATATTAAAACTGCTTTTGTTTTATCCACAAGGGTTGGTTTTTTTTTTCCTATCTTATTTTCTTTCCCCTCTTTGCCCTGTTGAGAAAAAAAAAGGGGAAGGGGGGGGAAGTGATAGAGCGACTTGGTGGTGGGTACCTGGCATTTAGCCAAGGTCAAACCACCACACCCAGGAATAGCTCTCTTGGAGCCATTGAAAGAAGCTGAAGTACTGGTGACAGGGAAGAAAACAGCAGAAGCTGTTGTTTGCTCTGACTCAGTTTTGCACCAGGGTTTACTCCGTTCACCAACATCAGCTGGAGAAAAGTATCTGGCTCACATTAAGCCCTTTAAAAAATGAGTTAAACATATTAAAGAAGCTCCAGCAGCCAATTTGAATCAAACCTCAAGTAAAGATAAGAAGCTGAAACCACAGCTGGTGAAAAACCGATTTACATCAATAGAAAATGTGGCCCACAGAGGTGTATGGAAGAAAAATTTCAGTATTGATAACTTCCTCTCTTTGTTGCGTTCACCACAAAACATCACTTCATTGGTCAGAATCATGTGAACATGGAGTAAATTTCAGAAATTTGATAGATTTTCTAAGTGGTTTGTTCTTTTTGCTCTGTATAAACCAATCCCCATCTGAATTCTCTTGAATAAATGTTATGATTAACTGTTGGAGCTTGTGACTCTTCTTAAATGGGTTTTCATCTTATACACAGTGGGGTTTGGAGGTTATATTAACCAAAAGATGAACCTGCTGTGATGACACCTGTTTATTGTGACTACACCATATTTTCAGACTTCAATAGCTTTGATTGGCTTACAGGGGAAGCATCTTCTTTGAAAAAATAAATGTTTTGCCTGGATGACTCTCCCACATCTGTGTTTTTCTAGTGCAATCCCTAAAATAAATATCTGATAGAGACCTGAGCTCCTGGAAAGGCACCATATGCTGCATTTGGAAAGATCAGTATTGCAAAATAAATTTTTTGAAAAGAGCATATGAATCCTTACGTGGCCCCAATGTAAATGGAGAACAAGAGCTGTCACATGGCCACAACGTGTCAAGTGATGGGTTTGCACAACCATATTCTTTACTAGCTGCAGAACTGTGTATATGTAGGGGATTGCAGTCCTCGGTCTCCCTCTTTAATCCACATCATAAAATGAAAGACTTAGGTTTCCAACTGTTATCATCATGTCTATACCCCCTTGTACTACTTCTAGTCCTTTTAAATTCTGACTGGAGAGAAGGCTTTTGACTTGGAGTGTTGCTTTTAGCTCCACCAGAGCCTTTCCTGGTGACACTAGTCAAGTCACAGTGCAAGGGAATCTTCAATGAGGGCTTTGAGACAGGCTTGCAGCCTCTGTGTACTCATGGAATTTGTAGATGGGCGCTGCTCTTTCTGTTCTTGTGTGTTTTGCTCCACAGTCCCTAAAGTCTTTTGTTCAATGCCTGAATTAGCTGGACTCTAATCTTATCTTGGGCTGCAAAATGCAGCACCTGTGTAACTGGGATTCTATCCCACTCTCCACTGAGGGGTGCTTAATAATAAGCACAAGCAAAATAAGGGTTGCTCCTTTGAGCTTAAATATCTGATGTCCATGAAAAGTGGTGTCATAAGGAATTTTATTAAAAGGCAGTGTTTGACTGACTTTGTGTGTGAGTTTAAGTAGAGAGGATTAGGAAATTCAAGTCAATTACTCATAGAAGTAACATTTTTGGGACAGACAATTCTCTCTTTTCCTTTGTCTTCCCTCGCTCTCAGGATTTTAATCCTATCTGGGTATTGCATGTTTGCATTCCCTAATTGAAATACAACATTCAAAAGACATTGAAATGGGTGGTGCAGAGATCTGCTGGTGAAAGAGTATAGGGCTTAATGTATTAAATAAAGACTGAATATACCTGTGTCAGTTTGATTCATTTTGATTTTTTGTTTTTTCTTGCTGTTTAGAGCCAATTAAAGTCTTGAGCCATATTTGCAGTTGGCATGAATCGGACAAATAAAATGAAATAAATGAAGCTACATTGATTCATATCCACAGAGGATCTAGTCCATTCATTGATGTCAATTGAAAAGACGTATTTGGCATAACAGATTCTGGAATACAGGATAGAACTATTCACCATAAAAGCATTTTCACATTATCTCTCTGACCTACAAGAATATATAGACATTGGAAATTTTATAGATGTGTCTGGCTTCCTGGCATAAGAACAAATAAACAAAGATAAGTATAAGGCTGCAAATTAGAGCTCAAGTACTCTCCAGCATGACATTTTCCAGTTCTACAATGTCTCTGAACATGCCTGCAACCAGAAACTTAGAAGGAAGAACCATGCAGCAGATAGGAACATGTCAGTCTGCCTTCCTGATTGCTAAATGTTAAATTTCATAGAATCATAGAATCAAGAGAAATTTTCTCTTTCTCTGCAATACAAGAATGAATAGACTTCCAAAGTTTCAGTTCATATTAATGATCATAATCTGATAGTTTTGTTGTTTGATATTGGTATGGATAAAATATCAACTGCTTTTTAGGTTGTGTTAATTTATAGCCAAAAGAACTTCTTGTGGCAATGAGCTAATCACAAGGTAAGTATTAGACATGTATTTCTGTGAATGGGTTTTGAATTCCCAACAGTTAATTTGCATGGCTTTTTCTTCCCCTTCAGCTCTGTTCAGACTTTTCATTATTTTCTTTGTTATTTCCCATTCATACAGGTAAAAAAAAAATAATTTGTGAATCTCTCTTGAACTCAGTCTTTAGACTTGTGCTCATTATTCCTCTCTGAAACTCTTCTAGTTCTACCATATCACTTCTGAGCTATGTGGCCTGTAACACACATGGTCGTCCAGAGGTGCTTCTGCTATGGATTCTTTTAAGAACATTCCAATATTTTTCATATGGCTTCCTATCAATAATCCTACTGGATCAACATTTTACAAGTCTGAATTTCATCTTATGCCTGGTGTTCATGCATGCATGCCTGCTTTGGCTATTAAATTGTGCAAAATAAAACTCAGATTTAGGACCATGGAATATATGTGCTTATGGATGAACCTTCTCCACTTGATAAATCTTGATGTTTTTGTTTGTTTATCATAGTTTGGGCGTTATTTATTTTAAAGCATCTAGTGAAGCTATGACATTATTGAAATAATTTTTAAAAGATTTATTTTTCTTTTTATCAGTGAAACGAATTCTCAGATCCAATGTTTTCTCATAAGAATAATGACAGTTGCATAATATGTAAGAGTGGTGACTCATGTTTTCAGCTTCATTATTATTCACAGACTCCTCCATTAAGCCACAGGGCAAAATTATAAGCTACAATGTGTTAGAAGATTGGTACTTCCAGTGGCATCTGGCTGTGCATCTGAAAAACAGAAACACAGTGAAACATTTTGGTTTCCAGTAACGTCCTCGTCAAGGTAGTTTCCCACAAATCCTACCTTTGATAAACTTTTGGATGCCACGATCACAAACCCTTTTTCCTAGGTGGGAAAGTGAGCCAAGAAAGATAAGGTTCTTCCATGTCCCATACCTGCTAGGAGCAGGAAGATAGGTTTTGACAACACGCTTATATTTTTTCTAAAAAGATAGAATATGAACAGAATAGAAAGAGGGAATGAGTTAGGTCTGCTCTCTGAAAATCTGAGTGTTATAAGACGATTGCTGTTATTCAACTTTCATCACATTGCTGGTCAGTTCAGCTGACGAATGACCCTTTTTTTTAACACAGAGAGTTTGGTTAGGTTCCTGCTCAGAACTTATAAGCACATATGCTTCATTGTACATAGTGCCTCTTATTACTTCTGTTTTCCAATGATGTTGGGTTGATGGTTGGACTGGATGATCTTCAAGGTCTTTTCCAACCTAGACAATTCTGTGATTCTGTGATTCTGTGATATTTTTTAGTCGGTCATGGATTATGCTGTGATCTCTTTTGTCAAAGGTGAGCTACTGGGAAGCAAGATGCAGAGGAATAACGGTCCTTCTTTGTGTTTTCAGTGTCAGTTCAAGCATATTTTCAGTTCTTGCTCTCCCCTGTATGCATGGAGTACTCCATTCAAGTGCTCTTGGAGTGCTACCTCACAAAGGTGACCAAAAAAAGCTGCAAGAGGGGTCACTCAGGCAGCTATGTTATTACTAACATCACAGACTAATTCAAGAGTGATTTTTATATATTTTGTATGACACCTGAGGTTCGCCAAAAGATTTTAAGATTACTGTGATCATGATAGAAGGGGTTAATGTGAAATCCAACGTGATGAGACTGGATATCACCAAACAAGCTTAACATTAAGTCCAGAACTCAGTAAGAACTAACAATTAACATCTGTCTAATAGAAAAAGATACTATTCAAGGTTTTGGCAGAGAACATTCTTTCTGAGTAAACTGCATCTGAACTGTGTATGTGAACCATTTTGCTGATAACTTCTGTAGTTGTCCAGGAAGAACATGCTACAGATCACCTATCTAATGTGGTAAATGTGTGATAACAACCACAGAAACTTGCCATGAACAAGTGTAAGTGTAATAGTCTATTAATATTTGCAAAAGACATTCAAGGAAGTTTCTCACTGAAGCCTCATAAGGACACTACGATGTGAAAGGATAGAGGAATAGGATAAATAACTCGCTAAAAGATAGGAAACAAAGTAGGAATAAATGTTAATTTCTCAATGGGAAGGAAAATTACCAAAATAATTCCACAGGGACATGCTGGGGCCTGTGATATCCCACATTTATAAATGGTCTGGTAAAAGGGTTGAGCAATGAGGTGACAGAGTTTGCTGACAGTACTGAGTTATTCAAGGTTGAGGGTTGACCAGGTGAAAAAATGGCAAGTTAAATTCTATTTAGATACATATGTGGAGGAGAGGTGGATCCCAGCTTTGCAAATACGATGATAGTCTTCGCTGACTAACAACACACAAAACCCCAGGGTTGAGCAGTAGTAAAAAAATACACGTGAAATGGGAAGGTAGGAACTGTTAGGAAAGGAAAGCAAAACAAAACAGGAAAAGATGTCACATGATTACAAAAATCCAGGATTTGTCCTCATCTTCAACCCAGTATGGGATCTAGCACCTTCAATCCAGATAAAAGATACAATAAAACCAGAAGAAGATACCAAGCAGGGAAAAAAAAATCAAAGATGTAGAATGCTTTTTTACAAATAGTGGTTGAACTCTTCAGCCCAGAAAAGAGATGGTGAAGGTCCATACAGTCATCAGTGAGTATGGAGAAATGTATGTAGAAAGTATTGCAGCACATCATAAGTCACAAGTGCACTTTAGAGAATCATTTGGAGGCAATGTTATTGTATGCTTCAGAAACCACTTGCTAAATAAGCTGGAAAGCAACGAATGGATGAGAAGTTGACCTTGTAACAAAGACGATGTTACTTGACATGACCTAAAGTAACATAAAGTGGATTGAGTCAGTTCTGAAGACCATAAAAAGGTTATGGTTCAGTGAGGATGGTCTGTCCACGATGGACATGCTAAAGCCTCTGACTGGATAGAAATTAATTCTGCATAGCACCTAGGAGTTTGTAAGGAGTGAGGGGAAAAGAAACCAGAAAGAAATTCCCATCTGATTACTTTCAGGATCTGACTCCAGTACAAAGAAGTATAAAACCTGATGAAATCTTGTTTATCAGTAGCTCTGATAATTTGTAGTAATAGAGTTGATTTGATTTATCTTGCAGTTGTTGACAATAAAGTTACACCTTAGGTGACAGTATGTCACTCCATTTGTGCTTTGAAGTGTTAGGATAAGCCAGAATAGTTATCTGCCTTCATTGTAGAGATTTTCTGGCCCATCTGCTTTAAGAACCAGCCAGTGAGTGGGCTGAAAGTATGCCCACCCTTGGCTGGTTTGTTAGTGAGAGGCTGTGGTCTTGGAGGTCATCTTTCTGCCTTTTTCCAACACATGAATTAAGATTATCAAATGATACTTGCATTTAACATCTAGAAAACAAATAAAAGGAGGTGATGATAGTCACAGAATGTGAAGTTAAGGTGTATAATGCATTGCCAAAGGCTGTTGCAGATGCTAAACATTTACATAAATGTTAAATGTTTCAATGGGTTGCATGGATAAATTCATCGAAGAAAAACGTATTCAAAGCTATTATAAAGACACTAGTTTTGGCTCAGGGGCTTCCTGTGTTACAGATTGTGGAGCAGTAGAAGAATATTTTGTGAACCTGTAATGATGATTGCTCTGACTTTTAACTATTTCACAGACATCTGCTATGTCACTGCTGGAGACAGGGCTTAGGGCTAGTTGGGACCTCTGTGATCCAATACATCTGTTGTTTTGCCAGCTCACCTCATGGCAATGATTTTGCTACACAGAGATGTGCAAAAGGGTCATGAATGAACTGGCTGTACTCTGCCCAAGAGCAGGAGCCAGGGGTAGGATACGGCGAGGGAGCTGACAACAGTAAAACCTCTTGAGCTTTGTACTAGATGACATGCCCAGTGCCCATTTTGACCTCTGCTGCTGTGCTGTGATAGATACCACCAGTAGCTGTCATTATTCAGGCTTCCTATATTCTGCCTAATCAAACAGGATTACATTTCCAAGTCATATTAATGTGTTTAAGACCCTATACTGATAAAGATTTATGTTTATTTTCCTGGAGGATGTATGGGAAAACACGCAGCCTTTCAGTCACAAGTTACTTTGCTGCCTGATGACTTACACTTCTGTCCATTTCTTCCTACCATAGACATATTTGTACCATTAAGAACACTGTTAAAAATCCCAATTAATGAACTTCTGGATTTTTAACAAAAGATAGAGGAACATTTTTACAATAAGCTTAGTTTTGAAAATTCCTACAAATGCAGACATGTGAGTACACTCTTAAAAATCTGCTTATATTACTTTAAAGAATGAGAACATGAACAGGGAAAGATAAGTGACTGACAGCCACGAAGGTCAAACTCATGTAGAGCAGAGGCAAAAGTGCAACATGCTACCCCCAGTAAGTTATTCACTCAGCTCCCTAAATCACAACCTGGAAATGCCACTGAGGACTTCCTGGAGTTCCTTCTTTAAATAAAAAAAGATGAGTACGGAAGCTATTCCAATCTAGTTCTTGGCTTACTCTCTCCACTTGAAGTACTTTTGCCTCATGTATAATATTGTGCAGCCCTGGTCTGTCTTGGAACGAGTCCTGTCTTAAATCAGCCTTAAGAGAGAGGAGAGCATTTGCTGAGATGACTGTTAGAGATGTCTAGGGAATTGCTTTATCTTTTATATATAG
Organism: Strix uralensis; assembly: GCF_047716275.1. Taxonomy (NCBI): domain Eukaryota; kingdom Metazoa; phylum Chordata; class Aves; order Strigiformes; family Strigidae; genus Strix; species Strix uralensis. Next base: position 128,257,127 of record NC_133973.1, read on the forward strand.
TGTAACAATATGATAAAACAAAGCAAATGCTTACAACACCACCAGGAAGCAATTAAGTATCTGAAAAAGGAACCAGCAGAAAGAACAATAACACAAAGCTGTGCATTTCACAATGAATGCAAATCCTTAGAAGGAGAATAAATATCCTTGGTTCAATTGTAGGTATTCTCAGGCTACTTAACCCAATGGGAATGTGACCAGTTTGTTCTGGGTGGGTGAACATTGCACTTCGTCATGATTTTGTAGCGAAAAAACTCCAAAGAGGATGTGCCTGGAGTAAGACAGTATGTCTCATTGAGCCCTGGTTTAGCACAAGAACCCACTTGGTACAGTCATCTGCAGTGACCTGATTTCTTTACTGTGTTGCTTTCATTATGCAGCTCCCTTAGTGAAGCAGAGCCTTTCCTATCTTTTCTCTCTCAATGTCTTGGTAGTGAAGGAGAGAGATTCTGTTCCTTTGTTGTCTGAAGTGACACTGATCATCGATGAACAGCTTGTCCAGAGGAATAGAATAGATTGTCCTTGTGAGCCTGTGCTGGGAACAGCTTCATGTTTATGAAAACCTTTGAAGAATCCTACACAGTGCCCTGCTCACGGACATATCAAGCCATACTTTCATGGTACCCAAGATGTCTTCTGTTGCAAGTATTGCTAAAACTAGCCATATTTACTCCTATAGTTATTTGTCTGAATATTGCCAATAGGTCCTGTTATGTATAAGAATCAAGTAGCAACCGGAAGCAAAAAATTAAAGTAAATTTAGGATCAAAAGGGTCCCTTAAAATTACCTGATTTCCTACATGAAATAGACTGCAACTTTTGTTTGACAGGTTCCTGTATGAATTCCATAATTTCTGGTTAAGAAACCAAGAGATACGTAGAAAGAAACATCCAGCTAAATCTCATTCCCTAATGGAATCTGTTTGGGGAGAGGAAGGTTATTTCTGACTGAGGAGAACCTTCCTTCTTCACAAGATTGGAACATTTCTGCTGTGGTTTTACATTTAGTGTTACATTAAGAACACTGCAGATGCTTTCTAGATCACATAGTCAAAGCTGTACCTTTGTGTTATACACCCAACGGAAATTAACAGGAGCTCAAGGGCAGTGAAACTTTCATTCCTCTCAGTACAGGTGAGACCACATCTGGAGACCTATGTCCAGATTTGTGCTCCTTAGCACAAGGAAGACATGGACGTACTGGAGCAAGTCCAGCAGAAGATCACTGAGAAGGTCATGGGGCTGGAGCATGGGATGTAAAAGGACATGCTGAGAAAACTGTGATTTTCCACCCTTAAGACAAGGGAAGATCTTGTTGCTGTCTGCATCTACCTAAAGGGAGTCTGTCTAGAAGATGGAGCCAAACTCTTCTCAGAGGTGCACAGATACAGAAGTGCTTAGGACAAGGTTCAGCAGACACAAATTGGAATACTTTTCTAATCTAAACTCTTCTAGGATGCTATGATCATTCTGCTACATGCCACAACCTCATGGACATGGTGCCTTTTTAAGTGGTAAGCTTCCTCACAGAGATCTGCCTGGGAATTAAAATTCAGTTTGCTGTTCCTGTAGAGACAGTTGAAAAGTTATATAAAAACTCATACTGAATGGTCACCCAACATCTCATCACACCCGAAATTTTATACATATATATATGAAAGAAAGTTGCCACTGGAATACCAATTCCTACTTGCACATATTTGCAAAGTGACGGAATTCCTTTTGGATTTCCCAATTGCCAGGTGTAATCTTGGTTTGTGTTGGTTTCAATCCAATTTAATCTAGCTGAAGCTCTTGGGAGGCTGCAGAGGACAAATAAGAAATATTTATACAGGCTGTGTCTACAGGCAAGAGATATTGCAAAGATAAAGATATTCAGAAGTTACCCAGTTTGGCAAGAGTTATTCTGAGTGCTACAGCAACACACTACAATAAAAGAAAATAACAGGAACAGAGAGGGAATGACTCACTAGCCTGGATGTTAAGACAGAACTGTAAGTGGTGGAAATTGGTTAAAGATCTTGCCTGAATGATACAAATAACGGATCTATAGTTTTTTAGGCCACTGTGTTGAAAATTGATACTTACCTCAATTAATATCTAAGCACATTGTTTAAAGTCAGGTAGCATCAGCTGGAGATATTGAAAGTACTCTCTCAGCAGTATTCTTGAACCCAGTGTTTATGGATCAGTTTTGTAACCTGGGAGGAGTGTTCAAACCTTCTTTAGCCGAAGAAGTGAACTTGGACTTCTGTGCTTGGAACAAATATCATGTGCATGGTGGTAAAAGCATCTCTATCCAAATCATTTTCCTCCTTTGTTGTTCTGTTTCACCCCACTCAAACCTATCTGGTGATTTTGACCTGAGTTCTCTGTGGTCATGGTATGAAGAGACTGTGTTGTTTGGTCAGGAACAAGTATATTTACTAAAAATATCCCCCTCTTTTTATCTTTGGAATTGTATTGATGTGGGTTTAAGGCACTGGAGGTTTTGCCTTCAGAGAGATGCTATGGTTCTGAGAATTATAATTACAAAGGCTGAATATTCTAGTCAGAAAGTCTGGGCAGAGTATGGAGACACACTAAAGTACATGCAGTTAAATGGCCACATATTAAAGTGCAAGTACGTGAGCACTGTAGACCCTGGGACATTTTGAATACTGAGACGCAAGAGGCTGAAAGTATGGGGAGAAACTTAGATCCCACAGCAATGGAGCCATTGGGGAAAATACAAAAATAACTTTTTTAGATTACTGAGCAGAATCAGCTACATGACAATGACTTAACTTCCATGAGAATATTTTCTGGAGTGGGCAGAATTCAGTCTGGGTGTATGGCTTTCAATGGGGATTCAGAAAAGTAACAACCCCCCCCCAAGTATTTGTTTCAGCAGGCAGGAGAGGAAGAACGTGCAGTGTCCTGATCAGTTACTCTCTTTGACTGCTCCTGCAAGACTAGGCTCCTGGAACAAAAATGGAAAGTGTGCTCAGATTTGATTTCTCTTTATATTTTCCATTCCTTTTGGGTCCACAGAGCAAAGGAGGGGGAATTCTCTTTATTTTTAAAGTAACTGCACTTTTCTAAGTGAGATGTTGGGAGAGTGATCTGGTGCCTACATTTAGGAATCAGTATCATTATGGATGCCCTAGGCTATCAAAATAGTCTGTATGAGGCTGAAGAATGACACCCTACTGTGTCTTATTGGGCATTTGTTTAGACACTCAAATTGCTCTTTAGAAGTCTAATTTAAGTCTGCCTTCAAGTCAGGGGCAGGGATGAGATGAGGTAACTCATTCTGCAGAGGTGCCATTCTCTTTCCTCTGATTACAGAGGGGAGGAAATAGCCTAAAACTGATCCTGTTTCCATCTGGCTGCAGTTAAGTAAGATGAATCCTGGTGTATTGGTATGAAATATGGTTGTCCTGGATAGAAGGTCACTGAAGCTGAATGGGGGATTTCCTACTTCATCCTAATATTTCCACCTTCCCACTTCTGGCTGTGTGCCCCTGCCACTCTCATTGTGCCAACTCTGGTGCACAACAGATGTATTGATTTAATTCATTAATATAGACCCAAAAGAGCTAGATTGCTTTATGAGTTGAGTTAATGATGTCTCTTGGGCACTAAAGCTGGTGCAGGAGATGGAAGGGAGGAGGACAGAGCAGCATCAAGAAAGGAAGTGGAGAAGGAGGACTTGTGGAGGGTGGTTGTGGAGGGGAGATCCCTCCCCTTTCCATGGAAGGGGTTAATTATTAACTGGGCTGCCATGGACCACAGTCAAAGTGACTAAGACCAAAAAAGTTGCGTACTGTAGGCTGAAGGTAAGTTGGGCCCCTTTACCAGTGCCAGTGTCAGGGAGGGGCATATGATACATGCTGTGACTTAGATTTTTACAAATGAACCAAATGCTTCAAGCTTTTCCTGGATATCTCAGTCTATACTGGATATTTCTGTCTCAGCAAGCTTAGACTGACCTTAAGGGACCTTATGAAGTCTCACCACTTGATGATATAGCTACAGTCGTATGTAGCAATAAATTACAGGATATAAGAATACTTTATCAGTGATTGGATCTATTCTGGGCAAACCATTCTTTGAATACACCTTTTTTTTTCTTTCTACAGGTCAGTGAATATATCCAAACACACCACAGTGCAACATTTAATTAAGAATAAAAGAGGTTTGACAGAAAGGAAATTGCTGTACAGGTCACTCGACATCTCAAACAATCAAAATACTTAAAATACAGCTCTGAAGGCCCACCAAGCAAGCAAAGAACGCATAGAGGGTATGTCATATAAATATGTGTTGAACAGCAGATTTTCACTCTATTTTGCATATCATAGAACAATCGGATCAATAAAATAAGTAGGCGTCAGAGAATCATAGATTCATAGAATCATAGAATACCAGGTTGGAAGGGACCTCAAGGATCATCTGGTCCAAGCTTTCTTGGCAAAGAACCAGAGACAAAGTCTGCATGATTGAAGCTTTTCAAATATCACTTTAATTATGTCTATGCTTTGATGTAGACTTCTCTCCGTATCTCCGTAAAAGTCAATTTTTGCATATTTCTCTCTTCTTCATGTGCCACTAATGTAAAAACTGAAGAATGATATATGAGTTATTTATGCTACTGTCAATATATATGTCTCTGTCTGTCAATGGGAGAAGTGTGGCGATGATATGTCATTTAAAAATGCTGATACATAAAATTGTTACTGACTATAAGAGGATAACTGCTACCATACTTAGCATCACTGTAATCCTTTCCATCTTTGAAATATTTTCTAAATGTTAATTAGCTACTGTAACTCACCAAAAATCTTCTGTCAAAAATGTTTTTTTGACATCCATTTGGGTTATTTTGTCCTGGAAGCAGATAGTTTTAACAAAAATGGATGAAACTGACACAGAAAAAAAATTCAAACAAGAAAAGGTATATGCATAAAAATTGAAAGATTTCACAAAAAAAGTCTTGGTTGGTGTCTTGCAGTGATTGCAACCAGTGTTCTCATATGCATGCTTTTATTCTATGAGGAAAAAGACACTAGCTCAGCCATGACTATGTGGTCTGTGACATACTCCAAAGTAATCAATCTGTTGTGAGAACGATTTGAAGTGCATGTCCAGAAACATGGTCTGGCCATGCAGCCTGCACCTAGATAAGAAACATGCACAAACTGTGCCAACGCCACTTCTGTTGAGGAAGTCAGACAGGTTACAGGTAGAAAAGTTGAAAATCTCCCTGCTTGTGAGATGTACATAACATATAGCAAAGCATTTGGAAATATGTGGAAAACAATGTGCAATGGAGTGTGTTGAAGAGAGCCCTGAAGTAGCTTGGAGCAACCCTGCAAGATGTAGTGGACTGCCTTAGCTTCCTCCTGTACTTCCTGAATAGAGATACTGCCAGACATGTTTCAGGGTGACGTATGCACAGTGAATGGGATGGTGATGGAAACTGCTGACCATAGTGTGCCGTGACAACACGGATGTTCTGAATACGCCCAGGCATATGCAGTGCCTTCAGGGGGTGCTAGGCTCAGAACATCACTGTCCTCTCCTTCCCTGCCTGGCCTTGTGCTGGTCATTCTGGCCTGACTTGCCCCACATCTTGGACAGATGCAGAACATATCCCAAATTCCCACAGATGAGATACTTGGGTTATAATAGCAATAGGCAAAAAAAAATTATGTCCCTTTTCCTGTCTCTTTTAGAATCACAGAATCACAAACATAGAATAGTTTGGGTTGGAAGGGACATTTAAAGGTCATCTAGTCCAACATCCATGCAACAAGCAGGGACATCTTCAACCAGATCTGATTGCTCAGAGCCCCATCCAGCCTGACCTTGAGTGTTTCCAGGGATGGAGCTTCTACCACCTCTCTGGGCAACCTGTTCCTGTGTTTCACCACCCTCACTATAAAAAAATTTCTTCCTTCTATCTAGTCTAAATCTACCCTCTTTTAGTTTAAAACTATTACCCTTGTCCTATTGCAATGGGTCCTACTAAAAAGTCTGTCCCCATCTTCCTTATAAGCCCCCTTTAAGTACTGAAAGGCCGTTAAAAGGTCTCCCTGGAGCGTTCTCTTCTCCAGGCTGAACAACTCCAACTCTCTCAGCCTTTTTTCATAGAAGAGCTGTTCCACCCCCCTGATCATTTTTCTGGCCTTCCTCTGAACCCACTCCAACAGGTCCATGTCTTTCCTGTACTAAGAAATCCAGAGCTGTCACGGTACTTCATGTGGGGTCTCACCGGAGTAGAGAAAAGGTGCAGAATCATGTCCCTTGATCTGCTGGCCATGTTTCTCATGGTGGACCCCAGGATGGCTTTCTGGGCTGCGAGCACACATTGCTGGCTCATGTCCAGGTTTTCATCCACCGGTACCCCAAAGTCTTTCTCAGCAGGGCTGCTCTCAATGCCTTCATCATCCCCCAGCCTGTATTGATACTGGGGGTTGCACTGATCCAGGTGCAGAACCTTGCATTTGGCCTTGTTGAACCTCGTGAGGTTCAAATGGGCCCACTTCTTGAGTTTGTCCAGGTCCCTCTGGATGGCATCCCATCCCTCAGGCACGTCAACCACACCAGTTAGCTTGGTGTCATATTCAAACTTGCTGAGGGGGTACTTGATCCCACGGTCTATGTCACTGATTAAAATATTAAACAGAACTGGTCCCAATACGGACCCCTAAGGGATATCACTTGTCAACAATCTCCTTCTGGACATTGAGCCATTGACTACTACACTCTGGATGTGACCACCCAACCAATTCCTCATCCACTGAACAGTTCAACAATCAAATCCATATCTCTCCAATTTAGAGAGAAGGACATTGTGGGGAACCATGTCAAAGGCCTTACAGAAGTTCAGATAGATTACACCTTCTTCCTTGGTGAGGTCCACTGATGTAGTCACTCCATCATAGAAGGCCACTAGGTTGGTCAGTCAGGACTTGCCCTTGGTGAAGCCATGCTGACTGTCTTGAATCACCTCCCTGTTTTCCATGTGCCTTAGCATAGCTTCCAGGAGTATGTGTTCTGTGATCTTCCTGGGTACAGAGGTGAGGCTGACAGGTCGGTAGTTTCCAGGGTCCTCATTTTTACCATTTTTAAAAATGGATGCAATGTTTCCGTTTTTCCAGTCACCAGGGACTTCACCTGACTGCCATGGCTTTTCAAATATGATGGAGAGTGGTTTGGCAACTACATAAGCCAATTCCCTCAGGAGTCTTGGATGCATGTTGTGAGATCCCATAGACTTATGTATGTTCAAGTTCCCCAGGTGCTCATGAACCTGATCTTCTCTTACAGTGGGAAGAACTTTGTTCCCCCAGTCCCTGTCTTGCAGTTCATCCACTTGAGAGGTGTGGGAAGTGAGGTTGCTAGTGAAGACTGAGGCAAAAAAGTTGATGAGTACCTCAGCCTTTGCCTCATCCGTTGATACCAGTTTGCCAGTCATGTTCATCAGGGGATACACTTTCTTTAACCTTCATTTTCTGGTTGACATACACTTACTATTTTATGAGTCCTTTGCCAAGTTCAGCTCTAGCCATGTCTTGGCCTTCCTGACCCCATCTCTGCACTACTGGGTAGCATCCGTATACTCTTCCCAGGATACCTGTCCCTGCTTCCACTGACTGTGCATTTCCTTCTTGCCCTTTAGTCTGACCAGCAGGTTTTGACTTGTCCATGCCAGTCTCCTGCCTTCCTTTCCTGATTTCTTACACCTAGTGATCAAGAACTATGGCGCTCTATGGAAAGCATCCCTAAAGGTCTGCCATCTCTGTTCTGCTCACTTGTCCTTGAGGGCAGTTTCCCAGGGGGTCCTATTGACTAACTCCTTGAAGAGCTGAAAGTTTGCTTTCCTAAATTTCAGGGTCCTGACTTTACTCTTCACCTGACCCATACCCTTCAGGACTGTAAACTCCACCATGGAAGATCAGTGCAGCCCAGGCTGCCTCCAGTCTTGACATCACCAATTAGCTCACTTGTTCTGGTGACCAACAAGTCCAGTATTGCATTCCCTCTGGTAGGGCTATTACCTGGCTTAAGAAGTTATCCACAATGCACTCCAGGAGTCTCCTGGATTGCCTACAGCTCACCATGCTCCTTTTCCAGTAGATGTTGGGGTGGTTGAAGTCCCCCAGCAGGACGAGAGCCTGTGAGCGCCATGCCTCCTGCAGCTGGAGTAAGAAGGTGCCGTCAATAGGCTCCCCTTGATTTGGGACACCAACCGCAAGGTTCCCTTTGTTGCCTCAGTCTCTAATTCTTACCCATAAGCTTTCAACCTGCTCGTGGCTATTCTTCAGAGACAGTTCTTCACGATCTATCTATTTCTTGATGTAGAGGCCAACACGTCCACCCCTCCTTCCTTGCCTGTCCCTTCTGAACAGGCTGTAGCCATCGATAGCTGCACTCCAGTCATGGGATTTGTCCCACCAAGTTTAAATAATGGCAACTAGGTCATAGCTTTCTAGCAGCATGGTGGCTTTCAACTCCTCCTGTTTGTTGCCCATGCTGTATGCATTGCTGTAGAGGCACTTCAGCTGGGCTGTTGGCCATGTCACCTTCTTAGAGGAACAACCCTTAATTCCTTTGAGGTATTTGACTGGTGTTTCCCTGTTTGCTGCTATTACCTCAGGACCCCCTGACTCATCTCCGTAATCACATGCTGCTGTGTACCCAGCATGTCTCAGAGCAACAGGGACACACAACAGAGCAGGATGTGAATCTCTGCTGCTTCAGTGCAAACTCCAGCGGCTTAAATTCACTACAAGTAAAAATGGACTCGATCTCAGTCTTGGCACACTTGATGCCAAAATACATGTGTACACTCCTGCTTCAGTAGCTCTGCTACGAAGGATAGGCTGGGGGGCGGTGACAGCGAGCAGTTATTAAACTGCCCAAATTAAGTTCCTTGTTGATCATCTTGGACTTTGCTCCTCAAAACATTGACACGTTGTGCAGTTATCTGCAACTTGTATATCAAAATTAGAGGGTCAGTTACAAATGTATGTTCCTTTAGTGTCAGCCAGGGGCCCTTTGTGCTGGACTTCACCTGCATGTTTATGTGGCAGGAGCCGTTCTCTGTCTGGAAGATGAACAAGGGCTGACAGATAAATCAGGCAATGGGTGATAAATAGAAAAAGGCTTGAAGTAACTTCTCCTTGGTGGTAGAAAATATCTGGAGCAGGTGTCAGCAGTCCATGCTGCCTCAGAAGTTTTTATATTCCTGTGCTCTGCTCTGTTTCAGTGTTACCCTCTGTCTTAAATATTTTTCAACACCATGTGAAGTAGTAGGCAATGAAGTAATTCAGTTGCTGAGGGTTTATTACATTCCTAGGATTTTACAGAAACCCTATTTAGGGAAGGTGACACAACTTACAGATGGATTTAGGATTGCTATTCACTAGTTAGACACTGTAAAGAGAGTAGAGATCATGTTGTTTGTGGAATAATGTTTACTGTGATTGGATTGAAATGCAGCTTCATACTTACTTCTGAAAAAATAAACTGGAGATGACAGTTTGAGCTAAATCTCTCAAAAAAATTTTCTATCATAATCCTTGGGTGGGCATGCTGGAGAGAGATATATCTATCTTTGACACTGCTTCTGTGCTAAAAAAAGAACTGAGAAAGATCTGCACATTCCAAACAGAGTAAATGCCAATATTGTCAAAAGTCTTGACAGTATTCACAAAATAATCTTGCCTTTCTGTGCAGGGAGCTGCAGGCTTTGCAGAAAGGCACAGCGTCACTAGAACTTTCCTGTGACTCCTGAAAGAAGATGCTTGGCTGTGTTTGGGCTGTGTTTTTTTATGAAGACATAAAAATGTCCCTTTCTGTCCCCTGTGTGATAACTGTTTTTAAAATAGAGAATTCTCCTTTCTGCATTGGAGTGCTAAGGGATTGGTTAAGTCCCCTGACTTTTATTCCCTTCAGCAAAAAAAATTCCTCCTTGCTGCCCTTTTGCTACCAAGTGATAACTCTGACATGGGTTCAGTCTGATGTAGTTCATTCAAAAATGTTAAAGGGTCACCAAATGCCGTTAGTTATATCATTATTGATGACCTGAGGGATGGAGCTTTGATTTCAAATCCATCAATTTTCAGCTAATATTGATCATTAGCAAGTAAAGATAAATGAGGGATGTTTTATGGTACATCTGCACTTTATCTGCTATATACAGGGAGTACATCTTCTACTGCAGATATGAAACCAGCCAGATGAAGTGGATGACAGAACACAAAACTGTTTTTCAGTCTCCAAGAGACAGTTCCTGGCTAAAAGAAGTACTCATTGACAGTAACTGGTGATAGAAAGAATTTATGAGCTACCAGACAGTAAATGACACAAAATCGCAGCAGCAAAACTGATCAGCCAGAATTTACAAGTGTGATCTCTGTTCACAGCCCTGACAGTTAATGATCCTCTGGGACATCAAAATGACCTTGGAATTTAATAGCCTACTTCTTGTTGCAACAAATAAAATTAAAATCTTCTTGTTTTGATGAATCATTTTCAGCTTTGTTAATTAGAAGACCTGGGCCTAACAGGGATACAGGATACAGGAAACTGCTTTATGTTTCCTGCTGACTTTTGGGGACTGATTCAAATCCTGTTGGAGGCAATGGGTAGACTCAATAGGGCTTTGAATTAGGTTGTTAAAATTAGTATCTATAAGCAAGTTACTTTATCTCTCTGAGCCTCTTTGTTTATGTGTTCACATGGGGACAGCTATTAATTACTTACATCCGGATGTTTAGAACATTTTGCGATATGTCTGTGAACAATATTACAGAAGGACAAAATAGTCATTTGAATGTGAGGAATTTATTTATTCTAAACTATATGCAATAAATATCACAGTTTATGATGGAATTAATATCTGATTCTATAGTAATTGGCAGTTAGCTGCAAAGGGATCACAAAGAAATGCAAATAAAACAAATTAACATATATGAAGTAAATGATTTGTAAGGATATCTAAAATCACATCAGAACTTAATGAAACATAAAAAATAATTATGATACAAGCAGAAATGGCACTAAACTATGATAAACCTGTGGTGTTAGTAATTCTCAGACTTGTAGTTAAGTGGTGAAAAGTAAGTGCAAAATACACAGAAAATCTTTATTGTGCAATATAATGAACACAAAGGCTTAAGAGGGAGGATTGGATACAATGGTAATTAATGCAGGGCAGGTAGTATCTTGGATTAATATAGCCAGCTTCATTTAGGCAGTTCCAGGAAGGAATCTGAGCTCCTTATGCTGCTATTATTTACTTTGTATGTGGCAGACTTTTTTCTAAGATTTTATTCTATGATTTTGGAAAATTTTTCTGCCCCCCAATGAATCCATTTAATTCTTGCATTCCAATAAAAGTGTGATATCCATATTTGTAGAAAGGCCTTTAGTTTCAGAAATATTAATCTTAGAATAGAAATCTTAATCTTAGGGCAGTTCATGCCCTTGATCTTTGTAGATCCCACCCTGGGCTGAGACTCAGGCCAGTGCTACTTCCCAGTTTTTGCACGGAAAGGAAATATCAGCCTGGTGGCCTACACCATCAGTTTTCTAATCTAATGATGAAGAAACCTCGATCCCAGCATATGGGGGTGAAGATCCAGCAGCCTATGTGTAGGAAACATCAACCATGGAGCAAGCAAGTAAGGAAACCTTAGTCCTGCTGAAACCTATAGCAGAACTTCTGTTGGCTGTGCTAGGAGCGATACCTTTCACAGACTTCCAGTGCCTTTGTTACAAAAGCCAAGAAAGATCCAAATCTTTCCGCTTTGTAGAAGACTTCTTCCTGGGGCCCATAGGGCAGCTGCAGCGAAGGATGATGGGGGACATGCAGAAGAGTCTGCAGCCCTACAAAAAGGCAATTTCTCTTCCCTGGCAAACTGGCCTGTAGATCTAAGGTAAGTTGGTTACCGTAGGAGATGAAAACATGGTTCATGTTGCTTTAGAGCAAACACTTTGCAGAATGACTCTTGGGACTGAAAAAGCCAAAAAAAAAAGTGTTTTCTCTTACCAGGAACCATCCTAAAGCAGGGCAACCAAATCTCTTTTTTATTTCTCATGAGAGAACTAATTATAACTTCTGCTGATGAAACACAAATGCTAGTAAGTAACATCATTTAGTATAAGGAGTTTAGGTGAGTCTGTCTTTTCAGTTCCTCCTCTTGGCACCAAAACTTTATTTTTATAGACACAGAACAGTGATCCTTAAATTGCCACTTAGAGACTTAAAAACATATAAGGAGATAAACAAAAAACACTTGAAAATGGGATGCAAAACAAGCTAATCCATCTCTTAATGTCATCAGCTACTGTAACCACCATTCTAGATGGAAAAAACAACCAGATACCTGATTATGTGTAGTCTGTGCTTACATGTGAGTAGGTTTGTGTGGGCCAAGTTACGTGGGCCTGAAAATTACTTGAAAAATGGTAAATTTTCAATGTTATTAATAAGGTCAAAATGTTCTTTATTTTATTTAGGAAAAAAGTAGAAAAAACCACTCAACACCTAAACAACGCTATAAAAGTGAAGTGCAGCAAATCCAGAAGTTAATATAAAATCCACATGTCAATCTGTCTGTGGGAAGTATTTTGAAAGCCAAAGGCAACTCAATAAAAAAGGCAGCAGAAGCAGCAACATTTCAATTAGGTGAGAAGAGAGTAGGCCCTGACAGTTCATTACTGAACTGGCTCTTCCAAATACTGCCTTTTTTTTTTTTTTCTTTGTCCCAGTTAGTTCATTAATGTTGGTCTCCAATTAGGAACAATATTTCCAACAAGATCTCTAGTTAGTAACCTTTGCTTTTTTTTCTGCCCATTTCATAAGTACAGTCATAGAATTGTAGTGTAACTTTTGAAATCTGAGGTCTGAATTGCTGTTAGTGATGGTACATTAAATCACTGAGCTCTGGAGAACAAAGATGTTAAGCGGTGAAGTAACAAGAACAGGAAGAAAGAGATGGAAAGAGAGAAAATCACGGCAGAACTGACCAGTCCTTGGTCTTGTCAAATGCACCTGCCTTTCTTGCAGCTCTTTTGCCTTTAGGCATCACACAAACTCTGCGAAGAAGTGATATCAATTTCAGACTTTGATGAGGACTGTAGCAGCCTTTGCAGCTGTAACTTCAAGCGCGTTTTCTGCACAGGCTGGAGAGATGTCACTGCCACCTCCAAACCAGACAGCTCGGATACAGGAAGAGGTACCTAGCATGTTAGTCATCAGAGTATTTATTCAGGAAATGTAGCTCCCTATAACTGTTTCAGTCGTTTTACACTTCTTTAGCTTCCCAATTCTTAGCTGTTTAGACGAGAGAAAAGAGCTAAGATGGGAGTCAGATAAGTAAGGTAAAAGATTTCCATTCCCCAAATACCTGCTGAGTGGTGAAGTGCTTCCTGTTTTTACGTGGCTGCTTCATGTTTTCTTTTTAATCTTAAATTATGAAGCTCAAGAAGTAAAAAACAGTCTTGAAAAGACCCAAAGTAATTGCACTGACTGAAAAAAAATGAAGTGTAACACCTAATTCCATTTTAATGAATCCTTCTCTTCATAACTTCATTCAAAAATCTGATGACATACTTACAAAATGAAAAGATTGTAAATAACACATCTAAAAGCTTCCAGTTCCTGAAAGATATATGTATTTTGTGAAAGCAAGGAGTATTCAGCATAATACAAGAAACCTATCTACTCCCTAGCCGTGACAGTTTATTCTACTTTAACAGGCACATCTATATCAAGATGCATAAAAAATAAGAACTAAAAATTGAGCTGTTATAAACTTGGGAACTTAGTATTTCATAGGTATATTATGCTAAATGGCATACCCCTTATTGATTCACACAGTTATTAATCAGAAAAGCCTGAGTATATAATCCCACCTGATCTTTAGGTCCTTGGAAATGACAGTTAAAGCTGGCAGCTGGCTTAGTGGAAGAATGGTGGGATGAAAAAAGCAAATGAGTATCATGTTGCATTATTCATATAATTCCACTAACAGAGACACAGGGCTTCATTAACTGTTGTTGCTCAAGAGCAGGACTCAGGATAAACGTAGTCCTGAAGATACTAGTATGAGGCTGTGTAAGTCTATTGCCATTTTTTTAATTGTTTTTGTTTTTTAAATATTTGTGACCTATGAAAAAATATCGAGGTTTTAACATCTAGTTTTTGTCTGAAATGTGTAGCTCCTTCTGGCTTTCCTCATGAGTTGTACAGATGTATTTGGATATTGCATTTGATCATAAAAAACCCCACCATAATGAAGAAACCAACTAGTATGGCAAACGCATGTGTTTGCAAATCACCACCATAAGTAAAATACTGCATATGTAAATGGCTAAGGCAGCACTGTATTCTTGATGTCCAGCCTTATACAAACATTAATGTCACTATAACGGTGTCCAGACAACACAGACAGGAGCAAGGGACCCTGTTGTATCAGCTGATTACAGCTTAGATAAATGAAGGAGGGAAGGAGGAAAAGGAAATTAATATATGAAATTACTTGCCTGCCTTCACCAAGCAAACTAGGAGAGAAACTGGACTGGACCTTATCTAAGCTTTTATTTCACAGTCTCATGCCTTTGTGAGGGGTTCAACTCATTTAGCCTCAACCTGTACAAATTTAGTGTTTAATGTGAGCTAAACATCTAAATCCAGGCGTACTCTATGCAAAGGCATATTCAAAGAGCTGCTCATTCCTTCCTGGGACAACATATATGATATGGGAGAGACAAACTGTTCTCTGGCAACGCCCCTCTTTTCCCCTTGACTACAGAAGGAAACTGAAGGATCAATTTCAGCTATATAACTAACTTTTAATAAAGTTAGTTCAGATGAATCCTGACTTATTTCATTGGCTCATAGTGCAAATTTCAATAGCCTAGATGTACAGACAATAGCTATATTCAGACAGTTATTAGTCAAAAATCCAAGATACACTCAAGTACATATGTTCTTAAGGACATATTAATTTAACCTTTTCTACTTACATGTGAATGCTTAAGTAATAGATCTGATTTAAAATGTATTTTGATTCTGCTGTTTGAAAGCTTTGCCCTCACTTGATATTTTATTTTTATCAGGTTTGCCTTCTCTTTCGCTTCTGTAATTGCAGAACATGAATACAAAATTAACCAAATTGTACTATGGTGGATGAACCTCAAGTCTTTACCAAAACCAGATCCCCGTTCATTCCAGCAGCAGGAGTGTGAAATGCGGGTCCTGACAGGCAGAAAATGCTGTTTAACTCAGGGCTCTACCCAAACGGCATACTGCTGCATATTTTTAAGCTGCCTTACTTTGCTCTGCCAAAGAAAATGGCTTTCTCTTGTACTAGTAATGTGTATTTTATGTTCTATGAATAATGTATATTCCCCGTTTAACTCTTCAGTTTTTGAAGGCATAGGGTGCTCCAATTTCCTGTTTTGTACCATGACGAGGACCATCAATGATTATAGAGATCCTGAAGTGGCTCATTTGTTCAGAGAAATAACTTAAATTCATACAAACACCTTTGCAGACTTCTGAGATGTGATTTTTCAGGGTTAACACAGAGTCCAATCCACAGAGAACGCGTGTAAAAGAAGGTTTCATGCTGTCAAGCTCTCTGCTTCTCAGGTTATTTAATTTTTCACAGAAACCCCACACATAAGTCATAGTTTCACAGAGACATTTCTATATTCATTGTAGATATAACTCAATTTATGCTAATAAATTAATGTTTAGTCAACAGTCAATGGGAACTCAGAGAAATATATGCTATTAAAAGAATATGCCATCATCACAATATTTGGAATTTTTCTTTTTGGTCCAGAGGGCAGATAGTTTAAAGCTATGCAGAAAGGTACATGCTCGTAATACTCCTGATGTTTTTCTATAATTACCAGTGCATCTGGTCATTTCTGCAAGCAGATCAGCAGAGCTGGGTGTGGGAATTTGGTGCACAGTTTGTCACTGCAGCTTCTGTAAGGTGTTTACCTTTTGTTTGGATTTTTACCACAATCATAATTTTGAATACAGAGAATTAACAAGGGAATAATTCTCTGCTTCCTGAATCATTTGCTTTGTACCACTTCTCTAGCACAATGTCATCCAATTATGGCTGATGGTGCTATAAAGAACCACAGCAACAGGAAAGGGACTTAGGTCAAAGCTTCCCAGCAGCTCCTTGCCCCATGCAGAGCCTGTCCAGAAATGGCAATTACTGAGGTGACTTAAACTTTCTCTGCCTTCCTCCTTACTATGTGCCATCATGTCTGGTCAAAAAGGCTATTTTTTTCCCCCCTACTTGATATACTTTTTCCTGTTTATATAGAGTTTCCCAAGGTTAGAAAATAATATCGAATAGAGGAAGTAGCCACTGTAGCACTTAGAAAATGCCTTTCATGTAGAACACACTTTCTTTTTACTTTAGATCCCTGGTACGTGATATGTGAAAATACTTTACAGAAACTGGTAGGACAGAGATGAGAAATGAATGAGTAACAAACAAAGGCACTTGTGCTGCTAGACAAGGAAAATAATGTACAAAGACAGAGACGGAGAGGAAGGAAGAAAAAGTTGGAATTTAAAAGCAGCAAAGGTTCCAGAAAGGTATTCTCACAGACTAGCTGCAAATGATGGGGAAATATAAAGAACAGAAATGGTGCTTAACATTAATCAGAAGCTAAAGTGAACAGGAAAGCTTTAGGGTGACAGTTTAAACGGGACTTGGTGTTATGGAGGGGGTCAGAAAGAAGAAGGGGTTTCCAGAGGGCAGTAACATAGCTGGGAAACAAACACTGATGCATGGAGCCTCCCAGGGCAGGTGGACAAGGTGAAGGGGAGCAGCATGAGTGCGAGGGATGGGATACAAGGTCAGGTTGGATGGATGGTGTAAAATATCACTGGGTTGAGCAACACAGGTCAGGATAAGGCTAAAGTTAGGCAAATAAAAGTATAAATAAAGTATATTGTTAAAGCCACTCATATGCAGTTTTAAATTAACATTTATCCCAGAGTTAAAGGCAATTTTGGCTTGTCTTGTCTGAGACTCTTTAGTTGAGCTTGAGGAACAGAAAATGAACCTCTATTTTAGAAGGCAGGCTCAGGTATGAACAAAAACTTGGACAGTCTCAAGGTGGAGGAATCCCAAACTATAAATGAACCAGGTGATTCCTTAGCTTTAGTTGTGTTGTTCTCACAACATGGACATCTGTTTGCTGTTTTAAATGCTTGGACTGTGAATGATCATGTTGAAGCTTTCTACAACTCATGAAATAAAGAACATTTTCAGCTGTAACATAAAACTGTACATTTAGGCTGGGTTACACCTGAGGTTAGCATGTCTTGACTAGAGCCTTCGAGCTTTGAGAAAGCTACAACTTTGATCTGAAAATAAAAACGAAGACTGGAAGTTTCTGAAAAACTACTCCAAGCAGAGGAGAAGCCTATTTTGGTAAAACATGTAAGAAAATATCAGGAACAAGGGGAAGGAATACAAGAAATATTTTTTACATTGGGTTGAAGAATAAAAACCTGATTTTTTGATGATACCACAGTGGTTATTTCTGCATAGAAAGGTTATCCTCAATTCTGGTCTCAATATTTGTTTAGGCCTCAGTCTAACAAAGCTTTTAGACCTGTACAGCATGTGTAAGTATGTCCTGCGGAAAGCTGTGACTAAGAACTGATCTGGATGAAGCAATTGCTTAGAGGCTTTGCTGGATCTTTGCAGAAAATTGATTTAGGTGCTAAGGTGATGTCCATACTGGTAAATAAAATGGGTGATGGACTATTTTCTTGGTTTGCTGAGGAATGGCATGGCACAGCTTGCAGCTCATATACCTGTGGCTGAACTTCTTTCTCCCCCAAAACTAGTGGTTGTCCATCAACTGGCTGGGTCTGCTCTCCTCCAGCTTCCAGCTCACTGTGTGGGAGTGTGCATGCTGGCACGGACCAGAGCTGCACCAGGACTGTGCTGCTGACTACTGTGAGCCTGGGCTCCATGCTGCACCCATGTGCTGTTTAATGTAATGCTATCATTATCCGCTTTTAGATTCTTCACTGACTACTTATAGTAATACCCTTAAATGGTATGGGTTTTTATGTACTTTTAGTCCTTGCTAGCTTAGGATTCCCTCACTGTGGATGTGGACTGGATCTCTGAGACATGACTGCCTTGCAAATCCATCATATTGCAGATACTATGCTGACAGGTATGGCAGGCACATCTAAGATGCATAGGTAACGCAACTAGATCTATGGAATAACAAGAGGTGATACAGCTCTATGGGGGTAATTTCACCTAGATTTGATATCCATCACAGCAAGCAAAGAAGATAAAAATTGGAACAGTCTTTAAAAACCTCAAATAAACAAATCTTTCAAGTCATGGGAAAGATATCTCAATAATAAACCTACTGGCAGGTAAAATGATGTCATATAGAGAAGAGTTAAATGGAAGAGGAGCAGTGTCTGGCTCAATAGGAGATATATGCAGCCTGAACTCTGCCTTACAGTAAAGAGAAAATATGCTGGCTATAAGCAGGAGCACTGTGTAATAACACAGACCCACTACATTTCAAGTTGTTTTTAGTGAACTCTGGCCATTTATCTAATTCCTCCTCTTCAACAGGCTTGCTGGGAATTATTTTATGATTGTTTAAGAGAGGAAAAAAAAAAAGTAAACCAAAAAGAAAGAACCTGGTTGTCTCCAGTATTATGAGTTTAATTTTTTTACTCACTTTCCTTCGTGTAAGCAAACTGCAGTACATTTTTTAGGAAATAACAGACAGATGTCTGTAGTGGGTTAAATTGAATAATATAAAACAACATTAAAGAAGGTAGTTTTATATTGAAAAAGACAGATAGTACTTTCCAGATAGTACTGATGAATTCGATTCAATGATACAATGATTAAATGTCACTTACACTAAAATCAAACTTGACCTTACAAGAAGTGACATATACGGTATGTGAAAGTATTTTAGAATTAAAAATCTAGCAAAGCCTGATGGAGGAAGCCTATCTTATATTTTATATAGAAGTCATTATTCTGTATTTATCTGCATTTATTTTCATCAAAGAAGTGAAATATGCAAGAAGAAAAGGACATTAATGAGTTAATAAAAATGTCTGTTATGCTATTGACTCCAATAGGAGATGGACTGAAGCAATACTGTCTGTCATGGTATAGTTACTCAGTTTGGGGTTCATCTTATGTAGCTTTGGGATGGGTTTTAGCTGCTTAAACACAAGTTGTTAGACCTATTTTGGATGTCTAAGGATTACCAAAACATCCGCATGGGGCTGTCAGATATGTCAATGTACCTTAGGCAAGTTGCACACCTTTCCGGAATGGCAGCTGGAGGCCAGGTGAGATACCCTGGCACATATCAAATGTTGCTAGATGCCTGCTTTTACACAACTAGATTCCCTGAGAGGTGTCTACAATTTAGAGTTGGTTCCAGCTCCAGATTCAGACACTTACATGTCTAAATGTAGGTGTGTACAGGTGTGTTAGTAGCTGTGAGTACTACTAGTAGTAGCAGTACTCACAGGGTTAGCTGGATCTACTGTCCCTGCTGCCAGAACTATCTTGTTGCTTGTACTGCAGCACAAGTTTTCTTAGCAGAAATCATACTTGGGCCTGCAGTTCAGAGATGACCAAGAACACATGCGTTTTGCAGTGGTGAAAGATACACCTTGTGATTGTCACAGCTTCATCAATTATTTTTAGGACCTTCCTCATCCAGTAAGAACCAAGAAACTCATCTTGCTCAGTCTAGAAAAATGATTACTTGTTTTGATGGTAGGATCCATCAGTGTAGTGCCAGATAAACTAGGTGGAGAGAAGACACTCATGTTAACACGGATGTCTAGGTGAGATTCTGTTGCCTGAACATGGGCATGCCTGAACATGGGCACCTTAGGTGCTGTAGTCTCATCCAGCAGCCCAGATAGCCACTAAAGGCCACAATGAAGATTGGACTGAACATCACGTTGCCAGGCTTTGGTATACCTGTAAATGCTACAGTCACAAGTTTGGACTGGGGAGTAGACAGACCTGTCAGTTCACCTTCAGTCTGGTAGGGGGTGAACTGCCATTGAAGACATATAGCTGTGCGTGATTGTCAGCAATTCTGTATCATTAAAAAAAATAGCAGGTAGTGCCCTGGATGAATTTCCAGATGGTTATTTACATTTCAGCTATCTAGAGCAAGATATATGTGTGAATATAATACAAAAATGCACTCAGAAGTCTGAGAAAATTCCAGTGAAAACTTAACTAAGCCAATTATTTCTTTAAGTCTGAGGATATGTTGTAAGATTCACACATTTTATTTTGATGTCTGCTAGAAGACGACTGACATTTTTGAAGGTGTTTGCATGCCGAATTTCCCCTTTTCAGTGAGAATTAGCCATCTAATCCCTTCAAAGCCTGGTTCCCAGTCCCAGGGTTTCAAACACAACCCCTGAACATTCCTGTTTCCACTCTCATGTCTTCAATTCTGTGCCAACATGGTTGCAAAGCAGGAACCAAACCCCACTAGACAGCTCTGAAGAACACCAGTGCAGAAAGTGAAGCAGATGTTTTACTTCCTGGTGGTGCATATAGATATTCCCTGCATGTTCAGGAGCAAATGGGCACCAGGGGCATAAGGGCAGTTGTGCCTCCAGGGCAGGCAGGCTTGGGGGTCCAGCCAGCCAGGTAGGTAGCATTGTCTCTGCTGCCTGGTGGGGGGCACAACCAGCGTGGATCCTATTTTCTCCATCAGATGCAGCTGTCACAACTAGTAGAAATATATTTTTTCCTTGGGAGAACAAGGATGGCACTGAATGGCTTCAGACAGCAGCCTCCTTTAGCCAGATCTACAGAGGGATTTTAATGCCTAAGGATATCTGGAGACCTGGAGTTTACAAAAGCGCCAATGATTTAGGCAAATTCCTGGCTAGGAATATATTTTAATTTGGTATATGTTTCCCTGCACCTGTATGTGCCTAAATTACAGACCTGCTTGCAAAAGGGAACTTTGCACTATGAGATGTTAACACTTGATTGCATGCTTGATTTTTTGCTCTGAAGCAAAATGAAAATATGAAATATGGACTCTCTCGTGGAACAAAGTTGCCAACATATTATGTTCGATTAGTTACAAGTGTTTAATTTTTTACAGAATTTTAAGAAAGTAAACATATTATACACTATTAATTATAATATAAATGTATGCAAGAATGAGATTAACTTCAGTACAGTATGCAAGTTAAAGCAAGATCCAAAGTCTTTTGACTACAACAAAACAAACTTTTAAGGACATTAGAAACATCTCTTTGGTTTTCCCAACAAAAACATAACAAAATTCTGTATGTTTTCACAGAATATATCGGTACAAAGGTGATCACATTTGCTAATGGAAAATCTGTTCTGCTGGAACAACATGATCAGTTCCAGTGAAGACTGTCTGGCCCTATAAATGCCCACCCTCTCCTAACAGCTCTCTCATACCTGTATTGAGGGCACAGTACATTTTAAAATCTTTTCCAGTTTTGTTTTGTTTTATTTATTTTTTTTTTTCTCCCACTTGGTACATTATATAAAGGATATGTCTTTCTGTGCTTGTGGTTTACAAAAAGCTAAATTAAAATTAGCTGGGATAGAAAAGGGAAGAAATTTTCCTACGTTTGGCAATATTTCCCTTCTTCTTTTTTTTGTCTTAGAAGCAGTTGGAAAATGTATCCCCTATTTATTTTTTAATCATGCACAGCCACAGCTGTGTAAAAGAGGTGATTGCTCACCACTGTTGCTAGCTAATGTCACAGTGCACCACTCCTACTGTTTAGCAATAGGAAGAGCTTTCTAACGAACCTGACATCACCAGAAACCATGCTGGTTTTAGATAGTCCAGAAGCATTGTTTAATATAACCATGGGATTAGCTGCCTTCAAAATATATTGTTTTATTTTCTGGATTTTCCTTCTCAAAGGCTGTGGTGTGATAAGTGTCATCATTAAGACTGTGACATGTGCATGGTGAGCATGCATGGTGAGCATCTCTTCTCTCTTAATTGTGCAGCAGTTATTATTTTTTTCCACTGGGATATATTCCTTCAGCAGACAGAAAATAGCTGTTCACACCCTTTTTCCACCTTTTTCTTGATATTTTCTTGTTGTTCTTGTTGTTTCTATTGTTTATTCTCATTTAGCACTCAGCAATGGCAGGAGAGAAGGTGTTTGAGAGGACTATGACAGATGTAAAGGTCCTAGCATGTGGTGCAGAGATTTAGAGGGAATATCCCTACATGGAAAAGGCTAGCAGAGAAAGCCAGGAGCTCACTTTGAGGTGAGTCAGTTCCAAAGCTTGGAATTAGCTTGGAATTAGCTTGGCCTTATCCCTTGTCTGGGGCAAGCCCTCCTGTGTGCCAGCCTCAGTTTTCCCCTCCTGCTGCATCCTCCATGCCTTGCTGGAAGTGAAAGGAGCAGGCTACAAGATGGGCCATGATTAGAAATATTAAAATCCTTTTAAAATCCCTTACTCACTTCCATTGCTTTTTATTTTATATAGCAAGAGATCACATCTGGAGATATGAAAGACCTTATGTGCTCAGAAGTGTGGCTTTGCTCATACAGCTGCTCAGTTGCTGGACCGTATCTGGCTGATAGCATGGCAGAGCTCAAGCACAGTCAATGCAACGGACTGTCAGCAACCTCCCTTGTAGATGCACCTCAGGATGTTTTGAAGCCCAGATCTGTCTCACTCAATGCTCATTCCAGGCATGGGTAGAGTATGACAACGTTTTTGTGGTCAATAATAATTTGTTCCTCAAAGTAAACATTACGATGTGCTAATTCAGGTTAAATTAAACAAATAATTTGGCTTCTGAAAATGAAGAAAATAAAGCAGATTTTTAAAAAGATTTTCTAAATTAAATTAGCAGAATTCCTGTTTTGAAATGATATCTTTATAAGTTTAAATTGGAAAAAAACCAGACTAACCCAACTTTATAAGTAAATACTTGAAAATGAACCAAAATCTTTCTTTAGAGCTGAGACATTTGTTTGATCCAAAATACATTATTTTCTTTACCCTTTTTTTTATTTAGCTACTGTATCAAAAATTAATTTATTCCCACAAACCATAAAGCCTTGTTAAAACTGATGCTAAATTACTGTAATTGCTAACTGCCTCAGACCCTGGAAGGATGTGCTGATATCTGGAAAGAAAATACATAATTCACAGACAGTATAAAAATGACCATGCTATGTAGATTAGAAAAACGAGAAAAAGCCTAAACTAGTACTCATGCATACACATAAAATGCTATAACTGTGGCCCCATATACTAGCAGTTTCAGCTCCTGACTTTTATGGAGTGAAACGGGTGACTATTTTGCAGCAGCACCAAAAAATTATTTTGTTTTCAGTTATAAACTTTTCGTTTTATTACTGTGCCTGTTCAAGCAATATCTGGAACAATGAGCTGGGACCAAGGTCCTCACTGTGCTGTAAGATCAAGGATTAGAGAAGGTCTGGAGATTTTTCAACCTAAAATAGGCAGAAAAAGGTACAAGACAGTTAGAAGACAAGGTTCAGAAATAAGTTGGTAACAGAAGTCCCTGGACTCTGATGAGGAAATAAGGAGTGGGGGGCAAATGCTAGGGAGCTTTTGAGGATGTAAAAGAAAGAGCAGACAAAGAAACAAGTAGCTGCCAATTAGCTGGCAACTAGTACACAACACTGCTACCACAATCCTAGCGTGATGACCAGGTTACTGTTCATCAGTACATGGACCATGGACCTCTTCTCCAGGAGGTTTAAAAGGTGTTGCAAGACTTCATGGTATTTGTTACCTTTTAAGTGTACTGCTACCAGGAACCTTTATCCCTTACTAGCTTCTGCAGCCCCCGCAACTTCATTATTTTCCTCTAAAAGGGTGTAAATATGACCCTTATCACCAACGAAGGAGAGCAGGGCATCCCTGGCATCCAGGGTCTGGGGTGGCTGCTGGAGGAAGAGGACATCCCACTGAGGATGGGGACCATCAGTGTTTGTTTCTGTTGGGGCAGAACTTCAACCAGAGCATGGGGTGGTCTAGGGGATGTTCAACTTTGTCCATCACTTGGCCTGATCTTTTTATTTTTGTTTGGCTTTGGCTTTTTTTTTCTCTGCGTCTGTATTTTATTGGCTCTAACAGCTGGTTTGGGTATGCTTGATGGCAACAGTTGCAGCAACAGTCATTTTAATCCGGAAAATGCCAGGGTGGGTGGTACATGTAATTTATGTGCTTTTTCCAATTTTGGGAACTGAGAAGTCAGGCTTCCCTGGTGATAGGAACTATGGAAATTAATAACAAAGAGGGAAGAGCAATACAGGGCATGACCTAGTCTTTTGTGAAAATAAAGGAATCCAAAAGAAACAGCAAAATATACGATCTCATCACACACCTGTTCCATCTGCCCCTTCTGACAATACATCCCTGGAGACTCACTGAGCATGTGCTAAGGAGTTCACCATACCCCAATGACTTAAAAAGCCACTTGCTCTGTAGAGATACTCAATGTTTTTATTTAGAGGAAATCAATGTGTTCTGGTAACATCTGCCTTGAAATCCCCTCTGGCATGAGGAGAAGGTGAGGTTCCAGTGTGGTGGCAGTACAAGCAAAACGCAAGAGGCTCTTCTTTCCACAAAGATTTAATAATTGCACAGCAGTGTTAACTGCCCTAGGTTAAGAGCTAGGTGGACAGCTCAGCTTGCTATATATTGCAGGATTTTGGGTGAAGGCTGAAGTGAGAAAAATGAAAATTCGTCTAACTTAAAACAGATTAATACAGTACTTTGGGCTGTATATGTGAATTTATGTATATACTAGTATTTCAACTGGATTCTGTGTTGGTTTTCTCTGGTGCACTCTCAGCCCCAGGTCTCCCAGTCCAGGTTTGGTTCATAACACCAGCTGCTGTATAAATATGCTCACAGTGTAAAGAAAGAAAATAATCCATCAGCATCCCCATCTTGGAGATGGGGAGCTGAGGTAGCAAGAGATTAAGTGGAACATCTGATGTCATGACAGAAATGTTGGCAGTGCTGTCAGTAGGATTCATATCTCTTCTGTCCTAGCCTAGTGTAGCTAACAATGGGGACCATCCATCATCTTCTGAAACAGCTCCAACTTTATCTATCAGTCCAATGCAGTATGTGGAATTTCTTCCCTTGTGTTATTTACAGAACCTGAAAATTAAAACACTATTTGAAGCAACTTTTATGCCACAGTCTTTTTCATTTCTCATTTTATGGATACATGACTTCTATCTGGGAATTGTTTAAATATTTTTACCCCTCCAAACACAGTAATATCTAGAGCAAGAATATGTCACTCAGGCAGTCTTCTCTGCAAAGAAACCGCTTTTATTTATTTCACATGGACAGCTGAGATAATGGTACAGATCAGGAACTGCCATCATAGTTTCAGCATACCCCACTACAAAGAAATTGTAATACATTCATACTCAGTTGAATCTGGACTTCTCATCTTTTGCCCTGGAAGCCCCCACTTTTAAGCATACTGAGGGAAGGATCTCAAGGTAATTTTCTGTTGCTGAAGGCTGAGACTGTGAATCTTGTTGCTTCTGTTTTTATAGGTCCAAGCCCTGAAGATCGAAGGGCAGTAATCATGCTGTCCCATGTACAGAAATCTGGGAGGAGATGAGATGTGCTGCTATGCACTGGACAAATGTCTGCTACCCTGAGGGCAACTACAGAGTGGTGTTTCAGTCCTTCCCACTATGAAAAAGTGGCATTTTCCCTACAGATGCGCTTCCTAGTATTTCTTGACAGTTATTCAGGTGAAATGACTGCTGCTTGGCAAGATAAAGAAAGGAAAAAGAGGCATCAACAACTAATCAATTCTACCCACTTTTCCGAAGATTTTGTAAACTCACTCTAAGAGCTGATTGTTCTCAGTTAAAGGTTATCAGGCTATTACTTCTGACAATTCCTCTAAAATGACAATACAGACTTCAGGGATTTTTAATGCAAAGCACTTCAGTGCAGATCACAGTTAAAATTTTAGCTTGGTTACAGCTTTGGTACTAAAGGCCAAATACTGTTCTTGGTGTTGCATAGCCCAACAAAATGAGGGAAGTAACATTCACCCCTCCAAAGCTTTGGGTTTGTTCATGACTTTGCTGAGGCTTGCATCAGGGCAACCTGGTTTTAGGAGTAACCTGAAGGGGACACTCTGAACCAGGACCACATCTGTACTAGCAATAAACCCTGCCAAGCAACATATTCAAGGTACTTGAGCTCTGTCAACTACATTGTTTAAATGTTACATTTTTGGAATAGCTCTTAGCACAATTTTGGCTCATGTCAAAATACTGTTCTCCTAAGTAACTCCTAGCTATTATTCAGGTGCAAACACAGGCAAAACACTGTTCCCAGGAGACAGCGTGCATGCAGCCAGTATATTCTGAAGGGCAAAAAAGTATAATATTGTGGAAATGCACAGTACTCTGCATACTGTCCTCCATGCCAAGAAAGAGTCTGAGATTTAGTTAATGTTGTGCTGGCATTAGCATTTCCATATAGATCAGGAGCCTGCTTCTGAACAGAATCTCCCTGTCCATGCTTTGGTTCACATCACAGAGAAGGCTTGAAGAGCCTGAGCTGGATTCTTCTTGGATGACACTAATCAAGAAAATGTGCACAACTAGCATGCTCCATCTGCCATGTTCCAGAAGACCAGACTAGAAGTAATCTGTAAGGAGTCCCTTAGATGTGTACAGAGTGGATTCTGGGTCCTTGGCAGCATCTCCTCTATCCTACACATGCCCTCTTGCTCCTCCTTGCTCATCCAAGACCCAGTGTGGGGATTCATACCCAGGTTACACACAGTTCCCCAGGAGCTGGCATGGCCACACTGTCATGTGTATTAAAGAGGAACTACAGCTCTTGTCCACCTGGAGCTGGAGAAGGATACCCACAGATATAACTCGTATGTCACCCCATAGAAGTACTACACATAAAATTGACATTATGGCCTCTCCTGGATCGATAACACAGTTGTCAACCCAAGATCCTGAATCTGCAAATTCTGCCATGACAATGGCTGCTGCTTTGAAAGTCTTTAGATATCAAAGGCACTGTGCAGGGTCAACTGAATGGGATTGTGTGTGATTTGAACTCAGCCAGTAGCCAATCACCATGTGGCCAGTTGTTTACTTCCGAACCCACCCCTCCCACCCCCCACCGCACCTAGTAAAATAGGGGATGGACAAAAGAAGAACTTTTTAGGTTGAATAAAAAAAAATTAGTAATAGTAACAAAAAACAACAGTAACAATAGTAAGTCCAAAATGGGTAAAAATGCACCAGTGGCTTACTGACCATGGTGACAGGTACACAGCCCACCCCCCCGCAGCAGAAATCCCACCACGCTGACCTGGAAACCGAAATGGGGTGTGAGAGAGCACGCGTCAGCCTATATACTGAGCATGGCGTCACACGATATGGAAAACTCCAGTGATCTATCCAGACTCGGCCCTCTAGCTGTGCTCCCTCTCAGCCCATGGAAAGTTAACTCTATCCTGGCTGAAACCAGGACAGATTGAAATCCACCAAATGGGTTTCAACACAGGTATAAATAACAACATGGCAACATTTCAAGCAGCCAATCAAAATAAAGGTCTGTAAAATGTGTGGCCTTGGTCACAAGAAGATGCAAGTCAATGTTGTGATTTCTTCTCTCCAAAAGCAGCAAGAACGTGTTGGAAATGGATGTCACAAAGGCAAGCTTAGCAAAAGACTCATTTTTCTAGCATCCTTGATAAAAACCCTGAAGTTGAGAGTGTTTGAAATTTTGATCTAGTCTCGGGTTCATTTTAAGTGACTCATGTCAGTGCCAGGATATGATATCTGCTACATGAGCAGCTTGAAATATTACTGAGATTCTTTGAAAACCACTGTGCATTTTCAGCTTGAAATTTTCTATGGCTGCTACTGTAATTGTGGTCCCCCAGGGGAATTCAGTGTCCCCACAGCTCACACCTCTTCCACTGTGGTGTGCTAACTTCACACTGTTACACTCCCACTTTTAATTTAAACCATGAAGGTGCTGCCTGATCCAGGCCTGATCCTGGCTTTTCTTTACATGGACATTATTTCTGTGGGATTGTTTCTTTACATAACCTACTTCAAAAGCATGTTTGTAGAAGGGACAGGACAAACCTTGATTGTAGGCACTACAATCAGATTGCTACCCAGTCATCAGACTGATTATTCTTTTTTCTTGTTTACAAATGCTAATATGGGTAATTAGCAAATTATTGCCTTTGAAAATAACATTTGTTTGAGTTTTGACATGCTTATCTCTTGTATGAAGTGTAATTCAGCCATTTTCATAGAATTAATTTCTCCATGTGTTCAAGAAGACCCTCTTCTCCCTCTGTAAAAAGAGATAATGATGTTTAGGTCTGTCCCAGCTTTCCACATGTGTTGGTTCCCCTGCCCTATGAGCATGGAGTTTCAAACATGTCCTGTGGGTAGACAAATCAGAAATACTGGTGTACTCAAGGAACAAGAAAATGAAAAAATACAATGAGAACTACCATGTTAATATTAGCAATGTATCTTGAATTTTGAATCACTGCTTTAGGTGAATTTTGAATTACTGCATTGCTGCATCGGAAAAATAGTCTAAAAATATATTGCTGGTGATGCTCAGACACTGGACCTAATGATATATTTGTAGGCAGCTCAAGAAGGAAAAAAAGAGGGCCAGTTCCAGGCCAATTTATTGAATCAGTAAATAACTGTGAATAAATCGTTATTGCCTGTTCATCTCAGGAGCTGGCTGAGGACACATTACACTAGTCATAATGAGTAAAGTTCAGAGAAAATCAGCACATCAGCAGGGAGAACACTTCTGGTGTCTTGAACTCAGGAGGGAGATTGAGGGATGTTATGTGTGACTCTCCTACGTGACCTGCTGTGTGCAGTGTTGCAGAGAAGGTGAGGGAGCTTGTGGTGCCATGTCTCTTCTCACTCTCCACCAAAGTGCTTGTGGAAACAGTAAACTCTGCCCTGATTTAAAGCACAGCAGGCTGCAGTGGAAGTTAGCATATGTATCTGAGATTTGCTCTCCTTGGAGCACCTGTGAGTCAGCCAAGCTACACAACTCCTCCTGCAGGACAGTGTCGACATGTTCAACTGCAATCCAGTGCAGTTACTCATCTGATAAGGTGGTTGTTACTCAACAAGGGAAGCCTTGAAAAATGTTTCTATGAAGAAGTGCAGCAGAATCTCAAGCTTTATTCTCCAGGACATGTTACAATTTAAACTACTGTCCTCCCACTTTCTGCTGTTCTCTGAATCCTACACATACATGCAAAAGCCTGAGCAGTTTGATGTGCCCTCCAGTCTCAGCTTTTGCTTGCCAGCCTGAACCAAGGGGCTCTTACCACAAACAGCTGCCAACCTGCCCCTGCGGGCTGTTAACTTTAGTGCTCATATTGACTTCAGCTCTGAGTAAATGTGAAGAAAGATAATCCCCAAGTGATTGCAGTTCAAATGGTGTGTCAGGACAGCTTTTTACAGGACCAAAGCTGAAATTGTAGGGCTTCAACAGTGAGAATTTTCTTGGTAGGCAGAGGGTCCAGGATCATGCTTGGAGGTGCCTCCTTGTCCGCTGAACCACAGGCCACACATTTTCCCTGGAAACTTGACCCTTTTTATGATTAGAGCTCTAACATTGCAGGTTAGCAGAGGCAAGGGAAACATGCAGAAAGACTGAAAATCAGGAAAAACGGATGGGCTGTTTCCTTATCTACCAAAATAAATTTAAAAAACAAAAAAAGCAAGCAGATTAAGATACTTAAGGCCATGTTTGGCAAAGGTGGTCATGTTGCTGGATGAAAACAAAAGCAACAACTGATGGATGACATACAGAAATACACCATGACTATGATAAAAGTGAGAGATTTATGAAAGCTTAGTATATCTTGGCCCTTCTTCATCACACCCTGCTCATTTAAGTGGCATCAAATGTAAATAGTGAAAACCCAGATGACATGCTCTTTTGGATATTAGTTCAACCTGTTTATCCTATTATTATTATGGCATTTGCAAGTGTTATCTTTGGGTACCAGAGCATGGATGAATAACTATGAATGATATTTTAGAGCTGTCCTATCACTAATGAAATCCACACTCATAATTGGTTTCATCTAAAGAATATGAAGTTTGGTCACTAGGCATTTATTTTTTTTATTCCTGATTTATAATGTACTTACTGATGCAGGAGT
This sequence comes from Strix uralensis, assembly GCF_047716275.1. NCBI lineage: Eukaryota > Metazoa > Chordata > Aves > Strigiformes > Strigidae > Strix > Strix uralensis. The sequence goes on from NC_133973.1 coordinate 128,287,442, forward strand.
TAACAGATTAGATTGCTGAATGCCTGGAGTGATCACACAGACAATGGGAACAAAGCATCTTCTTAATAAATCATCTTGCTAGCTATTTAGCTGGTTTTGCTCCTAAGAGATCACTGGACATAGAGGACATTACTCAAAAAAGAAAAAATACAGAGAGAAAAAAGTGCATTCATTATTATTTTTTAACTATGCACCCATGCATAGTCCCAGCTGCCTGTGCAACGTGAATGACATTATTTGTATTTCCTGAAGAGTCCCTAATCAGGTTCTGTACTGCTGAATGCCTTTGTTTGGAGGTAAGCATGTCTCTGAATTAACCTCTCTAACACTTCTCTTTCCCTCTATACTGCTCAGTACTCCTGTAATCCTGGGAACTGTTCATCTTGGATTCAATTGTCCATTGTCTGAACAAAAGACCAGACATCACTTAAGGCTCTAGGAGTTGACTGGCTATTTACAGTATATCAGAAGCCCTTTGGGCTTTCATTTCAGGTTTCAGCAGGGATTTGTGGTGAAACTTGTTCACCTTTTAGCTCTTTCTGCGATGCTGTATTTGCCTTTCTAAAATTCTCTAAATCTATTTAACTGCCTAGGACATTAACGTTCAGCCCAAAACAATGAAATTATACAAATGACATTTTCTGTAGAAGTCTGCTTAATGCAGTGTATTAAGATTCCTTTTGGCCTTTTATAAGCAAGGTTGTGGAGGGATGTGTGTTTTTTCCGGAACCCAACGTTGTGCTTTCCAAGTTATTTCCGAATAAAGACCTCCGTGCGGGGTCTGTTTTGTCTGAAATCCTATTCACTTTTTCCATTCAGGTTTTCTTCTCTTCATAAATTTAATCCTCAACCCTGGAATTCTCTCCTTATTTTCTTAGTTATGATGAAAGTGAACAGCTGGACCGTTTTGCAGACTTTGTTGACAGTGCTTAGTTCTTACTTTTTTTTTCCCCCCCTTTTTTTCAGACAGTCCCTGGCTCACTTTGTCTGGCTACTGTCTGACATGTCAGCTTACACTATTCCAACTCCCAGCTGTTCTTTCCTTTCATGCTATGGATTGTTCTTTGCATTATAGTCAAACACGGGTTTTTATTTCCAGAGGGCTAATCTGTTTCCACAGCAACCTATAAAATGGAGAAATCTGATCCCAGAACTTTTCTTTAAAACTTTTAAATGTGTGTATAAACACACATGTATTTGTCCATCTTAAAGGCAATTGCTGTAGCTATGACATGGAAGCTGTTATGAACACTCAGAAATCAGTAAGTTTTCAAACTGCTTAAACTACACCATCACATTTCTGATTCTCATTGTAGATATTGGCAGAAAATGACTGGGAATATTTTCCCTCAAACATGGTTGCAGCTGCAAAATTGGATATGTTAAACTAAATTTTGGGATTTCCCTGTTTACTCAGTGTCAGTTATTTCTGTGTAAATTTTGCTGGTTAACTATTAATTGTCCTTGTCAAATGCCACTACTGCAGACTTGTTTGGAATTGAGCGACTGAGCTGATATCACTCTGCTCAAGCTGTATACGCTCTGGAATATAAATGAAATGCTCTGTGTAAGGAAAGCAAGATTATACCTTGTCCTTTTGAAAAGCCATCCTTTGTAGCTACTGAAATCTAGCAGCAGCACAAACTTTCTTTCCCATTGATAAGCTGAGACAAACAGCAAATACCTATATCTGTGGAGAAGTCTCAGTTTTCTCTGTATTTGTGTGAGAAATTCTGAATGAAGGTGAACACATTAAATGAAGCAGCCCCCATGTAGAGTCTGTTCAGATGTGATGGTCATATTTCATCACCTGGAAGGTCAGATAAAGTACAATTTTTTATCCTGAGCTAAAACTGCTGATCCCCAGGGAAATTTGGGTCTCTCCAACTGGCTAGCTGTCTTGGTGTTACCAACACATTCAAGTCCTCCCAAGCTGGGTGCCATAAATCCTTGGTCTTCATTGTGCACTGGCAGTTATTCAATACACAGGCTAAGCCTTCTTCAAAACCCATCAAAGCCTGCCCTGTCTTTGTAACCTGGGGCTTGGCACACAAGTATATGAGATGTCTCTTAGAAGGTTAGGCCACAGTTTGATTTGTCATTCACTTAAGGATTAGCTTCATTATGTTAAAATCAGGACAGTGACTTCATACCTTCTGGGCTGGGACTAAGAAGGACAAAGGATCAATGAGCCCAGCCTGTTCAGGATATACTAATTTGATGTGGCAAAATTTCTGTCTGCCTCCAAATCTTTGACCTCAGAGTGTCAGGATGGAAAAGCCATGGCACTTTTCAGATACTACTGAGGGCTTCTCTTTGCACAATTTTTCACCAAATACAGAGCATTAGGCATAAATATATATTAGTAAATCATCTGAACCAGAGGTGAGTTACATCAAGGCTTCTGAAAATATTTTTAAGGGCTTTTAAGAATGACATAAAATAAACCAATATTGGAATATTCCTGGGCCATCACTTCACTCCAAACCCACCTCTTGTATTGTTAAAGAGGAGTTTCGCTCTTTATTGAATTGTTATTTTAATCAGTATATATTATAGGAATAAATTGTAAAGATTTCAATCAAAGTACTGCTTAAAAGAGTATCCTGAAACACACTGTCATGGCAGTGATAAGAAAAATCTTGATTCAAAGACTGCCCACATAAATGTTCATGGACACTGTAAATGTGTTTATGCTCACATTCTCTGATCTACCCCCTTTTCCCACTGCTACATCAGACACCCCACAGATACACAGTGCACCCTTGAGTGGTCATATAGAAAGCCACTTGCTAATGGTGTAGGCATCCAAAATGTCTGGACATGAAAGGTCCCATCATTTATAGTCTTGCGCAGAGCCTTAGCAAGACACAAAACACAGCAGTGGAGCTACACTGAAGCAATAGGTTAGATTAAATATGTTCCTGGAGGATCAGAGCACAACTTGGTTTGCCACTGACTTTAACTTCTATCTTCATCCTGCTTCAATGGAAAAGTCAAACTTAGTCCTTCCTTGATCTTTTTTTTTTTTTCCTTTTCAGCCCAGTCACACCCACTATATGAATTGTGTTAGTGTCTGAGAGAAGTTTTATTCCTGAGCAGTCCTTGCAAAAATATTCATAACAATGTGGATTGCTGATAAACACCTTTGGGTGACAGGTTGGAGGAACACTCCTATTTCCTCACACAGCCAAATTCATTTGCTCATGAGAAAAAATCCCAGGGCAGAGAAATCACTGGCTTTTATAAGGCTAATGAGGTACTGTAACTGTGTTATCATTAAAACTGAGCACATTTTATGGTCCTGGAGGATTTGTGAACATCTCTAACTAGTCTTGGAGGGACACCAAACTAGTCTGATGTTGCCTCCTCCTTCAGGCACTCTTTCACATCTGCCTCCTCAGTCCTTTGGTGATTTGAACAAAACAAAATCCATATATACATATATATATATACTTTTTCTCTTACTTAATAGTGAAACTTGTGCTTTCTTTAAAGAATTTTACTTTCTGTTGGAAATTCAAGGGAAATGTGTCTATGTTGACAGTATTCCTTCTTCTCTTGCCTGATATTATTATAATTTTCTCTCAGCTGGATTATTCTCTCTCTCTGCAGCTCTTTTCAAAGTGTGTTGTTATTCTAAGATTGCTCAAAATAATAATTAATTTTTTAACATCCTGGTAGTTTTGAGATACAGGCAAATCTCCCATCAGTGCTTCCTAGGGCATAAGTCACTGCAGTGTTAACAACAAGCTGAGGAAACACAATTATTAATTTTTGGATGCATGACCATTGGCAGTGGAGCCCAAAAAGTTAGCAATATGGAGATTCATGACATATTGCATGAGTGAATGCCCAGCTGTGCTCACGCTGCCCATAACTTGAGTTGTCAGGCTACTTGTCCTTGTTTGTTTTCTGATCATTATATCAGAGTCTGCTACCTCTGTGAAGCACCAGGCTGTCTGTGCATGCTCTGGTCTACACACATGAAGAGTCTGAGAGGTTTCAAATGTATTAACAGTAATTGCACATGCACTGACCACCTGCAGAAAGGTTGCTATTTTCTGGCATTGGCTTTACCACATGTGTCGTGGAGCAAGTTTAGATACCTCTGGCATTTAGGTAGTTGTTGCCATGCAGAGATTTGCATTTCTGTGTTGGAGTGAAATACTTACTGTTTCAAGCACACACGTGTTTTCTTACATCTTTTCCTGAATGCCTCACAGTCCCTCACTTATTTATACTGAATAAAGCTGAAGAATGCTAATAAGGTAATTTCATCACTGAAGAGGTGAGGGACATGAATTGTAAAGCTCAGGCATCCATATCCTGTGCAATAACACATGCACCAGCAGCAACACAAGGAGCTGCACCTCTCCTCCAGCCTGATCTGGCACCAAGACCATTTTGGCATCCATCCTCTTCCTCCTGGCGTGAGTTCCCACTGTTTGCCACTGACCTGTTGAGACATAAACTATTGCAGAAGTATGGGACAAGGACTTGTTCTGTCTCTCATCCACCTGTGTAAATTTTTTTTTTTTAAAATAACCAATGCAGACAAATTTCAATACGCCTTAGCTGATAGCAGAAGGAGTGTTTGAAGGTGAACAAAAGGCTATGTCTTCAAAGTAGTTCTTTGTGTTTGTGGAATAAATGTCTCCTCTCTGCCCTTTGTGGGCCCAGGTGATAAGAGCCACTTTTGGACAAAGGACATAAACTGCGATATATGGGACGGACAGCTCAGTAACTTGATGGGCAGATGCGAGTATCCCACCCCCAATTCTCTTTAACAATTGGACTTTCACAGTACAAAGCCTCCTAGAGTCTGGTTTTCTAATTAAAACAACTTTACGAAGAAAAGGTCCAAACCTTCACACTGGTATTTTTTCCCTCCCAGGCTGTACATTTGTAATAGCAGCCAGTCTCAACTTGTCAGAGCATGTCTCTGATATAATGAGCCAGAGGAATTAACTAATTTACCACAGCTGGCCTCACTCTTGTGACCTGAAAATTCCTGTATTTAGGTAATGCAGCTGTGAACTTCCCTCCATCACAAAAAGAGACTGAGGGACTAGAAAAGAAGACAATAAAAAGATTGCAACGTCCCTCTTACCTCCTGGTCCAAATCTGCCTTTGAGGCTTGTACATCCTGTCCCAGGGTATAGGGCTTTTGCCTTTGAGGATGCAGCCGTAGCAGTCCTGAGTATCTTGATGTATTCTCCTGTCTCAAACACGGTTCTTGCAGTGCACTGGAAAATCCTCCCTTCTGTCCAGTCTGCAGACAATATCCAAGGTCATTAGTAAAGAGCTTTTAACTCACACAATAACAGCTTGAGATTAAGCTTCACTTCACAGTGTGGGAGTGACAGAAATTCACACTTGCCTTGCTTTCAAGAATGTCTACTTAGTTTACACAAAATGACTGAAAATGAAGTAGGTTAAAACTCCTATTAAAACCACAAGTTATATAGTTGATATTTAGGATTATTTTACGTTAATATTGGGGTCCATCATGAAAGTCATCCCCACCAAAGTGTCTGAGCCTTCACATACCTCTTCCTTATTTCACAGCAGCTGCCCCAGCTGCCCCCATGATGCATGGGTCCTCCAGGGGAGTTCCAGGAATCAACCTCCTTCCAAGCTCCTCTCTAACTACAGGCTATATAAGACAGGGGAAGACACCCTAAATTAACAGAAGCAGGGACTTTGGGATTGTTTAATAGCTGGGTTTCTGACAGTTTGATCTGCTGGACTGAGTTGGATGTATATTTCAGAAGGGCTGGGGCTGGGACAGGCAGTCTGATGGTGTAGAGAGTACATTTTCTCTCCCATTTTGTTCATGAGGTCAGAGACGTACCCCCTGTGTCAAGTTGGATGACGGATGTCTTACACAGTGGCTCACCATGTCTGGGATCCCCATGGCCATATAGGAATATATGAGTTCTCATAGATATGGCTTGTAGTGGGCAGATATGAGACAACAAGAAAAAGTGTGAGAAAACCCGGTTCTGTATGCTTCTCGTGCACTATATAGGAGGAGGATGTGATGGCCCATATTTTATGATGTACATGGCACTCTTCAGCAAGACATGTTTGATACCAGGCACCAACATTCATCAGGGTTTCCAGGTTCCAAGATGAGAAACTTCCTGTGCAAATGGTTTATGGAAATGTTTTCCGGACTTGGTCAGAAGGTAGTGCTAAGGTTGACCCCAACTGCTGTTGTGGACCTATGCAAAGATTTCCAGGCTCCAGAAAAGGGCAAAATTTCAATCATGCCTATTCTCTGTGCTCACTTTTTTGTCATCATTCATTAGCTATCTGCATGTTGGCTGTTCTGAGGGTCAGTTTCTCTTTGTGAGATGAATATAACATAGGGCATTTGGGGATGAAGCTGCTCACAGTTTTGCTGCTATATTTTGTATAAAATATGGAAAAATAAAAAGAAATAGAGTGTGACTCACTATGTGGCATATGAAAAATCCAAGCACAAACTGACTGTGATTCAGAGCACTAACCTGAAATACAGTTGTCTGCCTTTCAGAAAGTGCTAACTTTAGTGGCATTCAAGAATAGGAATGTTATGTGTTGTTTCACCTTTAGAAAACCTCTAATTCCTCTGTGAAATATGAATTGGAAGTTTGATATTCCTCATAAATTCCCTAAGTAACAAGCTTTCTTACAATCAGTCTTTCTGTCTGTATAATAATATAGAATTATTCAGCTTCAAGAGAAGTGAGCATCCCACACAGAATTTCCTGTTTTATGTAGATTAAATAATTTTTTAAACTGTTAGTGTGTTCATATTGCCTGAGAAGAGGAGGAATCTGAACTATTTCCCCCATTTCTGAGGAAATGCTGTTAAGGAATTCTCCAGGGATGATGTTTTTTTAGAAGCTCACCACTTACTTTGTTTTATTCCACTTTTGAGTCAGAAGCATTGGGGAAATTTAATCTGAAGTCTCAAATTATTCTGGGCTTTCTTTCTACTAAGAATATAAGTATGCAACAACACACACAGAAGGAAGGGATGAAGGAAAGAAGGAGGAAAAAGAAAGAGATGAAGGAAAAATGAAATAAATGAAGGGGGAAAAAAGAAAGAGAGAGAGAAAAGTAAGGAAGGGACACCCCCTCCTCTCATTAATACCAAATTCTTGCAGAGATGTTCCTATCTATTTAGCACTATGATTTTCTGTTTTCCCACAATTTTCCTCAGTGATATGACTGGAACAGGTCTTTGCCGTGACCATCTTTTCTCGCTTTGTCTTTATGAATGAGTATCCATTCAACACAAAACCTTCCCACTCAGAGGAAGAGGGATTTTAAACAGGGACATGCAATCTTTCTCCCTGCTTGGTGGAATTCTGGGACTCAGTGCTTCAGGACAATGCAAATTCCTTACATGGAAGAATGATTCCCTATACAGGACAGTTACAGTCCACATAAACCACAAAAAATCTCCCCCATGAGAGAGATATCTTCCCTCAGTGTAGAATTTGCAAAGTTCCAAAACCATCAGATAAATTAAAGATCTATTTAATATGTACCAATCTATGAACTGTAAAGATTCACAGCTCGATAACCAGGGTTTCCAAAACATGTAATCAAATTTTGGCCAGATTTCTCTACTTTTGTATCCTCCCTGATATAATAATCATAATATTTAGGGATTGTTTAGTACAAAACATTTTTCCAGGCATTCTAAAACAAAACCTAAAAGTGATCTATGCTTGTCCACACTGATTCTGACCGTAATAAACTTAAACGTTATTATTAAATGGCACGTTTTTCTGGACACCCTGCTGTACTGTGAGGACTTGGCACAAACAAGGATTAATAGTGATTTTTCTTGGAGAGAATGAGTGCCTCAGGCAATAGATAAGAGGGTATCAGGACCATATAAGTACTTAATAAAAAGAAATAAGCTTCATTTCAACCATGGCAGTCAATGAGAAATATAATTTCTCTTCTTATTATCATTTTTATAGGGCTCTAAATTGTGAATGGGGCTTTCTGGATAAGTGACATGACAGGTTCCTGTGATATTAAACTTGATTTAACTTAGTGAAGACTATAAACTAAAGAAATTTGTACAGCTACAGTGGTGAACAGGCACTGCTGTACATTCACTAACGTATGGATCATGTTGCTCCTGTAGATTAAATGTAAGAAAGAAGTTCTTCCCTGTGAGGATGGTGAGATGCTGGAACAGGTTGCCCAGAGAACTTGTAAATGCCCCCTCCCTGGAAGTGTTCAAGGCCAGGTTGGACGGGGCTTTGAACAACCTGATCTAGTGGAAGGTGTCTCTGCTCATGGCATGGGGACTGGAACTAGATGATCTTTAAGGTCTCTTCCAACCCAAATCATTCTATGATTATAGGTTTCTATGACTCCTCTGCACTCTTACATATAATCTATCAAATAACATATGGGGAGATATGCATGTGGCCTGATGCCCAGGAAAGACTTCATCGCTGGAAAGTGATAAGAAGAAAATCTCTGAGCTGGGCTCTAGGCTGTAGCTCATGGTAGTTGGCATGAATACGCATTACGACATGTCTTGGAGATAGACAATGAGCTCATGGGATAGGACTTCATTTCACCTCTGATCATGGAGTGCCAGCTACTGGGAAATCCTCAGATAATAACCATTAACTAACAGGATGTGTCCTTGATGCAAGGGATGACTGTGTCAGATGGGAAAATCTGAAATATTTGGGAAGGTTCATGGTGTGGAAACTGAAGCATGAGAGTGGGAAGGAAATTTCCCTAGTAGCAGTCTAGAGAGAGACAAAGGACTTTTGCTTTACATTTTTCTTCAGTTTTGTGTTAGAGAACAAAATGTGTGTTTTGAAAAAGACTCGGGCATTGCCATGAACCTCTCTAAGGTTGGGAAAATTATCAGGCTGCTGCTTACTCACGTTAAACTATGAAGGTCAGTATTTTTTTACCTGGGAGAGCTGAGTTTTCTACAGGTATTTTTCAAACATATGTTTTCTTCCACCATTAAAAATGCTCAAAACTGTCAGGATGAAGAGTGTAGGGGAAGGTCCTTTTGATATATGGCAGGGCTAAAAAACTGAACGTTTATCTATTTAACAACACTTCACAGTTGCCAGATTTACGCACATATTGTATTTAGCCCAGTAGTAAAATTTATAACTCTCCTTTTGGACAACATAATTCTTTCCCTCTGCTAGGAGAAAACTATATCCAGGGGAAAAGACAAATTTCCTTTAAAGATCTGTTGGTTGTTTTGTGAAATGTTTGATGTATATTTAGGGACATCATTAATTGTGTTAATAATATTTGTTTTTCACTATACCTGCATAGAGACTTTGTCTACAATGGACATTTTTATTTTGTGTAAGGATATTTGGGGCTACATTTGGAAAAAAGTATTTATGTGTCTTGCATGAGACAGGCATCTAGAGGTTTTCAGAAGCAACTAATGCTTTGGAAGTAATAGCAGTAAGAACCAGGGTACTTTGGTGCTTTTGAATGAGCTAAGTGTCTTCCAGAGCAATTCCTTTGGTCTTTATCTCTCCAAATTCAGTTGTACTTCATGAGCAATATAGCAATATAGACAGCCTATGTGTCTGGGCTGTTTTGAAGGAGGAAAAGCATGGAGAGGGATGAGGGAAAGAGATTTCTGGAACCAAGAGAAAAGGATAAAAACATCTGAGAGCACAGAGACTGATTCCTAGGAGAAAAGGCAAACAGCAATTAAATTTAAGCGTTTTTGGATCTTCTGAATCTGCATGAACTGGCTCCAGCAAGTTCCTGTTATTGTTTTGGATACACTGAAATAGGTAGCACTTGTGCAGAGGTAGGTAGGTGTACTGGGTCTAGCTGAGCCGAAATTGGTCAGGACCTAGTCAGGACCTCAGCTCTTCCTTGGATCGTACTGAAGTAGAGCAGGACAGGGAGAGGTAATGTTAAAAATTGACTGTATCGGAAATTTTATATACTACTCTAAAATTTGCTGTAAGAGGGGGATTACTGTGAAGGGTCAGCTGGTGCTGGGGGTACGTCAAGCATGCTCTAAGACACAGAAACCCTCTGGTCTCCACTCCATGCTTAGAATTCTTGACAAGGAAAGAGCTACCAGTATTGGTGGTCTCTGTTTCTTGTCAGCTTTCCATGAGGGCTGCTGAGGAGCCAGTGGCCAAGCTGTCATTAAATTAGGTAGCGCTCTGATGTCTGAAGCTTCACTAGGTCAGGCTGTTTCTTCTTGATGTTTTGTTTTCAGTTAGCCTTGGCATCTGATGAAAACAAAGCTCCTAAATGGCATAGACAGGTGTGCTTTTGTAGAACGGTTTAAGGAAATACTGGACTTAGAGGCACAGTAAATAATAATCCTTTCAGCACAGAGGAGAACAAATTCACTTCAGACAGTCTCTGTCCTAAGTCAACTTCCTAAATGGTGTCTCAGAATGTTGTACAGAAAACGATACAAAAATGGGTACAAGAAAATCGTACCTCTTTGCAGGAATAAAATTTCTAAGGGCAGGCTTATGAAGGTGGTTAGACAGTGATGTAAAGGCAGCTGGATATCTAGAGAGGTTTTCAAGAGCTTCTAGTTCTGTAATTTTCATTTTAAAAGGAGTTAGAGAATGTGGGCACTTATGAAAGTCTCAGAAGATGCCTTTTTGTCTCTTAAGGGACCTTTGTAATTCTAGCTCTGCAGGGTGAGGGATATTTTACTCCCTTCTGCTTTGTCCACTTGCATTCTTCTTCTGTTACACTGAACTAAATGGTTCTGGAGCTGACCGTATGCTGCTCTTTCAGGAGATGCTGGAATACAATTGTCTTTCTTAAAGATATGCTTCACACAAATTACAGCTGTGGCTGTAAATGCATACAGGCACCACTCAACACTCAAGTTTCTGTGCAGTCATATCTAACCCTGCTGAATTCACCTCTTTTCATAACTGGTTTAGTAAAAAGGCAAAACAAAACAAAACAAACCCTTCAGGCTTTTAAGATTATTTAAGGCTGAAATTGCTTGGGCGGTTTCCCCAGCAAGAACGGATCTCAAATGAAAACTGAACGATGTTTTTACTTTGATCTTGCGTTTTGTCGAGGCATTCTGAATCAATCCCACGAAGTGACTGAGACTTAAATGGGATTCCTCTAAACAGTCATCATAGCCTCTTAATTCCAGTACTAAGCTACTAAATATGAAATGATACAGAAGCATATAATTGCAGCCAGACATTATAAGCAATAATTATCTGTAGTCTGTCACAATACTTCTCTTGTAATTTTATACCTCATTGTAGACATGCTGTCTACCTTACCTTCCACATACCAGCAGCTGTCTTTGCTAGTAAATGGCTCTGAAGACTTTTTTTTTCCCCTGTATTGATATAATTAGTTAGGTAAACTTGCTTCATACTTAGCCTGGCTGGATAGATGAGTGAACAGAAATGTTAATACTGGCATCATATTTGCTGTGATTAATCCGGTCTTTCCTTCAGTATCAGTATTTGCCTTGGGCTTGCAGTTTTCTCTGGAATCCCACAAAGATATCTGCCCTGTGCTAAGTGTGTGTATCAAGTCTTGTTGATTATTATTCAGTGTGACAGTGGGATGACTGATAAAATAAATGAGGAGAATAAATAGCAGAATTAATTTTTAATTTCTTTTTCCCTTGATTGCTCTCACTGTGTTTGAAGAGGCATGAAATTATGGTAGCTCTCCTGTATTAAAAATTGCCAGGAATTTGCGTGGATTCACTTGTAGAAGGGCTGATCTCACAAGACCAATTACAAAGAGAGAAAGAAGGCAGGCAGGCAATTCAGAAGCAAAAGTAAAAAATGGTCTTTTTCCTGAGTATTTTGTTTCTAAGCATTCACTTCAAACTCTCTTCTGGCAGTGTGATGCTAGTAATGTTTATAACATGTAAGACTTTCATACTGATAAGTTCTGTTCATTAAATTCCATGTTTTGCCTGAGTAAATTCTACAATGTTCACAGTCTTATAGACATGGCAGGAATTGTGGATGTATTTATCACTTCATATAATCAGACACTCAGATGTTTGCATTTATCTGCATTGGTAATATCTTCTCTCTAAAGACATACTGCATCACACAGGGCCAGATCATGAAGTTTTCAATACTCACCTTATATGATGAACATTTAGCAAGTATTCCTGTTCATCAGATTAGTCTATGAGCTGATCCACAGGTGAATACATTGCTTTATGTAGTCCACAGGGCAGAGTGGTTGTGTATATACGTATCTACTTATCAGATATCGTGCTCCCTTCAGTCTGACATTTGACTCTAGGGAGCCAGTGCTGCTCCCACACATAAATCAGTTCTTACTTTATTTATTTTCTTATGTGAATGATAGGCATATATTCTTTTTCTTTATTTTTTTTTTTTTTAAAGCAATGATAACAGTTTCAAAAAACAGAATTAAGAGCACTTTTTTTTTTGGGTTTTTTTATATTAAATGGCCAATAGATGGCTGAAATGTGGTCACTTTTGGTCAAAACTGCCCTGGCCCTAAACTCCATCTAATTACTTTATTCTGAAAGCCATGGGCCAAGCCATTGCTAATCTCTTGTGTTACCTAGCAGCCAGCATGTGCTTAGTTTACAATGCAATATGGATCCAACAGACCATACTAGCTTCTTTGGCCCTGCTGCAGCCTATGGAGCAATCCAGCTACAGAACAAACTTTCTCCATCATTTAGTCTTTCCTCATGCTTGTGTATAATATCTATGTTCATGAGAGATGTGTTTCACACCAAAAAGAGTACTTAAAAATGTGGTTAAACATAAAAAAAGATTGAAAAAAAAATATTGAAGTCAGGGTTAGAAGCCAGTTTGTAAGATTTATAGCTTACCTACATGTTTTTGATTTAATAAAACATAATAAGACTAAATTCAGCTTCACTGCATTGTTTAACAATAACATTCCCCTTGAATTGTAAGCCAAATACAGCTAGTATTTCCTGTGCAATGAAAAAAAGAGACTTCCAAATACCTATGTAGAAATTAATTTATACCTATAACTGAACTTTGTCACAGTGAAATGGTTGAGAGTTTTACAGTGACTTCTGTGAAAGCAGTATCATGCCCTAATGTTTTTATTCAACTGTTTCCACCAACATTTGTGCATAGAAATCTATCTGCTCTTGACTGCCATCTTCTATCACAGGTCTTTGAACTTTTAACCCTAAAATGTTTATTGACAGGCTGTAAATTCCTGAAATAACAGAAGGCTTTTTTGACACAACAGTAGGCATGTGGTTGATGGGATGAGGGTAACAGCATACACTAAGTTTCATCGTGACATAGAAAAGAGAGGTTGTCGAGGTGTGTATTCATACCTTTCCACAACCTGGGAGCTCAGCAAGGTGCATATAGATACTGAAACACGTGAGCAGTAAGTGCAGAGAAATACATATATTTTTACATTTTTGAGAAGAATATTTGGATTTCTCCAGATTCTGATAAAAAATAGCAGCATCACAAGATGGAAAATGAGTGCTCCATATCTGATCCCATGATAGGTCTTGTTGCAGTACGTTGCAATGGAGGACGCATGATTAGAGCAGGCTTTGCCTGTGACTATGTTACTTTCCATAGCACAGGAGATGTGGGCTGACAGAGCAGAGAAGCAGCTCCGTGAGAGGAGCCCTGGCAGCTAGGGATTGTGAGGACTCTATATACCATCCTCAGTGCATAAAGGCTTGCAAAATCTAAATATTTCTCTTTGGTGGTCTTTAGTGGTTAGCAGATGTGAGAGGTGGGAACTGCAGGACGTGTGTACCTGCCCAGTGTGAAACTGCATCTTTTTCTAGCAGCAGTTAGGGGAAGATGGATCCTGTGTGACACATGTGGGCTAAGCAAGAGATTTACTGTGGAGGTATTCCAGTGTGTGCCTGTATGAATTTTCAAGTATATTTGGTCAGATTCCAATAAGTTTGCTCATTTGTTGTAAAAATAGTGAAAATTATATTTTAAGGTCTATGTTATGTGTCCTCTCTTGTTCTTTTCAATCCTACAGATAATACATATGCACTACTTATGTCTTAGAGACACGTTTGGTCTCATTTTTCTGGCAGTGACAAATGTTTTTACAGTTAATAAGAAAAAAATTGTTGATTTGCATTTTTCAACAGTGATTTGCAACCACCAGCTCTTCCAGGGCAATATTTAGATACTTACTAAAGAAAACATTTTACCAGTGACTTGGCATAAGCTTCTCCTAAAAAGGTAATTATGTGAAATTGTGATTTCTGGGCCTGAGAGGCCAATCCTGAATTCCACAGTAGTTGAATGCATGTGTTTACTATTACTTTGTCACATGTTTGTTTAATCATATCAGTTAATATTACATTGCAAGACCACTCCAGGTTCATTTTATTTGGATTTTGCTATAGTTTATTTTTGCACATGTTCCATTATTAATGAACCTCAGAGTACTTTGTCATGTATATTGCATCATGTAATTATTAATTTATGTTTATTTTTCCTGCCTGTTTCCATGCATGTTCAACATACATACAAAAATCCCAACCTTTTGCTGGAGCAATAAAAGAGATTATGTTGCAGATTATGTTAAGCATTATTCTGAATGCTATTTTAAAGAAACATATACAGAACTTGACCCTTAGTTGTCTCTATGGCTTCCAGCTGCAGTCCTCATGACCAGCAAGCTTGTTTGTTTCCCCTAGTTGTAGTCTTCCAGATTGTCCTTATTTGCATTTCTTTTCCCTTGGACCACTTCTCTTGATCCTTCTGCACCTTAGTCAGATTTGTCATCCAGATTCTCCAACAAAAACAGTGACAACCAGCAGACACAGATGTTTGAAGGTCAAGGATCCATACTGATCCATAGGAACTTCCCTTTAGAGGACAGTTCTGGCTTTCCTTTTATAAATATGACTTTGAGTGTGGTAGTCATATGCTGTCCAGTACCAAATAAGAGTTGTGACAGGAGATAGAATACACTCAGGGAGGATAGTGTCCTTCACTGCTAGCTCCTCAGCCTCTCAGAAGTGAGTTTGTGTGAATTCAGTTTCATTAGAAGTTCTGAACTTCTGTATACCTCCATGAGAATGTCAAAAGGTATGTTCTGGATAGAAATTTTATTTCTTGATGAGTTCCTAGCTCAATCAGAGCTGTTATTTCACAATGAAAGCAGATGCAGACTGTCATCTGGTATGGCAAGGTAGTACTGTCCAGGCCAGCAGTGGTTCAAACAGTTGCTTGCAACTTGGCTCTCATAAGGTCTCCTGGGCCAACTTGTTTTCCATAACAAGTAGAAACTATCTCATCAGGGGTTCATCTGAGCTGTCACAGCAATCGGCAATATGGCATTCTCATACAGGAACAATGGTGTGGTGCTGTTCAATGTAGAAAGTGGCAGTTTGGCACACTCTTGTATAGACACTCCATATCAGGCTCAAATATCTATTAAATGTCTCTGAATTCACAAGGCTGCATAGCATCAGAACCAGTCCCTGGCAAACTGTTTTCAATACCGTGACAGATGGAAAAATAAAAGAAAAAATATGCAGTAATATTTCTCAGTTTGCAAAAAGAAAGAAATGTCCCATTCTCTACAGAGAAACCTAAATCCATCACACAATTAATTCCTCTCAATATCTGCTTTTGTCTGCCAATTCAGAACAATCACAGACCTAAAGACCACATCTACTGAGTAGGAGTAATACTGAGGAAACATGGCCATGCTTGCCTTTGGCCTAAGGCATGACACTGATTTATACCCACTGACGCTCTCATCCAGAGTGCCTTAGCTTTTATGTGTTAACCTTGTTGGGAGGATGAGCAGAACACTGAACTGGCTGAGTCTGTCAATATCTCTTTTGCAGTTGCTGTACAAGGTTACAGTAAATCTGATTATAAGATCTTTATGAAACCAGAGTTTTCATTTCATTTTAAACTTTCTTCAATATCCAATGCACTTCCTCTGCTTTCCAAAACAGTGAACAATAGATCCCCATATAACATCTTAAGTTTTCTAAATGAGGGATAACAGCACATCCATTAGGAGAAAATCTCTAAACTATCCTAAAATTTATCCTTATTTTAATGGTCAATGTTCTCAAATAATTTTCCCCTCACTGGATGTTTAATAGGAGGGATATATTGCATTTTATTTATATAGGGTTATGGACTGCGCCCACATTAAAGACCGTGCTAAAATGTGCAGCCAGGGAGTTGCCTGCAACAAGGAATTGTGAGCAGAGATGGAGAATCAGTTTCAGTCTTTAGAGGACCAAGTAGAGGTGGTAATGGCTGTTGAGGGAGATGGTACACCTCGTAGCTTGGAAAACCAATTGCATTACTAGGAAAGAAAGAAGTTATAAACTGTGTTAGAGAAAGGTAAGAAATCTGGGTCATGAGTTGGATTTCTGAAGAGAGCTGAATTTGCTGGTTTACTAGTGTAGATAAAAGTTATTAGCTAAAATAGAGAATGATGAGAAGGCTAAACTTTTTTCTCTGTGTTAAAAATGGGATGATGCTGAGACATGTGAAAGGAAATTACTAAGAGGTGTGAGAAGGAAAGACAGGAGGAGTCTGAAATGGAGAGTGCTTGCAGGGTTACCGGTAAAGAGATGAAAATGAAAACTAGATGAGAGAGTAAGGTTACTCAGGCACTGTAGTTAGATCACCCCAGCCAACTCATCACAAATTCCTGCTGGGATCTGATTCTCTCTTTCCTGATCCATGTAAAAAGCTCTTCAAACTGCAGATTATCTCTTCTCACAGTGAGGGAATAAAAAGTTGGCCTGAAGGGATTCAGGTCATGCAAGATCCTGCTCTTGGAAGAATCATCAACATTTATGCTCTTCAGATCTTATATTCTCTGTGAAATTCATATGCATATATATGGGCCCATGAATATTACACAGTTTTCTGAAATACAAGTGAATTTTCTGATATTTAAGGGTAGCACAAGATGACTGTTTTCTTGATGTTAACTATGGAAGAAAAAGATCTAAAAATAGGGTTTTTTTTTAATGACTCATATATCCATTTTAATGAAAATAGTCTGTTTTAATATGATGGGTACCTACCAATGGTGTGATTGTTCTGTTGAGCTGAACTGAACAGCATTAGTGGCTTCAGAGTACTTGTCTTGGCAGCTGTGGCAAAACCTAAAGTCAGCAGTACTCTAACTGACTGTTTTTACTGGAAGACCCTGTGGGAGGATTACCTAGCAGATTGAGAAGTGATCCTAAATTAAAAGAGGAATGTTAATTTCTTTAAAAACAAGAGTAGGAAAATGTGTGAGAAGATAGGAGTCATACTTACGAAGAACCTGATGCTTTTGTGTACCCTTCTTACAGTTCACATAATCCAGCTGCTTTCCCTTATGAGACTTTGATTTCCACATTTTCCAATCACACTCTCACCTTGCTTACAGTATTGATGTGAAGTAAAGTTAGGCAAGGGAGCAGGATGATCACTTTCTCAGCTGAGCAGCTCAACAACTAGATTAGAGATCAGGTACCTGTTGTGTCTAGCTTGATGAATCCCCAAATCTTTCATT
The DNA here is from genome assembly GCF_047716275.1 of Strix uralensis. Lineage (NCBI taxonomy): Eukaryota > Metazoa > Chordata > Aves > Strigiformes > Strigidae > Strix > Strix uralensis. Next base: position 128,304,986 of record NC_133973.1, read on the forward strand.
TCTGCCTGCAGGAAGGACTCTAACAAGACAGAGGTATTTTCTCAGGAACCCCATACCACAGTGACTGGGGTTTTCTCCTTGATGATGAGGTTGGTATTTTTAAACTGTTTCAGACTGAGAGGTCTTAGAATCTACAGGTCCCATTTCTGAGACCTGTCAGTCTCATTTCTGAGACCAGTGGTTTCACCAGCATTTTAAAATTACTTGAACACAGCTCAAAAGATTGGATATGCTCTGATCATACCCAACATATTTAACTGTCAAAGGGATTTAGAACCATGGCCTAAAGTGTGTAGGTGGTCAGTTCATGAAACATAGCAAACTTTTAGGGGTGCCTAAGGATTCGACTTTGTGAGACTACAGAAAGTTTTCACTTCTGAGGTGCCTTATCAGTATAGTTGGAGCTTTCCTTCATTTTTCCCTGAATGTGTCCAAATTTTGCCTGAGACTCCTACACGCTTCTTAGAATCTGCTCCATAAGCTTCAGATATGCAGAAGATTTTAGAAGGAGCACATATATAAGAAAAAGAAAAATTCAATCAGAACAGTCCATGTAATGTATTACAATAATAATTCCTGTTTTCTGTGTTGAACAGTCAGCGTAACCATTTGCATGGGGCAAAAACGGCAATAATGAAATCACCTCAGGCTTAATTTCACAAACTAGCATTGCAGAACAGATACGGATTTCAGTGCCTCAACCACTAAATCTTCTTATGAGAAACAGCCAAGGAATAAATGATATTTGCTTACTTAACTGTGATAAGAACTGATCCAAGAACCCAAGTTAATAGATAGATGAGGCTTTATGGTGTTAAGAAGGCTGCGGTGTTTTCTCATGGAGGACAACAGTGGGTTAACAGCTCTTTGTGACTGGAAAAGTCCTTTGGTCCATTCCATATAAAGTCAGTCGCCAGGGGTACATTCCAGCCGTTGCAGTAAAATTTTGCCTACTTTAAATATGTACCACTAATAACTTCAATGCAACTTGAAATGCAATTGTTGAAGGACAATTTTTTTAATTTCTTGTCCTTTGCTACTGGATAATATTGCTGTAAGAGGCTTTATGAGGAGTTCTGCATTCCTCTACAGAGATACAGATATGCCACTGCTTTATTTATTAACTCCTGCAATAAGGACTAATTTGGTGACCACAGCAAAAAAAATCCCTCAGAGGTCATTTGGACCTGATCTGTAATTGCTAAATCCAGTAGAAGAATACATAAAACACTCTGGGAAGCTTCAGGATTAAACTCACCATAGAAATGAAAGATTCCCATTATTAATCTTAAGAAAAAGATTTTATTTATACCGAAGTATTACAGCGGAGTGTAAGTAGTTGTCCATTATCTGCTGAATGCTAGTAAAGTGTGTTCTGCCAGAAACTAATGCTTCTTTTATCAACACTTTCTACTTAGTAACTGACCTTTAGCTCCTGTAGGAATAATTAGGATCACTGACAAGAGTTATTCATGTTTTCAGAGTGCTGTGAATAATATGATGATGTGATTTCCTGACTAGATGTAACCCAGGAGCATTTTTTCATGCACTGAAGAATAGCTGATAGTGATTAAATGTAATTTTATAAGTTTGCTTTTATTTCCTACAAGGTTCAACCCACCCTCTGTGTTATAGCAGTTACTTAACTCTCCTCTAGACCTTTAGATACCCAGGTTATAAGGGATCAGTCATTCATGCTGAATAGTGGGTACAATTATAATAGAGGCAGTTTATCTGCCCCTTCTTTTCAGAAGTTTTTAAGGAAACATCTTTCTGTGTGTCCACATCAAGTGATTCTCTACTGGAATTCCCTGTGGGGCTGTTCCCCAACCATAAAACACCAGGCAGAGAGGACAGATCTTTTATACTAGGTTGCATTGTCTGTACAAGGTGATAACTTTGGTCAATGATACATCCCCAGAGGAGATGAGTAACCGTTTCTTTTAGTATTATTATTCATTAAATGAGCTGTTAATTTTCCACTCTATTTAAAATTCATATGTTTTATAGCAATATTTTACACCTCACCTTTGCATTAAAACATACCTTAGTGGCAGTTCCAAAATTAATATTAAGAAGCTGTTTCAAACTATTTGCATTGTTAAATAATCCTTATATTTTTGCTTCACACATCCCTTTCCTCTGGATTCCCTCCAGACTGAAACACCCCAAACCTCTCTGCAATATAGAGAGGGCTAATTTTGCACAGGAAGGAGTGGATTGGTTTTGTGGAACCAGTTTGAGACATATATATATCTGTGCCAGCATACATGTCTATGCGGACATATTATTGTCCTGACACCTTTGTTCCACAATCCTTCAATACAAAACTAGTCTTGTGTGTGTACATACATATATCTCTTCCATCATACATCTATTATAAACTTTATTAAACTTCTAGAGCCACTGGAACTCTGCCACCTCATGGGTGTAAGGCAATGGGTCTTTAACAATGAAGTTATGAGAAAAAATATTTTTGACAGAACTTAAGAAATAATTTCTTTATTTGACATATTTATTCATTTCTGCAGTTCTAAAAATTCACTCATCTCTTCTTTCTCTAGGTATACGCAAAAAATAGATACCTGTCATAACAAACTCAACTACAAATAAACTTATTGGAAATGTGTCTAGAAAAATCTGAGCTTTTTTGCTCCATATTTGGATTATTTCACTTTAATAGCAGAAATTATTTTCAGACCTCTGGAAGCAATTTGAGCAAATCACCCACACATCTCTTTCCCAAAGGTTGTCCAGCTCCCCTCTGCAGTGGTTGCAAAATGCTGTAGTCACTGATCTTTTGGGTTTGTCCTTTAACCAACATCGCAATGGCTTCAACTGGATTAAACTTTCAATGACTCTGTTGCCCAGAACCACATCGCACCCAAACCCTAGAAAACACCACATTGCCTGGCTGTTAAACAGTGTGGAGAATGTGAAGACAGAGGATGCAGCATCCCAAAACATTTTGTCCCCCTCCTGGAAGTCTCAGTAATATTTTGGTAAACACAGGTGATTAAGTGGGTGGGGATCCCCTACCATAGTCCCTGGGAATCAGAGATGAAAGAAGCCACTGTCACCTTTGAGTGCCTGGGCTATACCTTTGCCATCAGAGCATGGAGAGCTTGCCACTTCCTGGGTCAGGGCACATGCACCATCTATTTTCTGGCTTCCTGTGAGGTTGAAACTCAGACCTATCTTAACCACCATCTCATTCTCATGTTTCTGCACAAAAAGTGTAGATTTGTGGGCCAGAGGTGAGTTACAGTGTGCCAAACACAGTCATGACAGACAGATAATTTGAATCATCCTACGCATTACACTGAGGTGTGCCATACACAATGAACCAAAAATTCATATGGTCACAGACTTAATCAGCCAAGTCACTTGATGTAAGAGAAAATTGTGAAGTGGTGGTATCTTCAGAGGCATTACACTGGTTTTCGGGGATGAATTTTGAAGACTGTGCATAGTGTCATCACTAAAATTCTTGCTCTGCTTGCTTATCCATGTGATCCAATGTGCTGATAAACATCTTTTTTTCCCAGCTTGATCATGAATTGCCTCTTCAAAACTGAGCCCAGAGAGTCTGACAGAGAGAATGACAGTGCAATCAGGCAACCTGCTCCTATAATATTTGTCAGCATTGTTACAGAAGTGAACGGTGTATGAAGGAGAATGTATCTAGAAGGACAGTGTATCGTATGGAAGCAGAATGCAATTATTCAGCTCAAAATTAATGAGTTGCCAGCCACAGCCATTTCTTCATCACCAAGATGTGCTTCTTTACTGACAGCAAATGACAAGGCCTTGGGTTTATGTCATGTCTTAAAGAAGCTGCCATGTGTCTTTAATGACCATAAATGGCAGAACCTTGGTTTTATGTCTCAAGGCTGATGTCCACTCTCTATACATGATTAATGTGCTTTACAAACAATACTCTGGCCACAGAAGCCATCTAGAAATGGGAGAATAATTGGCAAAAAAGTTATGAAGAGCATGGATGTAAGAATGGATGTGATTAAAATTTTGGAGCAGATACTACATCTTCCTATAAGTGCCTGGATTTGTCTTTCATGTGTTTGAAGGCTGGTGTAAAACAAATCAGGAATAATAATAAAGGTGTTTACCAACTTGTAGATACAGAGGTCCGTGGGAGTAAATTGCTTCAGACTGGCTTATAAATTTCTGTGCTTTGTTCCAAGTAAATTAAAAAACATGCCTTTGAGCATGTTCATTAGTTTGTATACCTCTTGTTGTGTAATGTTCACTCATCGATCTGTCAAATCAAACAAAAGTGGATTATGACTTGTCCAGATGGCTTGCAAAGATTATCTTTGAATATTAGGTGTCAGGAAGAAAAAAATGTGAATCGATTTGTTGAATGATTAACATAGCTCACGTTTGAAATTACTGAATTAAGTCCTAGTCACTTGTCTCAACTGACTTAAGTAACAGTGCTTTCTGAACTGAGTCTAGAAAATGTCTCCTTTTTAACCACTCATATTCAGCTGTCAATATGTACAGGAACAATTGTTGTTACTGTCAGAACTGACATGAAACATCAACCACAATCCAGGATTAACTTCTCTTTGGGTGTCTCACAAACTGCTTTCACAAGCAGTGATCCAGTCTCTTTTTTATTTCCACAGGCTTAGTTCTTGCTTTTTTTGGTTTGGGGTTGTTTGGTTTTTTTTTTTGTTATTGATTCTGTTCTTTATTTATGGGTATTTTTATCTGCCTTTCTTTCTAAAATAGTGACTAGGCATACATAAATTCCTCTGTTTGCCTTGCAGAATGGGAGGAGTCTTGTAAATCTCAGATAGCCAATGCATTGCTCTGAGACACCGTGAGCAGAAGGAAGGAATGGAAACAGAACCTGTGCTTTGCTCAAGCAAGCATTAATGCCATCCTTCTTTATTGTCTGAATTTACAGTGAACTCTTGACTGATGGTCTCATACATTATTTTTACTACATTCAGTCAGATAAGGGCAGGAATGCTTCTCAACTCTGACATCCCACAGATGAACCTTAATGGAAACCCACATCAGGTGGTTCAACCCGCATAAGACATGGTTCCTTAAAAGGTTTACCTACACCAAAAGAATCACTGAATGTAACCAGAGACAGCAAATCTTATTTCCTTTGTTAATCTTTCTCTTAAGTTATGCTTAAAAGTGGTTCAGCAACCTGTGGCCAATGAAACTTCACCTCTTGTTGGGATGACACCTGGTATGCACCCCACTTCCATTCCCTCTGTAGCTGGGGCTTGGAAACTGGAAATCCAGGTGTGGGAGCAGGTAGAGATGGGTGATGCAATCCCTGGGACGGAGACAACATGGCAGAACATACTTTCCCACAACTTAAATGCTGCCAGAATGACCAGTTTAGTTATAGGGTTAAAAAAAAAAAAAGTTTTTTTTAGATTTTGCTGATGATAACCTTGAGCTATCAACTCAGCCTAATGAGGTGATAACTGTGTCCTTGAATCCATATGCTGCAAGGTCAGACACTCAATTTTTTTACAGCAAATCATATCTGAGCATGATTGCAAAGTTGTTTCTTTTTAACTTGGATAGAATGACAGATTCACAACTTGTTGAGTATAGTGGAAGTTTTTTCCATAGATTTCTATGGGGTTTGGATTATGAATGCAATATTTGCTGAGCTGTACGACATAATGTTCTGATATTTTAGAAAGAAATTTCACATTTAAATGGTAGTGAAAACCCAATGTAAATTGTTATGTTTCTCAGCCTTTTTCTGATGGCCTAACTGTTAAAACAGAATATATATGTGTATATAAACTGCTGCTGGAATTTGCCTGCAGGACCAAATACTTGTTGCGCCTGAGACAAATCCAGGTGCACCTCAAACAAGAGACAGGATACCTTTCTTACCTAAGATGGCAAAGGAACTGGGGGAACATTTCATTCAGTCCAGATGTAGCAATTTGGGGGTTTTGTCCTTCATGTCCTCACCTCCACTGATGGAAAGTGGGTTCATGTTCACTGAAAGCAAAGAGTTAGAGTTTCATGTGGTGATACTTTAATAGCTCTCAGATGAGGTACCTTAGATGAGCATCAAGCCCAGTAGAGCAACTGCTGTAAACTTCAGTGGGTGAGAGGAGAGTCAGAGCCATTCATGATGGTTAATACAAGTTTGCTGGCAGATATGCATTACACGCATATTACATAAACACACATAAAATCAGAGTTTGCACGATTTATATATATATATCACACTTTAAATTAAACACATACAAATCATAGGTCAAGCTCATAAGAGGCAACACTCAAGTCAGTGGAACAAAACTGGGATATATAGACTTTTAAAACTTCTGCTTTATCCTACTTGGATGTTTCTCAGAACAGAATTTGCTTCAGTGAGAATAGTTAGGTGAGTAATGACTGCTTTCCTAAGGAAAAGATTTGAGAATAGACTGTTTGAATCAATAATAGAGCAATCTTTAGCTTTCTGAGTATATAACCAGAGAATAAATGAAGCAAATATGATTTCTCATGCACTGCATTTTTGTTTTTCATTTGAATGAACAAGCGCACGTACTTAAAGAACTCTTTGCCAACAGCAATAAAACACTTTGTGCCAGACTGCTATTGCTTATATTATAATATTACATTGTGTCTTGAGCTGTATTTCTTGTATTCAGTACTTTTTGCTTGTACATTGTTAGATTTGGCCGGCTACAGTACTAGTGTTCTCAGGGCTGGCAGATTCTTTTACTCGTTTTACAGTGTAAATATTCATTTTCACAAAGAAGTGATGCTTTTTTTGGCCCAATGAGTTCAAACTCTCGGCTATGCCTTATATACAATGGTTAGAAGAGACAAAAAAAGGAAGAGATTCCTACTAAGATTTTTTTGTACATATAGTTACTGTATGAAATGAATAAGGCTAATTAGAGGCCGACATTCTGGTGGCTGTTGTAAGTATAATCCAGACACTTTTATGAGAAGAAAACCAACACTGAATAAGCTTTTCTTTTTTTTTTTTTTTTTTTCTTTATTCATTTTTGAGTGAAAAGGGGTTTCAGCTGGCAGAAATCAACAGAGTTTTATTAATCTGAGTGGAATTAATCTGGCTAACAGGGTTTACAGCTGAGAATTCTATCCAGAACTTAAATTTCTATTGTCATTTTCTTTCTATGAGAAAGGGAAGTAGATTTGTCCCTTCTGAAGAAAAAAACAAAACCACAAGAACAACAAATCCTTAGCACTCTTTTCCCTAATCAATCTAGATCGCAGGTGTGTTGTCTTATCTCTGTTTCACCTCAAATATGCCTTAAACCCAGAGCACCACATCTTGGAGAGCCCTTTGCACTTCTGGAGCACAGAGGTTTTTATTTCTCATATTTTGAGGCACATCTGAGAAGTAAAATTGCACTCACATGTTTCAGAGGGTTCCAACTCCCTGCAGAGCACCTGCCTTGAAATATAAAAAGGTCTGCATTTCCTGCTGTAGTTTGTTATCCTTTAGAAAGTTTCTTCACTAATAGGTTGTACCATCTGTTGGGCAATTTGCCTAGATGTCATCTTGCCAGCAGCATTCCTGTATTTAGTCATGTTGCAATGTGTACTAATAAAGTAGATAGGCACCTGTCTCCCTTTTCCCTGTGTTTGATGGGGTGGGGGGGAAGAGCCTTGGGTGTTTTTCTTTCGTCTTTTTAATAATTTCAATCTTTCTGTGTCTGCTTCATCTGTGTAAAACACAGACAAGGTTCTGAGCCTAAGCATCTAAACAGATCCTTTAAGAAGTTGGGGTTTTTTTCTTTCTAAACTTTCTTTTTTAGGGGGAGGAGAGGGAAAGGGATAATAACTGGAATTTTAAATTCATTTTCTTTCACTTAAAACCATGTCGGTATACTCAGGCAAGTTTCTGATTCAATGTTATTCATTTTAGGGCTTTTTTTCAAAAAGTGTTTCCTTTGTATCCAACCATTTCTATGTAAAATCACAAGGATCAGTCAAACTTGCCTCAGAGAATAAAGCAACACCAGAAGTTTCCCACTGTAACATTCAGTCAGAGGGTCTGCTACTGGCATTACATATATCAGCTGGGACATAGCACAGATGCTCCCAGATTCATTGAAGCCCTGCACACCTGCAGGTTGTAGGACTGTCTGTCACTTTGCATAGTTGCCATGCCACATGGGTGCATGTCTTCTGGATCTGTGATGCTGGTAGATAATTCAGTAACCACCTTTAAAGTGGTGATAATCTGCTATGAAATACAAGGTACCTCTGGATGGTAACATTCACCATAGGTGCAGTGTAACATGCCACAGTGAGAGCCCTGTGTCCTTGCTGAGTAGCTGAAGCTTCCAATATCTACTTGCCTTTACTCATAGCTGGGAAAAGGGCACTACATAGCAGCAGCAGGAGGAACCTCGTTGGAAATTCACCCCCTTTTGTCTTTCTGGATTGTTTTTATCACGCTGTGCTCCTTTCATCTGGGAAAAGCGAAACATTCATTTAAACACCCCATAAGAAATAAAGCTTGGAGTTAGTAGAGTGAAATGAAAGTATAGCAGAACTCTAAGATATTATGAGGAGGAGCTGGAAAGACAGAAATCATGTAATCAGAAGTAAGTGGGGCAGATGCAAGACAGAGAAGCATATGCTTATTTTAATCTACTCAGGAGAGGTTGTCCCAATCACTCTTTCTTTCCCTCATTCTTTCTTCAGACAAAACGCTACTTTAAGTAACAGTGCAAGCTGTAGGTTTTATAAACATAGAACGGCTCCCAACTTCATGTATCAAGATGGGTCAGGGGAAAAGTGCAGTACTTGCAGCTGACCTTTCAGAACACTGTGTGGAAAATGATTGGCAGTTCTTGTTTGGCTTAAATCTTCAAGTGCTATGAGATAGCATAACACAAAGTCATTTCTCATTCAGTCCCTGTAGGCACATTAAATGTTTCATATTCTTTCAAAAGTCACTGAAGTTACAAAACTCATTACATTCTATTCTAATTATATCCACTTTTTTCCTTTTCTTCACTAGGTAGCAATTATTGGTGAATATATATATTAAAGAGAATCTGCATTTTCTTTCTAGTCTGAAATCTAATATGCAGCTGCATTAAAATTAGTCTGTTACCAAGAGAATATTCCAATAAAAGCTGGTAATAATGAAATAATTCTGTCTGGATTTAATATAATTCCATATTAAATACATTAAGGGTTCTTCCATAATCTCTATCCTCCTTTGATATATTTTTTTGGTTTTTTGGTGCTGTTCACCAGCACATCTCATGAAGGTAAAATCTCTTCAGCGTCTTCAGGGTGTAAAGTACATTGTTGCATACTGACTTCCTGAAAATGGGTTGTATTTTTAAACATATCTATGTTGACACTTGCGACTGACCAACAAACCCCTAAAATGGAAGGAAGGCTCAGAGGAGATGGGTAAGGGTGATGTGCCCATGAAGCTCAGGGAGTAATGCAGTGTGTGACTGACCACTGATGTTGCAAAGAATCTGAGCTTTATCTCAACATAAAAAGAGGACTGAAGGGTGGTCTTTGTTTTAGATAAGCAACTATCAACAGATGAGTGGATCAACTATAAGAAAGAGTGGATAAGCAACTATCAACAGATGAGTGGTGTAAATATTTCTCCCTGAGTTCATTATAGGAAAGTGAAGGTCTCCCTGAGTTAGCCAGACCAGCATGGGGAGGGTGAGTGTGTGGCTCAGCCCAACATAAAGTATAAAAACTGAACAACTAACAGAAGAATTTCAAAGAGAGCAATGAGCTTGAGCTGGCTTCAACCCACATATTCCTTCTGGGCAGTTGGGATGCCCTGTGTCAAGACAGTGAGCATATTATTGGGACCAGTAATGGGAATCACGTTGGTATTGTGATTGAACTGTATATTGCAATTGCTATACATTTTGCTAAGTGTAACTTAAATTTGTGTTGTATTATGCTACATTTTCTAGCACTGTTAAATCAGAAATCCTATCTTTATATTAATAAATCTGATATTGCACCTTAACCTCTCCACGTGTGGAAAATCTAAAAGAACTTGATCAGAGGCTATTGGACTCTGACAACACTGTACAGAAGTTCTGGAATCAATCTGAGACTGTTGAAGTGCAATTACTTTGGAAATGAGACAGCAATAATGGGCAGAAAAGTAAGCCAGAAAGCAGATTCTTGCAAAATTTAGATCAACAGAATAAAATTGCCCATGGTAGAATTTGGTTGGAATGCAGTGATAAAATAAATAATTTCTTAGGAAGGATGACTATGTTTGCAAAAATCAGGACTGTTCAGAAAGTTTTCTTTAGGATTCACTGAACTGGCAGAGATGCCTAAACATTCCCAGGATTGCCTCAAGGCAAAAGGAATATCTCTAGAACTGTGAATCACTTCCTTTATTTATTTGGGGTTGGTGGGATTTAGTTAGTCTGTTTGTTTGTTTATTTTTTAAGTTCCCCTTTGAAGACTTTAGTCCCTTATTTCTTTGCTTCTTTTCTACAGTATTGTCAGAGGACAGGATCTCGAAACTCATTTGTTCCAGTTCTTGCTGACATGAGTTATCATGGCAGGCCAAACACCATGAACTTGTCCTCTAATGGGACAGTGTAGCCTGGGCCATTGGCCAAAATGCTGAAGCTATCTTCCAGTCTCTGCTGTGGGCTACATTATCTCTTGCTTAATAGTAAGCACCTGGAGCAGACTGCAGAGCCTGCAGACAGTCTGCATTTTGGACAGCTGGTCACCGGATTTAAAGGACGTGTAAATTGCAGTGAAACATGACATTCTGATGTTTCATTTCTTAATTTAAACAGTCTAAAAATGAAAATTATACAGTTTTTAATCTCAGACATATTGTGCTTTAAGAAGAACAACACAGCCCTGCCTTTCTGTCTGTCCTCAGATGCCAAATGTTTATTACCACTCTTTGGGACCATGTCTTGTAATAGTATAATTTAAGTAAAATGTATTCACAGAACAAACAGCTCAGGGTGAGAAAAAAACTCATAATAACCAATAGATCAAGTGAATGTAACCCCAGACCTTATGAGCCAGTACCTTTTATGGCAAAGGCTGAAATAAGAAAGGTGCAAAGCCATCTTCCCTTTCACGTACATCTCCCTCATCATTTTCTTTCCTTGCAAACTGCCTGGTCATGACAGGTATCTGTTGCTTCACCTGTGGTGTGACTGCTCACTAGACTGGTTGCGTGTATGTCTTAAGACCCCATGGAAACCACAAATTCCCACTGTTTTATTACGATTATGTCCCTTGAAATTCAAGCTTATGAGAGGCAGCTCTGAGGACAGGGCTAGAAAGTAGAGCTAATTGTTTCTGAGAAACTGATTGAACCATTTAATCAGAGTGAAAACGCTTCATAACATAATGTTGATTTCAGAGGAATATTATTTTGAGAAAAAGTTTTTAAAATTTGCACGGTGTCAGAATATCCCCTTTCACTCTTCCAGCAAAATCTGCTGTCTTTTTTTTAGGAATCACTTTTAGTTTTAATTTTTGATTTCTGTATTTAACTATATCTCCTTATATATTAGTATATTAGATTAATAATATACTTTATTATATATTTGTAAACACATTGTGCATATTTTATGATGTAGTTTAAAAAGGTGAAAAAATTGAAATGATTTGATCTGGACAAAACTTTTCCAGTGATGCAAAATATACCAGAGATATCTGAATTTTCTTTGCAGATTTTGTGAAGTCCTTCACAAAAGTGGAATTTCCATGCTCTGTGCTCCTCCTTTTACAGACACACCTTGAGAGTTCAATCAAAATTGTAGCTTGAGTAGTTGAATGGAAATTACATTTAAAATACCATTAGTATTGTACTGGTATTTTAGGTCTCTATTATAGCTGGTAACACGATACATCGGAAAATCCTCAAAGACCATTAAGATTTTTAAGTGAAAGATATATCCAAAAAATGGATTGTATGACACTCTTTCTGTAAACCTTTTTCTGAGTTTCATTTCTTTGCATGCTGCACAGGAGAGAAGAACATCTGGGTCCATTTGTTCCCGTGCCTTCTGTTTTGACTGTAAGCTCCCTGAGACAGATTCTGTGCTTCAATCTGCTTTTATACACAGAGTCTGGCACGACAGGTCCTGGTTTGTGACTTGGGGCATATCTACACCAGCACAGGCTTGACTAGCAGTACCTTTGGTTGACAAATCTGGTGGGGTGGTCTAGGCCTCCTGAACCGTCACCCAAGTGTAGGAGCTTGATAGCCCTGGGCTTAGTCTGCAGTGTAGGCACACTTGCTGGTTTCACGGTCACGTGAATTGGACAGTGCAAGTGCTGGAAGGGGTCTTTGGCTTTAGTGGAAGCAAATGTTTGTTACCACAAAAGATGTATGGTCCCAACTCTAGCATGGTTATAGAGGGAAGAGAAAATGGGATAACTGCCTTTTTGAACATTTGCATTTTACTTTTCCTTGTTCAGAGGAATGTAAACACCTTGCTGAGCTTGATGGACCTCATCTTTGGAACTCATTGGAGCATGCTTGGAGCTGCCATCCTTGGCCCTTTTCATGCAAAGGCAGGGTAACAAAGTACCTGGGTTAGGCTCTGGCCCTGGTCTTACCTGACATGGTAAATCATTATTAGAGACATGGGAAGCCCAAATACTGACTTCTAGTTTCTTTCCTTGACCATGGAAGTATTTTAACATACAAGCTCTTTAATACAAACAACGGTAGAGATAGCTCTGACACTGTTCTCATCTGGTGTAACCCAGAGTTATGTTTGTAATTCTATAGATACTCTGATGTAGTGCTACAGATACTGTCAGCTTTAATTATGTCTAAGATGACATATTAAATGGCTAGCTCCATTTCTAATGAAGCTTAAAAAAATACGTATCATGTCTTTAGATGTATTACCTATTCTTTTTTGAGTTTTTACTTAAAAAAAAACAACATAGAATTTTCAAATCAGATCTAATTGGTTTTTGCTTTAGAAAAGTAGTCTGAATTACTCCATAATTGCACTTATGAAAAAAATGAGTTAAGACTGTGAAAACTGTAATAAAAGTAGAACCTTAAAAGGATTGGAACTTAATATCTCTGAATCAAAAGACAGTCTTTTAACCTGTAGCCTCCACAGTCTTGTCTTTACCTTACAGCCATTAACCCTGAGAAGTAGTGTTAATAATAATAATTAACCTATGTTTTTTATTCTAACGCACTGACGTCTAAATTCTTTTGAGTGCATGGCAGAGGCGCAACTGTAAATAAACCCTGCAGCTTCCTCACCAGAGGCTGTGACCTCCTCCATGTGTTGTGATTAGTAGGTGTATTCATTGCAAAGCTCTCTTCACTCTAAATTACACAGCCACATACTGACCAAAATGTAACCCCCTACAGCAATGAAGTATGACCTCTAACTTGTGAAACCTCATCTTTATCACTCAGTCCCTGGTATCTCCTGGCACAGGAAAAATGGTGCTTTTTCACAGGGAACAGAAAGCCAGACCTTTAAGGGACAGGAGGAAAAAACCTTTTTCTTGTGCTCCCTCACTCTCAGAGAACGGATGTCAGGACTGAATCTGGGGAAGGGGATTTGTGAAGTGAGAAAGACACAGAGGAATAGGCTTTTAAAGCCCACAGAGGGACTGTATGTAGTTCTTTGCTAACTTATTGTCCTCCTCCTCTACTCCTTTGCTGTGAATGTCCACTTTCAATGGTAATGCTTCTGGATAAAGCCTTTCCAAGTGGCTCCTGCAAGACACTGAGCACATTTTAGATGCAGGACAATCAATGCCTTTGGTGGGAAAACATGGAAGAGCTTTGCTGAGATAAAGTCTTTCATCCACTATCTTCTCTGATGTCCTTCTGGTCTTATGGTATGGGTCCCTTTTTCTCACCCTGGAACACAACCCCAAAGACTGCTCCTTATAAACTCTGCAAATACAATGAAAATTTTTGCTACACTGTCCCGTAATGTTGATCTCTTCATGTGCTTTCTGAGTAGCCAGGTCCTTCCAATATTTTTCTAGCATTTGCTGGATATCAGGCTGTGAGCTCTGGTCCCAGATCATGGATCCCATGGCTATAGTGCACAGGAGAAAACCTTTCTAAACAGTGGCAGCATTTGAAGGGTGGACCAGGAGCATATACACAATTGGAAATATATTATTTTGGCCACTGGAGGGCTCACAATTTGTTCATCAGCTCAGTAGAGAAGCGTGGAGAATGAGGAGAGAAAAGTGAGCAAAGTGCTCAGTTCCAGGGAGCTGTTACCTCTGTGCATGGACTCCAAGGTCTCTATGAAAATGTTTTACAAATTCAGACTTTACTTCCCATGTAATACGTCTGCATCCATCACACGAGCAAGTGAGCAGGGAAACATCTTGAGATTATGTGCAGTTTTAACAAACCTCTGTAGGAAATTATCTGCTGGTAAATGAATCCTTCTGTGCCTTGTTTTCTCATGGCTATATTGCTTCTGGCCCAGAAGCTCGATTTAGTTTCTGCATTACACTGTGTAGACATGCTTTGGGCAGGTAAAAAGTTTCTCAAATGTCTTGAATCACTTTGACAATAAAGTTATTGATAACTTGGTTTATTCTCTTCAGTTACTTGAGGAATTGCCTGGGGAAAACTCTTTTGCTCTCGTAGTGCAATTCTTGTAGGGAAGGATTATAATTTGTTATTATTTGTCTGGGGGCACATGCTTTGGCTGTAGTCCTTTACTCTGGGCCCCTTATTCCATGACTCACCAGTGTAAGAAAGAATTTTATGATTGTCTGTCATGCCATCTTGGTTTTGCTCTGCTGTTTTGCATTGCATTCCTGGAGGAATCAAAGCTTGGGTTTGTTTCAGTCACAATTTTATGGCCTCGAAGCAGAAAACCCAGGGGAAAATCTGACAGTTCGTGGTAGTGGAGGACATCCAGCCAGATGCTTAAAATTACCATGACCAGCTACAAACCCACCACAAAAATAACAGGATGGAGAAAGCCTACTGTCACCGGGATAGTACATTTCTCTGCTAGTCAGCCTTCCATTCTCTTTTTTGAGATGTTCAGCTGCCAAAAGCAGTGTTACAGTCTCCTAGTAAGATTATTTTAAGGCTAATTGCTGCCATAAATTGTAGCTTATGATTCTAGTCCTCTTGAAGTCAACACACATTTTTGCCCTGACATCAAGAAAAACAAACTTTGATTGCAATGGTTACCATATCAACTTCCTCTTAATTTGAGTTGCACTCCCCAAATAATTTTTTCTCCTTTTATGATAATTTAGATATAGATGTTCATCTGTTCATGTAAGAAGCTATTAAAATATCTCCATATTCATCTCTGTCTATCAGTCAATGACAAGCATAGATGCATTAATACTGAGAGAGCTACAGTGGAATTCAATTAACTTTTATTAATAAGACATCAAGATGTTTTAGAGCCTGTTAGTGCTGTGCTTTGGGATATGATCCACACTCTGATAAATCTTCTGGGGTGTGTAGGCAGTGAGCAGAATGCATCTCCTTGTCAGTAACTTTGTGACCATGGATAGAGAAATGCCTCTCAATTCAATACAAATGGCTGTTACCATAGTTCTTGCATTGTCAAGATTTCCAGTGCAATCAAAGCTCACATCCCATCATGTAGATGAGATGACACAATACTCATGCTGAGTACCCTCAAGCATTTAATGTAAGTTCTTTGAATTGTCCTTTGGAGACACTTACCCCTCTCCAGTGTTTTATGAGAGTACTGAGTTATCTGTAATGGACTTAAAATTAAAATTGGCTGAGCTCTGTCTCAGCTGCAGCCTGTGGTGTCACTGGCCCTACCTGGACCTGCCTAAGTCAGTCAGGTAAACTGAATCAGCCCCATTGTCTAGTACGGGGAGCAAGTGGCAAGAAACAGCTTGTACCCAGACAGCTGAACTCTCTCCTCTCCCCAAAGGTAAGTTGGCCTCATCCATGGAGCCTACTGGAAAGAGTTTCATGCCTTAATGATGTCCTGAGCCATGTATGGGCATTGGCTGAAGGACTGCAAGGTGAATAAAACTGTTTCAGGAGCATGCTAATAATGAGAAAATGGGCTACCATGGGACAGGGCCCAATGTTTCTCCAGGTTTGTGTGATTTATTGCTGTAGATGTAGCTCCGGAAAGCAGTCTGCATGCTAGTTCTTAGAGCCATTTCTCAACACAGCATCTGCCAGCTATGTTTACCTTCTTAATAGAAATGTTGTGAACTGCTTTTAATGTGGAGAAACATACGGTTCAGAGACTGGGAGTTTGGATCAAGAATTCAAACTCCAAAGGAAAGAAACATCACCTGTGAAAAGAATACAAAGAGCCCTATATCCTTCCTCTAAACCAGCAGGGAAAGGTATGCACACCCAAATGAAATTAAATAGAAAAAAGCTTTCCTTCAGGTATATCCTGTTATGCACCTTAAATATGCACTGAAATATATTCCCACAGACTGAATGTATCAGAATTCTAATTAAATTTTAATTCCTTATGGGACATTAACTTTTATGTTAGAAAGAAATTGTTTCTCTTTAAAAAAATTAATTTTTATCTAACTCACTTTTCAGAGGGAAGTGCTGAATGTAAGTTTCTTCATGAGATTTACTCACAAAAGTAGTTCTCAGAAGTAAAATCAACACTGGTTTGTGTCATACAGGGAACCTGCCCAGGGTATTGTTGTACAAAGACATAAATTGCTTACAGTTTCCAAAAAACATAACTCGATTTTGACCACTGGCCTTTCAGGTTAGAGAAGCAAAGTCCCAGGGGCAAATGTGAGAAGTAAATTGAAGGAAAAATGTAGTGAAAATAATAGAAAATCTGCCTGGGTGGGTCAGGTACTATTTAGTCATTCTCAAATGGTTACCACTTTTTTGAAATTGGTATTTCTTGAAGAGGGACTAAATTAGTACAGAACAACATTTCTAAGCATTTGAGAAAAGAAACAACAAACTAGTGCTTCTTACCAAAACAGGGAATTGGTGACTGTGTCCAGTTTCCAAGCACCTGTTCTATGGTTACAGCTTTAATTTCTGTGCAAAATGTTTACAATTACCAATGAAAATGGAGAAGCAGCTCCTCAGTTTTATAGAACTAGCAATTCTGGACCTTGGAATATTTCTAATGGTTTAAGCTTATAACATAGCTTCACTTGAACTGCCCCCAAAAGATAAACAAATTATACTTAGTAACAAGATAGCTGTTTAATTTATTTATGGTATCTGATCTGAATGGTAAGTTTTTTTAGTAAGTTCATTAGCTACACAGCAGGGGACTGGCAGCTTTCTATAATTTGAAAATAATGAACTACAGTGTAATATATTCTAAGCAGAAAATGGACATCCAGATGATGTGAATAGGGTAAGGGTTTTTTTTGTATCCTCTAATGTAATGATTGCCAGCCTCTGCAGACACTTACAAAATAAGTAACTCTCCTGAGTTAAATCAGTCTTTCCTGTCCTTTAGGCATCAGTTTTAATCTGTAAACCTTTGCTTCACTGCAGATGAAATTTGAGTACTTTGCTGGACACCTAAACTTATACATGGAAGATCATCACACTACAGATGCATCAACACCCCCTTATCCTTATACAAACCAAAACAAAGGCAGATTTAATTCGATTTTACAGCAGGATTCAGTGTTGGCTAGGATGTTTAAGATAGAAGATGAATTAGTCTCACTGACTTTATTAAGAGAGACTCTGTGACTAATATGAAGGCTGGGAGAAAGCAGGGAGTCAGAAGAGTTGTTTCATTAGCTGCTCTTTCTTTCTCTTGGAAAACAGGCTGGAAGATATGCAGAAGAAGCCAAGACACTTAGTTTGTTTTATCTGATTAAATCAGCTTTGCTGAAATAACCAGTCCACCTTAGGGTTCTGTGCATGTGTGTGCATTTGAGAAATCTTCTTTCTTCTTTGCTTGAAATTTCACATAGTACATTTTGAACTCACGTTCCTCCAGGTGTGAACTGTGAATCCATACCCTACACTCCCAGGAAAAGGAGTCTCACTAGGGATTCCCTGAGCAGTTTAAAGCCATCCTGTTTCACTGCTCATCTCATTCTTCCCAGCCTACCCACTAGCCAGAACTGACTGTTTGAGAACCTCTCCACAATGTTCTTCTCATGTCACTCAGTCCCTAGCAATCTTTCTGTGACATATGAGGAATTGTTCAGTATTAAGCTTCTCCTAGTACCTACTGAAGGTTATCCCTCCTCTTTGTCACCTCTTGATGGCAAAAACCACAGCTGAGTTTTAGGAATGCTGAGGCAGAGGAATGGATTAAATGATAGTCTGTGCTGTGTGTGCTGTGAGACAAAGACTAAAAGCCAATGCGTACCAACACAACAGTGGAAACACCCAGCTCCCACCTGTTCTCTTGATGGTGGAGGTAGGTTTGGCAATCATGGTATGGTCAGAACAGTGCATTTGGGTTATTGCTCTCATTCAGGCTGTGGTGACTGGGTGCAGAGCTGCCAGAAAGGTACCTCTGATTTGCATGTCTTATTATCCCATTTATTGTTTCCTGACCCTCCTTTTTGCTGCCCTTGTACCTCCAGACTTCTCAAATAAGAAACTCAAAACCCCGATCAGTTTTCTCCACTGGTCTCAGTTTTGATACATCTGTACTCTAATGGGGTATTTCTTAAACTGTTATCATGGTCATCTCAGCTTAGCTTGGTGTTGCTGAGGTGGTTTCTCAGGCCTTGCCAGCTTCAATCCCTGAAGGTCCCCAACGCTTCCCTTCAGTGTTGGTGGGGTTTGGTTGTCTCTCTCCCTTATGCACCAGTTAAATGTTGTTATGCCTCATGACACTGCCTGTGATTTTGTCAGCTTCTCACATGGCTTTCTGTCACGTCTGGAAATTTCTTATCATGTCCAGTAATTTTCCATATGCTGTTGAATTAGCTTAACCTGAGGCCAAAACATAGACATTGGCCTAGTTGTTACCTGCCACTCCAGTAGTCTCTACACGTTTTCAGAACATTTCCTTTTTTGAGGCATTTCCCCTTTGATCTTACCTGGACTCTGAGCTGGCTGTTCTTTAACCCAAGGATTGTTTCCTGGAGGTACATTGTCCTTATACTGATGGTGACAGCTGAGATGTATAGCTGAGTGCTCTCAGGATTGTGCTCACAGTGGATCCCTACAGGTGCTGCAGGAAGCAGGGATAATGTGGGATCGGGTTGGTGCCTTCAAGGCTCTCTCACTCTGCTCAAAGGAGCAACTGGATGTGTTCAGCCATCTAGTCCTATTTTAGGTTAGCAGCAGCCTATGTGTGCTATGTTAGCAGTGGTAGACTAATGCAATATAAAACCAGATATAAACCATCATTAACTCCTATATGGAGATCATGACACTGATGTATAGTGTTTGTCTTTGAGTTAAAGCTGATGTTTTGCTGAGCTGGTGGCCTCTGAATGCAGGATACATCTTGAGAAGAACTTTAGGACATCTGGATCTTCAAGATGTTCAAGGACAGTTATGCACCATACATGTCACATCTTCTGTTAGTGAACTGTCCTGAATGCATCTGGCAGATTCTTGATGCCACACCCCTCTTGTGTAAACAAAACTGCCTCAAAAAGTGACCAAAGCTTTAGAAACTAAATTCAGGGCCAGACGAGGATAAGGTGAGGAAATCCCTTGTAAAAACAGAAATGTTCTCTCTCCGATACAGAGTGGTAGTTTTGTTCTGAGTCAAAAAGAGAGTTTTCAGAGCATTCAGGTGGGACTTTGTCATGTTTTGGGGAGTGCAATGGGTCATCTCTGCCCCAGGACAGTTGCAAAGATGTAACGCATTGGTGTGACTGCATCCTGATGCTGGATGTTAAGTGGGGAGATGATTAGTAAGACTGACCCCCACACAAGTTTTGGAAGATTTGATGTGCCTGTGATACTACACAAGCCCTGAAATTCTGGATCATAAATCATTTACCTTGAAATTAAATGTATGAATCACTCAGCAACCACATGATTTAGTTACAGCTGGCTTTGATGGACTTTTCTCTGATATTTATCTCATTTCATTGCAATTTTCTTGACTTCTGGGAAAAAAATGCAGTCGTTTTTAACTCAAAATGACATTGAATCTGTAGGCAGAATTCCTTTTGCTGTCAGTGGGAACAGGATTAGGTTTGCAGTGGTTACTACACGAAATTTTCTAATGAAAGATTATTCAGTCCCTTATTAACTATTCCTCTTTCATGGTAATTCAGATATAGCTGTTCATCTGCTTGCGAAACTCTTAAATATCTTCAAATTCATCTCTGTCAATCAATGACAAAGTGAGCTGCATGAATACTAGGAAAATTACAATGGATTCAATTAACTTATTAATAAGACATTGGAATATTTTATACCCTGGTAGCAGTGTGCTTTGGGACATGATGCATTCACTGATAAATCTCATGGTCTGCTGAGAACTGATTCCTTCTCAGTGATTCTGAAGTCACACTTAATCGGACAAAATCAGATATATAATTCTCAGCTGCTGCCTTATGGAATAGTGATGGTGGAAGTTGCAGAGTAGCAGAGATGAGATGTTTTGAAGGACTGGGCACTTTCAGCTGAAATTTTGCTTGATTAGAAGAGAATTTGAGTCTAAACCCTTAAAGACAGGGACTCCGTTTTGATTTGTGTCTATATCAATCAGTTGCAGTAGAGACGCTCTTAAGGATATTTATGAGGCAGAGTTACCTAGATTCATGTAAATCTTTGACATTATATAAATGTTTATAATTGATTGATCTAGTAATACGCTAGTAATTCAGACTGCTAAATACCTCACAGATGAGAAAAGTAAGATTCATAATGTGCAGATTCTGAGGAAAGGAACTTTATCTCTTAATCTGTGCCTGTTTTTATTAGTGATGGAACCAGTAGTTTTCTGTATCATACATTAATCCTAAATGTACAGGAAATTCATTAATATTGTAGAATACAGATAACTGACATCTTACATTCTCTTTTGTTGTTCAAGATCCTAGGCTTGCCTTCAAAGCTCATTACCAAGGTAGAACTGAACGGACTATTGCTAGCGCTCAAATACTACGACTTTGTTTGCTGCTGTTTGAGATACTGAGCGAAGTGTTTTGGCCTGAGGAGGTTTTGTCAACTGTCCACAGCAGAGATGGTGAAATTAAGGAAAAATATTAATCTGAAAGACTGGGGTGAGCAGGAGGTTGGGGGACAGTACTTATACACACACAGATAGATGCAGTATATATATATTTTATTATTAGTTTCAATGTCTGATAAATTAGAAATGGTCAACCATTTCCTTAGTTTGATCTTTTTAATTTATGAGTTCCTAGGGTGGTGACTTTGCTTTTCTTTGCAAACATACATTGACTCTTGCTCTCCACATGTTGGAAAGTATCTATGGCTACCTGTACATTGGAAATAAAAGGAGCCAAGGCTTGTTCTTTTCCAGTGGGATAGGTAGCACATCATGGTCTATGTCCATATGGTTAAACTCATTCTTAGAGCAGGCTGGCTCTGATTCTAATGCTTTTTGGGAATAGTCCCTCACTAGTGCTGTCCTTGAATTGTGCCTGCATATTTTCTGGGAGCATGCTAGTTAGCAGGGGCAGTTGCATGCCTTTTCTCTAGCTGAGTCCCTGACTGTTTAGAACAGAGTAATCAATAATTCTGTATAGTTTGTTCCATCCTTTCCATTCTGTGTAGTTTTTATACTGCCTCATGACTTGTGAACAAAATTGTTTTCACTAAGAATGAAAATAAGGATTTTAAAATGTGCTATGAAAAACTCTTACAGTTTGTCATTATTAACGGAAAATAATTAAGGGAAATAAATATTTTTTTCTGTATTTCAAGACATTGATTCATTTCCAAAAGTAAACTGTGTTGACTATTTAAAGAAAAAAGCATACTATAAGATTTTCAGGAATTTCAGATGCAACAGTAAAGACCCTATGCTGAAGACTTTAGAGGGGCTTGTGCAGACGCAACCTACAGGATCAGTTCTTGATTTGACCAATGTCATAATGACTGGAACAAACACTTAGCTTGTTCTTGTATTCTGGAGAAAAACAGCCACGTGAGCTGGCCTGAGATCAGGAAATCTCAGCAAGAACAATTTTGCCTATGCCTTTTTATGATTTACTGCTTTTCTGATGGAAGTGCTAAAGGGAAGGCACTGCAAGCTTTGTAGGCTCCAAAGCCCAGAGACCTTGCAGGTATATGAAAGAACCCGTCATCAGCTCCATGTCTGCATGACAATCTGCCTGGGTCTATCTGTTGCCACAGAACAACACCACTTTACCAAGAGACAGGGTTGCTGAATCCAATAGCTCAATGGAGACAAGGCTGCGGCAGCCCCATGCCCCCAGGACCAACCAGCAGCAAGGTTGAGCATGGATTCCCAGCAGGCACATGTACACAGAGCACACATATACACCACAAATAAGACATATGGCTAGCCACAAAGACCAACATGGACAGAAAACACTGGTCACAAAAATGCAAACACACATGCCTTATTCTGTTCCCTTCTCTGGCTGATAGTGGGAATTATATGTATGTGTATATAAATGCATATCTTTATAAATAAATGCATTAAATAGAAATATATGCATACATATGTATGCATACATGTAAATATATGCATATATGTACAATGTGGATCCCTCCAGCAGCTGCACTCAGATGGATTTTAGTAAGGCTTTTGATACTGTCCCTCACAGCATCCTTCTGGACAAGTTTTCCAACTGTGGGATTGTCCTGGTTTAGCTAGGATAGGGTTAAGTTTCCCCAGCAGTGGGGGGGGAGCTCTAGCCGGGTTATTCAATACCATGCTGACATCAAGCGAGACGGTTGGTTAACACGTAGGTTATGCCATTGCTCTGTTCTCACTGCTGTATTGGTAGATATTTTGCTCTGTTCATTGTTATTACTGTTATTGTTGTTGTTTGTTGTGTTGCTGTTGCACTGTTGTATTAAACCTCTCCTTATCTCAGCCCCGGGGCTTTGTATTTCACTCCCTTTGTGGGGGAGGGGCAGCGGCTGCGTGGTCTCAGACCCCGGCAGGGCCTAAACCACCACAGGGATGAACAGGTTCACAGTGCGCTGGTGGAAGAACTGGCTGGAGGGGAGAGCTCAAAGGGTTGTAGTGAATGGGTTCACATCTGACTGGCGACTAGTCACCAGCAGTGTTCCTCAGGGTTCAATTCTAGGGCCAGTCTTGTCCAATATATTTATCAGTGATCTGGATGCAGGAGTTAAATGCAGCATTAACAAGTTTGCTGATGATACCAAACTAGAAGGTGCTGTTGAGTCTCTTGAGGGACAAGAGGCCTTGCAGAGGGTCTAGATAGATTGGAACACTGGGCAATGATTAATGGGAAAATTTAACAAGTTGAAATGCCAGATTCTGCACCTAGGGCAGAGTAACACCGGGCACAAGTATAAATTGGGAGAGGAGTGGCTGGAGAGCAGCCCTGCATAAAGGGATCTGGGGTGCTGGTCGACAGCAGGGTCAATATGAGTCAGCAGAGTGCTCTGGCAGCCAGGAGGGCAAACCACATCCTGGGGTGCATCAAAATGGTATAACCAGACAGTCAAAAGAGGTGATTATCCTGCTGTATTCAGCATTGGTGCAGCCTCACCTCGAGTACTGTGTGCAGTTCTGGGCCCCACAATTTAAGAAAAATGTGAAGGTCTTTGAATGTTTGCAGAGGAGGGTAACAAAGCTGGTGAAAGGGCTGGAAGGGATGTCCTGTGAGGACTGGCTAAATGCTTTGGAATTGTCTAGTTTGGAGAAAAGGAGGCTGAGGAGTGACCTTATTGCTCGCTACAACTTCCTGAGGAGGGGAAGTGGAGAGGGAGATGCTGATCTCTTCTCCCTGGTATCCAGTGTTAGGATGTGTGGAAATGGTTCAAAGCTGCACCAGGGAAGGTTTAGACTGGACATTAGGAAGCATTTCTTTACTTAGAGGGTGGTTAAACACTGGAACAGACTTCCCAGAGAGGTGGTTGATGCCCCAAGCCTGTCAGTGTTTAAGAAGCATTTGGACAATACTTTAACTTGATCATCCCTGAGCTGGTCAGACAGTTGGACTAGATGATTGTTGTAGGTCCCTTCCAACTGAAACAGTCTATTCTATTCCATTTTCTGCCTAGTAGCTGCCCTCATTGCTGGTACCTGAGCACACGAGCCTTCGAGGTTGCAGCCTCACTCCAGATGCTGGTACTCAGACCACCTCCCTCACACACACACACACACATGCACACAGATATCTCAGTCCAGTCCCAGGCCCTACAGTCTCTCCAGCAGTTGTTCTGGATCCCCTTGTCTCTCTAGTAACCAGCTTGGATTCAGTCAGATCTCTGCCCCCTTGTACCCATCATGCTCAGACATGAAATTCTGATTTCTTGTTGTAACTACAAACCAGTTTGCTGAGGACAGAAAGGAAACAAGAAAACTATTAAAAAAACCCCTTAATGATTGGCCTTGTTTTTCTAGTAGATGCTAAACATTTTCTTTTTTTTTCTTAAACTTTTTTTGGAGAAGGAATGAAGGAGAATATGCATGAGATCCCTGCTCTTCTAAATTAAATGGCAAGACTTTCAAGGAGGAAATTTTCAACCATTGAGTTTTCCCAGGTTCTTCATAGGCATTTTCTTTTGTAAAAGAGTGAACCAGTGCCAGAACTTCAGACAGTTCAAGCTGGATTAACTGCATTTGATCAATGTATCTTGTTTCAATTTCCCTCAACAGAAGACCTGGCTCTCAGTTACAAAGGCAAGAGCGATAATTTTAAAAACATAAAGTTTTATGTGAATCCATTCTGTTGTTATTAAGGAAGGTGAAAGTGTTACACAGGAGAGAGTGAAATTAGCTTTGAAATGATTTTGCACTTAGTTTTTTTTTTTCCCTGGCTTTCCTGTAGCAGAAAGGACATACTTTCCACACCTGTTTTGAAAAGGCTTGATCTGAAGAAGACCAGAACTTGCTGTTTCACTCTGACAACTATGATGTACTCCCTGGATGCTTGATCCAAACACCACAAAGTACCTTCATTACCTATCCCCATTCCTGTCTTTCCCGTTTTCTATACTTTAGAAATAGAAGCAGTGCGGATCACCTTTGAACTGAAGCTGTGTGCTTATTACCAGTTTCATAGCCACAGCTGTGTAACTGCTTTCCAGAAGGAAATTAAATCTGCATGGAAGAAAGGAAAAAAATTGAGGTAGTTTAAATAAATAAGGTATGTTTTTTCTATCTGGTAGTCTTAGGAATACAGAAATTATCAGACCGGATCACGCTCCAGGTCTGTCCAGCTCAGCATCCTGCCTCTAACAGCAACCAGGACAGGCTGCCTCGGAGGAAGACACACGAACCCCAGCATGCGCAGACATAGCATAATCTGTTCCTCTGTGATGTCTCATTTTTACTCTTTGGAGGCCTGTATTGGGGTAATTATTGTAGTTCTGGATCTTGTGTTACTATGTAAACTTCCTTTTCTTTGAATGGGGCTTTTTTCTCATTTTTTTTCTCTTTCGTCTAGGACAAAAGTAGATGAAATCATATTTCCATATAACCACAACTGAAAGGGAAATATTAAAATCCTTGACTGACTTCTATGGACTTTTCAGATAGATGAACAGTAAGTTTCATGGGGACCATTTTGTAGCTTCTGAGACTCAAGTGAGTCAAGTGCAGGTGTTATGGCAGGTTTCTGTCACATGTCTGGTGACAGGACCATACTGGCATGGGGCCTTTAGAGTGATGCCATCATATGGAGGAGGTGAGCCAGCAGGTATTTTTGGGCCTGCTCCTGAAACAACCTCCATGCTAAGTCCTGCACCATCCTGCCATGTCCACCGAGATGTTTCTGCTCCTTACCATGAGGAACCTGCGATGTGTGTCACGGCTCACAGTTTTTTGCCCCACCTATAAAAAGGTTGTCTGGCCCTGCCATATGGAGTCACGGGTTGCAGCACAGCATCTTGCCCTTCTAAAAGTCAAAGAAATATATATGCTTGCTGATTTTTGGCAAGTTTGAGAATTTCAGCCTCTCAGAGTAATGCCATTTTCTTTAACAGGCAGCCACAACTAACATCCCTATTTGAAGAGTGCAGAAGTCACAGTTCTCTAACTACTATCGGCTAATTAGCCAAAGCGATCTGTTGTTTTGATAAGTCCTGCCAGAGGAGATTGAATAAAACTCCAAGCCATTGAGACAGCCTGGACATAAGAAGAAAGTGGGATTTTATTTCCTTTATTACAGGCTGTGGGGTTTTTTTTCATTGATGAACCAAGAGGCATATGTGTGTCTTAAGCTACCTAAAGCCCTCAAAACCCGCTGCTCAGCTGCTGATTAACTCAAGAGGGTTAAATGACTAAATTTCCACTGTTGCACATATACAAAGCAGCTTATGTGCTGATCCTGCTCCATATTTTATGAGCTTCTTGGATCCCTCACTCAAACTGCAGCCCCAAACCTGGAGTTAATTCCCCTTGTCAGTCTCCCATAGTCCCTCTCAGAGCATTTCTCAACTGGAGACTGTTCCCAGCATGCTGACTCCTTGGCATGTTACTTCAGGCTTGCTGAAATCTTGCTTCCTATTCAAATCTTCCACAAAGATCTCCCTGAATAACCTCCTAAAAGAAAGAGACCTCATTTATTATAGTTAATGGGAAGGTAAGCTCCTTTTAAACTTCATTCAAATACATACTCTGTTCTCCAGACTACTTCCAGGAGCGCTAGGTCAGAATATGGAGCAGGTACCCTGCCTTGCAGAACTGCCAGGTCTCTGACTCCCAACAAGGAGTCAGTGGGAGGAAGCCAGAGATGTTCTTGGTTGTACAAGGAGCAGAACAAAGATAACATATAGACTGTCTTGAGGAAAAGCGATGTAACAAAACTTGTTATATAAAATGCAGCTGATCTTACCTGCAGAATAATTTTTTTTTTTTAGCAACAAATTTGTTGGAAAAAAAAATCCATCTTGAAACATTTAAAATACTTTTTTTTTGGTTTGTTTTCTATAGCTGATTTTTTTTCACAGATGTCAGTATAATAAAAAAGGGTCTCTACCAAGTATTTCTGGCTCTACTGTACATTTAATAGCTTCCATGGTCTCCTATCTCTACTGAGAAATGAAAAGTGAAGTGACTCCTCTATAGACAGTGCAGCCATTCATGCATACAAACATCAGCTTCTTTTGTAAGCATGTACAATCATTGCTGCATAGAGGGTGAGAATTACTCCATGATGTGTATCCCATCCATTTCCAAAACAGATGTCACCCTAGAGCTGTCTTTTCACTTTCTCAGGGAGTCCTATAAGGTTACAAAAGAAGTTAATCTATTAAAAAGCTCTGCCCTGTTCATCCTACTTCAATTCCAGTGTCCAAAGACTCAGAGCTTCTGGCCATGATAATTTCTAATACATGCTTTCTTCTATATTACCAATTTGCATGCATATAACCCGTAGGTTATCTGTAAAGAAAGCTGGTGTTTCAGCAGCAGTGTGGATTACATTCAAGTGCAAGAAGCAAAAGGAATATATAGGAAAATTTTTTTCCCTAATAGTCTCCATGCTTCTGATTTCCCATAAACTAACCCCTGACCTTCCCTCCTCCTCTTATTTGTCTCTAATTTTTTTTTCCTGCTCAACCAAGGGAAAAGTTTAGCTGAGATTTTATATTCAGGTGCTTGTAAAGGGGTAACAATTATTGTAAGTGCACACAGTACTTTGGAATACATGGTTGTTATAAGCTCTGCTGATGTAAAGTTCAGCTCTTCAATTAATACTGTCTACTTCCAATTAATACTTTCTTCTTTCAGAGACAGGACTGCCAACCTCCCCTATTGTACATACATTTTCCCCTGTTACATTGCCATCACAGAAGCAAACCTACTCCTGTTAGCCCCACGTAATTCGTGACTTTGAGTAAACAAACTTCATGAAAGAGTCAGCCAGAGGGTCAAGCCTAAAACAGCTACAGGACCAGGTGAACCAGTAGACAACAGACATAATGGTGTCAGTGTGGAGCATCTGAACAGCTGTCAGTGAAGAGGTGTGGATGGGCTGTTTGTACCTACCCCAGCTTCTGTATCTCAAGCTGAATGTCCACTTATCTCTTCTGCCAGCTCTCCTTTTCTCTCACTACTCCCTCCTTGTATAACTCTGTCCTTAACTGGTCATTTCTCTGTATTTGTCTCTGCTGAATTCTCTTCTCTGAGGTCATCTTGTTCTCTTCTCAGGGAAGAGATTGCCCAGCAACATCATACCTCCATGTGACGTTCATCCCCAGGCACCACTGAGATATGACTGTTAATAAAAATGATAGGTAGAACCAAGAATTTGCTTTCAAAGCACTGATGCAATTAAACTGAGGAGCCTCACATACTTGCCCATATAATAAACTGCAAATGACCAGAATCCCTAAACTTTGGTCTTCTGAGTTGTTCAGTAAGCATACAACAATGTACAATAACTTTGACTAGATATTCATGATGCCACACTTCAGAGGAACCCTGTCTATGAGTATTTAACCTCTTTCCAAGGGAGGCTGCCCTTCCCACAAAATGGCTGAAAGCTGTGAAATTACCTACAATCACCAGTCCTTGATAGTGTCTTTCCCAGCTTGTCACCTCTCTGAAGCAGGGACAGCTTGGGTGCTCCTTAGCTGTACACTGCTCACTGATGAGGAGCTGCTTGCTCAGTGAGGACATCAGTGGATTAGACTTTAGAAGTCAATTAGTACCCTTGCAGTCCTCAGTGCTGTGCTGCTCATTTTCCAAGACATCCAGGTGTATGCTGGAGTTGCCAGCTGTGAATTTAATAAATTTGATATAGAACAAGAATGAAACCCCTGGTGACCCTGGGAAGCCAGTTCAGCCAGAACACCATCATTGCTGGAAGTGTCACACCAATGAATCAGAGCAGCAAGAAAAAGATTGATGGAATGGCATTTAGCAGCAGCGGCATCAGGTAAGCAGGTTTTTTTTTTCTTTTAAACATTTGAAAATTGGAACATTTCATGATCTTTCATCCAAAAGTCACTGGTTTGTGTCAAAATGTATGAGCAGAATAACAGCACTATGTCTTTAGAATATGGTATGTCATCATTAGAAGAGCACGTAAATCCTGAAAAACACAATTATTTCGAGATTTGTAGTCCTGAGCTTACTGGTTGAGAAGTCACAAGAATTATTTATTTTAAACATTAGACTTATAACTAGAATCCTACAGGGGTTTTGGAGGGGGAGTTTTTTTAAGTTATAAACATTAGTACCTCAAAATATATCATTTTCAGCAACTGGAGAGAAAACTTTCCATTCAAAATTCTTCCCAAATTTTGATCACCAAATGCTGACACACTTTCAGTGTAGAAGTTTTTTAAAAAGTTTCAGAGCTTCCAAAGGACACACTTAGATAAAACTGAAACATTTAACCTAAGTTAAAAAAAATAATTTGTGTGAATAAAGAATAAATTCTGTCCTGCTCTACTATTAATAAAAATGTCATATGCCTTGGAAGATACAGTATTTTCTAACACCTATGTGAAAGTTGTGTCTGGGTGGCATGGTACCATTTAAATTTACTTCATATTATATGTTAAAGACAGGTTTTTAGCTGTGTTCTTCTCAACTGAGGTTTTAATAGCTGCTAATTCAGTCACTGTTAGCACAGCACTGGAGTCCTCTGACATTGTGCTGCTCCAGTGCACAGAGGTGTCAGGTTAACAGTGGATTTTATGCCTGTAACTAGCTAGCAAAGCCAACCTTCTGTTTCTTTTCAAGATAAACTGCTAGGAGTTAATACATCCAAAGTTTCCTATTCATAAAAGAATGGATAAATGATTTTTAGGTTTTTATTGCAATTTAAATGGTTTATATTAAGAAGTTCTTCATTTACAGTCTTATATTGCAGAGAAATTCTGTAGATTTACTCTGGTTTTATTCTGTTTCTCTATAACATTTAGTGTTGACCACTGCCAGAAGCAGGACAATGGGCTAATTGGATCTTAGGTTTGATGCTGTACTGCTTGTTTTATGTTCCCACAGTTCCTATACTTGTTTTATTATCATTGTCTTCTTTTAAAATACACAGTTTTAATCCTGTAATCCTTGTTTCTTGCAGACTCTGTGTCTCAACAGAGAGGGTAAGATTTTGTTGCCTAAATATAGGAGGTTAACATCATTTTAAGCATAGATGGGTATCCTTTCAGGCTTCCAGCTGCTGCTTCTAAAGGCTGCAGGTCTTCCAGACCTGTCTCCTTGCATGTGTTTAGGACACTCTTGGGTGCCCCACATTGCACTAGGAACCTGTAAAAAAGGCAGCTGAATCTTGCCCAGACAGTTTTACACTGTTTTACATGTTATACAATGTCTAGCACAATGAATCTCATATCCTGACAAGTAAGTCTGGATGCTATAAGCAATACTATGTACTTTGTGAGACAGCCATAAACATGAACTTAGAAAAGACCATGGATAGATCAAATCTGTGCTGTAAAATGTCTTCAGAGTGGAAACATTTCTTCTTCTTGTCAGAATTTGGCAAAGGTAAATACTTTGTGGGAACAAAGACATTTTAATTTAATTTCATTTTGAAAACAGGATAAAAATTATCTCAATAAAGGACATTTTGATTGTCTGCCTCCAAATGGTTTTGTTTTCATTTTAAAATGTTATTTTAGATGTATGTACACAAAATGACATAAGTCCATATGTCTATATTATGTCTAAGTGTAATGTATGCCCATAATACAAGAGGTGAATTTGGAATAGAAACTTTGATTTATGTTCTCATGGAACATTTACATCACCCTGGAATTAATTTACTTGCATTTCATTTTGTGGGAAATTTTACAAAAAGTTTCCCTTTTGTAACACAAAGAATTGTGTAGGAGGGCTGTTACTTGAGAAAAACATAAACGCCAATTCCTCACTGGCTCCATGGCTGTAGAAACTCCATAACCTGAGATCATCATGAAGCAATTAATGCGCATCTGTCACAGTGCTTAGATATACTGTACCCTGCTTTGCAGCAAGTATTGGACTAAAAAGCATCTTGGGGTCACTTCCCTATGATTCTGTGGCTCAATATGTGTTTTACCACAAAAATCTGGATTTATCCACATAATTTTTGACACAAAACTGAAGTACCTAGGTTAGGAGCATAGTAATATTAGCCTCTCTATTTAAGCTATAGGAAAAAAATGAAGAAAGCAATTCTGGGTTGAACTGGGCTCTGAGCTGGAATGGAATCAGAAATTAAATTTTTATGTCACTGCCATCTTTGGTTAGGATCATCTCAATTAATGTCATGCTATGAATATGAATTCTTAAAGATGTTTTAGTGATTTTTTTCCTAACCAAGCAATTGATAGTGAGCAGCTATCTCTTTTAAGACATATATTTTTAACACTAGACCGGACTCTCCCTAAAAGCTTAGGTGTTTCCTCCATTTAAGGAAAACTGGTTAATATAAAACCTAGGAAGTATCAGTTACTAAACACAAAAATAGAAAGGAAACAGATCTATACACTGTCAAGATTTGAGTCATCTCTAGATATGCCCTAAATACATTCCACAGAAAATACTAAATTAAAATCATATGTAAAAAAAATGGCTCAGTGCTTCCATAAGCTCAGCAAGGCATGAAAAAACTGAGATAGGCTCATTTGTTGGATGTTTAACACAAGGGAGACTTTTCTGACCCCTATATGTTGGATACCACTAATTGAATACTACACTGAATCTGACTCAGAAAAAAATGGGACCATTCCTTCCATCAAAGTAAAACCCTTTCCTATAAGCTCAGATCCTTTGCTTAACACAGCAGAGGAGAAAACTTGTCACAAATTTTACATGATGTCAATTTCTCTACACTGAGTTGTAGGTGTCCCTGGTTTGGGAATTAAAAGTTTTTTACTCTGGTCTGATTTTGCAATGAATGTATTTGACCCATGCAAAAATAAACAAGAACCACCATCCAAATCATTATTTGTATGGAATACTGAGAGCCTTTGCATTTACTTTTAACAGCTTTAAAGACAGTGCCCATAAACACATGTAAGTAGAGCAGAGCAGTCTAGCTGTAATGCAGAACTCATTAAACTATTTTCCCTGGTTTTTGAGTGCAACTGATCTGTGAATACAGTTGGGAATATATATATATTTCTGAAGTGATTCCCCAAATGTTTCACACAGAGAGCTTTCAGTTGAAGAATTAGTTTCAAACTGTTTTTTTTTGTGCTGCTGGTTTTGAACATGTTTTTTCAACCAATGCTGTGGTTATCAAAGTGATATTTTGGTGTTTGTCTTCTTTATATGGTTCTATGAAATGCATATAAGCAGGACAAAGGCTTAGTTGGGTTGCCTGTGGTGTAAATATTCAGAGTTGGAGGGACTATCACTGTCATTGCAGAAGAGCTGAAGGGAAGGATAACCTTGTGGTTAAGATAGTGGACTGTGACTCAGGATATCAGAGTTCAATTCCTGCATCTAAATGTATCGTAATACAAATAATCCTAGCCTCATCCTTTAGTTTCAATTTACATTTGTCTTTCCCCATCATCCCATTGCTTGGTTCAATCCCTTTGTGCCGCATGATGGAGGATATTGCAGGTTAACAGTGAAAGGTTAACGCAGTAGGCAACATGCTTTGAAATCAAATGACCAGAATTATTGTTGCGTTGATTAGTATGCAAGAGATATTGTGTGTGAGTCAGCATCATCCTAAAACAGCCTTGTCTAAGTGAAAGGACATAAAAATATTCACCCCCTGGGCATTTTGAAAATATTTTTAGCTTCATTGGTATGGAACCAATATCCTCAGGACCTGGAATTGAATGTTCTTAACATGAGGCAGAAGAAGCAAGTGCAACACAATAACATGCCATTAGCAGAGTCCCAGTGATTATTG
Organism: Strix uralensis; assembly: GCF_047716275.1. Taxonomy (NCBI): domain Eukaryota; kingdom Metazoa; phylum Chordata; class Aves; order Strigiformes; family Strigidae; genus Strix; species Strix uralensis. The sequence continues at coordinate 128,337,896 of NC_133973.1, forward strand.
CTCTTCCTTGTTCCCCAAATAAATGTGCATTAGTCAGTAACAGAAATCTTCCTTTTAAGACCAGAGAATTGAAAAGTATAGACTATCAGGCCTAGATATCACTGATTTCAGGTTCAGTAATGGAGTAACCTGCCAGAGCTGAGAAAAATCCCATGCACACAGAAATCATAGCTCTCCCAACTGTAGGGTGTCATTGTTTTCTCCTATGGGTTAGTGAAAAAGAGAGAGAACAAAGACTTCCAGGGAACAGACATGTTTGATGGCAGGGGAAAGGAAAGACATAGCTGAGGGAATAGGTTGATCACCTGGTAGCAGACAGGCAAGAGAAAGAAGGAAGAAACCTGTGAGGGACGCTAGTTGTACCATCCATCGCACTTTTTAGCTGGACAAGGACTCAAGAAGGATATAAAAGAGTGAATTTCATCTTCACTGGATAGAATAGTAGCAGTCAGTAGTGCCAAGGGAAAAAAAGGGGAGAAAAAAAAAAAAAAAAGAAAAAAAGACATAGAAGGAAAACCTGGAAAGATGGAGAACCACATGTCTGATCTGCCTGAAAGAGGCACTGTCTCAAGCATCCTCTGACCTAAATCCTCACTACTTTGTCATGGCTCCTATTTATTTGGAAGAGGAATAATGAGCATTTTATTTACTGTGTCCTCCAAAACTTGTTTGTTTTGTTCAGAAGTACTGGCTGAATCAAAAACACTACCTCCTTTTCTCCATCGTCTCTTTAGACATTTGTGACTACAGCAATGCCACTTCAGTTTTCAGAGGTGAAATGAAACCTTGCGTATCAGAGAGTGACAGTCAGCTTATTTCTTTTCTGCTGCTTTTTACAGCTCAGTGAGCCTCAGCAAAGTTGCTCTTTGCTGCACCTTATTTCCTTTCTCTGTCTTAGCATGCTGAAGAGCACCTTTGTTTCCAAAGAAATTTGGCAATGTGCCATAAATGGAGCTTATTCTTTACTGGCATTGGTAGGAAACAAGGATTAAAGGGATTTCTTTTCCTGAAGTTACCTCTGGCCAGCATGGCGTACACTCTCATATCACATATCACAGTCATGAAGGTCATGAAGACTGGTAACCCCATCTCCAATGTGTATTAGAGTTGCAATTGGTTCTGTAATATGCAATTAACATGAAACAAATGAGAATGATAACTTAAGAATAGAACAAGAACCTAGATAAACTTTATTGAGGTTTCTTGTTGAAAAGGTTTTCATAATCAGTTTATTCCTAGATTTCATTTCAAAATTGATGAGGTGGGGTTTTTTTTAAATTATTGTCTTTTTTGTTTTGTAGGATTTGGGGGGGGGGAGTGGGGTGGTGGGGTTTTTTGTTTTCTTTTTGACCAGTTCTTCTCCTGATCCTTTTCTCAGCTGATTATCCTCCTGAAGGCTTGCATGTGGAAGTGACCAAAATCCACTGCTGTTCTATCACACATATCAGCTGTAATCCATAAAGTTCTAAGTTTTTTAACAAAATAATTCATTAATTCAGAATCAGGGCAAAGTGACTTGCAAATTTCTTAAACAGGGGAATACATTCCCTCAGCATTTGTGATTCATATTTTAGATGGATAAGCCTATTGTAATATTTTAAGAGATTTTGTAAAACAGTATAAACAAGCAAATATACATTTACACATGTTACTAAGCCAAAGGTATTGCAGTTTCATTAAGCTAATCAAAAGTGGCACAAAGCAATAATCAAATTGGGGTCACAACCAAGAATGAATCAATAAGTTCAAATGATTAAACTTTCAAACTATTAGTGCAAATAATCAAATCAAATTACGAGTTTGACACTGTTTGAATTAGTTTAAGTTAGTTTTTCCTTGAAAAAATTTAAGGAAGAGCTGGATTTCTTTCATCTATGATCTTAACTATATGTACAAATATTTCTGGGGAAGGAATGAGGTTCCCACAAGATGGAAGTGTACTTAATCTCAGTTCAGCTTCTCTCTCTTAACTTTTCTTCTCTGAATGTTAGATATCAAGTTTAAAGTAGTCATGCAGTCCTTGTGGAAGTGACAGAGAGAGGCACAAAACAGAGATATATTCTGCTTTTCTAATCTTAAACATTCAGTTTAGGGCAAGGTATATTTCCCTCTGGAAATTGGTCTTTCTCCCCAATTTGTGAAAACAATACCCACATGATTAACTTGGACTAGACAACTATTTTAGGTATGAAAAATCCTGCTTTAGACATCTAATTTATTTGGTTTTTAAGGTTAGGTAAAATTGATCTGGGCCTGAGCATTTGTCCCAGGCTTAGCCCTTTGACAACACAATTCAGAAAATACAAGTGATGAAGTCCTTTTGTTCATCTTAGCAGAGTGTGACTAGATGAATACCATTTGAATGTCTCCTCCTTAAATCTCACTGCTATGCATTATTGTGGTTGTTCTTATTCCACCCCCTAACTTTAGAACAAAAGAACCTTTTCACAGACTTCACACAGAGGTGATGGATAAATCATACACATTAACTGCTTTTGAATAACACCATTTTAACCTGAAAAATCTATTAATTCTGTGCTGTTTACTTTAAGAAAATTATTTAAGACATTGTTTATGCATATGCTGACACATGCATATAATATAATTAAAAAATAATAAGGAAAAAATAAAAGATGAAGACAATTATCACACAAAGAGACTGAATTCTTAATTTCTTGGGAACTTGCACTCAAGTAGATGTAGTTCTTTGTTATCTTTATGTAGACAGTAGATTTATGGTCAGGATTGGTAACACATTCAGGATATCTTATCAGACTGCAGGTGACTCATGCTGGCTTTACTAGTGAGTCAAGTTCTTCATCTTTCCCTTTTCTGTTTAGAGAAAGGTGGGAAGCTTTGGCTGTGATTTACAACAGAGAGAAAGACCCATCATTCTTGTGCAAAGGTTTGTCTTTATCAGGATGCTATCCTGTCTGCTATATCCTATGTATACATGTGGGGTTTTTTGGCCAGTTAGGTGAACACAAATCCTCATGGCTCAGTCCTGTAGAAGGAAAACTTCAGTGTACAATAAAGAATTCCATGACTGAGTAGCCCTAATGTTTGCAAAATCAGCAATATTGACTGCAGATATAGATACTCAGAGTAGATTTATAAGGGGAAGTCATGATGTTGGCCGCCTACCTTACAATGATGGATGTTATACAAGCAGTTGACAGAAACTCATCCTTTATACAAATACTTAAAATTTGCAGCTACTGAAAAGGATTTTCACATATTTAACACTTAAGGAGTTGGGTAATTAATATCAAATCATAAGGGGAAAGGCAGAATGTAATCTTGTTCAGCATTAGCCTGTTAAATATTAGGTATTTAAGATATTTATTTGGGTTCCTTCCACAATCTGTAGAGAGTGATAGACCTCTCCAGAGGGCAATTTGTCCTAAATTTAGACATCTCTCTTAATGTGGTATAAATTGTCATCTGAAGGAACCTGTATTTGTATTAACTGTAGAGTGAGACTAGGTAATTGGTTTAGACATGGTAGTCAATTTTTAGATGACAAATGTACCCAAGGTTTTCTGGTCAAAGCTTCTTTTAATTTTTCTCAATATGTCTTCTTCACATTGAATTCTCCTAGGCGCAATTCAAACCTCATCCCACCTTCCTTATCAGATGCAGAGCTTAATCCAGCTAGCTCTGTTTAGGCATCTATTTTGCAGACATGTAGTCAATCAGTAGCCTAGATGTAGGTTTCTAGTGCCATCTGAGATGCCCCAGGGTATTCCATGTGGCTCTGAGCAGTGCTCCTGTAGCTTGTGTCATATCTGTCAGCCTTTTGTGGATGATTTGGACACTCCAAAGTGTTGCAAATTGCACCATATGTTTGGGCAACTGAACAGAGCTTGTAGGGTGGAAGTCAGTTCCAGATTAAGACATTTAAATTCAGATGCCTGCATGTAGGTGTCTACATGTGAGTTAAGTGCCTAAGCTCCTGCTTTAGTCAATGAAAATTTAATAACTACACGGGAGCCTGAACAGCAATTCAGCTGACCCGCTGGCTTTAGCCAGACTTAGGATAAATAGAATTGCTCTAGACTCTATTTCCTATACTAACAAGGGACTCAAGGCTTGTGGCTGGAAGCCAGGCAGAAAGCTTAAGGGCATCTCAGATAGCACTAGAGGCTTATGTGTGGACAAATGAATTGAGTTTGTGCTGCTATAATAGAAGCTTGGTCACTGCCTCACATGTAGACACCTACATGAAGGTATATTAAGTTAGTAGTAGTTTTACCTCTAACTGAATCACACCCGAAGCTGGAAGAGATAAATCCTGTGCTTCATATCTGGGCACATGGCTACAGGTGCTAGATAGGCACCTTTCTCATGCTGAACAGTGAATTGTATGTGCATGAACAAAATTTCTACAGCTTCAGACAAGATAGGCCAGTAAATCACTGGCAGAGATGGAGTTTAAGTGACTCAGGGAACCCAGCACAGACTTCTGAAACAGTAGACCAAAATCTAATAGACAACAACACAAAAAAAAAAAAAAAAAATAAAAATAAAATGACAGAGTGAAGCTGAAGGCAATTACTGACTTGAAAAAAGATATGAATTTAGTGACTGCGCTTGATGAGGCAGACCCAGCAAAGTCTGTGAGCGGCAGACAGATTGATGCAGATGAATGGTGTGATGCCTCTGTGTTGCGAGGAAATACTGAACAAAGAGATTAGGAGGCGGAGAAAGAAGCCGAATAGAAATACATCAGAAAAAGTTATTTTAAAAAGGAGAAAGGTGCTAATTTTGACACTGTGTGGGCTGAGGCAGCTCTATGGACCAACTCTATGAAACAAGGAATCATTTCTCGTTTATAACCCTTAGCTCATGAACAGTAAAAAACATCCCCTCTACCCAAATACATAGATCTCCATGTTCATTGCCAATGGTTCTGTTACTTGTGGAAATTTTGGCAAGGGAAATTGACAAATGCAATTAGCAAATATAGCATAGACTGGTTTATATCAAATATTTTGAGACAATTGCCCTTGAGGTTAGTGGGGAGAGTCTTTTGGCTCTCACTAGTAAAAGCTGGCTGGGGAAGAATGAAGGAGGTGAAAATAATGCCAGTCCACAGTAACGACCCATCGGGAGTGCCGTATGCTCCATACCGTGAGCTGTCAAGGAACCTTTAATTTCAAAGAAATATGGATATTCATTTATGTCTTGCATGTGTCAGACACATTGGAGCTGACACTAAAAAATCAAGCTAGGCAAGTGCTGTAGTGTTACATCTTACATTTAAATCATTGTGCTGGCAATAATTTTTTATTTGAGCCTATTGGGGTGTGAAAAATGCCTGGCCAGAAAACTCTTCCATGTCAAGGATCTATTAATAAAAGGAGATGGTATGGTGACTGAGACTGACAACTTTTGTTGTTGGTTTTTTTCGGGGGAAGGGGGTAGAATTTTTCTGAGGGGACTAGTTCATAGTTCTTGTCAAAGAACCTAAGAGACAACAAATGTTTTTAACAGGCAAAGTGTGGAATTGATTCACTGATTTGTGTTGCATGATAGGGTCATTACATTAGTGTTGGCTAAAAGCATGGAGAATACCTTATTCATGCTTTGCCTGAGAGTTTCCTCTGCTGAGAAACCATCCATGAGAACCCTGCACACCTTTCTAATCTCTTTCCCATGAGTAGAACTGGACCAACACAGGAAAGGGGCAGGGGGGAAACCCATATTATCATCCAACCCATAGATTTACTTGCATGTGTTCTCCATGGCCATTCAGAAGTCCGATTTTACAGTACTACCTTCAGTTCTAGGTTGAAATCTCAACCTCCTTGTGCCAGATTTTGTACAGGTACACCTAACATGCTAATTCAGCCTGAAAATTTGTGAGAAGAAGGCAGGGTTATTGCAATAACAGTTGAGAAACTGTGGTACGGAGAAATAATTCTCTTGGAGCCTCACCTAAATCTCCATCAAAGAAAAGAAAAAAATAATATGTTATACTTGAGTCTAATCACTGAGATATCACTAGGTAAAAGAGATGCATTAACAAATCGGTATATCTAAGATACCCGCAGTCAATCACGATTATCTTACATGTGATCTGTCTTCACAAGGTGCTTATATTCAGCTGTTACTTAACACGTCTCCTGCTGAGAGGAGATTAGTGGTCATCTGTAGGACACTATCGAGGTAATACCCAAATATTAGTTTAACTCAAACCACATTTGTTACAGAGACATAATGCTATGTTATTCGCCTAATTGGACTTTTTCAGATTGCTTTTGGCTGGTGGTTTCTCTTTTTGTAACCAGTGAGGGGTGCATGCAGGGACTCATAATTTTTCTGACCGCTGCCACGCAGGGAACTAAAAGCCACTTTGAATCCCTGCCAGGGCACTTTGTGTTTGGGTTTTGCAGATCCACAGTATCATTCCTTGCTGAAGAAAACCAAGCTGAGATTTGACAGGAGTACATGAAGGATGGCTTCCCACAAATATCAGCTGTACTCTACAAGGTTTTGCCTGTCTGACAGGAAAAGGCATGAAAATATTGTTCTCTAATGGGCATAATTGTTGGCAAGCTCTGCATACACTTAGCTTTCGGCAGTAAGAGAGAACTCTGTTTAAATAGCTCATGTCATTGTGGAGAAAGACTTATCTATGCTGGCAAAAGAGCAACATCTATTTTCCTGTGCAACTAACTCAGCAACAAATTTTCTACCTACAAATCTTCTGGGCTCGTATCAACCTAAAGCCTCATGTGGACAAACTGAAGCTAAAGAACAAGGAATATGAAGGACTAAGGGTTTAAAAACCCAAACCTAAACACCCTCCAGACTGTCCTATGCAGAACAGCTATGCATTTACACGGTTTCACTCACCTGTTCAATTCTCTTCCCCCTACAGGCCTGCTAACCATTGAGTCCAGCACACCTCATTAGTATTTATATTCTATTGACTGCTTCATTAGCTTTGGCATTGTATTAATGATAGCTGGGGGGAAATAACCCAGAAAGGGAAGCTTTGAAATGGAGTCTACTTAGAATGTGATCAATCGAATAAATATATAATTTCATTTAAAAGACTGGAGGAAAAATTGACCCGAATGTTACTACTAATCAATGTAATATATGGAAATGAATGGAGGTATCTTTGTTCAACTGCTACCCTTGTTGTTTACTGATGGAGTGATGATCACACCCATACCACTGTTTTGTTTTGCTGATGGAGAGGATGCTGCACTGTTATCCCATTTATTGACAGGAGTAACTACTGGACTTTATGCTTTCCATCAGCACATGCCCATTCTCACAGTCCATGAATGCACAACCGTGTTCCAGCTGTGCAGAGAGCATGCGCATTATCAATTCTCCTGATGGACTGGGAAAGGCAGTGGGGGGTTGTACAGACAGGCTGTCCTGTGTAACGCCATGCACACTGACACATGGAAATCCTCCATATGTGTTCCATAGATGCAAGGGTCTATGTGCCTCCATGGTTTGCATGTCCATGATCCTCACTCTTGATGTGCTCCAACAGGGGAAGTCTGTGCATGCATATGTGTGTGTCCATTATAAAACATGGGCTCTGTAATGAGAGAAGGTACTACACATTCACATTTAACTGGTGGCATAACTACCTGTGTTTTCAGAGCAAAATCTGAGGTATAAGTCACTGCTTCTGGAAAAAAAGGAGGGGAGCAGATTTGAGAGCACTGAACTGGGACTTTGAAGACGCCAAGATTTTTCATCTGCCATCCACTGTAAGACTGGGAGTCTTTTTATCTCTCTGCGTCAGTTTTTCCCTCCCTCCTCCAGTTCTTTTCCAGAAGGCCTTTGGGAACCAGGGCTGCCTCCTTATATATGTTTGTATCTTTTATTTTTTTTTTTAAATAATGTTGGTCTGATGTTGAGTAGAATTTTACAGCCTTGATATTCTAGTAATGACTAATAATGAAAAAAATTACAGTGTGCAAATAAGTAGCTGCCACAAAGACCTGCAGTTACTGATTAGTGATCCTATATGTTCAAACATGAAATTTTCCTTGGTGTTTGAATATTTCCTGGAACATACTTACATATACTTATTATTTTTCCCCCCCATTGGACAGCTCAGCTAAATTTCAGTCTGCAGGGACTTCATAGATAGGCATACAGTAAGCTTTTCACATTTTTTTATTCTACTTTGCCCATGATGTATGGCTTAGCTGGTTACTGCAAAGGAACGTCTGGGAGTTGCATAGGCTGTTTTTTTAAAGAGCGTTCCTCTTGTCACTGTTATTGACATGAAATGGTGTGTGTTTCAGCACTTAATTGGTGGCTTAATACGTTTTCAGTGTTCAGCACTCTGCAATACTGAGATTACTTTCACTTTGGCTGTGTAGAGGAAAATGGGAACATTGGAGACCACATGTCATTCTTATATCAATAATAGCTGGAAGCTACTGCACTCAGGTCTTAAAATAAAATGATGACACATGAGACCATTTTGTTTTCTCATCATACCATGCCTTGAACTGTCATGAAATCATGTGTTGTATGTGTACGGGAGATGTTGCAAAAACAATGAGGTTCCTGATCCATGCACTCCTCTATTGATCTTCCTGGCACTGGAAACAGGCAAAAAAAATAGGATGCTGTACTTCACTGAAGTTCCTCTGGAAGATGAATATAAAAAAGCTCATACCTTTTTCAGCTAAATCCTTCTGTTTTCTTTGTGAAGATTTGACACTGGATTTCCACTCATGTATGCTTTATGGAAAGGACCTGGATAAATTCAGAGTGATTGCTCTCCTTGAATGGGATATTCCATGTACAAGTTGAATTTGACCCTTGACATATTTTTGCAAGTCAAACAAAAATCACATTAAAACATATCCTCTGCAAGGCTGCCCTCTGCATAATGCAATCAATATTGTTTAATTAAAGGATGATACTATTGATTCTAATTAAGCAAAATTGCCTACCTCATTCATTTACAGTTCATATGTGGTCCTAGAGACAAGATGATTTAGTACTCTTAATACTACTTTCCATATACAGGAGAAACATATTTATTTTAAAAAAATCTCAACTCCAGCACCCTGTGCCTCATATGTCATTTTTCTCTTGATGAATGGACAATTTGATGTGTATAAACATTATTTTAAAATAATAAATTATGTAAGTGGGCAATTCAAATGTGCAAACATAAGGTTTTGGAAAATTGAATTTTAAAATGTTGGAATCATTAGATTACTGAAAAAGCTCTGCAGCTATGAATGGCACACTTTAATAAAGCTTGGAGCTAATATATTTCACTCCAAATAATCTGTCAGGAAATCGTTTCTGTGAGATGTGTGCAAGTGTTGTAGGCTGAGGTGTGCTAAAGAGAAAACCTTATGAGCATATTTATCATTTCATTTGAAGAGAGGAATCTTGGTTATATTGATACAATATGCAGTTTAATATAACCATGGAATGATTATTTATATTCTTTTTTCATGATGGGAACTGACATGTAACCAAGGATTAATGACCTTCAGTTTTCTGAAAAGCTACATTTTAATTTTCATTGCGTGATAATGTAAAGAGGCCACTATATATGGGAATATTTTTGTGTTAATTCCTAGGATTGGTATGGCCTTAGGATGGCTTGCTTAATCACACTTTTTTATGTTTTCTTTTTTTCTAGGAAGAGCCATTAGACAGTAATTAGAATATTATGATATAGGCTGAAAAATATATTACCCGAGGGCTCCATGTATGATTTTGCAGAGATATACTATGTATCAAAGAACTGTGAGAGTAATGGATTTGGAAGACATTAAGTATAGAGAAAATTTAAAATGAAATAAAAATAAGCAAAAGCAATGAAAAGCCTGCTGACATTTAATGAAAGCAGCGAGGTTTGTAAGTGTCATCTGGCGTACTTGATTTATTTCTGAGATAGACCTGATCTGATTTATTTTCCTAGTAAAACAAGCAGATAGGCTTATAAGAATGGCTGTGTTATCATCTACATGGAAAATTTCAGCAAAGCAAATGTGGAAATTCCCAACAGGGTTTTACTGATACATAATTTGGAGCAATGCAGTTACAGAAGGTGGGCAATGTTGTGACAAATAGTACAGCATAGATTTTTTAGGCAGATACCTGGAGTACTGAAAGCTTGCCAAAAATACTGTTGTCATGCCAGAGGAGATGGTATAAATTGTTTTATACAAGCCTGCTTGACTTATCGATTGTTTGAAATAAGCTTTGATCTTATAGCTAATTTTGCTGAGGGGGAAACTAGTAGTCATGCAGTAGTCAATGGAATTCAGATGAATACTTTTCCTGGAGCCCACCATTCAGTAAGGGCATGTGGGTGATTTTACTATTCATGCCCTCTTATTTTAAAAGAAAAACGGAGCAATTAAAAGCTATATAATGCAGTTAATATATTCCAAATTCTTTGTTGCAAAAATGCAACATCAGATATTGTGCAGTCTCTCTTCAAGCCCTAAACCTGCAGGGGTGAATTTTGAAGATAGCTCAAAGACACTGGAAGCACTCCAATATCTTCAAAACTGACCAGTCTGTTTATATGGCTGCTCCTCTTCTTTGGAAAGTTGAATGAATAAATGCAATGTGAATGATAAAGACTTCTTGGGCCCTCAAGCTGAAAGCAAAACACCCATATCTGTTATCATTAGCTCTATTTGAGAGTTCAAGCAGACTAGTGAGGGACTGTTTGCTCAGCAACACTGATACTAGTCATCTGCACCGGGTTTAATAGATAAAATAAGCCAGGGCTGGTTCAGCAGCACCGGGCAACTCACAGCCATATGACTTAACTCTTTTTCCTAGAGGGGTAACTTCTTGCTTATATTCAAGTGAGTGGGAACTGCCACCAGGTTGGTGTGTGCCATCCCTGACTGATCCCAGCAGTGGTATGGGAGCATGGACACTGGCCATGACTGTGCCAAGAAGCTTGCCAGCAGTTAGCTGGCATGAATGATCATGCACCAGTGCTTGAAGCTGTGTGTTCATCCTGTTTACTTTTTAATATAGGAATAACCAGGGTCATCATAATCTCCTTGCAATTTTATCACTTAGTTAAATCAGGTAGAAAAGTCTTGATTCTGTCTCCTGTAGTACCTCAGGTAGATTCAAAGCAGAAGAGATAAAAGTGAAGCCACTGGAGAGATGAAAAACATAGCGCTATTATCAAGAGATCAAAATAAGTGGCAAGGTACCTTCTTATGTTGCATCATGTATCTGCAAGTTTCTACTTATATATAGTCAAATAGTGTCCCCACATATAGATAACTGAGATAAGCCCTTACACAGGTACAGATCAACACAGAAATTAAAGTGCTTGGTACATAAACAGAGATGGAATCCCTGTAGGAAGTGAGAGCACTGGTTTGGAGAAGGCAATGATGTGTAGTAAATTCACAGGTATTTGTCTGATGGAAACATTTTGCAGCATAATATGTACCTTATCTCCAATTCGACCTATTCTTTGTTTGCTGCCCTTGTGTCTCCTGCATGCTGCAGCCAGCTATCTGATTACAGTGATGAAGAGAGCTGCATGACACTGAATTTCAGTTGTGCATTGATCTTGCTGGGAATTAGTGAAAAAAAAAAAAAAAAAATCAATGTGAGCATCTTGGTCACCAGCCAAAAAAAATAGGATGTAAGTGGCTCAGAGTTACTGTGTGATGGGTCAGCTTAACAGGTGCTCTGGATAAGTGACATGACAGAACATAATGGTTATTGTGGAGAGGCAGTTACAGTATTGACAGGAACACAGAGGCATCTAGGAAAAAAAAAAAAGGAAGAAATAGATTGAGACATCCATGGTGATGGCAGAGCCAAGTGATTTTTTAACACTTTCTGAATGAAGGTCACTGAATCTTTGCCACTGGAAGGCTGGTCTGTACAGTGAATAGATACCTAATATGTTTCATTTGATAACCCAGGCCAAATGCTTTTATGTAACCAGCCTGAGACAATTAGAGGATAATTTGGGTAGATGAAACAAAATCCTCAGCTGTAAAAATAATAAACAAAGCACCTGGGCTAGGAAAGAACCCATTACAGTTCTTATTAATTCAAAATCTTAGAACTCATTATTAATCTGTAGATTCAATGTATCAAATCATTCTGCAGTTTATACATGGGCTTACAGGCTTGGTTTGCCTTGGCATGCATGAAGAAGAAGGGAAAACTGCCAAGGGCAATTTTATCCTCTATTCTCTGGAAAGCACAGATAATGTGCATGCCTAAAGTTTAATCAGAGAGGCTGAAGGAGATCAGATCTCAGCCTTCCTCCCTTGCACAACTGTCTGCTTATGCTGGGGGTAGCAGGCTGCATCATATTCATTCCACCATGGCCTCACTCTGCTTTGTAATACACTGGGCAAGACTGGCTCCTCTTGTGTACAGTGCTCTGAAAGTGCATCCAACCCCACTGTACCCTTAAGTAGAGTATACCAAGGACACATGGAGAGCTTTGAATCTTCAGTGTTAGGGTTTATTTTGGAACAAACTATGAGGATGACCTATGAAAAATCTCTTGCTTTCCATCTCTTCTGAGTCTTGACAGGACTATTTCCTCCCCAAGCTTTTCAGGGGTTTCCCATTTTCTGTGAGTACTGCAGGCTCCCTTATGGATGGGTCTCTCCTCTCCTGTGTCTTCCATGCCTCACCCAGAATCTCAGAGGTTTCTCCTGGCTCAGTATCCTCAGATACTCTTTGGGAAGGTGCCCTTGTCTTTTCTCCCCAAAGGGCTGCATGTGCCCCATGGTGAAGCAACAAGGAAAATGGACACCTAGTCTACACAGGACAACAAAAGGTGTAAGTCAGCAAAACACATCCACCTTCTGTCATGATTCATATATACACGTTTGTGCAATTTATACACAACATAATAGAACAGATATTCTATCTCATTCCAAAGGGACTGGGCGTAACTGCCTAAAGGAAAATGTACAGAAGTGTGTGTTTGTATTTATGAACTATCTCATTTTCTATACAATCTCCATAAGTACTAGGGCTTTAAATAGCAAAACTGCCTGGGGAATCTGTAGATTTCATCTACACTATGAATCTAATGAGCACTGTGTATATCAAAATGTGCCTATTCCTTTTAAGGATGAGATGTAGGTGTACACCATATCTCTGTGAACTCTGGTTTCCCTTTGGAATCACGAATTGCAAGTGCACTGGAATGGAAGCCTATTTTTAAGAGAAACTTTTAACTACAGATGATAGAAGTCAAGATTTGAACTATATGTTGTCAGATTTTTTAAAGCAGGAACCTTTGTGTTATTATTGAAATACACTGGGCCAAACTGATCTGCTGTATAGCTCCCTGATTTCAGCAGAATTGCGGCAGGGAGAAAACTGTCTTATTTTGTCCAGCCAAGTGTTGAATTCCAGCCTGTTATGGTCTTTTTAGCTTGCAACAGGGTGATTTTCTCAGCAGTAGGCAGGAGATTATCTGCTTGGCTTTTCCAGAAACCTCTTTGATTTCCATGTAACAGCTGATGACCCGAGTTACATTTCCAGTCATGTTCCATGTTGGCAATTCCAAGGGCTGTGAAAAAAACACCCTTTTTTGTTTTGCATGAGATTCAGGACAGGAACTGAGTGAGATTTACATTTCACAGGGTCCAGTTGAGTTGCTTTATACTCCAGGCTAAGACACCAATGTTTCCCAGTACTCTCTCATTCTCATGTCCACACGTACTTTGTACAATTATTCTGTTCTCTTTTCTCTTTTTCATATTTTGGGAGCAGCAAAAGCAGGAGGAAAAGTGTTTCCTTTCCCTCAGCTCTGTTGGATTGGGTGACTGACCCACCTTTTCTAGTGGATTTCAGGGAGGAGTAGGGCCTGTCAGGATATGTCCTTTTCGCTTTTCAGCCACTAGATGTCTCTGATGCTGTATAAAAATTCAGAAAAAAAAAGGCATTTGGACCCTGGTAAACAAGAAAAACAAAGCTGGAAGATGATCGTTGTGGAAGCTCTCTCTTTGTGCCATAGTACATTGCTCTTTTCTCTAATAAATAATTATCACTTTAAAAGGCCACTCCTTATCTTTATCTCGTGATAGTCACATACTTTTTTCCTTGAAGCTCCTAAGTGACTTTGAAAGATCTGTCCTTAGATTTTAGGATCGCTGAGAACCATGATCTTGAAGTTATTGCAAAAATTCAAGTTCATGAGAGTAGGGCAGATTAATCATGGGTTGAATTAGGTCTATGTAACTTGTGAGTAGGCACCAGAAAACTGGGATGTTTTACTGAGGGAACAAATATTAAGCTTAATGGGCTTCCAAATGGGAAGTTATTTGGAATATTTTCCTTTTCTTTGGCTTTCTGTCTGCCTTAGAAAACCTTGCACTTTTGAATAATCTTACTTCAATCTATGGACTAACCTTCTAGAGACAGATCTATGAATTATTTCTGAGGATAAACTTTCTTAATTTCTTCTGTAACTTCCACTGCTCACAGACTACAGCATATGAGTACCAGGCACTGAGAAAAAGTGTATTCTTAGCTATGATCTTGTACTCTTAGTTATGAACTTCATCCCCTCTGGAAGGAAATGGGAGACTTGGTTTCCTGGGATATGGAGAATGCTGAGGTACTCAATAACTTTTTGGCCTCAGTCTTCACCAACAAGGGCTCCAGCCACACTGCTCAAATCACAGAAGGCAAAGGCAGGGACTGGGAGAATGAGGAAACACCCACGGCAGGAGAAGATATGGTTTGAGACCATCTAAGGAACCTGAGGATGCACAAATCCATGGGACTTGATGAGATGCATCTGCGAGTCCTGGGGGAACTGGCAGCTGAAGTGACTAAGCCACTATCAAAGAGAAGTTGTGGTGGTCCGGTGAAGTTCCCACTGACTGGAAAAGGGGAAACACAACTGCCACTTTTAAAAAGGAAAAAAGAAATATCTGGGGAACTACAGGCCAGTCAGTCTCACCTCAATACCTGAAAAGATCATGGAGTGGATCCTCCTGGAAACTATGTTAGAGCACATGGAAAATAAGGAGACGATTGGTGACAGCCAACATGGCTTCACTAAGGGCAAATCATGCCTGACAAGTTTGGTGGCCTTCTATGACAGGGTTACAGTTTTGGTGGATAAGATAAGAGCAACTGACATAATCTACCTGGACTTGTGCAAAGCAATTAGCAATGTCCTGCATGACAACCTTGTCTCTAAATTGGAGAGACGTGGATTTGATGGATGCACCACTCAGTGGGTAAGGAATTGGCTCGATGATTGCATTCAAAGGGTTGCGATCAACAGCTTGATGTCTAAATGGTGTGACATTGACGAGTGGCACTCCTCAGGGGTTGATATTGAGACCGGCGCTATTTATCTGCTTTGTTGTAGACATGGATGGTACGATTGAGTTTGCTCAATTGAACAAATCTGTGGTCTACACCAAGCTGTGTGGTGTGGTTGACACGCTGGAGGGAAGGGATGTGCCATCCAGATGGATCTTGACAGGCTTGAGAAGTGGGCCTGTGCAAACCTCATGAAGTTCAACAAGGTCAAGTGTAAGGTCCTGCACATGGGTTGAGGCAATCCCAAGCACAAATACAGGCTGGGCGATGAGTGGATTGAGAGCAGCCCTGTGGAAAAGGACTTGGGGGGTAGCAGTGGATGGAAAACTGACTATGAGCCATCAATGTGTTCTCACAGCTCAGAAAACCAACCATGTCCTGGGCTGCATCAAGAGAAGTGTGACCAGCAGGTTGAGGGAGCGGATTCTCCCCCTCTACTCTGTTCTCATGAGACCCCACCTGGAGCACTGTGTTCAGCTCTGGGGGCCCCACTGTAAGAAGGACATGGACCTGCTCGAGCAGGTCCAGAGGAGGCCACAAAGATGATCGGGGGCTGGAGCATTTCCCCTATGAGGACAGGCTGAGAGAGTTGGGGTTGTTCAACCTGGAGAAAAGAAGGCACCAGGGAGACCGTACAGCAGCCTTCTGGTACTTAAAGGGAGCTACAGGAAAGATGAGGAGGGACTCTTTATTGGGGACTGTAGTGATAGGATGAGGGGTAATGGTTTTAAGCTGAAAGAAGGTAGATTCAGATTAGATATGAAGAAGAAATTCTTTACTGTGAGTGTGGTGAGACACTGGAACAGGTTGCCCAGAGAAGTGGTGGCTGCCCCCTCCCTGGAAGTGTTCAAGGCCAGGTTGGATGGGGCTTTGAGCAACCTGGTCTAGTGGATCCCATAGCAGAAGGGTTGGAACTAGATGATCTTCAAGGTCTCTTCCAGCCCAAACCATTCTATGATTCTATGATCAATAATAAGCATGTGCATGACATTTTATATAGTATTTTCCAAACTAACACTTCTGTTGCATTTGACTTCCATTAGCAATATATGTGTTCCAGTGGTATTTTCAAAATGCTGATCAGAAGAAAAGTGCATAACCCAAGCCTGTTATTCACTTAAGCCTCAACCAGACTCAACACTGACATGACAGGTTGATATCAACAGTTCTTCCTGTCTTTTACATAATTTACTGTGTACAGTTCTTCCTCTCCCTAGAAGTACATATGCCTCCTTTGCTACAGGGGATGTTTACATTGATATTTTCCATCACCCAGTTATTTATACATTTTTAAACCTCTATAGTTCAACATTTGGCTCTTTGTTTTTGCTTGGTTCTCCTTTCCTGTTTCCTCAGCCACAGCATGGCTCTTGTAGCCAGCATTTCTTTTCTCTTGTTGCCAGCATTTCTTTTCTCTTGTTATTCATTGTTGGGATGTCTGTGTTTTTTATTTCTCTCTACTTACATTTATACAAATTTAGTGTAATGGAGGTTCTCTTTGCAGAGATACTTGGGACCACTTCCTGCCATTTTGATCTGAGTATACTTGTGTCCTTATATTTCATGCTGAATCACAGCTTGGGAAACATAATGCATCACAAAAACATTTTGAATTTCAGCAAGCAAATGTAAAAACATAGCTCTTTATGGGTTTTGGCAGAAATTATAGGCTACACAGATACTTCCAATGTTGAAAAGAGGGAATACTATAGGAAATGTCTGGTTGTAAGCGGAATAGATGTCTAGTTTTTATGCCTGGCTACTTCTCTTTGAAACAGAGCCAGATTTGGTAGGCCTGGATAACAGAGGATTGAATCTCTTGAACTGAGAGAATGTAGACATTGACTTGAGTTAGTTGCAGACGCATAGGTGTCTAGTGTAATAGGATATGTTGGTAGGTAGATATGATGCAGGACCTACATAAGAGCTCTGTCCTGGAGTGGCAGATAGTGGCAGACAGGATACTCTAAAGCATCTCAAATGATACTGGACTGTGTGAGCAACCAAGTCCAGCCCAAAACACCCAAACTGAGCACTGGAGGCAGGATTAACCTCACCCAAATTTAGCCATGTAAAGGTAGAAGTCTACTCCAAGCTAATCATTCATATAGGGTGGGGTTAGCTGCCCATATACAAAGTGTTTTCTGTGATTTGAGATGATCTAAAATATTCCACCTTGTCTCTCTCTACTGTGCCAGAAGAATACCTGTAGATCCTGCAGCATACCTGCTAGTCCCTTATGGATGTCTTAGATACTCTAGAGTTTCTGAAATGGGATGAAATATTCATGTGTGGGCAACTGAGTATCTTTCTTAAGTTTCCTTTGTAGAAACAAGACAAAAAAAGATAAAGTGAGCTCCAGAGAGCTATCCATCTCATTTTAAGGAAGGTTTCTGGGACAGTAGAATGAATTGTTCCATAAAGCTGCCTCTGAGTCTCCAGTGATAAAGTATACATAAATGTTTTATAATAGCTACCTAACTTTTTTAGAATCTAAATGTAATTAATACAAAACAGCCTGGCATCTCTGGAACCAAAAATAATCCATTAAATATTTCTTGGTAGGCACCTGTTGCATATTTTGACTGTGATGCTGATACTTCCAGTCTAAATTCCATCTTGTTTGGTTTTACCTATGGATCAATTACTATACCCTCCCAGTGATCTTCTTTTCCAATATATAGATAAACCACAAAGCCAAGTAAAAAGTGCCTTGGAGCATAGCCAAAGGGGAGAGATGAGTACATTCAATGGGTAAGTCAGAATGTCAGCATCTTAGGCACCCTACATTACATGGGATAAATTGAAGCCAAAAGAACATAGCTTAAAGATTCAGGATGAGTAGCTTGGAAATAGTTTACCAAGTGATGTCTCCTAGCCCAGCAAAATTCTGGGTAAATCCTGTGTGGGGAGAAGTCAAAGTTTCTCCAGTATGTGGTTTCTATATAATCAGAGAATTGTGACTAAGTACTGGTATGCTTTTAGCTGCACAAGAAGTGACAATAGTATAGCCAATTTGAACAAAGCAAATATAAGTCAAGATAGCAAGATCCTTGGTCTCCCTTGTCTTCAAGGCAAACTTATCACGAGATGGTAAAATGGACAACTGGGAAATATGATGACAGCTAGCTCTTTTATAAATCAGTATTACCAAATGATATCAGAGTGCTTTAACAGCAGGAGTAAGACGAGTTGTCCTACTCTCCTTTCTACAGATAGCTAAAATGAAGCCCAGAGTTCAAAGCCATAGAAGAGACTAGAAGACAAGGCAGCCTGCACTACGCTGCTGCTGCTGACTAGGCTACCCTGCCTCCTATGATAATTGCTGTGTGATGATGTTAATGCCAAAAATCATTTAATAGTATGTTTTCTCCTTTTTTAGGTAGTGTTTTTAGTCAACTCACAGAGATGAACAATGATCATTCAGAGACCCTGAGCAACTTTTTCATTCCAATTCTTGTTCTGGTTTACAAACAAGTTCCTATAAGTACATGTAAGCATCATTTCTTTTATTTTTTTTCTGATTAATGTCAAGCATGAGATCAGATTTCTTGGCTTTTCTTTTAATTTAAAGAGAGTGCAATGAGCTAGAAAAGCAGCATGTATCAGAAGAAGCAGATGCAATGGATTCAATCCTATGAACACAATTTTCTAAACATCTGCTATGACTGTAAAGTACTAAAACCAAAAGACGAAGATGTTAATGGCTCAGTACACTCAAGAATATGGTTTAGAATCTATATAAAAGTTGTGCCAAACACACTTTCACAAAATAAGAGTCACCCACTGCAATAGACCTAGGCCAGGTGTTGTTTTTCCACCAAAGATCTGTGGGAAAAGCTGAAGCAGGGCATAAAATTGGCTTCACGTTTTGGCTGTGTGTTCATACCAGTAGAAGAAATTATTTTTAATTACACTTCTGTAGAGGTAGTGCAGGATGGGGTTGTAAGCAAGGAACTACAGGACAAAAAACTACATGACTTGTGACTACCTGGGTTTCAGCATCCAGACACTTGCATGGAGAGTGAGGCGTTACATCCAGTATGTTACTCCATTGTCTGCGCTGAACAAGTAATTAGGGTAAGTGTGCAGAGCCATTGGAAAGTCATGTTATTTCTCTGTGACTTAGCACCAGTTTAGATGAGCTGATTTTGCCACCCGAAGGCACATGTGTGTTTCAACCAAATGATGTACTTCAGAGTTGAACTGCTTAGCAAGAAGACATTTGAAATGTTAGGGAAATATCCCTTCTGTGTATTTTTCCCTATATCCTGTGTGGGGCTTGGCATATCACTTGTTTTTGGCGTGCGTTCAGACAAAGAACTGAATTCCTCAATCTAAACTGTCAGACAAGGAGGATGGCAGCCCTGCTCTGTTGTTAATTATGTGCAAGACAACTTTCCCAGGGCCCACTCTAGTCTCTCTATGTGTTTCTGGTTAGCTATGAAGACCTCTCTTGTCCATAATAGATTATAACAAAGGAAGAACAACACTACAGGGAGATGAAAGATGCAGGAAAGACTGTGCCTGGGATTACATTAAGTGGCTTTGGGTTGCAAATGTATATGAAGAAAATGGAGGGAGAGACTGGTGACTGCAAATAGGTTATTGTCCTCTAGATTTTAATAAAAACCAGTAACCTTCCTGTAATTTTTGACCGTATAATGTAATATTCCCCTTATACACTCCTTACAAAACAGTAGAAATATTACCATTCTTCATTAATCTCAGCACAGATTTGGGAGTAATTTCTGTCTGCTGATCTCACTGAACAATTTTATAGTGGTTCATTTTACCAGATGTAGACGTATACATTTGAGCTAGTTGTCTTGGTTTCCTTTGCACTCAGTGTAGAATAACTGCAAATTATAGAGTGTGATTAATTTTGTCCTAAACACAGTCAGATGGATCTGACTGGCTCCACTTCTTCCCAGTGACTATAACAGGAGTTAGTTTGAGGTGACTGGCTCACATGTTCATGACCGAGTTGTAAATATCTAAGGATAGGTGAGAAGACTACACTTTTTCTGTCAATTGCTATGGACACTTTAGTAACAGTTTATTTCTTAAAAAATCCTCCAGTTTATATTTAGTACAGTTAATGAAAAGGAACTGAAATGTCCCCTGGAAGACTGAGTACTGGTGATTTACAGATGATCCTTCTTAACTGGGAAAATGGCCATATTGCATTTTCTAAGAGAAAGATAAAAAACTAAATCATATATGCTGATTATGTCAAAATCAAATATAAATGGCTTAATATACAGAAATTAGAAACTGTTTATTGTGTGCTTTCCCTCTGTTTTTTCATGTGCAGAGGGCTACTTGATGCACCTTCCCTTCTCCATTTTGGCTGGGATCCGTACTCTGTACTTCTTTGCCAGCTTAATTCCATAGTTAGCAGTGACTTTGACATAGTATATAACACTATGCATTTATCCATAGTACAAAGCATATTTTAAAATTATTCTCGTGCATTCTTCAAAAGCTGTCAAACTGCAGAGAAAATCCTGATAAAACTCAGAAAAAGACAAGTAATTTTCATGATTTCTGATGAGGAAGAGGTTTTGGGTTTTTTCTCCTCAAAAAGAAGAGCGCTAGAGGAAAGACAGCATTTGCTCATCTAATAAAAGTGTACTTTTGCATTTAAAGTTCACTCATTTTTATAAAAATATTTTCACACAAGTGCTCATTTCTACTTCTTAAAGACACTATAAGTGTCCTAGAGCCTTTCTTTCCCTACGAAAATGTTTGTCAAGTTGCAATGCTGTATGGCAAAGGATTTTTTTCTCAGGACCAGGCACAAGCAGCCAGAGGAGGGTAAGTGCAGAGTGATGACACAGAGGAATGTGACTAGAACTATTCAAAGCTGTTTTCTGAATAATGTTCCTTGCTTAAAGTGCCTGAATTGCCAGTAAGATAAAAAGACTTGATGCAAAAGCTGGAGACAATAGCTTTGGGGAAACTGTGCACAGATAACCATTTGTCTCAGGAGACACTTACTTTGCTATAGGAATGACTGTGGATTGGGCCTAAAATAATTTTTTTTGGATTAGGGAAGATTTACAAGAATGTGTTTCATGATTACACTTTTTTTTTTCTTCGCAGTGTTGGGTTTTTCTCAGAATAACCCATTTTTGTGGCACTAATTTGTTAGAGTTAGGAGCATGCTTTCTGCATTGCCCAAATATATGTCTGTAATCAGATGCAAAGGTGAAGAAATGCAGGTGGTTTCCAAGACCCCTTGTCTCCTAAGGCAACAAGGTGTCTGAACATAGACCTGAAATCATTGTATCAGAACATGAGTGAATGTCTACTACGTCAAAATAAAAAAAAAAATCTCTTATTTTGCCAAGCCCAAGTGCATCTGAGAAATGTCTTCAAGGGAAATTTCCCTTCCACAGTACTCAACTTCCCTGTTTTGTATAGATTAGCCCACAAATCCTAATCTCAGTTTTGATCCAGAAAAATCAACCTAAATTTTTTCATTGTTTCTTTCAACAGTCTTATACAGAACATTAGAGTAACATCCAGAAACAACCTTTAGTCTGCCTTTTTGGGTTTGATCAGCCTTGTAGTTAAATGATAACAAAGGCTGATACCAAAGGCAACTTTGAAAGAATGAACATAAATGCTTGTTTTTTGTCTATCCTCAGGAAATTATAAGTGTTCTCAGTACTTTCTCAGGCTCAAAAGAGCCTGCTGACATTCACGATAAAGGCTCTAAAGATTTTTAAAATTAGTACTAACATTGTCTCAAATGGCCTGTTCAATAACGTCAAAAATTAAGCACATGTTGGGACTGAAGGGACCTGTAATAGGCAACTTAGTACCTTCATTGTGTTGCACTTCAGACAAGTGATTTCCAGGTGCATTTCTTTATAACTGGATGGCTGCTGAGAGCACAAGCAGTAACAAATTTCAGCTTCTTTCTCTGTGTAACAGTCAGTAACTAATCGTTTCACAAAATGGGAAGCCTTGCTGAGGAGTGTAAGCCACTGGGAGTGTTAAAGTAACCTTGTAGCTCTGATTAACAGGCTTCCAGATGCTAGATTAATGAGTGGATCTGAAAAGTTTGCATCAGCATAAGCTTCATTCTTGCTGAAAGCAGTAAGCTTTGTTGCTAGCATACTGCAGTAAAGGATGAGTGGGGCTATCGCATGTGGAAGAGCATTTTGCAAAAAATTCCCCATATAACATCTAGATACTGAAATGTGTGTTTCTTCCCCCCAGCAACAAAGCCTCTCCAGGCTGAGATAAATCCCCTTCTGCTGCTCATTTTAGTCTCAGAAGTGCAATGTGTTGTCCTATTTGTATAGCTTTTTCATTTATGGCTGCATTGTTGAGAAGAATAATCTCACTAAAACAAAAAACTGAGCCAAAGATAATAGATTCCATTTAGTAGTAGCAAGGAACTCCCTTTGCTCCATATCCTTCCCTTCATGCCTGAAAACACCTCAGTAAAGCAAAATGCTGGCTTTAGGAGGAAGCAATGTACTCTAAATATAGACACTTTGGAAAGATGCTGGATAAGATGTTGCTAGACAAGAATGACAAGAGGTGACAGAAGTGAAGACTAGGGTTGCATCAAAATTTATCGTGTCCTTTTATAGGACTAGAGCTCTCACCTGAGCATATGCCAATTTTTTAACTTCTTTTTGTGCAGAGGCCCAGTGCATATTTATAATTAGGGTTCAGCGACTGATTAGTTCAAGCCAGTCAGTGGCAGCCATATAACAGGACATAAGCTTGGTTATAGGTGTCATTCCTCCAATGCCATTTCTACACATTGCCAAGCAAAGAAAACTGTGTGGGAAGTACCCTAATAATCCATTTGTTTTCCTCTGAGCAGGTTGTATGATGGTGTGATAGGTCATTTCACAGGCGTCTACCTTCCCTTTTGAAATTTGCTGTCTCTGGTCAGTTATTTTGCTGGATCCTTAAATGAACTTTAGTGTTGCTGCTTGTGCTAAGGTGCATTTATCTGTCTGCAGAGGCAGCTTTGTCTGTCAGCTCACACTATATATTCTGCAGCACCTGCTGCAAATTTGTTTTATCTTGAACAGTCAACTTATTCCTTTGTGGAAAGGAAAGGTTTAACAAAAAATGGCAAAAAATATGGTATCATTACCACAGTGATTTATTTCCTGTTCAAAGAGTAGATTTACTGGCTAGCAGATAACAGACTGCTGTCTCTAGGCTAATTTTGATTGGATTCATAAATGTTTGGCTGACATTATTCAGACTTTCTGTGCTGAGTAAGATTAAGATCTGTTACAGCTTGTAGACTGTGCTATAAAGTCCTTTAGTTAACCAAGCAAACTGCTGTGGTGCCAGCAGTACTTACTTTTGTAAAGCTTCAGGACAAGCAGTCCGTGCTGTTTTTTCCATGTAGGATGAAAGGAAAGAACATTGCAGACGGTGAGTGATGACCTTGGCTTTTGAAGGGTGCTTTGACTACTTTAAGGTCAAAATAACTTCAGATTGAAAATAGATAGGGAGAATTTCTGTTCCTTCCTAAGGGGAAGAACATACACAACAAGACATCTCACCATGTGAACAACAGAAGAGCCTCGTAACAGGTATAAGGTCATGGTTCACATTTACAACAGCTCTTGGCAGAACCAGTCTCCCAAGGCTGCCTTTTCTCCTCTGAGCTTCCCATACATATCTGCCTCCAGTGCCCCTGGGATCTATCTCACTGTCTGATGGTTCACTGCAGCTGCGTCTTACAAAGTGTTTGTCCAATCTGCCTTTCCCCAAAGAGCTAGCCTCTTTACAAGTGAAAACCAGAAATAATTCCCTGTTTTGACCTGGATTTTAGGATACAGCAACCCCTGTCCCACTCTGTGAATAGAGAACTGAAGCTTCCCAGGCTTTCTGTTGTGAATTTGGTTCCCCTCCTGCAGGCCTCTGTCAGCTTTGCAGCAGTGGGGTTACACCAGGGTGGAAGGAGGAATGAGAAGACGAGTGTTTCCAATAACTTACAGGCAGCGTTTGCAGCTGACACCGATGCTTTGCCATCTGTGTGTTTGGTGTTTACAGTGCTGACTGTGGCGAAGTTATGATCGAAAGAGCAGCTCAGTAACATTTTCTGTTGGTCGATTTTGTTCCATAGTATCTGCCTCTAGGGGCGATTTGTGACTTCACCTGAACAAGTGAAGTCATCTCAGATTCTAATTTTATCTTCTCTCTTTCAACCAGTAGCTGTAAATGGCACTTTTCAGTCTCAGAAACACTTTAGCCCTAAAGATGACAGTAGTCCTCCAGCAAATAATAACATAAAGAATAGTTCTGAGGCAGAAATCTTGCATTAAATCGAAAATTATTTAGAACATTAATTGAAGATTGAAAATCCTTGTCAGCTTGCATACATCTCAGACAATTTACTGTCTGTGAATTAATCCCTCTGGTCTCCAAAGGTACTAATATGTGAAGTTGTGGGAGACTTTGTCTAATGCATTTGCTCTCCACCAACCATTATTTGCTCTTTTCATGTCATTTATAAATAGATTTATTCAAATACAAATGAAGGGGGCATTTCTCGACAGTTCCAGAAATGGAAAAGTTGTTACAATGGAGCCATTGTTTGAGAGACTTTGGGGTTTCAGCCTTTATTTCACAAATTATTCAGTTATTCCTTTTCCAAAACCTACCTGTAAACACTGATTTTAATGAATACAGCAAAACAAGCAAACCAGGCTATTACAAACGAGCAAACAAACTGCTACTTGATATGGGAAAAATAGATGATGCTACTGGCTATTGTTAGAAAGACTCCTGTAACTCTTCGCATAGTTTGGGATCACTCACACCTATAAATTGTTTGTTTTCTGTTTTACTATCAGACCTGTCAGGCCTTGCTGAGCTGAGTTGAAGCTGCCTAGAGAATAATAAGAAACAGCACTGGGACCTAAACAATCAGTGGTCTCTGTGCTGGAACAGGGTGGTTTTAAGGAGCAGTTGCCTCTTTAGCTTTGTTCTTGAAGGGTAAAACTTAGATACTGTCAACCTGACAAGATAGAGTGGCCCCTAAACAAAGAAGGCTTATTTTGGAAATGGTTGAATTGCTACTATACATCCTATGAGAAGCAAGTTAACAATATCTGAGGATACAGTAGGGCCTCTGTGCCTGTTGGGGGGAAATTCTCAAGTAATTTTTTGCTGTGTCCACATTACCTACAAATTCTAGATATACAGCTGAGTAATGGGAATCAATTTTTCTCAGGTATCTGTGGATAGCTGTGTGCAATCCTAATAAAACTAGCCAGTATCTATTAATTGAATCCATTTTTCAGGAAAAAAAAGATGAAGCTTTGTCAACACTAAAATGTTTTTCTCAGTTGTCTCAGTTTTAGGAGCTTTAGATGTAAAAAGCAGCAAAAGCCATTCAGGGAATGTTAAATCACTTTGACTCAGGATGAAGTGTTCTGCTTCAGAGTTCCACTTTCATTCCAAAAGAAGCTTCAATCTGAAATGAAACATTTCACTTCAGGATTGAATGGGCTCCTGAGTTTTAAAAAAATGGAATTCATACAGATAAGAGTATAAATTATAAATTATAAATATAAATAGACATATAGATCTAATCATAAACATAAATATAAATATATATTTGGCAACAGTCAGTGATTTGCATAAAACATACAGCAGAACAATGAACTTCTTTATAAAAAGAAATTCTTCCCTTTTATGAAGGTATGTGGGTCATCT
This sequence comes from Strix uralensis, assembly GCF_047716275.1. Taxonomy (NCBI): domain Eukaryota; kingdom Metazoa; phylum Chordata; class Aves; order Strigiformes; family Strigidae; genus Strix; species Strix uralensis. The sequence continues at coordinate 128,363,924 of NC_133973.1, forward strand.
GGTTCCATTGCCTCCTCTGGCTTCTGGTGCTGATGTTTCCAAAAGCTGTGCTCACAAAACTGTGTCTCATAAAGTGCAATCATAAGATTTGTTTGCTTTGTGCAGCTATCATAAGAAGTTTCTCTCTTGCTGCTTGATCTTACATCATGATCCAGTTAACCGCTATCTTTATGGTGCTGCTATAAGTGTTGATTGGATCGTGCCATACACCTGACTTGTTTACTGCCTGTCTCTTCAACAGACTTATGGTGAGGAAGGACAGTGGAAGGGGAACACCAAAGCCAGCGTACTGGGTAATTTCACTCTATGATCCAATAGCAAATACCCAAAAGAAAGTGCATGAAATTAGATTTCTGAGCCAAAGCTTCTTTTTTTTTTTTTTTTTTTTTAATAAGTAAAACATAAAATGTTTTACATGTTGTTATGTATAATTTTGTTGCAGAGCCTGAACGTTCCTTGGCTTAGGACCCTAAGTCATGTATTTGGTAATACGTAGCTGAAGTTCTGTCTTCTGTAACTGCTGAGTGGCTGGTAGATTGCTGCTACACACAACCATGTAATAACCTTGCAGTGAGGTAACTGTGCATGAAGTGGATCTGGTAGCAGGGTGGAATAGGAGATAGTATTTTTTCTTCACTCCTCTGCTGAAGCTGAATGACCACATAGCCAGCAATGTAGAACTCATGGGACCAGAGCAGGAGACGGAGCTGAAGAAGGATCTTGTACTCCACTGATTAGTGCAACTGCCTTTCTCCAGGACCGCATGTTCATTTTGCGTTAGACTAAGTGGAATCTGCTGAGGGAGCAGTCTTTGCCCATAAGCACAGAAGTGCTCTCTTCAGTTCTGCTCTACCACCTAGAGAAATTGTGTAAGGGGAAAGAAGGAAAATAGGAATTGAAGGTTGGACAATACACCAGTGACAGGACTGGGAATACAGGCCAGATTTTCCAATTCCAGATCAGTGATTTGCTCACTGACCTGTGTTGTTTTTTTTCTACCATTAACCAGACTCCTCTGTGTTAAACTGCCATCAATCCAGAACTGAGATAAGAATCTCACTAACCATGGTTTATATCCATTTAGGTGGCTTTAACATCAGTGATTACAAACGTGTATCTGAACATCCATCTTTACCTTATCTCTTTTTGGCAGATATCCACAATGAAAGATTCTGGGTTGATGGTTAAATTATTAAGATATTTTATTCTGAGATCTTTGATATATTATTCAAAGACAGACATGTGCCTGGGGTTTATATATCAGAACATCTGATTTTCTTTCTCAAATTATAGAGCAGTATTTCTGGTTTCTAGAGCCAGAAGCCAAAGAAAAACCCTGTCCAACCTTATAATCACTTTGAAAGCTTAAATATTGGATGAACACATTTGGAAATGGCTAAAGCCTATATTAATTTTATTTAATTTCAGACAAGGGGGAATTGCAGGCATTAATGACTGAATGACATTTCTGGGAGGGTTCCTTTCACCCATAGATCCTGGAACAAATCTTGCAAAATCTACTCCTCACCGTTGACCAACTCAAGGAGGGAGAAAAGAGAAATACAAGTACAAAGGTTTTCTTGACAGTCTTCATGATATTCCTCTCAGTTCCCCGATACTCCCCTTCCTGTCTGAGACAGTCAAGAGGTAATAAGATTTTGATGGAGGAGATGAACAGACATTATGTTGGAGAAGATTGGTCTTTTATTACTCTGTAGGCACAATAGTTTTCTAAAATTTCAAAGTTCATGCTGGAGTTAATATTTGTAAAAACACTACTAATTGATGCAGATGTCACTGGGGCTTGTGATGGGCATGTATTCAACAGCAGCTCTGCTTCTGGAGGAGGTGGGAAGGAAATAAAGATCTTACAAATGTGATTAGTCAAGCTTTCAGTGATACAGACCCCAGAGACCACTAGATTTGGGAGAGGGTTTCCCAAGGAAACCACTCAATACCTCTTCCTCTAGTAGAATATCAAAAAGAAACACCTCGTGTTGAGTCTACAGTGTTCTGTCTTCTCTTGGATCATAGATTTTACTGCAGGACATATGCAGTGAAGAAGCCTAACCTTGAAGTGTAGCAGCCTGTAGCAAAAGCGCAGCAATGTTATGCAAGCAGTGTCTTCTCCAGTGCAGGAAAAAGAAGCATGTAGTATGCAATTATTCAGTTGGAAGAAAACCAAGCCACTGGGGCCAACTTCACTACTCCTCCTGTGAAGAGCACATGGGATATTTATTGTGCATAAAAGATCTTTGGCTGTGCTTTATGGCTCATCTTAAACAGAGTATCTAGCATCTAATATGGTATGGTGTTTCAGCGATTCATCAAGAGTGTTTTTAATACTAATTCTGTTTGCTGCAACTCCTGTGATCCACAGAGGTCACGTATTCAAATATTGACAAGGATTGCTTTGTCTGAAGATGAATTTAAAACAAAACCTATAGAACTATGTTGCTATCTCTCCAAACTAGATCCATCTCATTTTATCTCTCTAAAACGTAGGTGTCTGTTCTAAGCTACCTGTGTATCTTCTTGGCATACTCAAAGGAGAGACATGGCCACACAGGTATTCATCCCACAAATTTTCCATGCTTATCTGAGGAAAAGTTGAATTTTCCTATAAACGTGTCTGGCACTTTCAACTGAGAGTAGTCTGATCACTAATTACTAACTTGGGTTATCATCACTGAATTGTTGATAGCTAAAGTCAAATAATACATATGTCACCCTAAATATCATCTTTTGAAAGCATGTCATTGAATTTTGAATTGTTTTCCTGAGGACACAAGACAGAAATTCTGTTTCTGCTGTCTACCTCCAAAAACTCTTGGGCTTTTTGTTTTCAGTTCATTGCTCTGAAAAACAGCTTCAGAAATAATGTATCCATATTCAGATCAGGGATTTGAGATTCCACAGTGATGGGTACAGTATAACACAAATAGAGCTGAAAAACAGTAATTTCTTTAATGTGGTGGGATGGCCTGACACTGAACTGCAGAATTTGTTGGGAATTTTGACATAGCTTTCAGTGGAACCAGGATTTCCATTCCTAGATATCCCTATTAGTGACAAAGTGTCAGATCTGGACAAGAATAAATAAATAAAGGCTACAGATAGAAGGGGACAAGGAAAGGACCTAATAGCAGGTACTAGTTTGTCTTGCAGTTTGATTACAGTTTTTACACCATTTGTACTCATAAACATTACTCCTTTGTTCCTGGAAAACACAGAGTACGTCTCCAATGTCAAATAATGTAACTCCAGTGTTCACACATGGCTCCTGGTTCACTGAGAGTCAATACTGCCTTGAAGTAATTTCATTCCTGGGCTCTCTTCTAAAGTTCCTCTAAAACAAAACCCGGTCTCAGGTCCATATAAGAGCAAGGTTCGGAGCACATATAACAGATGTTTCAGTTTGTGCAGCAGTTTCTGGGCTGTTTCTTTGAGATTTTCTTGAGACTCTGGGCACTTTGTCTGGGATCTGGGACCTCTCAGAGGAATGCTGCTGTCAGTTAAGGCTAAGGGTAAGGTAATAGTAGATCTAGCAGTTTATAACAAAATCTGTGAGCTGTCCTTGATCAGAGGGTGCCTGAAGCCTTTGTTCTAACTGACCACTGATTAGGGAGGGTCAAACACCCTTTAAGCCTGTTCCAGAGGAGGCATATATAAGAGCCAGACATACGGAAGGGTGTGTGTGAGATCAGGGACCAAAATCAAGTTGCAGGCAAGTCACTAGTGGTATACTCCAGGGGTCAATACTGGGGCCAATACTGCTTTATATCTTCATGAATGGCCTGGATGATGGGACAGAGTGTACCCTCAGCAGATTTGTAGATAGTATAAAACTGGGAGGAGTGTGGTTAATACACCAGATGGGGGTGATTCCGTTCCGAAGGACCTGAACAGGCTGGAGAAATAGACAGACTGGCTGGGAGCATGGTCTGCAGAGGACCTAGTGGTCCTTGTGGACAGCAAGATGACCATAAACCTGAAAGGTACCCTCATGGTGAAGAATGCCAACAGCCTTCTAGGTCAGAGAATAACTCAGGAGAATCTTACCGATGAGTATAAATACCTGATGGGAGGGACCTCGATTCTTCTCAACACTGACTTCTGATAGAACAAGATACAGCGGACACAAATTTAAACATAGGAAACTCCATATGAACACAGGAAAAGATATTCTTACTGTGAGGTTGGTCAAACCGTGATACAGGCTGCCCAAAGAATTTGTGGAGTCTCTGTCTGTGGCAGTAATCAAAACCTGACTGGACATAACCCTAGGACATGTGCTATTGTTGACCCTTCTTGGACAGGGAGTTGGACTAGAAAAGGAGAGATGAGAGTCTCTTCCAACCTAAATGATTCTGTTATTCTTTCTTGGGGTAGTTTGCTCTAGGGACCCCTCTTGCTAGCCACAAGGCTGGAACTGTGTTGTGTGTTGGCTCTGTGCCCTGTAGTGTCTTCTGATATTACTCAAGCATTACCTGTGTTGTCAAGCACTTCCACAGTCTCCTTGGGATGTATAATCCTCATCCTTGATTTCATGCTGTAAATATACCAGTCCATCAGGTTGCGATATTGTTCTTTTCTTGTTCTGAGAACCTTCAACTGAAAACCATCTGCAAAATAATAACTAGTTTTAGAACATAGGGCCTAAACCAAATTCAGTGCCACTGTGTACATCACTTGTTCACTTGAACTGATCATGTGTTACAAGTGACATGAACATACTTATTCTGTACCACTTGGACTGTGATACGGGATTTTCCTTCTGGAATGGCAATATCTATTGTTGCAGATATAGACTTACTTGATCAAGTAACATGCAGTAAACAACAAGCATGTTCTCTCAGCATCCTATTTGAGTTTTTAATCTCTGAATATCTAGGAACAGCATGGAGCATGGCACATTTCAAAGTTGAATCCTGTTTTATGGGGGATATTTCCTGCGGGAAACTTCAGATTCCTTCTGGAGTGAAGAAAAAAATATTTTGAAATACAATGAAATAGTGGTTTTGAATTTCTGATTTTCAGAAGGTGTGGACTAATTGCAAGGGAGCTATGAAAAAATTGTACAAAGTACTGTCAGACAGCACAAATTTGCTATGTTGGAAAATTCTTAGAGTTTCACAAAATGAGGGAAAGAAAGGTTGAAAAACACTACTCTACAGACAGAAGTGTGAGGCCATGTTCTTTCCATCAGCAGGTGTATAAAAGTCTCTTTGTTCTAAGATGGATGTGGTACAGGTGTATTGCAATGCATAAGTGATTCTCCAAACACAGTTCACATTCTCAGTTTGCAAACTGGCCTTTACAGATCAGCTGGCTGAAATAAGACATTAACCCTCATACATGGTGACTCAGAACTCCATAGTTCGAGTGCAAATTCAGAGGAAGTTTCTCTAGGAAGCAGCACTGGTAAAAAGATGGGTTTGTTCTGGTGTGGAAGCACCATCAACATTCAGACTGACTTGGAACTATGATGTACAATTATGCCAGTAGCAGCTCTTGTCCTCTTTCAAGGGTGTTAAACATTGACGCAAACATAAATTATATATGAAAGACAAGTGGAGTAGCCCAGGTGTTCTTGGCAAATGCTGCCATGAAAATTAAATAAAATAAAAGCCCTTTTAGGAGGATATGAACGAGCAATCTTTCATGTTTCATACAGAATCCACTTGCCCACCATCACCACCTCACTACAGATGAGGAAAGAGACATTTTGAGGGCACTTGAGCTTTATGAATGATCGCAGTGAATCAGCACAGAGTGATTTAGCACAGGTGTTCTGTAATTGGGCTGCACGGGAAAAATCCCGAGTTCATTCAATGATTCTCAATGTCACCTTTCCAGTGGGGAGTTCAAGTGAAAAGTCTGCCTACTGGCATGTGAATAAAATGGCAAAGTGTGGTGAATATACGCAACCTCAGTATTTCCCCTCCTTTACATTTTTATGGGCTTATTTGTTAAAGGTACTTATTTTCATTTCAATAAAAAGCATTTAACAAGTGGAATACTTTAAAAAGTGCCAACTAGTTCTGAAAAAGTTATAACTGAAACACTTCTGATCACCGTGTTCATTCTGAAAGGACACTGCCCCTTGTCTTGTGCCGTGTGGCAATTCTCAGCACCTCGTCAAACATCATTAAAATCTTATATGATTTCTACGACTGAAATTCGAAGGCTGATATAAGGGATAATAAAAACCACAGGAAAAATAGAAGAGAGAAAAATGCATCAAGATGCATGAAAAATAGATGAATACATCCATCAGAACGACAAATACATTGTCCTGGAGTGTTTGCTGTATGGGATATTTTTGACTGTCAGAGCTGAGCAGACATTGGGTTTTTCACAGATTCAGTGAAAACCAAAAGCAATGTCATGAATTAAATCTGGAAGCAAAATGGAACACTTATGCTCTCCAGCGCCTGGGAGAAACCCAGCGCACTTCCACTGGAGATTCTTTACCCTCTTTCAGCCCTAACATTAAAGTGTGACTGTTCTTACATACTTTCATTAATTAGAACATATTGGTTTTGTGCCAAGAGAGACAGGGGTCTGTGAAAAACATTTTACCTTAAGAATGTTTCTCAACTCCTTTTCAGCCTCAGTTCTTTATATGTCACGTTGCCAAAGCTATAGAGAACTAAAGCTCCCTGTTAATACATTAGTCCCTCAGTGTTTCATATACTTGGAATACAATTCTCCTTTGTTGAATTTTTCCCTCAAAGCAATCAAAGTTCCAGGTAAATTAAGCTGCAAAGCAGTGAGGTGCATGTTGTTACTTCAAAATGACAAATTGAAATGGTTAAGCCTGGTAGTTCTTTACTGCTGAGAAAAACCTAGCCCAAAGAACCTGCCACACTGAAGAAGCAGTTTCCAACCTACATGCGAGCTCTACAAGCCCTGGATCCTAGTCACAAAGGTGGCTCCAGCCCTCCAAAGGACATGTCTGCCTGCTCCAGTGTGCCTGCCAGAGTACCAGCCCAGGAGTGTGCTCGGGTACATGGATCCCAACACTCTGGAGGGTGCACTCTGGCCATAGAGAATTCATGCAGGCAGGTTTGCTGATTGGAAGAAATTGCCCCTAGTGTATAAGGTATAAATTCCCAAAGCCCCAGGGAGTCCCAGGGCAAGACATTGGCTTATTGTCCAGGTCCTATTGTAGTAAATGACATTTTCACCCCCTTCAACAGGTAATCAGGCACTTTTCACAGCAGCCTTCCAATGGCTTTTTGAGATCCACTGAGTACGTGGTACACTTGGAACTAAAACTGGCATTTCTACACTACCTCCTAATTGCCAGGCTCATTAGAAAGAAAACCTTGCTGAGATTCAAAGTAGATATTCTACCTGTTGTACTGCTAGACTGGCTAATAGGAAGGTGTGCTGGAAAGAGTTAGGCCATTAATTGGGAAAACTGATCTTGGCCAAAACTGTGCAATGGACTGTGCTAAGAATTTATCTTTGGACCTGGATTATCTGTGGATAATTATGTGCAAAGGCTTGAGTTTGTGCACAGCTCCTATTTAATTTATTAATATGGATAACTAAGACAACATCTTATCACACTGTGCAAGAATATTTGTGTGAAAGACAGGCAACACTGTTAAAATGTGGGTTTATTTCCACTTAACACGGTGATGAAATAAATGACTTTGGTTTCCACGGAATGGCTACACAACATTGGCATTTGTTTATGCAGTAACAGACACATTTTAAAAATTCTCCTTCCCAAATAAAAGATTTGTTTTATTTTTGTCTTCAGAACAGAAAATAAAAAGAGACAAGCAAAATGTAGAGAAATGGGAAGCCTCTTTTCAGAACTGCCAGAAATGCATATCTATAACATGTGAAATCCATATACTTAAACAAATGAACATATGCTTTGCTTTCATGCAATAGAGAGAAGACACAAAACAGTCTTTCTTCAACTTAGTGTGGGAAGTAGAGAGGATTGCAGTAAGAATGGTGGTATATGAACATCTTAAAATTCTTACACATAGCAAAGATTTGACCTGATCTCTTCACTTCACCCTGTACACACACAAAACAGACTTTGAAATGTTCCTTTTGTCTGCTCATTTTTATTTATCCCAGAGAAAAAATTTTTAGTGTAGCTGTAAAAAGCACTATAAGATACAGGCTCCAGAAAAGGGATTTGGGATGTTCAGAGGTCATTAGAAAAATAGCAGAGTACCTTAACTTGCCTGTCAAGTTCAGGCTTAATATACTTTATTTTCCATCCTCTACCAGCTGGCTGGTACAGACATCTCTGACTCTCCAGAGTCTGCACTCCTTCACTAGCTATTTCAGTGCTGCATGCTAGGATCAAGGTTTTAAAATAAATCACATTTGGAAATCAGATTCACTAAAGTTTGCAGGTGTTTGGTACTGGAGTTTTGGGATGAATTGCTATTGAGGTACACAAACATTTGCATCCAGATTAGCATTTTCTGAATATTTCAGCAAAGCTTAAGGTGCTACTCCTTCACAGTAGGAAGAGATTGCATTGAAATTCTAACAAATGTTTCAGAAAGCATTTCCACTTATCATATCTCTATGAGAAATACAGGAAGAGTTTAAGAACAGAGATATAGAAAAAAGATGAAATTCCCTGAAGTAGCTGTCAGGGAGTCAGTATGCATAACTAGTAATGACTGGAGGTAGCTTACAGTATGCCTAAATCCTCATCATGTATAGGGTTAGGCCCTGAACTGACCCAAAGTCTCAAAAAGCAATCTACCTCACTTTAAGTTAATCCTACAAGCAGCTACATTTATAAAGATTTTCCTTACTTATTCTGAAACTTCTAACTCAGCTGCCCACTGAAATACAAAAGTGTCTGCCCTGGGGAGAAAGGTGAAAGTTTATATCCCTTCTATAAGCCTCCAAAACTCTTCTTGCTTGTTGTTTTTCTGAGTTCACTGGGGTCACACAGGTAAGCCAAATTCTACAGCATGAATAGGAACACTTTAACCTGGGCTATGCCTTGGCATTGGAAGACAGTATGATCTATTGAGCAATATGTGTTCTATCCCGTCAGGTTGGATGGAACTGAAATTACTGGACCTCCTGTTTCTCTTCTAACGATCTGGTGATTATAGAAAAAGACCTGGCAGAATGGGAGTAGATTCCCACTATTTCCTATGTTTACAGCAGAAGAGAGGGATCCCTAACTTAGGTAGACTCAATGCTCTTCAGAAGTGTCTAAATTCCCTGTTTACTCAAACAAATACTTTAAACATTTGTTACGGTATGGTATGAGTTGCCCATGGTGATTCCAGTCTCTTGATGTCCGTTAAAACAGTGTATTTCAACTTGACATCTATATTTTAGGCAGTTAACATGAAGTGAGATGAATAATATGCCAGGAAACCATGACCAAATAATCTCTTTTACCAGAATACAGTTACACATTGGGGATGAATAAAGATTTGCAAACCCAGTACTAACTCTAAAAACTCCACACTTTTCAGTGTTTGAATTCACAGTCCTAACATTTTTAATATATGTATATTACATATGTATACCTAGTTCCTCAATTTGCCTTAGAAAACACCACATTACAATGTCATGCTGCTGAGGAGATAAATGGCTGCTTGAAAAGCTCTTGCTCAGCTCCCACAGGAGGGCCATGCCCAGTGTGTGGAACATCTAATGGCAGGAAGTAACTTGAGTGTGGGAACATGGTCAAGGGAGTCACAATCTGTGGAGAATGCATCTGCCAATCTCAAAATCCAATTTGGAAATTTTTCAGAGGCAGAAACTCTTGGGCAGTTTGCTTGCTTGTTTCCTGCTTTTCATTTTTCAGTAGAAGAAGCAAAAGGTGTATCTCTGATATTGGGACTTTTCCCATCCCTTCCCTGCAAATTTTCAGGTTCTTGATGCATTAAGTTGAAGTTCTAGAACTTAATTAAGTGGTCACAGGATAAATGCATTTCTTATTCTTTTAAACGTACTTTCCACTTGGATATAGCTTGACTGTTTTAGTTAAACATTGAAAATTATTTAACCTGTGCAAAGCTTCAGCATGGAGATTTAAGCCTGTAGTGTTAAAATTTGACAGTTAGAAGACAATGGAACAGTTTCATGATGGAAAGTGTGAAAGAAGTTTAATTCTAGACATAGTTGCCTATGCTGCTTGATACTCAGCTTTGCTTTCAAATCATAAAGCACAGAGAGATGGCAGCTTTTAATTTGGAGGGATACTGTCTGCAGAGTGAGTCTTGCTATCTAAAACTCTGTAGACAGTCCTGCCTTTATATTTTTCACTTTTCCATGTGGCATGGAAGTTAAATCTTTTTTAATATTTGAAGTTACTTAGACTGAAGAAAACTCAGATATTTTCCTTACCAGATGACAGCCACACGCTTCCATGTTTTGTTATTTTTCCTATGTCCTGTGGTTTTTTTTGTGCTGTTGTTTATATGTAAGAACATGCAGTAAATCAAAAGAGAAAATTAAACATAATTAAGATTGCACAGTCTTATCTAAGCAAAAATATGGTTGTCTTTATTTTTTCATGGCTCTTAAGAAAATATCATGAAGGCTTTTACTACTGTAACTAAAATCAGAATGAAAAATAGTCAGACTTGAGTTCCAGCACTATCTTACCTTGTTGTTAGAGAAAAGTCTGCTCCTCCTGCCAAAACAGACATCACACATAAGGAGATATATGGGTTCATCTGCTTTACAGGCTACTCTTCTAGGAAATTCAGCTGAGATGGCTTTGTGGAATAAATAGTTGTGCATGCAGAATTCACATACAAATGCTGATTCTTCACAGATGTGTTCAAAAACATCTGGTCTCACTGTCAGAAATACCTACCACTTAGTTTGCTGTTAACAAGAGCTGAGGATGTTTAAGCTTTTAACTCAAGGCATTAGAAAACAAGCTCTGGTTTATCTGAGAGCATGCAAAAAAGATAGAAAATGAGAATCTGCTACTGACTTCCTTAGTAAATGCTTTTCCATGTATAGAAAGGATCAGAGCAGCATTGGTGAATAGAGAGGGAAAAACCTAACACTGTAGGAAAGGCATTACTGACAGAGCTAGAAATAAAAACAGCCACCTGTCTTTATTAACAACTGTCAGTAATATCGAGTTAGCAAAATCATATAAACATGGTGGACAACTTAGTCTGTGCCAAGGAACTTTAAAGATTAATTTAGGGCAACCTTGCCCTAATTTAAAAAGGAGAGGCTACACTGGAAGAATCTCTTGGTCTTTTAGCAGCTCCAGTCCTGTCTGTAATTGCTGTGAAGGCTTGTCAATTTGCCAAATCTGTTAATCAGTCAGGTCACTGTAAAGACTACAATTGTAGGATTTGTTTTAAAACACATACATAAATAGACATAAATGTAAGACATCAGCAATATGACCTGTGCTCAGAATTGTCTTGTCTTAAGAATGTTTCTGGTGTAAAAATTTAGCTGATCTTTAAGGTCTACAGATATTCAGGGAGAATCCAGTGTGTTAGGTACAAATAAGTTAGACATCAATTTCTGTTGGCAATGAGAAAGTGCACGGAGTTTGTATGTTCACTTTAAAACCACACATGATGCCAGGGAAGAACAGCAGGGATTGGGTGTTTTGAGGGCCTGCAGAGAAGATGATGTCTTAAGTACTCTCTTCTGCCTGCTCTGTCCCAAGATGCCAGGGTTTAGCTGTTGGTGGTGAGATGAGAGGTGCACACTGCTAAACCAGGCTGGCAAACTGAAAGCAGCAAAGCAACATTCAGAACTAATACACCAACTGCTGCAGCGTCTACACAGAATTTGGGTTCAACCTAAAGCTCAAAATGCTGAGCATACTTCACATTTCTGGTCTCAGTTTTGTCAGTTTATCACCTGTTTTTCTCTCTTCCTGTCAAACAGGGGGTTGAAGTCTCATCCTCCCAGCTTTCAAGGGCTGGCTGACCTGTTCTAACCGTAATTCAGGGATTGTTTTCCACTGAAGTCAGTTTTATCAGGCCTTCCTGATAATGAGCAACAACCTGTTAATTTTTCTGCATCTTGAAACAGAGGGTTGGGTGTGGGTGAGATTAACCCCGAATAGGGAAAATCTAGTGGGTGTTTTGATTTCCTTGATGATCTGTGACCTGTGATGTAGACACATTGAAGGTCTGAGGCTTTCCTTTACATTTTAATTATTACAGGCTATGATTTATTCATCCATCACCAACCCTGCAGCATAGCAACACTTAATTGAGCTTTACTTTTATTATCAAAATCCTTTGACTTTTTCCATCACTGTAATAAAAACATCAATCACTTTATCATCACAATGATCTTCTGGAGTAGTTTGTCTTTTCAACTTAGTTCTACAGAAAGGAAGAAATAGTTTCACAAATGTGCATAGGTTTCTAACTCTTACATAGGCACCTAACTCCTCCTGAATGGAGGAAGCCAAGAAGAATTAGATGTCTAAATGTCATTCAGGATCTTTGGTTAGATAACTTGTCTGTGGTTACACAAGAAAGGTGTGGCAGAACTGACCACTGAGCCCAGTCATCATACACATAGAGTTTCACTCATTAAGCCATCATTTTGTGACTGTTTTCAATAGAATCATAAAACTGATTCAGGTTTGAAGTGACTTTAAGAGATCTCTAGGACAAGCTTCTGCTCAATGCAGAGCAGGTTGCTCAGGGCCTTGTCCAGCCAGAGCCTGAAAACCTCCAAAGATGGAATGTCTGTGGACAAGCTCTTCCAAATTGTAGGTTCCCCCAAAGCCTTCTCAGTTCCAGGCGGACTAAGCCTGGATCACCCAGACTCTTCTCACAGGAAAAGTGCTCCAACCCTTACCATCTCAGCAGCCTCCCCTGAACTCCCTCCGGTTTGCAAACATCATTTTTGTACTGAAGAGCTAAAAACTGGATGGAGTATTCTGAATGCAGCATAACTAGTGCTGAGTAAAAAAAGAATCATTACTTCCCTCAGGCTATCCTCACATTAATAGAGCCCAGCTACCTTTCACAGCTAGCAGGGCATGCTCCTGACTCATGTTTAGCCTAGTGTCCATCAGAACTACAGTGTCATTTTAGCAGAGCTGCTACCTATGTGTTTGAAAGTGATGGTACAATGCTTCAGTGACCCCTGAGGGCACCAAGATCCACCCAGAGTCCTCACAGCACAGCACTGAATTCGCAGCATAACTGTGCAAGGGGAATAGCGAGTTGTTGTAACGTGATGTGTCTGGTGAGTAAATCCCATCACCCAGAAGGGTTTATTAGCTTGAGCTTACTATAAGAAAGGTTCAGCTGTTCTGGGCATCAGCCTGTTTATGCATTGCTCAGGTGTCGCTCTATTTCTGTTTTGAAAGGGAAGATAGTAATCACCAGCTGGATACATAAGCAATGATGGGAGGTAGAGGAAACACTCTATAATTTGTTCCATGGTGTAGAAGAAGGTCCAGAGTAGTAAAGCCAATGACTGGACTAAGCCAGTGTCCATATCCACTAATCCTTTCTGGTGTTTTCTGGATGATTTAGACTCTTGCTTGTCACTGCAGGTGATCAGCTGACAGGACAGCTCAAATCTGAATTTTCAGATGCGGTTCCCTCCTCTGCCTCCATGGCCTCTCTATGGCTGGCTGCTCTTGTCAGTGTGCCCATTTTGTGGGTGTGCCTGGAGGTGAACAGAGACCACTACTGAGTGAGTATATAACCTTGTTTATGCTATAAATCAGTGGAGCTTGGCTGATTTGCTGTCAAATGCTGCTGGTAGCCGATGGCTCCACTATACTGAGATGAGCCTAATATCTTAATTCAGTGGCTGAGGAAGTGTCTTGACCTTTTGTTGCTAACAAATTAGGTACCTAGTGTATTAGGAGGTTTCCTTCAGCACTACTGTCTTTCTTTCTTCTTTTTTTATTTTTTCTCTCCTGCTGTTAACTCACAGCTTGGGACTCTACATCTGAATGTTTCTCTTTGTTTCTGAGACTTTCCAAATTCATTTCGGTAGAACTGGGCTAGGACTCAGGACATGGAAGACTGATTTCTCTGTGAGCTGACTTTGGGCAAATCACTTCATGTCCTTATACCAAAGTTTCTCAACATGTAAAATGCTGCTAATAATTCTGACCCTCTTTAGAAGCATTTTGAAAGCTAACGATGAAATAGGCTGTTATGGATCTGGGCACTACACCTTGCTTTCAGTTCTTCAATTGATTTCAGTTTTGACTTGTTTGTGGGCAATGAGAAAGCATTGGGGAACTCATAAAGTCAATGTGTAACTGGCAATGAATTTGAGATTCTCCTGGCAGCTTTTACCATGCCTGCTTGGAAATTTCTGCCAGAGAATATAAAGGTTTAGATGGCATGCAGTTGTGACCACCCTGCAGGAAAGCAAGATGTGTGTACTGGGAATCAGCCAAAGGTTACTATCCACAGCTAATGCACTTAAGGATATCTCAGCTTTCACTGAGGATTAGAAGCAGGTTTCTCTTGATTCAGTTTATGAGAAAACAGAGGAAGAGTCCTGCATGAGTGAAATCAGTTTCCTTCCCTAGATCTGTAGTAGTGGACAAGAGTCTGTGGTTTCCCCTGGGTGAACTGATTTTATTTCTAGCTGATTACTGGTCCTCTCAAGAATCTTTATCAAAGCAGCAGTAGCTGTTGTTTGCTTAAACTGCAAGATGGTGAGACTAGACTACAAGACTCCAAGCTATATCTGTCATCACTGGTAATAGGTTCACTCTAAGAAAGAGTGAATCCTCATTCATTATTGCTGTGTTATTTCAGAATAACTCTAGTGAGATCAATACATTGGTAAATTGATCTCATCTGCATTCTGATGCACGTCTCCTTTTGATTACAAGCTGACTGTTCCTACATTGTGATTTAGGGAGTATGCTTATTGTGTCTTGCTCAGAGCAAGTAAGGATTGGAATTATTCTTAATTTTCAGATACTCAGGCTTCTGAGAAAGATTGTACATTTCTCAGACAGTGTTGTGAAGAGCTGACATGCAAATCCTCATCAAAATATTTCTCCCATGCAAAAAAAAAGGCTTTGCAGAAGTGATTAAAATTTTCATACTCATTTTTTAATCCTTTGAATTGTAACAAAGAATTTTGAGTTTTCTTTAATTTCACATTGAAAAACAAAATGGAACAAAAACAATTGTTGTTAAAATAAGGGGAAGGATTATTTTTAAATGTTCTCTTGCCTTTCTAATAAAAGTCAAATTGGAGAGAAAGGAGAAAAAGCTACAAAAAGAAAAAATATATGAAAGAAATACGCCTGTGGTTCTCTTAAAAAGAAATAAAAACTGCAAAACTAAGTGAATAGAGTTTTTTTGTTCTAGGAGAGTTTTAAAATATTTTTCATGAAGTGTATTTTTTCCTATGAAACTCAAACATCTGATTTTCCAGTTAATCTTCAAGGCACACCAGCATTTATATTTCAGTCTTAGACCAATGTCTATATAGTATTTTCCATGAAATACTATATTTTTCATCAGCTAACTTTGAGAAGCAAAACTCTTCCATTAACTTAATTGTCTGCTTTTAACTGTGTTAGCACTTAAGCTATCGCTAAAACTACCAGAAGCAACTTTTCTAATGGGAAAAGCATTTTCCTGTTAATAGTTTGCCAGAAGTTTTCCAGCTTACTAGAAGTTCAAAAGATGAATTTTGTATAGATTTCTTTTTTCTATTATTTTTAGTTTTTGCTTTCACCTTTCCCAGATAAATAAGGAACTTTAATTATAAGATGGGACTGAGTAGTGATATGGCACCTGCTGAAAATGCTACAAAAATTTTCAATATTACATGTGGAGGATGAATCTAAAAACTGAGCTATGTCAATAGAGAGTGCCTGCCATCTCTGACTGACTTGTTGGGAAATCTGACAGTGATGCTGGTGCCTCCAGCTGCTGCTTTTAATCCTCTACAAAACATGGAGAAGACATTGATTGTCACATTTACAAAATAAAGTATCCCACCATTATGCATGTTCGACAGGTAAAGAATACACTGGGAGTAAAAACCCATGATGGTATTTGAAATATAGCAGGTTAGATCCTCAGCACCTGGCAATAGACTTCAGTGAAGTTACTCCCACTTGTACCTGCTTCTGTTTTTCTGCACTACACTATAGGTTTTACAGAAGAAGTCAGCTCTAAGACTTCTTACTGTGTTCTTTTCTTACATCCACAGAGATCATGCACTGGTTCCTAAAAACTGTCATGACAGATTAAGCCACTGGTCCTTCTAGATCTGTACCATGTTTCTGTCAAAGGTGATCACCTGGATCTACAAAGTAAGATTCTCTAGTAAAATCTCTGAGCAATTATGGAATAATATGCAAGGTGTAGGGATGGAATAACATTCCTTTACTGACCACCACAGTAACTTGTTTACATCTTGAAATATAAACTTTTGTTATCTATTTTATTACATCAACTTACATGCAATGCATATCATTATTAAGCACTAATTTACCCAACTTCCTTAAAAAATCTGGACATGGTGCTTGACTTAATGATCTCATGTGGCAGTGAATTCCAGAAGGAGGCTTCAGGCTGCATATAGCGCTTATTCTCTCTGTTTCTTCTACATGGATTGCCCTCTCATTTAAGCACAAAGACAATAGGGCATAGGATATGTAACATAGTTAAGAGGAGAATCTCTTTAGTCCCTATGACCTTCATAATCTGAATATCCTCCCTTTACTTAGTCTCCTTCTCTTCAGGCAAATACATTTAAGCCTCTGGTTTTACTAAACTTATCC
The DNA here is from genome assembly GCF_047716275.1 of Strix uralensis. Lineage (NCBI taxonomy): Eukaryota > Metazoa > Chordata > Aves > Strigiformes > Strigidae > Strix > Strix uralensis. The sequence goes on from NC_133973.1 coordinate 128,380,671, forward strand.
CAAATATTTTTACTATTTTTATTACCCACACAGTTCCTTATGATCTTTACTGTTTGCTTTCTAGGGGTTTAAGGCCCTGTGGGGTCAAAAGAGTAATCTCACCAGCTCAGTTGTCCTCAAAAATATTCTTTAGTCACTTTCAGCTGTCAACTGCAATGCAGTTTTTCAGAGGTTGTGCTTCCATCAAAGGTTCTTGGCAAGTCTTCAGCAGAGCTCACTCCAATCATAGCTGTGGGGTGCTGATTTTCTCAGTGTCTCCAAATGGTGGGCGCACCCCAGGAGTCTAGGACCTTCACTCTCCACCCAGAAGGGCAGATATGTACTATTTAAGGAAGAAATATCACCACAGAAGCCTCTTCATATCTAATATTTATCATCTTAAATCTAAGGCAACAATTTCAAGTGACAGCTCAGATTCAGCTGACAGTTCAGGTTAATTGCAAGGAGGGATCCTGATGCCGTTCCTATCAGATGTGGTTCCCATCTTGTTCGTTACATACCTAGATTCAGCAGCCAAGGTGTGCAATGATTTATTAAACATGAAGGGAAAGAATGCAAGAATAACAGGGGCTATGGATAAACATAAATGAGTCTCATACATGAACCCAAACATGGATGAACCCAGATGAGTCTAAGGTAATAAAGTGTAGAAAACGGTGCTGAGAAATATCTTTGTTAGGACTTACCATTCTAAAGGACCTTGCTTTCTCCAACTAAGATAACTTATTGAAGACATCTTAATTTCACAATGTCTACTTTGAATGTGTTGGATCTTGATTTCAAAAGAAGTACAAAGATTATCCAGCTGGGATGCTGTAGCTAGCAGTCAAGTCTTACTGTTCAGATGGAGGAAATAGGTGTCTGACTGTCAAAAGCTTAAGGGAGAGGACCAGGAAAGACCTGGTCTGGTCTTCTCCCCTGAAGTAAAATCAGGATCTTTCCCTGTATGGTATTTAGCTCTGTCTCATTTTGCTGAATGGTTGAGTCACTGGTGTTAGATCTCATTGTGCCCTCTCAGAAAGTATATGACCATCTTGCTGTGCTTACCCTATTGCTGTCAGTAATTCTGCTATTATCCAGGCATACGGTGAATCAGCTAATATGAAGAGTGTTGCTGCTTAAGGCCTGATGAAGTCCAAGCTTCTCCTAGAGAAAGCGTTTGGCAGCATTCACACTGCAAGGGCTGGTGCTGTTGCACAGAAGGATTTGTTTGAAAGGTGGTGTTTCTTTTTCTTTTACAAGCCAGGGGAGGCTAATTCATCTTGGCTCACTGCAGACTTCTGCACCGTCTGTGCTGCCTGCATATTAAACACTTGGTTTTATATCTCCTTCTTCCATTTCAGAGTTTACTTCTACTTCTGCTTGGGAAGAAGATTTTCTATTCCTTTCTTCATCCTTGTACACTAGATAGACCATCCTACCCAGACAGAGCAGGGGTCATCTGAGATTTAAATCTGGCTTCCAGGTTTCCAAGGCCAAGTTAGATTTGTCATTGGATAAATTATAATAAGTGTCCAGCTTTAGTCATCACTCAGTCATCTGGTCTGACTGCTAAGTCAGCATGAGGTAATGGGCTTGTAATGACACCCAAGTCATCCAGGTCTCTAGGATGGTTTCATTTAGACTGTTTTTCCTTTACAGTGAGCTACCCAATGAAGACCAGAAGGGCTTTTAAACATAAAAAGGTAACTCAGTTACGGAATATTTACTTAATCTTTCACACAGATAAAGCTCAAAATGATTAGGTCAGAAGAATAAATTTAAAAGGGAGTTAAAAACAACCTCTTTACCCTCTTGGTACTTGCTTTCAAGCTGGGTTTTAAGCACTTCAGTGAGTTTGAGTTGCAGTAAATATTGCACAGTCTCCTCTGGTCTCTGGGAAATTTTCTTTTTGTCCCTGTGGAGGCCAGGATATGTCTGCTTCTCTGTCCTCTCAGAGTCTTGTCTCTCTTGAACAGCTGACTCACCACTCTTTGCTGCATGCATATCTCTCTCTTCCTCCTTGCCATACCTTGCAATAGGAAAATTAACTTTTCTCAAGCATGTTCAGGTTCTCCCAATGGAGGGAACGACCTTTCCAGTGGTCTTACCTGATCTGCTCATTCTCTTCGCAAAGAAAGAGAATCCATAAACAAGTAAAATAGATACTATTTATATGTGGTGAGTTGACCTTGGCTGGCCACCAGGTGCCCAACAAGCTTCTCTCTCACTCATCCTCTTCAGCTGGATGGGAGGAAATAATAAAATGAAAAGCTTGTGAATCAAGATAAAGACAGGAGGATTGCTTATCAATTACCAGCACAGGCAAAACAGACTCGACTTGCAGATATTAATTTAATTTATTGCCAGTTAATAATAGAGGAGGATAATGAGAAATATAAACAAAACTAAAAAACCTTCCTCCCAATCCCCTTCCTCCCAGGCTTAACTTCACTCCTGACTCTTCTATCTGCTCCCCCTCAAGCAGTGCAGGGGAATGGGGATTGAGGTCAGTCCATAGCACTTCATCTCTGCCACTCCTTCCTCCTCATGCTTTTCCCTTGTTCCAGCGTGGGGTCCTTCCCATGGGATACAGTCCTTCATGAACTACTCCAGCATAGGTCCTTCAGGAACAGACAGCTCCAGTGTGTGTCCCCCATGGGGTCACAGGTCCTGCCAGAAAACCTGCTCCTGTGTGGGCTCTTTTCTACAAACTGCAGCTCCTGCCAGGAGCCTGCTTCAATGTGAGATTTCCACAGGCTGCAGCTTCCTTCAGGACACAACACCCCCCTCTGGCATGGGGTCCTCCACGGGCTGCAAGTGTGGGTATATGCTCCAATATGGTCCTCTGGGTGCTTCAGGGGTACAACCTGCATCCCCATCGTCTTCACCATGGGCTACAGGGAAATTTCTGCTCTGGTGTCTGGAGCAACATCAAAATTAACACCTTTTTTTTTTTTTTTTTTTTTTTTTGGTAATTTTATGTACATCACTTTTGCTGCTGTCACATCCTCTTGCAGTGACTAGACATAAACTGGACTGTTGTTCTCTTAATTTTTGAAAGAAACAAATCCAATCAATCAGCATTGTCTAGTGCTGTAGAACCAGTACAGCAGAAATTCTACTGAATTTTTATTCAAAAGATACAATGAATATAAAGAATTCAAATAAGGCTTGTGATAAAGAGGATGCAATTTTTTCTAGGCTGTCTGTGGTACTTCTTTTACAGATGGCCAGTAGCTGCTTCTTGATTTGGATGTGTAACCTCAGCTCTAACCTCACAGCTATACTGTCATGGCTGTGTTTCAGATGTCATATAGCACCCATAGGAGAGAATGCATAAAAGAGAAGGTGAATCCATAAGAAATAAGGTGAAAAGATTAAATTTCACAAATACATTGCATGAACTCGTTATTTACATTTTCTCAAAATATCTCTCAGCCCAGGTATTTGATCAGGATGCTCCTTAGCTTTGCAATTCATGCTACCAACAGAAGACGTGACTTTGCAAACTCCATCTTTGCTGTTCTATCATAATTATAATTTTGTGCTATTATTGGTCATAAAGGCAACAGAAGGTGTTTGGTTCTGTAGATACCTGCAGTGATTAATTAGCAGTAGAATTTTATGGAAAATCCTTTAAAAGCTGGAGGCTCAGCTTTAAGCACAACATGTGGCTCATTTCTTCAAAAGAAGCATTAATTGGAGTGGATTTAAAGCTTTAGCTTGTAGAACCTAATCAGAAACAACTTGACTTATACCATTGTCAAGCACAAAATCTACTGAAGTCAATAGATATGAAGGGAAAATTTGTCTAGCTAAATGCATATCAAGCCAAGAACTTCTAGCAGGACTCAGTCTCTACAGAAAACAGAGGAGTATACTGCAGCTCTTTAAAAGTTGTAGTGATCCATTCTTTGGGTCTTTCCCTGGGTCATTTGTCCCCTAAATCTTGAAAATGACACAACTGCTTTTAGCAGTTTGTCCATCTGCTCACAGCAATTTTGTGAGCTGACATGTACGAATGAATAACGAATCAGAGAAGAACAGTGTTCCTCTTAGAGCTACAGAAATCACTCAGCATGCTTATTTATACTTCATTAGCTAAGCATTAAAGCATAAAATGCCAATTCATGATGCTCTCAGAGAAGTAGCCTTAAACCCTTACGCACATCTCTAGTAACTAGGAAGGTCCTGCTAAGGACATGCTTGCTAGATAGGGTTGTGTGCAAGTAGAATGCTCTGCATTACAATCTAATTCCAGCACCTTCAACTGGCTTTTGGAATGCAAATTTCAACTGTCAAGTCTTAATTAAAAACTACCAGTCAGCACTATTTAAAAAGTGGAAGAGAACTAAGTGGTAGGTTGTTGCGGAAAATGTGTAAGTTGCGTGCTGAAAGAAGTAGGTAAGGTGACAGGTATATAATTATCATCACATCAAGTGAAGGACAAGAAACAGTCTACAGTTCCTGAAGAGGTGGGGCTTCAGCAATCTTCAGTGTGGCAAGGGTTCTTCAGACAGAGTTAATTTGTCATTCCATTTATTTCAAAGGAGAATCTCCTTCTATGCCAAACTTCTGTGAGCCTTCAAAACTGGTGACGTGCTGAGCAAATTTCACACATAAAGAGGTTAGTGTGAACACAAATGCTTGTGTTTCATAAATCAGTTAGTGATGAGTTTGAGGCACAATGTTGTGTTCAGGTGTTTGGCAGTTTCTGTTCAGCAGTGCATCACAGCTGTGCTGTAATCCATGGAGAACCAGCAAAGCAGCGAATCAAGGGCCCACTGCAGTTGATCATCTGAAGGTAAGAATCTTCAGCATCTTCTGCAGGTTTTAAACCATCAAAACAGATCTCTGTATGCTACTACAAACTGAAAGTTCTGGGTAAAGGATCATTTTTGTTGCCTAAGAAGAAATCACTCAGAAATACCATTCAGTGCTCCTTAAGACTATGATATTAATGCTACAAGCCTTAACAACACCATCCTCTTCCCCATAGCTATAGAGGGGGTGACCTTCTGCACAAAGATTTGTTCTGGTTGAACATATTAGTGTGAGACCACACTGCAGTTGGTGTGTAAGTGCACTGAGGTATAGCATCACCCTTGTGTCCTACACCCCAAATCCACATGTTCGCAGTCCGGTCTCTCTGTATGTCTGTATATTAGGTGCTTGCATGGCAACCGTGGTTTCAGAACGGTTACAGAAAGTGAAGAAAACTTTCATAGAAGGGGTGTCACTAATAATTCTTCAGAAGCATTTTAAGAAAACAGTGCCAATTCAGACTTTGAATTTTCTGATTTTGTCAGCTTAAGGCTGAGCGTGAAAAAAAACATAATCTTTTTTATATTTAACCTGAGAATTTGGTTAAGTAAGCTTAACAGTCAAAGCTCAATTTTAGAAATGGCATCACACTAAATGAACTTTCCTCCTCTCTCCCCAGTTAAAAAACATTAGCTTTTAAATCTCGGCAAGTTTGTAATATCCAGCCTCCTGGATAATATATAATCAGTACTGAAGAGGAATAATGTATTACCTACTCAGATATCTGTCAGAAAAAATCTTTCTTTAGAGGTTTTCCACATGTATGTAACCTGTACCTCGCACATCTGACTTGACTGATTACTCATAAACAGAAGTAACATTACCACATTTAATTATTGTCAGGGCCTTGAGGTCCCTGCTGGGCTTTAATGGCCCTGACCACCCCCAGGGCCTCTCCCCACCCTGCCCACAGCCCAGGACCCCATTTCAGCCCCCTAGAGCCATCAGTCCTGTGACACTGTAGGACACTGTTCTCCAGCTCCCCACAGCCCTGCCCTGCCCAGTCATGTGGCCCCACCAAGATATGGGCCAACATTGTCGTCCCCATGACCTTGCCAGGCCATCTCAGGGCTGTGTCTGACCCTGGTACCCCTCACTAAGTCTGATCCTAATCCTCCATTGTCCTCCTTCCCAGTGCTGCACAGCCTCTGGCATCCATCAGAGCTGACCTGAGCCTAATTCCTTCTCCTTTTGGCCCACCTGACCTCTGGGACACTTTGGGGTGTCTGGGCACCTTCCCCACCATGGTTATCACACTCAGCTTCTGGCCTCCATCCCTTAGGGAGCAGCTGGATCCTGCTGCTCCCTGACACTTATAGTGCAGCATGAATGCTCCAATCCTTAATTAAATTAAATTCAATTTTCTATACGCTTAGGTTGTATGGAGGACAAAAAAAAAAAAAAAAAAAAAAGGGAGATAAAATCTGTAATTCCTATCTCTTCACATCTGTTAGTTTTACTTGCTCCAAGATCTTTGGGACATTTGTGAAGACTGTGGGTTGACTTGGGAAAGATGATTCAAGTTGAAATAAAACTGCTTGGATGGAATTAATATTGTCGCTTCTTTAACTTAAGTTTGGACTGTTTACGATGACTGATCTGTTCTTGCCTCTATCAACATGAGTGCAATGATTTCTGAACTCTCATAAATCAAAATAAATGAAATTCCACAAAAGGTTGTATGCAAATACTGTCCTGCGGGGTGGTAAGTAGCACTGAATTCCCACTTGTCAGAAAGGTAAATAAAATCAATGAGCTTTTAACAGATACATTATTTCATTATGTGACAGTTAAAGCACAGTGTGAAATCTAAACAGAAATCAGACATGGCACCTGCCAATGCTTGTTGAGCTGTGTGGTTTTTTTTCAAGCTCATGATTTAAAAATCTTAAGAACTGAAATAATAGTCCTTCAATTTTTTAAAGTATTTTTTGTCTTTATCCGCTGAGAAACTAAGATCTGCATTTGCCAACACATGGATTGTTTTCAATTGCTCAGATCCTCCATGCTGTGTCTTGGTTTCCTGAGGTGTCAGTTGCTGTATTGTAAAAGCATTGGAAAGGCTTCTCCTGAACCTCATGGCACCTCATTCTTCTCTTTCATGTGATGTCTTAAACTGTGCTTTTCCCTGATGCCTACAACAAACCTGACAGGTCACTGCTTAGCTCAGCTCCCTGCTGGCAAAATCATTGTCATTTTGCTCAGTTTGTGTTGATCAGTCTAGTGGGGTTCATGTGACATGATGTGCTTGTAAATCAGACCTGAATTTCAGCTGGTACTTACAAGTGTCTCTTCCTTTCCACTCTCTATAATGGGAGTGAAAGCAACTAGTTTAGGTGGACTAGCCATTATAGATTTCTGAACTTAGATGAGGTGAATCCAACACTTAATTTCCTTCTACTCTCCATCTGTTTTTATTCTCTACTCTCAGAGCACCAATGCCAGTATCTTTCAGCTAAGCAGACATCCTTGACCTAAACCTTCTCTGCAGACATAAAAGCAACTTGGTAGAAACAGACTTCTGATGGCACCCTGTATAAATGAAAAAGGGAGAAGGGTCTCTTTCTTGTCCGTGTTCTGACTTGCAATATCCTATATCTTTTGGCATTGTTGTTACTATAGTATTAGAATAAGCTGGGATTTAATAATTCATGATGAAAATTCTGCTTTGCTAGCTCTCCAATTATTCATCGTTTGTTGCTTAAAAATCTTTCTAAAAGTATAATTTAGTTTCTATCATTTCAGCAGGTTGAGTAGAAAGAATGAATCCATAAATGTTAGGTCCTACCTACACTTAGCTCACACTTAAGCTTTCTTTTTTGTTTTCTCTGAAGATTGTAGAATATCTTAAAAATAACCCATTTTCCTAAACTCCCAAATATATTAAAAATAATCCAGTTTCCCAAACTCTAGGTCTCTATTTAGAGACCTAGAAAAAGTACAACATAATCTAGATAACTGGACTGTTTCCTATCTAATTAATATACTGTGATAACATCTTTTCACTGAATTTTTTGAAAGTGTCTGGCAGTGGTGGGTGGCACTGAACTGAATTGCTCATTCACCTACACGATATGACAGTGAGGATGACTAAATGTGAACTACTAGGGAAGATAGTCACAATATAGCTCTTTGTCCTCATATGCTGGTAGGAGCAGGCTTTTTAGATCTATGTCAAGTTCTATGGTAGCCTGTGCTGAAAAAACACATAAGAACTAAAAATAACTTCTTCCAAAGATTATTAAATCACTTTTTTCCTTATACTGAACTGCTAGAGAAAAATTAATTACAAGCTTCTGAGTCAGAAAAAAAATATGTCTCAGAGGACTTTTTGACTAATGTCTGAAGGATGAAATTCTGTAGTGCTACACCTTGAGGAAAGCAGTATCACTGAGGAAATGGCATGCAACTGGAGGGACTACAGTTGGAAAAACAGTCTTCAATATGTCTGTGGCTTATCTCCTTATGATTTTGAAAGCTGGTGACTCTTGTGAGTGGCTTTGTAATGCAAGCAGTCACTTACTCAAAAAGAAAGAAATTGCCTACGCTAACCATGACTGATGCTCTCCAGGACAGTTAGCAAATGACACAAGAAAGAGCTGATATAAGGCTATGTCATTTCTCATAAATAAAATAAACTTAGGACTACTTTTTGATACTGATGTGGAACAGCCCACATCTCTACCGTCTATGTTGTTTTCCAAAACAGGGTGGCCACATACAATTGTCCACCTGAATCGTGTCCAGAAATTATTTTTGATGAACTCAGTTGACATTGAACAAAAACATGCCTGGAAAAGTATTAGCTCTGTAAGTAAGACAAGTTCCTGTGCCCAGAGATGTCTCCTAACATGATTTCATGAATTAAAATAGTTGTAACTACAATGCATTTTTACAGACAGTGGATCTCTGATAATCTCACTTTCTGAAGAGAAGTTGTCTATTTTTGTCTCTTGCCTTAGAACATGGACATTTTGGACAGAGGGCCTTTTTTTTTTTTTTTTGTCTGTGTTTGTGCAGATGCTACTATGTGGGGTCCTGCTCAGTGATGGGGACTTTTGGGAGCTACCAAATTCTATGGATAATAAACCAAGAATTATTTCTGGTAGAAGAGGTGATGCAGATTTCCTGAAACAACCTTATTCACTTGCTAGCATTCTTAGGAGAAAGAAACTCATGGGTTCAGAATTGTCCTTGGAAAGTTTATTTGCATCTGCAAAGAATGAAAGAAAAAAAAAAAGAAAAAGAGGTTTCGTTTTAATGACCAGTTTGTTGTTATTTCCAGCCCTTTGCAAAACCAAATTAGGATCTGTACTTTTACTGTTTCCCTCCCATGGAGAAGAGAAATATTTAGTTCTATAAATATTTGATCGGGTCTCAGCCACCTGGAAAAGCTTGTAGAGGGGGAAATAAACTCCAAGAGGCCAGATCTTCTCTCAGTATCTGGTTCACCATACTGGACACAAAATATTGGGACAGATTTCCCAGAGAAGCTCAAGGGACATTAGTACCAGCTGGTGTGGTATGTACTCCCACACTCTATGACACAGCTCTACTATGGAGCCTGCACCTGCCTCTGTGTGTAGTCAGGTTTGTGGGTGGGATACATCTCACTCCAGGTTAGATGTCCGCATGTTTAATCTCTGCATCGGAGCCAAATCATCTTAGGTTTCATTTACAGCCAATGGAGAGTAACAGGCATTTTAAAATATGGTTCATCTGATTTGTTTCAAATGTCTACTGAGAATGAGACTAATTTCACTCTAGAAATATCTGCTTTTCTCTGTTTATTACAAAGAAATCCTGGAGTAACTACTTCATATATGGACATCTCTCCTTCTGCCAGATGACATCCTGTTTCATAAGAAATATTTCAGATGCTGTCACCAAGCTTCAATGGTGGCGACCTTGCTGAGTTTTTTTTAATTGATTTACTATCCAGGACTGGGTAGCAGATTAATATTTATGGTTGTCTGTATGACAATCTCTTGTCTGAGAATTTAAGAAAAAGCAAAGATGTGACATTACTTTTCTAAGAGAGCAGCTGTAGGGAGAAATTAGAGAGCAATATTAAAGCATCACATCAATCCTATGGCCACGTGCAATGCGTATGACCTTTGGGCAGAAGCTGGAACAAGAAAAAATGTTTATTTCTCTGTAAAGGATATTCAGGTCTTGTATTTCTGCAAGATGATGGTTCTTGATAGGTGTTGGGACAGTGGTTTTGCTATCTCAAGGCAAATGTACATACTGAAAAAGCATTTCCCATTCAGTGAGTTCAGCTCCTCACTGGTCCCTGTTGCTGAGATGGCTAAAGCCACAAGGAAGCTATGTCATGTTATTCAGAACAGAGCTGGCTGAATATCTTTGGGTTGCATAATTTACTCAGAGAATTCTGCAGTCATATTTGAATGTATTATTCACTGGGTTTCCCCTTCCTACTATATTCATCCAGTTCATAAAGTGAATAATTTGGAATTATATAGTACAGTGCAAGGCTCTGTCAACACGTTTCAGAGAATATTTCATGTAAAATCATTGTATGTTATTTGTTCAGGTTTAATAAACACACCAGGAAAGAAGGAAAGAAAAAAGCTGATATAAAGTTTTCTGGCTGCTTAGATACTAAGGATGAAGGGCAACTGATGGAAGGGAAAGAAAAGCCCTGCTTCATTACCTGTACCAAGGCAGGGTATTTTTCCTGTCATGGCAATGTGTCAGCCTTTAGCCAAGAGACAGAGTACATACTAGTGCCATGTAAGTATAATTCTGTCTGTAGTTTTATTGAGAAAAGGAAGTTTATTGAATCAACACTGCATTATCTCCCATATTTAAATGGGTGTTCAGGATTAACTGTGGCAGAGCTCACACTCCCTGGTGAACCTTGAGGTTATTCATCTTAACATTTTGCTTTGGCATGTGTGGTGTTCTGTCCTTAGCACATAAAACATACCTATAGGTTTCACGAGGAAAGAGATGGCCAGATTTTAAAGCCTCTGAGGTTTTATAGTGGACTTTGGCTTAAGTCCTAAAATAAATAAGCATGAGGTAGGACTAGAGGAACATCTGTTGTGTGCAGTGCAACACTGAGGTGGGAGGAGGTAGGCAGAGGACAGAGAGATCTTCCTGAAAGGCAATCACCGCTGTTTTTCCTCTTTTGTGTGCTGCTGGGGGAGCAGTTTAACAAGCAAAACATGCAGGCAAACAGTGCAACAGATGGTGCAACCTACTATTGAGGAAACATTTCAAAGGGTAACAAAATATGGTTGAAACCAGCTTACAGTTTACACACTGAATGCAAAACCGAACATGCTGTTTTCAGCAGGCTGTAGCTGTTTTCATTTGTTGATGCCAAGTGCTTTGGGGAGTCCCAGCTCCAAAGTGGTTTAGTGCAGCAGCAGGAATCCCTGTAACTGTACAGACTCGGCTCAGCTGGGTAGGTAGTGTAGGACTGCATACTTACCTGCAAATGGGCTTTAGTGTGAGCAGAGGGATCCCTCAGGGATACTTTCAGTGCAGTTTCCTCAAGTTTGTTCTGTTTCCCTCTATTTTCCTGTCTGCGTGCCACTAATAACTTCTAAACCCAGGAGATTTTGATAGATATACATAAATGGTAGGGAAGATCTCATAAAAGCAAAAGAAATAATAATCCAGAAGTTGTAGTTTCCCAAGAAATCACACACTATGTCAGTGAAGAGAAAGGTTAGAAAAAAATATTAAACAACTTTGACTAAATTATGGAGTCTTTATTCACTCTAAACATTGGGTATGGATAAAGGAGGGGAAAGCACATATCATTAAGCACACATACAGAACATCAGGAGCAGGTAGGAGAGCAAAATCAGAAAGGACAATACAGAATTAACTGTAGCTAGCAAGAGAAACTGGAGGTAACAAGAAGTCATTCCTTGACTGGATTAGTAGAAATAAAAAGCCCAAAAGAAAGTGTTAGACATTTATTCAGTGCAAAGGAATAGCTATCACTAAATGGTGTAAGAAAAACTGAAGAGGTGAAGCATGGGCTTTTTTCACTGTTCTTTATAAAGTTTATATATGACAAGTGGCAAACTCATTATTAGTAACAAAGAACAACAGCTCAACCCAGAACAAACACAGATCATGTTTGACAGTATTTTGGTATATTGCAGGTTTTCAGCTTGTCCTGGGCCTTCCAATCCTGATCTCAGTACAGGCTGAAGCAGGCTCAGAAACGTTAGCAATTGTCTTTGAGAACTTGTGGAGGGCGTATAAGGTACCCGGTCTGGAAAGGAACGATCTTAATGTATACCTGCATAAAGGGAGGAAAAACTGAAGCGTAAATTTATAGACAAGTCAACTTCACTTCAAATTCCAGAAAAAATCTAAAACAGGCAGTCAGAAATGACTTGCAAGCACTTGGAAGATAACAAGGAGAGTAACAGCGAAGATGAATTTGCCAAGCAGAAGATATCTTGTCAAATCAATCTAATTTTCTTCTATGAAAGAATAACGGGTGATGTAGAGAAAGAAGAAGCAATGATCATATATCTTGTTTTCACTAAGGCTTTTGACATTGCCTTACACTGCATTCTTGTAAGCAAACTGGGGAAACATATAAAAAATAAAGTTGTTGGAGAAGAGTGTAGAGTGGCACATAACCAGGTAAAGTTATCACTTGTTCCCTGTCCAACTGCAAGCATATTTCCCTTCACTCTGATTTGTTAATGACATAAATTACATAATAAAATCAAGGCTGTACTTATTCAATCCATAAATGACATCAAGCTTATAGGAAAAGTAAGTACGTGAGAGGACAAGACTAAAATTCAAGATGATCTTACTAAATTACAGAAGCAGTCTGAAAGAAACCAGGACACAGGCAGAAATATTGCACCATTTCTTAATAAAATTTTGACTAAAAGTAATTAATAACAATAAAAATTCACTCTTTAAAATTGACCAAAGGCTACAGGGAGAAGCAACTGCAATGGTGAATGCAGATCGAGTGAAATTAGAAGAATGGAAATATTGAAAGGCATAGAGAGGGGAAAGGATGAAAATTCTGAAATCATCTAGATTTGCTAGCTATAAATAAACACTGGCAAAAATATTAACAGTCTATTTTCAAAAAGAAATAAATGCTCAAACATATCAAACATAGGTATAAGTGTCAGCAGTCCTGTTTTAGAGTCATGGATTAAATTACACTATTAGGTTCTGCCACATTCCTTCCATATTTTCTATTTATTTTATAGGTTCTATTTATTTAAATTACATATATTTATTTATTAGTATATACTTCAATTAAATTTTGTAGAATGATCTGTAAAGTACATGGGATCTTAGTCTACTGTGGTTTCAGTTATCTGATGCTATTTTAAAAAGTGTTTATTTTGACAATTTTCTGAGCATTACTGTGCCTATTTTATATTGACAGATTCTCACAGGGCAGAATGTCACTAATTGAATATAATGAATATGGCTGGAGACTTATGGTAGACTGAAGGCAATAGATAAAACAACAGATACACATCAAGACTTCTGTGGATATTAACAGCAGGAATATGTCCATCAACAGAAAATTGCATCATGGCTACAATTTGCATACGAAAATAACAGGAGCTTTGGAGAATTGATATAATAACAGCATGAATGCACTCTAGGAGAGCATGAGCTTATGGGTTTATGGACAATTTACATGGCAAGAGAGGCAGAAAACATAATGAGACAGAAAATATGTAGCAACTTTGAATGCTCAGAAAGATATGACAGGAACTGTTATATCAGTTTTATTCTGGATCCTCAATTGAAAGAGTTGTGTATGACTTGCACATTGATAAAATGGTCCTAAGAATGTGATTAAGGGACTGTTGGTATTTGATCCCTAAAACATATGTTACTACAAAAGAGAATAAATATACAGACTTCCTTTCCACTGATGATAACATTTTGGAGTGAAAAGAGCTGGTGTTACCCAGTTCTGTTACCAGAGTCCATCAGAGTTTAGATTTCCACAGTGGTAGGAAATAGTTAATATTGGCTAATTTTTAGTTATCACCCTCAATATTTCTACTTACAGACTGAATTTTTAACTTGATAGATGAAGGGATCATTACGAAGGCATCAAGTAGAGATCATGTCCAGAAGGGATTATTAAAATCATCTTGTGTTGGGTTCTTTGCCATTTATTGAGTTGAGTTGAGTTTCCTCTGCTGAGAGAGGAAAAAAGAGCTGGAAATGCCATGGCTATCTCTATACAGCTAAATAAGAAATGTACAAGGACTAAACCCTGCCCCACACATCACGGGTCATGGACTGGTTCAGGTCCACACAGTTTCATGATAGCCCTACCGGGCAGACAGGCTGGGTCTCCATTATTAAGGGGATGCTACATACCCACCTCTTGGCTGTGGGTCTCTGGGCCTCACGTGTGTGTCACAGTCACCTCAAACATTAACAAACTATATTAAGAAGAGCTAAAAATGAACTTTTATTTTTTTTTTTCTTTTAGCAGAATATTATTGCATAAATCTTGATGTTACTCAGGAATGCTAGGTTCCTAATTAAGGGATTTGGGTTCACAGGAGTTTGTTCTTCTGCTCTCTGTATTTGCCTTTTTCAACAACAGGAAAAAAAAAAAAAAAAAAAAGGAAAATGCATTCACATAAGATGATTATTTCTCAATTCTAAGAGAAAAAAGAAATGCAGATTTTGTGTGTAATGAATTTTTTTATAACTACCTCAGAGGGTTGTTTGTTTGTCTGTTTGTTTTTAAAAATGTCACTCAAGTCCTTGTTATCCTTATTGTGTGCAGTACAATACTTCATAGTTTAACTGTTCAGTCTTGGGACTAAATAGACAGTGTCTATTAAAGGGTGGGAGCTTGTTCAGAAAATAAACAAGGCTATGCACCAGGCTATCCAATGACAAGAAAGGACAACTAAACCATGAAATAGCCATAGGAAAAAACTCAGTAGAAAGTGTAGTACTGTGAAAAAAACATTACCTTTTATAAGATTATTATAAATGGAGGGCATTTCAGACCTACTGATGTGGTAGGTTGACCCTTGCCGGATGCCAGGTGCCCACGACAGCCTCTTGATCACTTCCCTCCTCAGCTACATCAGGGAGAGAATGTATAATGAAAGTCTTATGGGTCGAGATAAAGGCAGAGAGAGATCACTCACCAATTCCTGTCACGGGCAAAACAGACTCGACTTAGGGAAAAAAATTAGTTTGATTTATCACCAATCAAATCAGAGTAGGATAATTAGCAATAAAACCAAACCTTAAAAACACCTTTTCCCACCCCTCTTTTCTTCCCAGGCTCAACTTCACTCCTGATTTCTCTGCCTCCTCCCCACCAGCAACACAGGGGGGATGGAGAATGGGGGTTGTGCTCAGTTCATTATCTGTTGTTTCTGACTCTCCTTCCTTCTCAGGGGGAGGACTCCTCACGCTCTTCCCCTGCTTCAATACAGGGTCCCACCCACAGGACACAGTCCTCCAAAACCTTCTCCACTATGAGTCCTTCCCATGGGCTGCAGCTCTTCACAAACTGCTCCAGCGTGGGTTGCTCCCACGGGCTGCAGCCCTTCAGGAACAGGCTGTTCCAGCGTGGGTCCCCCACGGGGTCACAAGTCCTGCCAGCAAACCTGCTCCAGTGTGCGCTCCTCTGTCCATGGGGCCACAGGTCCTGCCAGGAGCCTGCTGCAGTGCGGGGTCTCCACAGGATCACAGCTTCTTTCAGGGCACATTCACCTGCTCCAGCATAGGGTCCTCCCCAGGCTGCAGGTGGGTCTCTGCTCCACCGTGCAGGGCACAGCTGCCTCACCATGGGCTGCACCACGGGCTGCAGGGGAATCTCTGCTCTGGCTCCTGGAGCACCTCCTCCCCCTCCTTCTTCACTGACCTGGGTGTCTGCAGAGTTGTTGCTCTCATGTATTCTCACTCTTCTCTCCAACTGTTGTGCATCTCTTTTCCCCTTTCTTAAATATGTTATCCCAGAGGTGCTACTGCCATCATCGATGGGCTTGGCCTTGGCCAGCAGTGGGTCTGTCTTGGAGCCGGCTGGCATTGGCTCTGTTGGACATGGGGGAAGCTTCTAGCAGGTTCTCACAGAAGCTACTGTGTTAGCCCTGCCACTACCAAAACCTTGCCATGCAAACCCAATAAAACTGAATACAATAAAATGGGATGAAGTAGTGAAGAAGAGTTAGAACTTTCGGACAAAACTATGTTGTTCATAAACATTGTTTTGATAGTAAAGATGGAAATAAAACAGACCAGTGTGAGTGGTCTGTTCTAAAAGGTTATAAATAAGACCAGGAAAAAGAAGTAAGTGTTTTGGAAACCTAAAATATCAGAATGGAAACATAATAAAAATGTATATTGATTGCAGTTTAAAAATATGAGAATGTGTTAAAGCAAGATTAAGGTAGTAAAGATATAATAACTTATGTCTTTCTCTTGAAAGAATTGTAGTGTTGTTTAGTCAGAGCTTTGTCAGGTAAGCAAGAAATCCTGCTCAATCGTCAGCCTTCCCAGTCTACTTCTATCCATCTCCTCTCTGCTCTTTTATACTGCAAGTACAAATTCCTCTGGGCAGTGAGCATCTTTTTGTTCACATTTCTATAGTACAAAGGGTGGATGTTCACCATCATTTCTTTGCATCAGTATCTTACAAATAAAATACGTATGGTAAAATAATCAAAGGTGGGTGTTTCCAAAGCCACAGTAGGCCATGCTCAAGGAAATCCTGAGATGAATGCTTAAATCAATCTTTTATCTTAAAAAGGAAGAGAAAAACTTTTAAACTAAATCTGAGTAGTTCCTTAAGTGGCAGAACGGATTGTTCTGAAAGACTGATTCCAATGTACACCTACTATGGATAATAAATACCACTCACAGAGCCTTCTAAGTACACCTGCAATGCAAGTAATAATGAAAAAAATATTGTGAATGTAGCAAGTTCTCAAAATGTCAACTTAGTATTTGTCAGATAACACCCTGGGAGAACAGCTCATTGAATTTTGATAAACTGTGGTCCTACGTGACTCTTATTCCTGGTTCTGGACAGGCCAAAACTATAATACTTGGTCCTCATACTGCTTCCCTATAAATAGAGCTGGGATTTTCACAGTTCCTTAATGGCTCATGCTCAATATTAAATTGACATAACATGTGCTAAAAACACTTCCCAGGACAAAACACATAATGCTCAGACTTGTTATTCTTAAGGTTTTCCCTTTCCTTAAATTGAGACTCAAGTCTGTTCTACAGGAGCTGCAGTGCACCTGCTATTTTTAAAGCACTGTGCTAAAGACTGAGAATACAGAGCAGACAACCAAAAGGGTCAAACAGGTTCTGCAGCAGGGAACATATTTTTTGTGTCCATGTTTCAGACAGACTCCAGACATCAGATATCTGTAAGATTAACTCCAGACACTGAAGAGCTCCTAAGCCTGTGATTTGTCTGTAGGAAAGATGTTGGAAATTTTGATAAGATGTGGGGATTAAGCAGCATTTCAGAAATGTTTAATATGATAAAGAATAGGCTTGAGTTCAAAAGTGGGCAACCGCTTCAGAGGAACTCAAGTTCTTTGAGACCATTTTTGAGTAAAGAGAGAAGGCTAAAATGACATTATTTATACAGATTTCAGTACAAGGGTTGGTATTTGAATAGATAAAACATTCCAACCCACTCCCCCTAAGCTAATATTTTTGTGTAAGAAATAATTGATAATAGGACTCTTTAAAAGTATAAATGCTATTTTTAGAGGTCTATAAGGAGGTTCTCAAGGAAGATTTGGAAGAGTGAGAAGTGGTACATGCACACAGTCCAATGTTAGTCACTCTTCCAGATTTTATTTGTAAACATTTCCTTAGGGAAGAAAATAATAAGTAGCAGTGAAATCAGTAGCACCTCCACATGCCATTCCCTCTGAAGACTGAAGGACTAACTGAGCCTCCTATTTGAAATAACAGATGGCCATGGCCCTGCCACCTGTGTACCCAGTAAACCAGTGCCTTCCCTGGTCTTACCTTCTTGACTGGTGGAGGACCATCCCAATAGTAGAGTTAAAGGAGAGGAGAGCCATAAAAGATGCATATTAACTATTTTGTCTTTATCCTTAAGGCTGCAAAGTTAATTTTTGCCTATGCTAGAGAGAAGTCTTAAACCATCTGTAGTTTTGCTTATGCTCTGCTCTGACCAGAACATCACTGAGCAATGCAGTACCAAGACCAGAATAACAAGATCTGGACAAAGTCAGGATGTATTGGCTGAGATTTTGCAACTCAGTGAGGTTGACTGCCTAATGCAAACCCTGAGTTAGTGGTAACGTGATCTCCGTCTCAGCACTCTTACCCCTGTATCATGATGGATAGTCTGAGCAACGAAAGACACCGGTTCTGGATATCTCATTCTGAGTTGGAGACAAAAACCCAGCCTAGCTGGCATTCAGCATAAGATTAAGAAACCTAAATTTAAATATCCCACATGTAGGAATATACACTTGTCTAAACTCTCCAGTGAATGTGGTCAGTGGAAGTCTTGATTCAGTTGTCTACACATAGACATATAATGTCAGTTGTAACACACTAAGGGTATCAGTTGGCCTCTGTGTTTTACTCCACAATGACAGATGTCTCCCATAGATTTTGTGTCATAACTGCCAGGATTGTACAGATGATGTAAGACTCTATGGAGGGTTAAATAGCACTAGAAACATATGTTTAGGCAGTTGTTTTCCATCTCTAGTCAATACAGTCAATGGAGTCTAGAAAGTGATTCATCTATCTGATCAAGTGTAGGTGTCTATATTGATAGTAGTTGGAGCTTACATGTAGACTCCAAAGCTGTATATATCTGAAGTCAACTGTCTGTACCCAGCATTGAATCTCATCCCTAAAGTTATGTGAGATTAATTTCTTCAAAGACGATGAGAATTCAAGTCTCTTCTCAGCTTTGGCACTGACATAGGTCAGCAATACCAAGAGCATAAATCTGGTTGTACTTGAGCAAAATTATTCTGTTGAATCTTGTCATATTCAAGCCTTGTTGGAGGTACTGTAATGAAAAACTACCCTTTATTTTATAATAAATTACTATAAAGACACATACTAATATTATTTTATGTTTAAAATTCACTGTTTTACAGAATTCTATCTTGCCAGTGCTACAGAGAGTGTACAATGGGAAATCCTGTCCTTTCACATAGCATACATTACTACTGACTGTGTTACTTCACATAAGTGTTTTGGACACATTCAGTGATCCCTTACATCTGTTGTGATATATTGAGAACTTAAAGAAACTACTCTTTTCTAAAATAGCTATGGTTTTTTATTTTTTTCATAGGTTAGGATAAAAAAGGAATAGAAAGTAGACTGGTGAAATGCTGCAACAAAAAGAAAGAAACTCTTTAGAAAGAACTGGAGAAGCTGAATATGTGGGACACACTGAGGGATGAAACAAATAATAAGACTTAGTATTTAAAGTCAATAAAAGAGAAGAGAGGTTATGAAGAAGACCAGCTTACTGTGACCTATGGATAATATGCTAAAGAGCATGTGCAAATGATGTCAAGAGAAAGTAGAAATAGAGAGAAAAAAAGAAAGACTCATGTGTCAGCTTTCTGCAGGCTCAACTCTGGAATACATATCATCAAACCATCTCTGGCTAGACGGTAAGGTACTATTAATTAAAAACAGTTCTAAGACCTGACCCTGCAGACATTGCGTAAACAACAGTTCTGTTGAAGCTAATCAGTGTTGACCAAATAATCATGCAGGCCTGGGCCTTCAGAGGGACTGTGCTGTGTGCCAAGGCCCAACCTCATCTGACCATTTTGCAGGACAATTCCTCAAAATTGTCCGTAGACAAATTCCTGAGCCTGTTTTGTCATTGGCGCTCTTCAGTCCAAAATGTTCTACCCCAGGTTTGCAAAGATATGTGATGTTCATGACTATCTGTGCGGTTCACATGCTGTCGTCTCAAGTGCCCAATAAATGCCAATAAAAATAAGGCAGTGGGAGTGCATATGAAGAGAGGCTGAGGCAGGTATTTTGAGGGACTGCAAGGGATTAACATGAACAGGAAAAAAAATGTTTGTACAATAGATACTCATGCCTGTGCCCTATGTTTTCCCCCCATAAGAAGATAACGCCATTTCTGCCTGAGCTACCATGTCTGTCCTGGTGGGGAGATGGTTTAGGCAATCAGTGCAACAAACAGGTTATACCTCCTCAGGTGAAAATGTGGCTGAGAGCTTGATCTGAACTAATGATTCCCCTGAAATCACAGATTCTTTTAATTATTATTAGGAAAACACCTCTTTTCCAAAGTACTGGTTTTATAGCACTAGAATAGAGTTTTGCTTACAAAACATTCAGTGAACATTCTCTGACAGTTTCAAAACAAAACAAGCTTGGAAAAAAATTGTTAAAGTGTATCACCATCAATTTTAAAAAACAATACATTTTTTCCTGGTCTCCATCTCAAGCGCATTTATCCCACTGTGGGATTACTTTTATTTTTCGGCTGTGACTCACTGAATGTATGACGAGTCTTGTTTCAACAAATTTATTGAGGCTGAAGAAGATGTTAAAAACAGACAGGCACCTGGAAGTGCCAAAAGTGGGAAAAAGAACAAATAGAATTTATTTCAAGGGGAGCCATGGCACAGTCTCTGATTCCCCCTATGTATAAAACAAATATAATCATTCTCCTACTCCTCTACTTCACCCGTCTTAAACTTTCATATGATCTCAGAGGATGAAGTTTTTTTATCAGTCTGGTAATAACATTAATATCTCTGAAATGCATTTCTGAGAAAACTGGCAGGAGATGTCATTAGCCTTCTGATACACTGATTAAACTATTAACTTTCCAGAGCCATAGTCCCTACCTGTAACATTTGCATATGGATAAACTAGTTGGGGGGGAGGGGTGTTTTTATCTAACCAGATAGGAAGTGTATGGGTTTTATTTCCTGGCATCAGTATCATTAGCTATTGTTATAAAACTTTTGGAAGAAATACAAGGAATGCCCTTTGAAACAAAATTAGTCTAGCCTACACTCTGGATGCAAATGAAGTTTTGGTATGCTGTGCTAACCTGTGTGAATGTTTTGCCAGACAATTTTAATGTTGGATCCGGATATGCAGTGGATGAAACTGGGAATTCTGTGGTGGCCAAAAGTTCTGATACAACAAAGTGCTTAAGTACGTGAGTAATCCAGTCTTCCTACAATAATGCGTTCAAGTACATGTTTAACTCTTACTGTTTACAGCGAGATTTGGCCACATGCTTAAATTTAAACACATACTTATATGCTTTGCTGAACCAGAAATGCATTGTATGACTTGGCCAAATCTCTCTATTCATGGGAACTGAGGATGCTCACCATCTTAACATTTGGTCTCCCAGTAAAACATCTGTCCTTTACCTGTTTATGCATATGCCTGCATTGCAACCTTCTACTTGTACAGCTATTAGAAACAGCATGTGATGATGTGTGATCTTTGGCCAAGGCAACAAAACCACTTAATGGACTTGTAGTCATATTGACAAAAACATCATTTTTTTTTGTGCCCATGTAGTTTATTTCACTAGCAAAATGTGGAATAAATTAGCCAACATTCAGATTCACCAATATAGCCTAGTACATGTTAGAAGGATTTTGTGGTCATCATGTGCCAAAGACATTATGATCAATAAAGTTCTTTTAAGTGGGGAATCAGCTTCCATAATTTCAGATTTTAAAATGTTTTGGGAGACAATAGAGCAGCTAACTAAGGGGGAAAAGAATATTCTAGATTATTAAATGAATACATAATGTTCTTTAAAATTGTGACACTGGTCCTGTGTGCAGAAATAATTCTGGATGAACTGTGGTGAGTATAAGATCTGGAAAGCTATTTGATACAATTAAGTGGTCAAAGAAAATCAAGGATTGTTTTGAATATCAACCGGGGAGGGAAGATTGCATCAATTATGTGTTTATTGTATAATATATATATTAGATGGGTGAAGAATTACTGCTATATCTCTATACCTTACAACATGAAAGTCATTACTGAGTTTACTAGGAAAACCTAATCTGAATAATAACTGGGGAACCATCTCACTGAGCTTGATGCATCCAGAAGTTAGACACCTGTCCCTAACTGGTTATCTACAATTCCTCTGAAGTCAGTAGTGGGTGTAATGAGATAACCTCTCCTGAAAATAAGTCATCCCGTGGCAGAAAACTCTTGAGAAGTGAGATGAGTAGTCATATGAAAATGCCAGTCTCTCTTGGGTGAACATAGAGGAAGTAGAAGGGCTTGCTTTAACTTGAAGCCTAACTTTTAGAAATATATGTGACCGTCACTCTCATTTTTAATGTATTTTAGAGTCTTTGATATCTGGGTGTTCAAAATCCCCTCGTGGGGCAAAATCAAGCAGGTGAGCAGGGTGGGGAGCAGAAACCAGAGCTTTCTAAGGTGCTCCTTAGTCTTGCATGATATATGTAATAAGTCTCTGGGATGTCCTGTGGGATGCACCTGCCATAACCCCACAATAATGGAAAGGAAGATGTTTTGGTCTTTTTTGGATCTGGTGAAAGATACATTCTGGGAATTACCTTCAAGGCAAAGGGATTTATAGAAATGAGGTGTTACTCTAGATACATTTTACATTGGAGGCATACTTTCTTAGTTATATTACAATATTTATTGATAGGTCTGATGAATGTTTTAAGTCAGCTAGATTCTACTGACATAACCAGGAGCATGGGTGCTGGTGCTAGCATTTGTGCCATAGAGTCGCCATCACTGATGTAAGATAAATTTATTGAAAAGTCATGTAACATGGAAAAAAAATGGGATCAGAGCCTTTGGATTTATTACTATTTTCATGGGGTTTGTAGGCAAGAATTCTTAGATTTTCTTCTTGTACTGGTATCACAGAGAAATTTTAAAAGGATCTGAATACAGAAGAAAGGAATCCTAGGTTGAACTATATTATATACAGGAAATAAACCATGTTCCTAAAGTACTGCTATTCTTGTTCCAGCATCAGAACTACTGTCTGTGAAAGTCTCCTTGTTTTTGAGATCACTGTATCCTGTGATCCCATATTAATTAATGCTGCATCAAAGGTGGACCAGAATAGAAAGAAAGAAGTTTGGGGTTATTTTGAATCTGATCTAAGATGATATTTTGGAAATTGCTTTCATGGGAAAAGGATCGCTAGAAACAAGGAGCTATTCTGTATATATTTTTTGCATTGCAGGCATATTTTCCAGGCACTTTGCCTGGTTATACTAAATATTTAGTAATAGGCTTGATAAATTCTTTCTGTCAGCTAGGTTTTATTTCCTTATGCTGTATCACAGCCTCTAGCAGGAAAAACTCCATACTCAGCCAAGTGCTGAGCACCTATCTCTTTAGCTTAAGTCAGGGCCCTGATTCTGTTTTCATTAGTGATATCTTCACAGAGGGGAAGTGGACAGTGACTTTGATAGAGTTGTTTGAAATTTCCTCTCATGTTAGTGGAAGAAGAATGCGGCCTTGGTGTTACGTCTGTACCCTGAGGAACGGTGGTCTCCAGATGGCTGTGCAGATGGTATGTTACACCTGCCACTAGCATCCTGTCCACATAGCTGCCTTATGGGCTTTCTGCAGGGTGCTGACAGACAGCCTGTCTGGGTGTGCTACAACGTGTGATTTCATTTGAACAGGCTAAAAACATGGAGACAAACCGTTTCAGGGGTGTCAGCTTTGACAGCACCCTAAATGGGTGCTCGGGGTTTTTTTGTCTGTGCAGCCTTCACTCTAGTCATGATGATGTCCTTGATACTGTCCTTGGGGGCAAGTGCGGATATCTCCAGATGACTTGTCTCAGGTCAGCATGTACAGAGTGGATATATCGGTTTGTAGTTTGGCCTATATTTCCTAGTTAAAAGCAGTTTGATACAAGTCTCTCCAAGTTGTTACTCTTAGTCATGATTTTAATATTAATTTTGGAATGCATACTCCCATTATGACTTGTACACTAATGGTAATTTTTCTCATTAATGATCTGGATTTAAATCTGATTAGGAGAAGAGAATTTTAGAAAAATGGCAATGCAGTGCATTCAAAAGCTTTGCTTAAGAAAGGCAAAAATGGTGTTTAAAAGTTTTTTTTAAAAAAAGAGCTTTTCGGAAGCCTTTCTTTTCTTTGCTGTGCTTTTTTTTTTTTTTTTTCCCCAGAGAGGTGCTTTTTCATCATAGTAATGGGAATGGTAAAAGAATGATTGGAATTGTTTTTCTGGCAATCAAAAGGTAGTTATAACAATATGATTCAGACAGCTGCATCATATTCAAATGTCATTTAGGCAACACTATTAAGTCAGTTTTTATAATAGCTCAAGGGGGGAGATTATCATGGAGTATTTCAGTCACTAAGAACACGGCTCTTAACTCTTTTAAAAGCAAAATCTCTAATATTGATCTCCAGAGCAAGAGGGAAACAACAAAAAGACAGAGCAATCATCAGACAGCAGAGAATATTTCCTGGGCTGCCTCATGGACACGAATACATGGACACGAATATTTATATTTGAAGGATTAGCTCATATTGAGTCAGAACTATAGCTGAAATGAATAGAAATCTTCTCCACGTAGATCTGTAATGAGTAGTGCATGTGGTCCATGTCAAATAGTGTTACATATTTTAACAGAGGTTTGGAAGTCTAGACATCTGAATTCTGATTCTGCTTGGATTTCTGACTCCTTGGATAGTATTCAGTGTCATGCACAATTTTCTGATCTGTGGGAGTTGATTAGAAATAGGAGTCCAAGGGTGTGAGCACCTTTCAGAGTCCCGCAATACATTCTGTCTCTATTTATCATGCTGACTTCAGGTGCTTGGGTGAATAATTCTCTATACACTGAGGATGAGCACTGTTTTCCCATTACACTACTAAAAGAGGCCAGGTTTGGTTGTTTAAATACAGGCACCAGTGCCATTTGTGAGACTCAGATATTCCAGACAGGTGCATGGAAATGGCAGATGAGGCATGAGGAAGACCATGTCCATCTGGAGCAACAGGTGGAGAACAGTCAATATTCTGTGGGGGTATGTCAAACAACATGAAACACTTATGTTAGGAAAGCTGAATCAAGTCCTGAATAGCTGACTGAATGGCATTAGTATCTCCTAAATTTAGTTGACTGAACATTAATTATGTAACCTGAACTAGTAGTCCAAATTTCTGAAGAAGAGAGAAATGCCTTACCCTATGATTCATTCCACCTCTTTTAGCTCCGTTACAGGACAAGATGAATCTCCTGAAGTAGACTGTGTCTCTGGAAGACCAATGACAATCAGCATTTTTTTGATACCTGGACAGGTGGGGCTGAACTCACTTGCTCACATATCTACTGACATTTGAGAGGCACAAGTGTATCCTTCGTTGCTTCTATCAGCAGTCTAGTAGACCACAGATCCCTTCTAGCTCCTGTAACATTTCTGACAGCCCCATGTTGATACCATTTGATACCCTAGGACCCTTCATATGTTACTACATGAGTATGCATGAACAACTATATCTGCCTCCTGGTGTTTGGGGAGATATATCCCACTTCTGCTTTCTGATTTAAAGGACTTATTTTCAGAGGATTAACACTGGATATCAAGGGGAGATAACAGATATCCAACAGACTTGAAAGTCATAGTATTTTGTTTAGGTTTAAGTGCTTAAATCTCTGCATATCTGGTCAAAAGTGAGAGGATTGTTTATGGTGATAACCCTGAAAAAGTGTACAATTTGTATAGTTTAACATTCCCAGAGGAAGCTTCCATGTTCCTCTGGAATTGCTTTCTATGCCAAGAAATACTTTAACAGGGTATTACTCTAAATTGTAATCACTGTATTGGTAGCAGAAACTAATTAATTAATTGATTTGGATCATTAAAGTTGCACTTGGTCTATAAATGAACATTTTCATGAATATAGGAATATGCTATTGATTCAGGGATTAAATTTTCTGCTGGACAACTGGGGTGAAGAGAGCAGAGAGAACAAACAATGGGGATGGCAGCATTAACATCCCTTTTACAGGTTAAGTGAGATCTCTCCGTGAAAGCCTCAGTGACAGTTATGAGCTCTCTTTCAGAGCTGCTCTTTGGATTTTTTGTCTGCTTTCAGTTAAAAAGACTGCACTAAAGCTAGGCCTCCATTTGTTTTACATTCCCATCTAGTCTTAGTTAAGCACTTTAACAGGGCTGGTAGTAAGCAGAGCTGGATGACATACCAGTCTTCAGCTTCATGGATTAACTTTGCAGATTTTTTCTGCTGAATTTTTCTCTCCCTGCCCTGACTTGCTCTAACCACATGTTTTGTCATGAGCAGTAATAACAATGGGACCCTGACACACAATTACTAGAGATGGCTTGAGACTTTACTGATGTCCCTGTCCACTCCATCTCTGTGCCAGGGATTTCTCTTTTAATACATGCTGGTGTTTTAGTCACTATAGATAAACCCATCATTTTAGCTCGAATTCTTGAACTTCCTGTGAAAGACTGGAATAAAGTATATGTCAGTTTTATCCTCAAGAAAGGCAAAAAGGATGATGCAGAGAACTATGGACTGGTCAGCCTCATCTAGATCCCTGTGAAGGTGATGGAGCAATTAATCCTGGAAATGTTAACATAGCATAGCATAGCATAGCATAGCATAGAATGGAATATTTCAGTTAGAAGGGACCTACAAGGATCATCTAATCCAACTGCCTGACCACTTCAGGGCTGACCAAAAGTTAAAGCATGTTATTAAGGGCACTGTCCAAATGCCTCTTAAACACTGACAGGCTTGGGGCATCAACCACCTCTCTAGAAAGCCTGTTCCAGTGTTTTACCGCCCTCTTGGTAAAGAAATGCTTCCTAATGCCAAGTCTGAACCTTCCCTGACACAGCTTTGAACCCTTCCCACACGTCCTATCACTGGATACCAGGGAGAAGAGATCAGCACTTTCCTCTCCACTTCCCCTCCTCAGGAAGGTGTTGAGATTTCCAAACACATAGAGGACAAGAAAGTGATTGGGAGTAGTCAGCATGTATTTATGAAGAGGAAATCACTCCTGAGCAACCTGACAGCCTTCTGTGATGAGATGACTGGCTGAGTGGATGAGGAGAGAGCAGCTGATATCCTTTAACTTGATTTTAGCAAGGCTTTCAACACTTTCTCCCACAACATTCTCATTTACAAACTGGTGAAGAACAGACTAAATAAGTAGACAGAGAGTTGGACTGAAAAGTGGCTGATCTGCTGGGCTTAAAGTGTTATGATCAGTGGCACAAAGTCCACCTGGAGGCCAGTCACTAGTTGTGTACCCCGGGGCTAGATACTGGTGCCAATACTGTTTCACACATTCATTAATGACCTAGATGATGGGACAGAGTGCACTCTTAGCAGGCTTGCAAATGATACAAAACTGGGAGGAGTGGATGATATACCAGATGGTTGCACTATCTTTCAGAGGACCTGTACAGGCTGGAGAATTTGGATGAAAAGGATGTCATGAAATTCAACAATGGGAAATGCCAAGTCTGGCACCTGGAGAGGAATAACCCCAGGCACCAACAGGCTGACACCGACAAACTGGAAAGTAACTTTACTTTGGAGGACTTGCACATCCTGGTGGACAAGTTTACAATGAACCAGCAATGTGCCCTCATGGCTAAGAAGGTCCGCAGCCTCCTGGGTTGCATTAGGCAGGGTGCTGGCAGAATGCTGGGTGAGATGATAAATCCTTCAGATTATCTGTTAAAGCCCTCAGATTCACTTTGATCAAGCAGTGCCAGATATTATAACCAGAATCACAGAATCATCTAGTTTGGAAAAGACCTTGAAGATCATCAAGTCCAACTATTAACCTCACACTGACTGTTCTCAACTACATCATATCCCTCAGCGCCATGTCAACCTGACTCTTAAACACCTCCAGGGATGGGGACTCCACCACTGCCCTGGACAGCCTATTCCAACACCTAACAACTCCTTCTGGAAAGAAATACTTCCTAATATTCAGTCTAAACCTTCCCTAAGCAAATTTAGGACATTCTCAATCACTGAGTTTTATTCAGGAATTTTCCCATCAGAAATCTTAAGCTTAACTTTTGAAGGAACAGAAATATAACAGTTTTAATTTTTAATACCCAACAACAACACAAATAATTACCTGAAAACTTCCATTTCTAGTGGATTCTGTTTAAAATGTCAAGGATAGAACCCAGTCTGAAATAAGACTCAGCATATGTAACTGTTTAAATGAAACTGTCAATATGTGAGCTAGACTTCTACGTACATATGCACTATAGCAAATGGAGAGCTATGGCTACCCACAAGTAGGTGTCTTGACCCGTTTGAAAACCCACTGTAAATTAGTAGTTTAATGCTGCTACTTTAGACATATTTAGCATTAAGTTTTTTCCTAAACAGAATGGATATTAAATCTGAGGTCAACTTTTTTGCACTAGTAAGTGTTTAAAGGCGTGAATGCTTTGATATTTCGATGAGTAATATGTGCAGTGATTTCAGGACAGCTGATGGTAGAATGAACTAGTAGTTGTTTCTATCAATAAAGATTATTGCATGGGTAAAAAGGAAAAGAGCATGGCAGTAACCTTTACATGAAATAAATGCTTTCTTTGTCCTGTTGAACACAACTTTCAAATCGAAAAAAAAAGAATAACCAAAAAAAAAAAAAAAGGGAAGAACAACCTCCCTTTCAAAATCATAGATGTTGAGATACATGTTTTTTTTCAGTACATCCAAATAAACTGAAGTCTGATATTTAAGGAAAGTTGTTTCAAAGAAAAGCACCTTTGAGTCATTTGTCTCCCTCATCTGAGCGGGATGTGACAGCACCTGTGCAAATTATATACTGAATTGGTAAAAGCAACTACAATACTGCTAATTTTCAGGGTGTGACTCTGCTGCCAAAACAGAGGTGTGAGTCCCCATAAAAAATTCAGGAATCTCAATAAATAACACTCCCAGTGTGAAGGTGCTGTTGACAGAACAGGAGTTGGAATGACAGCCATGCAAAGTGCACCGTGGATACCCCAGAGCCTTCATAAAAAAACGTATGTTTGCTGCTGAGGTGACTGGGAAAAGCAATAGGCTTCAAGCTGCATGGATGTGTTTGATAAACTGATTAAACTGTGAGGATTTGGGGGCATGGGGGAGGCTTCTAAATAAGTTAAATGCTCTGAAGATGAAGGATGCTTGCATCTCTGCCCAGGACTCTGCTGTCACAGAGTCCTGTAGGTTTGCAGCTCCTTACATTTGCATCCTCAGAAATAAAACCTTAAGAGCACTTAGACACTGTTTTTTAAACATTTCAGCAGCTGATAGAAAGTACAAGTTTCTTCTGACTTGTAACATTTTTACTGTCATCTCCACTAAGGAAAGCAATCTGCTGCTTTTGGGAACCTCTCCCAAAGAAGAGGTCTTAGTATGACTATGACAGTGTGATACCTTTCTAATCAGATGTTTTAAACATGGGATATGTTTTGAGTGTCACAGCCAGTTGAAAAGCATGATGCCATTTTCTCTTAATCTTGACAAATCAACACAAACTGCAAAGTAGAGATTACATACCTTGAGTAAAGATATTCTAGAGGTTTTTTTAGTTGAGGTCTATTTTAGATATTATTTTAGACAAGCAGCTGTCAGTCTGGAAACTGGCTCATGTGTACCACTGCAATGAGTCTAGATGGTTGGTAGAGTACAGCCTGAACACAATATTGATATGTAGCAGGGGTAAAATCTATGCTAGGAACAGGACTGAAGAAAATTATGGTGGATAATGGTAGATTAGCTGAAAGAGCATGGATTAGCAGATATGTCAGTAACGAATGGAATTAAAACGCTTGTAAACTATTTTACATAGCACAGCTGCTGAACACAGCACCTGTTCAAAGTGGCTGTAAGACACTAATAGATGTACTAGATGTATAACTTTCATCTGGTGAATTTTCTGTATACTCTGAACAAGTGCCTATAGGATATGAAGTAAATTGCAAGAGTTCTGTGCATACATATGGATGTTTACTTTGATTATGAAAGGTATAAAAATTATGAATATTTCTTTTAGTGTTAATGAATGTTTCCACTCAGTTCCATTAAAAAAGATAAATAATGGGGCACAGACCTAGTGTGAGATTTTAGATAATATTGATATTCTCTAGTTTCTGTCAGAAAACAACCACCAGTAGGAGACAGATACTAGATGTTTCCACAGGACATTTTAGGGAAGAAGCCTATGCCTTATCCAGTGAGGCTACTTTTTCATAACCAAACCCAACAGTGTTCTTTAATATTGTGTCACCCTGGGTGTGCACCTACCATAGTGGTGATACAAGAATTTCCTTTTCTGCTTCTCTACTCATCTTTTTTGCCTTGGTTTCTGTTAAAAGAAAATTTAGGGATACAGGTCAGGTCTGATGATAGGAAAAATATGCTGCAACAGAACTAGAAATCCAGAACATGCCCTGGTACCTGAGTCTGGACATGTTCTGAACTGCCCTCTGGAAGAGCTTGTCTCTCTCTGTTCACTAAAGAGAAAGCCTGGCTTCCCAACGTAGCTATCAGAAGGTTAGCTAATCCAAAGTTAAGCTGTCTGTCTACATCCACAAACACATGGTTTTGCTCTCAGATTTGTACAGTCCCAAGGAATACTACAGGAGTGTAAGGAACGGAGAACAGATCTAAATATTATATATGTAAGAATGCACAAGATTTTTTAGAGCTCAAGTTGGATAGACTATTGTGTTAACAAAAAGCCAGGGTGTAAATATATAAATATATTTAATATATTAAAAAAAGTGTTTCTGCTGTTAACAGAAAAAATACACCCCACAAATTGGAAAAATAAACACAAAAATTTTGTAACAATTTTTCAACTTTTACTTCTAAGAGTAAAAATACACTTTATTGGTGCTATTTATCTCAGATTCTTATGATTTTGATTCCTTCACTGGTATGGTCAAAACCCATATTGGTGGAGCTGATATGGCCAAGTTGAGCATTGGCACACTGCTTGACAGCCCTGCTAACAAATGCTGTTATTCTACATTATCAGGACAAAATATGTCAGTAGGTGTTATGTTGATTGCAGATGGCTTTTCCAAATAAATATATGAAGTTTACAAGCACTTCTCTAGCCTTCTATAACTCTGCTTTATTTAAAAATGTTTCTCTTCTTTGTTAAAATTTTAACAGGAGTTTTATTCATACTACCTTTGCACATAGGTTTCCAGACACTGCTTTGAGGAGCTGGGGAAAGTATACTCATCTCACCTGACCTTGTTCCAGTACACAGCCTGAGAGGTCTTTGAAACAGATTTTTGTGTTGGAATTTTTTGGAAATGTTTGCAGTTTCTGTAACTCTGAGTTTGACATTTCCTACATCTAAAGGTCAGAAGGGACCATTACAATATTTAGTCTGATCTTGCCAGCTTCAACCTATTTATTAAACTACTTAGGCTTTCTCTAATTTCTCCTGTTAAGGCCCTATTTCTCCAGTAAAGTCTTAAGAGCATTTAGGCTATCATATTAAATAGTGTTAGCACCAGCCATTTGCTGCCAGAGGTAGCAAAAGTACTTTCACTTTTGTGAATGTATTTTTTGACAATCTTAAGGAGCCATCTATGGTTCTTAAAGCTCTGCATGCTGAAATTCAAGATAGGTATTGTCTATAAAGAAAAAAAGTAGATGACTGGAATTTTTCAACCTCACAGTATCATTTACTGTCCTTTTTGAATCTTCGATCTTCATGCTGACTGTGTGTCACTCAGCTGTTCACATTGAAAAGCCAGTGAGTTGTTGCTTAGATCTTCTAATATGCTTAAGTAAAACCAGTAGTATGAGGTGTAGGCATGATGAAATTTCTATAACTTATAAAATAGCTGTGATTCATTTAAAACTGTGCTAATGCTTATGACACTTGTTTTGGTCTTGCCAAATGCAAGATAATTCAACTTTCACTGAAAGGGCACCATGTTACATATTTTGTGGCTGAAGAGCTTGCATGGAAGCAGCCAGTGCAGCTGAGAAGAATCATGGCAATGTCTTAAGAAGCTGTAAGATAGTGTACAGTTTCCAGAGGAGATGTAAATGGATAAGAATGGGTCAGTATAGTTTGGGATTACTCTAGAAATCTCTGAGATAAACTGCTTCTGAGAGGGAAATATCTTGAAAAGTGCATGAGATAATGATTAAGGAACCTAGGTAGCATGTTTTTTCCTTAATGCCATTAGATGAACATCACAACCTTCTTTCTCTGCATGATTGCAGGCCATTCAAGTCCACTCACCTCTGGAGATTTGAACACTCTAAGATCTCATTGTCTTCAAACTCTTATTTGTCTCCTCCTTCCTGACTAGTTTTATTAAACCTGTTTCGTGAAAATCAAGAGACTGCTTTTTAACCTGTTGCCTGCACTTCTGTTCACCGCTGAGGGAAGGGCTGTAACCCTTGCTACCCACAGCTGTGCTAACATATCCTTGATCAGTCATCTTCTCACTGGATCAGCTCAAAGCTTCCGACACATCTTGGCTTTTAATTAAATTAAAATGGGAGGGAAAAGTTCCCCTTTTATGCGTGTGCTCCGAAAAGAACAATATCTTGCAAGTGAAGCACACACAATGATTCTATTTACAAGTCTGAGAGTTAGATGAAAATAGAAAAAAGGAAACTTTGTTCTGATCAGAACGACAGTTTGATATGAAACAAAATGGGTGGCTTTCTAAAACATTTCAAAAGATGAGTTTTTTCTGAAGATGTGTTTGTAATAGAAATTCCCAGCCTACTTCCAGGGCATTGTACAAGCCAAGTAAGAAAAGTAGAATTAGTTGTAGGACCTGAATCAGAATCTTGGATCCAAAGAGTAATGAAAGTTGAACATGTTTTGCAGTTTTCTCTGTAAAATAAATAAATAAAAAAAAGGCATGGAGATCAACATATCCTCTTTAAAAACAGGACTGTGATGCACACTTAGTCACATTTCTCCAAACGGAGGACTAGTTTTCTTTCTCTAACAGTCACCGACGGACATAAAAATCATACTTCAGTGAGACATACAAAAGTCTTTTCACAGTTTCTTTCTTGTCTTTCACACGCTGAGTTCTCAGTGTCTAGTAGGACATTCACAGGTGCATGAGGGCTACTGAAGTTGGCTTAATAATTGGGGGAATATTTTTTTTGTACCACATAGGCCCAGTAGTGAAGATACAGGTCAGAAATGCACACTGAGAAATAAATGTTCCCTGACTACTTTCCCTGTGTCTCATTCATTACAAAACTACATAATATCATGCCTGATTTGTTGTTTGCCCAGTGTTTTCTTAGCAATGGTACAGACCAGATAATCTTCACATGAAAAACAGCATCCACCACATTATTGGTGATTAAAACCAATCTGGAGTCTCACAGATGATACATTTCAATTTAATTAAATTTTCTGATAGTGAATGTGACTCCTACCTCTGAACAAATGAAAAAAAAGATGTGATGTCATATTCTGCTGCATGGCAGAACACAGTTTGACACAGACTGCCATAAAATCTTAATTCAGGAGCTGCAATTGATTAGCATCGGTACTACTGCTAACTCATCATTCAAAAGCCAAGACTGGGTTATAAAGCTCCAAGATGTCACCTAAAGCAGGAAGAAGTAACAAAATGACAGACAGCATGTTTTGAATAGGTAAACAATTGGCCCAGATATTTCTTTCTTTTTCTCAGTGAAACAAGTGAAACACAATTTCCACATTGAAAATTACGTGGAACTTACATCACCTCAAACAGGAGTAGAGAATCACGCTGGCACCAAGTCTGCAGTCCTGACAATGCTTACGAATGCCTGCTGAAAGCTATTGCTATCTGACATATGTTGCTATAAGTGCTAATTAAATCCAGGACTGTGTTCTATTATTAAAACAAAAGTCCTTAGTAGCTACTAAACAGAGCTGCCTCCCTGCAGGAGCAGAGCTATCAGCTGTCTGGATTTCCCTGATATGTCTTCCTTTTCTGTCCTTGGAGCACCATTTAAGCAGATTTTTGAACGAGTGTAGCCTATGTCTGGGGTTTGGGAATTTCCAGCAGGAGGTTTGCAAGGGGCAGA
The DNA here is from genome assembly GCF_047716275.1 of Strix uralensis. Taxonomy (NCBI): domain Eukaryota; kingdom Metazoa; phylum Chordata; class Aves; order Strigiformes; family Strigidae; genus Strix; species Strix uralensis. Next base: position 128,414,620 of record NC_133973.1, read on the forward strand.
CTTGGCAGGCTACAGTGGGCAACGGCAGGGCAGTGGTGAGCATCAGCAGGCAACGGGAGAAGAGGGGAGGAAGAGATGTGCATGCAGTGCTATATCTGAAGTGCTGGCAGCTGCTGTACTTGGCCTGTGTCCACAGAGCAGCAGCTGTGAGCAAGGCTGGGGCTGGGCGGGAGCAGAGCTTGGGGCAGAATGGGTGGGCGATAAGTATAGAAAGGGATTTAGGTCAGGGCGGTGGGAGCAGGGTGTTGTTGGGGTATTAAGGTTATGTTACTGAGGGTTTGGCGGGGGAGGTATTGGAGTTGGTGATGGAGATCTTGAGACAAATGAGGACGGGGGTACTGGGGCTGTGGTTTGAATTTAGAAAGAAGTGTGGGAAGCTCTGGGGCAGAAGGCCTGGGACCCTGGCATTTTGGGACAAGGGAGATTTGATGTGGGGCTGTGGGAGTGATGCTCTGCAGGTGAACAGGAGTGTGATGTGGTGGGGTTTGCTTGGACACAGTGATTGTGTTTTGGACATAATTCATCAGTACCTTTTCAGGAGAAAGCACTGGACAGCAATGCACTCCTCCTACCCGCTACTACTACTAGATCTTCTTTTCTATTTTTCACTTATTTGGAAATGTGGTTGTATTAATAAGGATGTCCTGTAAAATCTGTCTGTACTTCTATCCAGGAGAGAAGTACTCACTGTTTATGGGACAAATGCAAGAGAAAAAGGACAACAGACAATGAAATATCCTCACAACCTCCATTCAGTGATTAGTGTTCATATTACTAGCGTTTAACCATGCACATAGTCCTAGTGCTAGGACTACAATACCAGTGCAAAGTAGATATCTTTTGCACAACTGTATAAGGATGCATATAACCTATCCTAAATGAGCATGATGTATGCATAGCGACTTCCTTGCTCTGCTACTCATCACATCATTTATTTCCACTGAATACAGGAGTCTTGAGCACCTAAGTGCCTATCCTAAATGCCCAAATTTAGATGGGATCAGTGCTACTGATGTCTGCCTCTTTCTGCATATAATTATCAACCAAAGTATTTTAGGAGCATCCAGAGCTGGCTAAATGTTGGCCACATCTACAGCATCTTTTGCAAACAAAGTTGACCTCAGTCCATATGCTTGCCCAAAGCTGGTGGACCTAATACTCACAGTTTACTGTTGGAAATATGAAACCCAACTTCTCTGCTAGTAGAGTAGGAAGAAAACTTCCTGTCCTTTACAGACAACTGATAAAAATGTCAGAGTATGCTAAATACTAACTTTGTGAAGAAGTTTGTGCCTCCTAGGACAATGTCCTTACATTGTTCTCTGCCAGAAAAATATCTCACACTGTTTGCATTGCCCTGAAATGGAAGAGAAAAAGAACCTTTTTTTTTTTTTTTTTTCCTGGTTCATTTATACATTGCAGCTAACAGGATACCATTTTCTGTAATACTTAAAAGATTACTTCCTTTTTTTTTGCCAATGGATCAGCTAAACAATTCTAGAGGAAATACACTGTAAATATACACACAGTTTAAAAAAGAAGAAATTCAGTAAGACAAATGCTGTAGAAGATGCAGTACGGTACTCTAGTCTGTCCACACACAAGCATCTCTGGATGGATACAGAAACATACAACAATTCCCATTCTCTATGTACAAATTCTGCTCTCCAATTTTAATAAAAAACGAAAACCTTTCATGATGAATTCCACATAGCCAAAAAAGATGATCTAATCCTGGAATGGTAGGAGTCAGCATGAGGTCAGAGACAGAAGATTGAAAAGGTCTGTGCGTGAGCCAGCTCACTGTTATCCCAGTCAGCCATACTGCAGAATTTCATTTACAAGTGAATTGGACCCTACTTCAAAAGCGTGTTGGTTTTTAGCTCCTGATACTCTGACAAGAAGGTTCCAAAGCTTCATGCCTTTTGTTAGCAGAAAATATCTTCTAGTTCTCAACCTGAATGTATTGCTGGTTAGTTCGTGCCCATTTGCCTTGTGCCAAACCCACAACAAATTTATTAAGTGATTTTAACCTCCTGCTTCTCCTCATTTTCCAGCTGCAGTATTCTTGGCCATTTAAAAATCAATAGGTACCTTCCCTCCTCCCCACCCCAATTATGAGAATACTACATAAATTGTAATACAAATCAAGATTAGTTTTTTTAATATATTACAGCATTTTGTCCTTTCTTTATAGTTTCTTTCTCATCTGAGTTAATATGTCCAGTGTACGTTTTCAAGCTTTTCTTAGAAACTTAAAAGAAAGAGGAAGACAGTCGGATTCCCTGCATTCACATGACTCCTGGTGAACTCTTCCTGGCGTTGATCATTAAAGAACTATGATGCTTGATTATTTGCACAGAATTCGTAGGCCTAATAATGTTAGAATGAGTTGAGCTAAGTGATACAAAGAGCAAACCTGGTGAAGTCTAGAGGAATTCACTGTAGCAGATTCGTTTTGTGCTCATGCTTTGTCTTCAAAAATTGGTTGTTTTCACTAAGAACTTGTGTTTTTTCATGTAATAACAAAACATTTTAATGGAAGTCTAGACATAGCCAAGATAAAACTTCTGGTTCTGTAGGGATATCTTTTTTTTTTCTTTCTTTTATAATTTAGGTTTCACTCAAGTATCATGACCCTGTGTCCAATAGCATTTTCAAAACTAAAAAACAGCTGAAAGGCAAACCTAGCTGTTACTTGTCAGGTCTACACACAGGTCCCAGCTTTTAGTTTCTGGTATTTTGTAACCAGGTATTCTTTGCCATGACTTCAACAACAGTTTCTTTGAAATCTTGCCTTGAATTCACTAAAAGTTCCTCAAATCTGAGCCACTTCAAACTCACTGTTTCTGGCTCATTACACTCATACTTTCTTTGGTACGAAATTTCAGACTGAATGAATAGGAAATAATAATAACAACAACAACAATTATTATTGTTGTTGTTATTATTACTATTATTAATGTTATTGCTATTATTTCATTTTTATGAAGCAGTCTGTAAGATTGTGGTACCTTGTTAAAGTCAAAGAGCTTGACAGGAAGAAAAATGCTGGAGACAGGATGAAAGAATTGTGATGAGTGCCCTATGTACAATAGTTTTGTCATCACCCCAAACCTCTGCAGCCACAAAACAGTCCTCTTAAGAAAGTTACATGGAAACAATGAGGAAAAAAAGCCAATGTTCCTTCTGCTCCCCACTCTGAAAAAAAAAAAAAAAAAAAAGAGAAAGATTAGAATGAGATACTTTCCTTCTATCCTAGACAGAAGTTACCACTTTCAAAATACGCATTAAACAAACTGATAAAAGTGAGAATTTCAATCCCGCCATCTAATTTCTATTTATCTTTTTATCTCTTTAACATGTTGAAGGCATGCTATGGCCAACGAGATTACAGAGCAGAGCAAGAGGACCTCTTACTAAATACCCCTGCAGGATAATAAAGTGACAGGGAGAAAACCAAAACATTTTTTATTTTTACTTTATCTTTACATTGTGTCTCTTTTGGTGCAAATATCTGATTTATAAAAATGTGTAAGAGATGTAGCTTTATGCTTCAGGGCATTAGACTTCCTTAGATTGCCTCAGGCTTGAGGGAGTCTTTCTGTGTTAAGCACATGTCTCACCAATTACCATTTACGGGATTCTTCCTGCAGTTACCTTTAAAAGTTTCTGGTCACCAAAGGAGACAAAATAAAGACCTAAAAGTACCATCTATTTTGCCCAATCCAGTAATTTTGATCTTCAGCTTGCCAGTTATTTTTGCCATTTATGAACATGTGTCGGTAAGGAACAATGGTCCAATATTTATCTCTAGCTCTATGTCCCTACATCAATATCTGTATATCTTTGGTCATTTTATTTAGCCTTCAGCATGTGCAACCTAATAGACAACTATTTAACTCTACTCTGTAAAATACATGTGTTGGAATGGTTATTTTGGTGGAGCCAGGTTAAAGTCAAACAACCGTCTGCACCTGATATATGCGATTTACAGTTTACTGCAGTATTAGCATGAGACAGTTTGTGTCTCTCACCCAGTAGGTAAGTTGCTGTTTTTTAAAGATTGATAGCCCCTTCATTGAGGCAAAAGCTCACATGTTTTACTTGGAAATTTAACTTTTTTGTTCAGTCAAAATGTATCTCTCCTTGTCAGTGTATTGCTATTTATGCTAACTAAAAAAAAATGAATAATAAAAGCTTGACATTTTTCTCCAAAGCATAGCAGCATTAAAGGTCACATTTTCAAAAGGACCTATAAAACTCCCCTAACAAATTATGCTTGAGTATTTAAGTGCACAAACTATTTTTTTCTCGAGTGCATAGAATGAAGAATGAATGCAATTCTGGTAGTGTGTTTGAAAATTTGGCAATGAAACTGAATTAATGGATTAGGATAATTTTTCAAAAACACATATGTCATATAGGAGCCTGGATACTATTTTTCAGGTTTTAGGTGGAAAATCCCTGAATACTTAAAAACATATAACCTTTATCATAGGAATAAAGGAAAGTGGCAGTAGAATTTCCATTGTTAATAACAATGTTGTTGTTATTCCTTGTTTTTATTAAAATAATGTACTGGGACTTCTACAAGACAGGAATTTTATTTTACTAGGTATTATCTAATCACACTGTCAGTCCATCAAAAAAAGCCCTCTAGACTGAGAGATTAAATAAATGGGGGAGGGGAAATGGAGGGTTAGAGGTGAAATGAGACACTGAAGATCACACAGATGGTCAGGCACAGTACTTTTCTTTGAACTCTCTGTTAGATCTTTCTTACTGTACAAATGATGCTCTCTCTTCTGATATCCCATACACACTGAGTGAACAAGACCCTATTGATCAGTCTACTATTGAGAAATAGACAGGAGAGCTGTATTTGTAATTAGCCAGCCAAATGCTATTTAAGTGAACTTTAAATTTATTTTTAGAGTAATAAAAAATCACACACTCTGAAACCTCAAAAATGCTACTTTGGTAGGTGGGGTTATGGCCATTTATATCTTGTGATTACAGATAACTCAGCTTATTAAAGATAACTATTGTGAGAAACATGCCAACAAAATAAATGTAACAAAGAGTGTCCACAACATAGTCCTAGGTTTTATTCTAAAGGGTTTGTCTATTGGGGCAACAAAGAAGGATATTATTTTGCACTGAGTTTGTTCAAAGGCTGTGGGGACTTTTGTTACATTAATGGCCTGCCAAGTAGGTGGGGTTGCAGTGGTTTTTTGTTCTCCTATTGGGTTGTTGGCATTGTGAGATTTTTCTGTGATGCCATGTGGGATATATTGGGAAGGCTCTAGAAGGGAACTGTCAGTGTTAGGTTAATGGTTGGACTAGATGATCTTCAAGGTCCTTTCCATCCTAGATAATTCTGTGATTCTGTGAGATGCTTGGGGTCAACCGGAATTTTGTTGTCATTACTCTTTAATATCACTTTGTAGTTGTGCTGTTAATTTATATTTATTCATCTGCCTGGTTTTTGTTTGGTTTTGCCCAACCACTGTTAAGGAACCATGAGAATTAGAATACCTTGACAGAAATCACTGGATTTCACTGGCAAGTAAAATTCAAAGATGGAAAAGCAGAAGCTCCTGTATCTAACATCACATGGGAAGGAAATCATGTTCCCACAGCTAGTGGATTGAATAGAAAGCATCTTTGAGACTAGTAGAACTGTAGCTACCCAAAGCTGTGGTGTGAAAAAGGAAGGGGAATTGGGGAAAAGGTACTCTGATTAAGTATTTTTCATGATATTGAACATTTGTCCAAATTATCTTTTCATGTGGCCACCTGCACCACTCCAAGATGCTTCTTGGCCATTTCTTGGCCAGCTTGGTGGCTATGACAAAGACCACCTCTACCAGTTCTCAGGTTAGACCTAAACTCTAATGTCCTTTTCTTTCTTGGCCTTGAGAAAGGTCTCATCCCCTCCACTCCCAAATTTCAAAAAGTGGAGAGTTTGTCATATACTTATCCTTTTGATTTTTCCTGCTACCTCCTTGGATCACACAAAGGCATTGAGTGATCATGAACTCAGATGTACTTAGAAAGCTGTAATACTGTCACACATGTTCAAGGAAAATAACAAAGCTGGTTTTGTCCTTTGTCTGTTTTACACACCACTGAACACCATAATGGGTTGGATTATTTGTTTTGCTGTTGTGGGGACAAGGGTTGCCAGCCAACCTAGAGACACTGATCTCACATCTTTCACCCAGAACTGGGGGACCCTTCAACTAGTCATTTTACATTTTACATCCACATATGGATGGAGTCTACTTACATCAGTCACTCTAGCAGTGGTTGTAGGCAGTGAAGTGACTTCTGGACTGTGGATTCAGAGGTGTTCTGTATTGCAATCAGTTGGATGACAGGAATTCAGTCATTTGTTAAAGAAAGTGGTTTGGAAGGGGCAAATTAGTGGTTCCACTTTGCCTCTTTTCAAACTGTTATTACACTGAAAGCCATTTCATCACTGTGAGGACTTAGAAGGCATAGAAAATAGTAGTTCAAGTAAACAAAGGGAAAACTTCAAGCTATGCATTGATGTTATCCACCAGTGTAGTCATGTGTCTGTGTACCCCTGGAAGGAGATAGCCACTTCTTCTGCCTGTGGCAAGAAGTCAGCCCTGTCTTATTCTGACAGTATGAGAGTGGAATCAGTAAAATGAAGGAGGGTGAGAAAGTCAGTGAAAGACGAATAACTTGCTAAGAGCAGACAGCTCACACAGTAATTCTGCAAGTCCAATGGAGTGGTAGCTTTTTTTATCACTTGGAGGAAGGGTAGGGAGAACAAGAGGTCACTCAAAGGACACTAGTTTTTATCCCCTGGACAATAAAATGCAACAACTAAAGAATAAATACTTCCCATGTATCATAGTAGGAAATATGAAATACTTATGATAACATTAAATATAATGACACCAGAAAAAAGTATTAACTGAAAACCCTGTGGGAGACTGAAGACTGTGCTTTTAAACAGGCATGGGAGGAGGGTTGTTGGGCAGATTTCAGATTTTTTAGGGGATCTTGTGGTATCTGTCCAGATGCTTGCACACTGAATGAACATTAGGTTTGATTGACATCTTTGAGGAAGGCTGTATTAGCATTAACATCCTGGATTATCCATTGGTGAGGGATACCAGATGTCATGGTTTAAACCCAGTGATCAACAAAGCACCATGCAGCTGCTCTGTCAGTCCTCCCCCCTGGTGGGATGAGGAGGAGAAAAAATGTAACAAAAGCCATGGGGATCAAGACAAGGACAGAGAGGTCTCACTCACCAGTTATGGTCACGGCCAAAAGACAGACTCGATTTGGGAAAAAAAAACCCATCAATTTAATTTGAACACCACCACCACCACTACTAATTTACCAATCAAAACAGAGTAGGATAGCAAGAAATATGACCACATCTTAAAAACACCTTCCCCCCACCCCTCCCTTCTTCCCGGGCTCAGCTTTGCTCCCAATTTCTCTACCTCCTTCTCCACCAGCAGCGCAGGGGGATGGGGAATGGGAGTTGTGGTCAGTTCATCACTTGATGTTTCTGCCACTCCTTCCTCCTTAAGGGCAGAACTCTTCACACTCTTCCCCTGCTCCAGCATGGGGTTCCTCTCACAGGAGACAGTCCTCCATGAACTTCTCCAATGTGAATCCTTCCCATTGACTGCAAACTCTTTCTGCTCCAATGTGGATCCGTCCCGTGTGTTGCAGTCCCCCCAGTGCTGAACTATGACAGTTTGGGCTTCCCACAGTGTCCCAGCATCCTTTGGGTGCAGTCACCTGCTCCGATGTGGGGTCTTCCACAGGCTGCATGTTGGCATCTGCTCCACTGTGGACTTCCATGGGTGGTGTGGGTGCAGCCCTGCCCTCTCACTGTGGGCTGCAGGGGAGTCTCTGCTCTGGTGCACCTTCCCCCCTTCCTCCTTCTGCCTTCCACTGACCTTGGTGTTTGCATAGGTGTCCTCCTCACAACTCCCACTCCTCCCCCCAGGTTTCCCTTCTTAAATACATTATTGCAGAGGTACAGTCACCACTGCTAATTGGCTCAGCTTTGGTGCAAAGGTGGGTCCGACTTGGAGCCGGGGGAGCTTCTAGAAGCTTCTCACAGTAGCCACTGCTGTAGCTCACTCCCTTGTTACCATAAACCCTGCCACACACAAACCCAACACAGGATGACAGTGATCTACCTGAGTAGACTCTGACATGTATCTGTAATTAACCTGAAATTTATAAAAAAACCAATTGTAAATATCAAACTGCATGAAACTATTGGAAACAAATTAAAACCTTCATGCTTTAGAACTTTGCTCACTTCTTTTTTATTAACAAATCTATTAGGTTTAAATGTATACAGTTGAGTCATAAAACACTTAAGACTTAAGAATCTTCTTGAATTTAGATATATTTTATAAGCCTGGTCATGTATATGTTTAACTACATCTGTGTAGGTTCTCTAATTGAAGTGAATATACCCACAAAAAAGTTTTTGTCTTTTTTTTTTTTTTTTTTTCCGCTAAAGAACTATTTAAAAATAAACAGCATTACTTTCAGGCAGAAGATATGTCTCTACTGGATAGAAAGGAGTCATAAGAGACCTTCACTTTCCCTATCTGCAAGAAAAACTTTCTATAGAGGGACTACCAATTGTAAATGAAAGATAATTTGTACTGCTTGCCCTTAAATCCAGGAATTGGCTTATAGGCCTCTTTTCATTGGTGGTATAAGCATAGTCTGTAAGTCTTGGTAGGAAGGTTGTCGTACAAAATCTAATAGGGAAATGGAATTTTGAAGTTTGTTTTGACCTTCCCTACACAAAAGAAAGGATAGGCAGAATGGAAGAAGGCAGATTATGGGAAATGGTGTTGAGATTCGTCTGTTAAAGACCCTTCTGAATCAACACAGTAGAGAGTGGAGTCATCAATAGGGAATATCCTCCCAATTCATAGAAAATGGAGGTTATACAGAGCTGGGGAAAAAAAGAGGTGAAAAAATGTGTCATTAGTTGAGCTACAGCTTGAAGTACCCTGAGGTTCTTGGAAGTGCTCCTACTCATAGCTATCATTCTTGTGATCTTTCAGTTTTTGTTGTACTGTTGGATAAGTCTCAATTAAGAAATTTAATAAAGCAGACTTTTTCCTTTTATCATTCAACAGTAGGAAGATTAACCTGATTTTGAGAATCTTTGTATCACTAGACTTCATATAATGATCTCACCTAATAAGTTTCCTGTGTTATTGCATCACTTCTAATTAACTCCTCTGTTAACGATTTGATACTCCTCATTTTGCCGTTTGAGAATGTTATCAAAGCTTTTCTGAAATTAACTACTGTTAGTTCTATTCATTGCTTAAAATTCATCATTGGCTTTTGTGAATTGTTAATGGCTTCATTAAAAGAGCACAGCCAGAATACTGTATTATCCTGCTAAGCACTTGTATGATCCTCATCAACATAAGACCTGAACACTTCTTAGTCATTAATGAATTTTTGTCCTCTCATATCCATTGGAAATAGTGAAACATTATCTCTACCCTGTGTAAGAAGAGGTGAAACTGAATAGATTAAGTAGATTATTCAAGATAATATGGAAAGAAAAAACCAAAACTGTAGTTCATCTTCTGGTTGATCATATGTCTCTTGAATATCATGTATTCGGCATTTCAGAAATTAGTCCATGCTTCTGACTACATCTCTTCAGATTTCTGAAGCTTTGGAAATGCTGAATTTGCAGCAAAATACCATAAACTGAAGATTCTGGCTGAAGGGGGATGAATATTTTTAATCACTTTTTCGGTAATAAATAAACTTTAATGAGAGCAACAAAAAATACTCTGCTGAGAAATACTGTCAGAAATGTTTATAGGGAATACAATTCAGGTGTCCTGTGTGCCTATTCTAACTGTTCCTACAGTCAGACTGTCTCAGATTAGATAGCCAAACAACCAAGCAAGACAGAAGGCAGGATGCTTTTCTTTACTTGTTAGTTTCTTGGTGGGTTTTTGTGTGGTTTTTCTTTTTTAGTTAATTGAGAAAACAGATTTTGTGGAAAAAAAAAATTAAAATTCCCTATTATTCTACACTGCATAATAAAGGATCTTTCTTCCAACTGCTTCTCTGGTTTCCTATGAAGCCTTTTGTTTTCATCACATTCATTGGCAATGGCTTCCATGTGTCTGCTGCTCTTTCATGAATAACCATTTCCTCTGGTTTCTTCCTCACTTTGCTTCAACCAACTTTGACTAATAGATCCTCCTATTCTTCTTGTATTAGAAGACAAATTGAATAATGAATTTTTATTCAACTTCTTAATGATTTTCATGATTTTAAAGGCTACTAGTATACCTCCCCTGAATCATCTCTTTTCCAGACTGAAAATCCTTAGTGACTCGGTCATTCCTCATATGGAACAAAGGTTCATACCTTTGATCATTCTTCCCTCAGTGTTCTATTATTTTTTTTGAGATTAGGGGATTATAGCTGGCACTCAGAATTTAAGATATAAACAAACCATGGATTTATAGACTGGTATAATTATGTTTCCTGTTTTGTTCTCTGTTCCTTGAACTTGCTTTTTTGACTGAAAGGAAACACGGAGCTGGTGTATTCATGGAAAAAGAAAGGTTCCTGACAAACCATGTGCTCCTTCCTATGTATTTAAAGTGAAAAATCTTGTCTACTACACTAGAAATTCAATTTCTTAAGTTAGGAGAACAGTATACGTAAAAACTAACAGCTGTGGGGATGCAGGCAAGGACCAAAGTTGCACATATAGCCTGTAAACATGAAATCAGGATCTTCCCTTCTGTGAAGATGGATGACATTAAAAAAACCACCAAACATTTAATATATTGCAGGTTAAGATCTGGATTTGAATTGCTTAATTATATTTATGCTCCCTTCATATGTAGCCTATACCAGGATTAAAAAAGAATGAAGTTTCCTATCATCTTATTTAATAGGTAGTCTCTGAGTCACTAGGTAACCAGAAAGAATCAAGGAGGCAGAATGCTGTAATACATATGACATTTATCTAAATCAGTCCTGTATAATATGGCAAATAAACCCTTTCACTACAATTGTAACATTTAGCACCTTTTCCATGTAATTCAGTTCATAGACGTCTAATTAAAGATCAGTGAACCAAGTGTTTAAAAGGCAACCAATTTAATTGCTGTAATTGTATGATTTAGATGAATAATAAATGTGCTAATGATACTGTAATATTAAGTGTTCAAGTTGGTGATCAAGTCAATTAAGATATAATTGTAAAGCAGCAATCCACAAATAATGAGTGAAATCCTTCCTATTGAGAATTATGTTGACAGGAATAAAATACAGTAACCTTATCACATTTTGATATTTAATTTAATACAGAAGAACATATAGACAAATTTTAATCCCACTGATCATGTAGAAATTGGAGCTTCCACTGCCTTCCCTCTTTCGGAGATGTGGATTTAGCAATTGGAAGCAAATTACAACAAATGTTTTATAAGGTCCTTATTTTAATTCTTGGGCTGAACTGCAGTAGTGAGATCTTCAAGAGCTATCTAAATATGAGCTAATGGCCACACCTGACAGCTCCACCATAACGGCCAACTGCCGTGCAAACTTCATCTGTTTGTCAGAAACAACCTCTTACTAGGAATCAATCAAACACTGAAACAAAATATTTGCCAGATTTAGATGACTATGTCAGGGGACCTATTCCTCCTACTAACACAGGGGGTGTGAGAAAGAATGAAAACTAATTCAGGGAAACTGGGGATACTTCACCCTCATCTCCAGACATCAATAGTTACTCTTGATATTCTCAGGGTTATACCTGGCAGTGTCGTTGGTGGCAATCTTACGGATGAGCAGCAGCAGGAATTGATAACTTGAAGGTCTCCTAGCAGTCATCAGTCCCTGAGAGATCAGAGCAGGTTTGTAGATGGGTGCTTCCATCCTTTGCCAGGACTGTCACCTGTCAGCTTTTCCCTCTCAATGTGAACGTGGTTCAGGCTCAGCTGATTCTGGCACTGATGGTCTTGTTCCTTCTTGTTCCTCGACCACTATACAGGTCCAGGAATTGCAGCTCTGCAGGTGGAAAAGAAGCCTGAATGACAAATAAGCTACTTCTCGTAGTATTAGAAGTGGGTGCTGATAAGAATCATTGTGTAGTATTAATTTTTCCTATCATCAGCCATCAAAAAGAAGCATGTCTAAACAACTCTTCTCTGCTACTTGATAAACACTTCAAGGGTATGATTCACAGTGTTATAAAATAGGTGTGAAATCTGGATAGGATAAATTGCCCTCTGAAATTAAATCTCTCTCCACTAACTGTGGAGGGGGATTTCTTTAGATTAAACATCTAGCTCTCAGATGGCTTGAGTTGAATGTGCTATATCCTACCCTGTTGGACTAGTACTGGACTTTTTCTTATACATTAATCCCTTTATTGATTAAAGGTATTTTATTTCTCTGGAGACTATTTGTTTGTACTCTGCAAATAGTTGCATGTGAAGAATTCGGTTTTATAAACCAAAACTTGGAATATAACCTAGAAATTAATGCAGTTTCCTGGAAATCTAAGTTAAAATCTCTTTTCATTTTGATTCATAGATGATCTTTAAAGCAAGGTCTCACAGCTACAGGAGGAGTGATATACCCTTTGGGCTTCCAGGTCTTTTGGAATAGATTTAAATGCCAGTCAATCCAATTCATACTCTCCTGATTTGCTCCCAGACACTAGATCAAGTTTTGCTTTGCAAATGTTTTGCAAGGATTGGTTTGTAAATCTGTGTTCCAAAATGCTATAGAAGACTCCTTTCTTTTACTTAGGCATACCATGCAAAGAGGAAAAACTCACACAGAAGAGATTTCTAGTCCATCCTCAGTCTGCATTTTCACCTGGTGGGTATGATATTGCTGTGGCAGGCCTTCGTTTGAGTTTTCCCAGTGAGAGAAGAAACTACAGTCTCTTTGTACTGCATGAAAGTCAGACTGTTGGGCAGATGGGAAAGAGACAGCCTTCATCTTTCTGGTTTGGAGAATTCCTTTCCTTTTCTTCTACCACAAACGGAAGCAAATAGCATATGCTAGAAAATGTTAAGTATCGATTTCAGAAGGAAAACCTGAAAAACTATTTTTGGTTCAGATCATACTTTTTCATTTCTTATCAGAGCTGTCAATTAAAAAGGCATGTCCATGTGGACACTATATTACCTATACCTAAAAGGCAAACCAGCTTGTCTGTAATGAACTCCAGTATCTGTGTCATGGCAGGCTAACCATATCCACACTGTCAGTCCAGGATTTATTGTTAGAACTGGCTTTGTTGAACTCAATAATAAATCAAATGTGGTGTTAGCTTTAACAAGAAATTTCTTTTCCTTTGTCTGTTCTTTTTTTTGGAATGAACTGTTTTAAAATAAATACTCATAAGCATGGTGAAACTTTTCCTAAGAACAGCCAATATATCTTAGTAATAAGTTTGTACCCTACATAAGCAATTTTCCATCCTATCAAATTAGCATAATTTTTAATTGAATCTTATCATCTTCCTTTTTTTCTGTTTTTACTAATGCGGCTAAAGTATAATCACATTAGTCTCTCTCATAAAGCATGATAAAAGAATACTAATCAGACAGCAATAAAGGACAACGCAGAACTATTACCTGGAGAATATTGGGGTTTTTTATTTTGCTGGTTTGGAAGCCCTAATTTCGTACATTCCCTTTACAGTTTTTTACTTATTCCCACTACCATCCTCCCTGCATATCCTATTTACATGAACAAGGAATTGTCCCCTCAAAGATGTTTAATCCCAGATCTGGATCACAAGACAGGTTGCTGCAGATTGTTGACAATACTGCCAAAGGGGATGTTGAGAACATATTTGAGGTTAGGCAGGTTCATAAGCATTTTCCTGCATAAGGGCAGAAGTATGATCTTGTCACACATCAATATTATGATTTTAAGGAAACCTAAAGGAAGATGATTTATTTCAGGCTGTCATTTTGGTATCACCTCAGGAATGTAATCTCCTAGTTTAAACGCATCACAACTGAAATAGCTCAATGTCCTTTTTCTTACTGAACTTTTCTCTTACTAACTCTTCTTTCTCAATAACTCAGGCATTTTTAAAATATCATCTTCGCTGTTCACTGAGTCCAGTATGTTGGCCCTTTTTTTGGAAAGGCCTCTCTCAGTGCTGATGACATTTTTTAACAAGATCTGAAAGATATTTTTTTCATAGGTAAAACGTCTCATCTGTGTAATTTGTATTTACATTTCTACCACTGAACAATCTTTCTACTGACCCCTCCTACTTTCAGAATATTGAAACAAAGGTCATATTCTAATCATATCATATTTTCCTTTGTCTCTTTCCCATCATTTCCTTTTCTCCATCATACAAAACACAAACTGCTTTTGGTTTTATTTTTCAGATTTTTTTTTTCTTTTCTCTTAATTTCTCTTACCACTGAGAATGGTAGCATGATGTTATTTTTCTCTCATCCCAACCTGTGTAAGATATCATTCCTTATCCTCAACAAATTAAATTTTCAAGCTTTCTAATTCTTGCTTTCACCCAAGCTATGTTGTACAGATAGGAGAAACACCACATGTAAATCTACAAAGCTTCTCCATCTTCCCCTTCTAATTTCTCCTAGAAGTGTTCTATATTCTTCACTCTGTAAGCTCTCTGTAACCTCTCCCTCCTTACCATGGCTTCATCTCTCTGTGCTCTAAGAATCCAAGGCCAATGTCTGATATGGCCCAGCTGCAGAACTTTGGCTCACACTTCAGAGGAAATTGTTAAGCTGTGACAAAGAACTGTGAGAAAACCTCTAGAACAGAGCCATGGAAGATAAACAGGGTAAAATTAGAGAGAGGACTATTCAGATGCGGATTGTTTGCAGAATTCAGGAGGGAAAACACTAGCATTGAAAAGTATAAGATCCCAAAGTGAAAAACAAGGAGCTGACAGAGTTGTTGGAAGATGGCAAGTCAGCAACATGGAAAATCTATTTTAGTGAACAGTAGAGACCACCCCTTCTGCTCCTTATTAATACCTAATGTCTAACTAGCAAAGAGTATTCAAGTGGCTTTTTGAGATGCTGAGTTAATGCTTAGGCTAGGAGCTCATTACATTCTAGCCATTGTTTGTGTGTTAGCCAACAAATAATTTCCTTATTACTGAAGTTGTATATATTTATGTTGTTGATTAGCCCCAATAGGCAGCTAAGACCCACACAGCAACTTGCTCACTTCGCCACCAATGGGATGTGGGAGAGAACTGGAAGGGTAAAAGTAAGAAAATTATTGGGGTTTTGTCCTGATTTCAGACAGGATAGAGTTAACTGTCCTTGGGCTGAGCGGGAGCACAGCTGAAGGACTGGGTCCTGACCGATCATTGGAGCATTCCATGTCATGGGACGTCAAAGCTCAGTATATAGGTGGGCAAAAGCTGCGCACACAAACAAATCAAAACAAGGAATTGATTCACTACTTCCCATCAACAGGCAGATGTTCGGCCAAGTCCGGGAAAGCAGGGCTCCATCATGCGTAATGGTTGCTTGGGAAGACAACACCGTAACTTTGAATGTCTCTCCTTCCTCCTGAGCTTTTATTGTTGAGCACACATCATATGGTGTGGAATCTCCCTTTGGTCAGTTGGAGTCAGATGAGCTCTAGATTTAACGTTCAACTTTGGGTGTCTAAACAATCTGAAATGAGATAAGATGAATGTCAGTGCCTTGTATTCTAAGATTGTTATAAGATTCCTTCATTTTTTCTTGGTCTTCCTCTGTCAGTATCTACCTTTTTTCTTTTGTTTTACTAGATGTCAGCTCTTTGTTAACAGGAGGAGTCTTAAAACTGAAGTAGTCAATAAAGTTTCAAGATGTCTGTTGCTAACATAGGTACTTAGAATCTGGACAATCCTTACATTATCTTCTTACAAATTCTTAATATAGAAGAGTGAAGGGGCTTGACATTTCATTATGCTATGTAAAGCAACCAGCACAATGGAGCATTCATACATGATGAAATCCTCTGGCTTTTATCAGAAGAGAAGTAATAAATCATCTCTGAATCTTGATCTCAAATTATATCTTTACTTTTTGCATACTTAAATGTCACTTGCAGATTAAATTGGATCATGGGTGTGTGTGTGTTATTCTTTCTTTTTCTTCTTTTTCTTAACTTTTTCTAATGTTAGTTTAAAGAAATAACATGCAGCACTTGAATTTCCATCACAGACTATGAAATTTACCTACAGTCCTTCAAAGGGAATGAGGATATGGAAAGTTTAGAGGAGAAGAGGTAAATAAATGAATATTATTTAATTAGACTTCCCTAACTACATAAGGAATAGCTGAGGGAAGTAATCTCTTCAGTATAAAAGAAAATCACATACATTTGTTTCCATACCCATAAAAATGATTGTTTATATGTTGAAAAGCTTTTCTCAAACACATAAGATGACATATTAAAGGTATTTTTTTCTAGGGAGATTGCTATGGCAATACATAACAAAATATGTCAAGATAATATTGGTTACAGTCAATAATTATGGGATTATAGATTGGGTAATCATACACTAATATTCCAGTGATGGGATTGCAAGTCCATCCAACTTTGTTGAATGAAGTCCTTTTAAAAAAAGACAAAAATAAAAAACCTGAAAGTAAGGTCCTTGATTTCAAAAAGAAAATTATGATAATTGTATTGTTCAGATAGTCTCAGAAACAGCTTGGTTGAGGAGAAGTGGAAAGACTCTAAGATGTCTTTATGGTAAAGGTTCTCAACCCAGTCATTGCCCCAAGCATGGAAGCAGCACAGTCACAGTGGTACAATGAGACAATTAGGTCTGCTAAAGCATGAGCTTTAACACATCTGTTACCATAGACAGAGCAGATTTCTTTGGGGGAAGCAGATCCAGTAACGTGATTTTTTAATAGATTTGTCCCCTCTATATCTGTACTACCCACCAGTTGTCATAAAACTTGCTAGAACAACATACTTCTGAGGCCTCAATCCTTTCAAATTTGGATGAGACAAAGTAGGGTGCAAATATGAGGAGGTCTGGAGAAACAGAAAACATGTTTACATATTCTGACTTTGTAAAAATCTAAAACTTATTGATACCATTCAGATTAATAAACGGAAAGAATTTTAGGAGTAAATCATATGAGACTAGTTTAATAGATATCTTTGGTAAGTTTATAGATTTTCTAGGCAAAGGACATATATCTAAATTATCTAAACTTTCAAAAAGTGTTTGATGTAGTCACCCACAGGAAATGAGTCTAGTCAAAAAGAAATGTAGAATACAAGGTTGCTAACTAGAACCAAGTCAAAGATTTAACCCAAATAGAAGAGACTAAAGCACTGCTAAGCAAGGACTTAGCAAGTGAAGATAATATAAAAATTGTTAATATTAAATTCAATTACTGTGAAATATATTCAGACAAATAGCAAGAAAGTTTTTCAATAAGAAATGACCAAGGGAAGATGTTAGACTGAATGTGTGTTCAGGCAGAAGGTAGTATATAACACATCCGTATGTTGTGGTAAGGAAAGAAAAATCAAAACAGCCAGGAAGTTGCAAGAGGAATTCTGAAGAATGAGGGACTGTGAGATTTGCACTGCTGCCTTTAGCATAAAAGTTACAAACACATATATCCTTTCAAAGAACATGGAAAAGCTTGTGCAGGTAAATAACTAGAAAGCTCTATGAAGATATATATTTCTTTTTTCTCCTACGATTATTTTTTTCTACATATAACTTTTTTTTTTTTAAATTGTTTTAGAACACTTAGTTGACCATGTAGTTAATCCTGACACTGTCAGTAACCTCACACAGGTTAGTTTTAGATAAAATTCCCCGCTGGAACAGCAAGGAACTCTGAAGGATGCATGTGGCTTTACTTGAAATTCTTATTCCACATTTTACTGAAAAAAAAATCCATAAAGGCTGTTTGCACAGACAAATAACATTAGGAACAGTTCTGCTCCTTTATTCTGGGAGATAACCAAAGTCTTAAGGGAGCTATTGTCTCATGCCTCTGGAAAACAAAAAGTCAAGGGTTCATTAGAACTTAAGGATAAAAGAAGCTGAGTCTTGACTCTAAAATAACTTTGCAGCACTTGCTGACAAGTTCAAATTTTTCTCTGATTGACAAAAAGTCAAAAAACTGCAGTTTTTTCTAGGAATAATTTCTTTCTCTTAACAAATTACTGAACCAGCAATGTTAACTACACTGGCTAGAGGTAAAAAGCCCATCTTCATCAGTACCCTCAGTTAAGAAAAGACTGATATGACAGAAAAACACTGATTTATTTGAATTACATATGAAAAAGTCTGTATAGCTATAGCTCTGTAATTCTGTAAGGAAAAAAAATTAAGCTCTGTCTTTGTGAAGGAATGCTTGGATTAGCATAGGAAACCTATTTAGTAAAGTATTTAGTTTGCTTATCCAAACTGGAAAAAAAAAAATATCCTGTTTGGAGTTGAACTACTGGTGATTGGTATGACTAACTACTTTTGTTCTGGCTTTTTGCTCTAACTCCACTTGCATTTTTACTGAACAGCTTTACTGCTAGTAGTGATTTCCTCAAATGTGAATACTTTCAAAAGTAAAACCCTAAAGATCCAAAATTTCTCTCATAAATCCAACACATATGGCTGAAAATTTGGGTTTCACACTCCTTTTGTCTAAATCAAATAGAACAAATTAAGTTACCCCTCAGTTGTCCCAATGCCACTGTGACTTACTACTCAGTGTAAGAAAACTTGTTTCCTCTCAGTTTAAAAAAAAAAAAATAATTGAGGTTTGATGACTATTGTCTAAGTAAAAGGCTTTTGATATAGTTGAGTGAAATCTGTTTGACAACAGGCATTTGAATCCTTCCTGGTGTTTGGTTCTGGTATCATTCTCAAGAAACTGTTGCAACAGATTGTCCTCTGGTAATTTTATTTTTAAAAAAGTGGGTCAAGACACAGACAATTATTTGTCTTACTCACTTCCATTGGTGTCCAGTGTTTACCTGAACAAGGCTTTCACTTTCCAGATGCCATTAACAGTATTCTAAAGAAATATTTCACTGATGTTTTAACTAAAAGGGCATCAGTGCCTGGATTTTTTCTAGACAAGTTTGTTTTTACAGTTCTAAGAAATCTCTACATGATCTTTCAAATTATTTGGTGCAACATCTATTGTCTAATAAATAAGAAGAATTTTAAATGGAGAAGACCTTCAGTTTTCTCTGTTGTGGGTTTTGTAACGTTAGGAATGAGATTCAGCTCTTGCTGTGGACACCCCAGTTTAGCCAATGTGATCTGGAGAACTATTTAACTGTCTAAAGTCATGTGCCTACTTTAAGTTGACCTGAATAGCTCTCCCAATTCCATTCACTGTATTGACTACATCTATATGGTCTCATTCAATTGCTTTAACATATATGTATTATGCTGACTTAGATATCCTAAATTATCCTGCTTAACTTGTTGCCAGTATAAAAATATTTTGGTCATGTTGGACTTATGTGTATATTAATTCCTTGAATCCAGTTTGGTATCTTGACAGCTAAATACTTCTTTAATCTTATTATCACATAAAAATATGATAACAGTCAAAATGTGGTTGGACAAAAGTCTACCTCATCCAGTGTGCTCCTTGTCACTGTGTCTCTAAAAACAGATGTGTAGGCAGGGTATTAGAACATGGCAATTGACACTTCATTAGAAATACCTTTCTTAGACTTTTTTGCTTAAGGACATCTTGAGCCAAAATTAGTGTTTTGTATTTAATCATCCCTTCAAGGATTTTTATCTTCTGTGAATTTATCCAATTTTTCTTTTAGTCTATATAATCTTTTAATATCCACAAGATCCTGTGGTAAGGAATTCCACAGCATGGAAAAGTGCATGTTGCTTGAAGAAACACAGCAGTGCTTGAACTTTCCATTTACTTGTTCCATGTAATGCCCTTTTTTCTTGTATTGGAAAAACCAATGCACAATCATTCCACAGTTACTATTTTTTTCATGTCACTGATGGCTTTATAGACCTTAGATATGTCTTCTTTGAAGTATGTAATTTTCCAACTGAAAAGTCATTCTTAATATGTAAGTTGGTCCTTATGTTTGTTGCCATTTTTATGTATTTTGTGGTATTAAATCTAATGATTTTGAACCTTGAAGATCAAGAACTCTCTCACTTTTGTGATTTGCCCATGTAACTAATTTTTACTGCATCTATTTTCTTGTTGTATGTTGTATAAAAACTCTTGATAGATTTGGAGATACTGAATAAAGAGATAATTAAAAGTCAGTGGTCATAAAAAGTATAAAACCATATTAATCCAGCTCTCTATAACAAACTTGTTGCAGGACCTAGTCAGATGCACTTGAAATGCAGAAAGGAAGACTGTATCATTGGTGAGGCCACACCTTGAGTATTGTGTTTAGTTTTGGGCACCTCAATAAGGAGAAATATCAAGGTGCTGGAGCGAGTGCAGAGGAGGGCAATGAAGCTGGTGAAGGGCCTCGAGAACAAATCCTGTGAGGAGTGATTAAAGGAGCTGGGACTGTTTAGTTTGAGGAGGAGAAGGCTGAGGGGAGACCTCATCACTCTCTACACCTACCTGAAAGGACATTGTAGAGAGGTTGGTGCTTGTCTCTTCTCACAGGTAATTAGTGACAGAACAAGGGGGAACAGCTTTAAACTGCAACAGGGGAGGTTTAGAATGGACATTAGGAAAAAAATTTTCACAGAAAGAGTGGTCAGACAGTGGAATAGGCTGCCCAGGGAGGTGGTGGAGTCACCATCCCTGGATGTGTTTAAGGGTCGTTTAGATGAGATGTTGGGGGATATGGTGTAGGGGAGAACTTTGTAGAGTAGGGCTGATGGTTGGACTCGATGATCCCAAGGGTCTTTTCCAACCTGAATGATTCTGTGATTCTGTGATTTAGTCATTCCAAATCTCCCACTTAGAATACCACACAGCAAAACAGGTTACTGCTAAGACTTCTGAGCCGCAAGAAAGGTTTTGAAGTATACCACCAAGTTTATCTTGAAATTGTCCTCTGCTTTCCTGATAGGAGGGGGGAAAAGCTAAAAATATGTTCTTTATATGTGGGTAGAGTCAACTCTCAGCAGTCTGGAGTCACAGTGGCACAGGGTATTTTTGAGAAAGGAAGGATATAGTTAATGCAAAACTTATTTAAATTAATCTGTAGAAACATATTTAATGCATCTATTTTTGAGTTAGTAAATCTTGTAAATTGGTTTATTCAGCAGTTTGGCATAGCCTGATATAAGCAGCATGGACTTTCTGTAGACTTTTCTCCAGTCCATAGCATTAGGGAAGAAATGTGGTCTAGATTATTGTGCAGGCTGCTAATGCACTTACAAAAAATAAAGTATTGCCTTTATGTAGAGTAAATATCTTTATGATGATGACTGGAACAGAGTGAGTGGTGGGAGGGATGGGATTTGCTGCAATTTCACATTATATTCCAAATATTTTCCTATAACGATGTGTTGTATCCTGTTATTGTTTTATATGCTGCTTAAATATTTTGTTATATCCTGTAACAGGCACAGTATTTGTGAAGCAGCAAAACATTGTGTGTTTTGGTTTTTTTTTTACATCCCTAAAAGTCTTCAGATGAATATTACCTTGAAGTGTTTCTTTTCTGCCTGGGACTCTGGTACAGTTCCTTGTGGCTGCTGCATCCCCACAAAAGGGCAAGCACTGCTACTATCCTTTGACTTATTGCTGAGGACCCTATAGGACTTTTAATGTATAAAGGACTGAAGCAATAAAAAATGATTGCAACATTTAAAGCAATAATGTTGGCTCAGATGCAGTCTCCAGCTCAGTGAATTCTTAAACTGCTGGAAGATATGAATCTACAACCATGGGGAGAGTCACTCTGTACCTGCTGCTCATTTGGACTCTTTCTTTAAGCATTTATGCCATTGCTCTTACTTGATTTCTGGCAGAAAAGCCTTTGCTGGAGTGAAAGCAAGTTGGGAAGAGGAAGAGGAGGAGGAAGAAGAGTACAAAGAAAACAAGGTCTCTCAATGTCATTATTTAATGGCTGTCCTCCTTGGCACAATCTGACAAATGCAGAACCAAGTGCAGTTAGTTCTGCGATATTCTGTATGAATATAAAACACAAACAAAATGATTCTTACTATGTTAGACTTCTCCTTCTCCCGTCCTGGTTTGAGCTTCCCACACAGATAGAAATTGTTGACAGAGAAACCAACAATTCAATAGTCCTGACCCACCATCTGGTCAATCAGAGCTGCTTCCAAGTTAAGTCTCTGCCCCAAGATTCCTCTGCTGGAAGAAGCCGGCCCTGTGGCCTATTTCTCTTTTTTTCTTGTACCCCTTTCAGGTTTCATTCAGTCTCTGACTTGATCAGAAATAATTCCTCCTTTCTATTCTGCCCTGGGCACTTTTTTTATCTGTTCAACTAAAACCACAGCACAGCAAGAATCTTTTGCTCATTTCTATCAGTAAATGGAATTGATAGAGATAGCTATAAATAATTAAAGGATGATAATTAACAGAGCATAAACATATGAATATTTCAGGGTTTTGACAATAGCTAACAAATGCAAGAGCATCAGTGTGAAGGACTGTCTGCCTGAGTCCTTTATGACTGCAGTCTCTAAAGTATGACATTTTTCAGATTTGATCAACATTTTTCAAGATTTTTCTAAGATCAGTAAAGGCCCTGAAAAATCTAGCCATTCTGCTGAAATACCTAAGACAAAATCCAAGCATATGAGTACTTTTGTCCACATGAGAGAGCCCTATTCAATCTCTGGCTGAAATATTTTCAGGATAGGTCCCCTAGATACAAATAGATCAGTTAGAAGTTCTTAAAGAGAACTGATTAATATTCTTAACCCTTTATGGTAAAAAAAAAAATCTGTTTTCTCTATCTGCTGATATCTGGAATTTAATTTAGGTGTATAGTGATCATATTTACTGACAGCAGATATCTCTGCTGTGACAAAGACTTTTCACTGGGTTATATGTATTGAGAACCTCTTGGACAGTCATCTGCAAGAGCCACTGCAAGAACCAACTTCTATCTAACCCAGAAGAATTCATAAGGCCACATGCAAAACTTCCTCCTCATATTTAACATTTGAAGTGAATTATCTCTTTCTTAGCAGAATGACTGCTACTGGACCAGGATACTGCACTGCTTTCCTATCATACCTCTTTCAATCCTTGCAGACTACTACCTCAAGTTTTCCACATGTAGAAGGTTACATGTAGGGAGATCTTTATCCCTAGCTGCCTATGTGATTATGGTTTGGGTGTATATCTTCACAACAGGAAACAACAGAGAACTGATTCAGAACAGAAACTCTGAATGAGTCAAGCAATGTTTCCAAAACAACTTCACATTGTTTTAAAATTGTTTCCAATGTTTCTCATGGCCTGGTAGGGACACAGTGGCAGTGTGTCTTTGCAAAAGCAAACTTAAAAAATTCCAAATACTGAATAGAACAAAATATATCAAGGAATAATAAGGATAAAGAAAGGTTCTTATCCTATTTTTAGATTCAGATTCAGGCGGCTGAATCTGGCATTTATGAAATTCCATAGACATGGTACTGTGTGCATGGTTGGTCCTGGATTACTCATTGATTGAGCACTAATTTTTATTAAAGAGCTCACTGATTGAATAAATTACCTTGCATAGAGTTACTGAACCCTAAGTAAGCTAGGAATGACAGGGGAGGGAGAAGACAGCTTACAATCAAGTGAGAAAGTGGCAGGCCAGGTTGGCAAGCAAAGTGTACAGATGATTTGGACAGAAGAGACACTGAAAACCAAAACACGGTCAAAGAAATCGCTCCCCAAGTGTGCATACACCAAGAAAGAAGTGTCTACAGGAACAGATTATGGGATAAACTCTCAACACCTCTTCAGGAAACAGGACAGCATGAGTGGGTGCCTCTCCGAAGTGCCTGTAATACTGGTGCATGCAGCATAGGGAATACCAGGAGGAATTAGAGGGCTGTGTGCAGTTGAGGGATTACCATCTCACTGGGATCACAGAGACATGGTGGGGTAGCTCGCACAGCTGTAGTCCTGTGATGGATGGATTTAGGCTCTTTGGGAAGGACAGACTAGGAAGGCAAGGGGTGGGATTTGTTCTTTGTTTGAAAGAGTAGAAGGGATACATGGAGCTCTGCCTGGGCATAGGAGAGGAGCCAGCCAAGATTTTATGGGTCAGGATTACAGCTCAAAGCAACAAGGACAACATCGTTGTTGATACCTGCTTCAGGCCACGTGATCAGGTAGAAATAGATGAGGTCTTCTTCAGACAAAGGGAAGAAACCTGATGTTCAGAGGCCATGGTCCTCATGGATGAATTCAAACACCCCAACATCTTCTGGAGGGACAACCTAACAGGACACAAGAAAGACAAGATGTTTCTGGAGTGCATTATAGACAACGTCTCGACACAAGTGATTGATAAGACCATAATGAGAGATGGTCTAATGATCTGATACTTACAAACAACAAGAACAGGTCAGGTCCCCAGGGAAAGCTGGGGACAGTCTTGGATGCAGTGATTTTGCAATGGTGGAATTCAGGATCCTGAGAGCAGTGAGCAGGGCAAAAAGCAGGATCACAGCCCTGGACTTGAAGGGAGCAGACCGGCCTTTTCAAGGAGTTCTTCCCTTAGAGATGGTCCTGAAGAGAAAAGAGATCAAGAGGAGCTGCTTGATTTTCAAGGATCACCTCCTCCTGAGGTGCATTCTGACATGCAGGAGGCAAGCAAAGGTGGCAGGAGTACTCACACTTGATGGCAGAAAGTAAAGAAAATGGAGTCAGACTGTCCTCAGTGGTGATCGATGAAAGGAGAAGAGGCAATGGGCACAAACTGAAATACAAGGCATTCCACTTAAAAAAAAAGATAGATTTATTTATTTATTTTTAACAGTAAGGAACCTGGAGCAGGTTGCTCAGAGAGGTTTCAAAGTCTTCATCCTTGAGGTATTCAAAGCCCAAAAGCATGCGTCCCTGAGCAACCTGCTCTCTCTGATCCTGCTTTGGGCAGGGGGCTGGACTAGATGGTCTCAGGAAGTCCCTTCTCACTTCCACCATTCTGTAATTCTGTGATCTTGATCCTGCCCAGCCAGGCACTCTGCCCAGCTGCATCTGCTCTGTTACAGTTAATAGAGATCCCAACTGTTTCATGTAAACCCCACACTTCCAGCAATAGCACCTGTTCTTTGGTTATTTCTCATATTTAACAGCAGTTCATGTAGCATATGGGATTACTTAAGGAACTTGTTGCTCAAAGGAGAATTCTTAGTTCTTACTTTCCCCAATGGCCTTTATACTCCAGCACTGCAAGCCTCCTTTAGGTTAGAGAGAACATTACTGAGGCACATTTAAACATAATTAATTGCTCCCAATTTTAATAATATAAAAGCTATTAAATTTCCTCATTTTTTTATGACTTGCTCCTTTTGAAAAGTGATACCACAAATATTATCAAATAAAATTTTTAAACTGAATGGATTTTGCACCTGGCTTCTTTTCCCTGTTACTGAGACAACAAAAAAGAAAATCCTGACTTCTTCTTTCTTTTTCTTCCTGCTGCTTTTTACTGTTCTGCTTAGCAATTGACCTTACACAACTATACTTCTTGTGCCTATATTTGTTCATGGGACCAGTTTTTAAAATTACTTACACAGCCTAACTCATACTGAGTTGAATATGTATTTGACTCCTAAATATTATATAAATGCTGTTTCTCAGAATGTTATGACTTCATGAGAGAAAGGAATGTTTAAAAGTATGAGCATATAGTCAGAACTCTTTTTCTTCTTAAACTGCTAGTGCTGCTCCCTGTGGAAAGGGACGCTGGGTCATGCAATGTAAAAACTGTGGCGCCTTTCTGGGATTTCGGTGTGAGAGACTGCACTAAAAGGGTGATGTTGATAGGATAGATCATGTGTACTGAGCATAATTAGTTCTGCCTAGGGACTACACTGTCTTACAGTGGAGGTAAGGCAAGCCCTAGATGCAAGGAGTGCAAATGTGGTTAAACATTTCCCTATGTGCTTTGAGCAGCTCGAGACCAGCAATGTCATTTCACATTATGTTTTATGTGATCCCACTGTGCTACTGATGAAGGAGTCCTGCTCACCCTTACTTTTTCCACCTCTTCCCCTCCTTTCCAGACAGGATTATGGTTATGCTGTTATCCTGCTTCACTTTGGGGATTATGCAGCCAAGGGTAGACAAACAGCTCATTGATCTAATGGAAAATAATCCCTCTGGTGTTCGCAACACCCTGCACTCACCATGCAGGAAAACCAGTGCTGGCCTGAGGGACAAGTCAGGACTGTATGACTAAGGTGAGTAGCAGGCAGCAGAAAGCCATTTTTGACATCAGTCTGCCTTAGATCTGTTTAAGAATAGCAAGTCAAGTTTAAAGAACTAGATCTTCTCCCTGACTTTATGTCCTGAGATCTTACATGGCTTGATATCTGATCTAACCTGAGCAAAGCAGAGGAAGTTCACTAAGTTTGGAAAGAACAGAAATGGTACAATACAAGAAGCTTTCTGGGACAAAGGGAGCATTTCTGTTGTTTGTACAACACCGAACATCACAACATTCTCATGTGGGAAATGACTCAGGTACTAGGGCTGGCAGGTGTAGACATGGGAGGGATGTGTGACCTGTACAATACCAACCAGAAGTCTTGCTGCCATTGCACTCTTTATATTCATGATGATCTCTTCTTCACACATTTTGTTGACTTGACCTGTCATTCTGTGATAGATGTTTTGACCAGTAAACACATCCCCATGGGATAATCTTGTTCACAAATGATGTTGTGTCATTTACACTGTGTAGAACCAGTCTAAACTTTCCCTGACCAGTAAACCAGTCTTTCTGCTGACCCAGTGAGAGAGGATTATCCTGTGGGATGCCTGTGGGCTCTGCATGTAAAAACCAGTATCTCCTATCTAAATATTACTATGACCTTT
Source organism: Strix uralensis (assembly GCF_047716275.1). NCBI lineage: Eukaryota > Metazoa > Chordata > Aves > Strigiformes > Strigidae > Strix > Strix uralensis. Next base: position 128,441,682 of record NC_133973.1, read on the forward strand.
GTTTTCCTTTTCTTCTGAATAGAAACACAGTGTGGAATCTAAAGACCAGTGACTACTTCTATTCTGTGATGATGGTAGTTGTGGGAGACACAAGGGGAGGACTGGATAGCATCAGTCTGTTCTCTAAGGACTAAAAAAGAATCCACCTCCCATGGTGTCAGTCTTTACATAGAAGATAAATAAATATCACATACCATGTATGATTTGGTCTTCAGCATATGTTTAGGAATAGCTTTTGGTTCTCACTGAAGGGAAGAGGAGAACCTCTAGCATTGAATAAAGAGACTAACTAGAATCTCTTTGTCCTTCTCCTCTTCCCTCTCCCCTTCTCCTCCAGTTGTGGTCAAGGACATTAGTCTTTTTGGAAGATTCCTGAGAGGAGCCAAGGTCTTGTATACTAGACTCTGAACTGGGACACACGCAATTTAGAATTAGTTTACAACTCAACTAAAGGAACACTGAATTTTCTGTGCGTGGAGTCTTTATCTACAAATAGGAAATAAGATAATGTGCCTTATGTCTGGGGTTTTTTTTGTTGTTTTGGTTTTTAATGAAAAGCAAATAGTAAGTCGAGCTTCAAGACAAAATATTTTTCCAGTCTACAAATGACCTTGCATTTCACAAGGCTCAGTTTCTGTTTGCTGGCCATTTTTGTTTTTTCCATTGAAGAAATTCTGCAATGGTAGCAGTTTTCCTCTGTATCTCATGATGAGACAGCAGTTTATTCAGCATGTTAAGCAGGAAACATGGTTCCTTCAGTAAGCCTTTTCTAGCCAGCAAGGCAACAGAATACACATCTGTCATCTCAAGGTAAAATTCCTGGTGCCTGGCAGGGATTATTTTGTGCCATGCAACCTGAAGATGACTCTTCCCTTGCAACGTTTATCCTAGCAAAGGATGTGTGATGGAAGTACTTGGAAGGTAGAAACACCAAATGGGGACAATATATGTTTTTAAGTGTTACTAGAAAAGTCCTGAAATCTATTGTAGCTGGGAGTACAGATTCTGCTGCTTTGTTATATGTCCTTTCTTTTTCAAACAGCTTTCAGCCTTTCAGTCTTTACTTACAAAAGATTCTTGTATCAAGCATCACTTGACTGGTGTTCTTCAGGATTTCTTTTCCCTTCCATTTAATTCCTCCTGAAATACTATCATCATCTCCCCCTTACCTTTTGGGACATCTTAACAGGCTGCTATCAAACATTGGTCAAATCCCATCTTAGGTTACAGTACTGAAAATGTTTCTGATAAATTTGATGGAAATGGAACTTGTCATACCTCATACATTAAGTAAGCAGATAAATCTTCAGGAGTGAGGCCAAACTTTATGAGGATCCAGAGTTTTCACTGCAAAACCCACTACACATTGCTTTAGCAACAGTAATGATTTCACAGAGCATGTGAAATTCAGATGCATGGGGAATAATAAATAACCAGCCACAAGGAACTCTTACCTCAGAATGAGGATTTCTTGTAATAGACAGAAATGGGTAAACCAGTTTGGACATGGCTTTCTTATAGAAAATTATAATTTAAAAATTACTGTTAGATATTCTTACTTTTCAAATAAAATTTGATTATTAGAAAGAAAGAATGTAAGTTCAGGTTTGGAGTTGGGACTATTTTCAAGACCAAAAAATACGTGGAGAAAATAATTTTTCTAAGAAAACAATTAGTCTTCTACTAAAATAAAAGTGGTTCTAATGGAAGAAGTCAATCATCTCTAATTAGAAGCTATAAAAGTTAGCAGTTACTTCGGTTCATTGTTGTTATATATGTTGCTGGTGGGGATAAGGCTATTATTTAGCATTCTAAACTGCATTTTAAGGGCTTCATATTGATAGGCCACGCTGTTGAGAAACATTGTTATGGTATTGGAGCTTACTTAAGGCTTTCATGCTGTTCTTTTGTCCTCATGTGCCATTGCTAGTAGCTGTTTCAGCTTTGACTGTGTTTCAGATCCATTGCTGAACAAAGATACTGAAGACAGGCAAGGAACCGTAATCATTATTGATGAGACTGTGCTGCAATATATAAAGCTGTAGAGTCCTACACAATATACTCAAATGTGATGAAAGGCAGATAAGCAGAGTTAATTAAGCGTCTTTTTCTCTCTATTAGGATCAAAAATTAATATTATGAGAAGACTTTTGAAATGAGAAGTTACTGCTTGTTTTCTGAATTTCCTGCAGCTTTGGGGAGAGTTTCAGTATGCCTCTGTTTAGGATGTCATCAGCTTGTCTTAACCAAATTGAAGCTTAACTCTTTAAATAAGGGAAGGGTAGGTCAGTTCAAGTGAAACGTGGGTTTACTAAAGAGAACTAGTACCACACTGAGGCTGTTTGGGTGAGTGTTCAAGTGACAAGAAACAATGGGAAACAGAGAAAAGGATTAATGTTCCGAAAGTGAAAAGTATTTTTTAAAGGAAAGAAAAGCAGATAAGAAAGTGGGAAAATAAGCATGACATGAAAAATACTGTCTCTGAAGCAAAGTATTAGAAAACAGAATCTAAACCTTACTTTTTTTTTTTTGTTTTTTGTTTTTTTTTGTTTTCTCTTGTGCCTAACACATATGAAATGGAGAAGATTGACAGGTTTGAAAATTAAAGCTTACTGTTTAGGATAGTACTTTTCAAGTGGGATCTCTTTATATAACAGCACTTTCTTCCAAAATTGTTGTGAAGTGATTTAACAGAGCAAAGGCAGGCACTGCAGCTCAGGGAACCTGGAGTGGAGCAGTACCAGGTAACTCAGAATAGTCTACCAAAGCTTTTCCCTCTGTACTAGAAAAGATCACTTCAAAGTCAGTTGCCATTTCCCCCAGTCTCCCCTGGGTTTGCTAATGTTGGACTGATACTCCTATAATAGAGGGCCAGATTTCAGCAGTCCGTTTATTTCATGTCAGAAGAGCAAAGGAATGGGATGGAGACTGAAGATCCAGACTTGTGTTACTCATTTTTCTTTGTGAGAGGCTAAGTACAGTGAGCTTACTGGGATAATAATTCTCATCTCTGTTCAGATATTCAAGAAAGCCCTCTTGCTTCTCTTCTCAGTGAAGTCTGTGGCTCCAAGGTCAGGGAGGAGGAAAGGGAAGCCCACCTATGGCATCTGATACAGAATTGCAGGAGCCCTGGCTCCAACCAGACCTTCACACTTGGGAATGTAAGAGAGGGAGAGCTGTTATATCTTAAACAGATCATTCTCTGTTCCAAAATTACAGTAAATAAGTCTGTCCATTATAATTTGTCCTCTAATCTGCTCCCAGGATAACACAGCATTTAAAGCCTCTTACGCACTAAGGTGAAATAGGAGGGAAGTGAATTCCCAGCCATCCCAGCCAGGGATGTTTTTTGGAAGGAAGAGTTATGAATTCAGATATAATACTATGTCAGTTGTAAGGAAGATTCCTACAGTTCAGACAAGCCACAAGTGACATGTGAATTAGCTCCCTCAGTCTTTTGAGTGTCCACGCGGTGGCTGCACCCGTTCCCCCTTCCAGCCCTGCTGAGTGCAGACACTGTGTGTGGGGTATCTGGCTGTGTCTCTAAAGGAAGCATCAAAATGTCCAGTGATTGTTGAATTGAACCAGATGAACACACACTTCTTTTGGCAATAGGTTCTAATGAGTTTGGGGTGGACTAGAGGGACTACATGGAGGCTAAACAGCACGTCCAAGTGGACCTGACACTACTATGGCATTTAGGAAATCCCACTTCTATTCCTTGTTCTGCTCCAAGGCTGTTGTGTGTGATGTTGGAGAAGTTATTTTATCTCTTTTTGTCAAGCTTGTCCCTTCAGACAGAGAAATCTCATCGAGTTTGTGAAAGCCTCTCATGCAATGTAGCCTAAACCCCACTGTTGTCTCTACTTTCAGAGAGCTAATATTCCTGTCATTGGTAAAAGGCTCATGTCAGACTGCTCTCTGTTCAAAAGACAAATGTCTGTACCCTACTGAAACGGAGGCCTTGCACTGGCTCTCTGGTCTCTGTATTCTGCTGGGTACTCTTTATCCTTCAGAAAGAAAGAAAACAATCCATACATGCCAGCAAGACAAATGTAAAACCAACACACTTCTATTTGCTTGGGTTAAATGCATAGATCTTGGATTGTTTTGATCCATTTAAACATTACAATACCAAAACCAGTAATCAGCTCTTCTGGATAATTTTAGAAACTGTCTTTTCAAAAGCCAGCAGTGGTATAGTAGTTTGAGAGTAATGAGCAGTGACAAATTATTTGTGCTATTTCCAAGGGAAACTGTTGGCATTAACTTGATGCAGAGTCTTTGTTACTTTATGAATAAGAAGTGCAGTTAATATATTATACTCCATGTGTCTTCCAACCCTACCCAGAACCTAATTACGCTTTATGGAAAGTTAAGTAGGCAGTAAACTAAGTGGTATGGAAAGTGCATACAGTAAAACTCCGTTGGCTGCAAACACTGAACAGTTGTTTTGTCCTTCTACTTTGGAGAACTTCATAATTATACATTTAGTGCTACTGAGAGATCCACTGTGTAATTACACAGCTCAGCAATAATGGCACCAGTTACTGTGCAAATACGAGGAGCCACAGGAGATTAAAATAAATGTAACAAGAGTAATATGTAGAAACAAGAGGAGAACCAGTAGTGGGTCCAGGTGTCACTCTGGTAGAGAGTTTTATGGAGGTTTGTTCAGTTAAGAGGCAAGTCTTAGGGTAGTGACTTTGTCTGCAAACAGACATGGCATTGGCCCAAAGCCTTCAAAGAGAGTCAGTCTGATTTGGTAGAAGCCATGCCACCAGGTGACAAGGGGAGACAATGCCAGGGCTATTCAGCTGCACAGCCCGTTTGCTGACTCATACTGTATTGGGAAGTGGGCTGAAGGAGGTGTGAGTCCTAAAGGGATTGGAACAGGGTTTGTGCTTTAAAACACACCTATTAGAAGCCCCCAGAGAGTTCCTACTTCCAAACCTACTTCCTACCTGAGCATCTCACAGTCATTACTAAAACTATTGTCAGAATGTGAGACAAAGTGACAGATATTTCAGGCAATCTTTAGGTGCCCTAATCCTTGAGCAGAAACTCTTGTTCTGCATTAGAGGCAGACAAGCCCTTTTGAACGGGATTCCCAACTTTTAGGAGAGCTGTGTGAGGAACAGCTAAAGCTACACTATGGGAACTGACAAGGAAAGTAGAATTGTTTGTGGAGAACATATCAATACTGGGTCACAGGAAAGCTCCTAAATCTGACCAGCATTCACAGACTGTAGGTTGGTATCCAAAGGTACATCTACATGGTCTTTGAAGTAAAATAGATGTCAAGCTCTGTTTGTCTAGAGCTAGATACCTTCTTAGGGAGCTCAGCTACCATTTGCTACCACTGCATGCAGACTACATGCCCTCAGCAGTGCCTTTCAAGACTGGAAGACATCATTGATTTTGTTTTATTTTATAATACAGTGGTCATATTTGTTCTCCTTTTCAGTGCAGCTTCCCCAGACTGCTACACTAAATCAACTGTCCCTGTAGTCTGCTGATGGGAAAACCACGTCCTAGGATCTTACCCAGCGAGGAGGTGCATCCCAACATCTTTTCTCTAACGGGGAGAACCACAATTAACAAGCCTGAAGCTGTTTCCCAGTCAACAGAGGTTCCACCTCTCCTTACGAAATTGTGCTGAAGTCCAAAAGAGAAGCAGTTTCCACAGGATGGGAGCCAGGCTGAAGAAGGGAACATCGCTCAGTAGCTCTGGGGTTACTTCATGGACTTAGGAGAAGGGAAGCCGGGGCTTTTTTTAGAGCTAGTGGCTATTTATTTCACTACAAAGCTAGTCTCTTTCTTTCTCCCTCCATCTTTCTTTGACCTCAATTTCTTCCTTGCCAAACAGGAGAGGTACTCCTCCCTTTCAGAAAAGCTCCCACCCTCCTGGTTCAGACAACCTCTTGGCATTTGTGACTTGGGCACAAGACCTCTCTTAGGCAAAGAAAGGCTTCCCTTTTTAAGCAGCTTCTGACTTCTCTACCATCTCCTTTACTACCAGTCCAATCTCATTCTCCTCATTTAAGAACCTGAAAAATGCTTTCTACCTCTTTCAGAGTAACTTTATGTGCTGGGTTTGTGTGGCAGGGTTTTTGGTAGCAAGGGAAGGGGTTACAGCAGTGGCCCCCTGTGAGAAGCTTCTCGACGATCCCTTGACTCCAAGTTGGATCTGCCTCTAGCCAAGGTCAAGTCAATTAGCAATGGTGGCCACATATCTGCGATAACATATTTAAGGGAAAACTGAGAGGGAGTGGGGACTTTGAGGACAGGTATGAGAAGGACACCTATGTGAACACTGAGATCAGTGCAAAGAGGAAGTGGGGGAAGCTGTGCCAGAACAGAGAGTTCCCCTGCATCCTATTGTAAGATGATAGGACTGCCCTCCCTGTCACCCATGGAAGTCACCAGAGGAGCAGAGATTTGCTTACAGCCTGTGGAGGACCCCTGGAACTCTGTGGGAAGAAGCAGCCCCTGCTGTTGTAGTTTGGCACTGGGAGGACTGCAACACGTGGGGGTGACCCACACTGGAGGATCTCGAGACGAATGCATCCTGTGGAGAGGACTCAGAGCAGAGAGAGTTTGTGGTGGACTGTCTCCCACGAGAGGGATGCCACGTGGATCAGGGGGAAGAATTCAAAAAAGTTCTCTCCCCCCAACCTTGGAGGAAGAGGCAGTAGACTGACTGCATCCCCCATTCCCTGCTCCTGCACCACTGGGGTAGGAGGTAGATATATCTGGAACAAAACTGAGCCCAGGAAGAAGGGAGGGGTGGGGGCAGATGTTTTTAAGATACGGTAACACTTCTCACTGTCTGTTCTGGTTTAGCTAGGATAAGGTTAAGTTTCCCCAGCAGTGGGGGGGAAGCTCTAGCCGGATTATTCCATACCATGCTGACGTCACCTCCTGGCGCCCAAGCGCAGGAGAGCGGGAGAATCGTTGAACGCGTGTGTTATGCAATCTCTCTGCTCTCACTGCTGTATCGGTACATATCTTGCTCTGTTCATTGTTATTACTGTTATTGTTATTGTTGTTGTTTGTTGTGTTGCTGTTGCACAGTTGTATTAAACCTCTCCTTATCTCAGCCCCAGGGCTTTGTATTTCACTCCCTTTGTGGGGGAGGGGCAGCGGCCGCGTGGTCTCAGACCCCGGCAGAGCCTAAACCACCACACTGTCCCATTCTGTCTGTTAAGTTTTTTGAATTAAAGTGACATCCTTTTTCTTCCCCTAACGAGCTTGTCTTTTGCCTGTGACAGGTAAACGACCCTTCACTGTCCTTATCTCCATTCCTGAGCCTTTTCACTCATTTTTCTCCTTCCTAAGCTGGTGGGGAAGGGGTGAGTGAACAGTTGCATGGTACTATATTTCCCTCTGGGCTCAAACCACTCTACCTCCTGCAAAGCTGCCATTTCCATCTGAGAATAACATAGGAAGGAAAAAGAAGAATTTAAAGGGACCATTTCCTACAGCTGTATAATTTTCTGTTCCCCAAGAATCCTTCTTTCCTCTCTCCATCTCCTTTTTGCAGACTTCTACCTTTGCTTAGCCTGTCATCTCATCTATCATGTTTTTTTTTTTTTTTACATTGGCTGGCAATGCATCTTTTCTTTCTGGTCTCTTAGAGCATCCTTCCTTTACAGTCTAGATTTACCTCTTGATTATGTTGAATACAATTTCCTCAGAGTACAATTAATTACACTATCTGAACTCTCCATCCCATTACAACTGTGCCTTGGCTTTTAGATCCAGACAAAGAGCATTCCTGCAAGTATACCTTTAATGGAGAGCCAATTAAATGCAAGCCTGACTAATGCATGCTATAAGTATTTAACTTCAGTGTTACTATCTAAAAAAGTCTGTACTTTCAGCTTCTTTCAGAATTATCTTGAATCAAACCAGGAAAGAGACATGATTCAAGCATTCTGCTGCTTGGTTTGCAACTCATTTGTAGAGTTTTTTTATGCAGTCTTTATCACATTTATATATCTTGCAAAGTTCCGTTAAGATCTGGTTTCCTTTACAAGCAGGAGTGGGAACTGCTGTCTCTCAGCAACTGCTTACCAGTTCAAATTAAATTAATTTTACTAAAATTATGACGGCACTCTCAGCATACTCGGCTAGTTTGTTGTAATAGAACCCTCAATATATACAGCCTTTTGACTAGAAACCCTGATGCATACATATTACATGTCTAGGTCAAATCAGTTCTTCTAATATTCCTGTGAGGAAGGTGAAAAAACATACTTTCAAGACTGATTTTTTTCCAGGCTTGGGTTTAGTTACTCAGATATATTTATAGCTTTGAAAAAATCCTGAAGTCAGTTTTGGTACAGAATAAATCCCTATGTTAATTTTCCAGTGTTAATTTTGTTGCTCAGCTGTTGGAAATTACAGACCTGTGGCACTTGCCAGCTCTAAACTAGAGCCCTGGTAGTTATATGACTGTATTTCAGAGCGGGAGCTAATATAGTCTGACTTTCAGAAGTGCATAAACTGTAGTTTATTCTTTGGAGTTAGCTCAGATATGACTGAAATGGAGGAGACTGGACATGCCATCAGCAAAATACTCTGTAGATGTATGTCTGCCCATGTCCTAAACCTACACTCCTATGTAAAATTAAAATGAAATCTTTACATCTCCATATTATACTTTTGATTGGCAAAGTAGTATATTATTGTACTGGTTTATTCTGAACAGTATTTTATAAATCAATTGTCAAACGCATATTCATTCAGTCAACAAATGCTTTGATATTCATCTTTCTAAATCAATTCTCCAGTTTACATTAAAGAGAATTTACCTGTTGTCTTCAATGAGAGCTTGACTAGGACTGGTTTTGAGCCTGCGGTATGTCTCTTACCTCTTTCTTTCCAAAAGTTAAACAAGCCAAATATGTCATTCCATTTTCAGAGACACCTAAATTATTTGCAACCATATTCTATATATATTATCATTAAATCAATTTAATATCATTCTCCATTCTCATTTACACCTTCATCTCAGCTGTAAAAACTACAACATTCAATATATGCTCCTCACTCATTTGTCTTGGAAACAACACTGCTTATGTCAAACTATCTATCCCCATCAGTGGAAGCAGCTGGGTATGTTGTTTCACAAACATGTGAGACAAATCCCCATCTAAATGAGGGCATAACAAGAATTTAGGTGTCAAAGATTGCAGTTTGAAGAACTAGGATGTACTAATCTAGCTGTTTACCTCTGTTCACTCTTATTTTCATCTCTCCTATTGGTACCTCTTTGTGAGTTAATTTAACTCACAAAGAAGTAACCAAGGAAGACTGACTGGATAATTTTCTTCCACATTAGTGAGCTGAATCAGCTCAGAGAACAATCATCTGACAAAAAATTAGTCCAAATAGTTCAAGTGAACCATCCCCTGAAGGTGCCTTTTTCTCACATTGACTTTAAAAAGGAGCACGTGGGTTGAGTTCAGAAGTAAATGCCTGCACTGTAAACATCTCTAACTAGAGAAGATAAATCTCACCCTAAGCAATTCTTGCTTCAGCTGAGTAACTCAGCCTGGCCACGATTCTCAGAGCACGTCAGACATACTGACAAGACCAACTTCCTCAAAAAGACATAATCATAGCTTTCCTTGTAAATGTAACAGAAATAGGTTTATTGCAGGTATATACAACCACTGAGTTATCAGAACTAGGTTTGAAAAACCTATTTTTACTTCATCCCAGACACTCCTCTTTAGCCCTGGAGCTGTTTCCTCCCAAGACAATACACTAATTGTCAGGCTACATGCTCTAGGTAGGAAAGAAATATTCTGGAAATGTATCAGCCCTCACTTTCTTCGGTTTCTCTGCAGAAATGCCTTTGTTATCTTTTAATACAACAAATGTCAGTTAGAAAATATGGGTGTTTTAGATGACCTATAATTTACCACAACAACAAAAGAATAAGAATAAAACTAAAAATCAAACTTTGGAAAAGGAAAAACTTTTCCTTAAGAGATGATCATTCTTATTATCAGCTTAATATCAGTGAGGGAAACTTCATTGCCTAGTTTGGGTACTGATGTTAACACCTCACAGTATTCATGTTTCTTTGGTTCTTTCTATAACAGTTATACAAATGTGTCCTGATTTTTATCTGAAAGAGAAGATAGAGTCTGGATGGTAGATAAAGGAATAAAGAGATTGATTAATTTACCAGTTTAGCTACTTGTTTCCTCTGTGGCTTCTGGCAAGTCTATGAACTGTTCTGTGCCCTAAGCATAGAACAGAGATGTTTGTAGCAGCCTTTTAAACACCTTAGAAGAAAGCTGTAGAAATGGATTAAAAAAACCCCAAGCTTGTTCCTTCTTCTTGCCTTTCATGAGAGAAATGGAAAGCTGAAAGAAAATTAAAATGCATCAGCTAGCATTTTTAAAAGAGGAGCCCTTAACACATGCCAAAGCAATGCCATCGTCAGGATGAATGGGTCTGTGGAGACAGACCTCTCCAGTCTAGCATGTACACAGACCTGCAGTAATCCTTCACATGGATAACCATGCAGTGGTTACATAAGTGTTATGAATATTTTTGGCAGTAGTAAGTCTGCTGTTAGGGAGAAAAATGATTCATCTGACATTTAAGTTTAAAGGTATGTTGGGGAGGGAAGAGAGAAATTATAAGATTTCTTTAAAAATTTGTTTATGTAGACAGTTGCAGAGAACAGTGTGAAAGCTAAAAAAAACCAAAAGTCACATACTTTATACCTTATACACATGGATTTTCTCTCATTTGACACTCCTCTGAGGAAGAAGAAGGAAAAGCAGAAGAATAGGAATAGAGGTTTAGAGGGTAGGTAGGATTTCAGCTGCAGATGAGGTAAGATTGAGGAAACTCTGACCTTTTAGAGGTTGGCTGAACAAGAAAATTGGGCAATAGAAGCCATGAAACCAGAAGATCAGTTAACTCAAATTCCTACACACAGCATGATCCACAGCTGAGTTTGGGATGGGGTGACCAGCCCTCAGAGCAACTCAGCTAAGCTGTGGTGGGATCCCTGATGCCTTGTCCCCACAGGTTCCTCTGGCAGGGAAAGGAGGGAGGAGCTTTTTTGCTGTTTTGTAGCCCACTCCCTGACACCTTCTTCACTGAAGGTCCAAGCTCACCTCCCACTTTATATGTCTAGCAGGACATGCAATGATCAGATGACACCAACTAATGTTAGTGGTGGTCATGAGAGGTTTGTTTGCATGTCCCATTATGTTATTGGCAGACCCGACAGGGAAGGTAACAGAACACACATCCCTTTCCTGTGCCTCCTTGAAGTACAATACAGCCTTCCCAGTGGAGAGCTGGACACAAGCTGGGGATGTGACTCAGTAGCCCTGAAATTCATCTGATTTCATTGACCTCTGTGGATCCCAGCAGCTGAACGAATCTAGCCCTACATTTTCAACTTTCTGAAGTTCCAGACTTGTTTCTTTTCAAGTGGAAATGGAACTTGGCAAGAAGCATAGTCATGTTTTATTCCTTTCAAAAAAACACCCGCTTGAACAATTCCATTTTGTTACTGTTTTCTGTAAGTCCTCATTCTGCTGTAAAGAGAGAGAATGCAGTGCAAACAGAAAGACATAGATAAATTGTTACTTACCCAGCCCTTTGCTGTTTAGCTACTGGCAGATTGTCAGTGTGCTTGCTCAATTCACTCCTGCCTTTTCCTTGACAAGCCACAAGCTGCATATCCCAACTACCTCCAGGGTCAGGCAGAGCGGGAAGGTCATGCTGCAGGCTTGGACACAATTAGGGTAGCTGGGGCATCTGAATATCCTGATGTGTGATGGTACTGGAGGGACATAGGCACTTATGAGTAAGAGGCAACAATTCTGGTATACTATCACTTCTGGGGTTTTTGGCCTTGCCTCTACTGCTAACGAAAAAATAAAGGGTCTCAAAAATATCTCTGTCCCTGAGAAAAAGTGGCACAGACTGGCTTAGGTCATCACGTCTAAGGGCTATCCTGCATTCATGGATTTGTCCTGGAGAATGAGGTAGCATGCGAGAGAGAGAGCACTGAAGAGGCCAAAAACAGAGTCAAGAAAGACCCTGGAGAGCTGCTAGCAACACTTGAAAGCACAATAAATTTTGTGGACAAGTTATCTCCCTATATACCAAAAGCCTACAAAATGCCGCTGAGATTTCCTACAGGTGAATTCTTCCTTGCTGAGAGGTGTCAGCACATAAACAGTCAGGGGAACTGCCCATGTGGATAAGAATAGGGGTTTTTTAGTGTAGTTTTGGGTGGAAACAGAGGGCTACACCTACAATGATAAACAAATTAGGAGCAAGGACCTTTTCTCTGTCACTGAGGCTAAGTGGTATGGCCCACAGGCATTCATACTACTTACTGGTTCTCTAGCTCTTCTGTGCCCTATGTGGTAGCCCAAAGACAGAAGTAGGGTTTTTTTTTCTTCTTTTTTCCTTTTAAACTTTCTGAATTAATGTGAGGTCAGTATAGCAGCCCATCAGAGTGGAGATTTCATAGCAGAGCACTGCATAGCATTTATTGCATGTACTGAGGTATCTGAGGGAGCTGTTTGCTGGGATAACATGTAAGACCTGTACATGGCAGAAAGAGCCAATTTAAAGTGGTCTCATTCTTACTGAGTTTTAGGAGTATTCTCTAGTGAACCACTTGAGAAGGTCATGGCCTTAGTAGAGCTATTTGGAAAGATTCAAAAAAAGACAGGGAGTGAGCTAGAAACTAAGCAGTGGAAATGAGCAGGGGGTCTAGTGCTGACATCCCTGGTTCTCTTATTCATTAATGTGTGAGTCACCTGAGCCAACCTGTCCCTCACAGATTTAGACATCATGTGATTTCTTCCAGCTCCGTCATAAAATCAAGATACATAAGGTAGATCCACAAAAATCTTACATGTTTTAATAACCTTGTCCCAGGCTGACTTCAGATCTTGAAACTCCACTCAGCTGCTTAAACTTTCCAAGTGTTTATGTTTCTGCTAGAACCTTTTCTATAAACCTGAATGCCAGATACTGAGAGGCCCATCAGCCCTGACAGGATTAAGCCATTTGGATTCCAGGTTATATCCAACTCATCTTTGATCCTGCCCATTTTACCTAGGCAGCCCAGTACAGGAGGCCTAATCCTACATTTATTCCAAAGCAAAACACAGTTATTCACCAGAGGTTACATAAAGCCTGGATCAAGTTTCTTCTTTGCTTATGAGCCGTAATATTTCTTATTATTCCCTCAAAGATTTTCCAAAGATGGGAAAGGAGCATCTTTGTTTCAGAAGGGTGTTGTGAGGATAAATGATCCATAAAGCAACAGAAAATATACATTGGTTAAACTTGCAGTTGACAGCAGTTTGGTGACACAGAAGTGATCCAGACAACTGGATTAAATACAGGAACAGAGAGAGCACATTTCACTTGCAGAACTGGTGACTGCCAGAAAGAAGTAAATTAAAGAAAGACTTTGGAATTGTACTCACCTCGCTGTGAGCTCTCAGAGCAGTGTTGTGATCTGAAGGTTTAAAACTATCCCACATGTATGAACAGGGAATCCCTTCAACTGTGGTTTCTATTCACACAGCAGTGATACTACAGAATATCTTGCCCACTTATATTGTCCATGTCAAGAAAAGTGCAGAAATACTAGTACTCAAAGGGATCCCTGTAAAATGATCCACAGATTAGAAAGCAATGTTGCAACATGAAACTAGGTGAGTTCTACTCTGTGCTGAATTGTGCATAGAAAGGACTTTATGGAAGGAGGCTTTTTTTTTTTCAGCCTTGCTGGCAGAGAGAAAACAAAATTCAGCACCTGAAAACTGAAGTACAAAGTCAGCACCTGAAAACTGAAGCTGTACAAAGTAAGACATAATATCCTATTAGTGAAGTTAATTAAAATATTGAGACATCTTATCCAATAACATCTCTATATTTGTGAAGAACACACTGTCTCCTGAAGTCTTTCAAGGGAAATTTGGTATCTGTCAGAAGAGAGATGCCTTAATCCAACTACAGTTTGTATGAGTCTGGTGGCCCCTTCTGGCCCTGGAATGAATTAATGCAGATCTAGATCTGTGAATGTTCTGTTCTGTTCTGGGTTTGGTCACAGAGAGGGCAGAAAGCCATGCAAAGTCCTCAGCATACTGGTAACACTTGAAGTTCACTGTTAAGACTAGTGAAAATCAAAGCTCATGCATCAAGCCTCTAACCAGTTGCCCTCAGGGTAAAGGAGTATGAACATGGGCTCTAGGCAATCAGAACTGAGTGAAAGCTAGAACTTCAAGTTTTTAGTAGAAAAAAGTAGCTTCAGGCAGTTTGCCATGCATGTGCATGCAGTTTCTCTGCATTAACTATAAATTCATGTTAAATCCATGAATAAACTTGTACTACAAGGTTCTGTTGCTGTTAATATCTAAGACTCATGAACTGGAGTGTTAATGAACTTTTGAACCCTTATTAGTGTGAAATGTGCTGAGTGTGTCAGGCAGGGGAGAAAGCCAGTTAATGGGCTAGTGGATGACATCCAGGTTAGGGAAGGCCCAGTTAATGGGAAATCAAGTGCATAGAAGATAAGACATCATGCTTTGTCAGGAACCAGATTTTTTTCTCCCAGCATTAAATCTTGTCTAATTAAGACCATCCAAGAACCACTAACAAGCTAGGTTGGTTTGCTTTTTAAAGGTTCCAATAAGGAGGCATCTGATTTCTATTCTTCTGTCTGTTAGAGCCCCAAAATCTATTTTAAGAATAAACTTTTGAAAACAGACTGCACTTTGAGGACAAAAATAGGAGATGAAATTTACTTAGATTCTAATACATAAATCTCTTACACATAAATATACACAAATCTATAATGTATATGTAAATGCAAACATACACCCTCTTCAATATTTCCATGTTCTGCTTTCTTTATGCTACATAGGTTTATTAGAAACGTTATGTTAGTCCATCTGAACATCCATCTAAACTAAGGAGATTGATCAAGGGGTGGATTTGAAAGGGTGTCAATTGGTTAACTGAACACTGATCTATTTGTATTTAACAAGCAACAACAAAAAAAAATTTCCTTCCAAAGCATGACTGTCCAAACATTCTTTTTCTTCTGTTTTTCCCTTATCTTTCCTTCCTCACTTTCTAAAGCATCAGGTTTTGGACAGAGCCAGGTGCAGGACCGTAATTAGAATGAATTCCTCCTCTTGGAAAATGCAAGGGACACCTTTCTTAGTTGTGCCTTGCTTATATGCACAGGCAGAACATAATCTGAAACCAGGAGGAAATTCCTTCCTTCCCTCTCTGGTAAGACTAACAGGAATGTGAGGATAGGAGAAGGGGTTGCATTCACCCAGACCATGAGAAAATGTTTACCTGTTAGAATTACTTGAGTAACTTTCCTCAAAATTACTCTGGGCTGCAAGCATTTCTAGCACTGTGATTTTTCTTGCTTTCTCTCTAGAGACATAGGATAGTGATCTGAGACTACATGACCAACCTCTGTATAGAGGTAAATAGATGATATCTGGTGGCTTGTGACAGGCACAGTTCAGGCAGAAAAACAACCTTTTCTTAAAGTGACAGCATTTATTACACTGCATGATTAAGGCATTTTAGCAGTTGGGGATTATCCTGACTTTTAAAACTAATTTTTGTTTTGTACTTAATTCTGTAGTTGTGACACCAGTTGCCCCCTTGTTCCTACTTTAATAATCCTCCTTGGTCTTCAGCTGTATGAAACCAAGGAATATGAAAGATTGTATGACAAGGTCAGATATTTAGGATTTTCCTTTTTGTGAGTCCTATCTTCATCTTTATAAACACGCATTTCTCACTAAATTAATCACTCTCAAAAAGAATAAAACTCCGACCACCAGGGAATATGCTGCTTTTCCCTGTTCCTATAATACTGTACACAGAATGGGCTCAGTCTTGTTGCCATGGTTGGCTGGAGCCGATGGGAAGAAGGTCCAGGAACATTTCCAATGTACTTGCTGAGCCAGCCATTGAGAAGTCAACATGCTCCTTCCATGCTCTGGAAGAGAGTAAGGTGATTTGATGCTAAAATATGAAGTAAATATGATTTTTGGCTCTATTCCTCTTCCTTGTTTTTCTACAGCTTTCCACATCACAAACTTTCTATGGGTCTCAATGGCTGAATGGACTGAGGCACACGTGTTTTCCTTAATCAGCAGTCAGGGTAGTGTGGAGACAATGCACACACAGCCCCTGAGAGCTCAGAGCTCCCAGCAGCAGGCTTGCATTTGACAAGTGAGTTTGAATTTACTTCTTCCTGCAGCTGTTGAGGAGATTTTAGTCCCTGAGTTTATCATGCTACTCCTGAGTTCAGAATTCACATGGAGTTTAAAAATCAACGAATTAATTTAGTGTCTTGCAAAAAAATACGTAAGGAGAGACAGGGAACATTTGGAGGGAGAAGTAAAGTAAAATATAGCTCTCTCTGCCCTTGATCTGCTGTATGAGCTTAGGTGAGTTATTTCACCCTCCGTCTCTGTTTCTCTTATCTTTCTTGTCTATTCAAGTACAGACTCCCTTAAGACAAAAACTGTCTCTCTATTATAGTCAGACATTCCTTACACAACATCTTAGTCCCTACATATATATTCTACGTTTAGTAATATAAATAAAAAAATTAACTTACCACACTGTTAAAACATTTATCTTTGTGTCTAGTTATAAAGGCTTTGTTACTTCAAAATCACTAATGACTATGGCTAAAATGGCTAATGGTTGTGTGTTGTTATCTATTCTTAGATGAGGTTCTCTCAGGAAAACAGGTGATTCTCCTCACTGCCCAATAGGTTTTTTAGGTAATATCAAGAACATGTTTTTTCTTATAAGCAAGTACAGCTACATTTGGATAGGTGTAATGGATTTATAACACACAGAAATTAAAGAGGCTACCCAGGAAGTGACACTCATTATGAGCCAGGACACTCCAAGGCACATCTCCTTTAGGCAAAGGATAAAGGTGTATAAATTTATGAGCTATGCCAGGCAAGCTAGCTCTGGAAACAGAAGAGAAATAAATAAGTAAGTGTGTCTCTGTGCCCTGGTTAATTAGCACTGTCGACAGACCAGTGTAATTAACTTATGTGCTGTGATGAATTAATGCTGTCCTGTTTGCAGGGTCCAGTTGGATATCTCTGCCAAGCACCGTGTAATATTATGTAAATGTTCCAGCTAGTCCAGCATGATGCACAGCATAGATGCATCCAGAATCAAGCTCTGAAGACTGATCAGTTTCATCTTTGAATCACAAGCCATTTATCTGTGTAGTTGAGGAAGAAAAATGTTCACTAACTGCTACATTACCCAGATGTTTAAATACATTACAGGACTATCCAAACTTCCTTTGAAACATCAGGCATGAGCAAATGCCAAAAGCTGAATAACAGGTGAGACACAGTGAAGTTGTACTTGTTTCAAAAATATTTAGTTAATTATTCTGCAAGTAGAAATGCTCCAGACTGCTCAAATTTCAAACATAACTGTTCTTTGAATCGTAATGAAAGATAATCTCATGAGAGAAATCAGGCAGAAAAGACACAATTGCTTTTTCCCACCAGCAGGCAGACCATGTTGAGTAAGATAGTGATGTAGAAGACTATGAAATTGATAAATTAGACCTGGCAAGCACACTGTATGGAGTATGGAATACTGTGTGGAGTATGTGTATTGGAGTTGACCGGTCAAAGCTGAATAAAAAGAACCAAGGGTCTCAGCATTTCACTGCATTTCGGAAGGCGTGAGTCTCACTAAATGTAAATATCTATAATGGAAATGTCTACATCTGAGCTAGTCTCAGTTCAGTGGAGAACTTTCTGAGTAGAATACAGCTAGTGGAAAAGAAGCCATCTAATCCAGTTCACATGACATACTATGGACATGCCAGTATTCATTTCCATTGGATTAGAGAAAGTAGCTCAAGGTGGTTAATTTACATGAATACTTCTATTTACACTATGAATGTTTAATATTGTCAGATGAATCCTATTGATTTATACTCATCTGATTTTCATGAATATAATTCCATAGCAATTTGCACTACTGGAATATAATAGTATAAATATGAGTGAAGAGCAAGATTTATGGTTTATTAGATAATAATAAATACTCCTGGTCAAACCTTATTTTTTCTGATGGATAAAATGTGTATGGATATAAGGGCATATGAAAGAAAATGATACACATATTGCAACATGGCACACAACATTTCCTAACACACACAAAAAAGGGTGGAGAAGGACTTCACAGGGCTCAGATTCACAACAGTATTCCCACAGCTGCTCATGCAAAGCCATATCCATGGCCCATTATCTCATTAAGAACCAGCTCAGGTATTCTGCAATAGAAATATATTCAGGGATATCCAGTTAATTTGAAGATACTGTCATTAGGCACACATCACACTCATCCTCTGCTGTGAACAGAAGGGAAATGACACCTTCACAGGTCACTTCAGAAAATATGAGGTGTGAACACCTATTGGAAGAGTCTGTCTCTGTCCACTGACTGTGCAAGGTATGCAGCTCTTTGTTATGAAAATTCCCTTCCCTATTATATCAATCAGTTTTTATATTATGAAACTAAGGGACAGCCCAGCCCTAGAAATAAAGACTTTGTTTCCTGGAAGCTTAGAGCTGTCCATAAAGAATAAAAGATAACCCTGGACAACAAAGATAACACCAGCATCCTAGCCCTTCTAGAATCATAGAATGGTTTAGGTTGGAAAAGACCTTTAAGGTCATCTAATCCAACCATTAACCTAGCACTACCATGTCCCCAAGCACCACAGCTACACATCTTTTAAATACCTCCAGGGATGGTGACTCAACCACTTCCCTGGGCAGCCTGTTCCAATGCTTGATAACCCTTTTGGTGAAGAAATGTTTCCTAATATCCAATCTCAACCTCCCCTGGTATAACTTGAGTCCATTCCCTCTTCTCCTATCACTTGTTACTTGGGAGAAGAGACCAGAGACCAACCCCACCTCTCTACAACCTCCTTTCAGGTGGCTGTAGAGAGCAATAAGGTCTCCCTCAGCCTCCTCTTCTCCCAGCCTAAACAACCCCAGTTCTCTCAGTTGCTCCTCATAAGACTTTTGCTCTAGACCCTTCACCGTCTTCGGTGCCCTTCTCTGGACACATTCCAGCACCTCAATGTCTTTCTTGTAGTGAGGGGCCCAAACCTGAACACAGGATTTGAGATGCAACCTCACCAGTGCCAAGTACAGGGGGACAATCTCTTCCCTAGTCCTGCTGGCCACACTATTTCTGATTTTCTAACATATCTTTGAAACCCTCCCTGCATTGGCTGGCATCATAGATAAGTAACTATAGCAAGACTGACTCTAGGGATGTCTGGATCAACAGACAAGCAGCAAGAATGTTGCAGAAATATAATTGCTTTACAAAGTTTTACTATGATTAGTAATCAGTAGCATGGGTGTTAGAGGTTCATCAAATTGTGTTGTACCTGAATATTTGAAAGGTATAAGGACTCTGTGTAAAACCACGTTTGGGGTGCCTAAGTTTGGCTGGGACACCTCATGCGCGTGAATAAATATTTACCTTTGTAATTCTGTACTTTGCCTCCTAGCCTCTCTTCTTGGTCAGCATGGGCCTGTTGCAAATTTTCCTAACATCTTACTTCAGTGTTTAACTCACTCAGGTTGGATGTTGGACCAGCAAGAGTAGGAGATTTGTTAAAGCACAAACAGTAAAATCATTATATAATCTAAATTAGAACCAAGATAAATAAATTATAACCTAGATAAAACACTAGTGTTTGGACTACAGGGCTATCTACCTTCCTGTTATAAGTCTTTAGGTATGCAATGTTATCAGTCATAATTAGTCTTATCAAAACTGAAAAGCCTTGTAACCGTGTGTAAGGAAATAGATAACATCTTTTAATGAATTGAGCTCATATTTGTATGAGCAGAATTAGATTGCTCAGTAATATAATTTTTTTTTAATATTGAGCTGAAATAAGCATCACTGGGAAAAAGAAATTACTGAATCTGACACTGGGTTTCTAATGATTCAAAAAGATGAGCAGAACTTTTTTCTTTCCACTTTATCAATGGCATTTTGGTCAAACACGTTTGAGAGTCAGGGTATTTTTAAACACTTCAGTGTTCGGTGGTAAAATAAAAAAAACCCAACAGCTACAAAACAAACACGGAAATGGTGTTCCTCCTGCACGTAGATAATAAATTGTGTGCCATCCTCTTCAACTTTAAGCTTTAAGCATAAAACAATATATTCTGAAAAGGCTCCACATTGTACAAAACAGAGAAACTGGAACACTAAGCCGTTCAACACACCGCCACCATCCTTCATGCTGTATCCTGATTCTCTGCTGGATATTAAAAAGAGTTAAGAAGTCTTGATTTTACACTTAAAACTACCCTTGGCTACCTGAAAAAAAAACCAGTTTTCTCTCTACAAGCACTGAAGAAGGATCTCCAAAACTATAGAAAATTTAATGGGCTGTGGGGCTGACAGTGGAAATATGGACATACCCAGGCAATCCTTATTTCATCAGTATTTCTGAGCCTGTCGGAAGAGAGAATGTAATACCTTTGATACTTTGTACTTTAGCCCTTCAGAAGGGCTAAGCAAAGTGCTGAGTGGGGCACAATCAGGGCAACTGATTGGAAACATCTGGTGGAAAGCTTTAGACGGAATAGGCCACCTGACTCTTGTCCATACACTGTGATATTCCAGGAGCAAAAATCACTTGGCAGATTTCTGTGTTTACAACTAAAGGTCATACTCTTTCTCACAGCTTGTCCAAAGTGAGAGCAGGCAACAGTTCAGATGCAGTTTGATGTATGTTTTCAGCTGACATGAGCCAGTGCAGCCATCAGAAGCAGTCCTCCACTGCTCTCGCTCCAGCTGCTTATTTGCAGCCCCCTTCCACTCTTGATCTTGTGTTGGCACGTGTATTTGAGTGCTGTGCAATGTAAATGACCAGGGAACTGATCAGACCGAAAAATTATCTGTCCACCAAAAAAATATTCTCTCTTTTATAACTCAGTGCTTAAAGTCCCCCAACCTTGTCTATTCTGCAGTCACTTCCTTTCCAGTGTAGAGGTAATATATGCTATGATTCCTTTTTTCCTTAAGACACATACAAATTTAGAGGGAGGGGACTGAAGCTCAAGATGACATTGCCCCAATCACATTATTTGCTATGTTTCTTGTTGTGTTGAAGTATTATTATTGCTAAGCCTTAACGTGTCACATATTTGTTCCTTCACCTTTCAGTATACCTTTTGATTTGTTACACAGTGCTTTTGCCTCTCTGAAAAGCAAATCTGGGAATGAGAAACACTGATTATTTGTGTATTTCTGGTCTCAACTTCAAATTAGCTGCCAGGCTTTGCATAACAAGACACAAATTATTCATGTGAGAAAACCAAGAAGTGATTCATTATCATGTCTGATTTCCAGTGAAGAATTTTCTTCAGATCAACCAAGAAGTAGGCTTTCCTATTTTAAATAAGATAAATTACATTTGACATTGTAATTCAAAACAGTACTCCAACCTTTCTAGATCTTTTGGTCATACAGAGACTAAACCCATGAATTACATTGACATCAAAGATCATTACCACTGTTTCTGAACCCAGCTTGAAAAGTCTGAGATCCTTTGCACAGACCCAGCCCTGTCTCCCTCCTAATGCACCACTAGAGCACTTTCATTGCCTTGGGAAGACAGCAATGGTCTTTACCCCAACCTTATAGAGATGTAAGGTGGGGGGTGTTGAGAACTATCTATGGGAGACAACTTTTTGACTGCTCTGTAGAAATAAATATCACAGGAAAGGTTATGCTTTGGAATACGCACTAGTCAAAGGACAATTAACCTTTCCCCTCCCTTTCACCCCCTGCACAGCCTAACCAGACCTTGGGCTGACATGCAGGAAGGAATACTAGTATTTTAACCACATCTTCCCTGTGAAAACAGAAAGCAAAATTTTTAATCCAGAACTACAGAATATACAAATTCAGGGGGAATATGATAACTTCCTGCTGATATAAGGCAAGAGGTTGATGAAATAACTATGTTTTTAAATTGAACATTTAAGGGGAGAAAGATGGCAATGGAAGGTTGCTTTGGGGATACAGGAGTTAAGCTCAGTTATGCTAAATGGTAGGGAGCACTCTTTACAAGTGAAGACAGATAAAGTCTCTTGAATGTTCAGCCCTGTTTTGGAGCACAAGGAAAAGCTCCAAAGTAGTTCAGAGGAAACTGCTAGGACAGAGCAATATATGGGAATGCGAGATTTGTTAGAAGGGAATTTCTCTCAAGGTGATAGATAGACGGGTCTCAATAGATCCATCTCCTCCATCTGTCTTGATCATTGACACCACAGACCTTCTCACCTTCCTTCTTGAGAAGCAGGAGTAGCAAGATGGGGTTGAACATGTTCATCTCCATTTAGGGCCTCCATCTCTTGCTCTGGATTTGTTGGATATCTTTCTGGCCATCAAACTGGTGCTCTCAGTACTTTAGAGATCAGTAGAAATGCAATGGTTGAAGCTGTCAGCTCTTGAAGAGACTGCTCTGAGTTTAGGTATGCCCATGAAAAAGAAAGGGATGTAAGTTAGAGCATGCAAAGTTTGGTGGTTTGGAGTCTAATTCTTTTAATTCATGATGTCATCTCAGACAGCACCTTTGGTGTCTTATGAAAATCAATCTTAAAACTTTTAATCATCCTTAAGAAAAGGAAGTTCCTTTCCAGGAATCAGTCATTGAGTTTCTTAATTTGAAATCACAAATACTCAAACCTGAGTCAGAATTTATATTTACTAAAATAAAAACCTATACATGGGTGACTGCTATCTGAGCACCTAAGCGTCCATTTGATATTTTGAATGTCTTCAAAGATTTAGAGCAGAGTGAGGATGATTAGACTGTCACGCACTTCTGTGCTGTTCTGAAAAAAAAAAAAAAAAAAAAAAGGAGACTAATCCAATCCATTAATCAGCCTTTAACCTTATGACCTAATGGAGCCCTGAAATGAATGGAAATTTTGCTATTCACTGTCATGAAATCTGGATCTAACCTATACCTTCACTTTTAGTAGAGCCTGGATATAGCTTTAAGGTGTTATATAAAATGGCTTTAAAATTGGTCTAATATTATTAGACCATCTTCTTGCAGGATATACCTATTATTTCTCTCCCTTTTTCTGCTCTTATCCCTTTGGCAGTCTTAATTTTATAGATTGTAATATCTCCCAAGCAGTGGCTATGTCCTTACTCTGCCTGCATATTATGTGGCACATTTTATGCAATATCATAACCTGAGCAATAAAAAATAATAATTTCTGGAATCATGACTGCATTTCAATTAGATTGTAAATGTCTTTGAAATCCTTAATGTAACAATACATTACATATAGGAAAAAGTAGTATGTGTCAGATTTTTTTGAGATCCACAGCCAAAAAAAGGCACGTATGCTTTGACATAGTTTCCCACTCAAGCAGGGCACCTAAGCAGAACCAAGGAGATTAAATAACTTTGGTGATTCCAGTCTGAAGGGACTGCCTGATCAGCATATGGCCAAGGTCCTCATTAAACTATGAATTGTACAAGTATAAGATAAAGACTGACTCCTATCTCCAAGGGTTTGCATGCTGAGCACAAGAAAATAAGACAAGGAGTAAAACAAGACCTAATCTGCACTAGACTGGTGTGTCAGGGGACTCTGGCTTGAAATCCATTTTAGAAGGGCAGAGACACAATCCTTGCTTGTAAGACTTTTTTTTTTTTCATGTGGAGCTTCCATGTGTGGGCATCCCGATTCAGAGGCATTTGTTGACTTTTATACAGAAATTTTCTAAACATGAAAAAAAAGCTAGCATGAAAAGGAAGAATGAAGTGATGGGGGTATGAAAACACCAAATGGGTGAGTGAAGATTGTGATTATTTTCCAATAGCACCCACAAAACCTTGTTGAGTTCTGGTCCCCCTGTGTTACTACCATCTCCCATTAACTCTGATGCTTTATTTTCAAATTAGAAGTGTTTAGAGTTAGTAAGCAACAACATTTAATGAACATGGTGAAGCTGCAAAAAGTCAATCACTCCCTTTCACCAGTTTTCTGGAATAGAGTTTCTGGTGCTTCCATGGACTTGTAGTGGTAATATGAAGGGAAGAGTTTGGAGTCAGGAAGTGGAGGACATTTGGACTACTTCTCTTCAGAGCTAAGAACCAACTGTGCTGACAAAAATGACACAGAGTCTTGTAATATAACACATCTAAATTCTCAAATGTAAGTTGACATGAATGGACCTGTTTTCAGCAACTAGTTTAGGTGCCTCCTTTAAAGTTATCAATAAAAGAAAGGTTATAACTACAGTTTAACTTGTGTGCTCTGAGTTGCTCTCCCCAGCTGTTTGTTTGTTTCTTCTGAATATTTTGGTCTAGGATTTAAACTCAGTATCTCAGTCCACCACTGAAAGCTTTATCTGTTAATACTCTTTTATAGACTTGAATGAAACCGTTAGATTCATTCAACTGTTTAAAGTTAAGCAGTTGCAGAAACGATGGCAGAACTAGGATGACAGTTTTTTACTTCATGCTTTCAAGGATTGTTATTTTCCTACAAAGTGTAAACACAGTTTAGGAAAGTTACAAGTTTTCAAATGCTTTAAATATTTTATGCATTAGCAGCAATATTTATAATTTGGCCTTTGAGTGACCTTGAGTGAGTGACTGAGTAAAGAGGCCATGACAATCACAGACCGTTTCAGGGAGAACACATGAAAACATGTCTTCATAAAAAGCAGTGATGTTGCTGTGTTTAATTACTTAATTTCAAGAAGTTCATTACAAAGCTATAAAAAATCTGGATGGCAAGTAGATCATTGTTCTCTTCAGCTCCATGGGGAGCCAGCGTAAACATCTGCAAGACACTACCTCCCACCAGGCAGAACAAGGCAGGTAACGATGAGAACACACATGAGAATAATTATACCAAACACAATTTCAGAAACACAACTGGGGAAAATACCAGAAGGCTTGATAGACCTGAAGTGTGAGATTCCGGTGTCCATGAGGAAATCTGCAAAGTTCCTGTGCATTTTATGGAGTTATAGGTCAGTTTTGCCAGTATGCTAGGATAGAATTTGGCCCAAAGACTGACCTGTAAAAGGTGTAGTCATGAAGGATATGTCTGGCAAGAACTCCAGAGTGAGATATTACAAGTATGTGCTCTCTGAGGAAGGGTAATTGTCCTTTTTTAGAGAAAGAAAATACTGGAAAATTTTCTGACAGCCTGTGTTAAAAGCTGAGAAATACGTTTTGAAGCCTTTTCATTCTTCCATTGAAGGCCTGTTTCCCCATTGCTTTGCAGTCATTTACAGCTTAGGCTGGACATAAAACATAATAATAGACTTCAATTTATTGCTGAATTACAGTAAGTACAGTGCAATGTAGAAAGAGTTCTGGCAACTGTTTTGAGCACAGCTGAGCAGGATACAGCAGAAAGCTGTTGACAGTGCTGCTGACATCTGATGCTTTCTGAGGCAGTCTCTGCGATATGAATGACTCAACCTACTACTTAGAAGTACTGTCACAGTGTCAATGTAACCAGACACAGGTAACTTCTGTGCATCACTGAGAGTCAGCAGGTGTCGTGAAAGTTCAGAGGGGACCAAATGCATTTGGTAGGAGAAGACCTTAAAGTTACATATCTGAGAAGAACCTGTATGTCCCACCCTGATGCTCCTTCCACACACACACACACATCCCCCATCCCATGAACGTTGACTGCTGGAAAAATCAACTCCTGGACATACAAAAGCAAATAATGCTGAACTAAAGAAAATTAATTTGGATGGTATGTTAGCAGCAAGTGACGAGGAGAATAATCTTTCATTAATAGTCTGCTGCCCCTTGACTACAAGTGAGCTGACTTGTCTAATAGTTCTTCTGTAAAATGATACTGTAAGCAGAACTGCCTTGAAATTCCCAGGTATATCTCCATAATCAGAAAATTTTAACTAGCTGAAACGAGGTATTTCCCTTGAGAAGTAAGTATCAGTGTGAAAAATGGATATGGTTTCTGGTCAAAATTTAAGTCCCTCCAGAATTTAAAAACAAATCTGAAAATGCTTGCACATGGCTGTACGTGAGGCTGAGATAGAAATGGGAATAATATGGCTGAGAAAGCAAAGGTTTCTCCCATTTCTCTCATATCTCTGGTGGATGATCTCACTACTGATTCTTAGAAGAACACGGCTGAGGAGATTGTTTCAGTCTCTGGTTTCTGTTGAAAAGCTTCAGGATGTTTTCCACAGTGTGAAAGTACCATTTTTGAAACACCAAAACACTCCTTGGATAAGAAAGACTATTTGTCACTTACCCTACATAATACTAATAATTCCTCTCCCAGGAGTCTTAAGAGTCAGTGTGGTGAAGACTGAATTGTATGTGGCCATAGGTACACCACATTTGAAGCACAGACTTGAGGCTATGTTTCAGTGTAAGCTTGCCCTGTATCTTCACTACATATTCAGCCATGTGCTAGAAGTTATCTTCCAGGCCCATCTGAGCAGAATCCTTGTACATAAACTACCCTTTATCAAGGACACTGCCCTGTACTTACCCATGGTGTAAGTGGGTTGCTGCCATGTGTTTCATCTGCCTTCATAGTGATTTTGTGCAACTGTGCAGACATTTCTGCAAAAACATTGTCATAGCCTACAGCAAGGATGGACGGAATTTTGCTGCCACCTAATTTTGTGCTAACTTATAATAAACATGGATTCAGCAGCTGTATCATGCTCTGTAGCATAGCCAGTCTGATTCTAGTGTGATTGTGTGGTAACAGGACCATAGAAGTATGTAAGATAGCATAACTCTTTAACAGGAAATAGATCTCAAAATACGCTTTATAAGATAGCTTCCTCCTTTGTGTTTTTTAAGCTCATGTAAAAAGGCTTGATTTTTAAACGGGTTGATAAAATTTATCCCCAAATTATTAATTCCAAGTTTCTTAGTATTTTACAGAACATCAAAGAACACTTCTTATAGGTATCACATGGGATATGGAAAACTATTTTTCTGCTCACCTCTAGGAGGAAAATGCTGAAAGGAATCTGTTTCTCCCTTTTCCAACTCCTGTTTCAGTCTCCTGATTGCCACTGTCCTGTACATAAAAATCTAATATCAAAGATTATTTGACAATGCGACACATATATTTTTGTGTTTGATAGACTCTGATGGATCAATTATGGGCAAGATCACTTTCATTTGTCTGTGAAATTTTAATCATATGAGAAGAAAGAATTGACATTATTATGCAATACTCCCAGCTCTTGCTGTGACTGATAGGAAAAAGGAATTAAAACCTCCAGAACAATCTTCCCTTTGTAAACTTGTTTCTTGTGATTCTGATTAACATGTTAGCACTAATTAAATACACAACTCAGCATGATGCATGGGAAATTAGCTGAATAATTCTAACAGCATTAAAAAATACACTGAAAATATATCTCATTGTATGTAGATACTTGTTTAACATGTAAGGGCAACATTATCACAAATAAGAATATCACATTTGCAAAATTAAAGCTTCATATGCAGCAAACCTGGTTTGTTTGAACAAATGCACTTTTCACATATGTTAAGGAAAGAATTGTACTGAAGGCATATGACACGCTACAGAGAATAAAGCAATCATTCATAAAAATCCACTTAGAATAATAACACATATAATGGCTCCTAATTTATTCCAAGAGAATTTGAACCATATGGCCCATATTACTATATTAATGTACTGTATCTGTAAAACATACTTGCTTAAGTGTATGTTATATATGTACTTTGTACTAGAGGAAACATCTTTAAGCAGCAATGGGCAGTGTCAAAAAACACTGAAATTGGCAAAAGCATTAAAAAATACAGTGGCCTTAAACTAAAGGTAAGTTTGTGGTCCAAATGCAAACTGCCTCAAAATGTCTTTTAATCATGCTGGAAACTCAAATCCGCATCCGAACTTTAAAGTTCAGTTATTTCTCAGCTGCAGGACATGAAACACCTCACACTGCATCTACAAAGTGTGTGAGAATGTCAAATAATGTACACCAGACTAATGAGTTCTGGTGATTTAATATGAGGTAATTTAAGAAATTACCATCCCCAGATGTCTGTCCTGACCTTCTGCCAGAAATTAATGCCCCTAACAGAATTGGCAAAATAGGTGGCATGTGTGCTTCTCAGCAAAAAACGTTCTTGTCAGCTGGTGTTCTCTCAAAGTGCTATCAGTTTCAATTTTTGCTCATGGTACTTTTTGGATATTACAGCATCTGAGGGCTTTGCTTCATCGTCCCTTTTGCATTTAGAAGTGGAGGCTATTAGAGGGGGAAAGGTGGGTCACCACTTCTAGTGTGGAGATAAGCCATTTTCCTCATGAATAATAGGTTGCAGAAGAAGTGAATGCAAATATGACAATTGTGAATTGCCTCATAAATCTTAATGGGGTAGACTGCCACCACCTTCATGCAGATCCATCTCACCAGCAAACTGTACTGCAATGGCTAGAGTGTATTGACTACTTAGAGTAGGTGATGTGCCATAATAAGGTTTTCCTGGACTTAAAAGACTACACTCTTTTTAAAAATCCTGCGCATCACAATCTTCTTCAAGGAAACTACTTTGAGAGCTGGAACTTCCCCTTTGATGCTTAAATCAATATTTAACAGGCAACTAAATTCAAGGGCGTGATTGTGAGGTTCTGAGTGGTCCAGTGGCTCCCAGGGGGCTGGGGGCTCCCTGAGCCAGTGGAGCAGGACCTGACAGCCAGGCCCAGTTCCACCATGCTAGCCAGGGAGCAGGGCAGACCAGGGGGCAGCCCCAACCCTCGGCACTGATGTGGGGGACAGGGATGGGCCAAGGCCCATGGGTGGGCCTGGCTCAGCAGAGCCTGCAGCCAGGCTGTGGGAAGCTGGAGACCAACATCCTATGGCATCACTGGAGCAGGGTCCGATGGCCCCGGGGGGCTGAAATGGGGTCCTGGGCTATGGACAGGGTGGGGAGAGGCCAGGGAGGCTGGGGAGTGTTGTTAAAGTCTAGAAGGGCCCTCAGAGCCCTGATAGTGATTCCGGCAGTCCATGGCCATTAAACTTTCATTAAGGTTCAGCTTTAAATTTCCTTGGCAGATAAAGAATTATTTCCATACACATCTAGAAGTAGTACAGACTAGAAAGCACTCCCAATCAAGCTTGTCTGAGATTTTAGATGATATGGGAAAAAAACCCCGAATTCTGTTGAAGTATTTGATGGGGCCAAGCTCTTTGCTGTGATCTGCACATGCTGAGCAGATGTTGCATCATGGACTCCAACCTGCAGCATGGCAATCTCATTCAAAATCAAGCCTGAGGAAGAGATCCTCTACTGCAAAAAAGGCAGAGCACTTACAAAGTGGGAGACATCAGTCAGTTCTGATCCTCCTTGGTCTCATGTCCTATTGCAGTGTTCAAAGCAGGAGGCTACAGAGCAGGTTGCATATGAACAGTGGAAGATTCTTTGGAAGCTGTGCCAAAATGCTGCAATCCTGGGGCAAGAAGGATGCCAAAAAAGAAAGAATATAATTCAGAAGCTCAGTTGTCAGACTACTCAACAGAGGTTGGAGGGAGTGTGCTCTGATTCCCATTTCTCAGGCTGTTGAGGGATTTGGCATTTAGGTGACATTTGGATGTTTGGTGTCCACCAGCAGAGTGAATAGAGTGCTTTAGCTTGACAGTGCCTGGCACCCAGCAGAGTGCTTGACAGTGCCTGGCACCCTGATACTCCTTCCGAGAGGAAGCATAGGAGCCAAAGGTAGATATTTTGAGTCCTCTGGATCCACGCATCGAAGCATGGATTCACCCCATTGCACACTGGGCACTGTAGTGAAGAAATCACATACAGGAGCTTAGCTGTCCTCTGGGACTCATTCAAATATTCAGTCAGATGAAACCTATCTCGGTTGGTTGACAACAAAAAATAGAAAAGATAAATAGGATTTTAAATGAAGAGCTTCAGCTTGCTACCTAAAATTAAGATGAATTTGAATCCAAATCCCGAGAATCTGAAATGCTTAAATAAGAAGTACTTGATGAGGTGCTCTGATCTCCCCTTCAGACTTTCAATGCCTCAGTTTTTCACCTGTAAAATAACGATAGCACTATTCTGTCTTGCAAAAAAAAAGTTGAAGTAAATTTAAGGCTATGAGGAGCAAGGATCTCAGCATTAACTTCCTCACCTGAATAAGAAAAAGTGAGCACAGCTCTCCAGAAGATGAGAGTCAAATACTTCTAAGAAAGAAAAAAATAAAGCTGAAAGAAAAACCTTGAAATGAACACTGGTTTCTTATTGATAATCTCTTTTTTTAAAAAAGGAAGACTTCAGCAAGCACCGAAACTTTTGATTTTTCTCAGTTTATGATCTATGTTCCAGGAGAAGCTGAAAAACACATCTGTTCTTTCTCAATCTTAAGCACGGAGCTTTAACTCAGAGTTTTGGAGATACACATTTTTTCACACTTAAATGATAACTACAGCATTATGTTCTAGGCCTTTTTATGTCAAACTGTTTTCACTGATATTGGTGTGCGTTTTTATGCACCAATGTTTCACTCTTCCCACTCTCTCTTTGAATAACAGGTGACTCTGTTTAATGTTTTTCCAATATTCAATTACAAAATACTCATGATCAACTGACTAATTTTAAATGACAAACAGTTTCCATAGATGTGTTCTCACAGCTTTACAGCTACAGAACATTGTGACCCAGGATGGAAAATAACCGGAGGACGTCTGGCTACAAAATTTGCGCTGTGGAAGTTATACTTTGAGGACAGCACAAAAAAATATACATTGAACCATTACAAAGAGATTAGAGGAATAAAAAAAAAAAAAAAAGAAGGGGAATTGGGAGTTGATGAAAGACTACCTGCAAGCATCTTCACTGGTCATTTCAGTCATTTTGATTGTGAATTTTTAATTTAAAATGTAAAAAAAAAAAAAAAAAAAAAAGAAACAAGAAACCTTGTTAGGTAGGACTGAATTTAATTATATGTTCATAAGTACGTCTCGGGTTTTTTTACAAGTAGAAGCCTTCACTCCTTCTCCTCTGACTTGCTACATGGGGATGAATTTCTGGTCTGTGATAGAGCCCTTGCAGGGGTAATTAAGTTCCACTCACTTGGACTGAATTATAGGAAAAAATCACAAGTAAACTATCAGGCAAAATGTAATACCAATAGAGAGTACTCGTGTATTTAAAGATTTGTATGTGGTTTTGTATTTTACTGAATGAAAATTTGAATAACGAGAAGTTGAATATACAGGGGTTCTCCTCAGCTGTTATTTACACTTATGGAAGTAGTCTTTGGGTATTGTGAAAATACGTCTTCGAGAAAGAAATTAGGATTTTCTTTCTTTTTTTTTTTTTTTTTAACAGTTTTAGTAAAAGAATATGTGATTTTGAATCTCTAGAACGTAGTATTTTTTGTGATTTAATAGACTTGTATTCAACCTATGATCAGTCATAGTTCTGATTTTGGTCTTTATAGATAAAATTAAATGTACATTAAGGAAAAGTAATGAATCCAAACTTTTAAAATAGGAAATGGTTGTGAAGCTGATAAGTAAAAAAAGTTTTGTATGGATAGAAACTTATCAGTAAGAAGACATACCTTATGAATTTTTTAGAAATTCAATGATTTTGAATTCCTAGGTAACATCAGTAAAACACACCCTCAGAAAATTAGCACTTTAATCCATGCAAATTACCTCATTCACCTTTTATTAAAAAACCCATTACTTTTACATCTGTTTTTCACTGGTTTTATTTATAGATATTTTTGCCATCTGGTTACCAATATTGAAGGTTTTGAAAGGACAGAAAGCTTCTGTAGAAGAATCTTGAGATGTTTCCCACTGCCTGGAGATACATATTAGTAATTCCTAGGAGTTATGTCCTAAACCAGTAAAGTCACCAGAAGCTTTGTCACTGATGGCAATGAATACAAGACTGACATCTTGGGGACCTCCAATCTGAAGCAAGATGAAGGGAGAACATTAGGAGAGCCAAAGCACAGCTAGAGCTCAACCTGGCTAGAGCTGTTAAAGATAATAAAAAATGTTTCTATAAATTCACGAACAACAAAAGGAGGATTAGGGAAAATCTCCCTCCTTTATTGGATGCAGAGGGAAACATGGTAACTAAGGATGAGGAAAAGGCTGAGGTGCTCAACGCCTACTTTGCCTCAGTCTTTAGCAGTGGAACTGGCTGTTCCCTGGACACCCAGCCTCATGAGCTGGGAGATGGGGAGGGGAAACAGAATGAGGTCATCACAATTAAAGAGGAAGTGATCAGAAACCTGCTATACCGCTTGGATGCACACACCGGATGGGTTACACCCAAGGGTGCTGAAAGAGTTGGCAGATGTGCTCACCAAGTCGCTTTCCGTGATTTACCTGAAGTCATGGCTAACTGAAGAGGTCCCATTGGACTGGAGGGCAGCAGATGTAACACCTATCTACATGAGAGGCAGAAAGGAGGATCCAGGATCCTCTCAGTCTGACCTCAGTAGCAGGGAAGATCATGGAGCAGATCATCTTGAGTGCCATTACAAGCCATATAATGGACAACCAGGGGATCAGGCCTAGTCAGCATGGGTTTATGAAAGGCAGGTCCTGCCTGACAAACCTGATCTCCTTCTATGACAAGATGACCCAACTATTGGATGAGGGAAAAGCTGTCGATATTATCTACCTGGACTTTTGAAAAGCATTCGACACAGTTCCCCACAGGATTCTCATATAGCTGACTCTTTCAGCCTTCTTTTGAAATTCCTTCTTGTCATAAGCCTGAACAGGGTGTGGCCGTATTTACATGCCCTATATTGAATACTCTATTGCTATCGTTTGCACCCCTTTTAACAGAAAAATTATCATTATTTCCTGGAAGTTTGAAGTCTTCACTAACTTTGGAAGTTTTTGTCTCACTAGTTTGTATGATCAGTATTCATCCAACTTGACTTTTATCATCAATACATGAGATATCTAGTCTGAGTTAGTAGTTATCTGTTGTCTATAATTCCTCTACAGTCAATGAAAAAGGGGGTATCTCAAAAGAACAACTATTCGTATTTATCTTAGATAGATATTATAGAATGGGATGGGCACTAGAGAAGTTTATCTTTCTCAGCACATGATAGCCTCTACCAGCTGAGGTAAGCAATATGAATTTCTGCCCATTTTCAGATCCTGAATTGGAGGCCTGAACTGACCAAAGAAAGAGGTCACCTTTACAGCTTGAGTAGTTTTAAAGCATTTCCTATAAAATAATTAGAGAGCGTATATATGCCAGGGAGACAGTAGTCTTCCCAACAGTTAATTTAACTGAAGCTTCCTTGATTTGATTTTTTAGTTTGGAAATTTACTTGCAATCGAAGGGCAGGGCTATGACGTGAGACAATGTTCTACTTGGGCCTTTTTAATTAAATGGCTTATTCCATAAAACACAAACACTTTACATAGAAATAAGTTAATCTAGTACACCTAATTAAGCATTATATATTGAAGCCATGCATCAGTGATTTGAGTTATATCAATGGACCATTTCATTTATCGAGGCTGACAGCACAAGTTCTTAAATACAATGATAAATGACTTCCCTTCAAAGGAATGATACTTCACCTTGGCAGTTCACTCTCTTTTTTAATGCTTTAGAGATAGCTAGGAGTGATCAGTTCATAAGCATCCTAAACAGGCACTCTTCCATTTGGTTAGTTTCTGTAGTCTATCTCCCTTACTAAACTCTTCAGGGTTATCTGGAGGTGACCATACTTTCCCTTCCAGTCTAGTCTTTACAGTAAGAATCTATTCAAGAGCACATTTATATAACCATTTGTATAACCATGATGTCTCTTATCAAGTAATTTTGAAGACAAAAAGCAATCCTGACTTTGTGAGACACACAGCTGGCTCTGTTTAATGTTGATCAGTGCACAACTCAGGCCAGAGTCAAATTTGTTTTACCCACTAAATAGTGCTGAAGAAACATTTCTTTCTCCTCTTTCACTTTCCTTGATAATACGGAAGGATGTAGTTCTGCCTGAACTCACTGAATTCAGTGAAATAAAAATAAATCTCATTGATAAAAAACAAGGTATTGTAGTTTGTTTGAAGGAACTTCTTTGGATGAAATCCAGCAAATAATGTCTTAATCATATTTTTCATTCAAGTTCATATTTTTTCTTTTTTTCCCTGCACAGGATGCTTTTACTTTCCATGAAGGTGTTAAGCTTTCACAAACAACCTAAATATAAAGCTATTATTCACAATCAGTATTTGATGGAACCTGTACTTTTGTTGCTGCATGTTTTTATTTCTCTTTGTAGGCTGTACGTTTGGCCAAGCTATGTAATCTCAGATAACCAGATATAAGTCATTATACACTGTCTTACTGAAGAACAAGCAAAATAAATGGCTGGTTTAGGAAAGACCTGGAAAAGCTCTTTACTCTCCTTTTACAGCATTTAGGACTACTATCTCTACAATTGTTTTAGAAAATCCTATGGCTTCTTTTATCATTAAAATTAGTTTTATCCTCTTGCAAATCAAATTCTTCTTATCTGGAGTTGTTCTATAATAAAAGCTCTCACTGCTCAAACTGATTGTGTGAATACGTGCCTCGATTACTCAAACCATCTGAACACTTGCCTCATTTTAGCTGAAATTCCCTGGATGTCTCAGGATGTCCCATCTGTTTCAGAAGCGCATTAAACCTTGCTTTATATCCATTAGCCCTTGTCAGACATCTCAAAACCATTGGGCATCTCAAATGACACTAGATGCCTATGCCAGGCAAGAGAACTGAGTCCTAAGTATTCTTTGTGGAGGTTTACTTGTTAAATATTTAGAAATATTGTCAGAAATGTAGTACTTTCTGCACCATGGATTGCAAACAAAGGCTATGTTTATGTACTTTTTACTTTTGCCTAAGTTGTCTCCTGATGTGCTGAGAGCCAATAAGGTATTAATAAAAGAAAAAGCTGTCTTCTGTTGTTTTGTGTATGCTGTTGCTTGACTGTGAGACAAAGACCATCTCCAAGAGACTCTCAGTTTCTAGACAAAACTAGTCTTCAGCAAGTTATTTCAGGAAAGAGCATAATCAATCATCAAAACCACAGGCTCAGGCATGGAGCTTCCCAGTACCGATAAAACAAAACTCTGGTTTCTCTTACAGTGTATGAAAGTTGGGCAGGATACTCAGTTTCATATATGGTTAGCAATATCTACTTTCTGAATTTCATTGCATTTCAATGGGAAAGGACAGCACAGAGAAATGGCACTCCTGCAGCTGGTCCCACTGGAAGGTGTAATAGGGTGCAATACAGTGTGAAGCAGTTTTGTGCTCAGTTCCATGCTGGGGTCCTGCTCTTCTGATTATTTTTAATGATTATGTATACATTTTCGCAGTTGTACCATTTTGTGGTGAACCACTGCACTGGGTCTGGTTGGGATGGAGTTTTCTTTATAGCAACCCATACAGGGCTGTGCTTTTGTTTGGTGACTAAAAGAGTGTTGACAACACACCAATGTTTTAGTTATTGCTGGACAGTACTTGCACAGTGTCAGTGCCTTTTCTCTATCCCATTCTGCCCCCTCAGTGAGTTGGTTGAGGGTGGGCAAGAGACTGGGAGGGGACACAGAGGGGGTAGGTGACCCAAACTGACCGAAGAGATATTCCATACCACCTAACATCATGCTCAGCAATAAAACTTAGCAGGGGCGGGGAGGCAAGTTTTTGCAGAGTAGCCATTGCTCAGAAATTGGTGGGGCATCGTCTGCTAGTGGGAGGTGGTGAGTGATTACCTTTGCATCACTTGGTTTTTTTCTTTCTTTTTTCCGTTTTGATTAGGTTTTTTTTTTCTTATTTCTGTTCCTTCACCTGTTGATCTGTCTCAATCCACAAGTTCTTCTCGCTTTTGCCCTTCTGATTCTCTCCCCCATCCCACTAGGGAGAGTGAGAAAGCGACTGGGTAGAGACTTAGCTACTGGCCAGGGTCAACTTACTACAGCCATGTATCTCTTTGTCAGGCTAGTCCATAACTCTAAACACATCATGGAAACAAGCAGAGCCTCTGAGCCTGCAGCGGGAATTAAGCCAGGCCACACCCACTGGTTCATACTCTCGTGCTAACAGTAGAGGCTGGAGGGTTCCTTCTCTCTGCATTTCTAAGTAGAATATAGAAAATAGAATATGGAAATGAAGAGTTCCTTCAGCACAAGGCCAGGAAAACTATCTGTATTGTTGGCCACAAAAACTGGAAGTTGTAGCTCAGAACCGTGTAGGGAGATACAGCGTAGCTGGAAAGTATCTTAAAAGTCTAGCCAGCTTCTAGAGTTGCTCTAAAAAGACTTTGTTACCTGTTCCATCCCACAAAATAGCCTGGAATACAAGCACATAGAGTTTAGAATTATCTTCAAATTTTTCTCCATGGGCTGTCTTATGTCTGAAACAGAGGTGGAGCACAATTTAATATTTCTAGAATTATTCCAGCTTTCAGCAAAAATATGTATGGAGAAGTTAAAGAGAATATATATGCTCTGAGAATAACAACA
This sequence comes from Strix uralensis, assembly GCF_047716275.1. Taxonomy (NCBI): domain Eukaryota; kingdom Metazoa; phylum Chordata; class Aves; order Strigiformes; family Strigidae; genus Strix; species Strix uralensis. The sequence continues at coordinate 128,478,354 of NC_133973.1, forward strand.
GAGCGAACTTGCCCCAGATGGACAGTGGGACCAGTGGCTCCAGGACTGGTGGTACTGACATAGTAACCAAGATGATTAGCTCTGCTGAGGAGTACATCAGGCCAGGAGCAGAGATGTGCTGATGGAGATATACTGCCTTCAGAACCTGTGCTGGGATTTCTTTGCAGCTCTGCTCTGCCTGACAAGCTTAGGGCTCTTGGAAATGTAGTCCACCACATGCTGTAGGCATGTCCTTAGCCAGCTAGGAACTGCTAGTCTACATGCAGGCTCACCGATATATTCTTGCAGGCAAATTTGAAATAATTACCCCAAGGTCATGTAAATTTTAAAGTGCTAGGTTTCATGTGGTTTTGGTGTTTTTCTTTTTAGTCTGCTGTAGTGCCTTCAAAGTATGGCCAGGACTGTAATAAATACAGTATTCTGAAAAGGAACAGGTGGCATACAATTAAAGGACTACCTCACTCTTGCAAGAATAAAGAGAAACGAGTCTAGCACAACACTGTGTATGCATGCTACAGAAATTTCCTCTAAGGAAGAGATAATAGATGATACTCAAGTAGCCTGGCCTGAGAATAGTATTATATCCATAAACCTGCAGCCATACCTATACCCTATATATGCATTACAGTTTGAAAGATCTTCTAAGACTTGTTATCTTAAATTAGACCATGGCTACCATGCACATTTGGCAAGTATCTGATGTGTGAAATCAGCCGTCTGCAAGATCTAAGAGAAAAAGAAAGCTGAGACAAATTGAGCTCTGTTGGCCTCTCTAGTCTGATTAGTCCATGCTGTCACTTGAAGTGAAGCTGGATCTTTGGATGTCATTATTCTGTTGTTTTACACAGTGACGTTAGATATTTCTGCTTGTTCCCATTAGTGCTTCCTTGGAGTCATAATTAATTTATATTAGCAAAGACAATTTCCATTTGCTATGACAGTTCTCCAGCTCCCTCAGGCTTCTCAGATAATAATAAATTATCTAAATAAGAGGCATTACTTCACTTCTCCTTCAATGTTTCACATTTTGAGGGTCCCTAAACCTATCCAGTAATGCATTGGAATTCAAATGGCCTGCTAGTCCTTACCCATATTCCTAATGTGGCTTGACTTCAGTGGCCTTTTTTTTTTCCGTTGTAGTGATGTGCCAATCCACTCATCATAACAAGTTATGTTTGGAGACCTACGCATGCTCTTGCTGAGAGGATTAAAAAGGTGAATTTATAGCTTCTCAGTTAGATGGAAGAATCCATTTTTCATACTTGTGTGCACACACAAATGGCTAAGAGAAAAAACAGGTTTAGTCCTCTTGACTACAGTCAAATTCAATGATTAGTGTCCCAAATCTATTCTGTCAAAGGCTAAAGCCATTTTATTTAACATAATTGCTCCATCACTCAGCTCATTTTACATAGCTAATAAATGGTTCCTTGTCAGCAGAAAAAGTGAGGGAAAATGCAAATTGTTGGTTGGAAACATTTTGTTGATCTTGCATTTGGGGTTTAACCCAAGCATTTAAATGATTTTTTCTTATCTGTGCAATACTGGAAGCCCTGCATGCACAGATTCATTCATGTCACACTCTACCACTGCTGACTCCTGTCATTAATACTGACTTTTCAGTAGGGCCTGTTGCAACAGGTCAAAGGGTAATGGTTTTAAACTAGAAGAGGGTAGATTTAGACTAGATCTAAGTAAGAAATGTTTTACGGTGAGGGTGGTGAGACACTGAAACAGGTTGCCCAGAGAGGTGGTAGATGCCCCATCCCTGGAAACATTCTATGTCACATTGGATGGGGCTCTGAGCAACTTGATCTAGTTGAAGAGGTCCCTGCTCATTGCAGGGCAGTTGGACTAGATGACCTCTAAAGGTCCCTTCCAACACAAATTATTCTATGATTCTTGCAATCTTTTCAGCCTCCTGTTCCTAGAATAAGGTACACCAGCCCCTGTAGTTTTATATACTTGCATCAAAACCTGTGCTCCACATCATCACTGCTGTTACTACCTCTCCAAGTTTAAGGATGAATAGACAATTATTTTCCTAAGACACAGCTGACATGTGCTGCAGACAAAACCTGTACTGACTTGCCAATGTCTTTTGATAAAATTATACAAGTTCTCCAGTATTTATACCTGACGTGGATGGGTGCATCATCCACTCTACCATTTCTATTCAGCTGGCTCACAAGCTAGGTAAACTGGCAGCTGAGGTGCTTTGCAGTGATTCTCCAGAAAGCCAGTCCTTCTGCCTCTAGCTGTGTGCGTATAAGGATAGAAAGCATAAAAATATGTATGTTTAATTACAGATGGAGGAAGAGAAGATGACAATACATATAAGGAAGTTTAATTGCATGGTGGATGCATGAAATGTGAACAATTTATGTGTATAATTGACAGGGGAAGATTTATATGAGTAGAGCTTGGCCTCCTCTGCAGTTTTTATTGTTAATTAAGCAGGACAGAGAGACATGTTTTAAATGGAGATGGAAGATTTAATGCTTTTTTGTTTTAGGTCAGGTAACAAATGCTTGTCCACTCCATTTTTGTCTTTTTTCCCATTTTGCGTCAATTCATAGTATAGAGACTTACTCTCCATATGAGATGTGTTTATGTAAGAGGGACCATGTGACACAGGATTTTAGACAGGGAGAGGTGTTCACTTTTTGCATGAGTTTCAACGTTACAACTTTTCCCTGATATGGATCTTGACATCTGTCTCATAAGCTTGCCACATGGAAAAGTAAGCCTCTGCCATGGGGAAAAGGAATTTACCATAACATGAAGGCAGGAGTTGAGTGTTAAAGGAGTCGTTTAAAACTCCTTTAACTTCCAGCCCCATCCCAACTCTACACAGCTGCATTAGTCCATGTTTTCAGCTATTCAGACACTTCTGAAAAGTGCAGGCCCTTGCCCTGAAAAATGTCAGTGTTTCAACTCTAAAAGTTCAAATATCATGAATTTGATTATAGATAAGACTGAAAAGCTTGGACTAGAGATAATGAGAAGATATTTGCAGTATTCTTTATCTGTCTTGCAGTTTTTGCACATTCAGAGCACACTTTTATCAACTCTCCCAACTGGACTTGAAACGGGGTTGAAAACTTGGTAGGATCTTTTATTTTTTTCTCAACTAAAAAATACAACAACTGTTTTGAGGACCTGGGAATTTAAATAAATCTCCAGAAGTCACAAGACCAAAATTAACAAAAATGAGCAACACTGGGCCATACAACATAAAAATTGACCAAGTTCAAAAAGTCTTGTCACAGATGCATGGAAGAAGATTGGGAGAAAAAACACAAGGGTGCCAATAATAAGAAAGCATAGATACTTAGGAAAGAAACAAAAGCAAGCTTAGATTAAACAAGGACAAATCCTGACTTTAGTATTTCTGAATGCTCTGCAGGTAGCTCCTGTTGCACCCTTGAATGAATCAGATCTAAATTGCTCATCCTTTCCCATACCTGCCTGTCAGAGCATGCTTCTTCAACTGCAACCACTGCTGTGTGGTTGTCCCTTGTGGTATCCTCCAAGTTCTGCCTCTCCATTGTTTTTGAAGAACCTCATTTGTTTTCCAAAATCTTGTCTGTGATTGGATGCTCATGGTCTCTCATCTTGCAGGGCCAAACTGACAAAGAATTATTACATATTATTAATGTTGTTATTTAAGGGGTAAAAATAACAAGATGTGTATTTACCTTAGTCTCCCTATATTTGAATACATATACAACGTTTTCATACATATACCTAAAAATGTGCCTAGTAACCTATCTAGCTCTAGCTATCTTTACCTATTGTGATGATTGAAGGTTCAAAACAATAAAATAAACAATAACCATGTAAGTAGTATATAGCAACAAATATACATTAAAATATAAGGTCCTAATATTTTTAATAAAAATTACAGTCCATGAGGAAACTTCTGTCTAACAGTTAAGTATGATAACATATACAAGTAGCAGGACTTCTGAAGGTGGTGTTATACTTCTTGGAAATGGGAAAATAAACAATAATAAAAATTTAGGATAGTGGAATAAAATATTAGTCTTCATCAGTTCACTTTTTTTTTCCCTCATTTCAGAGACTGGTATGAAAAAAAAAAAACTTATAGAAACAGTTTAAAAAAATCTCAGTAAGCTGCATTTAGTCAGATGAATCTGTGTTTACATGTCCAAGTTTTACATTTCTGAGCCTTACAAAATATGTTTAACTCTTACAGAATTATCTTTCTTGTTACTTTATAAAGCAACAGTACTGATACTTTCTGTTTTTTCATCAGTTCATCTGCTTCAGAAATACTGTAGCAGACAAAATACAGCAAAGTGCCATAAATCAGACAAAATACAGGTAAGTACAAAATCAGGTTATTTGTAGGTATATTTATCTATGTATATGTGTTGTTACCAAAAGAATTTTTAAAGGTATATTTTCTTGTTTTATAAGAATGCATGAAGACACTTCCTGTGTGCAGATTAAATTATATATAATTCAATTTTCAATCTGAAAGAACTAAATACAGTTTCAAGAATTAAGTAACAATCGTGTATATTCTGATATTGCTACTAACAGCCTTTCTTTTCAAATTAAGTTATTTTTCAATAAACCTTGCAGCTGCTGGGAAATCAAGTGGTAGAAATCTAAAGCTGTGCCAATTCTAAGAAGAGGGGAAGGGGGAAGACACAGGGAATTACAGGCTCATCAGTCTCAAATTTAGCCTAGGCAAAACAGTGAAACAGCTGGTATGAGGCTTGACTAATAAGAAAATAAAGAAAGACATTATAACTAATGGCAAGCAATATGGAATTATGGAAAATACATTTTCTCTAACTAATGATACCTGTTTAGATTAAAATGCTATTCAGTGATACAAATCAGAGTCATGTAATAAACCGTAAACAATTTTTCCTTTGAATTTTACTTGATATTACAGAACCACTTATTTAAGTGCAGTAGATAGCCCACAGCAAATGGATGGGATATGTTCTGTTCTGGCTATAGGTGTCATATAGTAGTCCAGAGGGGTTATGCAGGGCTTGGTTCTTGTCTCTTTCACAGCCCAATGTTTTTAGCCACGTAAAATTATTACTAATCCATATGGAGGAAACAGAAAGATTGAACAAATTATAAATAATGAATGAGATGGAGAGCTTTGTGGCTCTTTTAGTAAGTAGGGCATAACTAAAGGCTTTTCACATGGAGATGGAAAATTCTGAACACAGGAACAAAGAGTGAAAGCTGCACTTCTCCCAGGGGGCTCTACCTCTGAAGTAGTGACTCTGAGAGACCCATGGATGCATATTTCCCCCCTCTCCATATCCAGGCATCCCCTTCAGCTCCTCTCATAGAGGATTTCTAGTAGTTTCCCCTACCCAGAGGCTGCACACAAGCAACCTTTACTCCAGAGAGATAAGTGGTGGCAGTGGCAGTCTTACTGCAGCAGGCATGGCTATAACATGATCCAGTGGCAGAAAATGGAAACTAAACCACAGAAAACAGGAACTAGACTCTCATTTTTAAACCAAAGTGTAACTAATCTTTTCAACAACACTTCTGTGCCTGTGATGGGTTCTCTGACAAGTTTGAATTAAGACTCCTTGTAATTCAAACACTGAATTCAGTCAAAGAATTCCTAGGGGTCCATGCTGTATAGGAGGTCAGACTACCTTGTCACAGTGGTACTTCCTCACCTTATAAATATGAATGATAATACCCTCTATGTATTTCTTAAAGCCCAGTATCTGGGAAACGTGATTACATGGGATTTTCAGCTTCCCTTTAAAAAAAACCAATAAATTGCATAAAACTAGAACCAAGCTTAAGAAAGCAGAAGGTAAATGGAGAGAACTTTATACTTCTTAGCTTTTAATAGATCTTATAACTTCTGAGCCAATCTTATTTTTTTTTCTATACATTTCTTGACAAACCACAGACACTCCCAGTTTTCTATTTCATCCATGGTGGCTCCCCCAGGCAGCAGTACTGATGCATTTCTGCAAAGAATGTGTCAGATTTATCTATAGGAAGGCAAAACTGTGATTTTCAGTGTAATAATCTGTTTCTTCCATTCAAACTAAAGTGCAAATGTAAGAAATTATCAGGTCTCATCTTACTTAGCAGCTCTGCTTGATGATATCTTTCCCCACATTTTCCCATTACATTAAGGGATTGCCATAAGACTTCACTGCATAGTTATTACACTTTGAAAGTTTTTCTTGGAGTCACTTAGCAAAAGAATGAGGAGTTCTGGGCTGAGCAGCAGCTCCTTACAGACTTGTTGGCAGCATAAATGACCTGCATTCCTTTAGCTTTAGTCTTCTTCTAAGTATTATGCTCTTGAAATAATAGAAATTAATCCAATAATTAACTATATTATAACTATAGTATGAAGCTTTTAAAGCAGAAGTAAAATCTACTGTAAGTAGACTCCTCACTTAAAGAGAAGTCTTAGGTATAACATCAGCAAAGCTGAACATCATTCTCATTTTTTCCACTGTGTTTTATGGCATTGTCTGAGTTTCTTGTGTGCAGTGAAAGCTGGAACATTTCTTCTGGAAAAGTAGTGACTGCCCTTTTAATGCTTGTGAATGTCCTCTCACTGGAACAGATTTGTGCAGTTCTGTTTGTTATTGCTCCTCTCTTTAAAAATTAGCATTCAAAATGAATTTCTCAGAGTGGGTCAGATCAGAAGCAGCCCTGATGTTTCTCTTGCCTTTTTTCAGCTTCCTTTTCCCCCTCAAAATGTAACAGGTAGGTGACTAATAGAAGAACACAGCCTTTGTGTTATATGTGTAAGGCCATTAATTTGAGTCCCAGAGATGGATGGCTTTCCAATCCACTCTCCTTTGTTGTACTGCATCTGTGATTACCCTGGAGAATAAAAAGAATGAAAAAGTAGCTCCCTCACCTCTCTTCTTTATTACTCCAGGCACAGAGTATCATTATCAGCCTTAGAGTTGATATAAGAAGAGCCCTCAGGTTAGTCGAAGTACAAGTAGTGAAATAGTAGCTAAGATTTCTTTAGGGCCCTCCCTCCCCACATGATATCACCTGTATTGTTTATTTCCAATCACTTTTGGCTATGTAGCAGTCATCCAGGATTCAACAGCCTGGCATATATAAAAATAAATTCTTAGTCATCATCAAACCTGTGCTTTCTATAATAAAACCCCAAATCTAATATTTTTTGGTTAATGTTAATACAGCCTATTCTGTTCTTATAAACAAGCTTATTATTTCCACCTTCCTATTAAATAAATTAATTAGTTAGGAATTTACCAAATATTAATAGCGTGCAGGTAAACATTCAATAGGGGAATGGATTTCTCCAATGTGGTGGGTTTTCTTTGTCTTTTACTGCTAATTTAGCACTCAGTTTAGGTTAGAATAAATTAAGAACTTGATTGCATCACCCTATTTCTAATTAACTAAAAGGACAGTAAATTCATGAAAATCGAATTAAATTAATCTTTTTGAATTTGTAAGAGAAAGAAATTCAGAAGGACAGTAGATTAATACAAAGTGGGGAAAAAAAAGAGGATATCTTGAGATTCTATCACAGACTTGTCTGCTGAAAGACAGTGGCTAGACTTACATTTATAATGTTGAAATCTGGAAAATTCTACACTCTGGGATATTCCAGCATTGAGACAATTCCTATAGAAAAGAAACCCAATCAGTCTTTTACCTGAAACAGCAATTTGGTGAAGCATCATTTAAGGACATATGAAATAGTCTCATCAAAGATTACCATTGTTATGATGACACTACCACTTTGATATTATTGTTTGAAATACAGTAAAGTATGCAAAATGGCATCTAGTGTACTTAAATTATCTTATGTGCCCAGTAAGTAATGAGAAAGGGCAAGATTTAACTTAAGCTTTAGACATGTGGCCTGAACAAGCTGTCTTTGATAACACTTATAGTTCATGGAGAGGAACATGCATTTTGAGTTGTTTAGACTGTCTTAGATGCTTCTCTTATGATGAAATGAATTGCACTTGAGGCATCATATTTCCCCCCTGATTATCAAGAGAAACCAGGGTTATCAGTTGAGATTTGAACCTCAAACTTTTGAATACCTAAATTAAGGCACATGAATCTTCCACAAAATGACTAAGTCAAAATTAAATTCTTTGACCTTCAAAAGTAAAACCATGTAATAGATTTTTTGTCAGGGATTTTGACAAAACACACACACACACTAATGTTTCTGTTGGAAAAGTGTGACCAGCTTTATTATCAGCATTACTGTTAATCTTTTTGTTCCCATGCTGCTTGGTAGCCTGGTAGGATCTAAAAGGAATGGTGCTGATATGAGCTGACAATCTTGCCAGGGAACTTCCCACTTGTGTAGGTACTCCTGTGCAGATGCGTTTGCTGAGCCTTAAAGTGCTGATAAAATCATGGAGGAAGGACATCTTTTCTTCTAGTTTGGCAAAATGAGATCCCACATGGGCAAGTGCTGCTTATTGTGCTTATAATGGAGAGACGATACAAAATACAAATCCATCCCTCCCCTTTCTTAGGCAACATAATTTCTGAATTATGAGGCCAGAGTTAATGACATTTTGTTTCTCACATAGTGATGTTTTACAAAAATCGTTTTATACAAAAAAATTCTCCTTTAACCTGACCTATTTTCTGAGCTTCATAGTACTTTTGGAAGCATGATATTGTGATCCTGATCCTTTATTAGTCAAGTCTTGGCTATCAGTGGGTATATATGACATTCAGGGATAGGTAAGATCAAGTCCCTTTTATTTCCTGAAAATCAAATTAACCATGGAGAGTCCCTCACCTGCTTTCACCTTGGATTTTCATTGTTTCGTGAGATTTTGTATGTTTTCTAAAAGCACAGGAATGTAAGTTTCACCAGATGTGTTTCAGTGTTTGATAGTTAAACAGTAACAAGTAAATGTGAGCTGTGAAAAATGCAGCTGGAATGTCACTTTAATTTGTTTCTAGGTTTCCTTGTGTAACACAGACCCCTTTCCCCCTGTCTCCATCCATGCCTTCTGTTATTCTACATTTTCAATACAACGTCATTCCATACCCTTGACTGATTACACCCTCTTCACACAATACCCCCCTTCCTTTTTGCTGTCTGTCACATTCTGCACCTGTATCCACAAATAAGCGTAAAGAGAACATGAGTTGTAACCTGGGGAATATTTTTTTGATAGATAGTTGAACTTGTCAGAAATGTTCTCATAGCAAAATTACAGTTTTCATCATGCCTTTCAGCCATCACACTGAATGAGAGAGATTTGTCCACCTCTGCTGCTTCCTCTCAACAAGTTATTTTTAAAAATGGTGTCTGTACATGTGGTTTCCAATCACTTGGCTAATGTAGCCAGAATTCAGCCATAGTATTCTCTACTTGCAAAATCATCTCAGATTAGAATTAAGGGAAGAAATAATAGCAAAATGTAGGGTCTTTTACAGAGTTTCAAGATGGGACATGATGCAGGTAGCAGGGAAGAAGGGCTTTGCTGGTTGGACATAGTACTCAATGCTGAGACTGAAGAGATTGCATACTCTTGCAAGAGATTGTATATGGGGAAAGCCACTTTTCAGTCATTCAATGAACATGGTTTTTTGATCAATATGACAGTCTCTCGATTGTGCATGTAAGAGTCTACACTGAATAAGCACTATTATGCAGTAACTGAAGCAGTAAATTCAGGCTCTGTGATGGTTTTTGTTTATGATTATTCCCTTAGAAACTCTCAGAATATTTTCCAGATACTCAGATAGACTGGTATCATACAGTGGTAACTAAAAGAAGGAAAGGATGAAACAAAATCATCAGTCAAATTAGCCACATTTAAAGCATAAAAATTAACACGTTCACCACAGAATGCAGAAGATAAAAACAGAGCAAGGGGCTAGATTTCATGATTTCTTTTATATTCAAACCGTCCTATTTTACAGTTCTCTCTGTTGCTTACTGAAACAGGTAAAGCTACACAACTGCCATAATAAAGTCTTAGATATTTAAAAATTATTTACTTTGCAAATTTTTATGTTGATAGAGATGTTAAGAGCCTTCTTTAATAATTTTAATCCTTTTTTTCATAGCCTTAAATAAGAGTGTTGTCTACCAAAACAGGAATAAGGGTCTGGAGTATGATTTCACTGATACCAACTGATATTTTTGGAGCAATATGAAACCGCAAAGACGTGCTCCAACTCACTGCTCAGTGATTTTAACACAGGACTTAGAGGGTAGACAGAAGAAGTTTGCAGGTAGTAACAATTTGGTTTGAGCCAAAATGGAGTTTTTCCTTTGTTTTCAAAATAATAAAACCTATGATTTCTCAATGTGATCCAAAATGGTGTCTTTGACTCACTTTTGAAGTTATATAACTGTTTTAGCTGAACTCTTAAATGTTAGAACAGTTTATAAAACAAAACTGCTGTTTTGAAGCAAAAAGTGGAAAAGTTTCCCTCCAAAAGAGCAGAATTAATACCAGAAATTTCTGACCATCCCTGTTTATCCACTGAATTTAATCCATTTTCCTTTCCAGAACTGTAACCTTGAGAGGTTTCCAATTCAACAATGAAATATTACCATTTCCATCTTAAATAACCAAGGGAACATGAATCACCAACTATTAGAAAATTAGTAATTAAAACACACAGTTGAGGCTAAGAGATACCTAAGTCACAACAGCCCAGATCTGAGCCTTTCCACTTCATGGGAACTGTCATTAGCAGCCTCAGTGGAAGGGAATACAATCCTGAATTATTCTTTCCACCTTTGGCTGAAAACTGAAGTGTTGTGGAAAAGCCTCATTGAAAGTGCTTATTCTGCACTTGGATGAAGAGGGGATTTAGAGAATGGGACCCTCCAAGTGCATTATACACTGTGTTTGCTTTTGCATGTAAATTTTTTTTCTGCATTCTCCTGCATCTTTTATTTTCCTTTTTAATGAACCTATCAATTAGGCAGATGAAGCAAATATAGTATAATAAGAATAATGAAGTTTCCAAATTCTTTAGTGAGGGATGTACTTCCTTAGTATGCCCTTAGACTTGGCTTAAAACCTTTCTAATTTTCAGATATGGGAGGGTTATTAACTATTTCTTACCTCTATGTAACTATACAAGTTTTTCCATGAACAAGAGCTGGAGTAGTAAACTCACTGAATCACAACTGGCAAAGGATAAATGCCCAGGTCCTGAACTGTGATGGCTCTGCTTTTGTCACTGATGGCTCCATGGTAACTATGGTCAGCAAAAGATGAATGCATGTTCTTTTCTGCTGAGTAACTTCATAGAAGTACATGGAGATGAAACAGAACTGAGTAGGATTGACATAGTGGTCTACTGAATATTAAAACTACTTTGAAAAGCTGTGGGGAAATCTTGATCTAACTGAAGCTATTGGAACAGTTCCTCTGTGACATAATGGAGCCAGGATTTCATCTTGTAGAAAGCAGAGGAGACTGTTTCCTTACTATAAAGGTTTTATTTTATGCTGTAAATTAAACCGCAAAGATATACATTTTCCCTTCAGTTCTACAGCAGTATCCAGGAACTATAGAAAAACTATTTTCTGGTTTCTCTTTACTTTTATTTTCTGGTTTTATCTGCTCAGTCTTGCCAATGCTGAACACAGAAATAAAATATAAAGCAATTGGAGATGATGAAAAAGACCAGAGAATATAAAAATATTAACAGTCTAAATCTGAGGTCTTTCATTCTGTCCTATTTTTTGTCAATGTATTTATTTTAAGGTCCTATGTCATCACTACAGTCACCAGGGCCCAGACCTCCTGCACATTCTACACAGTACTATCTCATCCAGGATGTCCTTCAGTGAAAAAAAATGTTCTGCTAAAGCTATTTTGTCCTCAGGCTGAATTCCTATGTCAGTCAGTGAACATTTTCTGTGGGTGACTCCTTAAGAATGGGATTTGGGGATATGACCCACTTCAGGTAGCATCTAGTTCTTATAAGCTTATTGAGATGTGTAGTGTTTTTGTCAGTTTTGACCACCATATTGCCATAATAATGCCACAAATAGCTCTCTCTCCCACCATCCCACTTCCGATTACACCAAAATGCACTGCAGGCAGTAATCACAACTTCCTCATTAAGGCCCCAGGCAATTCAGTTGATCAGGTTTCAGGGAGAGATGAGCCAGCAGGTCTACTAAGGAGTCAAGGAAGCTCTGTCGTTCCCCAACTATCTATAATAAATGTTGTTAATGTCTTAGAAGTACAAATTCTGGTACAGAACACCTAATATATGGCATATACTCAGGAGCTGGGTTTGCCACAAGAAAAGACAAAATACTTTTATTAGCTGCCCAAGTATACAGGTTCTCAAGTGACTTCTTAATAGATTTCCCAGAAAACCTGCTCAGAGGCCTGACATGACTTCTAATAAAGCTCCTCTTACACTGACTTTATGCCATTTAATTTGCACTCTCAATTCAGTATGGATTTCCTGATATCTCAAATTAAAAGAGCTATGCCGTAGCTTACTGCTGAATTTAAACTGTATGGAATTACTTAGTGTAAACATGGAGTTAAGGCAATACAGTTCTTTTCAAGCTATGTATCAATGTGTAAAGTCATGACTAACGAATGCACACAGAAAGTGTGAATTATTCATGAAATACTCTGGAAGAATCATAAACCTGCAAACTCTCATACTTACTGTTCCCCAAACTTTTGGAAATGCTGCAGTAAAGGTAATTGAAATTAACTGGTTTTATCCTTCCATCTTTGGTTTCATATCTTTCAAAAGAAAAGAAAGAGCAGGGTCCAGTTCACAACTGAGTGTTTAAATCACTGAACCACAAGATGTGCAAGGTCTGAATCTAATTTTTGTTGAATAAGAGGTCCTGGTTCCATACCATCTGCTAGGTTCAGCATTTACCAGTCTGAATGACACACACTACTAAAAAATTTCTCTTTGTTAAAAAATATTGGGGAATATCGATTAATGTGGCATGCAGTTTGGGTATTTTAGACTACTTAGAAGAGAGATGTTTGTTTCAGGTCATAGAACACAGAACATTTTCTGGTGACAAGAAAAGCTTATTCTATCTTGCCTGATAATCAAGTAAATAAATCTGCTTCACATAGTAACTCACATCAGACTGAAATCCTCAAGCAGAATACATTCAAGCTCTCCTAATTATTCATTGTTGTTATTAACATGGCTAAAGCTTGACATTCCTGAATGAACAAACATTCTAAAATGATGTGCTGATACTTATTAATTAAATTTCTTCCTGAAAATTCAGGCTCTTATCCTGCAATATTATGCATCTCTGTATTATGAGTTGTGCATGCACATAGATATTTTTTCATTTGTATTAGAAAAATAGATTCATTATATAAATTTAGGATTAACATTCACATTGCTTAGTTACTACGATTTAAGGCTGTGGAGCCACCATTCAATACTACACAATACAATCCCCAGTCCTGTCTCCATGACTCTCTGCTCTTACAAATCTGCTTGCTCACACTACGACTGTCTGCCTCATAACCTGGCTTTAGTTCCATCATCTGTATTAGGGAAAGGGAAATGAGGTTTCATGTCGCCAAGACTCATCTCACCACGAAACTGCAATGTTAGCAGGGTGTGCACTGGCTTCTGGGAAATGTTCTCAAGTCCCATAGTTTCAGTGTAGCTTTAAACTCCTTACATAGTAAACAGAATACAGTAAGACTCAAGTGATATTCTAGGTCAGTTTTGGAAGACACCAGGGTTTTCTGTTACCTTTGATGGGAAGTTAAGTGCTGGCTAAAATTTGTGTCCATCATTAATCAATAGTGAAGGCTTAATTCTATTTCAGCTTTTATTGGTATTATTTATAAGAAAAATAAATGTTTTCATTTTAGTTACAAAAAAATTCTGAAAGTATTTAAATGAAATATTTGCATCTGCAGTGTTTCCTTCATTGTTTTTGAAATAGAAAGGAAGTATAGAACACTTAAGATTTCCAGTTTCTAGACTGCCACTGGAGTTTAAATTAGGATGGCATCACTAGGTGATCTGTCATGACTTCTTGCATATCACATATCACAACCCATTGCATTTTATTTAATTACCCCTTTATTAAGCATAATAATTTATGATTAATTTATGTCTTATCTTTTCAGTGAGTGCTTTAGTCTCTTAAAGATAGATACTTTTCTTCAATCATTCTGTTACAGGCCAGGAGATCTAACTGAGAAGTAGTTTAGTCAATTTAGCTACAAACTGATGAATATTCTCCTTCCTTATTACGTTGCTTTGGAGCCTCCAGATAGTCTCTGCCAGTACTCCACACCACTCCATCTGAAATTCAGATAAACAACGAACTGCATCTTTCCATCTTTTAGGAAAATGATGTGCATACACTGAACTTTCTCTGTAACTTTTGTCTCCACTGCAGACAGAAGTCAAACTTGTTCTTTTCATTCCTCATAACAAAAGTATCCATTTGACCACTACCATTAAGAAGTCCAGCCTTCACCCAAAGAGAGCACTTTTTCCCCAAGACTACAACACAGCGTTTCAATATTACTGATGCAAACAGTACAGATAGAAAGAACACCTGTATTGCTAGTGTCATGAGCACCTAACTAGCATTGCATCTTTCCCTTTCTTTTCTAGCAGTCCTAGAATGTAACAAAATATTTTACCTGTACAGTCACTCCTAAGGAGAAGATAAAACTGTTGGTGTTCATGAATACTCCCTAAACATATCGTATTAATCTGCATAGGATAACAACTAAATCTAAAATAATGATTTAGGTTTGCATTCACTCATTAATTCTTGTTTTTTCTAAACTCTAGCTTGATGAGTGCAGCGATTATTTATGCCCATATTCATTAGTATTTTCTCTTGTGCAGTGTGAGAAGCAGGTAACTGAATTACAATATAATACATACAATATATTTATACCCACATTGTCCTTGCTTAAAATAAATTTTGCCAGTTGATTCCTTTGCCTCTGCATCAGCCTCAGCTGTAGTGCTCAAATCTTAGCACTGGAGTTTAACTTCTGTAACATAAGCAAGTAACAGAAATTCCTTATTGTCATTCTTGAAAACAATGCAGATATTTGTCTCAGAAAATACATTTCTGTCAAGAAGCCCAACACAATGTACCTAAACATGGCATTAATGTAAATATACAGAAAAGCAATCTGCATGCATTTACAGTCTTGCAAAAAGGGCTAAAAAGCATGAAAATGATGCAGACTAGAAACTACCCATTGCTATTGCTTTGATTTGTTGTCTTTACAAATTGATGGCTTAATTATTTTAATCTCTTCCTATAGAAATATACATATTTGAAAATAAAGTTATTTTCAAAATCCACATCTGAGTAGCAGCATAATAAGATTAAAAATTGAGGCCCATTTAGTAATTGTATAGTCATTAAAAAGAAAGGATGAATTGCCTAACAGGTTTTCATGTAGTCTTTTCACAGTATGATAATAAAAGAATTGAGAAACCCCAAATGTAGCAGAATTTAAGAACACATAAATTTGTCTCAGAACTAGCCTATATCGCCTATGTCTCCCATGTTTCTCATCCTTTTTCAGACTCCGAGTCTTTCTTCTGTGTATCGACCTGCAGTCCCACAAATGTTTTCCTGTCCAGCCAAACTTCCCCAAACTGTTAGCAGTATGGCAAAGGTCACAGTTCCCAGTCTGTGAAATGATGACCTCTGGTTGAAGTTGGGTGGACTTAGTAGATAAATGCATTAAATAATTTTGAGATGTCAATGACCAAACACCAAAAAGGCTAAACGAGGTCTTCCTCAGATGCATCTTGCTTATTTCAAGGTGGTATTAGTAGGACACTTATAGGGGCCCAACTGTAACAATAGATTCTACAAATACATCAGGTGGTTATACAGCTCTCAATGTGTGATGCTCTC
This sequence comes from Strix uralensis, assembly GCF_047716275.1. Lineage (NCBI taxonomy): Eukaryota > Metazoa > Chordata > Aves > Strigiformes > Strigidae > Strix > Strix uralensis. The sequence goes on from NC_133973.1 coordinate 128,494,258, forward strand.
CTCAATACTCCTTGGACTTCTGTGATGTAAACGTGTGAAACTATAAAAGTAACAGAGAAAACCCTGTTCATATGTTTCATTGCAATTAGTAGGACAATGTAACTATCCCCCATCACGTAAATCCATAGTCTAGTACTCTAAATTTGGTGAGCATTATGAGACTAAATGATTCAAGAGTTTTGAGCAAGTCTAAGTTGATTAAAATTCCGGTGTTCTATTGAATAGTGAGCATTTTAGTTATTTCGACTTACATGATCAGGAATGCTATACTTGCAGCCTTTTACTTTTCTGAAGGTTACATTTCACTCTGCACGTTATGAATGAATTGGAGTTATAGTTGATTCTGTAGGTCTGTCCAGCTTTTCTTGTCCAGAAATGTAAATTCATATGAAGATATATGCCAAAATTATAGAAGACAGTGGAAGAAAATGAAATGTCAGATTGTGATATATATTTTTTGATATCAGGCACCAGTTGCTGCCATTAATTTAACAAGTGATATTTCTTAGCAATTCTCTGATATAAAGGGGAAAACTGTGTCCTAGTTTTTTGTGATATTAATTGCTGCAAATGGAGGATTTTTGTTTACCTTACCTTGTTAGAAATAGTGTGACCAGCAGAAGTAGGGAGGTGATAGTCCCCCTGTACTCTGTACTGGTGAGGCCACACCTGGAGTATTGTGTCCAGTTTTGGGCACCTCAGTATGAGAGAGATATTGAGGTGCTGGAGCGAGTGCAGAGGAGGGCAACGAAGCTGGTGAAGGGCCTGGAGAACAAATCCTATGAGGAGAGATTGAAGGAGCTGGGATTTAGCTTGAGGAGGAGAAGGCTGAGGGGAGACCTCATCACTCTCTACACCTACCTGAAAGGACATTGTAGAGAGGTTGGTGCTTGTCTCTTCTCACAGGTAATTAGCGATAGAACAAGGGGGAACGGCTTTAAACTGCAACAGGGGAAGTTTAGGCTGGACCTTAGGAAAAATTTTTCACAGAAAGAGTGGTCAGACAGTGGAATAGGCTGCCCAGGGAGGTGGTGGAGTCACCATCCCTGGATGTGTTTAAGGGTCGTTTAGATGAGATACTGGGAGATATGGTGTAGGGGAGAACTTTGTAGAGTAGGGCTGATGGTTGGACTCGATGATCCCAAGGGTCTTTTCCAACCTGAATGATTCAGTGATTCTATGATTCTATACTCTCTACAAGTAGGGTTAATTCCTCTAGATGTTATAATTCTCTTGAGCTGCTCATTAGAATTCAGGCCAAAATATATCTGATAAGAAAGACATTTGAATGTACAACTGTAGAATAAATCATACTACTTTATTGTTACCTTAGTAATATTTCTTTCTTATCTTTTTTTCTTTTGTTAACTGTTACTTTTTAACATAACATCTGAAGTAATGTGATTTGAATCTCTCAAAAACAAAGATAATTTTGCATACTAGAATCTAACATTTTAAAACCTATAATACATTAGCATTTGTTGAGAAGTCCAAAACTATAGCACTTACTTCTATTTCTACAGAAAGTGTTGATTATATGCTGGCGTTTGTATAAGAGCCAGATGATGTGATTTTTCCCACTGATTCTAGGGAGAAGAAAGTATCTTTGGATTGTTAAACTCATGGAAATCCCTACATACAGATACATGGTTGAGAATTCTTTGTAATTTTCAAATATTTGGCCACTGCAATCCCATTCTGAGAGTCAGTGTGCATTGGAAAACAACATAACAGAAACAGCTCCATGAACTACAGGGCTTTTTTGATTGTTCTGATTCTGAACAAGAGAAAAACATAAGTGGAAGTAAATAAAGGTAAAGCAATTTGTGAAATTTGAAATTATGTTCTCTATGCATTGTATCTATCCATTTGAAGGGACTCCTTTTGCCTAGTTTTATGTCTTGTGTCTGTAACAAAATCAAAATCTTTAATTTATTTTTTTCTAAACACAACTTCCATAAAGCTAGGAAATACTATCTCATTTTATAGGGAAATCAGTAAAGAACAGGTACATTAAATGACATGACTATGTAATATAAGACACCATAGCTGAACCAAATCTAGAATGTTTTCACTCCCAAGTCCACCGTCTATCTCCTTTGTAACCATTTTCTCTTGTCTGCTTTCATGTACAGACTATTATGCCACCGTTATCTATTATACAGATCTGTTAAGTCACACCTGTGATTCTGAGAGTTCAGATTATTAATGGTGCCCACTTAGTGGTGGGAGTAGTATGCTGCAGTCACCTTATCCATTTGCTGTATCTGACCCTGCTCATATTTTCTACAAATTACAAGTGATGTAGGAGAGCTGGGGGAACATATGGTTAATTATTTTTTCCAGACACCCTTTATCTTTTCTCATAGAGTCATTCTTCACCTACAGAGGGAGCATAAGGACTCTTATCACTGTGTTTTGTCATATGTGACAATCATCAGTTCTGCATTTTATTTTTTACCCATTATGTTTGTGGATTCTTTAACATTATGCATGAATTCCACTTCAACTTACTTGAATTACAGAACCCGCATTTCTGTGGCTGGAAGAAATTCAGAAGCAGTATCATCTTTAGATATCCCCAGCACAACAGCATTGAATCTGTCTCTTTGCAAGACATGTGATTCATTAGACTTACCTAATGCATGGCACAACGTCCCCAAATGGCATAGACATAACTAAGACATGTAATGTGGGATTAGGAATGAGTGGTCAGAAATTCTTTGAACTGGAACTGCATGAACTCCTCATAGTGTGGGGTGAAAAGTATTGTTAAATTCTTCTTTACTGATATGCCGTGTGTAATTTCTCTTGCTCATTCGCTACTTTTTTCACTGATAAAAAGTTATGCACATTAGTTCTACACACTGTTAAAGAGCTATCAGTCTATTAAATATAGAGTGTACCCATGAGGAAAAGGCACAAATTCCCACCAAAATAGTGGAACCTTTTGTTCATCCCAGACAACCTCATTAATATAGTGGAGATGTTCTCTTTGGAGAATCTGTGTCATCCCCTTTCTTTCTTGGTCAAACTATTTTTACATTTTCACATTGGAATGCAGTCAACAAATGCAGACTACATTTCCTATTTTACTTAGAACACATATAAACTGGTTGGAAATTTTTCATTAGTATCGTTTTCTTATAGAAAAGGCAGATGAAAAAAAAATTTTCTCTGCTTAAGCTGAATTAGAATATTTTGAAATATTTTGTGTCATTTGTTTTCAAGAAAAAAATTTAATTGAATTTCCCCATCAGCTTATTGCCTTTTTTCAGTATTATATTTGTGTTTCTGTCCTCCCAGATCTGTCAGGGTACCTAGAAGAGAACATGTCACACAATTCAGTGTTGTTTTTCCTCTAATGTGTTTGGATAAGTAAGGGGAATACAATCATTCAAGATGGGTCCTGGGATATATAGTCAGGCAGCCATTGAGCTCTAAAGTTTTGGGGTAGTATTACAAAAACATAACTTTGCATTGAATTTAACTGAAAATGAAACTAAAAGAAGTCACCTAATCAAAGTAAACTGAATTTTGCTTCATTTCCCATTTAAAAATGCCAAAAGATGTCATTTTGACTTTTTATGAATCTCCATCCCTTCTGGATCAACTAATTTATAATTTTTATTTCATTAAAAAGAAAAGTCAACTCTCATGATTTTATTCAAAATCTCAAATCATTAATAAATTATTAAGGATGAAAAATTATTCTTCTTTTTTGTACTGCTATGTATAAATCCCATTAAAATTATATAGTGAACCCTACAGACATTTCCTTAATATCCCTCACAATATAAAGGTACTGTCAACAGTGTTTCATTTCTTACATTGAATGAGACAGGGGTCCTCTGCGATCCACAGCTCAGTCATTAGAAAATGGGGCAAATGATAGTTTTACAGTTCATCTTAATTCAGGCAATTCTGACCTTTGGATTAAGAAAAATACAGAGCTAGTCCAGCTGAGTTCTGGTGTCTGTACCTCATTCACCATGAAAGTTAATGAGATAGTGTGTACTGATAATAATTTTGCTTCATTAAAGTTGCCTCTCGAGTCTAGATGTTGCCAAGTTCTTCTAGTCTTTGCTGAATTCTGGCAAAGCTTGGAAGTGCTTGGCAGTTTCCTGAGGCAACTTTGAAATTGCAGTATGACTGAAAATTAGTGATGAAGGAAATATCTGTGCATCATAATATCAATGCCATGTGACACTTTACAGAAATTTATGATACCTACTATACTGCTTATCTCTTCTTTGCAATATCAGAAACATTTTTTTAACAGTTTCTGGTCTTAAGAGTTCAACACAAAAGCAAATTTTAAAAGTCTTCTGTTGATCGTTGTTCTTTAACTGAGATAATGTACATTCCCAGGAGATTATTCCAAAGTGATGGAGTCTACTGATCTACCTCACAAAATCCTTTCTCTTGCAGCTACTGGACTCTTTGAGGGTTTGTTTGTTTAAGTCTTTGGAGGTGAAGGGAATGGGTGAGACTTCTTGGCAGAGAACATGCATAAAAACAAAACAAAACAAAACAAAAGAAACAAATATCCACCAGTCATATAGCATAAAAATTATGAGACTCAGGTTACTTAACCTCAGAAAAAGAACTGTTTGAGAATTATTCAATGCATTTGCTTAAGTGTGATACTTTCTGACAGGATTTCTATAGCCTGGCTAGTTCCACAAATATGTTTGGCAGTCTATTAAGCAGAGAGGCTGTTTTTCACACTGCATGTGAGTAACAATTCTTTTAACATGGACAAATCGGATCTTTACATTGCTTGATAAGGCTCTAAATTGTAATTTGAATACATTGGATGAAAGCTACACTGTCCACTGACTTGGTTGGGTTAGGATCTCAGGATTAGAAATATAATGCATGGTGGGAAAGACTGGTTTTCTGTGAACTTTTGACTGAAAATAGAACCAGCTAATAGGGAAAATAACTGTAATATATGATTCCAATTGCTGTCCTTTAATGATGTACTTGAATATTCTCCAATGCTATATTTCACTCATTGTTAATTTCCTGAAGCATGTATCATTATGTACCTGAGCAGGAGACATAGAATGGCAAACTTAGGCATAGAGGTGGATAAACTCCATCTATGCTGCAGGATAGTCTCTAACTATAACTATGTGTGCGTGAGCATAAGGGTAAGGATGCTGTGCTGGGGGGTGAGGGGCAAATGAGCAGCTGTGTGGGGCTGAGCTTCCAGCCAGGGTCAAGCATGAAGTAACTTATGCTCTATATACATATAGATGGTTTTGATCTCTACCTTTCATGATTCCTGTTACAAATTTGCATTACCTAAAGGAAGGATTTAAAAAAATAAGCTTCAATATTTATTTATATTTATTTCTCAACACTGGCTACTTTAGGCATCTTTAAAAAGTTAAAAAGTAAACACGTCTCCTAAGTGACTTGATAGAAAACTGAAAAATACAGTTTCCAAATTAATAAATTCTACCTGCTTTTCTGCACAGCAACTGCATGCTTTTGTGCCAGGTTTCACAGACTCTCATTGGAATAGTGTGCTGCAAATTTGATTATAACAGAGGATGTGTTTTGTTCTTACCTTTGCTACATGTACAATCTCTGTATTCCATTAGGTCACAAAACAAAATTGCTTTTCTCCATCTGTGGATTACTCAGCCTTTCACAAACTTGCTATCTCCATGGTTATGAAAGGATTTCTCATCCTTTTTCCTCCTCCATTCCTGACATATATGTATGAATAGCACATCTTGAAAGACAAGTAGAAAGGAATAAACTAAGTAACAGAAGAAGCTGGGCTTAGTAGAACACTTAAATTCATTAAGATCTTGTCTGTCAATTGCCATACTTTCAAGTGTTTGCTTTAAGGTTAAAAAAAAAAAAAAAAAAGTGCATACTTAATTTTTAAATATAAATCTTTAAATTTTGAAAAGACTACATACCACCCAATCTCTGTAATAAAACTGTCTTGTATCCTTTAAAAAAAACATGTGTCTTTATGGGTAAAAAAAGGCCATTTTTTCTTGGTTATCCATTCATTTTAGCTCTTCTAATCATCACCTTAAGTCTCTTGTCTGTTTGCGAATTGTGTCCTGCTTTCCTCTCCCTTAGGGTGATGTATAGTTCTAGCAAGAGAAAGGTCAAATTGTGATCAGGAGAAGCATAATAACTTCACATATCAATGTACATTTCTTCTTTTTTGACAAACGATCACCATTCCTCCTGAAAATTCCCTGTATCACATGGTCCCCTTTGACCTTTTGGTCAATAAATAATGCATTCTCTCTAAAGTAATTGAACTACCCTATTTGGCTGCAAATCCCTTATACCAGAAAGCATGATACATACGACAGTGAAAAATTACATTGTAGAAAGACTCCAGTTTTACTATAGCTTTTGGATGAAGACAGATTCCTTCGTATTATAACCTTTTTCTCACTAACCAATAGCTTGATCTGAACTAAACCAAAATACCCAGCATTTCATAGACCAGATGAGATTGTTTCTTTTTAAGGATAATTTGGAGAAGTGTCTAGAACAAAAAGGATTTAAAACCTGAACATACTGGGGAGGGGGGGGGGGGTGGGTGCTGTTTCATCGCTGCAAACTGACTTGGTCTGGGAACTGTACATTCATAATTTATTGTGTTAATCAATAGCAATTTGTTAGCTGTCTCACCTCACCCTTCCCCCTGAGATGGCAGTCAACATTAGACCTAACTTACAAGTTCACAACAAAATTGACAAGACCTATTCACATGTTAGAAGATACAATCTTCCATAAGGTTTAGGACTCATTTCTAGGTTTGAAGAGACATGACAGGAGTCTGTGGAGGCTGTAGAACTATTAAGCATTCTAAGAGCAAAATATTCACACTTTAAGATCAATGGTAAGATGAATCAGGGAGATAACCAAAACTGTAGGGTTTCTGTCTGCTTTCAAATATTTTGTTCCTACAAATAAGTGACCTTTTCCATTTATTTGAAGAAGAGGATCAAGACCACAATAAACTGCAAAAGCTGAGTTGTTGCCTTCTAGTATTTTGAGTTATTTTAGTATTTTTTTTTCTGTAAAATGGAACCTAAATTTAAAATCCTAGACTTTCTCATGACTGTATTTCAGTGTTTGCTAAAGAGATCCTTGACCAAATAAGTACTAGCTGTTTTTAACCTTAACTGCAAGCTAATAAAGTGTTTTGCCTGGAAATAATACATTATATTTCCTACAGCATGGTACTAAGAAGTGCAGGAAGACATAAATCATGCTGAAACAGACTGTGATGCAATCACACAGTATTGTTTCATGATAGACTGTGGTGTTATAACTGAGCATTCCCTTATGAAAAAGTACCATTTTTCTTTGCTTTCTAGGTTTTTTATTCTTTCCTTTTATTTTTTTTTTTGTAACAGAAACTTTACCTGAAAGTGCTAAAGCTTAAAGCTATCAGGAAATTGCCCTGAAATTGAAAACCTCCAGGAAATTGGATGGACATACTGCACGCAACATCCAAGGTATTATGTCTTGGTTCTGTTTCTTGGGATTTTGTGTTGACAATTTTTATTATACCCAGCCACAGATACATTTCTCTGAACACAGAGTTTTGGCCAGCCTCGAGGACAATAATAACATTAGACATATCAGGAGGAATTCTCATACTGGGCAAGAGGTCAGTTGTTCTCCCCAGTATGCCTATTGTTGAAAAATAACTTTTAAGGAAAATCATTACAATGATCTTCTATGTGATGCCTATAGAGGAAACATCTATAAATATCTTAGCAATATACTGTTAAGAAGTGGTACTGGGAGATATTTTGTCCTCCATCCAGCTATTTCGGAGCAAAATCTTTCATCCAACAAAGCTCCCAGTGCTCTAATCGATAACACTGTTCAAGATGGAAATAAGATTTGATAAAACATTTCAAAACATGTATTTTAGATTCTGAGAATAGCCACTGGTGTAGAGAAGTTTTGGTCTACTGCACAATCCTTCAGTTGAGCCCCTGCCAAACTTCTGTAGAGATTCAAAGACTTATAACAAGACTACAGTTCAAGTATTTGTCTTTTCTCTTACTGAGGATAAATTCAGTATTTCTGCAAAAAACTTAGAGGTCGGACATGGTCAGGTCCTCATGGCTGTCCAGCTTTTACTAGTTTCTGGGTCATAATTCTTTCCAGATGGACTGCATTTCACTAGTTCTTTACAGTTGGTCATAAAACCTTTGGCTTTATACCACACGCTTCTGCTTTTGCAATCTGCTACTTTGCCCTCAATACTGTACCTGCAAAGCCCCGCTTATAACAACCACCAGATCTTCCTTCTCTGAATGTAGTAGAAAGATTTACATATAGACAGAGATCACCTTAGTTATGATGAAGATAACATTTTATCCATATCTGAAACAAGGGCAAGAAGAAAAGTTCACGGATGTCCTTATGCTAGTCCTCAGGAGTGTCCTTCTGAGAAGACATTAACCCCACTGAGTGAAGTCTGGTCTTTGGAGAAGGCAAAAGGAAAATACTATGTTAGGGGGTCAAGCAACAGTCATGCTTACCGTATGACATTAATATATTTGTAAGTTCTGAAAACACTAAGAAGAAGAATCACAGTGACTATGTGTGAATGATGGCACAGGCCTGGGACATGTTTGAGGAACCAGAAACATTGTCAACAGAACAGTAAGAAAATATTCCTTGTGATATTTTCCTGGTGTTTGAGAAGGCCCTTCATTTGCATATAAAGGGGTAATTCTCCTATTTAACCTTAGGCACTCAGGTGCCTCTGTTAAAAAGCTGGTCTTTGTTAGCTTCCAATACAGTGAATAGAGGCTGAGCTCATCACAGGAGGTCTCTGAGCTCAGGCTCTAAGGGATTTGCTCTCATGCACTGGATGATGGGGAAGTCCACAGGTGGCCATCAAGCTGGGGTGGCAGATGTGGTATGACTATCAACCCCTGACATCAGATCAAATGAAAAAATATCTGTTGAAAAAATATCAAAATATTTTATTAAAAAGGAAGCTGCTCTGAATTGTTTGGAAACTGAAGTGGGGGGGAGGGGGGAAAGCATTATGCTTTATCACATCCTCTTTTTAAATTTATTTCTTTGGTTTATATTCACAGGAAATATGTGTGGGAAATGAGAAGGTTTAAAATAGCTAAATAACCCACTTCTTTTTCTCAAATAGTTTTTTCTTCTTTCACCTGAAAAACATTGGCAAAAGATTTGTAAAGTGGAAAGAAAGTAGAATAAACATATTTTTTAAGTGTTCTGAAATGTCGAATTAGGAAAAAGTAAATAAAGAAAAAGCAGCACTTTCACATTTAATAATTTATTTTCCTGATTTTTAATACAGCAAAAGGATAAAGTTATGAAAGGAGAAGGAAAAAACTTCTGAAATCATACAAGATAACATGGGAAGTTGAATTTACCTTTGTTTTGCTTTATTTCTATAAGATGGAGCAAAATGGTATTTGGGTCAGAATGAAAAAATATTATTTTTTTTAATTTACTAGGAAAAGTTAGATTTTTAAATGCTGAATCGGGGCAAATAATCTGCTGTGAAGTATTTCTTCAGTCAATCTAATCTGATCTTTTGTCCATGAATTGCAAAACAACACCTTCCTTTCAGTAATGGACCTTAGTTGAGAGGTATGAAGCAACCTCCAACCTTCTCCTTTGGCTACTGTACAACATAGTTTCTTGCCTCTGTTTTGCTTGGAGTTCAGTCAGACAGACTCCACATATGACAGTGCTGGTGAAGCCAGTGACTTTCTCTGGCCACTCCTGTACATGTCTTACAACAGTTACCATCCCAGGCACCTGCTGACTGAGCTGCTCATAGGATGGCTCCCTAACCCAGGCTAAAAAGGATCAGAACTGTTAAGGTTATTTAATCTAGTTAAGCAAACCAGGATAATTCATTCCCAAAATAGTTTAGAAAGCAATCCCAGAAGAAGCTCTACTTGCGAAGGTGGTTTCCTCAGGCTGAGGGGAGGTGATGAGCTTTAGCAAGGAGCTACAGCAGCAAATTTTCTACCACTCCAGATGGGCAGGGATAAAAATGTGGGATCCTGACCTCATGTATTAATGATGCATTATCCCACAGTAATGAGGGCATCAATAAAAGAAGAATGGCACCATGAAGCCAATTCCCTGTCTTTAATAAGATGAGGTTTTTTCAAGATACAAGAACAGCTAAGCAGGGCCCTGGGGTTTCAGGCCCATACATCTTTCTTTCTTTCTTTTTTAAAATAAGGCAAACCTTTTCTCAAAAGTTATTTGCACTCAAGAATGATTACGAAACAGATGATTATGTTTGTTTAAATGTTGACAGTCTGACAAGAACAAAGCCTGTTTGAAAAATGCAAGTCCTTTTTTTCCTCATCACATGAACATTTTGAGCAAAAGAATCTGGCACTGGAAAAAATGTGCCAAGACCCACTCACAGAAGCTATTATTTATATAGTACAATATGCTCATATCATCAAGACCTTGCTCTCTGAAATATACACCTCAGCTTGAAAACTGTCAGTATCTACAAGAAATGAGACATTAAAAAAAAAAAAAAGTGATACCTACTGTTCAGGCATTGCTGCTTCATTAATATATCTTCACCGAGCAGAATTTCTAATTTATACTTATAAAATAATTAGCATCTGCCAGATGTACTTTCACTGTAATCAAACTATAAGAGAAGTATAAGTTGGTTCACATGTGCTCTGAATCCAATTCAAAGCAAACAACAATGTCTACTGACGCCTCCAAAGAATAGGCAGCTGCCACTGCTCCTGTAATTGTATTAGGTCAGGAAGCTGCTGCTTAAATAATAATGAAATTAAACCTACATAATTGTCTTGATATGATTGTTCCTATTTTTAACATTATCTTTTCCATTATTCAGTTAAATCGTGTTCCAAAGGTGTTACAGTAAACCATAAAACATATTGCACCGGATGCAAATTTAAAGTGATTCAAGTTCATTTTGAATCCCAAAATATAGTAGCTTGACAGAGTTGCTTTTCCCAAAGGAGAACAAAAATGATTTGCTAAGAACAGAAATGGCTTATTACTGAGAAAAGTGACTTATACTGACCTAAGAACATGTACTTATATTCATCCATATGTAACTATTTTTAACAAAAACTTTTTCCTAAGCAGTGCAGATACGAATCAGCCCAGGAATACATGTCTAATTGTCAGTGCCAACAGCTGTTCTGGTGCCATCCTTTCTTAGGTGTATACAGACACATATGTGCATATATTTTTTCATTTATTTATTAATAGCAACATAGAAATTGATATAAAAAACTGCTGGATATAATAAACAGTGGACTATCATTCCTTAAAGGGATTCCAAGAATTCCTTGGAAAAGGCTGCAGATGGCAGGAATGGAGAGAGAGAGGAGAGGAGTACATCACAAGATGAATAAAAGGGTGTCTCAGGAACCAGAGCCTTGGCTGTGGTAAATTACTGTGGCTTCATTGACTTCTGTACCCCTCCAGCCTTTCTACAGTCATATCCTGAGTCTCAGTAAGTAAGCAAGGCAAGACAGTAATACAGCTCCCTGAGAATGGGGGCTGAGAAGACAAGAAATGGAATGAACTGCAATTTTTAATTTTTTTTTTCCCCCTAGCTTGAGGTCTCTAGTGAGGAATAAGATAGCTTCATAGAGATGAGGGAGATGTCACGTTACATTTTCATTTAGAATCTTAACTCAGGCAGTAGTAGGAATATTTTTTTTAATCTGGGTAGTGTTTAGCAGTACTATCTTTTCTGAGAATCGCACAACTTGACACCTCTCCAGCCAAAACCTAAGTCTGAAGTTTTCAATGACGAGTCCCCTTTTATGCACCCCTCTACATAAATTTCATGACTATTTTATACTTTGAAGGTAGAAATATCTAAAGAATTTAAACCTCCCACTACATGAAATGCTTTGTAAATACTGATCAGACTAAAAAAATTGTTGCAACAGACAGCTTAAATTAATTTTCACAGATTTTGCTAAAGTTAAAAAAAATTCCATTAACACCCTTCACACTTTACAGTGTGAATGAAGCAGAGTAAATATTCTCTGAAGATGCCGTTTAAAAATACTCCAAGAGAAGAGAAAACCAACTGATGGAAGAAACCAGGAAATGCAGCAGTTACACAGTGGAGTGCTGTGATCTTTGTTTCCAGAGGGTTCAAAGCAACAGAACCAGCTTGGGACAGGATTCAGCCTCATTCTCTCCTACCCACATAATAAGGAGACCTCTCACCTTCACTTGTTTATGTTTGGAAGCACAGATGCGTTCTTCAGCGTAAAAAGATCTCCTTGATGTCCTAATAGCCACCAAAGCTTTATTTCTTGTTTTTGTTTGGTTTTCGTGTTGTTTTTTTTTTTTTTTAAGCAGCCAGGCAAGCCTTCCCCATCTCGTCCTCTCCCTTACCCTGAAATCTATGCACTTGCTACTTTCAGAGCTGTATTTGAACAAAATTAAGGTTTTATCACTATAATGCAATGAGACATAACCAAGCTGGTAACATTATGTAAGATAGCAAGAGCTTTTTAATACCTGTGGGCAAACAAAGAAGGAAAGAAAACATTTCATCTTTAACTATCCCTGTTCTTTTGTGTAGGATATGACATTGTTCACTTTAGCATGGCTTTTTTAAAGGGAAGTCTATCAGCCTGCTTACTACAGTGAATAGTACAGGATTGGTCAATGAGGGAAGGATGGGGGTTACAATTAAGTGCTCTGCAAATGAAGCTGTATGTACATAATTCTTGTAGAATTAGATACCTAGTTACAAAAATGTCCTTCATTTCAGAAGTGTAGTGACAGTGGAAGTAGAGTCATATGGTAATGTCTAGTAGTTGTTTAATGTGTGTTGACCCCTACTCCTTAGGTTTAACTAAAAGCTCTGTTTAAAGGACACAAATTATTTGTGCATTTTATTCAATACCTGTAATACACAACCAAGATATTGCATTTCCACTGAAGCTCCCATCTAGACTGGAGCCAGAATCAGGATCCTTTTCTGCTTTGCTGTTTTCTAACCTTTTTGGTGCATAGAGACACAGCATCAAGTAGATGACAGAAAATACTTTTCTCACAGCTTTACCTCCAGCTAAGTGATCAAGGCACTCAACTGAGTGAAGGTGCATTTCCAGCTCCTTCAGTATCTGAAACATGCAAATAATCCTTTTCTGCCCTGCTAAGGCAATGCTTTGTCACCTCTGGCATCACAGTGGCTCTAGGGCTTTAGGAAGGGCAGAGCTTGGGGTGGAGCTCTGACATACAGTCATCGCTATCATGTCACTCTTGTCATACTCCATGGCACAGCTTAGGTGTGTAAGGATAAACACTTTCCCAGAAAAAAAAACTTGGCATAGGTCGAGGGGATAGTCCCTGCATAAGCCAGGGACTTTTCCAAGTAGTTACTCAGGATGAGATAAACCTTTTGTTACAGAAAATAAAGTTTAGCTGTATAGAAACATTGTTAGGTTGTACATTTTATCCTTGGGACCAGCAATCATTCCCTGGTAGTCTCTGTCTGTGTTAGTAGGTAGTGAGGCCCAACAAAGAAAGATCTGTAAAGTGAATTGGTTGGAGCTGAGGACCTGATGTGAACACTGTGCACGTCTAGAGTTTTTTTTCCTTGAACTGACCACCTTTTAGACTGCGAATGCAATAAGCATCTGGTTTAGCCTGACCCAAAAGGCACCTTGGAACTGCGCTGTGTCATGAAACAAACCTCAGTAAATGGAGACTACTGAGAGATTCACTCTAGAATTGTGCTCCAAATCTGAATTAGAAAGCTAACATAAATGCACCCACAGCCTGCACAACTAGAGTACAAGGAAAGCAAAGCACAGGTGAAGTCTGATTATTTCCTGGTTACCTGACTTAACTTTCTCATTCATATAAGTGAAGTCAAGATATCCAGGAGCATTTCTAAGCCTTTGCTAACCTTACCTGCACACCTGTGACTCCTCTATTACAGAAAAGAAATAACTATGCCTAAATTGGGAGGTATGGTAGGTGGTCTGAATTTGGCCTCCTTCATCCTTGGCCAGCATAGCACAGCTCTGGCAAACAAGTATGCTTCAGTGGTTAATGTAGCTTTAGAGCATGCTGGGGAAAGTGGCAGTATTAAAAATATCCCTGAGAAGGGTTTTTTTTCTGATAAAATATTTAGCTGATAGTAGATGTAAAGTCAGTGGGCCTCTAGTTAAAAGGAAGTGCCTCCTCCCCCTTGGACTCTCTCCAGCTCACAAATCTCCATCTGCTAATTGGCCTTAATCCACAGAAAAGAAAGACTTCATAGAACATGGAAAATACTAAAATGATACATCAATCTATTTTCATGTTTTAAGCCAAAAAATGTATTGCTTTAACCTGGAAAACTAGGCAATTGAACAAGTAGCTTTAAAAGCTAAAACCAGAAGTTAGTGGGAGAATTTAAAAAAAAAAGGGGGTTGGGAAGTCAAGAAACGTAACTATTAAGTAGTAAAAAATTTTTTGCTCAGCAAATGTATGCATTGTAAAATAATAAAATTCAGTCCTCCCTCAACAATAGGAGCTGGTAAAAGAATGACACAGCTAATATCTTTTCCATGCCTTCTCATTCTGCAATTAGTGCCCTTTTTTTCTATGTTTCTCCATGAATACAAGCTGCTTTTGAACCAAATCCCTCAGGTTTTCAGTTATAAAAAACTCCTGATAAAAATAAAATATAAAAAAACCCTTTAGGGACTTTTAAGTCAGAATGAAAATTGTAGCTTGCCCTGCCTCAGATTTTTCCACTCATTTTCTTTTTGTATAAGGCCTGAGCTTCATCAATAAAACTAAATGATAATAACACATTAGTCAAGATACTTCTGCACAAAACCTCTCCCATTAACACACTAAACTTCACTCCCACAGAATTAAAAGATTAAAAATAAACTAATTACTCAGAATTTAGCATCCTAAGTAACCGGTTCCAGCCACCTGGCTCACAGCTGCTATGGAAACTACTCAATTAATCAAAATAAGGTTTTTTTTTCTGATTATTTAAAGGAAAAGAGAAAGGAATGAAACCCCCACACACACTCTGTAGGAATAACCTTCCCTTCTGAGATATTCCAGAGAGATTTTAATCAGTCCAAAATGTTAACATATGAATACTACTATTGCAGAGAATTTGGAGCTTATAATAAGATGGTGAAAAACTTTTATTCTCTTCTCTGGCCTCCTAGCCCTATAGATGTATGAACATCTGGTACAAAGGTTTACCCTTTGTGTAGTATTTGGTAAAGATGAGAGTAAGGGAATGACAGTTTCAGCTGTCTCTTGCTCTGTTTCCATCACATGGGTGAAGATGAATGAGTGCTTCATAGCTAGCAAACATCACAACTTATGTGTGAAGAGTTCTGCACAGACAAATCATGTTTGACACATGGTCATACTGTATGTGTGGGGAGGAGGAAAGTGTATGTGTAGAAACGTGTCTTGCATTCACCTGTGACTTATAAATACATTTGCAGGAAACTAGGATTAAAATGCTAATTTAACACGGCCCAACATTTTCAAGAGAAATTAAGGAAAGTAGGTAGTAAACCCCTTACAGGGCCCTTGAAAAGTCAAATCTGAACTGCCTTTAATTATACCAATTCAATGACTTCGTATTAGAAGTGATCTGTCAAGCCTTAACCCTGGTTTCAATGGACCTGGAAAGAATAAGACTGTAATGTAGAAAAAAGAGAAAACATGAAATAAAATAGAAACTGAGTAATTGCTGTAGTCCAACTTTAGATCTCAACAATAAATCATTATCAAGTGGAAATGTTTCTACCTGTGTCCTGTAGACATATGTGATCTAAGAATAAATATGGTATCAGTACTTTAACCTTGGTAGGTAGCGTAAAATTTGGAAAAATGGCCTCTATCGGTTAACAAGATAGCCCTACAGACACCTGCTTGGTAAGATGAGCTTGTTAAAACAAACTGTTCTTTAATGCAGCCAAGCACAAAATTGCATATCCAGGGCCAAGAAATGAAAGATACATCTACAGAATTTACAGAGAAGAGGCAGGTGGAAGAACAAGTCTGACACAGATTAATTTCACCAAAATTTAACTGACTGAAAATGTAGTAGCTCTCTGTGAAAACGAGAGATTTATATTCAGGGGACAGTTCATGTATCTCTGTTACAAACCCATCCCAGAACAGAATGAATGAAAATGCCTGTTTTACATTCTTGGTAATAGAGATGAATATAATCTTTTTAAACTATCTGGCTTTGGGTGGGGTGAGAATATGATCAGGGTTGGTTCAGAGCCAGGAGAAAGACTTACCTTACACTGCTGTGGCTGGGTCCTTTCAGTTTTCTCCTTTTTTTAGCATCTTCTTCTGAACTTTTTGGTTTTCTCATTCTTGTAAAAAAAGATCATGAAAAGCTTGAAGGATCACAATGAACTAATAGTTAAATACAGGTTCTCATGTGAAACTAGAGCCCAAAAGACTAGTGGGATTCATAGCTTCATAAGTCACAAGGCAATGAATAGGAATGGTACATAGAGGATCTCCTTGCTTCTGTATAAAACACTGGTGGGACAGGCATGGGAATATGGGTCTAATTTTTACTATTTTCAAAAGCATGCTGAAAAATCAGAGATGATACAGAGAATAGCAATATTCTCATTCAAAGACTGGAGGAAATGTCTTCTAGCAAAAGACTCAGAGTTCAATTTAACCTAGCAAAAAGACAGATTGAGCAGAAACTTAGTTTATAGCATGTTTTCATGGAGGAGACACCATATACTAAAGGACTAGTTGATGTAATAGTGCCTTTTGCTCTTTAGCTGTGCTGAATACAGATATGCGGTGCAGCCCTGTCAGGGTAGAATTAGTGTGATGTATAAAATAAGATAATAATGTATGACTATGTTGATCTTGAACAAAGTGGTATTCTGTGTTCCTTATACATCGGTGGGAGGTTCTGGGAACAAAGAACAACATGCTTCTGATTTATAAATGGTAATTGGTAATGTGGGTTAATTTGACTGGACATCAGGCTGATTCTTTTGGATATCATAAAAATTTAAACAAAGGAACCAAATGGAAAAACAAATAGTCTATATCACATTGATGTATTCATTTCAGTTTCAGCGAGCTATTTGATCTAACTATGTAGCCAATAAATGTTAAGATGAAAAGTACCCAGGAACACGCACGGAACAGTAGCAGCTTTTCAAATATTTATGTTTTCATGTTAGCTTTTTTTTTCTCTTTCAAACTATCAAACGGTATGAGTCTGCACTAAAGTGAGACTTTCATGCCAGCAAAAATGTTCAGATCTTTCAAACTAGAAACTTAAATGCATTTACCTTTTGGATTATTTTTGTAATTTTCATAACTGGCATTCCGCTGGGACTGGTATGTGTGCTGGCGGGAGGTGGGTAATGGCCCCACAAGGATATGCTTTGCTTTCTTCAAATAAATATAGGCATACATTAGCTGGAAAAGCATCTTGGGAGAAATTTACTTGTCAGATTGCCGGCGTTGCATTGCAATCAGGCATTGTTATTGCTTATTTGTATTACAGTAGTGTGTAGGGTGGGTGAGACTGCCATTATTGTAGGCAGTAGATTACACAGCAAAATAAAGTCTCTCCTACAGGAAGTCTTTCAAAAAACTCTTAAGTATGAGAAAGGAATTAACAGCTCAGGGAAGTGAAGTAACTTGCTGAAGGTCACACAACAGATCAGAATCAGAGCTGCTGTGGAAGTCCAGGATTGCTGATTCCTTTTGGCCCAGGCTGTTGAACCAGTCCAAAGAAAGATGCATTCCTATCCCCACTGGGTGTAAATAAGATGTTCTGTCCAGACTAACAGCTGGCAGAAATCAGCTGAACCCTGCTGAAGTCAACAGAGATGAATCACAGAATCATCTAGGTTGGAAAAGACCTTGAAGATCACCTAGTCCAACCATTAACCTAACACTGACTGTTCTCAACTACACCATATCTCTAAGCACTATGTCAACCCAACTCTTAAACACCTCCAGGGATGGGGACCCCACCACTGCCCTGGGCAGCCCATTCCAACGCCTAACAACAGGTTCTGTAAAGAAATACTTCCTAATATCTAGTCTAAACCTTCTCTGGCGCAACTTGAGGCCATTACCTCTTGTCCTATCGCTTGTTACTTGGTTCAAGAGAGTCATCCCCACCTCTCTGCAACCTCCTTTCAGGTAGCTGTAGAGGGCGATGAGGTCTCCCCTCAGCCTCCTCTTCTCCAGACTAAACCCCAGTTCCCTCAGCCGCTCCTCCTACGACATGTGCTCCAGACCCTTCACCAGCTTCGTTGCCCTTCTCTGGACACGCTCGAGTAATTCAATGTCCTTTTTGTAGTGAGGGGCCCAAAACTGAACACAGTAATCAAGGTGTGGCCTCACCAGTGCCAAGTACAGGGGCAAGATCACTTCCCCGTCCCTGCTGGCCACGCTATTTCTGATACAAGCCAGGATGTCATTGGCCTTCTTGGCCACCTGGGCACACTGCTGGCTCATGTTCAGCCGGCTGTCAATCAACACCCCCAGGTCCCTCTCTGACTGGCAGCTCTCCAGCCACTCCTCCCCAAGCCTGTAGCGCTGCTGGGGGTTGTTGTGGCCCAAGTGCAGCACCCGGCAATTGGCCCTATTGAAATTCTCCCAGTTGGCCTCAGCCCATCCCTCCAGCCTGTCCAGATCTCTCTGCAGAGCCTCCCTACCCTCGAGCTGATCAACACTCCCACCCAACTTGGTGTCATCTGCAAACTTACTGAGGGTGCACTCGATCCCCTCATCTAGATCATCAATAAAGATGTTAAACAGGAGTGGCCTCAAAACCGAGTCCTGGGGGACACCACTCGTGACTGGCTGCCAATCGGATTTAACTCCGTTCACCACAGCTCTTTGGGCCCGGCCATCCAGCCAGTTTTTTACCCAGCAAAGCGTGTACCCATCCAAGTCACGAGCAGCCAGTTTTGTGGGAAATGGTGTCAAAAGCCTTACTAAAGTCAAGGTAGACAACATCCACAGCCTTTCCCTCATCCAATCAGCAGGTCGCCCTGTCATAGAAGGAGATCAGGTTTGTCAAGCAGGACCTGCCTTTCATAAACCCATGCTGACTGGGCCTGATCATCTGGTTGTCCTGCATGTGTTCTGTGATGGCACTCAGGATGTGCTGCTCCATCAGCTTCCTGGGCACCGAAGTCAAGCTGACAGGCCTGCAATTTCCCGGATCATCCTTCTGACCCTTCTTATAGATGGGCATCACATTGGCCAATTTCCAATCTGTTGGGACCTCCCTGGTCAGCCAGGACTGCTGGTAAATGATGGAAAGCGGCTTGGCGAGCACCCCAGCCAGCTCCTTCAGCACCCTCAAGTGTATCCCGTCTGGTCCCATAGACTTGTGTATGTCTATGTGATGCAGTATATATGATGTCTATAGATGTATTTAATTATACCGCCTATAAGTATAATTTGCTTTAGGGTTTGTCATCAGAATTCTTGAACTGATCTTAAGGTAAATGGAATTTTAAAAGCACACAATAATCATAATGAAATACCAGTATAATAACAATAAAAAAATAAAAATATTCTGAAGAAATCATAGAACAAATGGGAAATCTGATTTTAAATAAGGTGTGACTGATAGGATGTGCTCAGAGGGGGTCCTCAGAGCCTCCAGGGGCCTTTGTTAACATTTTGCTACCTAGCTGATTCTTCTCTCAGTGATTGTTCATCTCTTTTCTGAATACTTCTAAATAAACCCTGCCAGATGTCACTCATCCCATGGGATTCTCAAACACTGAGGGATGGTTTTCTTTGTTTCAGAAGATGTTTGACACCATCACAGAGCACGTATTGTTTTTCTTTAATTGTTCCAGAGTCTCCTTGTGCTGAGCTACCATCTCTCTGCTGTATCATCAGCTTGAATTATACACCTCTGACACTTTGCTTTATTATCACTATTCTCTGTGGATTTCTAAGGATCAAAGTATAAACTACAGGGCTGTAGGCTAACAACCCGAGAGCCTCCAGTTGGCAAGTCTTCAGCAGCCAGTGCAACTCACCTTCTTCATGCTGGTGGGAAGTTCTGTGAGAGCTTTTTATGCAGGAAACCCTTTCCTGCTCAGTTTTGGGCTAGTGAAAGCTTTGAAACATAGCTTTTTTTTAGCTGAGTGTTTTTTGTGAGTGGTTTTTTGCCTTCCCTTGTGTATTCCCTGATTTCTAACCTGAATTTAAAAAAAGAAAAATTATTTAAGTAACAGAAGATTTGTTTTTTTCATTCTCTTACTAATCCAACTTGATCAATTGCACTCAATGTACCTGGAGACTCTCAAAGGTCAAGAAGAAATTGTGGTACTTCCCAACTCAAACTATACATAGCATATAATTTCTAGCCATTGATCCAAAAAAGAGAGCCTACAAAACCCAGAGCCTACAGGATGTGTTTGAATGAGGAATTCCTAGAATATACAAACACCTACTCTATCTCCCTTCTCATAGGGAACTATTCCTTACAAACCAGTGAACCAAAACCTCCAAGAGTCCCCAGGTTATTTACTCTTGTGATAATTGTAGCATGAAACTGCTGGCCTTCTAGTATTTTGCCTCTGAGATTAGTTCACTGTTTAATTGATTTCACATTCCAGGCTAATATGGCATGAGGTGATGCCTGCAAATTGACTAGGCTTTGCGTTGTGATAGTACAGTAAGAGTTGGTACAGCACAACAAACAAAAGGAGAGGAAAATGTCAGTATAAAGCACAGACATGATGCCCAGGCTGCTTATCCCACATGTAAGGAGCTAAAACGAAAATTCCCTAAAAATTCTGTTCCAAATCTAACTTTCGTGAGGTAAAAACTTATGGTCTCCTGCCAGCTCTGGCTAATTTGTAGTATGAGGCCCTGAGAGAAGATGACAGCTGCAGACGGTGTGGAAGGAAAGCCACCTTGCAACACATTTTGTCAAGTTGCAGTCTCTGGCATTGGCCCAGGGCCGGTATTGCTGGAGACATGATGAAGTGTGAAAAGTCCTGGCAGGCATTTTAGACAAATAAAAGATGGGAGGCAAGGGAAAATCAGGACCAAAAGAGATTAATATTTGTGAGGTTTATAGCAGAAGAGGGAAAGCAATAGGAAGTAAGAAAGCCCCCATAGGGAATTTAGTGCCACAGCAGCAGATTAAAAACAGGATGGACCTGAAGAGGAAGCTTATTTTTTCCAGCTGGACCTTCACCTGAGAGCAGAGATCAGGTTGTGCTCAGCAGTCAGAGAAAAGTAAATAGGCAATAAGGAGAGAATTTGCAGTTCCAAAATATTAAAAAGCTCAATGAGGCTGTTTGTGTGTGTAGTGGGGGGACCAAGGGGTGGAAGACTTCAGGGTTTTCTAAGCTGGGAACAGTAATGGCAGTATGGCACTATGAAACTCTGTATTTACTGTGGGGGATATCTCTGCAGTCTTGGTCTCACATGTGTGAGTTGGTGTCATCCTAGCTGCACATGGAGATGGGAATTGCTGGACACTCCTTCCCTTGAGTTCTGGTTCTCTTGAGAAGAAAGGTCTGAGAGTGTGGAGGAAGCTCCAGGAGGAGCTTGATCTGGAGGATCAGGCATGATCATAAGGATGGACTAAGTGTCAGAACACAGGTGGAGTCACTGTCTGATCCCACTGGTTGGACCTGCTGGGTGGTGGGGTCTATTGGATCTGCTGGAAATCTTCAGTGTCCTGGGTGAGCTGGGAATACTCTAGGAGTTTTTTGGAAGTAAGGTTAATCACATTACCCAGGAGAAAGACAAAACCATTTGGAAGAAGTTAAAAAAAACTTGAAGTAAAGCCTCAGAGAAGGGCCAATAGGCTGAATATAATGTACAAATTGCAAATTTCACAATAGAATCCAGAAGATGTTCTTGTTTCCTGGAATATGGTAAATTCCTGGACTGTATTCTTGTGAAAATTCTAGCAATTTTTGTCTGGCCAGTTTATTATATCGGAGGTTGAAGCTTTGGATGATTTTTTTTGCTCATGACCCACCAGCAGTTTTAAGAGGCAATGTGGTGCTATTTTAGGCAGTAACTTGCCATGGCTAGATTTTGTCCAGTGAAATCAAGGGCATTCTTTTGTTTTCATTATATTCTTCCCAGGAAAATTGTATCCATTTCCTAATTATGCAATGCATCACTGACAGACCACAGAGTAGCAGTTCTTAGCTGATGAGAGAGAAGTTACTGGTGGAACACAATTCTCTCTAGTGAGATACAGATATATTGCAGCAGAGGCGACCTACAGAAACCAAGCAACTAAGTGCTGCTCATATCATGGAGGACCAGGTAGACAGTACTGGGGCTTGGTTCCAACAAATGAGAAGATAATACAAAGATAATTACATGGCAAAGTCAAAAAGAATTGGCTGGGCAGTCATCCCAGTTGCGAGCTGGTGTCCTAAAATCAACAGTGTAAATAAATATGAGGCACATGCAGCCCTTAGATGGGAGGAAAGGGGGAGAGTGGTAGGAATCCATGGTGTGTGGTAGTTCTGACTCTTCCCGCTGACTTCAAGTTTGATGAATCCCCATGCTCTGTTCCCTCTTAAAAAATCTTCATTCCAATTTCCTTCTCATGAGACATCTCCATTTGTGTCTTTTATCCCTGTTACTTTTCAGTCCCTGAGTACTACTGTTTTCATCTAATTTTCTCATACATGTTTTCTGTCTCAGCTTTGTCTACCTGCTACTGACAGAGAGGTGTGGTCACCAACCAACTCTGAAGGACAAAGAAGACAGACTTTTTAGAAGCGAAAGGAAATTCTGGTCCCTCTATCTTCGAAATATAAATTTTGTCTCTTCTTTCTTCTCCAGCAGACATTGCAAGGAGTCTGACTGCACCCTCAGCAAGTTTGCCGATGACACCAAGCTGTGTGACGCAGTCGACACGCTGGAGGGCAGGGATGTGCCATCCAGAGGGACCTGGACAGGCTTGAGAGGTGGGCCTGTGCAAACCTCATGAAGTTCAACAAGGCCAAGTGCAAGGTCCTGCACATGGGTCAAGGCAATCTCAAACACAGATACAGGCTGGGTGATGAGTCGACTTGGAGCACCCCTGAGGAGGAAGACTTGGGGATATTAGTGGATGGAAAACTGACTGCGAGCCAGCAACGTGCGTTCACAGCCCAGAAAGCCAACCATGTCCTGGGTTGCATCAAAAGTATGGCCAGCAGGTGGAGGGAGGTGATTCTCCCCCTCTACTCTGCTCTCATGAGACACCACCTGGAGTACTGTGTCCAACTCTGGGGCCCCCAGCATAAGAAGGACATGGACCTGCTCAAGGGGGTCCAGAGGAGGTCATGAAGATGACGAGAGGGCTGGAGCACCTCCCCTATGAGGACAGACTGAGAGAGTTGGGGTTATTCAGCCTGGAGAAGAGAGGGCTATGGTGAGACCTTCCAGTACTTAAAGGGGGCTACAGGAAAGATAGGGAGGGACTCTTTATCAGGGAGTGTAGGGATAGGATGAGAGGTAACGGTTTTAAACTGAAAGAGGGTAGGTCTAGATTAGCTATAAGGAAGAAATTCTTCACTGTGAGGGTGGTGAGGCACTGGAACAAGTTACCCAGAGAAGTTGTGGCTGTCCCAACCCTGGAAGTGTTCAAGGCCAGGTTGGATGGGTCTTTGAGTAACCTGGTCTAGTGGAAGGTGTCCCTGCCCATGGCAGGAGGGTGAGAACTAGATGATCTTTAAGGTCCCTTCCAACCCAAACTAGTCTGTGATTCTGTGATTAAGCCTGGCTAGATCAACCTGATTCTACCCAGAAAAATGATGGCAATTCAGGAGCACTGTCTGGAAAGACTTAAGCTCTTCTCTTGACCTGGGATAAGCTCAGTGATACCTGCCTCAAAGTACAGGGACATTTTCCTTTAGGACTTTCCCTAAGCTTATGCTGCAGCTGTAGTTTCTTGCTCTGGGTTTGAGTGAATAGTGAGATGCATTTTTACAGAGATGGAAGATTTATCATGCCTTCAGGTATCCTGAATGGCTATAAAATCTCTTTCAATGCACTTTTCCTGGTATTTTAATTGCAGTGTTTTGCAATTCATTTCAGTTTCAAGTGCCACTGGCATGAAAAAACCCTTTATTGCTGCGGTGTTGTTGAAAGAGTATAAAGAGAACTCTTCACTTCTGCCAGAAAGCTTGCTCAAGGGCTGTATCTTGAGGATCAAAAGGTGTAATCCTACCTTTCCTTCAACCTTCAATGAAGAAATTAATGCTAAGCAAGAAAGGTATGTTTACAAACTAAATTAAGTGGGTGGAAGAAAGACTGGAGCAATGTATTCTGATGAAAAGAATCTTCAGGAAGGAAAAGGCTTGACTACCCTGTTTGTCCTTGCTCTTCATTGTCTGAGTTAACATAATGCTTTGAAGATGGTATTATTTGAGAAGAACACTGCTTTCTCTCTCTGGTCTCAAGAGGATCATGGATCACACAAGTTTCCCTCAGACAGCTTCACTTATGATGTATACAGACATTTGAGGAAACAGCTTTCGCGACCATCTTCTCATGTTCTTCATTGTCCCAGAGCAAATAATTTAAGAAAGGAATAAATTAATTTCCCAAGAGCAGTGAAGAAGAGGGAGAGAGTAAGGGGTCAGACAAAACTGAACCACTAAAACCAAGACATAATCACAACACCATGTCAGGATATGGTTATGCTGTTATCCTATTTAATACATATCTGACACTTCATAAAATGTCTACCATGGAAATATTTCTGTCTACTACTTATGTTCAGCAAAAGTTTGTCCCTCATGTCTGTGCAGAACCCACCTGAAGTCAGAGAGTGCCTCAAGCATATAGTTCTGTCTGCATAGATCTTCTAGTAGGATCATTTCTTGGGTTTCTTTTATGCTATGGGTGATGCAATGATGTCGCAATAGTCATGCCTTTAAGAATCAGTCAAAATCAAGAATCCAGCGGAGAATAAAGTTGTGTAATAACTAAAGGTCTCACTGGGGACTTGAGACTTAGTTTCACAACCCTCACAATCATCCTGTATGTTTTTCTTGGCAAATAATTTTAATTTTTTGTGCGTCAGTTCACCCTAAGTGAGAAGACAGTACTTTATTAAGAATATTGTGACAGTAAAGTTACTGAAAACCTGAAAAGTTCCTACTGTGATAGGGACCATATGTAAACCTAATTGTAAGTCCATACAGACTGTAGTCTGTGTCTGTCATTGACTGTAATTTCAGTATAAGATTCAGAAGAAAAGGAAATTTTTGTGTCGTCTGCTCTTTCGGTCTCATTTATATATTACGCGTATCCACAGTTCCACAAGTCCCCTAATAGCTTAGATTTAGGCTTCTATGGTTTTATTTTACTGAGTTCCCTGCAGGATAGAAAGGGTTTATTCCTACAAATGACACAGAGAAGATGGTAGAAACTGTTAGGTGGAAAACAGGACTTATACTAGGTCCTAATAAATGGACCTGGATCAAACATTAGTATCTCAAGAAATAATTCAGAGAAAAATTCCCGCAGGACAGGAGACACTAACAAAGAGCAACAACTTTTAGGCACCATGAATACTTCTGTAAGTGATGAAGGGATTAGGTGGAAGGGTAGAGCAATCTCAGAAGTGCCTGACCCTTCCTCCACCTACTTCTTTTCCACACAGCAGCTTCTCAGATAACCTGTGAATGCACTGCCTGCTTCTGCATTTGGACATGTCTACTATTACACCAGTCTGTTTACTGCCATGATACTGACGTATTAAGCATGAGAATTCGACACAGAGGATTTCTCATGTTTCAGAGGATGGGACTCAGTGGTTTGTTACTAAAGACGTTTGGTCTTTGGTTGTCCCACAGGATGCCCTGCATCATACCACTCATCAGTGGTATGATAAGTACCTCACTCAGGTACCCGCATTACTGAAGTATTACTTTATTGCTGTTACTTTTTTTTCCCATCACAGAGATTCCCCTATTCTATCTATGGAACAAATGCTTCCATATATGAAAGGGAAAATGAGAATGTGTTCATTTCTTTTGGACTTTTGTTGGACATGTGCATAGGCACACTGAAATCATAAAATGAGGTAGACTGTCACATTGCCTTTTGTGTGCTTTTCTTTGATTTAATGGCTTTTCAAGACTAAATACTGTTGAAATAAAAAAGAGTATGATAGGCACCTGAACACCCATTTGAGTACGAGGGATGGCATTATAAGATGGACATTTTTCTTCCTGACTCTCTTTTTGTTCCTTTTTTACAGACTCTCCTGGTAATACTAACTTAAGTAGCACACAAGGGTGTTGTGCAGATTAATTAAGTGCTAAGTATTATTAAGCGGACCGCAAACCTAATAAAGTTTGAGTTGAACTTTTGAACCTATGCTGTTCATGTGGGTTCTAAATTAGCTAAACGAGCTTACAGAATATTACAGTATCCAGATGAAACAACTAGGGTGAATTTAGGTATGTAAATGTAATTACTTGCCTTGGAATTTGGCCAAAACGCCATAGACAGAGTACTAGCCATGCTCTTACAAAAACAACTGTAGTTTTTTAACTACTACAGTAGTATACTTCTTACATTGGAAGGATTTTTAAATTAAATATGATTGGATTAAAGATGATTGAAGGAATATTTTTCAGGTTTTTGAAAATTCATCTCAAAATAAACCCATAAAGATTCTCAGTAGAAACCATGTGATTTTTTTCAGAAGAGTTTTGATCAGTCATAAAAATGGGGAAGAAAGTGAGGTTTTGTTTGAGATCTTTTTAATCCAGAAAGAAAAATCATGTCAAGCTATACTTTTGATTAAAGAAAAAAAGTAAAGGGCAGTTTGACAACAGAAGTTAATCTATCAGAAATAAATTTCACTGAAGAGAAAATGCCATGTCGAAGAGGGTGATTCAGTTTGTAAGTGACTGTTTCATGCATTGGCAGTGCTTTTGTCCCTTGACTACAAAAGAAGGTAGGGGTTCATTCATCTCATTCATATTAGCAGTTTAAGTTATCTAAGCCTCAGCCTGAACAATAAATTCCTTCTGTATTAAATATAGAGAGATATCACCAGGAGTGATTCAGTTTATCTGTTTTAGATACTGGTCTAGAATAGGATGAATCTCCTTCTAGTGATGTTTGTCTCCACCAACTTTAGACATGACCATGTGGGACTAAGTGTCAAGCTTTCAGATGACTAGAGGCAGGTGAAATGAGCTTCTCCTTAAAATGACTATACTGCTAATTTAAGCATCTCACTTGGGTGTGCTCATGCAGGATAAATGAATCCACTCCTTGTGTGGATGCCAGGGAAAGGTGCTAGCATAAGCAAAATACATTCCAGTACTTGAAGGAACATGAACTTCAGGGGTGTAAAACATGAGAGCTACTGGGACTTGAGCACACCTTGGACAGAAGCAAGTTAACAATGGAAGAACAAAGTCAAAGTCTACTGTGGGATTTATGAGATCCAAGTATAATCCCCAGGTTTGTGGATTTTTTTTTAAAATTCCCCTCATCTCTATATGTTGCAATGTTATCATCATTTTAGATTATATATCTTCATATGGAGGCTTAACCTTTATGTTACCTGTACAGATTTTTTTTAACATTTGCAGTGCTGGGTTTCAGATCTCATTTTATTGATTTTTATAATCTGAACCATAGGGATGGCATAGTCAAGCCACCAGAAGGTTATTATCTTCTGGGTGGAGAAACAAGGAACTGTGCATGTAATTTATGAGATCATCTATAGTATGATGCACTGAAGAACCTGATCATTTTAGTAAAGTCTCTATATATAAAGTACTAGTGAGGACTTTGCACACCGTTATTGTAAAACCTGATCTAAACATTCCTTCTCCTGTGTATAAGCAGACAGATCTTTGCTCAGAAAAGCAAACAAGCAATGACCATCATTAGCATTTATTATCAGCTGCTTTGAACTTAGCGCACTTTTAAGTATGAGTTTGATTAGCTATTTGGCATTCATCTCAAGGGCCTTCTTCCAAAACACGCAATAAAAATGAAATGCGTAATAACCTTCAAAAAGACTTCTTTTTTGCATGCACATATCTTTGTACAAAATCTTCATTTTAAAGAAAATTAAAATCTGGAAATGAAATGCTATTATGGAACAGCATAGAGTTTGAACATGTACAGTGCACAGATAAACACTATTTTTTAAAAAAAAAAGGTTCCCACTGATGCCAAGATTTTGTAAACCTTAAGTGAATTCAAGGTAAGTAGCCCCATCCACACTTTTCAATAATTGTCTCACTTTCCTATGAAATAGAACCAATTTATATTTTTTATTTCTGTCTACATTTCTCGCTGTACGGTCCTCAGAAAACATTGCAAATACAGAATTTTACAGTAATCCAGGAAACTGTTGTGTCATTTTATAAATGAAGAAATGGAACACAGTTGAATTAAGTGAGACAAATTCAAAAAGCAAGTTTTTTGTAACTGACATTAAAATTAGTATCTAATTTTCAGTATTCTGGGGTACTGTTCTGTCTGTTATTCTTTGGTTTGAAATAATTTTGATAAAGAAAAGGATTTATTAACTATTTCTCTTTCTCTTTGTGGGTCTCAAGAAGAGAGTGAGACTTCACTCAAAATACTTGATCCTAACAAGATTCAAATCAAGCATTTTCAGATGCAATTTATATTTTGAATTTGGAAGACATTTTTAGTCTTAGAAGAAAATACAGTAAAGCTAAAAGAGAAAAGGCCATGTGGTTAAGCAAGAATCTTTTTATTTAAAAAAATCCTGAATCTTCGTAAGTTTTAATATCAAGTAAGAAAATTAGTGATATTTGAACAGTGAGATCGGGAAAGCTAACCTAGCATACAGGCTTGTCTTCTAGGAATGTTCACTTTCCTCTTAGCATATGTTGATTTATATGTGTAAGCTGTCCTTAACAAGCTGAAGATAAGCCTCTGTTAAAAATGAGTTTATGCTTTGGTTTTTGCATGTCTTTCCAGCGTAACTACATGGAGCAGCCTTCAATAGCCAGTGCCTCTGAGCTGGCAGACCGCTTTCTGTTGCTTTGTATGAACATAGAAATTGCCAAAACTGTTCAGTACAATAGTCCGCCTTCCTAATATCCTCTTCCTGACAGCAGCAAATGTTAGATGCTTAGAGAATCAGAATAAGAAACAAGATCAACGTTGCATAAATTTTCCTGGCATTAATTATTTTAAGGATTTCCTGAACTAAGAAGTTTCATATGGTCCTTTCAGTTAAATAGGAACTCCTCTTCATCACTATGAGGATTCCTGTTTTGAATCCATTGTCTTTTCTGAACTGTCTGAACAAGTTTCACAGTTTAATATTTATAGCACAAAAAATATGTTTCCATTTGTTCACCTTATTTAACCTGCTGCCTGATTATGTGATGCAGTGACTGCTCTTTCTTCATTCTTCATTACTTTCTAGTGCTATATCATATGCTACAGATGTTGTCTTTTATCCAGAGATTTATGCATTGTTTATAGCGTTAATTTCCAGACTCCTCTGATCCCACAAAACCAGGGAAACATAGAGCTATTCAAAATTTAATTTTCAATTCTGCTGAAAATGTTAGTTGTGATTCAAGAAAAGCAAAGTGATGTCTCTGTAGTTTTTGACTAGGAAGACTGTTGTCATATTCAGCTCTGGTTTTAGGAAGAAAGCAAAATTTATCTGAATCTGTCAAAACTAACAGAGGAATAAAGCAGAGCTGCTGAAAAGGCAGAACGGCTCCCCAAGTGCCCCAGCCATGCAGCCCAGCTGGAGGGAAATTTGTCAAATTTCACCTTCTGCCAGAAACTCTGTTGCGACTGGAAATGGAAATAGGCAAGAGCTTTTCAGCTGGTGGTTGGCAGCTGACATATATTTCTGAAAGAGGCTTTTCCCTCTCCCCTGGAAATACCTTCACAAGGTATTTCTCACTTGTGAATTTTCCCTGCAATATGGAGCCTTTTCCTTTTCCTTTTCCTTTTCCTTTTCCTTTTCCTTTTCCTTTTCCTTTTCCTTTTCCTTTTCCTTTTCCTTTTCCTTTTCCTTTTCCTTTCCTTTTTTTTTCCCCCCTCAATAACTTTCTGTCTTTCATGTCTCCCAGCTCTAAGCTCTGGTAAGGCCTGAATGGAGAAATTCTGCCTTAGTACAGAATTTCTATCAATTGTATTTTAGACCATCATTTGTCAAGTTCAATTTTAAAGTGCCAAGTGATGGGGATTTATTTAATGACATTTCTTTTCCCAGAGTGTCTTTGGTGATTTTCTTTCAAGCTCACTTTCATCCTTCTCTGGTAATTAAAACCTTTTGAGAAGAAGATAAAAATTAAACTTCCACTGATACTTCATTCTTTGTGAGCCTCTCTGCCAAGGCTCACTGCCTTTACATAAAATGTGATTCTCCTCTGAAATTGAGTGTACAAATTAATATATGAGATTCATTTTTATTTCCTTTCTTGCTCTACTTCTAGATGTCTAGCTACCATCAAACAATACCAGTCTATTAGAATAGTCTCAATGACAAATTCTTGGACTTGAGTAACTTTATAAATTGTTTCTGCAAAAATTAACAACTCTCATTATAACAGCTAATTACCTAAGTTTTGCTGTGTATTTTCTTATCATGATCTAATGTCTTACATAAGTTAGTGTGCTAATTTTTCTGGTTGATATTTATCTCAAAGGTTATAGAATTTGAAGACTGCATCTCTCCTTTATTGTTAGAAGAAAAAGAAGGGAGGAAAAAGGGCCTAAAAGCACAGCTAAAGTCTTAGTTATAGCTATAAAAAGCCACTGAGCCTGATTCTAAGTCAATCCCAATCTTTCTTCCATTAGATTAAGCTGATTTGGTGTACAGGTGAAGGCTGCACTAGGTGAGTTGAATTCATTGAAGAAATGCCATATCTTCTGTCCTAGTGTGAGGTAAGGTGAGGTCAGATCTAGGTGTGTGTATAAGGAAGAACATAAAAGGATCATATCCCTCCAGACATTCAGCAGACTTTCTAGTTCTTCCTGAGGACGACAGTGAAGCAAGGACTTTTTATATCACACAAGAGCATAGGTAGGGGTTGCACATATTTTTTGCCTTTTTACAACACCAGAATAACATCAAGGGACCTGTAGTAGATATTCATAGAGGGTTTATTATGTTCAGATTAAAACCTAAGCAACACCCTTGTAAAAAGGGTTATGACCTTGTAAACTGAACAGGGTTGAAGGGGGCAATCATCTATTTGTTGGCTTCTGAAGTCAGCAGAAGAGTCTCAATGTCCTTGCACAGGGTAAGTAATCACCATATTTACACAGTTCCCTTTGAAAAAGACTTTTGTTCCCTAATGTGTCAGTATTGCAAACAAAATTTTGGGAATACAGTCTAATTTCTAGATCAAAGAAGTATTCAGAAGTTTAGATTCAGATCCTAAGAGTTTTAGATGTGCAATATATTAATATTTTGCTGATTTTTTTCAGGATGTTTTCACTGGCAATAAGTTCTTCCAGTGTTATTTTCTTAATGATAACAGGTGTTGTTCATATACTGCCTACTCAGTGAATGCTCTTCTCTTGAGATCTCCAGCTGGCCCATGGACTTATCAGTCGGCATTTTCAGTAAGAAATTATAACTTGGGGCAAATTAACTTGCCTCCAGGAGCTGTGCTGTTATTGAATTATTAGATATAACAGCACCATTAATGAGAGCCCTGGCTGAATGCTGTGTTGTGTGAGGTTTATGTTATGATTTGGTTTGAAAAGTTACCAAATGCTTGTGATAAGGTTGCAAGCTACACAGCATCACATGGGAAAACATTCCTGTTTGGATCTAAGCGTGTTTTTGATTATATGAATTCTGAGTTCTGGACCACTTTCCACACCATCTGCAGCCAATCTGCATTGCCTGGGAAATTCAATCAGACATCTTGCCCATCTGTAAAACCAGAACTGCTCCGTTACTGTTTCACCATAATTAATGGGGTTTATTTCATTTGCTTCTTTGTTTACTGCTAGCCCTGCTCTCTAAATCCCATTAGGAAGGTGCAGACTAGTTTCAGCACCTGATTAAAATGCTTCTAGAAGTATTATCTAAATTATCTAAAAAAAGATTATTTTACTTGATAAATTAAATATGTCAAATTGGGCGGTTATGGCAGATATGGGAATGTATATGTTTTGTAGTTCCAGCCTTAAATAAGTAACTGTTTCCAAAATCTCCTTTTAACATACTGCAAATTGGTATTGCATGTAGTTCTAGGAAATTAGATAATATTGCTCAAAACAGGTACATTAAAATCAGTGTTAAAGAGGAATTGGGCAGGTGATAGTAGAAGGCTAGAGAACCACTGCCAGATTTGAAAGGATAAAAATAACATACTAAGAGTTAGGGCTCGTGCAGCTGATTTGTATCAACTAAATAAAAAAGACTAAGTTATTCAATCAAGTCTGAGATAATCCACATTTTCTAGGCTGTGTATTTTTATTAAGAATAGCAAAGATGCAGAAGGAGGAAGAGTGAGAAGATGGACTCGAGATATTTCTAGTACCACATCCCGAAACTGCTTTGAGAGACCTGAGCTTGCTCAGAAGCACCATTGGTTTTCTGAGCTGCTGCATAAACAGAATCAAAACCCAGCTGCTCCTAGGCTAATAAAAACTATGTTAATCAAATAACAGAAAATGTTAAAAAGACCCACCAAAAACATGTGCTTTGTCCTTTGGTTTGAATTGCAGCTATAAACTGGTTGCCAATTACAAATTATTTCCATTTCTAATGTAAGGTCAGTTATCCCTCTTTATTGTTCCATTCTTAGACTGAAGAAATTCCTGGTTGAGATCTTTTGTAGGACTCCTAAACTGATAGATTTGTAAAACTAGAGGAAAATACCTTCAGCTATTTTAGAATCATAAAATCACACACACACACACACGTGCACACCTTTCTAGCCCTTGATGATCTTGAAAGCTTGTGGTTGAGGGGATGGTCTCTGGAGAGAGCAGGTCAGGTGTGGGCAGCTGATTTTTAAAAAGTGTTTTATGCAGGGATTTCATTATACCCACATAAAGCCAGAGAAAATCCTTTCCTAGGTTAGGCATCTGACCTAAGGTTACAGGATGTGATTATTTTTGTGCTCTTCCAGATAAAGGCACTGCTTAAGCACCCGTAGCTTTGGAAAAGGCCCTTGGGGACCAGCAGCAGGCAAAGTCTGCCTGTGATGCAAGACCATCACCTTCTTGCTGTGACTGTGTGTGCTCCATCTTAGCCAGACATAGAAAATTGAGATTTTAAATATAAGAGAGAGGCTGCAGCACATCTCCCAGCACATGTGCATACACCCACTCTTGCTTTACAGGCTCATTTCTTAACTAAGCCCCATATTGTTGCTTCTGTAGAGTAAAACCTTTAAAGCAAAAGATGAATGGGTCTAATACAGATTTTCAGTGAGTCCAGAAAAATAAATACTGTTTTAATGAGCTCTTTTTTGGACTCTCCACTCCTTAGGGCAGTTATTCTCCCTCATGAATGTCTGGAAATTGCTGAGCACTTTCTGGTCACTACCATCAACAACTAATGAATAAAAATGATGGTGATTATATCACAAGAAGCAGAACTCTGAAAAGCTTTAATCACAACAATGTAACAGATTAATTAGAATGTCCAAAAACCAGAAACAATACATGTGATTTTGAGATGTTTGAGTGGGAATTTTTACAAGTGTACAGAGAATTTTAATAACATGGAAAATCAATTATATTTACAAGAATCATAAATACATAGTAAACGTCAATGCCAACTCTGATATAATGACTTGCGTCAGTAGATCTCAAAGCACTTTATAAAGGAAGCATTCATTAGCGTCATAATGAAAACCAAATTAGTTTTGCTAATTTGCATTATGTGCAGGGCTGTATGATCAGGGTAGAAAACCAGGCAGATAGTTGTGTGTGCAAGTGAGTCAGTAATTTAACTTATTTATTGGGGTGTAGAAACTGAATAATGGGAGCTGAAATGTTTTGCAAGCCTAACAAAGAAAGGAAAAGATGAAAAAAAGAAAATGCTCTGGTTTGATCTGGATATGGTAAACTGCAGTGAATAAAAAAGGAGCAGTTGGTCTTTTCCCAGTTTTAAATTGCCTATAACGTACTTCTAAAAGTTATGAGGTTGTATATGATTAAGCAATTGACTTCACACATGTGCAATGGAATATTCTGCCCTGTTTTCAGTAGTTTATTCACCTGGGGCCTATGGAGTCCTGGTAAATCCATTTGCAAGACATCACGGAAGCAGCACTGGAGAAAAACCTTGAGAATGGCAACCCAGAGGGACTGCTTATTTTCTGTTTCCTGAAATGTACTTAAATTTTTTTTCAGTTTGACCTAAGGGTTCCAGTGTTTACCCACAGAGCTATGGTGTATGTCTATAGAACGTATAGTGCAGAAGCTTCCTCTGAGGCACCATAATCATAGAAACAAACTCTGTCACAGGTATGCCTTAGAGAAGTACCTTGTATTCTGGTCACATTTTTCCAAAAGATTGTTTTTATGCTAGGAAATGCTATGTCACTTCAACAGTTTGGGGACAACTTTTCACTTGGGAATAAGGTTTGCCTTCTATTTTTTTGAAAAGCTTTTTCATTTTTTAAAATGAAAATATTTTTTCTTCTTTATCTGAGTCTGGTTTTATTATTGTACATTTAATTTGGAAACTCAAAAAGTTGAAAATGAAGAAAAAAAGTATTGATTTGTTGAAACTATGTATTCCAGTAAGTCAAAATAACATCTTTTCTCTTAAAATTTCATTTTGCAGAGTACTATGGAATTATCTTTTCTTTTTTTTTCCTTTGTTTATTTCCCCTCTCAGGAAGAAAATTGCATAGGAGACTTGTGGAATTTTCCATGAAGTTAAAGTTCCAGCTTATTAGCTCCCTAGTATAGGCATCCAAGTGAGAAATTTGGAGTGAATATATTCAGACAATTCAGCTTCATTTTCTGATCCCTAATTGCACACACACAGAGGGATTTAATTTAAACATGAGTTCCTCCAGTGCTAGCAATTGTGTGACCTGTTGTTTGACCCATGTTTTTATTGAACAGATCTTTGCTTAGGACTTTTTTGCAAATTGTTAATCTGAGCTCTTTGTAATGCACTTTCTGCTTGGCCTTGTTCACAGTTGTCAGGTTTAAAACTATCCCCAACCTAAGCTGAGTTTTCCTCGTGACACCTGCTGTAAAGATGTCACAGAACATCTCTTTCCAAGTTCCTTGTATATGAAGACATTGACAGCTGTAACTCAATCTCTTCATACAACCTGGAGAAATCACTGAAAGCATTTTAGAAATACATAAGGACGGTGACCTTAAGAGTACATTATAAATTAATAAAATAGGTAATATTTATGGACCCTAACTTGGAATGATGGAGTATTTTTTCTTGCAGCAGCTGTGTCTTTTAGACTATTGTGCCATATGCTGTTATTTTCACCCACAGAAATTGTGATTAAAATGCTGTCCAAAAAGAATGATGTTCTTCAGCATAGGTTTTTGACCGTTCTTCATCTGGAGGTCTCAAGGAGATCTTCATCATCTCCATCTGGTACAACATTGTATCTCCTTGCTAAACACAGATGGAAGAGGGAAAAGAGTTTCTACTGATCAAACTCATATGAAGGCTGAGGAAACAAGAGATTCAAAAGCATTCAGATAGTAAGGAGCACTTCAAGAAAGATTAGGGAAATTCTTCAGACATTTATCACAAACTATCCTCCAGATGCTCACTCCAATCTATCAACATCCTCTGTTAACTCAAGCCAAATCTCTTTCATCAAAATCCTGCCTTGGCTAGCTCTTAGGAAACCAAAGAAAAATAAACGGGGTGAAGGCATTGAGTCAAACAATGATGTGTTATTTTCCATATTGTTGAACTTTTGTGGTGCAGTTTTGCCTGTGCCCCCGACCAGTGCACCAGACCATGTTTGGACAGGCCAGGGACCATACCAGCTAGATGGTTTTTCCAAGTCCATCCTGTTTTGAAAGGGAAAAAAATTCAGCTAGTTGAACATGAGGTGTGCATGCCTCTTGTCCTCAGGGTCAGAGGTCAGGCCTCAGCCCTCTCTGCTTTTCTACTATAGACACAGCCAGGAAGGCTACATATGTAGTGAAGAGGATAATTGAAGCAGTTTTGTGTCTGCTCGGGCCAGAGCCCCTGCTGTATACAGGTTAATGTCATACATGTCTCCTTTGTACATGTCTTCAGTGCTGCTCTCCTTAAACATGGACAGGTAATGCAACCCCAGTTGAATGTGGTCCATGAATGTGGAACATTAGCATTTTTTTGGGATTCCATGGCTATCAACAGCACCAGAATGAACTGACATACTTAACGTGCGTTTCTTTGCAAAGGGCCAGATCCAGAGTGGTGCTGGATGCCTCCTGAAAGGGAACAAGCATTCTCTGAGGAGTCAGTGGGAAGTGAAAGACCTCAGCATCTCTAAGACTGGGCCCAGCATGATGCAGAAAAAACACTGTTTCCTGCTAGTATGTACCTAATTGTATTGAATTGTAGTACTATTTCTACAGTGAGATAAGTTAATGAACCTCGGCTGATTATGCCCTAGTTTACTTAATAGTTCACATTATTATTTAAATGTGAAGCAGTAAGTATGCCAGCCTATAATTGTTTTTACTATTTCTCTTTTTTATTATAGTACATCTGTAGTATGTGGTTTAATTATGTTTTACTCTATACTCTATATGTAAATGAAGAGAATGGTCTCTTTTTTGTCTTACATGCAACAACGGTATCAGGGAAAGATTAGCAGCTGGATGGGTGAGGTCCAGGAATGGGAGATGGGGCAGATTCAGCAGGCAATCTGTGGGCAACCTTGACCAAGCTGTGTGGGCTGCATTTTCCAAAGCAGGAGACAGACCAGAAATCAGTGCACTGAGCAGTCCTCTGCCTTTTTTGTGTGTGAGAAGCTTTTCTCTGCTGCTGACGAAAACTGAGCATCATGGTGTGAAACAGAGATGCAGCTGTGAAATGGCTATAGATTTAGAAGTTAATGGGTAATTTTTCAGTCCTGCTGAGTGCCCAGAGCTCCTGTTCTCTTCAGAGAAGTTGAAGCTGTAGAAAATCAGGCCACTGCTTTACTTGCCTAAGTAAAGATTTAGTTTCCTGGCTGTTATGAGCCTTAGTTCCAGCATACCCATAAAAAGGATAACAGTCCTCTGGCAAAATATTGCTGCTTAGAAATGTCACAGTTGTTTCTTCACCACAAATCACATCCACCTGGAAACTATTTGCGAAGAGCAGGGAGAGCACGGAAACCTGCCTGCCATCAAAGCGCAGGCCTCTGCCACTAATCCTGGAGCACCACGCTTAGCACAGACACCTCTGTTGGATCATTTCTGGCTCTGGAGGTCTCAAGTAGTAGCTTTCCATGTGTGTTCTAGTCTGCTGTCTTTAGGCCAGTGCCGTCCTATCTCTGACTAATGAGTGGTTTTAGCCAGTAGGCAAGTTTCTGAAGCTAACAGTTTTTTACCTAGCAGTGTAAGCAGAAAAGAAGTTGAGGTCCCTACGCAAAATCCTGTGACTGGCCTAAGGCAGAAGGAGTGCCTGGCAGCAGGAGGGGAGGAGGGCGTAAAGACATGCAAAGCAGATGGAGAATGGAGCCCTGTGGGGCCACCAAAGAAAAATACCCAAGGCTCTCTGTCAGTAGCTTTCCTACAGAGTTTCAGGTGAATAAATTCCAGAAATGCTCCAAGACTTGGCTGAAAGAGTCTTACAGAACTGCCCCATGTTTTTAAATGTGAGTGGAAAATAGTGTGCATTTATTGTATTGTATTTTGCTGTTAATATGCTGTATGTCACATAAGTAATGGTTGTGTTGTAATGTACATACACAAGTGGGGAAAATAAAAGTAGAGAGAATATTCAGACTTAATTAGTGCTCCTTAAATGCTAGGTGATTACATATGCAACCATACTGGAGCACTGACATATGTGATGATTACTACCATTATCTAACAAGGTATATTTCTCCTCCTGGAAACAACATCTAATGCATCTAAAATGGTACAAATATGCCCAGTATAATAAGGCAGACTGGGCTGAGAGGCAATCTCCATTTCAGTTGTTTTACAGCCTTCACAACATGGGGGAGCTAATGAATTTTCGCCCAACTTTTTCACTCCCTGACCCACAAATTGCTATCTTTATTTTTTAAAATGACATAAACCAAACCAGAAGCCAAGAGGATGTTGATTGTTTTGCCTTTCTCCTGATCTCACCAAATACAGATTTGGTTCTCAGTGAATACTATTGTAATTTATTTTGTCCTTATAAATTTCAAAGCTAATGGTTTGTCCTATAGAAAGAATAACAGTGCAAAAATCTGAAACACTCCTTTCATTTTATCACTGTGATTCTTGTATTAGAATTGTGGCCTCACCCTGGAACTGCCATCTTCTGCTCCTCTGTCTCAGTGACCGGTGTCATCTGATCCTTTCTGCTGTACCAAATCTATCTGATTGCACAAATGGAGTTTCAGAGGACACCAACAGATATTGTCAAAAATCCAGGATCCAATGGTGAATTGATTTTATGAAGTCTGACATGAGGGCTCACACTCTCTTACTGTCTCCGGCTTGTCAGAGCAGGTAATAGGTATTTTTCTTTAATTTTAAAAGAGAGCAGTAAATTCAAACCTAGCAGTAACTAATGTCAACCCTACCTGCTGCACAAAGCTGGTTGTTTTCAGTTAAGAGTTGTTTTGCAGGAGGAAAATAAGAACTGTAATCAAATGTTTATGGGGAGGGAGAGGAGGAAAGGAGGGAAAGAGTTCTGAAGATCAAGATTACAAGGTGTTACTGTCCAGCAGAAAGATATTGGTGTGCTACACTGGAAGCACAAGAGAAATCTCTGCTTTGTAGGGTCACAGCAAAAAATAAAGATGCATTAAACAGATTCCTGATTTTGGGTTGCCTCCATTTTTGACCTCTCCAATGAGGATGACCCCAGGAATGCAGTTTTTAAGGCTAGTTTTGCAGTTTCAGAGGAAATGTCTGTTTGGACATGTGAAAATGAAACTCTCTGAAGAAAGAGGGAGAGTTGCTTTTTGGAAAACTTGACTCATATTCTTAGAATCTAAAGACACCTAATGAAATATAACAAAAAACCAAATATCTTTCCACACCTATTTCTACTGCGGTACAGTTATGTAGTTTAGATATAATAGAAGTGCTTGGAAAAAGTGCCCTTTGATTGTTACTTCAGGGTTTTAAAATGACAAGCCATAAAGGATGAAGACTGACTCTTTGATCTTAAAAAGCTTGAAAGGAGGGAGCTTTACTCTGTTCAAATAATTTCAAGTAATTGTAAGTAATCCGAATTGAGTCTCAGGGCTGCAGGGCTTTACATAAGTGATTCGCATTTGAAGAGGTTCTGAATAAACATGAATTCAGATTTCAAGAGCCTCTTTACAGTTTTAGACACTTTCAATAAACTTTGGTTAACCCTCTCAGGCTGAAGCAAGACATAACATGCCCACTGTGAAAGAGGCATCAGCCTACACAAGAAATTATGACAGATGTTAGAAGGATGAAGGAAAAGGCTGTGGTTATGTTGTGTATTAGTGCTAGCCAGATCTGCAAAAGGTGATGTCCTTTCTTTTGCACCTGGGGAATGGACAAGTCAAGGAACATTATTAAATGAGCTAGTGTCAGCAGGAAGCATGAACTAGGGAGCTTAGGAAAACCTATTCTACTGTGATTTGTAGGATACAAAATGCCTCAGTGTTCCCCTTACAGAGACAGGTGTCCATGATACTGGTGTTCGGCACTGAATGTCTTGAGTATGCAACCTGTCTGCAGCTCTGCAGCACTGGGAACAACCTGATCTCTGCTGGACACAAGGTCTTTGGGTCTCAGGAGGCTTCATGAAGTCGAATCAGAGAGGTATCCAAGGACAAACAGTCCCACAATCATAAATTGTTCAAAAAAAATGGCCTTGAAAGCTTGTCAGCTGTGGAAGGCAGACACCTGTGTTCCCTCAATAGAGTCACTTCTGGACCCTCTGAAGGTAATGACTAGACTTGGTATAAAGAGGCATTTGTTTGGATGGGCATGTGAAACAACACAATTGCAGGAACACTGAACCTTTTGCTGGTACAGAAAGACTTTGCTTTGGCATATCTAGCTGCCAGTGCGGTCTTCAGCTCCATGTAAGGCACTAAGGGTCCTATTACAATGTACTAGGAGAGTTAGTGTCTGCCTGAAAGACAGAGATATGTATACTGGCTCAAAATGAGACATGGACTAATTCTCATACACCTAGAAAAAGAGACATCTAAGAGGAGGTTTGTTAGAGATCTACAAAACCAGGAGTGATATGAAAAAATAATTGGAATGTGTGATCATTTTCTTTTCCAGTATGAGATTTAGCAGGCATCATAGAGAAATCTGCAGACAAAACCATCAAATGGAGTTGTCTCTTCACACAACATGTAGTTAAGTTGTGGAACAGCTTGTCACAGGATGTCATGGATACTGCGAGATTTAATGAGTTAAAAATAGGATTAAACAATTAACTGAAGGTCAAGGAAACCAAGTCTGTTTTTGAAAATTCTTGAGATGAAAATCTGTGGAGATTGGCAAACTGGTTTTTGGAGAGGTGTTGCCCTGTTTGCCTTGTTTCTAAACTATTTCTTGGTCATCCATTTCTGGCTAACCTTTTAGACAGGACACTAGACCAGAATGGACCTTTCCCCTCTGACTGCTTCTAACTCCCATGAAGAAGTCACAGTCTCAATGGTTTCTGATCCAGTATCTGAGATACTGCTATTGGACTGTAGATGGTGTTAACTTTGTCAGAGGATGGGAGTCTCCAGCTGACACTCCACAGCTTGATGAAGCAGCTGTGTCTGACATCTCAGGTTCCAGAGTGGGAGAAGGGCCGTGGTGGTGAGATGAAAATGTGTGAAAGACCTGTGCCCAGTAAACGAGTCTCAGAAGTGGCTGTAGGATACAACAGGCTATACATCATCTCTTCTCTAAGGTTTTCACATCAATTAGTGTCTTTATTTTTAAGAACTCTAGCAAGTTCTAATTTAATTCTTAAATAACTTTATTTTTAGAGCATTTTATTTATTTATCTATTTATTTATTTATTTATTTTGCAAAGATTTTAGTCTTCTTAAGTTTTCTAGAGATGCCAAACGCTTCCAAATCAGATGAAGCACACATCAGGGACTCCCAGCACAGCAACTACTTTAATTCAGTTCTACACTTGAAGATAATTAAAATAACTACTAGCTGGGAAGTTGAATCTGGTTGTAGGGTTTTCAAAGAAGACAAGCTTGTTTTAGTGCCCAGGGGAAGAGATTCCAAACTTTCTCTATTGAGCCCAAGAAAAAAAAAAAAAAAATTCTTCAGATTGAAACCGTGCCCCTAAAATGAAATTTGTACATATTAGTATAGAGGAGTGGATTTTTTAATATGACTTTTGTCTTTCTCCACACAAATATTTTTGGTGTTCAAATTTTAAAATAAACAGACCAGATCTGATTTGACTTTTCTTGAGATGTTCAGAGAAGGGTGGATTAGCAGGGGTTAAGTGTGGGCATGGCTAAAGGTGGAAAATACAGAGAGAAAAACTGACACTAGTATTCATCTATGCCTGCTTTCCTAGTTTGATGCAATTCAAAGTTGAAGAGTTTGATTTGAATCACCACTCATACAGACCCAGAGAAGCACTAAAGTGTTTTAAATGAAGCCAAGCATTTAGAGAATACTCAAAGTCAATTACACTCTCTCAACTTGAGGGGCAGTAATTTAGTAAAATAGCATTAACTCAATCTTTTGAAGGTGTCTGGCTATAATCTAATGTTTCTCCTTGTTTGCAGCCTTTAAATCAAATCTAGACAGATAAAATAGGCATTGAAGGCTCACTGAACAATATTTCTGGGTGGCTGCAAATTCTGCAGTTGCTACAATATGAATCAAATGGAAAGACAGGGTGAGAAGACACCTCCTGTGAACAGGGCAGGGAGCTATCCGCTGGACAGTCTTTCTACTGATTGGTATATACTGGAAAATAGTTGGAGAACATCTGATTTATACTAAGAAATAGAATCAAGAGGAGTTTGTGAAATTTGAATGGAAATCTGAGTGGATAAGATAACAGTAAGACCAAAGTAATTGTTCAAAGAGTGATTTGGAATCTGGGCTTCAGTTATGGTATTTCTCCTTAATGTGCATGTCATTCCATGCACGGGTGCTTCAAAGTGAACAAGCAGGAGGATGATACAGACACATTGAAGAGAGACGGTTTTGGATCACTAAATCAAAGAGACCATGCATGTGTTTTTCTTTTTGAAGAAGTGAAGACAAACTAACAGAGTGGAGGCAGGCTATTGCTCAGCATGTATATTCTGCTTTTCATCTCACCTCTTTATGTATCTATTAAAATATTATAATTCTATACTAAGCTAATTATCAGTCTACATTTTGATGATATTCCAGTGTCACTAAGTGCATCAGAAAGACACATCTGTTTTCTTAAAACATTTCACACTTATTGCAGAAGTTGCCAATTTTTTATGTGTTCTCAAGGGCATTCTCAATACAGTTATATTTTTGTCTGTGATGTCAAAACCCAGGAAATTTCCTTAGGATTCAAATGATGCTTATAAGGTGATTTTCACTCATATTTTACTGAATGTCAAAATTTATTTATGGTACTTTTATTGCAGAAGAATCAAACAATGACTGTCATGATAGCCATCAAATAAAACCAGGTCTTGTTAAAGGATAAAGAGTATGAAAAGTGCCTATGGCATGGAGTTACTGTTTTCCCTCTGAAAACTAGTATGAGTTATTAAATCTTGGTGGGTCACTTTTATTGTTATAACACACCTTAGAATTCTAGAAGGTCTTAATATTTCAAGCTGTTAATGCGGTGAGGGCAAGCCTATGTAATACAATATTTAAAACATATAAATAAAAATTGCACTTTTTCTAAGTATTGAAGTTCCATTCTTAGAAGAAAAAAGGGTGTTCACCCTCATGCCCTAATCAAAATCCAGCCAAATTAACTGCACTAGGGCTACTTTAATTTACTGAATTTGCTGGAAATATCTTTTTTTTAGTTCTACATATGGGATGACAGCGGTGCTGTTTCAGGTGTGCATGTGTTGTCAGTCTGTGTTATGCAATATTGTTGTGCAAGATACACATTTGCTTGCAGGTAGAAGTGAAAGCTAGACGGGGAATAATTTCATAGCTTGTTGGCTAGAGGTGCACAGGCATTAAGGGTCTATATTGGATTCGAATGCTTGCATCAATTTATATTAAAGTATTTATACAAAGAGAGGACTTTCTTCACCTTAGGCATGTGCCATGTCATGATCACTTACTCATCTTAATTCTGTGAATTGCCTTTAAGTCCCTGTGGGAATCTAAACTGTAGAACTGATAGTCTCCTCTCTCTCAATCAGATCTCTCGACTTTTCCAAATTTTTTGGTCCTGCCAACTGAAGCATATTGCTGGGCATCTGTTGGTTTGTTATTTTCCATTCTTCGGAGTTTGGTCTCAGTATGTCAGGACTTTTCAAATGTCAGAAATTTACTTTTGGGTGACTGTAACCGATGAACTTGTAAAAGTTTTTTGTGCCATAAATGGCACCTGTGTGAATGTAGTATTCTGGTCATTCAAGGGAGATGGACAAGGTGGGGTTCAGTTTTCCTTTCATTCTGACAATGCTCACCGTACATTGTTGGACACTCACACATCTTGACATCTGCCTCACCAAATGTACAAATACCACTATGGGTATGATTTTTATCACTTAATTTAAAGTTCTTTATGCATCCATCCTAATTTCATTCTTAGTGTTTAAAACCAGGAGTTTATATTCCGTTTATTTTTAATGGACAATCAGACATATCCTCTAGTTGCTTGTGTGAAATGATGATTCATTCTAGGTAATCAATAACTGGCTTGTAATGGACAGAGTCTTTTTGTATGTGAAATATTGTTAACTGGATGTCTCAAATACTAAGGGCATGTTGCACAGTGAGAAGGGAGATAAAAAGAGAAATATAAAAATTAAAATAAAAAGAGAAAATTTTGGTATTTGTACTGTCAAAGCTTTATTTATGAATAATATACTGATGAGAATCAGACAAAGCATGGATAGAAGAGGTCAGGAGGGCAGTAAAATATAAAAGTACAATAGAAAAATTCTCTGTTATTCTTCCTGCTCCCAATATTTATGGTTTAAAATTTAATTGACATTGATGTTTCTTAAATGTTCTAATGGCATTTATGGTTGACGATCTGAGGGCAGAATTTGGCTTTCATTACACACATTTTTTGCCCTGCTT
This sequence comes from Strix uralensis, assembly GCF_047716275.1. Lineage (NCBI taxonomy): Eukaryota > Metazoa > Chordata > Aves > Strigiformes > Strigidae > Strix > Strix uralensis. Next base: position 128,538,649 of record NC_133973.1, read on the forward strand.
TTAAGCAGACAAATCAGATTAGATTTCTCTGAAGAAAACTAGACGTCTTCTCCCTTCTATAGGCCTGTTCCCCACTTGCATGCTAAGTATTTTCTACATTCTTGTTTGTTGTTAAGGATCATAATATGCAAACAAACTCACCTAACAAAGAATAAACTGTCATCTTAAAAAGCCCATTCTCATTTCTTTCCTTCACATTATCATAGAATCATGGAACAGTTTGAGTTGGAAAGGATCTTTAAATATCATCTAGCCCAACCCTCTTGCCATGGGCAGGGACATCTTTACATCAGGTTGCTTGAAGCCCCATCCAACCTGGCCTTAAACACTTTCAATGATGGGGCATCCACAACTTCTCTGGAGAACCTGTTCTGGTGCCTAACTACCCTCATCTTAAAAAATTCCTTCCTTATGTCCAATCTAAATAGACCCTCTTTCAGTTTAAATCCTGTCCTGTCACTTACATGCCCTGACAAAAGTCTCTCTTCGTCTTTCTTACAAGCCCCCTTGTATTGGAAGGCTGCAATAAGATCTCCCTGTAACCTTCTTTTCTTCAGGCTGGACAACCCTAAGTCTCTCAGCCTTTGTTCACAAGAGGCGCGTTTCAGCCTTCTTCTGGACTGAGTCTAACAGGTCCATGTCTTTCCTGTACTGGGGATCACAGACCTGGACTCATTACTCCAGGTGGGGTCTCACAAGGGTGGAGTAGATGGTGAGAATCACTTCCTTCAACCTGTTGGCCATGCTTCTGTTGGCTCTCTGGGTTGCAAGCGCACATTATGGGCTCATGTTCAATTTTTCATCCACCAGTACACCCAAGCCCTTTTCTGCACAGCTCCTCTCAATCTGTTCATCCCCCAGTCTGTATTGATACTGGAGATTGCCCTGACCCAGGTGTAGGACCTTGAACCTGGCCTTGCTGAATTCATGAAGTTCACACTCCTCAAGCCTGTCAAGGTGCCTCTGGATGGCATCCCTTCCCTCAAGCAAATGCCACCTTAACTGTCAGAAGAGATTGCTAAATAATCTAGTATATTCTCCATAGTACAACTGCTTTAAAACAAGCTGCAATGTTACTTCTTCAGAAAAGTTTAACCAAAGTTAGTGATAGAAGGCCTGTTACAGAAACACTGGACAAATTTCCATGACATGGGTTATTCAGTGTTCAGATTAAATTACACTATCGATTCTTCATGGTCTTAAACATTTATAAACTACGAATTATACAAATTGAGTTATTAGATATTATAGGAATGAAAAACTGTGAAATATTGTATGATACAAAGTAATTAAGAAAGCTACAAAACCTATTTAACGATAAATGAACTATAAGGGTCTTTAAGAGAATGGAGAACTTTAAAGGAAAAACTTTTACTTTTTGAGAAAAATATTCTCTTCCACTTTAATTCTGATTGCATCAATATATATTTTGGCAGTTTTATAAATTGCAGCTGTCTCTCTTACATGCAATATGGAAATACTTCCTCTTGAGGCTTTGTGGTTTTGTATGTAAATAGCTCTTTAAACACACATAACTATGTAGGTATTTCAGATTCATTTCCCACACAAGTAAATATATTTAAAAGATCTTCCTTTTAATTTCATTTTCTTTACAAAATACCAGTACTGCGCAAGGATTGACATCTTAGTGGAAGTTTCTAATCAACTTCCACACATGTTCTATGCCAGTGGAGCTTTGGCAGATCCTTTACAGGTCAAATATGAAGAGCGCTGCATATAGAAAAGACATTTTAAACCTCTAGAAAACAGCCAAATTAAAACAGGTTTACTTGGGATTGCATGAAGCCATGTCTGCAAGTCATGCTTCACTGTCCAAGTTTCAAGTCTCTGTCTTCCCTGTTGAGTATTTTAGAAGGTTTGTAAAAATCCTGTAATAATAAAACACAGGTTTTGCATCCTCAAAAGTAACAACTGTTTACTTTCAGGCTTTTGAAAGCCATTTGACAGCTGTCTGAGAACAGATTATTTCATTTTTAAAGGTTAAATTTATAAGCTTGTCATAATAAGCTTTAGTAATGGGAATGTAGGTGTGATATTAACTTCACGCATCAATATAGACCATATATAAAAATTAAAGTCCAGATGGTGGCCCATTCAAAATGCCAACTTTCCACACAAAATAATGTGTAGAAAGTGTAATGTTTTATTAGCACAAGACACATGACTCTGAAGAATCAGGACCTATAAATTTTTATTTGAAGGAAACGGGACTCAGAATTTTGTTTTTATTATGTGTTTTCACTCCATTGTCCAGGGTAGGATGCAGCTGAGGACAAAGAACACGGTCCCTATCCCCAGTGCTTAAAATGTATGGGTGAGACAAGTGCAGGTGCCCATAAATGGCAAACAGCACCAAGAAGTACTGAAACAATACTTATCATCATGATCAGGACACAGTAAGTTCAGAAAAAACATTGTGGCATAATAGCTGACATATTGTAGGCACCACAACAAAGTAAAGTCTTACAGAGAGATTAAAGAAGGAAGTGGGTTTATAGATGTTTAAGGTGACCTTCTCCCAAGCAATAGCAGTTTCAGAGGACAAAGGACACTATGGTTCCTTTGAAGTGTCGTGGCCACAGTTTTCACCCAAACTTTCAATTCTGGATGAGTGCTAAAAAGCGGGAGAGGAACAAAGACTATTTGGGGTGTTGGGAGTAAAGATGGGCAAATGACAGTATGATGACTCGGCTAAGGGATTCACGTGCTGGTGCTCTGGGGAAATGAAAAATTAGGGAATAATCATTGCAGTAGCTTTCTGTATGGATGCTTGTAGGCAAAGCGACCTGGACCCTGTGAGAAAGACTAATGTGTTAGGTCTGATGAGAAAGCAAAACTGTGGCAAGAGTCGGAGAATTAGATTACACTGACTATAGAGTTATTCCCAATGGTACTGGAGGTAGAAGAAACTTGATTTCTTTTCTCTTGTTTCATTCTGTTTTAACTTTTGCATTAAACCTAGTCATCAATATTAACGTTGTGCTAGTTTTGTACTATATTTGAGAATATGCATGTTAAATATTTAGTAACTGATTAGAAAAATGAGTGCTTGAACTTGAATATTTAGACTTAGATACTTAGACTTTTAAACTTGAGGTAGTCAATGCAATGAAGAGTGAGCTTTTCTTCTCAAGACAAGTGTTTGACCTTGACATAGCCTCTAGACAGCCTCTTTCTCTCTGGTGATGAAAGAGACTTCAGGGTGACTGGCTGATAGGCATTCTGTTTGTCAACACTAAACTCAGGGGAGATGCAATAATTCCAAAGTTCTCTTATTTAGTTTCTTTTAGACCTCTTGCACTGCAGAAGAGTTTTCATCTTGATTCAGGACAATTCTTTGCTGTCCTTTTTTTTTTTTAAATCCCCCTAAGTATCAATACTGCTGATGGATGAGAAATCTTATTTTCCAAGCTTCGTTCTGGGGGGAAAAGAAAAGGTTTGCTGATAACTCATGTGTGGGAAGTCATGAGTCAAAAAGTCAAACAAAAGATCTGCTGAACACAAAGGCCTTGAGGAAGAGTATTATCTGTCTGTTATCTACTTTCTATCTGGTTTTATCCTCACTGCTTAGTGGTCCATAATCATTACTGAGTTGTGTTTTGCCCATCTCCTTATATAGAAAGAAAAAAATACTAATTCTGTTCTACTGAGAAGAAATTGTAAATAGGAGAGATTTGATCTGTAAACTGATGAACATTTCAAACTCACATGACTTGTCAGTGCACCCCGAGGTGGTGTTTCCTTCTGCTTTTTGTCCCCAGCTGTGCACTTCTACTGTTTCCCATTTGCTAAAGCTAAAACTGAAGTGTGAGTCAGCTGGTCCAGCAAACTAACTTACCACACATGCATACAACTGAACAAAAAAGATTTCCATGAAATCTCCTCTTTTATCTAAATCCTCAAGGAGTTTATCTGAACTCACATGGGGAAGGAGACATAATGCACACTTGATGGTGTGGGGTGAGGAGAAAGGAGAAAGCGACTCTTTCTTTTGGTACCTGAAGGGCCACTAGATTAGATGCAGTGTAAAATACCACAGATATCCTCTGGATGAATCAAAACTCAACCACAACTCCTTCAAGTTCCATATCCTCCCTGTTAGACTACCCCTGTGATTTCTTTTCATGGGAGTTTTGGCTGGACATGAAAGGTCCTTCAGTGATAGGAGTACTTTCTGAAGACAAGGCAGTATTCTTTGATTTCCCTGCACCACAATGACCTCTCCCTGAGTTTGACTGTCTCTCCGCCTCTCCCTGGGTTTGCCTGTCTCTCCATGCTCCTGTCACCACAACATGATGCTTTTCTGTTTGTGGAGCTGTCATAAAGACATATTCAATAAAGACTGAGGTTCAGACATTGTTGGGTAGGGGAGCTGTTATGTGTTGGACACCTACATTTAACCTTCAATGTGACTTATTGACAGTGTCAAAGATCAGATTTAAATTTTAGGGCCTCACTTGCAAATCCCTAGCCCAAGACTCTAACTAATCTCAGGTTGTTGTAATACATTCCTTTGTACTCAGACGAAAAATCAGAGAATGTCTAATGAACAATGTCTATAATCAAGGGAGACAACGCATTCTGAACAGGTAAGTAAACATAGTAATGATAGTTAATGCTTAAAGGAAATCTATAACCATAATAATTTTAATATCTTTTACTCTGGAGAGGAAACAGCTAAACCCTGGGTTACTTTCTCTTGCCACATCATTTTCAGCTGCAGTTGGAGGATGTTAAACCTTTCCAGGTAGCAAGGCCAGATATCAGAAGATCTCATTATTTGGTGAGGGCCTAGCTGTCTCCTCTTCCTTGGCCACATACTGTTCCCTGCCATTTTATGCTGTCCTTTTTGCTGCAAGCTCTGTCTTACACCATTCCTTGCCTTGCTTTGGTAGTTGCTCTGCCTCCCTCTATCAGATCTGAGAGTAGTTTTTGTTATTTTGCATCTTAAAAAAATACAATTGTGAACTAAGACAGTGTCTCATTACATAGATCCCAAGTAGTTTCTTTTATCTTCTGTCTTCTCAGTGAGGACTCATATAAAGTTTCTTCTTCTTCATCTTAGGATCACATGTAATTTTCATCCAAATACTGGAGGTTGTTGTCCTTATCCCTGGGTCACCCACCACTCAACCCATGCATGTCTGGACAGAGTTATCTGACCTGGATTTTTATACACAGTTACTACTGTACTGTTTTCTCCAATTCAGAACTCCCTTCTTAACAGAAAGGAATGTTTAGGTCTGTCTACCATTCCTTTTTTATTTCTCTCCCTATAGCTGCACCAGATGCTGAAAGAGTGCCTTTAAATATTTGGACTCCCTTTTTTTGGGATAGTGGGATGGTACAAAGGTGTCCCTTTTACCTTCTGGCCTTGGCTACCTGGCTACACATGCTCAACCATCATTATTGCCATACCTCACAACCTTCCTCTTCTTCTTCATCTACCCCTGTCTCTTGCTGGTGTCTTACTCCCATGTGTGACAGTACATTTTGACAAAGGGGACCTGTGACCAGGAAGTCAACACATTTTTTATGCCTCAAAAATGAGACATAAAAATTATTGTGTTTCTGTGAGTAAGAAAGTGAAGGTAGTGCCAAGATTTCTAGATTCTCATTCATACACTTTATCCATCAGACTGTCCATTTTACTCTAAAATCATTCATGATTCATGCATGATAATTTTTGCTAAACAAAATCTAGCTCATCACCTGGGTCATACATTGTTTAGCTTGTAGATAATAATTGTCAAAAAATGACAAAGAGACAGATGGGAAAAATGCAGGTACAGTAGGTATTTATTTCTGTAACTTTCAGTGGATAATGAAATTAAATAATTTTGAATATGTAATTTTGCTAATCACCAAATATATTTACATAATCCCTTTTTCTCACAGTGATTATAGGATTTGCCTGGCAAGACTTACTTTGAAGCAGCATATTATTTATCTCCCCATTTGGTATTCCATTTTTCAGCATAGATGGGTTTTATTTCTGATTTTCTCTTGCATATACAATCACTTCTTTTCCTGAGTAGCACTGTTCAAAGCTGAGAGGTACTCTGGGGATTTAGCTTTACTGTATGTACTAGAATTTTAAGCTTTATGCAAAATTATTTGCTATCAGTGCTGAATATCCCTGCACACCCCTAAAATAAATTGGCAGTTTCTAAGATCTTCTGCAGTTTGGAGGATCTGACAGAGTAAAGAAACACAGTATAAATGGTTCTAGTTTGTTCTCCTTCACTCCTGTGTTTGTAGTGTCAACACATTGTCTTTGAGCTCTTGAAGAGACTTGGGCAAATAATTTTTAATGATTCACTCCATAAATTTTGCCTAATGTTCGTGTTTGCAGGTAGGCTGCGAAGCTCAGGTCTCTTCAATAAAGTGTTTAAATACTCTTTACAGAGAGCACCTCCTGCCTTCAATAAGACTAATCCCAAATTTGAAATTAAGCATGAGCTTAAAGCACCAAACTTTTTACGTGGCAGATTACCTGGCCCGCTCTGTAGTATACTGAAGTCCCTTATAGTGACTGATGCTAACTAAATGAAGGCATAGCATCATAGTAATGAGCATGCTGTGTTTTGTCTCTGTAAATACCCTGGGAATGACCTGGTCAGTATTGAATATTTCAAACCAAGGATCAAGAAAGTGGCTTTAAATGTATCTGCCCACTGGGAAAGTGTTTCTGGCTTTTTGTTAGCCTGTGTCTTGAGCCCTATAAAGTCTCTCTTCAAAGTCTCATCTTTAGCATTGTAACTAGAACCTGGAGCTACCTATCTAAGTGTCTGGTGAGTCTTTCTGTGATTGTTGGCCTCAACGTCACTATGCAGCAAGGTGTTTCACTGTTGCACCTCAGTGCCATTGCAGTGATAGCACAGCTGTTGCCACATAATGTGGCACTAGTGGGGCTCTTGGGTGATCCACAGCTCCTCAAACACTTCCTATCTGATGATTTTACCCAGAAATCATAGGAATATATATTTTACTTACAAGAAAAAACACTTCTTGTTGTAGTATACTTTTTAATTTTGTTTTTTCTAACTGTTTCTATAACTGTGTTGGAAGAGGAACTAACCATGGGTTAGTCTTTGTATGTCTGGGCCTTTTCCTGCTTACATGTTAGATTTATACTAATGACTTTCAATGAGATGGAAATCAACCATCTCTAGGCAACCGACTTCACATAAACTCTGATTCTGTTTTCATTTACATAGGTTTGTTCACATCATGGGAATAATTCTAGTTTACTCCATGGTACTTTAATCAGAATCTATCCTTTAGTATTTCATAAATCTCCATTTTGCAAAACTATTTCAACAAGTAAGGAAATCCTGAACTAGGATTTTTGTTTGTCTGTCTATTTTAAGCTTTATTTACCATTTATTTTTATTTTTTTCCTGATAAAAGCAGTGCTAAACTTCCAAGGACATAAGTGTCCGTATGTGTTTAGAAGCCTGAAAAGCAAATGTAAGGAACTAGAGATCTCACAAGTTAGGAATTTGCTTAAAATATGGATAGATTAAACTTTTTTCCAACCTACATGTAGGACAAATCTCAGTCTGAAGTCTCCTCCATCAGACATGCTCCTGCTGTTACACTCTTTTCTATTATGATTAATAACGTCTGAAATCTGAAACCAAGTCAGCTGCACTGTAATAAACTTGGTATCAATTTTACAGGTCACAAATAACCATGTAATACAATAACCCTCTATATGTTCCAGACCAATGTGGGACCACATGCTTGTGGGGAGCAATGACTGGGTAATTTCATGAAGAATGAAGGCCATATTCAGGGAAAAGACTCTGAAGGCTGAAAGCATTTTCTGCAGGAAAGCAGGAGGCAGGGTCAGAAAAGGAAGGCACGTTTCCCCAAGATGGCTACTTTTGATGCTATGAACTATCTTCAGTCTTTAAAATATGTCTATGCATTTTGGAGTGTGTCCAAATGATGAATAATTCATCCTGAAGAGAAAGAACATGAACAGTTAAAGAATATGACATCAGACTAGAAATGGTCAGTCAGAAAATCAGTGAGGCAAGATTAAACAAAAAACTGCTCTGAAGATGAGATTTTGGATCAGATGTAAGGTGGTCTAGCTCAATTACAGTCAATACTACAGTCAAAACCTACAAGAGATTATGCTGTAGACAGGACCATCAAGCCTATGAAAATACTTAGAAGAAGGAAAGGATTATGTGTTCCATATCTAGTTTGCAAAATGATGTGGTTAAGTAAGATTCTCAACTATCTTTTTATTTAAGAAAATTAAATTTCCTTGGTCACAGGTGTATAGATAAGTTTGAAAATGTGAACCAAGTGAACCCTGACCCTAGAAATCAGAAGAAAAATAGTGCCCTTTTTCTCATTTAAACTTAATCTTAGGGTTGCAAAGCCAGCTTCTTAGCTTTTTTAGGTCTGCCTTCCAACTGTTCTGCACTGTGAGCTAACAAAATTTTGAATGAGAAAGATATTCTTTTATACCTCCTGGTAATGAATTGTACCTGAAGGAGCCTCATGATCACAATATGCATATGTAAGTATTCACAGATCCTTTCCTGTGTCCATCTAGTACTTGAAGCATCTAAATTCCATCAGGACATGTTTCTGACGCTGCTAAAATGCACAATTGTATAACATCTGAGAAGATCAGTCACTAAATCCTGAAGTGATTCTCAGACATATCCTTGCCTGTCATATTTGTATGAACTGACTTGGCACATTTTTAGATCTATGCAGTAGTTCACCTTTGCCATCAGAAAAATAAAAAAGGTACTGAGAAGACATGTAAGAATTTTCTCTTTGCTAGTTTAGGCCGCTTTTGTCTAAGCATTTTGTTGTGTTTGTAGAAAGTATTCTAAGGTACCTGTACTCATTCATATCAGAATATTTGTGAATGACTAATTTCAGCCCAAGCAGCAAGACAAGGTTTAGATGATCATAAACTGAGTCTAAAGATTTTTTTGTAGACTAGTTCAAATATGATCGTTTTGGCCTCCCCAAATGTAAAAATTATGTTTATATGAGCTTCCTGTTTAGCAACACCATCTTTTTGTTCCATCATCATCTTAATTGTAAGAAATCCCACCCATTTCAAACAAAATTAGCTTTTGAATGCAAAGAGAGAACAGAATATTGTTTTTTGAGGATTTGGGTCTGGGGAACTTCAGGTCATATGGAAAGTGAAGAAGAAAAGTAGTGTATTGCAAATACTACAGCTCAGCTTCCAACACATGGGCAGAAGTAATACACTAAGAACAGAGAAGCTACATATTGGAAAAATGAGATAATGTTGCTACTTTTAGCCTTGATTGTAGCACCTAAAGTTCCGATTTTCTGATAAGTTTTTTGTGTACACTTGGTAAGGGACTGCCCAAGTTGTGAAGGTGTGTGTGGAAGCTCCATGTCTGCAGATGAACTGGGTTTTGGATGTGACTTTAGTATAGATATTGTGTGAGACAGCTACAGGTTTCTGGAGGCATTCTGTGGCTCTGGTAGATACAAGACCAGAGGAAGGGGCTCAAGGACAACCCTGTTATTACCCACTGGGCTTTCTGACATAGCTCAAGAGGTGACAGCTGGTGGATGAGAACAGAATTTTTTGATTCTGGAAACAAATCACTTAATTTGCATGAAGAGGTCCCCGGAGCAGCAACATTCTGCTGTTGGCCAAAGGAAATCTCAGAAGATTTGAGTTTGGAAGTACCCTCTGTAAGTCACCTGGTCTAACCTCCTGCTCAAAACAGGGTCCTATTAAATCAGTTTGCTCATGGTCTTGTCCAAGCTGCATTTTGAATATCTCCAAGGATGGAGATTTCCCAGCCTCTATGCTGAGCAACCTGGTAGAATGTTTGACTCCCTTTTTGGTGAAAAAATTTTTCCTAGTAGCTAAACAGAATTTCCCATGTTCCAACTTGCATGTGTGTTTCCACTTGTCCCATCACTGTGCAGCTCCGAGAAGAGTTTATCTCCACCTTTTCAGTACCCTTCCTTTTGATAGTTGAAGTTGGCAATACTATCTTCCCTTAACCTTCTCTTTTAAGTCTGGGAAAAACCTGTTCTTGTGTGCACCAGTGACCCTGACCAGCTTGGAGTCCTCCACTGAATTTGCTCCTTTATGTCAATATCTGTTTTGTACTGAAGAATCATTTCTCTTGACCTGCTGACCAATATGCAGTTGTCTGCCTTTGCTGCAAAGGCTTAGAGCTGACTCATGTTCATCTTCCTGTCAGCCTGGTCTGTCCAGAAAGCAGCTGTGCAGAACAGGATCTTGCTGTCTGCCAGGACTCCCAGGTCCCATTCTTCAAAGTGGCTTTTTGGATAGCTGAGTCCCAGACTCTATCTCTGCATGGAGTTATTTAATCCCACAAGCAGGACTTTGCATTTGCCGTCATAAGAAAGGCGAATGTGGCTCAAACACCAGTGTTAACATCTGCCTTTTTCTTTGCCAAGAGAAGTGCCTTGACCCTTGTATACGTAACACTAGGCATGGCATGGCATACATGGCAAGGAAGTCCTTGCACAGGGAGCTTCAGTAAAGCAAACACTCCTTGCAAAGTCGCCTTGACTATACAGTCTGTGATAGGTCACCACACATATGATTCAGCTAGGGCTACACGATGATTAGCACCACTGTGGCAGGTGCCGTTGAGTCTGAAGGTCACAGGTGGGTTGCTGTAGTATATATTATATACACTATATATATTACATATAATGACCTATTATATATACTATACAATACATTAAATATTATATATTAAATATATAACTGCATAAATATATATGCAGTCAACATGTAAGTTGCTGTAATATTGTAAAAACACTCTCCAATCAAAAGATGTGCATGAACCTCTACAGACGAAATATTTGATCAGAAACACTACCATGGGAGGATTTTGTTTGAGGGTTTGTGTTAGGCTAAGCTACAGAAAGAAGTTCATAAACATTCCCCTTCTCTACTGTGATGCCTCTTCTCTGACACGCCAACTTATATGAAGATAACCACATTCATTTTTCATTCTTTACTGTGGTTAGTAATATTAACAACACAATTGTGTCAATCTGATATTAAAATAATTTGAAAATATATTACTTCAGATTAAATGTTTATTTTTGAAAATAGCTTGCTTTTTATTTTTTAAAAAATCTACAGAATGCAATGCAAATTTAGGAAGAGAAGACTTTTTATTTAAAAACCTTAAAATAAAGAAGACTTTTCCTTTTTTTGTTAAGAATTTGTTTTCATTCACTTCAGCTGAACCGTTTGGTAAATTAAACTTAATCCTGATATACTTCCTTTTCTCCTATTCCAGTTTTCAGCCACTAAAAAGTACAGCTAAAATATCTCATTTAGTTGTAGAAAAAACCCCTAGAATATACTATATAATCCACACCTTTCCCTCCATCCTTGTTGACCGAGCTACTAGTGACGAAAATAAGGAACTGGAGATCATATTGAGGTCATTGCAGTAACAAATGAAGGACAAGAGTATATTTTGCACCATGAGTGCAGAGAAATTCAGACTGGCTCTTCACGTTCTGAAATCCAACACACTAGGAAGCATGCTGCTGAATTATCAAACATGTTTCAAAACCAGTATTTTCCTGTTCATATTGTTCCTCGGTTCTGACAACATGATTATACCACTTCTGAAGATGCGTTGCTAAGCAAGAAGTTTTTCACACACACGGGTTGCTGATAGCTTGAGGATCTCTAGGTCATACTCTATAGCTCAGTGTAAAGGGAACCACCAAACCTTCAGGATAAGCAAAGAAACTCAGCCAGCCTTTTCCATTCCAAATATCTATAGCTTCAATTCCAAGGCCTAACATCAAAAATTTAATGCCCAATGCAAACATTTCATAATCTTAGAAGAGGCGGGGATTCATCGGACTAAATGAGACATTTGCATGCAGTCATCTACATCTGAGGTAGGTTTTTTTTCAAGTCCACTTTATGGTCAGAAGAGAAAAATGGGCACTTCTAGGTACAGTTGAACTTATCTTGGTGTAGACAACTAGAATAGGTCAGAGAAACCCACCCTTGGAATGTCTTTCTTTCTCCTGTAAAATAAGGGAAATCTTTTGTGTCAGGAATGGACATTTACACTGGAGATGTCTAAACGGCTTGACTTCTGTCCATGCAAATGCTGACCTCCTGAGCTGATGAATGACCTCAGTCAGTTGCTCTAGCATGAAGGCAATATTTTCCAAAACTTTCCTCAGCTTGTTGTTCAGTGCCATATGATTATATCTTTTTGTTTATAAATATCTCTTCATAAAGAGCCAGTAGAACAGTATGCCTGCTTACCAGAAATGAGTTTCCACAGTGCCCTAGTTGCCACCCGAGAATTAATCTGTGTTTTGCACAGAGATTCTCTTAAAAAGATGAGGAAAACCTGATTTATGTTATGCATTTGTAACACTGGGCTGAGATGATTGTAACTGGCCTCCCTTCTTCCTTCATTAATCATCAACAGATTGTCCAGAACATGCAGCTGCTCAGGTGCTGATCTGGATTCCTCCCAAGCAGCATAGCACGTTCAATAATATTCTCCTATTCTATGGCCCTTTGCTTTGTCTATTGCTTGTTCCTTCTCCAGTTTTCTTTTGAATGCAGCTCAAATACTTTTTTTTTCTGCCATCTACTAACATTTTATGTGTTGAGCACTTGTAGAATTATATCTTTGGCTTATGTTTCAAAAGGTCTTGCAATGAAACCTCTGCTACAAAAGCTTGGATGTTTGTCTGTTTGGAAACCTCACTGATAACATCACTTATTTATAGAATGACACTTCATTCTGGTTCTTCTGTTTCATTTGTGCAGCTCCTTCTTACTATGATGTTGGAGTTTCTCTATTGATACAGTACAGCTTAAATATAGTCTCAAATATAGGACACTTAAATACACCAGAAGGTCTAATCAATATAAATGAACACTTGGGAAGGTTAAGGACCTTCAAGATACGTGTGGGAATGTGATTCAAGTGAGTCTGGATTCTGCTTCTGGTTTCCTGATTTGCTGCTTAATCTGACTGGTGCAAGTCAGTCTAACTTCACTATAGCTAGTGTCAATTCACCAGCTGAGAATCACACCTCTGAAAATATCCACAAAACCCCCATGGGTTAAATCCTTAGATGGATCAGAGATCACTTTTTGACACACAGTAGATAGAAGACAATCATTCCTCTGGATTCAGTACATAAAACCAAGCAAAAACTACACTTATGCTTCTGCAACATTATGCCTGTCATTTGTACTAAGAGAAGATTACTGTGTGGCTAAGCTATTCACTAGCACTTAAAGACTCTCAAAATGTTTTTTAAGAGCTTTTAACTAGGAAAAAAAAAAAAAAAAAAAATAACCACCAGATACCTGTATCAGTGTGATGGGCTGAGGAAAATACTTTGCTTGCTGCTGCAAGCTGGTAGCTCTATATGTATGCAGAAGTCAAGGAAATTTCTCTGAATGAATTCCAAAGCAGCTCATAGCAGGATTTAGCTCACCCAGCTGTAGTTTTGTTAGAAGAGGCCCTACTGCTACTGAACATTCAAAAATAGGGTAAGAAAAGCTCCCTGTAGCTTCTGAACCACTGACCTCAGATGGACTGTCAGATATGTGACTCCTCAAGGCTGATTCTTCTAAGAGTACTATGCTGATAGGTCTTAGATTTCTTAGCCCAGCACTGCTTGAAAGCACAGTGGTTGTAATCTTCCCTCAAGAAGTGGAAGCATGTAATTACATGTGTCTGGCAGTAGAGAAGGAATTAAAAGAGCAACTTTGTGACACAAGTAGTCCTTTCCCTCCTGCTGACCTGCACTTCGGTACACACAAGGGGACATGAGTCACTGGAAAAACGTAGGAACCCAGATGCAACTGCTCTTCCGTCCTATTGTTTTATACAGAGTGGGCAGCCAAAGCAGAGAAATAAAGAGGTGCTTAGCAGTAATTTCTTCCTCTATATGTCCCAAGAAGCAGCTTTTTCAGTGGTCTTTGTATGTGTGAAATCCAAACATTTTCACTGACTGATCTCAAAATGCTTCAGCACCAGTTGCACCATTTTCCACCTGGGAAGACTGAGACATAAAGCAGTGATGAACATACATGAATTGGGAGGCAGAGGCAGTCTCAGCACACAGGGCTGTGAAGGTTCATAAGCATTTCTACAATGCAGGCATGTAAACTGTTCTGTTAGGTGAGACCTGACTCAATGCCATGTGAAATCAGCACTACATGCTTCCATTGGCTTCAGTGCTAGCAGAATATGTTCTTAATGGGTATGTGAATTACAAGAGAGTGAAACGTACAGGCTTTGAGGAGTGGTTTTATTGTGTTCTTTTCCAAACACATCTATTTTATCAGAAAAGTGAAGAATTGGTGGGATGGGTATTTTAAATATAGCTTTTAACTTGTCATCGATGTGTTTTAAAAGAGAGCTGTGAGTTGAAATTTTTATTCTTCTCTCTAACCTCTTTTTTCTTTTTTTTCCTTTTTTTTCCTTTTTTTTTCTTACAAAGAAAGTTGTAAAGTATACTTGAGTAGAGGTAGTTTGAGGGTTTTTTTCTATATATATTCTTGGTGTATATGGTTTTGACCATTATTTTTGATTACCTGTTCTGGCATGACTGAGATTTCCTGTAATATTTCTAATATTTCTTTTTCCTCCCTGAGGAAATTTTATGTCTGCTTTTAACATTTGTCCTTTATTTTTATTTTGTGAAAACTGAGGCAAGGAATTAATTTCATATTGTTGCCATATCTATTTCTTTGGTTAATAATACCTTACATTTACAATATCCTAGGCTATAATCTCCTTGGATGACCTTCCTGCCCTAACACATTTCTATTGCTTCTCTTTTCTTCTCTTGTGTTACTTTGCTTTTAGTCTTTTTGCTGAATTCCCCTCTCTTTTCTCTACACTTTCTCATGTCTCCCTTCCATAATCCACATTTTATCCCTCACATTTGGTCCCTTCCTAACCTTGATTACTTCGTAGAGAGCATTTTTCATTCACTTTGGCATCCCTTTTCCTTTACAGTATATTTACTGGGTAGGTAGCATACACATACACAACATCCCCTGAGGCAAACATGAATTTTACTTTGAACGCCTTCCAATTTCCTTCACTCGCCCCTTCTCTTCATGATTTTATTTCTTTCACTTTTACCCAACACTTTCAATTCTAAGAAAGCTTGCTCCACTGAAATTGAACAACTGTATTTTTTTCTCCTGTATAGGCTTGTTTTCTTCCTCATTAGAAACTCAGTTAGATTATTTCTCTATTTCCCCTGCTTCATGTATTTGCATGCTGTCTAGAGCAACTAACCAAAAGGACATTAATGAAAGTTTCTTTTTGCTTCCATCCTTCTATGTTATATAAAAAAAAATTTCCTTACATTTTTGCTTTTTGTTCTCTCAAGAGTTTTTCTCTTTTCTCACAAATGCACATTTTTCACTCGCTTTGTCTGCTCTCTCCATGTGCTTTTTGTCTGTTCTCCACTTCCATTTAGTTGTTCTCTTTGAGAGTTTTGCTGCTGACTACAATGCAACCTGTGTTTGAACTCATATGCCTTTCCTCCTGTGTCCATTAGCTTGACCTGTTAACAGTGAGAACCGAAGGTTGTAAACGTGTGCCTTGTTTCTTGCAGTAAACTTGTTGGGCTCACAAAAAGCACAAAAATATCTTCTCTGTGTCACATGAACCCTTGATCACTCTACATGCCCCTCTCCATTCCACTCCTCACAATGAATCTAGGTAACCTCTGACCCATGACTGTTGTTCTAGCGGATATATTTGGTCTGGTGTGTCCACAGGCTGTTTAAAATGGGATTGGGTGTTGTATTCCTAAATTTAAGAATGGCCCACTAGAGACATCTTTGACAAATTAAAAGTAGACTGGTTATAGCAGAAATTCTCAAGTAGGTGTCTCACCATGGCTCTGCTCCCACACCTCGCCAATACTAAAAGACATATCTGACTAGGTATATTCCTTCTTTGGAGATTTATGCAATTTTCCTTTAGGCTGTCTCCAAAGGACATTGTTACAGGACACAGTATAGGGGATAAACAGCTGTACCAGGATGGTGCCACCACACTCTACATCGGTGTTTCTACACTGGAAGGGAGAAGAAAGGGGACTGAGTCTTGTGCTCAGGGCCAACACAACTGAGCCAGTGAGTGGCAGGGAACAGTCCCCCATTCAAGTGCTATAGGACTGCCAGAGGATGGCTTGTCATTCAGAGTTTGTCAGGACAGGGAAGATAGGGGCAAATTTTGATCTGAAACTGAATTAGACCAGCTGGCATTAACTGCATGTTAAGAATGTCCATGAGGGGACACTCATGCAGACTGCCTGGGCACTATATAATCATGGCCAAAAATGCAATATGGGAACTTCCATATCTAGACAGGCTGTCCTAACTTCACCTCTGAGCTACAGGTTGCCTGGGACTTGTCTGCATTACTGCAGGCTATTTATCAGCCTTTCTACCATCCTGCCCCAAATAAGTACAGTCCTTTGTAATCCCTGGTTTCTTGGAGACTACAACATTCACCTGGCCTTCTTGTTCAGATGACAGCTCCCAGCCAATGCTCCATCCTGCCCAGACAAAGGTATTTACCCATGGTAAAGCTCTTCCTGGACTGAAAGAAACTCATTGCCTCAGGCTGTAAATATTGTATAGCACTACAATAAATTGACTCTCAAAGTCATCAGTTTGGCTCTCCTAGCACTCAACAAGTCGGCACGCTGTATACATGTAATTCTCTCCCTAGATATTTTCGTTTACAGAATATTACATCTTGTCTTGCTTGCAAATCACAGATTTATTCTCACATAGGTATCTAATCCTCAGTCTCTTGAAACTTAATCCTGTAGTCTACCTCTTCCCCAAAAATACTCTGTCAGGAAACAAAAGAGAACATAAAACAAAATGTAAAGACAGCCAGGAACCTGTACCTTTTAAATCTCCAAATCAGTCCCATCTGTGGCATGGCTGAACACAACAGTTTAATATAAAACACATATATAGTACCCATAGTTATCACTTACTTGAAAGATATTGGGTTTTAACAGAAACACTTTTTTTCATTTGAGGATTTAAGAACATATAGAACTCAAAATTAAAACAAAGATATCTAGTTATTGCAGTTAATTAGTAATACAGATAAATTATTAATAACAAGAGAGTAAGTATGCTGAAGTCTTATCCAAATCTTCTGAAGCATTTAGTCTTTTCTGAGATCTAATTTAAAAGGAAAGGAGCATCATAACCTAGCAGGATAAAAGCCTTTTTTAGTTTGGATACCCTAGTCAACAGTCTGGGGTTGAGTCTGTTTTCAAGCCCATATTCACCAGATGTAGCTCTACTGAAATAAACTGAGTTAAATGGTGTTATGCCAGAATGATATCAGCTTCTCACTGAGACTCTGCACTTCTTCAAGTCAGAGTAAAACTCAAGGAAAACCAATGAAGCCAAAGGAATTATTCTAATTTTATGCAAGCATTGGTACGGAAATAATCTGTCTGATTAATCAGTCAAAATCATACAGTTCATCCCTTACTATTTGTTTAAAAGAATTAAGAATTTTCTGACATGAAGGAAGCTTGATTTGTGCTTCCTTGCAGGAAGAAGTCAAGATATTTTATAATTAATTTCCATAGATCAACAAATCATACAAAACTAGTTTTTTGGCTACAGACATTATTCAATTTTTCATGAGGTCTAAGAGTGGAAATGAGAGAGGCAAATGTATGGGACTCTCACATTTCCTTGCTGAAACTTAATGAAAAAAACAGATGGGAATTGCTAGCCTTTTAGCTAAAAGGAATAATATTTCTCTGTGCTGTGACTCAGTCTTTTCAGAAAGAGACATTTGGTAGATTTTGTTCATTATCTGGTGTCAGGAGATTATTATTCTGCTACTAGGGAGTAAAGGCATAGGGTCCTTTGTTTATGGGTTAGCGTATGTAAGGATCATTTAGCTTTTACTCACTGAAAGAAAAATCTATTATAGTGAGTGTATGCTGTTTTGCACACTTGAGGATCAGATATTCAATTTAGCTCAGGGACAGAATTTCATCACAGTATTAGAAAGACATTTTCAGAAAAGTTTAGCTCTCATTCAGGAACCTGAATGCAAGACATTCTCAGAAAAGTGAAGAACATGGCATTGTGAGGGCAAGGGCAGGAAGGTTGTCCCTTCTGTTTCTCTCTTTATGTGTTGAGAAGCAAAGAGAGCGCTTTAGGTATAATACATTCTCAATTCTATTTCTTCAAAACTGCCTCCTTGATCTGAAAGTATCTGATCCTATACATACACATGTATATGTGTAGCTTTGTATAGATTCCTGCAAGGTGGAACTGTATTATGTTTCCAACATTGGCATCTTTGATGAGCTGATAGCAGCTGAGATCTTTTCTGATAAACCATTTTTAATCCAGGAAAGCTGCTAAATAGAATGGGAAATAAATGAAAGAGGACATAATTGTCTGGAGGGTTGCTTCCCTGTTGAGTGAAAGCAGACTCCTCTCTGCTCTTTCCAGCAAACACACAACATTTACATCAGAGGTTAGTGCCACCTGGGTTTATAAAGCAAAACAAAACAGAAAAACAGTTGAAAAGGATACAGAGCGAGAAAAAAATCTATTTTTATACCAAAGAAGGAAAATAGACAAAAGCAATTAAAAATTAACTGAGAGACAGAGAGCTAGACCATGACATCATAATTTATGTTGGTAGAGCATCTTATTCAACAAATGTTCTTTTCTTTTTGATGTAGGGCAATCTTCTTTTTATTGTAATTTTTACCGCTGTAGCACAGAGGAGGGCTTTTTATGGGCCAAGATTCACAAGGTCCTTATACTGTCAATAATAAAAGATGATTGCTATTTTCTGAGGAGTCCCTTATAATACAGGTACTCTTCCCACCATGCTGCTGTGAGGCTAGGGTAGTGAGCCAGAGCCTGCCCTGAGTGATGACTCTCCATCACCAAGTCTGAAAACCCTTTCCCCCCACAAATCTGTGGAGAGGTACCCTGCTACTCCTTGGCCCTTCTGATCATGGTGTGGGAACAATAGGTGTGTTTAAGATCACTAGTCCTGGAGTACTGAGATGCCACTGTGATCAACATGAATTCACTCTCTTATTACAAGATAGAGAGAGACAAGGTAAAAGCAAATTATTTTCTTATGTTAAATTGCCAGGTGTAAGTAAAAAGTTATTATATTTGATAAATCAAACAATAATAAGCTATAATTAGCTTTGGGTTTGCTTTTCCATCTGCATGCTTTCCTTATAGTAGACTATCCAGTCAAACTAAGTTTCAGGACATTATACATAGCTCCCATGGACAGAATTGGGTCTCTAACAAATCCCACTTTTTCCCAAAATGAATTCTGATCTGGGGTGAACCACCTCAAATTCTCCTTATTCATGAAAATCACTTTGGTTTGAAGAAACCTTTAGGGATCAGCAAGTCCAACTCAGGGCCTTCCCCAGCTGAGCTTTGAAAATCACTGAATGGAGCTCCCACAACCTCCCTGGACAACCTGTTTCAATGCTTGACAGGTTTCATTGTAATTTGTATCTTCTTTATGCCTAGCAGTTATTTTCCTTGCTGCTCTTCTTTCACTGGGCATCTCTGGGAAGAGTCTGTCTATCTTATAACTCCTCTATGAGGTAGCTGAGGACAGCAGTTAGGCATCTACCCAGATTTCTCCTCTTCAGTCTGAACAAACCCAGATCCCTCAGTCTCTTCCTGGGTGTCTCATGCTCTACCCACAAGATTTGTTCTCCACTGGACTTGTTGCAGTTTACATTTTTTTTTTTTTTTAATGCCAGGGAGTTAAAAACTAGACACAGTATTCCAAACATGACTTCAGAAGTGCTAAAGAGATGAGAATAATCATTCCCCTTGACCTGCTGGCTATGATCATGCTAACAAAGCCCAGGGTGCTCATAGGCTTCTTTGCTGCGAGGGCACACTGATGACTCCTCCTATCACATTTGTGTTGAGTGTAAGTTCTTCAACCCCATATTCTTGATTACTGATTTAATCAGGAAAATGGCTCACCTCTTAACTCCAGTCATCTAAACTAATAATTGTCTGACACAGCTTTCTTTAATAAAAAGCAAAATAAAAAAAGGATACCATGTCCAGCTGAGTGAATGATGCTTGTCTTAATGCTTTGCATGCTATGATCAAATACATTCTACGTATGAGTTCATGAGCATGCCTGTTCCTGGCAGACCAAGCCACATACCAATTTACATAATTTCTGAGTATTCATGAGTTTATGTTTATGAGTAGTTCTTCATAAAATACTATTTACACAAACACTTAACTAAGAACAAGAGCTGTGGTTCATTAACTAATTAATTCCTCATGGAGATACAACAGGATGAAAGATAAACAGCATTGAGACAATATCAGTCCTGTTTTAGATAATCCCTAAATGTGCCTTTCTGGAGCAAGACTCCAAAGAGATGCCATCTACCTGTAGGACACTACATGCAGAGAGAAAGAGAATACAGTATTTCGGAGGATGTAGAAGTCATCAGATACATCAGATACCATCACACAGATGCACCAGCCCACTAAGAGCAGGAGAGGTTGCTCTGAACAGTACTCCACTAAGCAATATTGCTATATCCAGATGGTAAGTTTGCACCCAGGCTGCACCATTTCTGGAATGCTTTTCACATAATGCTGAGGAGAATCAAATCCATGACATGTTTCCAGATGAGAGCACACAATATGGGGAACACAAAAAAAAAAAAAAAAAAAAAAAAAGAAAGACAATTTAAACTGATCAATTACTTTAAGATATTAGAGACAGAACAAAGCTGTACCATGTTTTTGCATTAAAAAAGAAGGAAAGAAAAAAAAAGCGCTTCACGCTCCAAAAGGAAAATTGAAGGAGATTTCCTTTAAGAATTTTGAGTCTCTGGAATCAAGTCAGGGGAGGGAGTTGAACCAAAAGCAAATAGTTTAGCTACTGAAAAGAATAGGGAGTTCTGATAAAGTGGTTAGAATAAATAAAGGAACTTGAAATAGCAGTCATTTTAAAAGTCATAAAAGAAAAAGAAAAGGAGAAATCGTAAGATTTAAGAACCCCTTAAATAAATGGCATAAATCCTCCTTGGAATGCAAAAGATCTGAATGACCCTATTAAGACAAGTAAAAATAAGAATTTACCTGAATCAACAGAAACTGGATGGAGTTGTATTACAAGAAATACATCAAGAAACCAGAGGTTGTTAAATTAAAATTGGGAGGGAAAAATCACTTACTGTACAGTTTTTCAAATAAAACAAAATCTAAAGCAGACAGCAATTTTAGTGGGGAAAATATTTACTTTATGTTATAGTATATGCCAGAGATCACAAAATATGCAAGGTCAGAAAGTAGTAACTGGAATGATACGTTCTAAAAACAGTATTTCTGGAACAAATCCCTCGAGAAATGACTCGTATGGATTTTACCCAGCTGCTGGAAAAATTTATGAAATGGTTGTTTCAGAAACATTGCTATGCAGATGGTGGTGGTTTAGACCCATTCTGCACTTCTCCTTCTGTCTTGATTTAGTTAAAACTCTCACTAAAATTGATCAGTGAATGGATTACTTGAAGAATAATTCTCTTACTTTAGGCCCTGGTTGAGCAGTATTTTCTTGCTTTCTTTCTCACTTGTATGTGACTTACAGGATAATAATATTCCCAGATGAGTTTTAAATTGGATTTCTCAACTGAAGAAACTAACAGCTCATTCAGTGATAGAATGGAAGACTTTTTGTGTCTGTGACAACTGAAGCTGATAAAAATTACTAAGGTCAGTGATTTCCTTGCGTTTCCTGATGTTTTGGGGGCTTCATGTAGTATGGCACTAAAACTGCCCTGCTAGTGTGATGGATTCACAATCTGGGATATTCAAAGTAACAGGAACTTTGTGTAATATGGAGGCTGATGCCTGGGCTGGATCAAGCAATTCTCTCCAGTGTGATCTGTATGCATCTGAGGAACAGAAAATTTAACAGTAAGAGGGATTTGGAATGAGAGTAGGTGGAAATGAATCTATTTATAATAATTTCAACTGAAAAATAAAGAGGGAGGGAAATTAAAATGCTGAATCATTTCATTTTGACATTTTTAAGTATCTAACATTAAGTGAAATAATTTATCATGGAAACATGAGAATGTTACTTTCAATATTTCTTAGAAAAACGGTCAATTCTTTGGTATCAAAACAATATATTTCGGCTTAAAAGCTGAAATTCTTTTTAAAATATAAAGAAAATGGAAATTAAAGGATTGATATTAAATCACACAAGTAATTTTATTTTTAAGCAAAATAAAATTTGTACTGAGTTTCTCTTTTAATTGAAAAAACCTGAAAAACTCCTCATCTCTACCTGAACTAGGGATTTTTTGTTTATTTGCATTTTCTTCCCTATTGTTATACTGACCTCAAAATTCAGATTTTGCTATGAGGTAGAACAGAAAAAAAAAGTTAAATATTGGAGTTAAAAGTCTGTCAGCATGTCAGGTTCACCAATCCACTTGTTGGAGAGATCTATCACATCTGCAAACTCTAAATGTTACTGAAGTATAAGAAATATGTGAAGAAAGTGACTGTCTTTTAGAGAGGGTGTACTATATTACAGGCAGAAGAAGAGAGACACAAGGTAGCCCAAAGTTGACTAGTCAGGAGCACAACTCAGTTCATTGGCCAGCAGATTTGTTCACTAGGTCATGGCATTCAGAGTAGAAAAAAACAGACTTATTTTTTCTTTTCCACAGGCTGTGAGGTTCTTTCTTTATTTACAGAATGGTAATGACATTTGTTGATCTGTTGGAAAGGAAAACAATTGCCACGAACCCTCCCAAAACATCTCTAATTATCAGATATTTTGGGGGTTAAAAAATGCCCAGAGAAATAGATATTTTTTTCTTTTTCTTTGGGAACACTTAATCAAAAATAATGTCGTGAAGGATTATTGTAGGGCTTGTCCTTTCCTCAGAGACATTGCCTTTGGGTTATCTTCTGTAGGAAGATGCTTCATTTAGCTTTGAATACAGTGCACAGTGCTCTAAAGAAGCAAGTATGTCCTGAGCCTTGGCAAAGTTAACTGGCACAAAGGAAACACATACTAATATATCTAGCTTTCTTCTGATTTTCAGGTGGCCCTGTGCCATCCTGGGTGGGAGCTCGAATGGTCCAGGAGGCTGTGTTTAACTGTCCGAGCAGGAGTACTTCCTCCTTACAGGTCTGCACAAGCCTTGGCTTGGCACTCAGGGATATATGCCAGAAGTCCATAAAATGATGAGAGTCAAGGAGCAGACCAGAAGGGAATCATTATTTACTGTCTCTTCCAATACAAGAACTAAGAGGGTTTAAATGGAACTAGCAGGTGGCAGGTCTGGAAAATCAAAACGATGTGGTACTTCACATAACTTGTGAAACTCAGAATACTGTTCATGATAAAAATGTGTATGAGTTAAAAGTGAACAGACAAAATACATGGAAGAAAATCCCCAGGAAAAAAAAAAAAAAACCCAAACCACAACAAACAAACAAACCCAAAACAGAAAAGACAGAAAAGAGACTGCCATGAGGTGAAGATTTCTGCAGGCTTCTAAAAGCAGAAATATCTCATATTCTTCTGCACTATCCACTACTAGAGACAGGTACTGGTCTAATCAGGTCTGTCCTGATTTACAGATGTTCTTACAGCTTTATGGTCTTTGCTGATGGAAGCAACTGATACTGACAACAAAAGAGCTTATAAGAATAGAGACATGATAAAGAAATAAATACTGTCCAAGGCAAATTCAAAATGAATATCAGAAATACTTTTTTCATGGGCACAGGCTATGCAGTCGTTGTCAAAATAAATTATTGAGACAAAGAATTTCACAAGTTTCAAAAATCGTTTAGTGATATATTTGGATAACAAGAATAACTAGAACAAAATAATTCTGTTAAATCTTGTTCTTATGTGTTTAAAATGACTAAAATTTATTAGAGTGTGATGGAAATGTGGGCCAGATTATGCCATCCTGTGCAGTGCAGGTTGTTTAAACTTTCCTCTAAATCTTCTGGTATTGGCCAGCTCTGGTTAGAAACTGGAAATAGGACTGGCTGGTTCAGTATAGTGATTTCTGTGATCCTATAGGCATGTTTCTGACATAGTGCGCACCTGAAGAAAGTGAATGGAAAGGAATTGAAACAAAAGGAGAAGAAAGGGTGAACTGAGCTCTAAACACTGCATAAAAATATAAGAAAACAACAGTATTTCATGGAGCTTTCAATTATCTCTGTAGTCTATGTAAGACTTACCTTATCAGTTAAACGACACACTGAAAACTCAAAACTTTTTCACTCAAAGAAGGTCACTTAAAATGACCCCTCTTACAGGAAAGGATCATTATTTTTGATCACTCGACATTTTTGGCAAAAATGACATCAAAAAATTCTTGGCTGTCTCTCATTGCTTCAGTGTTTGTTTTTCTCAGAGATCCCCAACATTTCATCAGATTTTATAAATGAACATAGCTAACCTTTGCAGTGCCTGCCTGCTCATGTAAGGTGTTAACAGAAACATTATCACAACATTTTCAGATTTTGAATGGAAGCTCCACATCCATCAGTCCTCCTGCTGTCAAAAGAAACTTTCAGTGGCTGAACTAGATACTTTCTCAAACTACTGGCAATCGGGAAGCATCCTTGGGCCGAAGTCTTTCTTCTGTACAAACAGACCACCAGCCTCTATTACTGACCCTCCAGATTGGTTAAATCACACTGCAGGATGTGGCTCGCTGATGGTGCATGACAAGGGAGGTAGGAAGGGCACCTTGGTGGAACCTTCACCTAACTGTTGTAGCATCTTTTTGTGTGTACACAAGGAAAATACAGGTTTTCATAGACAAACAAACAAACTTTCAAAATGGTTTAAACATGAAAATAAAGAACAGGCTTGTTAATGAAACATATCAGATCTCTCCTGTCCTTCATGTCTCATCTAATAAGAACATGAAACTGGCCATATCAGGTTGGATTAAAGGTCCATCCTATCAGTTTAAGTGACCAATATTGGATTTCCAGACAAGAGCATAGGAGTAAGTCCAGCGTGTAATAACACTGACATACTGTCTTATTTGGTGGATTCATGTTCATATTTTAAAAGAAATCTTATCTCCCTTTTTTAAAAACAAAAACTTTCTTTGCCTTTGGGTTTTTTTGGAATACAAAACTATGGCTAAGCGGAGCATAAGTATTTGCCTAGGAAATGTCTGTTGCTAAATATACAACCTACTCCTTTTTAAACATTATTGTTAGTGAATCCTTCTTTTTCTTTTTAATGTTTTTCTTTCTCCTTTTTTTTCTTTTGAAACTGACCTAGTTTTTCCCTGTGAAAGATCTGATGGTTTGTAAGACTCCACGCAGCGTATTATAAATCAACTCAGGCCTTCTGTAACTGATGAGGATAGATAGTGCTACATCAGTATCATCTCACCATTGAAGTAGTTATCCCGATATAGATCTGTCTAAAGCATGTTTTTTCACGTGTTAACAATGAAATGAAAAGTCTGAGCTTTTGATGATGGTTGATCCTCTTTCTTCTCATACCTATGCATTCCTCTTTAAAAGCTTGAGTCCTCAGCTCTGCAACATGCTATTGAGGAATTTAAGTGTATCCCTATTCAGCAAAGCATTGAAGCACATATTTATCTATTCCTGAGGTCAAAAGAGGGTAAGTACATGCTTAAATATTTGCTTCATAGGGACGTTTAAACATGAATTTAAAATTAAATATGTGCTTAGAAACTGTCCAATTGGATGTGACTGAAATTATAGGAGAAACATGTTAATGAAAACTATCCTTACACATACTGCTCCCTCCTGTGGGCACGAATGTTCACCAATTCAGCAATTCTTATGTCTGTGGGTTGGTGAAATTAATTTTGAGAATCAAAACCGGCAATGGCAGGCTTCAGAAGTGCTGAAAAGTCCCATTTTGGTGTTTTTAGAGAAATGTTTTGATTTTTCATTTCAAAATGTCTTAGGGGAACAAAATCAAAACATGAATGTTTTGATTAGCCCCAAAAGATTTTCTGAAATATTGTGTCACATAAAATTTTGATTTTTTTATTTCAATCTGTTTCTAAATGAAAAGAAAAAAATCAGAATTTTTTGATCTGCAGAAAGAACTTTTCCCTGTTAATCTCTGTTAAAGATAGCAAAGCATGGGTTGAAGGAGAAAGATAATTTTTAGAAAGTTATTAGTGTTTGAGAAGGAATATATTTTCCCCGCTGTTTTTTGTTTCTTACTAGAGGAATTCCAATACCTTCATTTTAAACTTCAATTTACTTTATTTGGGTGAAAGAAATAAATGTCTCACTTCTTTCTTTGAAACTTATGATGGGATACAAAAACTAGAAAATATTTTCCTTTAATACAAATAAAATGTAAAATAAAAATGATCAGTGTTAAAGCTGTAAGCTTTACAGACTACAATAAAAAAGTGCATAAAAATGTCAACTTTATAAAAAGAAAATCGTGGAAAAAGAATCAATACTAATATTCCCAGCCAACTCTAAAACGATAAAGAACACACAAAAGTCCCAAAGGGAACTGAAGTTGTGCTTAGCTGTGCTATTATTTTATAGATACAGGGGAAAAAATCTCTCCCTTAGAGGCCTTTTAACCTAAAGGATACAGATAAATGGGAAGTTATGAAAGTCAACCCCATAGAAGGAAGGAAACTTTGATTGTTAATTTTATATTTTATTTATGTGGTTATTAGGTATATGCATTGTATCATTGCCTCAAATTACCTATCAAGTCCTGTCTACGTTATAGTTTGTACAGTCTGATCTTGATTAAAGACAAGATGCTGTACGAGATTATAAAAAACTGGTGTGTTTGCAGTACAATGTTTCAAATTTTTATCCTAATAAATCCCTCTGAGCTTCCTTCATTTTTTGTTTTTTCAGCTAGTCGTCTCCACCAAGTGGAACACTTATTTAAATACTTCCCATAAAAATTCACAGCTAAGTGAGCTGGAGAAAAATAATAAATGGTTATCACACATTGTCTATATAAACCTTAATTTCTGATAGGACTATTGGGAGGGCTCATCATAATTATAGGATTCACATGGCTTAGTGGGTGCAGCCTGTTCAGAAAGGTACAGCACAAAAATAAAGAACAGAAAGCCAACCCCTACTTCACATGACAGTTTTTCTTATAATCACCTTTGAATTAAAAACATTTGTCAGATGGCTATTTTCATGTAATCTGAGAGCTGGGAAAGTATTGTTCTTATTTCCAAGGCTGGTGATTTTCAAACCTAACCCTAGAAGCCTACAGGAAAATGGAATCTTTCAAAAAAGCTTATCATTGATAAGCTTCTTGGTTTTGTATCTTCTGTAATGAAAATTGTAATGGAGAGGGCAGAGAGGGCACACAACAGGGGAGACAGGATGAACTACGGTGACAGGAGGTATTGAGCTAGGCTATCAGTTCTATAGACCCCAGAAAAGACCTTGATAGGTGGTTGGAGGAGCAAGACCCTGTAAGGCTCATCCAGGGAAAAGGTGCCCTTTCAAGCTGTACAAAGATGAACCAGAATGAAAGTTTTGGGCCAAATCCTTTATTCCACTGATTTCAGTGGATTAAAGGCATTTTTACGTGCTGATCTTCTGAGTTCATATTCATAGCTATATGTGAATTCTATTGGTGGAAAATTCAAATTGAGGAGGTGATTTGAATAGAGACAAGACAACCTCATATTCACACAAGAAAAAAAAAAATCAAAGGAAAAGGAAGAATAAACTCATGCTCAGATGCTGCCTGTGAGAAATGTCCTGAGGCAACTCAGACTGTATATGTGCATTTTAAAAAATGGAAGTTGAGCCTAACCACATTTGGCAGCAGACTTTGAGACCAAATTCAGGATCCTGAAGTTAGACTTCCTTAGCATCACTCGTATATCTGAATGCCCACTACTCACAGTAATGCAAGATAACACTGTTCAAACATGTCAACCCTGTATGGCATTGTAAGCACGTGTTATTGCAGTATAGTGCCTCAAGTGATTTTTTTTATTATTTTCTTTCTACCAGCACATGTTATGGCTATTAATTCTAACACTTGGAGATCATCTCCCATTGGCTCTTGAAAGCATCATGAAATGGAGCTATAAAAATCACTGATTAATAATCCCTAAGTGTCATTTAATTCTTGGCATTAATCTTCCCTAATTCTTATTTTAAACAGCTGACTTCGTTTTCACCATGACACATTGAAGAGAAACTAAATCCTATTGTTTTATCTGTCTAAGGGCTAATATAGCAGTGGAGTATACAACACAATATATATCGTTTACAATTGATTAAACACTGGATCAAATTCTGCCTCAACCCAATGTCCAGATCTTCCATCGTTGATAGAGATTGGACTGAACCAGAACTTGAAATATCTAATGCTGTATGTTTTCGAGTGTTTATAATAGAAATGTGTATAATTCAGGTTAGAGGTCAGATCAGACTCAGAAATCATGAAAACAGCTAATCTCAGCCATTATGTTGGGACAAAAATTGGGTGAGCAGGCTGTAAGATTCTGAAACAGTAAACTCTTTGTTTATTCTATGACACAACAAAAAACACAATAAGAAGACTAAACCGGCTATACTAAAACAAGAGAAGAATTTAATTTTACAGGATTTATTGTTTTCCTGTACAGTTGTTAGAGCTTTGACCTGACATTTGAAAACTTGCTGTTAATGCATCATTTCAGGAACTGATCCATAAACTGCAAAAGGGACATAGATACAAAGTCAAAGAGGAGGCCACAATATTATAATAATTCCATGCAGAAGTCTATGTTTGGGAGGTTTTTTTGTTTTTTGGGGTTTTTTTCATTCACAAAACTAGCTAGAAGTGTGTTGGTTTTGGTGGTCCAAAAACTGAATACTTTGAATAAGTAAATAACAATCCTCAGGTGAATTAATGTGTCTTTCTAGATGGTGGAAATGACAATATTTGTGGAAAAAAAAAAAAAAAGTCAATTTTTCTTAAGTTCTCTTTTCTATGAAGTGAATATGTGAAGCTACTTAGATCATTTCTGGAAAGCCATATCTGGATTTGGTTCCCAAATTTCATGGACAATATTAAAAAAAAAATGGAAAGCATTCATAAAAGCTATAAGAATTGTCTGATATTTGTGAAACCTACCTTCTAACATGCGTGAGCTGTTGCTTATCCATGGATGAGTTAAAGACTTTTTCTAATCAAATTCCATAGCTGTCTACATTAATTTGTGAGACTGAAGGCTCTTATATCAATAGAAAGAGAAAATAATAGAAAACTCTAATGATGGAAAACGAAGAGGGATTCACACTAAAAATTCCAAGCAATTTTTGTCACTGAGCATGATAAATCATGGTTGAATATCAATATGATCAATACTTCAGCCCTTCAATTCTTTAACACTGATTTTTACACTTTGCTCAAAATATACTGAAACTTAAAAACACGTTATGGGTTAACTATAGGAATTTCAGAACAAAATTTATGTCTTGGGATATGTAAAGACCAGCTTCTTTTGAGACTCCTACTGATTTTAGAATCACCAAGTCTTACCTCTTAAAAAAAATCATGACCAGAATGTGGTCTTAGAAATAACTATTCTTAGTGTGCCAGTGGGACTGATCTAAGATCCATCGGCTCCAAATGATTTTTCATTTGCATGCTGCATTTAATACACTGTTCTCTTTGTCAGGCACTCAAAGAATTGCACTTTGACTTTGAACTTTATTAGCTCTATTACCTTATTTTCTTGCTTTGTTTGAGCAATTTCCATTTCTTTCATCTATCTGTGAGATTTGTGGTGCAAACAAATCGATTTTCTGGGCTGTTGCTCAAGTTTTTACAGGGAGAGGTATCTGAAGTTGTGGTTACTAAGAGCTGAGGAATTTGAATGGGGACACATGAAGACACTCATTTCTTTCCTTTTTGGTGGAAAAAATGACTTCTGTGCTGTTTTGCTTTCTTGGTTATCTGAGGCCCTGTGCTCAACATGACTTTTGTTAATTAGGTGTCCATCAGCAGATGGACAAATACTGAATATAAATGGGGAAGTAAACCTGAAAGTTATTATGGGAAAGAGCCTTTGACTCAGTTCTCAACTCTGTTGTATGCTTAATTCTCTATGCTTTATTTTCCTCCTCCATAAAATGGGATTAGAAATATTTTTTGTGAATACTTTCCATGGTTTATTTACAGTTAGCCATGTCTGCTATCCTTTCTGTTACTGTATGCTTTGCTGGAAAATTTGTGAGAGTGCATAAAAAGCATGAGAACAGCCCAGGTTTTTATTCATCCAGACATCCTAGCCTCTGTTCTAGTCATTATGTTGACTGAAGGGCACTATTTTGTTGCACCTTGTAACAGCACAGAAAAGTAGAGAATATAATTGCATTATTGTCACACTTAGGGGCCCTAGTCAGGGACGTGGTACTGTTGCTGTTCATTTACAAAATAAAGTAGTTCCTACTCCACAGAAGTTATAATCTCAGTATAAAACAATAGCTGAATGAGAATGAAGTCTGATGAAACAATAAAACAATGTAATTGTTTTTGTTGTCCACTCTTATCAGGTGCTTTGGTGCACAGATTATAAGAAATAATCTATGAAACCGACTTCAGTTAGGATACCTAAATGTAAGCATCTACATGAAGGTGTCACCA
This sequence comes from Strix uralensis, assembly GCF_047716275.1. Lineage (NCBI taxonomy): Eukaryota > Metazoa > Chordata > Aves > Strigiformes > Strigidae > Strix > Strix uralensis. Next base: position 128,569,434 of record NC_133973.1, read on the forward strand.
GTGAACTAAATGTCCATGCTCCCATTATACCAAGGAGACAAAAGTCAAACCTAAAAAAATCCAGTGCAGATTCTTGCTGTATTGCTGACTTACTAATTTACAATACATTTATGATCACTCAGAAATGTTCTTTTCTAATGTACAACACAAAGTAAATGGAGCAATGATATATTGTACAGAATACATGACTCACTTTGGAACTGCCAAAAAGGATTTCTTCCAGACTTTCTGCAAAGGATCAAGTACCTCAGACAATTTGCTGCCAGAGGCAGTGACAACTATACCTTTGGATTTGTTAAGATAAGGGAAATATGTCATGATGTCCACAGTTGTAATGTAATAGGCCTCTTAAATGTTTCAAACATTTCCCTGAAAAAAAAAAAAAAAAAAAAGGATAAAATGAAATGTAAAACAAATGAGAGCCTTGTTTCTGTCTACCTTTTTCTATACTTTCAGGATATATATTTCAAAGGACAAGAAAGACCCTATTATAGAAGAAAGATCTCAATAAAAGGAACTGAAGAGACTTTCCTGGAGCTTCACCAAAGTCTCTTCCACTTCTTAAGCATCAAAGTGGCAATGGAAGAGTTGAGAATTGAGCTAGATTATGTTTTAAGATTGGCGGTATACGAAATTCCTGTCAGTCATCAGATGGGCATTATTTGTCTGCACTAGGATTCCACTAGTTGGAGGTGGAAATGACTACTGAAAATATTTAGAGAAAAATGGGAAAGAATCAGTAAAGAACTTTAAATAACTTCCAAATTTAAGATAAACTTTTAGTTCTGCTCTAATAGCCGAGCTCCATTCTTACTTTTCAAAAAAGCATTTCAGGCCAATGAAAAACTAATAAAAATCTCAAGTGGCAGGATCAGCACCTATCTATCCCTATTCCTAACCTCTTCCTTCACCATCTGGAAAAAAAAAAAAAAAAAAAAAAAAAAAAAATGATGGAGATCAAGTCTTACTTCATAGATTTCCTAAACAAGTTTGATCCTGTGGTGATCTGTGGCAAAGACTGGGGTGGGAAAGGGGGTTGCAGTAAGAAGGTGAGAGAGCTAAAGGATCTGTATTTAGAATTTTGATCATGCCATGTCTCAATGTAATGCTTAATTAGTAAAAAATCTGAAGTAAATACCTAAGTAGTAATCTACTATTGCGGTGCACACTACAGCTGGAACAGGATCGTACAGATACTTTTTAAATCATTATCACTTCATTGAACAGTGAAATGCAGCCACTGCTTCTGATACTTTCTATTTTAAAACAATTGAAAGTTTTCTGAGCCCAATGAAACTTGAGTTACAGAAACTGTAAAATACATTCTTAAGTAGTTGGGTTTGATCAGAATTCACTCTGAACACCAAGTGTAAAGGGTTGTATAATAAAAGACTTTGTAACCTTGAGAAGCTAGAGGTTAATCATTCCAATTATTTCTAAAAGCATCTTGGGTATTTGTTGAATTAACAAAAAAGATATAGCTGAAAGTATGGTAAAAATAGCAAGGACGTAGCAGGGCTATTATAATAGAAGTCTTGTAAAATGCATCTTATAAATGATCAAGTACTGAACTTTCACCATATATGCTAATACATTAGGTGAACTTGGTGCTTACAGGATGGCTTTGATTTACAGACTGGAAATCAGCATGGCCTGTGGCATAGTAAAATCTTCCATATTCTTGCTCTAACACTGATAAATCATGGTGTTTTTTAAGTGAGGTGGAAGCTTGTGATTTTTCAGCCATACTCTAAGCTGATACACCTTGATATCATGCTGACATGCCCATGAACATGTATGAGCAGAGTCCACAGCAGATGACACACATCAACTCCAGTGCTGAAAGTTACATTTGGGAAAAATAAAGGAGAGAGAGAAAGAGTGAGAGAAAGGAACAGGAAAGGGAGTGGGAAAAGGAACAGGAAAGGGGAAACTCTCCAGTGGCCAGGCAGGAGGAACAATGATGGGTGTCCAGGATGACTGTCCTCCAGAAGTGGCTGTCTCCAGTGCAGCAAGAAGCAACGAAGATGATGATGGTGATGACAATGATGACAACTTTCACCACGTTTCCCCCCCAGGCATTATGTACTTTTAATCAGGAACTGCTCAAGCTTCCTATGCCTTGTTTCTGCTTGTGAAGCTATTAGCACTGGTTGGAGTGTGCTAATTAGGCACAGATGTTGCACATTGATTGGCTGTTAAGATGCTGCACATGTAGTCCTGTTTGTCAATTATATAACTGACTATTATCTACTGTGCTGCTTTTCTTGTTTTTCTTTTGTATAAACTAAAATCTGCAAAACACAAAGTGAAGCGAGGTGTTTCTTATGCTAGCAACAGTCACTTCCCATGAGAACCTGTCATAACACCAACATCAGGGTTTGGCAGGTACAAGGTTGTGATGGCAATAGTACCTGAATTTTAGCATGGAAAAAACAAGGGAAAAGTGCCAGAGACTCTGGAAAACCACTGTTACAGCACCTTAGGTGAAAGGGTACAAAACTGCAAATTACAGGCCCTGAGTACTACTGATGCTAAAACACAAAGGCATCTTTGCCACTGAGCTTCACTGCTGACCAGAGAATCCTATTTTCTTACCAGTTTATGTAATTCAAAGAGTCAGCAAAAGATATTCCTCCAGGCCCTGGTCCATAAAGTTGCTTATATCTCTATTCAGATGTCAACAACAGAGAGCTCTCAGTCATTGTTTATTTATTATCCTGCAGGTGGAGGTGACAGCCCCAATAGCTGAGATGTGATAGATGATTGTATGAGCATGCTTAGTCTACTTCAGTACAAACAAACTAGGTCAGCAAACCACCTTTGCCTGAGGAGCAGTGATTAGCAGCTCAGGGCAATGGTTTCTCCCACCACAGTACTCATGAGCTAAGCTGTCTGTCCCACAGACGTAACACAAGACAAAAGAAAAAAGGAGAACTGAGCCATTTTCAGACTGCCAACTGCAGGTATCTGTCCCTCCAGGGACTTAGGTGGAGATACGATACCTCTGTACCAAGCTCTCTCTCTGCTGTTACATAGTTTAGAAAGAAGCGAGAACTACTGAAATTTGGGAATGGTGAAGGGCCCCATGCTTAGACATTAAGGGATCTTAGCCCCAAATGGTCAGATGATACTTACGGCTTTTTAGTGGTTAAGTGTTGCTGTAGAATTTGTGGTTAAATTTTTCTGGAAAAGCTAGAATACAGAACAACTTTAATCAACAACTTTAATGCTGTTCTATTACTAGTTTGTCAGCAAACATATTAAGAAATGTATAAATAAGTTTCCTGAAGAAACTGAGTTTGGCAATACTACCATCTGGTTTTGGGGAACTGAATCCGGAAAGCCTGCCTCAGTTAAAGAAATTTCTTCCTAAAATCAGACATTTTTCTTTACAGTCCTTTATCCGACTTCATTTTTATGTGACATATAAAGAGAATAAAGAATGCCACTTAGACTGTATCTTCCTCCTGGAAGGTGTTTTGTTGAGACATGACAGCAGGTAGAGTTGTCCACACAGGAGCATGTGATACACTTAAGTCAGCTTTCATCTCTGTGGGAAATCCAGTTCTTCAGTGTTACTTCCAGCTTGTGAAATGGGAGTGAATGACAAAAACTTGGCACTGTGTTATGGGTCTAGGTGCAAAATACTTCAAGCATACTGCAGACATCTATTATCTTAGAGGAAAAACAACTCTTCTATAGATGCATCGGACACGTCAGTAGTCTTCATTATAAGATTTCAGTGGAGACTGTAGGAAATTGTCTAGCTCACTGTCACTTATAAAAAGAGGCTGGACGCTTTAAATACAGCATTAGAATCTGGTGGCAAAGACACACTTTTAATAAGCATCATTATATATTAGTCAAGTAATCTGTCAGCATCTTAGAAACTGGCACATAAAGAAATTAAAGTATCATACTAAGACCCAGTTTTTCAGTGCATTAAGAATAATGTTTCTTATAGTACAAGCTGCAAATTTCAGTTCTTGAGACGTTCTCAGTGAGTTTGTTTGAGTTAATTCACAAAGAGGCAAAGGTGGGAAGACAGATTTTTTTCAGCACACAGAAGGAAAGCGAAAATCTCAGAAAGAGTGCAATCCTAGCAACTTAACCCCTCCCTCCAGTCTACGTCATTCATTGCATTTATTTTTTATAATATCTAAATAACTCATTTTACTTTAGATTTTGAAAAATATTTTTTGTTCCACAGTGAATTACATATTTGAGAGAAAAAGTAATTTCAAACAGAAAAATAAAAATATTGCATGTGAAAATGCCTAAACAGGATATTTTGACAAAACAAAATAGATTTTTGTCAAAAGGAGAAATTCATCAAGAAACAACCTCTCAACTGAAATTTTGCAGTTTTGACAAGCAATATCTTTTAGTGGAATAGTATAAACCACACTGCATTCAATTTTCTTATGAATGCCAAGTTATGAGTCAAAGGGGATTAAAACATTCAGGAATCTAATTATTTTCTTTAAATTCCTGATACAGATATACCCTTCAGGAAAATTCCCTTTGCAACTTATTGTGAAGTAGGGTGTCATTTAAAACCTGCGAATGAAGTGCTAAATGGGGAAAACTGATCTTTTAAAGATTATTTTACTTTCTTGGGTTGGCAACAGTCTCTTGGCATGTAATGCCACAAGGTGACAGGGTGAAATACATTAACTGTAGGAGTTTCAATAAGGACAAATGCCGGGTGCTGCACTTGGGCCACAACAACCCCCAGCAGCGCTACAGGCTTGGGGAGGAGTGGCTGGAGAGCTGCCAGTCAGAGAGGGACCTGGGGATGTTGATTGACAGCCGGCTGAACATGAGCCAGCAGTGTGCCCAGGTGGCCAAGAAGGCCAATGGCATCTTGGCTTGCATCAGAAATAGCGTGGCCAGCAGGGACAAGGAAGGGATCTTGCCCCTGTACTTGGCACTGGTGAGGCCACACCTTGATTACTGTGTTCAGTTTTGGGCCCCTCACTACAAAAAGGACATTGAATGACTCGAGCGTGTCCAGAGAAGGGCAACGAAGCTGGTGAAGGGTCTGGAGCACATGTCGTAGGAGGAGCGGCTGAGGGAACTGAGGTTGTTTAGTCTGGAGAAGAGGAGGCTTAGGGAAGACCTCATCGCCCTCTACAGCTACCTGAAAGGAGGTTGCAGAGAGCTGGGGATGAGTCTCTTTAACCAAATAACAAGCGATAGGACAAGAATTAATGGCCTCACATTGTGCCAGGGAAGGTTTAGACTGGATATTAGGAAGTATTTCTTTACAGAAGGGGTTGTCAGGTGTTGGAATGGGCTGCCCAGGGAGGTGGTGGAGTCCCCATCCCTGGAGGTGTTTAAAAGTAGAATCGACATAGCGCTGAGGGATATGGTGTGGTTGGGAACTGTCAATGTTAGGTTGATGATTGGACTGGATGATCTTCAAGGTCTTTTCCAACCTAGACAATTCTGTGATTCTGCGAAATATGTGTCTTCCATTGCTTGGACGACTCTTTAGGTATGAGCCAACATCTTATCACTGTACACTGTATTGTCCTTTGGTAAGTGCAATTTATGGCCCCAGAGATCAAATAAGTAAAAAGACTACATGCAGGCTAGAAGATTCAGCTGCTTTAGAGCTCTGAATGTGCTTTAAAAATGAATGCATTCAGAACTGAGCATAATCCAGACATTTCTAGGGCTAAACTAACAGTAATTACCAGCTTTTACTGAGCTGTCGTATTCACCTTCACATAAGGCGTTGTGCTGCACAAAACTGTGACACTCTGCAAAGCGTTTTGGGATAAACTGAACACAACCAGTAATATGTGAAATGAAACCCTCTTCCTTGCAGCTGTACCTGACAACAAAACCTAATCTATTAGCCCACTTTAACCATTAAAACTAAATCTGAGAAAGCTCTTACCTCATCCTATCATGATGACATGGTTGGATTCAGGGTTGAATATCTCAGCTGAACACTTCCTACACATGGAATTGCACGAAACATGAAATGTCCTGCTCAGAAATAGAAAGGACAGGAATGAAGCTGGAAAGGCTTAAATTTGTGATGCCAATAAATGTAAATGGTTCAGGCATCATGCTTAGCAGGATGTTCCAAGTGTTATTGCTTCGGACAGTACTATGGATAGACATCTTAATGACCTGACATGCAGTACCAGAATGAGAAAAACTGAAAGTTTTTACTTTCATTTAAAAAGTCATAACTTGTTTTTTGTTTGCTTCTGTGAATATTTGAAAGTGCTCACTGAGAGAAGATATCGATGTATTTCATCATGCAAGATATAAGACTTGGCATTCTGTATACTCTGGGAGAGAGGAAACTCCTATATTACAATATAATAGATTGTCTCAAGTTTCTAAAAAGCTCACAACACATCACACACTGAAATATTTTGCTCAAAGAAAAGCTGGATCTGGAGTCAGGAGATCAGCGTCTTAAAATGGAAGCCATCCTGAACAGGAAGAATGAGCTCAGTCTAATTTTTTATCAAACCAACAGCAACAGTTTATCTGTCAATCTGCCTATTTTGAAATTTATGGGATATAATATAGTCATCAACACAGGCAATTTAAAACAACTCTAGAAGAAGGACAGAGAATTCCACATCAATTTAGCACATATTCCCCACAATTCAATGAAATTATACTTATTAATAAAATACTTCTACAATTGGCTTAAGTAGTTCAACAGACTCCTGCTGCTGCTTCAGCTACTTCAAGGAAAATGTAGAGAAAAGTTATATACCTGAGGGAACAGCTTTTATTCACATCCCATCCTGAATTTCTTCATTGTCATGGTAGCAAATAAAAGGAATATGCATCAATCAAAGAGAATGGGGAGGCTAAATAATTAAACCTTTTTGGAAGGAAAAATTACTCATCAGCAAGTTTACTATTTCACATTAAAAATTAGCATTTGAAGTCACACTGAAATGTGATGCCTCCCAGTAATTGATCTTACTGACAAACTCACCAGAAAACAAGGAGCAATTTGTAGCCCTCAAAAAGGATGGCAAATATTTGGTAAATTCTTCATGTGAATAAGCAGAGATGCATGTGATGCTGCCTCACAATCCAGCAAGACTGGTCTCTGTAGCTGCAAAATTTTCTCATACCTAAAAGAAAGAAAGATAATTCTGTTTTTAACACAGGGATTTTTCAAATCTTTGTGTTACACCGACCTTCAAGACTTATTTGTTATTACATAACATTTGACTAATGCTTCTCTTACAGTTCTGGCTTCTTTTTGAAGTGCTCTGGGTGGCTCTGGTGTCCAGAAAACCTCTTATGCCAGAATGCATTAGATAAGCACCTCTTCTGAATTCCATTTGGAGGTATAATCCTTCAGTCCACAATGCAGTAGTACTTCAAGCATCCACTTGAGAGGGATTGTGGGTCATTTGTAAAAGAATACTGGTAGGAATGACTACTCAAAAGAAAACATTCATTCATGTACAGTAAATACTGTCCTGAAATGTGTTGTCTGGGCACAGTTTTGTTACCCACCTTCCTGTTCACCTACCTCCAATATTATTGTATATTGCAAAGCCTGTGAAAGTCCACTATGGCAGAATGAATGGTCAATTAAGCTTTTCTAAACTAAATAAAATGCAGGAAGATGCTTACATCATGGATTAAAAATAGTCTGGTCTAAAGTCCAGAGTCATGCATGACCCATACTGAGATTTTTAGTCTTCTCACAAGGCTGACATCCTCCAGTACCTCTAAAATGAGTAACTTTGCTTCAAGGGTTTGCCTGTAGCCTTCTCCATGTGAATCATTCATCAATGTTTAGGGATGTAATTTTTATGCAAAAAAAAAAATTAAAAAAGGGTCATACGTTATCCCATTGGGATTAGAACATGCTCCTACCAAGTCATGATCAAATCTCTCCTGGGACAGTCAATACCCCATCCCAGGACTTCAGCATCTGTGTTTTTCTGTGTCTTGTGGTGACACACTAACCAAGCAAGCTTTCCCCAGACACACTGTGGACATTCACCTTTCTATAGATGCTTGGGAAAAGAGTGTCATAGTGGCTTCACAGTCCTAAGTAGAGTATCCACATAACTGTTTATAAATCCTTGTCCAACTGTTTAAATATGGGTAATTACAATAAATAGACAATTACTAACATGAATTATCCCTTTTGACTTCTGAAATAATCCCATTTCTTACATTTTCACTTTTACTCTACTGTTGTGATATCCTGAAATGAAAGATGAACGTCCTTGGAGGCTCAGCTATTGTTAAACACACTGTCTGAGGCTTCAGAGAAATGCAACCTTTTATTGTTCTCCCCTCTGCATCTTCTCTTCTCAAATATGCTTTTGTAACTGAGAGCACAGTCTGAAAGCTTTTAAAGTGATTTTGGAATTTTAGTCCTCAGCCATTGTTCAGTGCTCACAGACTGCTCCAAAATCAGACACTAGTTTCATCTGGATCATTAGCTATATTGCTAGTTTAATCATATTTTACCATTTTTAAACAGTATCTTTTGTACTCATTATATTTTTGATGATATAGCCCTGCTGTGTCTTCCTCCTGAGAATAGGGCTGGGTGAATAATGATTTTTTGTTGTTGTTCCTTAATGAAAAAAGTATTTTGGATCAAAATCAAAATTGTCGATTGTTTAAAAAATAAAATACTATTTGGAGTCTGAATAATTTGAGATATTTCTAATTGTTATTAGCTTATATGGAATCATGGAATGAATACTTATTTTACAGAAACAAAGTTGGATAAATTATGCTCTTTTTTATTTTTTTCCAAAATCCTAAACAGTTTAGTGACATCAGAATTAAATTCCCAAAGTTTTTTGATATTTGACTTCACTAAATTTGCCGTTAAAATGTCATCTGCAAATTCTTCACAGCTGTACTTTTCATTAGATTGGAGTGGTAGTGGAATCAGGGTGGTACTGGAGGGGGGACTTTTTTTCAAATGTTCAAAACTACAATACACTGGACAAGCTGAAACTGAGCATTTGGTCAGCTTCCAGAGCCAAGACATCTTGTAGTTGTGTACATTGCAAATGGCTTTTAATTATTTATTGTTGACGAGAGTTTTTCAGCAGCCTTGTTGTAAATTCATAAAAACCACCTTGGAACATCTATTACAGATTGAAATGTTACTAGAAGCTAAATCAAAAACAATCTAGCCCCTTCTTTCCTGTTACTTGAAGGTACCTTTTCAAAACTCACGCAAATAAATGATATGGCTTTGTCATTATTATCACTGGTATTGCCTGACTTTTATAATAAATGAAAAGGATTGAAAACATTTTTGAGTTTGCTATAGAGAGAACTTAAGAATTATTATTCTAAATGCCCAAGTAGATATATATTGTTTAAGTTATCTTAACATCAAGAAAAAACAAACCTATGAAAACCATAATTCAGCCAAATTTCCCCCAGCCTAAATTCCACCTAAGTCTCTATGCCTAGCATTTCCTATTGGCTAGTTGACTCTGAAAGCCTAGAGCTGGTGAGAGGTACCAAGGCTTAGGTGGAACTTAGGTTGAATCAAGTCCTCTGAGGCTAGATATTGGTCATAAATTAGAGTAAAACCATCCTTCACTTGTTTTCTTCTGTTCATTTTACATGGTAACACCTCAGGACTGTTGTACTCCCCCAGCCATGCCTGAGAACTGAAAGAAGGCTTTCAGTGCTGATGACTGTCCCTTGTAGAACAAATTTCTCTGTTTTAAATGTCTTCTCTTTTTTTTTTTTTTTTTTTTTTTTTTTTTTTTGTATTATCCATTAGGTTTTCAAAATGTCTGTATTTCAGGAAAGGTAGAATTTTGAGTGAGTTGCAAAACTTCCCTCTGATTTGTGAAATTAACCATCCTCTTATTCTGCCTAAGGGCATATGATGCTTCATATCCTGCAACTTGTGCAAATTCCTAAGTGAGCTGCAGGTGGTGGGAATTAGAAATCATTAACACAGGCTCTTGCAGACTGACTAACCTCATTCTGCTGACAAGTGAGTGGGTGGAAGGGAGAGTTGGTGTTACTTGAGTGCACAGAAGTTATGTCATCTGTGCTTTACTTTCCTTGCTATCTATGCTTCCACCAGTTTTAGGGTTGAGAAAAATGTGTGGAAGGATACATAGCAGGAGAGTGGTACAAGATGATTTTTAGTGTGGTGGGTTGACCCTGGCTGGACACCAGCTGTTCACCAAAACCGCTCTATCACTCCCCTCCTCAACTGGACAGGGGAGAGAAAATATAATAAAAGGCTCGTGGGTTGAGATAAGGACGGGAAAATCACTCGTAATTACCATCACAGGCAAAACAGACTTGACTTGGGTAAATTAATTGCCAATCAATATCAGAGTGGCATAATGAGAAAATAAAAACTAAATATTAAAACAGCTTCCCCTCGCCCCTCCCTTCTTCTCAGGATCAATTTCACTCCTGATTTCTCTACCTCCTCCCCACCAGCAGCACAGGGTTATGGGGAATGTGGGTTGCAGTCAGTTCATCACACATTGTCTCTGCTGCTCCTTCCTCCTCACACTCTTCCCCTGCTCCAGCTTAGGGTCCCAGACACCAAAGACAGTCCTCCATGAACTTCTCCAACATGAGTCCTTCTCATGGGCTGTGGTTCTTCATGAACTGCTCCAGCGTGGGTCCCTTCCACAGGCTGCAGTCCTTCAGGAACAGGTTGCTCCAGCGGGGGTCCCCCATGGGGTCACAAGTCCTGCCAGCAAACCTGCTCCAGCGTGGGCTCCTCTCTCCACAGAGCCACAGGTCCTGCCAGGAGCCTGCTGCAGTGCGGGGTCTCCACAGGATCACATCTTCTTTCAGGGCACATTCACCTGCTCCAGTGTGCGGTCCTCCCCAGGCTGCAGGTGGGTCTCTGCTCCCCCATGAACCTCCATGGGTGCAGGGCACAGCTGTCTCACCATGGGCTGCACCACAGGCTTTAGGGGAATCTCTGCTCTGGGGCCTGGAGCACCTCCTCCCCATCCTTCTTCACTGACCTGGGTGGCTGGAGAGTTGTTTCTCTCACATATTCTCAATCCTCTCTTCTGGATGTTGTTGTACAACAGGTTTCCCCCCCCTTTCTTAAATATGTTATCCCAGAGGTGCTACCACCGTCGCTGATGGGCTTGGCCTTGGCCAGTGGTGGGTCCATCTTGGAGCTGGCTGGAATTGGCTCTATCGGACATGGGGGAAGCTTCTAGCAGCTTCTCACAGAAGTTACCCCTCTAGCCCCCCCACTAGCAAAACCTTGCCACGAAACCCAATACACCAGGGTACTGAGAGGGTGGAGATAAGTGAGGAGATGGAGCTGGGATCCTCTTTGGAGGGATATGTGAAAGGCATGTGTTGGGGTAGGAAAGGGGGGAAAAAGAGGACCCTTAAATGTACATGAAGCCTATCACAGAGGTGGGAACGGCTGCCATTTCCATCAAGACCAACAGTCATATCTTGCTCATTGTAGTCAGTATTAGTGACTACGTTTCCCAAAGCAAGCTTAGAAATTTTAACCTATGACAATCTTAAAATAAGCATACAGGTATTGCATATTCCTGTGCATGTGGCTGGATGTAGCACATTATAAGCTTGAAGATAACATGTAGATCATAAATTTAGATTTCTTCATACACCCATTTAGCATCTTGTGACTTTGACAATGATCTATTAGCTTGCTATTTATTTTTTTCATTCTTCAATTTCCTTTGTTTCCTTTTGGAGAAAATAAGAACAACCATCCTTTTAGAAACAGGGTTACTTTTATATTTGAGAAATAGATCTTCACCCTTTTCCCCCACCCAAAAAATATTCTAGGAAATGAAGAATAAATATTTATTTCCTATCTGGGGCATTGTTTTTATAATTCCAGCTTTAGCAAGGTATTACCTATGTGAAATCTTTATGCTTTTGTATTTTAAACATCACCTGAAATTTCCACCCATCACACCTACCATATGCATACCCTGAATAGACAAAGCCTATCTAGGCTTTCTATAAGAGGTACGGTAAAGGAGCCACATTCCCACAGGCCAGAGAATGACAAAACCTGGTAACAAGCTTCCCAGCACTTATTACCAGTTCAAGGTCAGACAGAGGAGTACCTTCTAATCTTCTATGTTATTTCATAGAAACATACAATTATGAAAAGAAGAGGAATTTTCAGCTAAATTTTATCATTTTTGCTGTCTGTATAACCAGTTCACCACACAAATGTTAAAGTGAGAATACATTGGCAAGTCTAACTGAAATGGAGATGGGTACTCCTTTGATTGAACAGAGCATTGCAGTTCAACACAGAAAATGTGCTGCCAATCTCATTTCATGTAGCAAATAAATAAAGTACACTAATGCCTACTAATTTTCCACAGAAAATCTATTTCAGAAGATCACAGTCAAGCCAAATCTCTGACATTATCATAAAAAAATCAGTCATCACCTGGTCCCATTGCTCCACACCAACCATCACTTCCTTTCTTCCTTCACTGTAATTTAAATGATGTTAGATACAGCAGAAATGAGATCCCAGTCCCAGGCATCGACATTCTGCAAATGATACAAAACAATCTTTCACACCTCATCAGTGGGGAGTTCTCAGTTGTGAATAGCATTCCTGGTTTCTAATAAATCCCCTAAAATGCATATTACTTAGTGTGTCTGACTTTGCCTAACACAGAGAGTGTAAATTACATTTTCATAAACATTATTTTCATCATACCATAGTTTTTACTAGAGAACCTAGAGGAAAATTATAAGTATAATCTAGTAGACAAAACAGGCTCTACAATAAAGATGGAAGAATGAAAATATGATTATTATTTCAAATGGTAAACAGAATCTTTATTAACATTTGAATTGATGAGAGGGCACACTGCATGCAAATAAATTCAAAGATTATAAATAAAACAGTGAATTTCTAAAAGATATGAATAAGTGAACAGGTGATATAATTATTTACTAGGGGAAAGCATCAGCACAACAAAATATATGCATGATAATGCCATACCTGTTACCTTTGGCAGTACAAGAGAGATATTTTATTTTACAGTGTTGGGCTTTGATCTCCTAATCATTGTCACCTCCTGGTGCTAATAGAGACCCTCAGACTACAAAAATGGTTGAACCATCACACCTTGGGGGAGATCATCAGTTATACTGTGACTGCTGATACAGTGTCAAGTTACAAGGCAATATGTCTGCATACTCAGTAGGTCTTTCTGCACTAAGAAAAGATTAAAAAAAAAAAAAAAAAAGAAGAAAAAAAAAACAGTGACCAAACTATGGTTTTTGAGCAACACTGAAATCTATGATTAGGTCTCTACAGCTGCGCCACATGTGCTGACAGGGCAATAGGTACAGGGGCTGCTTGGATGTGAGAAGGGAGCAAGCAGGGGTTATTTGGGCTGGCATCATGCATGCCTACGCTGACCCTGTCCTATAATTTGAATGCCAGGATCCCTGCAGATGGGTAGTCATTTCCTATTTGTGAAGTGCTCCTGGACCACACCATGTTTCATCTCTGTGGTTATGTGGCATTTATGGCTTTGTGGCACTCGGCTGTGTGAGATGTTCAGCACACAGCTCCTGGAGCCAGTAGAGCTGCCCATCTCTGAAATAGAAATCTGTTCAGGATAACAGAAGTACAACTGGAGAAAGACTTGCTGCTTTAATTTTAGAGAAGATCTTCAATCAGTGTAGCGCTAATTCATGTTTTATATATAATCGTCTGGTTATATGCATGTCACATGCTGTCACTCACTCTCATTTGAGATATCACAGTAGCTTAGGACATAGTTCTGCTACTGAAGTCCATGATAAATCACTTTAAGCATGTTAGTTAAATGTACCTGTCCATTAAAGTGTTTTCAATTAGAAGTTTGATGCTAAAGTTGCTGTCTGAGAAATGCTAACATTTCACTACAGCCCATGGATATAAAGAGTTTGAAAACTACTGTTTAAATTTTTCCCCTGTTTTCTTGTATCTTTTATCCTAATGCATAAGACTGAGCTGTAGAGAACTGGTGGTAAGAGTTCCTCTTGGATCTAGCTACTACTGAATCAGACAATGATATTATAACAGTGGATGAGAAATTTAAGAACTGTCAGTGAAGTATGGATTTACATCTACATCCTGAATTATGACGCTAACATAATAAATTGTAGCTGCTGCTATTATTTTCCTATTCATAACTTCCATCACATCTTAGCTCAAATTTTTAAAATAGCAAAGATACACTTAAGGCATAAACATCTCTGAAAACCAAACAGTTTCTGGGGGCCATACAGTTTTTCTAACCATGTGGTCAGAATAAACTGCTGTCAGTGCGATCTACTATTTCTCTACCAGCTGATGGTAGAATCGAGTAAATCCTAAACTAACTGCCTAACTTTGTTACTGCGTCATTGAGACACAAGTGCTTGACCCTTAGAGATAGGAACGCTGCCCATTAAGCATCTACACTCCATGTGTCAACAAGAATAGATGCCTCCAAGGAACTCCAGAGAGACAAAAAATTTTCCTAATCTTCAAGAGTAGTACCTCCCTCTGGTAACTGTAGAAAGAATCCAGCCTATTATTTAATCTTTTACCTGTGAAAGGAGGTGAAAAACATCCCAAGTGTCATATAGACACAGAATTGTCTAGGTTGGAAAAGACCTTGAAGATCATCCCGTCCAATCATCAACCTAACATTGACAGTTCCCAACTACACCATATCCCTCAGCGCTATGTCAACCCGACTCTTAAATACCTCCAGGGATGAGGACTCCACCACTGCCCTGGGCAGCCCATTCCAATGCCTAACTACCCATTCTGTAAAAATAATGTTTCCTAATATCCAGTCTAAACCTTCCCTGGTGCAATTTGAGGCAATTACCTCTTGTCCTATCGCTTATTACTTGGTTCAAGAGACTCATCCCCAGCTCTCTGCAACCTCCTTTCAGGCAGTTGTAGAGGGCGATGAGGTCTCCCCTCAGCCTCCTCTTCTCCAGACTAAACAACCCCAGTTCCCTCAGCCGCTCCTCCTACGACATGTGCTCCAGACCCTTCACCAGCTTCGTTGCCCTTCTCTGGACACGCTCGAGTCATTCAATGTCCTTTTTGTAGTGAGGGGCCCAAAACTGAACACAGTAATCGAGGTGTGGCCTCACCAGTGCCAAGTACAGGGGTAAGATCACTTCCCTGTCCCTGCTGGCCACGCTATTTCTGATACAAGCCAGGATGCCATTGGCCTTCTTGGCCACCTGGGCACACTGCTGGCTCATGTTCAGCCGGCTGTCAATCAACATCCCCAGGTCCCTCTCTGACTGGCAGCTCTCCAGCCACTCCTCCCCAAGCCTGTAGCTCTGCTGGGGGTTGTTGTGGCCCAAGTGCAGCACCCGGCATTTGGCCCTATTGAAATTCTCCCAGTTGGCCTCAGCCCATCGCTCCAGCCTGTCCAGATCTCTCTGCAGAGCCTCCCTACCCTTGAGCAGATCAATACTCCCACCCAACTTGGCGTCATATATTTTTTATTATTATCATTTTTCAGGAATGCTCTTATATTTCAGGGACTTTGATTTGCATCTCCATTTCTAATCTCTCAACAGGACAGCCTAAGTGCTGAGTTGTAGACAACTCTTTTTCTAAGAAAAGATAGCTGCATTAGACCTCTTAAAGCTCTGATCAAGAAACAATGTAGAATCTTCTTTACTGCTACCTTGTGTATCCTAGTGCAAGTCATGCTTGAAAACAGAAGTGTTGCAGTGCAGGAAATTTTTATGAAGTAGTACTGAATGTGTGACTTTCTATAAATGGCACTCCATATGAAAACAAGCAAACAAGCAAACAAACCAAATTTGGGAAATTTAAGCTTCAGTGGGTTAGTTTACAACATCTTTCCTGTAGAACAGATGTAGTCATTATTGTCCTTTTCGATGATGGAAGCTCATTGTTGTCTCATTAATTACTCTATGCTTCCTTTAATAGTTGTTATATTAATTATTGTACCTCGGATTTTCCTTTTTTTCACATTTCTAAAGCATCTTAGTAAAATATGTTTGTATTCTACCATCAACAGTAGTCAAATTCTCATCTTGGGTTTATTTTCTCTGTTTCTTTCAAGAATTACAAAATAATGTTTTCAAGAGGAGAGCATGGGAATAGGACAAGATGCCCTGCTATTATCATGTTTGTAAGGAAACCTTAAGGGACCATATTCTTTTCAAGTGCTTGTGAAGTCAGTCTGATATAGTAAATGCATTTGTTTTACATAGGCTTTACAGTGTTCAGCAGACTTTCTGGCTGCCTATAAAGACAGAATTAAATAAATTGACTATATTCACCACCTTTCTCTCATAATCAGACTGTGAACAGAGGTTTGTTTTGAATTTTGTTTATAAGCATGCATGCATTTTATACATATATATTATGTTAAGAATACTGAGTACCTGGTGTTTGAATGGTACCTCTGGGATAATGTGGGCCTTGAAGATAAGGATGGAGACCATGAATCTAATCTGATAGCTTTAGGCAAGCAATATACTGTGTAAAGAACATGCTGTAGTGTTTTTACTATGGCTAGCGCTCCTGAGGATCCACGCTTCAGTGCTCTGGGCCAGATGGAAATGTTAAAGGGGAAAAGGGATTTTTTTTTTCTTCCCATGAAGCACTCTAGATTGTAGTTAGAATCAAAGCCCATTGCTTATGATGCTGGAATACATAGGTAATTTTAAATTTTTTTTATATTTTCATTAATATTATAAAATCTAAGTTGTTTTCTACAAAACCTAATATTCTCCTCATATTCCCTTAAGACATGCATTCATGGCTTCTTTTTTGTTTTATTCCTTAAACCAATGCTATTACAAAATTCTAATCTGGGAATAATGTTTGGTGACTTTGGAACAATTATTTACTTGTCATTCTGTTGTTAAACATATTTTTTAAAATCAAGTGCCTTACAGAGCAAATCTCTAGCTGAAGTGTTTGAACTTTTCTAAAAGTGTCATAAAATATAGTATGAGCTAAACCCTCTTTAAAGATCTGCCTCTTTCTCCTTTTTCTCGCTAAACATCTGTATCTTATATTTGTTGAAACTGATACTTTCTCACCTGTATACAGTTCCCTGATATAGTTAATTTGATTTAAAGATTTACCACCCCGTTAGATCCTTAAAGTTAGAATGGCCTGTTAGAATATTTATAAAACTTAAACTGAAGACATAAAAATGAACAAAAATAAAACATACGGTTTTAATAATGTGCATGTTGGTATGATTACAAGTTATGGGGCTAGACCATGCTTGGAAAGCAAAGATACATTCTGGTTGTACCTGCCTTCTATCTGGACAAGTCAATATTCTTTATGACTGTTAATGAACTTGGTTTCTCAATTTAAGGAAAATAATACCATTACCTTAATTTTGCATTTAGATGAGATCCTTTTTAAAATTTGAAGGCCTGTGTGAAAACAGAGAAATGTAACCCACTTTTAATAAACACAACATCAATGGAGAATGTGATGAAGTTCCTAGGTTATCACTGCTATGTGCAGTCTGGCCACAATAATAATAATTAGAAAGATTCTAACTTCTTATAATCTGAAAACCTGTAGTTGGAAGTCATCAGCTAGTGAAAATCAATACTGCATTATGTCTTCGTATCAGACTCTCAGGTGGTGGAAACTGATGCACCTCTGCTGACAGTGCTTGATTTACACCAACTGGGAATGCAAGCCACAGAGGCACTCCAGGTTTTACTAGCTGGATATCTCACTCAAAACCTTTCTACCTTTCTGCTTGCCTTGCACATACTGAGAATATGCTGCAAATGGCTGTTTTCCAGTTACTTTGGTTTACAACAATTGAAGTTCTTTGCTAGTGTACTGAGCACTTAACTAAAGGAGATTCTCCCTTACCTCCGCTGTTAGAGAGGACACAAGCTATAGGGTAGTTCTGAATCAAGGGGTAGAAAACCCTTTTGGAGGGTCATTTAGAATCATAATATTTCTTCATGACACTCAGTATTTCCCCATCACTGTTTGGAATATGTAACTACTACTTAACCTCATCTCTTGGTGGGCCTCTTCAGGACTGCTTCAGCTGCAAAGTATTATCTGGGCCCAGGGAGAATATCACTCTATTCCTTGTTCACGTCTAACTTGATTGTAAGATGTTAATGATCAAAATGGATCTTGGCAGTCACTGACAGTGACACTGACAGACAGCCAACCATTCATACTCTGTTCTGGAGGTTTTTCTTTCTGCTGCAGCAGCATGTGAGTCAGCTGACTTGCTAATTGGTGAGTCATGCCTGTGTAATGGATTCATGTGTGGCTTCCTCCTAGGATATCTATAGTTGATGCAGCTGTGTCATCAGCCTCCACCATCTCACATTCCCCGTTTTCAAGTCTGACTGTGGGCTGAATGGTTCACTGTATCCTTCCTCTCATCGAGGATCCTCTCCATCAGTGGGAAATAAAGGAGCAAAAATGTGCAATCAGTCCAAAAAACATGTTTGAGAAATCTGAAGTAGACTGGCACTGTTATATGAAATTGAAACTTGTAACAGGACGATGACAACCAAATGATTGCCCACTGAAGGCAATGCTCATTAATGAGTATATCTTATGAGTTCTCTTCTGTCTCTGATCTGGAGACATCATGATACAATGCTAAAAAAGGGAGTTTGTGCTCTTCAGCTTACCTTGCACAAGGTAATGAACTTTGCACAGACAATCTCCAGCTCCTTGCTATGTAATCTACAAGGGTAGCTATCACAACTTTTTTGTAGAACTGAGGAGAGACGTCTATCCTGAGAGGGCAGAAGAAGAGTGTGACAAATATAAGGGATTGAACTTCAGAAGGCACTTGGATTTATGAATATGTGCTCTCTGAACCAAAGTTGTATATTGTTATCATCTACATTCAGACTGGTTTATGAGTTTGCCCTATTTTATAGAGAGATAACATAAAATGTCAGCTTTACATATTTTATTTAAATGTATGATACAGGGAAATCCTAAAAGAAGCATATAATGCTTGGAAGACTGACTATTTTACAGCTTTTAGATAATATTATCCTTTAAAAAATAATCTTTTCAATATTTATTCAGAAACATATTCACTATTTTTTAAAAATAATGTCTTTTTTCCACAGTGATGCCTTTTGATCTTTGATTAAAGCTTTTAAGTATTAGAACAAGTCTAATGCTAAACAATAAGCAAAACAATATCTCCTCTTTAAAGGGCAGAGTTTGTCCCCATGTGTTTTCAGAATCATCTCCGCTGGGACTACTGGGAAATTACTCTTGTGCAGAGAGCACAAAAGCCCATACAGTAATTAAAAAGCTGGACTGTTAGGCCTGTATTTGTGTGCACCATCATTACCAGAACTGCTTGGCAAAGTTAAAAATGCAGGACTAACCAATGGCACCTGTATAAACTTACTGAAAAGTGGGAACTACATGAAGGGGTTTGATATCTTAACCTGTCTACAGAAGCTTCTATATGGGTGATGAGATTTAAAAGGGTATAACTCAACAGTTGGGATTCAGGTTGAATTAACAGAGCTGTCATTTAAGAATACTAAGTATTTCTTGTTCCCTCTCCTCTGTAGGTTTCACTTACAGTTTGGCTGTTATATGTTCAAGTAAAAACCAGGCCAGTACTTCAGAGTTCTAAAATCATAAACACAAGCAGTTTCAAATTTGCAGTGAACTTAAGTCAATTTTATATGCTATGTGGAGGAGATTCCTGTGGACATTCCATAATTCCAAAAATAACATTATCTCATAATAAGTCCAAACCCAGCAAGGCATTGCTATATAAAGATGCAGATACAGGAGGAATGGAAAATATTAGTACTACTATACAAGGCCCTGGTGAGCACTGATCTGCAAGACTATATTCTTCTAGTCACCCATATCTGACAAAGAGGAACTTAAGCTGAAATAAGTGCAGGAAATGTTGCTCAGTTATCAATCTGGAATGAAGTTGGATGAATTTGATTTAACCAAACAAAATAAAACTGAAAGTTAATAAAGACAAAATTTTATTTCTGAGTACACCAGTGTGTAAGCAGGAAGTAAGAAAATTTTCTACTACTGAATAAAATGGTTCAAAGATATTTTCCGGTACCTAAGAAACTCAGAGAGTAAAGAAGAGAGATAAGCCTTCCCAGATGGTGATTAATTTCATCTGAACTCTGGAAGAGAGAGTCAAAGATCCAGCTGTAAATTGAGGCACTTTAGTGAGGTGCCTAAATACAGTGAGATAAATCCAGACTGATGTTGGCACAACAGCAAATGAGTATACAAATATATATTTGATCTGTTTCCAAAGTACAAATACTTCCAAGAGGAATTTTAACATGAGAATATATGACCAGGGTTTAGGATGAAGTTATGTCTTGATTGTCCCTGAAACATAAGAAATGGATTTGGTGATTCACTTCCATATTCTAGGGATTCCCAAACTTATTTTGCTTATTTTCCACCATTGACTGTAATGGAAGTCGCATTAAAAAAAATGCACATTGTTTTTCTGACCAGATTTTTATTTTATTTTGGATGTTTTTTTAACTTTTTTTTTAGTTCTGTAGATTGCTTCAGCATCATGGAGATGCTGCATACTGCAGTAGAGATCTTGGTGAAGTAAGAACAGTGCTCAAGATTTTTATTGTCGGAGCTCTGAAATGTACCAATACAGAAAAAAACCTATTTTAGCTGCTCTAAGGCCATGTTTCCTAGGCTAGATGGAAAGAGAAACATCGGGCAGAAGTGCGTTCATGTTTGCCAGTTAATTTTACCTTCATCTGTGTTTCCTTATTCTCACAGAGAGAGATGGAG